>NC_044346.1:26029774-27527782 GCF_007364275.1 Archocentrus centrarchus | reverse complement strand
ACGGAGTGAGCTTATATCCCTGCAATGCTTTGGCCTATAAAGGCCAAACTTCACAGTAGTCTTTTTGGATCCTTCCCTGAGGATACAAAAGAGAGTAGGTTTCAAGTTCAAGTTCAAGTGGGTTTTTTGTCATTTCAACAATATACACTGTATAAAGTGAGACGAAACAACGTTTCACCACGGATTCAGCGGTGTTACATATAAGTATATCTAAATACAGTTTACAATATCAAAACACAACACAATTTACATAGTGCATTACACTTTTGATGTAATTAACTGTAATTATCGTGTGTTTTGTCATACAACTTACTGGCAGATCTTAACACCTCTTCCTTGTTACTCTTTTTTGTCTTCCTCAGTTAGGCCTATTTAAAAATGTATTCCTATCAGTTGTATCAGTAGCTTCCTGCAGTATTTCAGAGAAACGTCTGACGTACTTAGTGAACATTATTCACATAACTTACAGTTCTAACTCTATTACACATCACATACTGTATCCAACAATGCAACTCTTCTGCATGCTTGTGGCATGAATGTATATGGGCATCTTCTAAAAATACATAGTAGGAAACTCTTTCACTTTGCTTTACATCATTATCTTAGTTTTTTTTAAACAATATAACAAGCAGATGAAGGTAGATTAATTTTTTTAACACATTTTTCCATTTCTGTATAAATATGGACTAAAAAAAATTTTTTTTCATTCAAGTGTAAGAAAACGAAATTAAACAACTTTAATAAATTAAATAAAATGTATTAATTTAAATTAATTAATTTGAATTAAACAAAAATATTAGACTGTTATTTGTGGAAGAACGATCAACTAAAATGCTCGAATGGTAAAAATGCAACAAATACACATGACATACCTTAGACTTGGTTCCTCTATAAGGGGAGTGATGGTGTTTTTCAGATGGGAATAATAATAATAATAATAATAATTAATAATAATAATAAAAATAATAATAATAATGGTTTGTTTCTTTATATTTTTCTGGGTTCTTGTCTGGTTTTGTTCATGATTTCACTTATTCTATGCATTTCTGCCTGCCTTGCGTTTCTATGTCTGGCCTGGTCCACATCTCTGTGTTGGGTATTTATTGTCTCTGTTCCTTCTAGTCTTGGTTATCAGTAGTTATTTTCAATCCCATGTTTAATTATGTTCCGTGTTACATTATGTGAGTTCCGTGGTGTCCAGTCTGTCTGAGTCTTGTCTCTCTCCATTGTGTCTCTGGTGTATGTTTAATAATAATAATGCATTAGTCTTATATAGCACTTTTCTAGACACCCAAAGACACTTTACAATTTCATGCACTATTCATTCGCACCTCATCATACTTGGTGGTGGTAATTTACCAATGTAGCCACAGCTGCCCTGGGGCAGTCTGACAATCTCCGACCCACCAAACAACATTCACAATGACAGCATGCGCTCAGACAGGGACTCGAACCAGCAACCGTCCGGTTAGAAAGTGAGCACCTGCCCACTGCGCCACTGCCAGCCCAAATTATTCATGTGTTTGGGTTCCTTTCCTCCATGTGCCTTCCTCCCTGTGTCAAGTCTGCATTTCTGTCTGTCATTTCATGTTTTACTTTGTTAGCTCTTGTCTCTTGTGTTCTGCTGGATTCCCTGCACTACCCAAGCTCTCCGAAGCTGTGTGGCTAGTGCAGCCCAGCGTCTCAGTACTGTGTTCCTTCCTTGTGCAGACCCAGTCTCTTGTCACAGTGCACCCTGTGCAGCCTCAGGGTAAACTGAACTGGCAGCTTGCAAAACTGGACTTGTTGTTTTCAATGCAGTTACTGATCAGGACTGTTCTCTGTGTTTCTAAACCCTGCCGGACCAAGCAAAGAGACATCTGAATTTCTTGTAAAAGAGTTTTCTGTTTCCAAGCTTGGTGTAATTATGACTAGTCACTGTGTTTTTGAGCCAGCAGATAATAATTAAATCCTAGCCAACTAATATTAAATCTTTGTGTTCTGTTCCGGTGCAGGCAATTTTTGTCTTGTATTTCTGAGTCTGCAACTGTAAAACTGAGATTTTTCTGCTGGTTTAAGGAATTTTGAGTCCAAGTTTTCCATGATTGAGACTATTGACTATTCAGCTTCCTTCTTTGAACTTTCAGCTAATGAATCATCCAGATCTGAGCTGGTGCACGCTAAGACTGCACTTGCCCTAGCTAAGGAGCTCCAGCCAAAGACTGAACAGTGTTTTTATGAAACAGCTCAAGGCATTGCTTAGTTTTTGTGTTGATTTATCTGAGGGACCTGAGTCTGAGTATGTACTCAGTTTTTGTGAAGACTAATTTGTGTTTTGTTCAGCATGCAATAACAAAATCTGTTTGTGCCACTAAGCTTGATTCTAAGACTGGGTAGTGCACCTGTGCAGCCCACGTCAAGGACTGCAGCTTCTTCAGTGGCTTCCTCAGTGCCATTGCACCCTGCACCCAGACCTTCTCCTCAGGTGGGGGTGGCTTGGATGTGGTCTGTTCCCTTTGCACCTGTTCCTGTTCCTAGGGGGAGGGTGGGCAGAGCATGGCCTGTCCCTACATCCGTACCTGTCCCACAGGTGGAGATGCCCAAGGCCCAGCTGAAACTTCAGCCTCTGGAAGCAGCAGAATGAAGGGATTCTGACAAATCATTGGGCAACTCAGGAGGGGAATGGAGATCAACTGAGGATATAGACAGGTGGTGGAAAAAATACCCAGAGGACCTCCTTAATCCCACGTAAACACCTTCTGGGGATGAGGCAGACAACTCACCTATCACTGGTCACTGAGGTAGATAAGCAACTCTATGGTGGCAGGACCAATGGATGGATGGATGGATGTCTTCTCAAGGATATTCAAGTGTACAAAGGAGTTTGCTCATCCAATCTAAATGTGTTTTTGGGGACTTGGAGAAGGCATTCAACCAAATTCCTTGGGGTATTCTGTGTGGAGTGCTGCAGGGGTATGGGGTGTGTGGCCTGTTCTGGGCTATTCAATCTGCAGTGAGTGCTTGGACCACATTCCCAACAATAAGTCAGACCTCGTTTCCTGTGGGTGGTGACTTCCTTTGTCACCAATTCTGTTCAGAATTTTTATGGACAGAATTTCTTGGCTGCATTGATTGCATTGTATATATCATTTTGTTCTATTTCATTGGCCTCTTGGCAGTTTCTGGACACTATTTACCTTTACAAGAAAATAACTTTACTATTTTTGGACACTAGAACACTAAAAAACCAGGACATGAAGCATGTTTACACCTGTAGTAGTGTTTTTTTTTTTTTTTTCTTTTCAGCAGTATTTCTTCTTCTATTGTTAAGCCAGAGTGGCTGTCATGGCTGAAACTTTACACCTCTGGGGTAGCTGTACATTGACTTAATGCAGATGATGAGAAAGATGCCCCAAAAGACTGTCATAGTAACAGAGTGTTTCAAAAGCATCATCACCATTGTCCTCCACTCATTCACCTCATGCAGTACCCAAATGTGTATTCCAGACATACGTTTGAAAGAATTAAAAATACTGCTTGTTCCTTTTACATCCCACTGTCACTTCAGACACCATTTCAGACACTTAATACAAACCAGAGAATAAAGGAAAAGAAAGCCTTTAGTGTCCTAAGTACACACTGTGACCTGAATGAAGAAAGAAAGAAAGAAAGAAAGAAAGAAAGAAAGAAAGAAAGAAAGAAGAAAGAAAGAAAGAAAAGAAAGAAAGAAAGAAAGAAAGAAGAAAGAAAGAAGAAGAAAGAAAGAAAGAAAGAAGAAAGAAGAAAGGGGAAAGAAAAAAAGAGGGTGACTCCCTCTCATTTGTTGATACAGAAAAGTGCAAGAAGCATTTGATACTTCATATTGTTTGGTCTGTCCACATCTCTTTATCTCAGCAAGTGTCATTTTCTTCCCCAGTCTATTAAAACCTGTGTGTGCTTTTCAGTGTGTGTATGTGTGTGTTTCAGTGTGCGTAGTGCGTAGTGTTACAGTGTTACTCACTAAAATTTCCTATGCTGTATACATGGATTCACAACCACATGCTGCCAAGTGTTTTACTTGTCTTTGGTTTTGCACTAACAGCTTCCAGAATGCATCATAATTAAGATTTTATTTTTTTGTCCAAGATAATGCAAACAAGCCCCTCTGTTATGTATTTGAACAAGTTTGTTTGTTTGTATCCCTTGACATTGGAGTCATTTTAACATCAGCATTTTAACAGAAAAGATCACCATGACTGGAAAATCCAGTACATGCCAGTCTCGTAAGTTTTAGAAAATTTTCCAGACTGTTCCAGGCATTACAGCAGAATTTTATCATCAGCACAGTCAGCTGAAAAACACCATTACATCACTTGATTAAATGATTAAACATGTCAACAAATACTAAAGGAAAGAATGAAGATATACAAGCATTCTCTATATAAGAAAACCACTAAAGACAAACATACAATTCACACCAAGTCTGATATGCTGCGTTACTCAATAAACATAGCACTTGAGTGCAATCATCAAAAGCCAACCATCTGAATCCTACTGGGCTGATAGTCGTAGCCATAGCCATAACTGGCCAAATATTCCAAATCAAATGTAGGCAAATAGTAAAGATGTGGCACGATCAGTGCTGGCTAATTGTTCCTGGATGAGGCTGATCAGTCCTTTACTCATCTGTTCCATTTCAGAAGTAATTGCTTGTTATTTGTTCATGCTTTCTTTTAGCGCCTCCTGGTGGTGACGCTGGGCATCCACCACATTCTGTATTTGCTACAGAATGTTCTGAATCTGTGTGTTTTGCACAGGGGAGGAAGACCCAACCAGTGGTATTTCATCCACCTGTCCATTTCCAGAGACAGAAGTCCAGGGGGTTAGTGGAGCAGCAAGCTCAGGGACGCCAGGAAGCTCCATGTCCATCCAAAAAAAAAAAAGCTGGGTTGAACACTGCACCACCAAATCTGCGGCATCCTATTGGTTGACAAGCGGAGGGCGTACAGGTAAGTTTAAAAAGAAACACGGGTGGCCATATTTTAGGGACATCACAAGTCTGATATTCTGTGTTACTCAAGAAACCGAGCACTTAGTGCAATCATCAAAAGCCAACCATCTGAATCCTACTCGGCTGATAGTCAAAAACAGCCAGCTCTCAGAGGTAAGTGTTCAACACTATTCTTTTGTACATTAAAGCATGTAAATTAACTTAATTGTAATATCAAGAATGTGATCAATAATAAGCCATGATGAATATCTTATAGCCATAATTAGCCAAATATTCCAAATCAAATGGAGGCAAATAGCGAATTGCAGTGATTTATTTATTTTATTTATTTTAAAGATGTGGCACAATTAGTGCTGGCTAATTGTGGTGTGACTATTACAGTAAGTGGTCCAGATATATTTGTCATCTGGGGAAGATATTGCAAGTATATTGGTGATGAGACTTGGTTAAGGTTTAATTTAAGGTGTCACTGTGGTAGTTCTTCAGTTTTTATATTTTTTAAGCTTTTCTGTTTTTCTTGTCTCTATTCAATTACTGAAAATATATTTCCCTTTTTGTGCTGTATTTATAGTATTAGTATTAAAGTATTTTTCCTGCACGGAATCAATCTTTATTCTTTTTTAAATACATGTGCTCACCTAAAAAAAAAATTCAAAACAGTGCTTTTTTTTGCTGACCATTTATAATTTTCTAAAAACCAATTTTGTTTCTTTGACCTCATGGATAATTTATTTAAACGGCTATTGGGGTGTATGATTGTATGATAGTTGTCTTGAAATAAATAAGTACATGCAAGTGGCAACAGGAAATATTGAATTTGAGTAATGAACTGTGTTATTAACTGTACTAGAAAAAAAGTAGATTCAATGTGCAAATAGACTGATGAGATAAAACTGAAAGAATAAGACAGCGGGTGCGTCTGCAGTGATGCGGACGCTGCACCAGCGTGTCGTGGTGAAGAGGGAGTTGTGCGTAAAAGTGAAGCTGTCGATTTATCAGTCGATCTGCGTCCCTACCCTCATTTATGGACACGAGCTTTGGGTAGTGACCGAAAGAATGAAGTCACTACCCAAAGGGTGGCTGGCATCTCTCTAGAGATAGGGTGAGGAGTGCAGCTCAAATTAGAGCCGCTGCATGTCTGTCTCTCTGCTAAAGGTAGCGCCGTTGAGAAATGGTTGCATGACCTCAGACATCTGTCCCCCCTGTCTGTGTTATGTTTATGCTTGTTTTGGATGGATGTTCTGTTAACTGCAATTTCCCCATTTGTGGGACTAATAAAGGCATTCTTGATTCTTGCATGTTTAGTTGTGTTAACTTAGAACCTTAGTACAATGTATCAAACATGTTTAATAGTAAACATAAATACGAAGAAATTTAAATGAGCTAATCAATTTGTGATCATTTGTGATCCTTTTTGTAAACAGTCCCTGTACTGTACCTCCCCCTCTCCCTGAAGCCTGTGGCGAGTTAAAATAGCAATCTGCTGGTAAAAGTTCTTGTAGAGCACTGGTCACACCGACACTCAGCCAGACTGAAAATTCAGATCACAGAAACTGAAAATGTCCCGAAAAAAAAAAAAAGTTTTATTTGTTACCAATCTGCCGTTTACCAGGCCAACCATGACAGGATCTGGAACAGAGTGGCGGCAATGTCATCTCACCCCCAAGATAATAACTTATGTCTGTGTGCTGAGAACTGAAAGATCCTTCATAGCATTCTCAGTCAAATGCCGACCACCGGAACCAAACTGGATCCAGGAAACGCCGAGGCACAAAAAAATCCCGGGAATGATTCATGCGGCGGTGGGGTAGAACAAACATACCTGAGAGCAACAGACCAGTAGCAACGCAACCTGTAACACCCGTTGTGCCAAAAAAAAAAAAAAAAAAAATTATGTCTTTGCTTATATGGTTAAAAGAAAAAAAAAGTGCAGTCAACAGCATTTATGAATGCCATGTAAGATGAAGAAATGATCTGATTTGCAAGTATCTTTATGACTCAGTTTTTATTGTTACTATTTACCTACATTATAAGCAATCCAGTCCTTTTTGGCCATCTAAAATATCGTTATAGAATTATTTTCGACACGTTTCACAGATTAACAGGTTAACAAGTCATTTACAACCGTTCAGGCAATTATATTCTGGCAAATACTGGAAATCCCTTTTTGGCAGACGATCACTTTTTGGCGCAGCATTGGTGACATAACTGCAGATTGTCACAGACAGCTTTCTCCACTTAAGACTTTTAACTAAAGTTAAACCATTTCTTTCTATCAACAATCTAGTGGAAGTTATTCGTGCTATTACTACATCCAGACCGGATTACTGCAATTTATTATATACTGGACTGAGCAAAACATGATATCATGATTACAGTTGGTTCAAAATGCTGCTGCTCCACAGTTTCAGTTTATTGTGTCATTTCCACCAGTGCGTCTCTTTTATGATTTTACTTTTTGTTATAATTTACTATTATCATTAATTATTCATTTTATTACCTATTATTTTATTTATTAAATCACTGCTTGTACTATTATTTATTTATTGTTTGCTCTTAAATCTTTTCTACCCTTTTGTTGCTGTGCAGCACTTTGGTCAATAAATTGATTTGAGAGAGTTGGCAATCAGGAACCTCTTTTTCTGTTTATTTTCTCTTTGTTCTATTAGTTCAACACTCTCCATCATGGCTGTGAGACACGCAGTCATGCTCCTGGTGGCAGTTTTCCTCTTCCTGCCAGGTCTCACACATGGCTTCCACACAGCTTTTTCTACTAGTGCAAATCATCGTGACATCACCAAAAGGGCAGTTCTCAGAAAGACAGCTGAGGTCTGCCGAGACCTTGCTGCTGCTGGTGGACGCGACTTTAACCTGAATGTGAGCTCCCAATAAAATAAAATAGGGTCACTCCTTGTACATTCATGTTTAATTGGTTATAGCTGTGAAAAATGTAAAAATACATTTGAGATGTGACATTCTGGATGCTCAGTTAGGCACTTGGCTTTTCTTTGTTTCCAGATTGATGACAACCTGTCAGTTAGTCAGGTGCAAAGGGCCTGTTTCACCTCGTCCACCTCCACTGCTCTGCTCTCTACCGACATCTTCGAAACTGCCCTTAGCGCGATCTATGGTAGCAATGAAAAAGTGGATTTCTCACTGGTAGATGTACCTGAGTTCCATTTTCACAGTGAGGCCTTCCTGGGAGGACGAGATATCATCACAAAAAGTAAATTTTAAAGGGCTTCAAAATTAAGTATTTTACAAGTCATTAAGAACCTGTTCTTATTTAAAATAGAGACCTGGCAGAATGAACTGGTTTTTAAAATGGTGCTAGACATTGATTTATGATCCTGTGTGCCAATTAAACATTTAAATTATAAGTGCAACACAAATGAGAGTTTTGCTTTATCAGATGCATCTGGTCTTGGTTGCATTGGACTCTTACAGTTATTTATTTATTTTTTGTTTGAGGCATGTCTGTCCTGAAGGCTAGTGTGAAGTCAGAGAACTTTGTTACTGCAAGGGAGATTCTTGGACAAATTTGTCACATAATTCAGGTGAGGGTGACAACGATATCCCTGCAGCTATTTATTATTATTATTTACTGAATTATGTTAAATATTTGAAGTATGAAGCAATGATAGCGTTGGAATTTTTTTGTTTGTTTGTTTGTTTTTTGGATTTTCTGTATATTTAAGGACTTTTACAGCCACAGTAACTGGGTGGAGCTGGGGAAAACCACTCCTTACACCACTCTGATCAAACCAGATCAACCTTTTGAAAACTTGGCAGGTAAGATCCTTCCAACACAGGCTGAGAGAGTGAGAAAGAACATTTTTGCCTTGATTTGTATTTGTTAATTTCTCTTAGTCATTAAAGCATACAACTGCTTGTAATCATAACTTGTCTGATAAGTAAAGCCCAATACTCACTCTGCCTTGGCACACACAAAAACACACAGAAACTTCCAATGATAGAGAAGAAGAAGAAGAAAAGAGAGGAAAGAAATTATATGAAGGGAAAAGTGACAACCTCATCGGTTGTTTCTGCAGGCACGTTTTACAACCAACGTCTACCTTTTAAAATGAAATTAAGCGACCTCTAGCGGTCTTAGATGAAAGTGCACGTGAATAAGGTTTTCTCTGGCAACTCCTGAAAAAATACGTGAATATGGATTTCCTGAGATTTCTGACAGGTCTACGCGGACTAAATGGCGTTAGATGAAACCGGAAAAGTTAAAACAATAAATAAATAAACTACCCCTTACGAAAATCCACTATGGTTAACTATGGTTTTTCGTAAGGGCCTCTTTATATAACCCTTTATTTGAGTACATGAGCGTGCAATTCGCTTTATGTAACATTCCTAGAAGCACTTAAGTATTTTTCCCATGGATACTTTGGCTTGCCGACTCGAACAAGCTGGGATTGAATCTTCTGAGTGGCAAACTTACCCATGACTATGACCACATGACACACGAAGCCACAGGTAGGAGCGCTTTTTTGGAAACGCTCATATAGGCCGTATTTCAGGACCTGCAGAAACGAGTGATACTGTCGTTTGGTGAGGACATGTTGTTAAATTCATTTACCCATCAAACAATGGAGAAACATTTTAATGATCATCAATTTACCAGGTGTCAACAGCTGACATAATTTAATGCTTTTATTAGTCATTTACACATGCATGTTGATTTAAGTGCTTAAAGGATAAGCAGAGGAAGATGGATGACTGTTTTTAATTTATCATTTTTAAACTGGACACCTTTTTTCTATTTTAATTCCTCATAAAACCAAATGTCTCTTGCTACATGTACGGTAAACAATTACACCATTCTTACGCAACTGCAGTTCAGAATAAGGCTTGATCATTACCAGACCACAGGTGACACACAAGCCTATATATCATAACTTGTTGGCTTTATGCATAACTCCTCTCTTGCTTTGTTTCAGGTCCACGTACTTCAACCTGTAAGAGCTGTACGGGAGATGTTTGTGCTGACAACATTTTGCCTGAAGTGCTGAAACAGGGCCTCCTGACCTCAGGCTATTTTAGCAGCTT
Organism: Archocentrus centrarchus; assembly: GCF_007364275.1. Lineage (NCBI taxonomy): Eukaryota > Metazoa > Chordata > Actinopteri > Cichliformes > Cichlidae > Archocentrus > Archocentrus centrarchus. The sequence goes on along the minus strand of NC_044346.1, from coordinate 27,517,752 downwards.
CTTTTCATTGAAGCCTGATGGTAACAATGTCATCTGTGTACAATAGCAAACTATTAAGATTAGTATTTTGTTTGTGTGTTTTTCTAGCAAACTGACTGTTTTTCAGGCACACGCAGCTATTTGCAGAATGCGCAAACAGCAGTCCACAGTAAAACTAGATTAGCTGTAGTAGTTGTTTTAATTGGAAAATATCAAAAGTTGTATATTAAAAATCTAACAACCAACAGGTGTGTTGTCCTACTTTAAACATAATAATTACCTAGCCATTTGCCATAGCCCAATTTTAAACATCTGCACATTTTGTGTCTTGTTGAGCAGTAATTAAGCTATTTACCTAGCTATCATCACTCAAAATTTCAGCCTATATTTTTTTTCTAGGTAAATGTAGTCATGGTGGGTCACTTGACAAGACAAGCAAAAGGGACCCAGTTGGGGGCATCAATAAGGATTCTGTTGATTCAAGTCATGGCACATTTCACCAAAAAGCAGCTAATCTGGCAGTGGATGCCACTATGCAACTGTTGGAAGACATCAGACTAGCTGTTGGAGACAAGAACTTTCTGCGGTATGGGAAAAATTGACCTGAGACATTTTTTGCACTCATAAAATCGTTACTAAAAATTGAAAAGTATTTCTTTTTATGACACAGCTCATTGGGACAAGGGGATGTAACCTTTTCCCAGCTTTCCATCCGGCCCCCCAAATAGTACTACCAGAGATACTATACGCCACTCAATCATGTCACGTTATAACCCATTAAATATCTGTCTTTGACTAGTCTGAATTATCAAAAGCCTTCAGCCACTATATCCATAGGATCCAGATGTGTAGGTAGCTCGGTGGATACCCGCATACAGTCACAGCCCCCCAAATGCGTCACAAACCCCACAGCCTAGCATCTACTATTCTGTTATTGTTAAAATAAATGTGCTGCAATTTTATGCCATTGCGGTTATACTGTGTGAGTCTATGTCGAAATCTTTTTATTATAGTCTAATATTCGAGCCTTTTGCCTTCATTCACACTGGGCAGAGGACTGAAGATTATTTATTTAAAAAGTAGGCACCTCACCATTGCCTGTAAAATGAAATTACTAAAATTTACCATAAGATCCACATTTTCTTTTTTTTAATGCTCTTTTAAAAGAAAAGTGTCCAGGGAGATTTAGAGGGGTTTGCATCTGAACTCTTCATGTTTCTATATTCATTTTAAAAACCTACAACAAAAACAGCTTCTGAAAAGTAGGTTGTACATAGGTAAACTCGTGGCTCTCGTGTAACATTTTATTGTTTCCCATGCTCATATCTATAATGAGCACAACTGCGCACAATTGCAGTGTCAGCATAACAGAGAAGAACATGTAAGTGCAAGACTTGCACATCACATCATTAAAATAAGTTTGAAAGGAAATATGATATATCAAATGAGAATACATCACTTAGGATAAAATATTAATTTTATTTTACTTAACGAGAGCATCTGGCCCTCACACTGACTGGTGAGAAAAATTCAGGCAAATGTAATTGATGACCCCTGCTTTCAAGAGTAAGGTCTATCCTTCCATCTATTTCTTTTCTTCTGCTCATCCAGGGCTGGGTCATGGGGGCGGCAACTTGTACTCTCAGCTCATTCTTCACCACAACAGATTGGTGCAGCGTCTGTATCACTGTAGTTGCGGCCAGTGCCTAGGGCATGCGTTGAGGTGAACCCAACTATGTCCAGCCAATATCTCTCAACCTCACACGAGCTCAGGATCCTTCCCCATCAAAAAGGTGTCCCAATAGCCATCCTTGATAGCCGGGGATTGGTCCACCAGGGCCTCTACCCTTGGCCACTGCCAACACACATTGCACCCAACCCCTACAACCATTCTTGTAGGTGGTGGGTCTACAGGAGGGCGGGCACAGTTCTCCTCTTAGGAAAACTGTGCCCGCTCTTCAAGCACCCTCCCCAGGCCTGACTCCAGGGTAGGTAACCCTATCCCAAGCAGGGTAAACTGTACCCTTAATTTTTCCTCTCATAGAGGTTGTGGGAATGACTCAAAGAGTAAAGTTTTCAAATAAAAAAGATCACCAAAGAGGTAGGAAAGGGCTAATAGTGGAATTTTAAAAAAGGATGGCTAAACAGATGCTGATGCCAATTACCACAAAAAAAAAAAAAAAAACACTTACCTATAAAAACATGGCAAGGAGTCCAACTACACAGGACATAATACAATTCAGAGGTGTAGTTGTAAAACGCCAGCCTCAAAGAAAATACTCTGGGGCTTAAAAGTGATGCTTTTGATGATGCACATGAAAAGTTTCTGCAAACAAACCAGTCGTTCTAAATGTAGAGAAATTTAATTATTTGTAGGATTAAAAAGAACTGATTTTGTTTTGTCACTTGTGTTCTTCCAGATTGATGGGCCTCTCCCACTCCTATGCACTGTGTTTTGTCATTGATACTACAGGCAGTATGAGTGACGACATTGCTGCAGCAAAGAAAGTTTCCTTTGATATAATTGACAACAGCAAAGGAACACTACAGGAGCCCTCTGAATACATACTGGTACCTTTCAATGATCCAGGTACCAGGATATTCTAGTGTTCTCTAAGAGAGCTGCAAAATAAAGTATATTTCTGCACAAGTCTGCAAGTTCATTTATTGCTATATTTCTTACCAAGACTTTGGGCCTGTGATTAAGACAACTGATGCAACCAACTTCAAAGACCAAATCAACAGGCTCACTGCGTCTGGAGGAGGGGACGAACCAGAGATGAGCTTGTCTGGCCTGCAAGTTAGTATACTGTACCTGTATTACTCATGTATATCCATGTGGCTAAACATGGATATACATGTTTAGCCACATGTTCTCCTTGAATCACTGGCTCTCTGAGTGCTGTCCGAAAAATGATGTGGGCTTCGTGGATAATTGGCAAAGTTTCTGGGGAAAACCTGGTCTTGTTAGGAGAGACGGCATCCATCCTACTTTGGATGGAGCAGCTCTCATTTCTAGAAATCTGGCCAAATTTATTAACCCTCCTAAAACCTGACTACCCAGGGTTGAGACCAGGAAGCAGACCTGCAGTCTTACACACCTCTTTGCAGCTTCTCTCCTCCTGCCATCCCCCCAAAACCCCATCCCAATAGAGACGGTGCCTGCTCCCAGTCAACCAAAAAACAAAGCTAAAATCACCAAAAAACTATTTAAGCATAAAAATTCAAAAACAGTAAATAATATAGCTTCCTCAACTGCACCAAAGAATAAAACAATTAAATGTGGATTGTTAAACATTAGGTCTCTCTCTTCAGAGTCCCTGTTAGTAAACGATTTAATAATTGATCAACATATTGATTTATTCTGCCTTACAGAAACCTGGTTATAGCAGGATGAATATGTTAGTTTAAATCAGGGGTCTCAAACTCGCGGTCCGCAGGCCGCATCCAGCCCCGCCCACTACTTCCGCTCCGCGATTTGATGTAAAAAAATATAAGACAATTTGGCCCTTTAAGTTACTTTTTTGACATTTCGCTAACTCCTCTTAATTGGAGGGGAAATCAAAATGTCATAAAAGTAACTTAAAGGGCCAAATTGCCTTATATTTTTGACATCATCCTGTTGGACCTCAGTGCAGCTTTTGATACTGTTGACCATAACATTTTATTACAGCCATAGGTATTAAAGGTACTGCACTGAAGTGGTTTGAATCATATTTATCTAATAGACTCCAATTTGTAAATGGGGAGTCTTCTTCACACACTAAGGTTAATTATGGAGTTCCACAGGGTTCTGTGCTAGGACCAATTCTATTTATATTATACATGCTTCCCTTAGGCAGCATTATTAGAAAGCATTGCATAAATTTTCATTGTTATGGAGATGATACTCAGCTTTACCTATCAATGAAGCCAGATGATGCACATCAATTAGTTAAACTGCAGGAATGTCTTAAAGACATTAAGGCCTGGATGAGCTCTAATTTCCTGCTTCTAAATTCAGATAAAACTAAAATTCTTGTGCTTGGCCCCACAAATCTTAGAAACATGGTGTCAAACCAGATACTTACTCTGGATGGCATTACTTTGGCCTCCAGTAACACTGTGAGAAATCTTGGAGTCATTTTTGACCTTTCTCAGAGTGATGCTGAAAAGCTAATTCATGCATTTATTACTTCTAGGCTGGACTATTGTAATTCAGTATTATCAGGTTGTCCTAAAAGCTGCCTGAAAAGCCTTCAGCTGATTCAAAATGCTGCAGCTAGAGTACTGACAGGGACTAGAAAGAGAGCAGATTTCTCCCATATTGGCTTCTCTTCATTGGCTCCCTGTTAAATCTAGAATAGAATTTAAAATCCTGCTCACCTACAAGGTCTTGAATAATCAGGCCCCATCTTATCTCAAAGACCTTATACAGTAGTCCCATATCAGCCAAATAGAGCACTTCGCTCTCAGACTGCTGGCTTACTTGTGGTTCCTAGGATACTTAAGAGTAGAATGGGAGGCAGAGCCTTCAGCTTTCAGGCCCCTCTTCTGTGGAACCAGCTCCCAGCTTGGATTCGGGAGACAGACACCCTCTCTATTTTTAAGATCAGGCTTAAAACTTTCTTTTTTGATTGAGCTTATAGTTAGGGCTGGATCAGGTGACCCTGAACCATCCCTTAGTTATGCTGCTATAGACCTAGGCTGCTGGGGGGTTCCCATAATGCACTGTTTCTTTTCATTCACCTTATTTACTTTGTTTATACTCCACTCTGCATTTAATCATTAATTGTTATTAATCTCTCTTCCACAGCATGTATTTTTTCTCTCCCCTCAGCCCAACTGGTTGTGGCAGATGACTGCCCCTCCCTGAGCCTGGTTCTGCTGGAGGTTTCTTCCTGTTAAAAGGGAGTTTTTACTTCCCACTGTCGCCAAGTGCTGCTCATAGGGGGTTGTTTTGACTGTTGGGTTTTCTCTGTATTATCGTAGGGTCTTTACCCACAATACAAAGCGCCTTGAGGCGACTGTTTGTTGTGATTTGGCACTATATATATATGACACTGAATTGAATTGAATTGAATTGAATTGAATTGAATTGAATATACATCTGCTTTCGCAGAAGTATAATAATGGAAACTATTACATTACACTTTAAGACTTTAATTACACTTAAAGGACATAGATAGGTTTTATAGAAATTAATGTTGTCCTAAGGTGTGATGTATTTTCATGATAAAGTCTCCAGCATCATTTTCTGAATAACAGTTTTATGTATCTGTCTGTAACAAATAATGCTTTATTTTTCTGTCCTTTAACTGAAAGCTTGCTCTGACATCAGCTCCACCATCCTCTAAAATCTATGTCTTCACTGATGCCTCAGCCAAAGATTCCCACCTGAAAAGCACCATCAATGCCCTTATAGAGAGAACCAAGTCTGAGGTATGCCTGAGTATGGGTTTCATTTTTACCATTCTTGCACTTTAAATATTAGTCCAACCAATAAAGACAGAGAAAAATAGAACAGAAACATGCAATGGGGTCCAAATCTCAGGCCATGAATTGTTATGAATTGTAATGTCAGCTCACAAAATGTGTAAAAATTTGCATCTCTTGGGGAACAAAGTACAGCGTTGCATCGTGGTGCAGAGGTTAGTACAGATGCATCTTTTTTTTAACCTCTCAGTAAACCAAGCTTACTGTATCCAATTACTATGTAGTCATTTTGGTCTACTTTATCCTCCTTTGGATACACCTTATAGTTTCCACAGAGAACAATGCACATACTGTCATAGAACGGCTGTGTGGCAGGCAGGAAGAGGACCCCAGTGCAGAATTCGCCAGACAGAAGTGAAAATTTTAAACTCAGCTTTATTTGTGAGTGTTGAACAAAATGCCAGACTGGACAAAGCTAGTGACAAAAACTCAGAAGAAAAACAAACTTGAGTTGCTTTCCAGAAACAACAGGACACAAAGCAGGAGAACAAATGATGAGGACATGACAACAGGCAAAGAAAACAGGACTTAAATACACCAGGACTGATGAGGGGACTGGAAACAGGTGAAAGCACAGGTGAACCAAATTACACTGAGGGGAGCAGGGGAAGCAAAACTGAACACAACAGACAGGGAGCGGACGACTATCAAAATAAAACAGGAAGTCAGACCCAAAACTGGGAAACACAAGGAACTCAAAAAAAAAAACATAACCAAACCCCACAACCAAAAGAAACCCAGTACAGACAAAATAAAGCAAAAACAAAACACGCAGGGTCAAAAAGACCCTGGAACATGACACATACACTAATGTATTTTTTTAATCTTTCCGTACACTTTTAGGTAACTTTCCTACTGACAAATGTTCTAGCCGTTCGTCGGCGCCGCAGTAGTGATGGTCAAGGTTTGTCATCTCGTGCACTGTCCCAGTCAAATACCCAGCTATATCGTGACCTAGCTCAAGCTTCTGGAGGTCAGGCCATTGAAGTCCCAAAGTCAGCTCTTTCCCTGGTCACGGCTGTTATAAAAGATTCATCAGCTGGTGCTGTGGTGAGGCACTGAGAATGAACATCAATGTCATACTGAGTTGTATCCCTATATTTTATAAGTTGGTGCCAGGTATTTAATACATTTTCATTCAACACTGATTGATTTCTAACTGCACCTTTTGTCCCCTTTTCTTTCAGGTGACAGTTTTCCAGGTAGCAATGGATCCTGGACGGCCTGATAATTTTAACTTTACAGCTGATTCATCAATAAACATGATCGTTTACATCACCGGCGATTCAGCTCTCACCTTCAGTCTCACCAGTTCAACAGGTTCAATTCAAAGACATATTTAGGGCATCAGTGTTGTTAAAGCTGTTGTTTCACAAAGTCAAGGCACTATGGATTGACTGTTTGCCACAGCATTGAAATACTCATAACTGAAGTTGATTAGGTTGTAGATATCTCACAGCGATGTGTTGCAATAATGCTACAGTAGTATTAAAAACAACAACAATAATTATATTTTTTTATAAAAGAGAGCCTTTACTTGTAATTTACCAGCAACTAAAATGTTCCCCAAAACAGTGAAATTTCCAAGGAGGAGGAACATGTTGCAATCATGCTGGTAAATGATGCAGCAATTTTCCGTTTTCCAGGAGTATCTCAGACATCAAGTCAGCTTGATGGTCCTCTGGCATCCTTCACCACAGTGGGAAACCTACGCAGAATAAGTCTCAAGACTCAAAATCAAACAGGTTTTTGGGGAATCAGTGTCAACTCTAATAATCCCTACTCTATTAAAGTCACAGGTCAGTAAAGTATTTAAAATGTAGTGTGTAGATAGTTTTTGATTCTTTTAAATTTCCTAAATAAGATGTGTTTTGTGTGTGTATAAGATCAAAGTTCTGTGAACTTCATCTATACCCTTGTGGAAGTACAGCAGGGAACCGAAGGCAGCATCAGTCCCAAGGAAGGACGTCCTGCTACAGGTCGACTAAACAACAGTGAATTCTTTATTATAATATCAATATATTCTCACCATACCACAAATGTTTGAGAAATGGCAATGACATTTAATTTACTTATTTATGTTTATTTGCACAAAATTCCCCCATTTTTTGTTTGCATTAAATTAACCTTTATTACTGATTAATGTCCATATAATGAAATGAATAGTTTCAAGTGTAAAGGAGCAAAAAAGTCCACATCATAAAGCTGGCAGGGATAGTAGAGGCATATTATCCACTGACTGCAAAAGTGACTGCAGTTTAAACTAAAGTATTTCTAAACACATTATTTGGTATTACTCATAAGCTGCATTTTCACTCACTACTTACTTTCATTTTCACTCTCTCTTTTTTTACATTTAGGCACCAAATATACCTTGGTTTGGGCAGGATTATAACACTGACCACATTTCAAAATTATATTTTATTAGTTGCCACTTGAAGACATGAGTGGTCCTGGTATACGATGTTAACAGTATCAAATACTATCAATACAGTCCTCGGTCAAAGTAAATAAAGGCCACCACATCTACCTTGTACACCTTACAGTACTCTATTCTGAAAATAGAAAACAATTATTTGTTTACATCATGTTGAGCTCTAAGGTTCTGTCACAATAATACTCTTTTGTCTCTTGCTATCACTTTCAGGTGGTAATATCACTCTCCTGGTCACTGTGACTGGAAGTGACACCGCAACAGTTACAGAGGTCACTCTCTTTGACAGCTCAAGACGAAAGGAGCTCACCGGATCAATACAGGCATGTCATATATTACACCTGGCAAATGTAAAGGACAGAACTAGTTGAAATTACACCTGACCACACCACAAGTTTCTAGACTTAGCCAGTTGGTCTGTGCTAATTGCACTTTCCAACAACTGATTTTTCCATAGTGGGATTTAGCAGGACACTTTTTTTTTTTTAAACTCTGCATTACCACTGAGTGATAACTGAGTGTAACTTTGGCCAAAAGAAGGCTTTTAATTTGGTTGGTCAGGGTCACGTATTAAAGTCTATAGCAGAGATTTTGTAGTCTTTCACACCCAAGAAGTGAAAGATACATCAATAACATTGGTCATAAAATCAGTCTCTCTGTTCTCCACAGGCATTAGAAAGCAGCAACTTTCTGGTAACATTCAAAGAAGTCACAGCAGGAGACTTTGTAGTCCGACTGAGAGGTGAAGACACCAGCTCCACATCCCGGTCTGCTTCATATACCTTCCAGAGACAAGCCTCGACCCGGATCACGACATCCAGTCTCTCTGTTACTGTGAGTATGATCATGTGTTTTCTGGCACAGTTCTTTGCATTGATAGAGCAAGATTTTAAACATCTTCCTGTCTAAAATCAACAGCCACTGCCATATTATTACATAAAATACAAAAATAATTGTTTAACTCAAAACTTTCTCTCCTTTCTCTTTCACTTTTCCAGGCTCAAGCTAACACAACCAACATAGAACCAGGCACTACCATCTCCATTCCTTTTACAGTGTCTTCAGTTGAAACTGGGACATTCACAGTGCGAGTCAGCAATGACCGTAGCTTTGGTATTACCTCACCTGCAAATGTCATTATTGCACCAAGTGATGGAGGTAAAGCCAATGGAACCATAAGTTTAAGTGTTCCAGCCAGCACTGCATCAGGCACAGATGTGACCCTTACTATTCAGGCACAAAATGCAGATGCCACTGACATCAACTATGCTATCCTCCGGTTTTCTGTGACTGCCAAGGTAAACAAATAAATATTTTAGGGGACTGAAAAACACTATAAGATTTTTTTGAAAAGATCAGAACAATCTGTATCACTATTCTGTATTGCCAAATATCAGACTTTTAAGTTTATGCAGTGCTTGAACTGTGATAAACCTTTTCAGTGCAGTCAAGCATTACTAGTGTTAAGAAAACAGTATGAGTAGCGTCCAAAGTAACAAAAAAGCATGATTGACCGAGTGGACCATGTAAGGTGTCTTTCTAAAGATTCCATCAGGGAAATCCATTGGCTAATGAACAGAAGTCTTAAGCCAGAAGGTTAATCTGTTGACTTTGCCACTGTGGGCAACACCTTTTTTTTTTAGCAAGCAATCCAGGTGATGAAGACTAAGCCATCTTTGATTTTATATTGTTTGCATGTAGACTGTGTATAAAAGCTGGACATATCTTCCAGGTCTAAAAAGTGAAGCCACCATCAAAATGCCTTAAACCCACATTTTTCCTTATGGCCAGCACGGTACAATTTCTTTGGCTGCAAAGACTTCAAGCCGAAGTCTATGAGAAAACACTACTTTTGGCTACTCTCTTATTCACAAGGGAACCTAAATTACATAGCTCTGCATATTTGATCTTGCAGGTTTAATATACCTTAGCTAATTTACTCTGTGACCTCCATAAACACTTTCTTGATGACACTGTTGATTACAACATGAGTTAAGTTTGTAAACTGTAGTCCTTACTAGAGTCATAAAGGGGCATAAACTTAGTCTTTAGCCAGTGAGCACGCAGTGTCCCTCACTTTCACAGTCAGGCCCACCACTCACTTGTTATGTCCAGTTTTAAGATTGTGATGATGAAAACATTTAGCCCAATACTTTTAACCCAGCATGGGATTTCACTAACCAATGTGTGAGGGGTGGGGCATCTTTTATGAACAAAATACACTGCCTGGCCAAAAAAAAAAGGTCACACACTAATATTTTGTTGGACCACCTTTAGCTTTGATTACGGCATGCATTCGCTGTGGCATTGTTTCCATTGAATTCCATCCATTGTTGCATTAATTTTTCACCAAGATCTTGTTATGATGATGGCAGATTCTGACCACTGTGCAAGGCCTTCTCCAACACATCCCAAAGACTCTCAATGGGGTTGAGGTCTGGACTCTGTGGTGGCCAATCCATGTGTGAAAATTATATCCCATGCTCCCAGAACCACTCTTTCACAATTTGAGCCCGATGAATTCTGGCATTATCATCTTGGAATATGCCCGTGCCATCAGGGGAGGAAAAAAATCCATTGATGGAATAACCTGGTCATTCAGTATATTCAGGTAGTCAGCTGACCTCATTCTTTGAGCACATAATGTTGCTGAACCTAGACCTCACCAACTGCAGCAACCCCAGATCATAATCCAGGTGGTGACTTTTTTTTTTTTTTTTGGCCAGGCATTGTATTATTTGATGAACTTGTTACATGACATAACATGGTTATATTCCCCACACAGCCCTGATTTGCTAAATTAGTGGAACAGTAAGACTACAACCTGGGTTATTTTCAACAATCACCTAAAACTCGAATAGAATAGAATAGAATAGAATAGAATGCCTTTACTGTCATTATACAGGATGTACAATGAGATCAAAAAATAAAATATAAATTAGAACTTCTAAAAATATTCTGAAAATAAAACAGTATGTATAAAATATACAGAAAATAAAATGTATAAAAAACAGAAAATAAGAATATATAAAAATATATACATTATAAAAAATAAAATAAGTGTATACATATAATAATGAAGATGTAAGTATTGCACTTGGTGAATGAATATTGCACTAGTGAATGACTATTGGATATTACACGATATAGGAGTGATAGATATTGTTCAGTATGAATTATATAAAATTACACAGAGATGTGGGTATTGCACAGCTAGAGTGGGTGAGTGTGTGAGGTCAGGGTGGTGATTGCTCTGGCAAACAAACTGTTCTAGAGTCTGTTTGTTCTGGCTTTGATGCACCTGTAGCTCCTGCCAGAGGGCAGCAGGTCAAACAGTTCAAAGCCAGGGTGTGAGCTGTCCTTGATGATGTTTTTTGGCTCTGCTGATGCAGCGGGAGGTGTAGTTGTCCATCAGGGAGGGGAGAGGGCAGCCAACTATTCTCTGTGCTGCCTTGACTACCCTCACCCTTCCTCATCCTGTCTGCCTCAGTGCAGCTGCCGTACCATACTGTGATACAGTACGTCAGCAGGCTCTCAATGGATGGTAGAAGGTCAGCAGCAGGTTTGAGTCCAGGTTGTTCTTCCTGAGGACCCTCAGGAAGTGAAGTCGCTGCTGAGCCTTCTTGATAACAGCTGTGATGTTACCTGACCAAGAGAGATCAGCAGAGATGAGGACACCAAAAAACCTCTCCACACGCTCGCCATTGATGTAGAGGGGGGCTGGGTCAGGCCTGTGCTTTATGAAATCGATGATTTCTTTAGTTTTCATGGTGTTCAGTGCCAGGTTTTTCTCTGAACACCAGGCTGTCAACTTCAGGACCTCCTCTCTGTAGGCTGCCTCATCTCCCCTTGAGATGAGTCTGACCACTGTGGTGTCATCAGCAAATCTCTGATCCATAATACTGTTTACAGTGGATTTTGAATCAGGATGTAGATTACTCATAAAGACATTAAGGAAATTAAATTAATGTCACAGCATACTAATTTTAAAAAATGTTCAAAAACAAAAAAGCAATGAAAAGAAAAAACTGAGATGGCAGCATTTATGCCACATAGATGGCAAATCCAATTTTTGTTTTGTTTTTTGTTTGTACTCTTTTGCCTTTCTGATTTCTTCATCTCCTTTCCCTCCCTTTTCAGGTTACAGATTTGTCCAGTCCAGTCTGCCAGGTAGTCAATATATCAGGTATTTGTAATGTCTCCTCCGTCCTCTGTGAGTTTTCTGAGTGGAAGTTCATTGCTAATCTCACCGATGGCATCAATGGGACTGGCATTGCAAGTATCTCCCTCCGCCAAGGGAATGGTACTCTTAATACTACCACAGTGGTTGGACCTGACACTGAGATTACCAAATTGGTTACCTACACTGCCTCCTGCTGCTCACAGAATGTGGAGCTGGCTGCCGTGGACAAAGTAGGAAATGTGGGGACATGTGTGGGACAAGCTAGAGTACTTACCACACCTGATGCTGAGACGACAACCACTCTTGTAATTACAACTACCCCTGTACCTACAACTACTCCTGTACCTATAACTACTCCTGTAATTACAACCACTCCTGTACCTACAACTACTCCTCTAATTACAACTACCCCTGAACCTACAACTACGCCTGTACCTACAACTACTCCTGTAACTACAACTCGTCAAGTGACCGAAACTACTACTATAAATACAACTTCTCCTGTCACTGCACCATTTAACACAACATCCACTGGAGGGCACACAATGAGCATAACACACTGTGTCTGGATCAGTGTTGTTTTTTCTCTCCTTTGTAAATAAAGTATATGAGCAGAATTTTTTACTAGAATTTAATCAAAATCCAGTGTAGAAAAAAAAAACTGCATCTTTTTCTCATCAGATATTACAGTTTCTTAAAGCTGTTATCATAAGCTTCTCATAATTTTTGATGGAAGGTAGTAAAATAATGGGCATGTTTTTTCAGTGGCTGGTAAAAGACAGCTTCAAGTAAACACATGTATTGAATTCTCTATATAAAATCAGCATTAATATCTTCTTTTACAAATCTATAGTCAGTCTCTTCCTTGATTCTTTTTAATCTGTTGATTAAAGTAGCAATTTCTTAGTTTCCAAAGCTGCGTTTCAGTAGAATATAAACAACACTTCCTACCTCCTGATACCTGCTCAGGGAATGATGGTTGAGAGAACGTCCATAAACAAAATTGATGTAACCAATCCAGACATCACTTCCTTTATGTGTTACCAGTGAATGAGACAACTTGGATGCTTATTGACGCTACTGTGGAAGTTTTATGATTTTACACTTGCTTATTGAAATAAACACAAATATACAAATATATATATATATATATATATACAAATATATATATATATAATGTATTTAAGCTAATAAATGTGATTTAATCAATTTACAAGTCTTATTGTCTCATTCCTAAAGAGGTTACCATGATATGTTGTATTTGCAGATAATTATGGGAATCCTCTGGCCATTATCCAAGAATATAAGATTGAAAGACTTAAAACTGAACACCTGAAAAAGACGGGAAAAAAGCTGAATAGAAGTTATTACACAATTAACCTAGTAAATGATATACTGTATGATCAACCACATACAGTATATCTTTTTTTTTTTCACTCTCTTGCTCTCAGCGGATGGACACATTTTTCTTTTCTCCCTAAGCCTTCCTTATGATATATTATTTATATATATATTTGGATTATTGGTACCAGGATTTCTCCTGATTGGACTTTGGGATACCTGGCTTATCGTGAAATTCGGCAAGTCTGGGCAGCCGTTCGGGCCTTGGTAAGGCCACTTGTGATGGGAATGCAGAGCAGTACAGACTCAAGCTCAGACTCAGTATATTTGGAGCTGAATTGGAAGGGTGTAGGAGTCGGTGGAAGGAGACACGAGCCGGTATGTAGTCTCAGCTTTATTAGGAAAAACTCACAACAAACTCAACTCCAAATATCACTCCTCAAAAGGAGGAGTCAAGCCCTTTTATCCTAGGCCTCTCTCTCCCGCCTTTTCCCTCCTATTCCGGTCTCTCTCTTCGCAATAAGAGCTTGGGGCATTCTGGTGTGAAATGTGCATATATGTGGCCACCACACAGGCCCCCCCTGAACACACAGAATGGCAAACAATACAATAATAAAAACAGCAACCATTTTAACTCAACATAGCAAAAATAAAATACCACATCAAGAGTATCTCCTAGGGGGTTTAACAAGGCGGCCACTACGGCTGTGCTTGGCGACCACAGGTGGTGAAAACGAGGGAGGGGCATAGCCCCGACTACGGCGAGACTGCCCCCTCGCAGGGGAAAAAACAGCAGCTGGGGGCAGGTCCTCCGAGTGAGGCATAGAAACGGGAGGACGACCGCGGCGCGGAGGTTGGGCCAACTCAATAGGACCATCCGGAAACATGTGAGCAGGCTTAAGGCGATCCACCGAAACCCGCTCCTGACGACCTCCCAGCTCAACCAAAAAATCCTTAGGTCCCACCTCTAGCACACGGAATGGACCATCATAAGGAGGTCGAAGTGGAGAACGGTGCGCGTCATGGCGGATAAAAATGTACTTGGCAGACATCAGGTCCTTTGGCACATATGACTGTGGAAGGCAGTGATGCGCCGCTACTGGGGCCAAAAACCTATCATTCCCCGGGAAAACCGGCCCGCTCCTTTTGTCAGCCCCCGAAGCAGATGCACCAGGAAGGAATTCCCCTGGAACCCTCAAAGGCTGGCCCAGGACCAGCTCGGCTGAAGAAGACTGCAGGTCCTCCTTAGGTGTCGCACGCAGGCCCAGCAGGACCCAAGGAAGGCGGTCAACCCAGCTGCTGTCCACCAGCGCAGCCCGTAAGGCAGCCTTCATGGTACGGTGGAACCTCTCGCAAAGGCCATTGGACTGCGGGTGGTACGCGGTAGTGCGATGGAGTCTGACGCCAAGGTTCTCCGCCACAGCAGTCCACAGCTCAGACGTGAACTGAGGACCCCTGTCAGATGTCAAGTCAAGCGGTACGCCAAACCGAGATACCCAGGAGGAGACGAACGCACGAGCAACATCTGCTGAGGTGGTTGACGCCAAAGGAACTGCTTCAGGCCACCGAGTCGTCCTGTCCACCATTGTCAGGAGATGGGTGAAACCCCGGGAAGGGGGAAATGGACCTACCAGGTCTACATGGACATGTTCGAACCTTCTCTGTGGTATGGGAAAGTGCTCCAGAGGGGATTTGGTGTGTCGTTGCACTTTGGCGCGCTGACAAGCAACACATGAGGAAGCCCACGCCCTGACCTCTTTCCGGAGGCCGGGCCACACAAACTTGGCCCCTACCAACTTAACTGAGGCTTTAACTCCTGGGTGCGAAAGAGAATGAACTGCCTCAAAAACCCGCCGACGCCAGCAAGCAGGAACCAAGGGGCGAGGCCTGCCCAATGAGACGTCGCAAAGTAGGGTTACGCCACTATCCTGAAATGAGACATCTTCCAAACGCAAACTGGACTCGGCCGCCTTAAAAGCCTGAATCTCCGTATCCGTAAGTTGGTCGGCAGCCATGGCAGAGTAGTCCACTCCCAAATGCACAGAACTAACCTGCGCCCTGGACAGACAGTCAGCCACCCGATTACACTTGCCGGCGACGTGCTGAATGTCAGTGGTAAACTCTGAAATAGCAGAAAGCTGCCGTTGCTGCCGTGCAGTCCATGGTTCTGAAACCTTTGCCATGGCAAATGTGAGAGGTTTGTGGTCTACAAAAGCGGTAAAGTCACGGCCCTCAAGCAGGAACCGGAAATGACGCGTCGCGAGAAAAAGGGCAAGGAGCTCCCTGTCAAACGTACTGTACTTTCTCTCCGCATCCCGAAGCTTCCTGCTAAAAAAGGCGAGGGGCTGCCAAGCACCACCCACCCATTGTTCACACACGGCCCCGACTGCAAAATCGGAGGCATCGGTAGTAAGGGCAACAGGCGCCTCGGGAGACGGGTGGGCCAGCAGGGCAGCGTTGGCAAGAGCAGCTTTGGCACTGTCAAATGCCTGCACCCGCTCAGGTGTCCACTCTATCTCTTGGTTGCCTTTCTTGCCCTTAAGTGCATTGTACAGAGGGTGCATGAGGTGAGCAGCCCTGGGGGATGAAACGGTTATAAAAGTTCACCATCCCCAAAAACTCCTGCAGGGGCTTCACTGAGGAAGGGCGCGGAAAAGCAGAAACCGCCTCCACCTTAGCGGGCAGGGGAAACGCCCCTTGGGGCGAAACGAGGTGTCCCAAAAACTCTATGGCCGGCAGACCGAACTGGCATTTAGCTGGATTCACAATCAAACCGTGCTCACTGAGACGCTCAAACAACTGGCGGAGGTGCACTGAATGCTCCGCGGCGGAAGGGCTGGCCACCAGTATGTCATCCAGATAGACGAACAAAAATGGCATACCACGCAAAACGGAGTCCATGAGGCGCTGAAACGTCTGTGCCGCGCCCTTCAGACCGAAGGGCATTCGCAAAAACTCGAAAAGGCCAAAAGGAGTGATAACCGCGGTCTTGGGCACATCACGCGGATGGACAGGAACCTGATGGTATCCCCTCACCAAATCCACCTTTGAAAAAATAGTTGCCCCCGCAAGATGAACCGAAAAATCTTGAATGTGGGGAACCGGGTACCTGTCATTAGTCGTCGCATTATTAAGGCGCCTAAAATCCCCACAAGGGCGCCACCCACCGTCAGCTTTAGGGACCATGTGCAACGGGGACGCCCACGGGCTGTTTGAGCGGCGCACAATACCAAGGCGCTCCATGTTTGCAAACTCCTCCCTGGCTATCGCTAACTTCGCGGCATCGAGACGGCGTGCACGCGCAAAAACCGGCGGACCCACAGTGGTAATGTAATGCTCCACACCATGTTTAGCTACGGCTGCAGAGAAGGTGGGAACCGTGAGGGTGGGAAACTCGGCAAGCAAACGCTGGTACTCATCACCTGTGGCAAGCATGTTAGCGAGGGGCAGGGGGCGAGGACTACCAAGTGTACAGGGGTAGGTATCAAAAGACACAGCATCTATCAAGCACCTATTAGCTACATCGACCAACAACCTGAAAGCACACAAGAAATCAGCGCCGAGTATAGGTACTGACACAGACGCTATCACAAAGTCCCAGTTAAACTGACGTCCCTTGAAACACACAGTCACCAACCTCATTCCATATGTGCGAATGGGGGTACCGTTCGCCGCGTCCAGCAGGGGTCCGTGACATTGTCCCAAGGCGTCCGCAGCTGAAGCCGGCATGATGCTACGCTGAGCACCCGAGTCCACAAGCAGACGGCGTCCCGAAGCAGTGTCCTCAATGAAGAGCAGCTTGTCCGAGCTGCCAGCGCACACAGCTGCCAGTGAGCACCGGCCCTCTCGTTTCCCTGGTGCTGGAAGGTACACGGCGGAATGCAGCGCTTCGCCTTCACTCCGAACCGGCGATGATAGAAGCAGAGCACTCTCTCCTTCCTCCGGCGCTCTGCGACGGCGGCCACAGCACCAGCTTCTCTAGCCTCCGTCCCTTGTAGAGCCGCACTCGGTAAAAGTGCATGCACACCGGAATGCCTGGATGCCAGCAAAATCTTGTCCGCCTCTTCAGCTAGCCCGCGGTAATCCTTGGCCCGTATCAGAGCGGAGCTGGCTAGCGCGGTGCGCACGGGAGGGGGGAGCTGGCGCAGGAACAGATGCGTAAAGAGAAACGAAGCGTCGCCCGGGCCGAGCAGAGCCAGCATGCGCTCCATCAGCTCGGAGGGTTTACCATCTCCCAAGCCATTCAGGGACAACAGGCGATCAGCCCGCTCTTCGTCTGAAAGCTGATAAATCCGCAGCAGGTTCTCCTTCAGCGCTCCATACTTGTTAGCAGGCGGCGGGTCCCGGAGCAGTCCCATCAGCCGGCGGGTAGAAGCAGAGTCCAGCGCCGCGACGACAT
The DNA here is from genome assembly GCF_007364275.1 of Archocentrus centrarchus. Classification (NCBI taxonomy): domain Eukaryota; kingdom Metazoa; phylum Chordata; class Actinopteri; order Cichliformes; family Cichlidae; genus Archocentrus; species Archocentrus centrarchus. Next base: position 27,499,941 of record NC_044346.1, on the reverse strand, counting down.
GGTAATACTTGGTGTCGTCTGAGGTGATCCCGCGGAGGTGAAACTGGGCCTCCACATGCTGGAACCAAGGCTCTGGATCGTGCTGCCAGAACTCCGGGAGCTTGACCGTGGCCGCAAAAATAGCGGGAGAAACGGCGGCGGCTGGTGAGGAAACGGCGGCGGCTGGTGAGGAAACAGCGGCCGCTGAGCTGTCGTCAGCAGACATGTTCTTTAGTCGGGGTCACCAATGTAGGAGTCGGTGGAAGGAGACACGAGCCGGTATGTAGTCTCAGCTTTATTAGGAAAAACTCACAACAAACTCAACTCCAAATATCACTCCTCAAAAGGAGGAGTCAAGCCCTTTTATCCTAGGCCTCTCTCTCCCGCCTTTTCCCTCCTATTCCGGTCTCTCTCTTCGCAATAAGAGCTTGGGGCATTCTGGTGTGAAATGTGCATATATGTGGCCACCACAAGGGATTAGATCTTGGAGACATATCTGTTTCTGCACAGCGAGGAACGAACCACGAAAATTCGGATCATTTGGATTTTTCGCCATTGAGAGGTGCCAGAAAGACTAAAGGCTCTCAACAAATTAACCAGTGACAGCCTGTACCAAAAACAATTGTAGAATCTGAAATTTGGCTCCCTGATGGCCTTGGATGCCGGTTATCTCATTCTTCTCCTGGATACTTTGTAACAAATGCTTGACTACTCTCACCCTGTTTGCCTCAGTGCAGCTGCCATACTGTGATACAGTACGTCAGCAGGCTCTCAATGTATGAGCGGTAGAAGGTCAGCAACAGGTCTGAGTTCAAGTTGTTGGAAAAAAACAAAATGAGGTGATTTTTTTTTCCTCATTTAACCTATTGCGTTTGCTTTGTTTCCCTCTTCTTACTGTAAATGGCAGCGCGTGTGATGGCAGCAAGGCCACGGAACACTTGTCTCTGTCTTAGGATGGGTGTTCTGAAATGCTTGTTATATGCTTGACATGTAACAACAATAATTTGGTTCTAAATTGATTCTATATTTATGTACAGCACTTTGGTCAACTGTTGTGTTAAATGTGCTATATAAATAAACTTGATTTGACTTGACTGCCACATGATAGTAGCACTAGCACCTGATCTTATCTGTTTATGTACAGAAAAATGAAATGAAATGAAATATGAAATGAATGAATGAATGAAATAAACCTTTATTGTCATTGCACAATGTACTTGTACATTTGCACAATGAAATTGGGTTACAGATAGAGACGCTACTGAGCCTTCTTCACCACCGCTGAGCTTTTGAAACCCCATTGGAGATCTGCATCTATATACACCCCCAGGAACTTGAAGCTGGACACCCTCTCCACACACTGTCCATCAATGCAGATTGATTGTAGGTTGGACTTCCTCCTTCTTAAGTCTACAATCAATTCTTTGGTCTTGGAAGTGTTAATGACCAAGTTGTTCTCTGAACACCACTCCACTAGCCTTTGTACCTCTTCCCTGTGTGCCGTTTCATGGCTATCAGAGATTAATCCGATCAGGGTAGTGTCATCAGCGAACTTGATTGTGATGTTGTCTGAGTGGCTGCTGATGCAGTCATAGGTGTACAGAGAGTGCAATAATGAAATAAGTTGAGAACTTAATGTAACTCTTAAAGCTGCAGTATGTAACTTTTATAAAAATGTTTTTTACATATTTGTTAAATTTGTCACCATTTGTGACCTGACCACAGCAGCTTTAAAGTGCATAACAGTTCTTGCTGTAGGGACTCCCTTTGTGAACCCAAAACCCAAAAACCCCTCAGGAATGTAATTAATCATGGAGTTGCCGGATTTTATTGCTTTTTTTTTTTTTTTTTTTATAAAAATCTGTTGACAAAAACTTGGGGACAAACTTTAAGTGACCACAAATCTATAGTAAATGTTGCTAAAACCTTCAAGCTTTTAGCTTGGCTTTGACTTTTCATTTTTTTCTCTTTCATCTTTGAGATATTTCATATTTTAAAAAGAATTTTAAACAGTTTTTCATCAAATCAAAATTATAGACTCTTGTCTTGGGACAAATGATTTTGTGGGCGCTCGCATTCATAAAATCATATAAATCACTAAATAAAAATCATATTTGTGCCAAAATCTCTCAGAGAATTAACCCCAGTTATGGTTTATGAATTTTTACAAATAAATGTGAACCCTCAATTACGGACAAATCTTTGCACAGATTCTGCGGCGGCAGAAGTGTAGCAAAGGTCACTTGTGTTAAAAGAGCCAGTTGTATAGCTAGGTGGCCTGACTTGTGTGTTTTCAGTGACTTGAGAAAAACTTTAAGACTTTTCAACCATTAATAACTGCCCTGCAGATTTCTTTGCACATTTGCACTTGGGGTGGCTGTAGCTCAGGAGGTAGAGCAGGTCACCTACTGATCGAAAGGTCAGCGGTTTGATTCCTGGCTACTCCAGGCTGCAGGCCAATGTATCCTTGGGCAAGATACTTAACCCCAAGTTGCTCTCCGACGCAACTGTTGGAGTGTGAATGTGTGTGAATGTTAGATAATTAAACCACTTAGTTAATCATGGAAGTGCTTGTATGAATGGGTGTGCATAGGTAAATGTAAACGTGTTGTATAAGCACTTTGAGTGCTCAGACTGAGTAGAAAAGCGCTATATAAGAACTAGTCCATTTACCATTTACAAATCTGATTATAGACACAGATCTGAACATGGACACACAGATCAAAATACAGATTGCGATGCACACATGTGGATTTAGTTACGGACACACAAAAGTTTTGCTACAATAATAGTGGAGCTGCTAAAGTGCAAATCAAATGGACTTACCATCTGTTGTGACCACATGGGGGGGGGGTATGGGTTCTTTTGTGTTTTCAACATGGTTATTGTCTCTCTGGCTTCCCCTGTGGTATTTAAAATGGTTTACTCAGTTACTATATAAGTTGAACTATTTCTCATTTGGGCGGGTGAGTTTGTTGGATTCTGATATTTTGTTAAGCATATCTTTTGTGCAAAGTTTTGCTTAGTTGACCTCTTTTATGGGCCCACCGATTTCTTAAAATAGCTTATTTTCATGAATTTGTATTTGCTGACATATATTTTTGTCCTTTTTTGTGTACAATAAAACAAAGTTTGGAAATGATACCTGTGCCTATATGTCCTTGGCTGCTTGGTCCATGATAGTGGTAAAAGAATGAACAGAGATGCTTTTGCAATAGCTAATAAAGTTTGTTTATTTCAGAAAAAAAAAGTAAAACAATAATTACAACAAAGAACTAAATTAACCTTGTACTGCAGTAAAAACATAATACAACAGTTTAAGTGGAAGAACTAAGAGCAACTTCCAGCAGCTAAACAAGAATGGCACTTCTGGGGCCTGTGTCACAAAGCAGGATTAATGAGGAAAGAAACACATCTGCACATACTGCAGTACACTGAGTTGTGTTTGTACTCAGCGATAGATCCCAAGTAACTCAGTGATTCTGGTTTGTGAGACAGGTCCCAAATAACAGGAGACAGCACAACAGCCTGGCCGAATGCAAACTGCATCAGGAAGAGGGAAGGAGGAGTGAAACGCTTGGTCCTTTTGTCCAAAGAAATGATGATAAAAACTTGTTTCAAACAATACAGCAATCACAAAATCAGAGTATACAGCAGGTTTACTACATAAAAGAAAACAAAAGCCAATCAACCCTCAATAAACATGGCGAGTAAACATCAAAGCAGCCACACCACTAAAAAGAAAAGCTTAATGTTGTTGTACTAGTTGGAAAATCAATTTGCCCTGCAGGGTCATCAAAAGCAACCGGAGTCAAAAGTGCACCACTACAATGAGGAATCTTGATACTTAACTGAGAAAAGTAAACATAAACAAATTCCGTATGCGCAAATAGATGACAACTTCATTGATTAGACACATATTAAGTCTAGTCCTAGAATAAAACAGACATTTAATCCATGTCTGTGAAAATGCCATCCTAATCACACAAACACAAAAGAATATCCTTCTTTGTCTGTTTAAAATCTTTAAGCATATTCATGTCACATCAGTAATGAAACTTGGAACAGGTTCAATATAAGAAATCTGCTATATTAATCATTAACAACAGTATTTACAATACCTAATGTGTTACTCTTTTAAACAGAGCAGAGCTTAATGTGACACAATTGGATGTTTTGCATTATATTAATAGCCCATGGTAGATCAAGCATGTCCCTGGATCTCTTTGTTCCTGACAAGAGAGGTGGTCAATACCAGAGTTGTAAGTATGTATAATCTATACACACCAGATCAACAGAGGGCCAATAACCAGAATATAGCATTTGTATCCTCAAAAGGCAAAGACAAAAGCTACAGTTACAGATAAATGGCTACAATTTTTTTGTTTTTTTAACAATAGCAAGTGAGAAACTGTACAAAATATTAACAATATTTTATGACAAGATCATCAAGGACCTCTCTCTTTGACCTTCTCTCTCCGAACTTACTATGCTGTATTATGGGACTTTGGTCCAACAAACCCAGCAAGACCGTAATGTAACACATTCCTTCATTGTCAAATAAGGTGTCAAAGATTGGAAAGTGCAAAATGCATTGCGCTGTAGGCTAGTAATTGTATAAGGAGGGGGGAAACAAATAACTAGTTTATTAAAACATAAGTTAGCCCTGTTAATTGAAAATCTGGTGATGTTGCTTGATATGATGAATCTGATTATGCTGTAATTCAGCAACTTTATGTGGAGTCGTATCCTGTTTTTATTCTTTCATAAATGCAGCATTCGAGCCAGAAAAAGCATCAAAAAAGAATGCAATGCATTTTGTATTTTTGTTGCTGTAATAGAAGAGAGTTTGGTTTATATACATGTAGGTAATGATATCATTTTGCATGCAGAGGCACTGAGTTCAAAGGATTTATTAGGCCTACAGAGTATATTCTCTGGACATGCTCACATTTCACTCAAAATCTGGATTTTCTATTTTACAAAATTAGTACAGACTCCCAATGTAAGTATTCATTATTTCTACACAGTTCAATCACCAAATATAGTGAACCAATCCATCCATTTACATTATATCCATGTACTTCATTTAATATATGATGTGAACATTCCATGCAGCATATATAAAAACCTCTCTTTGATTAATACCATTATATTTTACTATCATAGAATAAATTGCTGGCCTGGCATATCTGTTTCTTCTACAGGGTTTTAGATGGTACCTAAGTGGTACAAGTCACAGATAACGGCTCACTGCAAATGATACTTCTGTTCCAAAACGGTTTTCCTCTAACACTGGTGAGACAAAAGATTAAGCACTTCTGCAAATATTTTGCACCTAATGAGGCACATACTCAAGTCAGCTTGATGCACATGCCCTTATCCTCCAATCAAACACTGAGTTACTACTACCTCCACTGCGCACAAAAAAAAAAAAAAAAAAAAAAAGAATTGGAATAAAACCTCCCAAAATGGCCTTGTTCCTGCATATGACATGAAAGTGATTTACTGAGTTGAACAAAAGGATCACATTTATGTCACATGAGATGTCCAGCATTAGTTTTAGGCAACACTTGACTTGGTTATAATTAAGTACTTTTGTTGTACTGACCTCTCAGTCAACTTAGTAAGATATATGCAGTAATAAACTTCAACTGTCATGTTAAAACTACAAATGCAGCAATAACAACAGTTTATTCAAAACATTACTGCTAATATGCAAATGCTCCAAGGTTTCCGATGTGTAAACATTTCCAGGGTTAAGAAGACTAATATACTACATACAATATTTACTGTATCATAATGTCTGTGGAGGTACAAAATGCACGTGTTTGGCAATAAGCAGGGAGAGAAATATACAGTACAATCCCTGCATTTGGAGTGCGTGCCAGATAGAGTCGGGGGGAGACCTGAGCTGTATACTCGATGATTGTACTGATCTTGCATCACTCACATTGATGGAGTTTGGAACGTGAAGGACGGGCAGAATCTGATCTAATGACTAGTTTGGATGGCTCAAGAAACAGTTAGGAGGATCTTTTATGAGGGTTCTTGACTCTTTTCAGTGTGTGTTTTTCTAACAAATTGCTTCTACTGTGCTACTCTAGTGCATGTCATTAATTACATTTCTAACTGTATACAAACAGCCATTTTACAGACTGAAAGTTCATTCATTTGCACATATTGTCAAAACTATTAAACACCAATGGCTCTGTGGTGTTAAGGCAACTATTCAAAGTTCAGTAGTTCATAGCCAGCTTTTTGCTTGATGATAACAACTAAGGAAACAATGAGTGTAATTTATTCAGATGAGTTAAAGAACTGCCAGTCAAAAATTATATTTCTGATGATCTTTGACTAAACACTGTGAGAGGTTGTTAGAATAAATGTGGCTGGCTAGAGTCACAGGAAGAGGAAGCCTGCCACATCAGAGTGGCTTAGCCTACAGCTGCCCTGGATGGTCTCAATTACACAGATGAGGCTTCTAGAGTAATTGTTGTTTGTCCAGGATTATGGCAAATCATTGGATATGGCTAGAGAATTTGACTGTCTGGGCACTGGTGTTTGGAGGTTAGGCTAGTCTCATTTGGGCACGTAAGACAACAGGTTAATCGGAATAATGAAAATAAGGGGTAGGGAAAGAGATTCCAAGTCCTTTTACTGGTCTTCCGCCTCAGCAAGCTCAGAGTTGGAAGGCGGTGTGGACGACGGGAGGTGGTTTGACTTGGGTAAGGGGCTTAAGGTCGAGCCCTGGGGGACGCCACTTGGAGCTGGGTCAGGAAGGGTCAGGGTTTCTGGAGCAGACTTTTTGCGGGGTCGGTCCTTGGGGACAGAAAGTGACTCAGGCGCATCGGTGCACATGGGTGTGGAGGGGGCGCTGGCAGGGCCAGTGAGGGCACAGGAGGACAGGGGAGTCTCGCTGATGGAGATTGACGGGGGAAACATCCCAATCTTCTGGTTGGTGGCCTCCTGGATGGTACGCTCAAACTCTCTCACCTCATCCATTGTCATGTCTGGATTAGAAATTTAAGATTTATTAAGACCAGTGACAGGAAGATGGATAAGATTTTGTTTTAATCCTTTGTATAACATTTTGAAAAGTGAAGATAGATTTTATTAGCAGAACCACAGGCATTTTTTAACAACCCTTTTTTTTTATTTATATAAACTGTAAAGCACTTTGGTTTTAAATCTGCTATATAAATAAAATGTACTTACTTAGTTACTAAGTAACTTGTGTTGCAAGGTCACATTCATAATTTTAATGACCAACATAATTTTACTGCTGGTCAAACTAATCCTTTTACATTACATACAGCATGAATTATATATTTTTTGTAATCATGTATGGCTAGCTTGTATGGGGCAGAAGAAGTGGATCCATGAGGACATGTATATGCAGCTGTGAAAGCTTCAGAGACAAGTCACCAATGGTTAAAATATGAGAGAAGAGGAGCAATGGAGTTAAAAACAAAAAAAACAATGAAAAAGACACATACGCTTGCTTTGTCATGGATCTCTATGTCATCCAGTGAAGATGCATTTGTTGTGGAATGCTCTTGCTGTTCGTGGCAAACTTTAATGTTGGTTTTCTCATGCATTTTTCTCTCGTAATCCCGCACATCATCCAAAGTCATATCTGGAAGAAGGGAGGAGGGGTGGAACGAGGGTCGAAATGTTGGTAACTCTTCTACAAGGTACTCCAACTGAGAGGCAGGTGGGGAGCGAGAGCGTTAGGTGGCAAAGGTAAGCTTTGTTGAAGTTAAAGCCATAGAGGTTAAGCTGCCAAGTTCCCAAGACCCAAAGAGTTTGCGGGATAAAACCAAACAACTCCGAGCCACACAAAGAGGAAAGGACTGATAAGGTCAAGGATGTTTCAAGACAAGGAAAAGCATGAAGAGGCTGGATCATTGCAAACATAAAAGAAACACCTGCAAAACTTATTCCACGGGCAAAAAAATAATTCCACATTAAAAAGATTTCAGGAGTATTAAAGAAAAGCACAGGTTGCTATGGTATTAAGGTTATGGGTTATGAAGGGGGGGGGGGGGGGGTTCAAGGCAAAGACATGGGGCTTATCATCTGTATGCCCTACAGTTAATGTGTTGCAGCCACTTATGCGGGTAAACAGAGCTGCTTATTGTGCAGCCACAAAATTTCACAGAAACAGACAAAGGTAGCTTTCATGTTTCAGTACGGACAACATTCCTCACCAAGCAATAAATTACTAGTTATTCCTTCATTTAATTGCAACGAAGCAGGTTGCAAGGTTCATAACCAAACTCCGTGGTTTGATATGCACTGCCACACAATTTATTTTAATAACACTGGTGCCTTTTTTACAATACACTTACCAATACTGTGTCTATGCATTACTTTGGAATTTCTCCACCATGAAACATGAAAGAATGTGAATAAAACACATTTCTATAGTGCAGGTTTCATTTGAAATAAACTTTGATCATGCTTGGAAAGTGTTTATTATTAGTGAATTAGTGGTGAGAAGATTTTATCCTATAAGAGGATAAACATAACTAGCAGTGACCAGGTTAAATAAAGGCTGAATGATTGTTCATGCATGCCAATGAATGAGACAGTAATTAAACTACAGTGATTTATACAATCAAAGTGCAACAAGGACTGGACATGTCAAATGTAAACATTTTGGGAATTATGCATGTGCTAACACTGTGTGCAACACTGCGTGCTATCACTCAGATAAGAAAAGTAAATACTTCAATGATGCATCATTTTAAAATGACCTACCTATCCACTCATCAACCCAGGCAAAAGCCTGTCTGTGTCCCAGCAGCAGCACATCCCGAACCACCTGTAACACAACACAGTAATGGGCTTCTATACTCACTAAGAATGAATGACATTGGAAGTAAGAGTCACAATGGGAGTTAGATGATTTATTTTGGGGTTTAATGGATGTTTTCATAATTAAAAAAAAATAACAATACCAGTCTTATCATTTGATAATCACTGAATAGTCTAGATGGGAAACAGGCTAGAAAAGCAGGATAGCTCTAAACATCTATTGCTTCAAGTTTAAAACCATTAAAAGAGGAAGTTTTACTATCACAAAAGGTCCACATTCATCTCAAAGTTGACGTCTCACCTTGTGTACAAACTGCTCAACTCGTGTCTGCAGACCCCACACCTCAAACTTTACTGTGACAAGTTTGTATGAGCACATGACGGGATCCTGCGTGTCCCTCCAGCCTTCCTGAAGCACCCCTCGCGATGTCTTCTGAGACTTGAAATATCTTAAGTCCTGTAATCGTAGAGTGACCACGCATGTGATATTATAACCCATATCGACATTGCATCTGCAACCTAGTGGAGACACACTTAGGGAGGAATCTAAACTTCAAACTGAATGGCAGCATTAAATACCACCCACAATAACCCTTTTGTCAATGAAAAATGTCGGACATTTGAGATAAGTGCAGCTCTCTAGTCCACATAAAATTTAACGGATAAAAAAAAAAAAATCATATGAAATGTATTACTATTTCCCCAGTAGAAAGATAAGAGCCTTTCCATTAGAAATGATTTAGCATTAGTGTACTGTTTCATCTAAATCACACTGTTTTACTACTGTTTCCAGCAACACACTTGCACCTCTCCAGTGGCGTTAACTACCGTTAGCCAACAGCTTTTATACACACACACACACCTACATAGCTCACCTCAGACTCTTTATAGTAGCGCTCTGGGATCTCATCGTAGGCGATGTCGATGAAGCAGACTTCCCTCTCCTGGTCCTTTAGCTCAGTGTCAAAGATCTGAAAACAAACAAGGCACATTTGCCAGTCCTCACTGCAGCATTTACAAATTACACACATAAACACATCTCAGAAATGTACTTACTGGTCGGCTCAAAATTGGAACACATTCTTACTGTCATCAATGCTTGACTTGTACCTTGCCACTCTAAATCCTCGGCACTAAAACCACATGTTATTGTCTACATAACCAGTAGGGGTTGCCCTCTCCCATATTTTTATTGTGGTACTTTTAAATGACATAGTGCTGACTGCAATTACTACATCATATGCTGAGAAGTCATCTGCCCTCCATTTTATTGATATTTTTTATTATTATCCTTTATTATTTCTCATAATGATTAGAGGGAATGTTGTGTTGCAGTAAGTAATATAATGCAATTAATGCATGCATCCATTTTTCCATTTATCAGTTCTTGTAGTCTATAGTCAGATCTTGTAAGCTAACAGCATCCTGCTAAAAAATGTGGATTAAAATGTGTAAAATTAAATCAAAAACGGTGGCATACAATAAGCTCCCTTGTTTGATTTGATTTTAAAGGCTAGACCTCTAAAAATTAGCAAAATTGTACTTTCTACTAGAAGAGCAACACAAACATCATAAACTAAACACTGTGGCACCAGATTAAATCCAAGGTTACAATTACATTCTGAAGCTATTCTGAGGAAACAGTGAATGAAATACAAGGAAAAGTGATAAAAGTAGTGACAGGAAATGGGTTTGTGTGAACAGATGAGAAAAAAAAAGGAAAATATCTGCACTCTGTCACTCTGCAAAATATCAACAAACATCTGCAGTAATGAATTAGGGGAATATTTTGGTTTTTGTGGCATTTTTAAACAAAGAAAAAACCAAATTTGATGTAAAATATTTATATTTTGACATTTTTAAAAATATCAAAAGATAAGCAGATAAATAGTCAAAAAATACTAATAGACTTGGGTTATGTTTGTGGATGTAATATTTAATCATGTGAAAATAATATTTAATCTTTTTTTTTTAATGTATAATAACAGATGCTATTGGAAGTAAGCCTCACAAACATATAGTTGATTTTGGTATTTTTTTTTTTTTGGCATTTTCATATCTTAAACGCCTGAGTTGCTTCTTCAATTCTAAGGAGGGCTGTCAACTTGGATGTGGTCCTGAGAGTCAATGATTTGGATGAGAGGTCAAAACAGCTTCATGAACCTAAAAAGATGTGCATTGAACTCAAGGGCTTAAGACTCCCATGAAGTGAATGACTGAGAACCTACAGACTTATTTTTGAGGAAAATTTTGATAATAGTAATAATTGCACAAGCTTTATCCTTTAACTATGAATCATATAAGTGGGTGAGTAGAAAAAAAACAAAGCAGGGCTACTTCAAATTAAGACCATTAAAAGATATAATTAGGTCCATAATTTGCTGTACAAAGACACCATTTTTATAGTTTGGCCTCTGTGTACTACCACAGTGGATTTTAAATCAAATAATCAAGATATGACCAAAGTGCAGGCTCTTCAATTCAGTGGGTTTTACAAAAAATTTGCATTAACTGTTTAGGAACTGCCAAATGTCAAGATGCAGCTTCTACTTTGACTCCTTGCATTTCTTTCCTTATTTTCTTTCATCCTTCCTCCATCTTCATGCAGTTGGCCTTTCTCTATTTCACTATCTTTTAGAGTGAACAAATGCAAGTTATGCTTAATAATGGGCACGAGGACAATTCTTCAGTCTGTTGTCATAAGAAATGGGGAAAAAAAAAACACACACACACACACACACACACACACACACACACACACACACACACACACACACACACAACAACATAGAATAGAATAGAATAGAATGCCTTTTACTGTCATTATACAGGATGTACAATGAGATAGGAGGGCCACTCCTGTTCAGTGCCATGCAATAGAAAATCAAATTCTCTAAAATAAAAAATAAAAATATTATTATTATAGCAGCTCACAGCTGCATTCTTATTATTTCACAGACTCCTTTATAGCAACATACACATCCCAAACTCGTGAATTGTCATTAAAAAAAAAGCCTTTTGTTTATTTGTAGTGTAACGTGGCTGCATTATTTATTCCATCACTAAATTTGAGTGTTTCTGCGTGTGCGTGTGTTGGTAGATGACACACTCTTCTATCACACATTCATATCCGCAGGCATCTCAAACTAAAATCTAATCCGGATCGCACACAGATATTTTTTCAAACACAACACAGATTTCTTAGTTTTCATTCATAAAGCGCATTTGCTGAAGGCGGTTTCTGATCTTTAGATTTAATTTAAAAAGTCGTCACACAGTGATCTTAACCTGCTTTCCAGTAACCGCAATACATTTAAAGCTATTTGTATGTAGCACACCACCCTATCATTCCTTTTTCTTAATGTCCGAGCGCTGGCAGCCTTTCACTCGATGACTAATGCCCACATAAACGTGAACGCAGAGAGTTGGTGATTCCAACAACCCAAATGAAATGAGCTGTCCAACAAGCGGAGCCATTTTTTTGGCAGACTCTTAAGGCTAATGCATTATTGGCATTACTACATGATGGGATTGCACAGGAAGGTCTATGTTGCCAAATCTGCTTGGATAATTTTACTCGTAGCCTTTGGAGAGATCTTATTTATTTATTACCATATGTACATTATGTGCCATTTTCTTTTAGATTGGCTTATTTTGCTTTACATATTTCTCTATGAGAAAGAGAGCAAACAGTCAGCAGTGTTACATTAAGCTGAGAGATTTGTGTGGGAGTGAGAGCCTGCCTGATTAACTGATTGGGCATATGGGCTGACATTAGCAGCAGCATGGGTGTTCGCTGAGAAACCAGAAACAGTCTATTTAACGAATAAGATAAAACTAAAAGTTTAACTTTCTACCATTGTGCTGTATATGGGTCACAATACACAGCACCTATGCTAAAGGTTTTATTATATTAGAACAGGAAGTCCAAAACTAATGGAACACAATGTCATTACTAATAACACATCAAGTCAAATTAATATAACTTGTATAGCCCAAAATCACAAGTTTGCCTCAAAAGACTTCATAATCTCTGCAGCATATAACACTATCTGCCTTTAGACCATCTGGAAGAGCAACACAGGAGGTGTCCATCTGCCTGCAGAGACATTTATGCAACAGACTGCAGATGTACAGAGCAGTCATACTATACTGTGTTCCACTGAGCATGTGACTAAAAGGAAACACCCAAACCACATTTCAAAGCTCCTATCACACACACACACACACACACACACACACACACACACATACACACACACACACACAGTGTACTTACATTGTCATTGCATCCTTTGTTGTCTTCATATTTTGTCTCTATGTGGATGGAAAACTTTGGCAGGAATGAGCACTGTGGATTATCAAAGAAAAAGATGCCAAACCACTTGTAAAAACAAATTAATGAGCAACCGATGTGCTTAACAGAAGCATTGTTGCCTTTACTGCTCTTCTGCATTCCAAAGGTGAGTAAAAATAGAAGCGATGAGCAGTCTATCCTTCAGAAAGTTCACATATTCATACACGCTTTACTGTAACATCTTTCAAAGTGCTTTTATGAGCACAGTGTCTGAGTTTGGAAGTTTTCGTCTCCATCTGTATGTTTATCACTGTATAGTTTAAAACAAGCTGTGACAGTGCAGTACTTACATTTCTACCCCCCTTGCTGAAAGTGACAAAACAAGACAATTTTGTTAGTCTGCTTCAAAAACTAATCTTGCATGAGTGTATTTACACTGACTCATACATAAGCACAAAATGCTCCCACACATGAACAGACAATATCGAGCATTCCTTCACTGTCATAACGCTGTCCTCTTTTTCCCCGCTTATCCCCACACCCAAAAGCGTCGTGACTCGCACTACTGACATTTCTCACTCTGCACAACAGAAGCCCTGTAGCTAAGCCTTAATCACCTTCATATGTCTTAAATGCGACAGCCACAGTTTCAAATGTATCAAGGTCAATTATGGGTCACAGAGGCTGTTCTGATTATTGGGGAAAACCTAGTGTGTGTGTTTGTGTGTGGTTGCTATGTAAGTTGTTTTGATCATTGCAGACACTAACAAACCTAATCCTTCTGCCAGAATTCAGCTGATGCCATACTGGGGCTACACTGCATACAGCAGAAGACTGCATAATTTAATCATGTAAAATGGCATTGCCGCTTCTAAAAAGAGTAAATGGGAAATGTTTTAATATGTAAATGCTGGCATTTTTGTAGAATTTGATAAGCAGTCAGATGTTTCAAACGAAAGACAAGATGCTTAATTTAGCGTGTTTATCAAGTACACAACATAAATAATTAAGAATAGTGAAAGACTGAACAGTGATTTTGGACACAGCAATTGTTTTATGTGCTTTTCTGTAAAACAGTGTTTTTGTACTTCATGACCACAGATTCAATATAAAATAATTACATTACTTACTTAAAACTCAGACTTTTTAAACTCTCCACCTTTATCACTTTTGTCAAAAAGATTGAAATTGAATACTGCACTGGCACAGCTTCAGTCTTTTTTTGTTTTTTTTTTAACGTATCTGTGAGATAAACAATACAGACAGAAACAGAAATGTGTCTCTTCTGAGATCTTCAATTAGCTCTAGAATATTTCCACAACAACTTGACTGTTGTGGGGGAAAGAAATGTGACAAATATGCAGTGAGGATACTTACAGTATATTCTGCAGAACAGCGCATGAGGTGACAGACATCAGGTCAAAGGAGAACACAAAAGAAATAGTTAGTCAAGCAGCCGTTAAAAATTATGCACAGAATGAAAAGTGAAGGCCACAACATATTAGATCATCCCTCCTCACTGACGTTCATTTCTTTCTTTTTTTTTTTTTTCCATTGCCTTTAATCTGTGTTGCTCATCTTGTAACACCTCTTTTTAATGATCAGAATCATTAAAGCGTCACAGAAATGTTCAGTTCTGGGCACTGTGGCTCTGATCTTTGCACTCCTGATTACTGGTTGCTTGTAATGTTGGCAATTCACGCGGTGCAGCTTATTCCACCAGTGTGCTCAATCTAGATCAAAAGCACTGGCAACTGAAAGTATGTAAATATATGTAGGCTTCGACATGGTCCAGTGTCAGTGACACCTCCATGCTGTTTCACATGCTTTTTTTTGTTTTGCTACCAAATTGAAACGCTGACAAACAGAGAAGCTGCGATGCTGTCACTGACAGTGTGATTGGTGTATCATTGTCACATTTTAGTTATCCTTGAAGGTTGCGTGTCAGCATTGAGGGTGAACCTACAATATCTGCAGTTTTTTGACTGCAGAGTCTGTCGCATGTAAATACACCATCACCTTTTTAAAGTTTAAGATTCCACTTTATTGATCACCATCTTTCATCTATGGCAGTCACTGACCTTTAACACTGAATTAACATTTTGCTTAGGGTGCTATAAAAGCGCTTATTTTCAAAGTCACTGCATCCAGCTCACAATCACTGTGCCCATACTTACTATGAGCCATAATGTGGTAAAATCTCCATATGTCCTTCAGAAATTACATATAGAGCTGCTAGAATCTGAGCACCAGAGCTTTCTGAACAAATTATGCCTTAGTTGCATCATGACTTTGACAAAAAGGTTTTACCATTTATTTGCATGACTTTCACAAACTGTTCATTGCTGCAGATAGTTATATCCACCACTTATCCAGTTTCCTCTTCTTTGGACACCACCACCATCCTAATATCGACATTGGCTAATAAATCTTAGGGAATCACCTTGCTGGTGCAGTATAACACTATTTTATGCCTGTCAAACTGTGTTTTTGCAACACGCTGCTAGTAAAAAAGTGGCTAAAGATACAATTTAAAAATTGGCTCTTTGCTGAGTTGTCTGTTATGTGTACACACAACACTGGTTCATCCCTTGATTTAGGTGCCTTTTTTATGCTTGAATGATTAATAAGTCGGTGTTCGGTGGTTTAACTAACAAACAAAAAAAACATTCCGAAAATGGTCGGTACCAGGGTTGGACTTAAAATGAGTGAAAAAGCAACCCATGTGCAGAGACAAATTTTGGCAGATCTTCAGAAAGCCTGCAGAACTATTACTCAAGACCACTTCAAAAAAATTTCAATGAGGTTTGGCTCCTTGGAAGCAAAGACCGGTCAATTGTGCAAGTTTTATTGGAAAATTACCATTACTTCTGGAAGACCTGGCCTGCTGACCTGTTGGAGCTGAATCTGCTGACAGTGCTTGAGTTTGATAGGCCCATATTTCTCATGATAAAGGAAAGTACTTTGTTCTTCACTCTGATAGTGATAATTGAACGCTGCCTATTGGACCTTGGCTGATATGATTTTGCTTAATACAGTATACTGACTGCATTCCTCCACCCGGCCTGATACAGCATCATCATCATGTGACTGGGGAAAGCTAAAAACCTAGACCAGACTAGAATTTTTTTAATTGCATGGATTAATGGTGGCTTGGATTTTACCAATATTTTTCTTTCTGCTATATACCCATCAGTATGTTTCTCTCATTATCTTTTTTTCTTTTACTGACTTTATTGACTATTCCCTGTCCATGTGAGGTGCAGGAACAGTCTGCAAAGCAAAATCAACCACATCTTTTATTCCTTCTAAAGGGCACCAACTGGGATTTTAAATCTTTTAGAAGTTTCCAGATGGTACTGCATGGTGGTTCAAACTTGATCACACATATCAGTGGAGGTATTATTTCATCTTATTTTATTGACTTATTTATTCCATATGACTGACACTACTCTCATCTCTCAAAGGGATCTGGGGTAAGGAGAAATCAGTTGGTATTACTACAAAAAACAAATACATTAAAAAAAAAAAAATCAGTGTAAAGAAAATGTTTAACTGTTGTCTTGTTGTTGTTTTAAATCGATAAATATACAACGTAACCCTGGTTCAGATTACTTGAGTCCTCCTTGTAATTTTAAAACTAGATCTAGCCTTGGTATTATTCATCTAAATGCCAAAACAATTAAAGGTTACAATGTTTTTCTCTGCAACCGCCCCAGAAAAGGTGGTTTTACATAAAGAACAAACTGCATGCTACCATCCAGTAGTAGCTAACAAGCTAATTTTTTACTATCTGTTAGTAAAGATTTTTAATTTCTTGCCTCTTGCCGTCAAACTTCAACTTTTCAAGGGCCATTTTAATCAGCATTGTAGGTTGTGATAGACTTGCCTGAACTAAATATTTGTTTCTTTACTTGCTATATTGTTATATTTGTTCTGCTGACCTCTGGGCCATGTCTCACTTGAAAAAGAGATTTTTGATCTCAATGAGACGTTTACCTGGATAAATAAAAGCTACAGACTTTTGCACAGTACAGTACATCTTTTAGAAATGTCCAGAAAAGATTCACAATCTTGAACCACATTTTATCTCCATGCTTCTTAAACTGTTATACTTTTTCACACTCGTCCACTTCATTTAAAACATGCAGCCAAGTGTTTGTACTAGTTGGCCAGTGCTAAGTAAACTGTGTTTTCACGAAACCAGCTGAGAAGCTGACCTTTGAAAAAATACTGTGCTTACAATGTGCCTGTAGTTCTAGGATTTTCACATTTACTGATTTTCACCTGACAAGTATTAGAGTATTAAGAGACCCTTCTGTTATAACAGCTTAGTCAGTTTTTGATCTAGCATGAGTAGTGAACAGCAGGATAGCCTGAGAAATACATGTGCACTGTATTCTTACCTGTTATGGTGTAAGGGTAGTAGTTCCATGCCTTCTCTGTTACATAGAAGATTTTAGGAACCACTGCTCGAGCCCAGCTGGGTAATTTACTGCAGAGAGGCATTGAGACAGACAAAGACAGATGAGGAACGAGAGACTGTGAGCTTGTACTAGTGAAGGAGGTATTGGGTTGAAACTGCTTCCTTTTGCACAGCAATCATCAAAAACTTGTTTTACACGTGAAAGGAAAATGGACTCAGAATAAAAAAAGTTGAACAAAAGGGCTGATATGAAAAGGGTGCTTCCATAAAGCTTTGATTAAGGGGAGAACAAGTGGTGGCTTAAGAGTTTCAGCCAGTCTAAAGTAATAAATGGAACCAAAAGACTAATAAAAGAACATTTTATAATAATTTATTTTGTTGATACAAATGTGGTCTAACCAGGATATTTAGCTGAAATGAGCACTCTCTTTTCATATACACACAGTTAAACACATTCATACTAGGATGGGTGAAGCAGTTGGGGGTTTAAAGACTAAAAGGAACCAAAAGATGCATTAATGGTAGCAACGAGGGATAAAGAAGTGCTCATCTTTCTCTCTCTCTCCTTCCTGTGAGCCATGAAGCAACATAACTGGTACATTTTTTAAAATCACATTTCAACAATTTCAAAAAAATCCTTGACACTGATATATAACTTATTTATACTTGAAATATTTTAAATATTTGTTTCACAAATTGTATTCATCTAAGTTAATAAAGCTACTTATGGCGACTCCTCATGTGGCTCCTCATGTTTGATTTGCCTGATTTTTACGCCTGATGCCCTTTCTGATGCATGAGTTATGTTTAGATATAGGTGTTACAGATAAACTAGTCATATCAACTATCAAAAAGAAAGCAAATTAGTATTTCCTAAATATCAAACTATTGGTTGTCGGTGAAGATGTATAAGTTTCCTGAGCCTGTAAACACTTTTTCCCTTTAGCATCTCTACATTATCCAACATGTGGCCACCATTTACAGAGTTTGAAGATACTGCTAATAAGTGTATTCGGGGGACTTCATGAGTGTCTGTGCTTGACATTCACTAATCTTCAACTCTTTACTTTGGAAAGCCTAAACCTACTTTGATTGACACGATTTCCAGAAGGAGGACAAAAATGGCGCTCCGTGCAATACGTGACTGCTGTGAATAAAACTGCCTTCAACAGTTACATTTTGTGAACATTGCCAAATATTCTCTCTCTCTTCCAACAAAGAGATTGACACTCCTCCTACACCTCCATCTGCTAATTTCTCCTATTCCCTTCTTACTCTTGTAAAGATCTTTGCCAGTATCTGCTGTGACATAGTCCACATTGCCAAACGTGCAAGCGTAATGGATGCCGGTTTTATTGAGGGAGAGAAAAAAAAAAAAAAAAAGCATCCCCATTTATCTGAACACATCTCAATTTTAATCAACTAACCTTTCTTCCAGGAAAGTTATAGACACAACAAACAAGGAAAACAGTATTCAGGTTGGACAAGATCGTGCAAAATAGTAAAGTACTGTGTGTGGCAGATTGTGAGGGCTAACAAGGCGTTTGAATATGACAGAAAGAGCCCAGATTGAGTTCCCTGCTAGTGACTTAAAGCTAAACATTTAATTGTTGCAGCTCCAGATGGATAGGTAGTTAAAATGAGCAGAACAGTAGTTAAACTATGGTAAAGTTATGTTATTCATTCTATGCAACCCAAACTAATTGGATTTTACATTAACAAGTGTATGTCATGAATATTAGTTGAATTTGTAGTGGCAAATTCTATAAAAATACAACACAAAAATACCATTTAAAAAAATATATAACAATACTACTTGTGGGTTAGATTTTTTTTTTTTTGTCTTCCAGGTGTTCTTGTCAATAGTGTTTCAAGCACACCTGAAGGGAATTTTATTGCATTTGTCACTATATCAGATGCCGATATTTGGGGATTTAAAAATCCCATATATCACATGAAATAAACACCTTTCCCTAACATTTGGTTTGCATGGTGATTTATTTACTTGTTTAAGCTCTGTTCGATTCTGCTGGGATCAGCTGGTTGCTGCGTTTGCTGTGTTCCAAACACGTGTGATGCCCACAGGGAAGTTGCAGAGTGCCCCCGGCGTACAAACTAAGCAACATCAACACTCATAATGTGGCTGAAGGGTGTTTCTCCCTTCACTTTTTTACATTTTTAATTTTCGATTGACAGCTGTTATAAATGCTGATACAGTCAGATCAGCAAATGTGATGATAAATAGGTCGTGCTCTATTTGCCACAAATGTTCACTTGGACTACAGGATGACCTAATTCAAATCTGGTCACTGTGTCCTCCCAAACATGTTTTTGACCATTACTCGAGCAATGTTAAAGGCAGATTTCAAGAGCATAAAACTATCCTATAACAGATGAACCCCTCGTGTTTAAAAGCAGGTGTCATGGAAGTCATATCTGACTAAGTGGTGACAAATACTTTCCAAAGGAAATGTTTTAGAATCTCACATTATAGGGCATTAAATTAAGAATGTTATTTCACTTTAACTGAAAGTACATCAGTTGTTTTCCATACTTATGCACCACTTATCATCTAGCATGAATTTCTGGATAATTTTTTTTCTTCACTACATATAAGACAGTTATGTAAAATGCAGCTTGACTGGTTGACGGAGGAATACACCTGCTATTTCCATTCAGAAGTGCTTTGTATTTAAAGCACTAGGTTCAATGGGCTTGAGAGGGACTGTTATGTGAATGTTATTTATACATTAATACATTTTACCCTATCAAAATGTCAGCTACCCTGAAAAGATGATTGCTTTCAATATTTCCATCACCTGCAAATATAAACATTCAAAAAAAAAGCTGAAAGTTTAAGTGATTAAATCTTAAACTGATTTGTTGTTTTTTTCTGTAACTTTTGCTGCAACTGTTTCCTTTTTTCCATCCTTGCCTGAACTACAATTTTGTCTATGTACATGATTGAACTGGTCTAAAATGAGTAACTAATATCTTGGCAATATTTCACAAAAAACATGCACTTAAAATACAACAGTTACTCAAACATGGTACTGCTGTTGCTTGAGCACCCCAAGGTTGTCATCCATGGATGCAAGAATATAACCCAGGTCTTATTCTGTGCAAACAAATTTTTTTTACCGTTGCCATTCATTTCATAATTTTTTTGTATGTTTAAACAAATCTCCAAGCAAGTGTCTTTCTGAAGACTTTGTTGCTCAAAATGGTCAGTTTAAACAGATGAGGACAGAATTGGTCTTGAGTTCACCCCATAGATTTTCAGTGGGACTCAAGTCAATCAGTAACGTTCACTGTGGTCTTCTGGAGGTAGATCTTCACCAGGCGCAATATGTGTTTTGGATCATTGACTTTAATGACCCACACCTAGTTTTGCTTTCAAAATCTTTACACATCCTCCTTTCTTCATGATTCTTTCCCCCTTGACGAGATTCCCAGTTCCAGACACACTGAAGCATCTCCACAGTATAATACTACCACCACTGTGTTTCACTGTGAGGACATTCTCTGGGTTGTATGCTTCTCCCTTCTTTCTCCAGACATACATATGCAGTATCTATATGGTCAAAGAGCTCTAGTTTTGCCTTATCTGAGCAAAGGACATGCTTCCAGTATACATAATCTTTCTCCAGGTTATCCTTAGCATACTTCAGTCTGGCTAGAAGGTGTCCTTTCTGCAGAAGTGGAGTTTTTCTTGGGCTGCAAACTCGCAGTCCATTCCTGTACAGGGTTCTAGCAATTTGCATTTAAGACTAGAATTCCCAACTTGGCTAAGTCATTCTAGTGTCTTCACAGTTGTTCCCAGAGTCCTACCTCTTACGCGTCCTACCTTTGCCAGGCTTGTTCTGTACTGGGTGGCTTTCTTTGAATTTCTTGATGATCCTTCTCACTCCGGTTCGTGAAATGCTGTGATAAACTTTATATATCCACTTCCTGCTTTGTGAGCATCAAGTCTAATCGGATTTCTTTTGTTTTTGGGATGATGCTTTCTCTAGTGACAGCTCAAACCCTTACTGACATTTTTATACTGTGTGTAAATTGGAAGGTAACCTTCAGTTTTAACTTGATTTTACAAGATTTGAGCATTACAAAGTTAAAGCATATCATTCCACAGAAGTGGTTTCTGCTATAGTTCAATAAAAAGATGTTTTTAAGCTAATAATAGTGACCCTGGTCATTTTTCTTTTTTCTGAAATAATTCTGTTACTGTATGCAAATTGAAATAATTTTGCAGAAAACTAGTACGTTTAGAAATGCTATGTTGAAAATCCCTTGTTCTGTTTAAAACTTTAAATATTCAGATGAGGACAAATTTATTAGTCTTCCTATGAAAGTTCCAGTTCAATACAGAGCAAACTAAATAAAAATACCTGAATGGAGATCCAAATGATCTCTGCATGCTGCCTGTGCCTTCTTTCTTCCTTTCCTCTGCAGAGCAGAGGTGTGCTGACTCAACATAATTAGTTCCTTGGCATAGCGAATGCTGACACGGGTATTTGTGCTCAGACAAATGGCCTACAGCATCTCTGCCTTCTTCCATTTTCTCTTTCTTGACCTTATTTATTCTCTGTCATTCTTTTTTTTCCTCCCAAATTCCCATCTTTCCATTAGCTCATGTTAGACTTTCCTGTAGTCTGTCATTTTGACAGACAGGGTAGTGAAATTTCTGTCATAATTTAAACCTTTCATTTTAATTAACAATAATAATGTGATATATCTAAATACTAATTAATTATAACACTTAATTAACAAGGAAAAAAAAAAAAAAACAGAGCCACTGTGGAAGCCACTAAAACACTGCCAGAGCTACCATTAAACACATAAAAATGAACCAATTGGACTTAAACTATATGTTCTTGATGGGTGAAACTGATGCAGAAGCCATTCTGACAAAACAAAGCACAATATATGTCCATAAATTTTGCTCTGAATGCTGGACCTTCCTCATTAACAGCTGGCAAGAATATGAAGAAGAATATGTTCAGGCAGTGTAAATTATTTCATGTTACACTATATCAGGGATCCTCAAATCCAGGCCTCGAGGTCCGGTGTCCTGCAGATTTTGTTTTGAGCTTATTTGGCTTTTTGGTAAGCTTTAGCTTACCAAAAAGCTTTAGTTCTACACTGCCATACTTGTTCAGTCAGCCAGTGTGGGAAGTTTATGAGTCAAATGATTTTACATTCACTGAGTAGTCCTCTTTTTTTGTAACTTTTCAACCATAGTGGTTTAATTTGTTCTTTCCACTTCTTCTGAATCAAACAGAAAATATGTGCTGTCGGCAAAAAGGATTCTGCCAAAGAAAGACTGCAAACAGAAATGTTGAGGAACTGACTGCAAACCAAATGACAATTAGATTAACAGTGGACAGCATGTAAAAGTATCCCCCACACTATTAATTAATCACATGTTGGCCATTAAACTAGCAGGAAAATATTCCACTGACCTGTTGAGGTAGACTCGCTTCTCTGTGTACTGTCCTTGGCCATGCGTTGGGTCTTCATATGGTTCATTCTGAACAACCTCCACTCCTTCCCCTCGATCGCTCTGTTCATGGCTGTGTTTACTGATCATGTACAGCTGTCCAATCCGGTACTGAAAGACAAAAAAATACAGACAGGGTAAGGTTACATTCAAAACTGTGAGAGAACCAAAAAAAAAAAAACCAAACAATATAAACCAGGGTTATTATAGTTAACGAAAACGAACGAAATAACGAAAACTGAAATTGAAAAAACATTGTCGTTAACTGAAATAAATAAAAACTATAATTAAAAGGAAAAAACGATAACTAATTAAAACTGAATTGTGAGTTTACAAAACTAACTAAAACTAACTGAAATTATCGATAAACTGACTTTCATTTACTTGTTTTTTTGGGGTTTTTTTTAAGCCTTGTGGATTGATATGAAATCATTGTTTCCGCTCTCGGAGTTTAAGCTGGGAGCGCCACAGGACAACTGTGTGAGTGCGCATGTGCGTGCGCTCACCGCGCTGGTCCGCAAAGTAATGGCTGCGGTCTGCCGAGAAAGCGGCAGAGTCCCGTATGGAGGTTCTTTGAGTACAAACACCTGCACACGACCACAAGGTAATTAACACACACAATCCAGCTACACAAGCATAAATGCGGACATGAGGTCGGCAACTTCTGTAGCTTGTGTACAGAGGCCGCAAAGACCCTGCAGGTTTAATTAGCGAGCATCTAACCAAGCTAGCTCCAAAACAGAAGCAGCTTCAGGCGGTGAGAACATCAGGATGCAGATGGATTTGACCTTTGACTCCTTCAAAGAGTTTGTTTTTGTTTAACACCACATGTAGGCGTTATTAATCTGCTGCACTGATGCTGAAGTTTATTGTGGAGTTTATTGTAGAATTTATTGAGTTTGGGAGTTCATGTTTTTCTTTGTTTCTCCCTGTTGATGTTCATGTGTGTCCTTAATATTACACAAATTTAGCATGTCTTGTGAACAGTTGGTTGTTGACTATATTTCTTTAAACTGTATCTTTTGTCAAGTTTTCATTACACAATAGTCACTTTTGCGCCTTGAATCTTGCACCTGATCAGGTATGAAAATACTAAAACTAATACTGAAACTAACTGAAACTAACTAAAACTAAGCATGAAACCAAAAATAAAAACTAATAAAAACGAGCAAAACCTCTCTGAAAACTAATTAAAACTAACTGAATTAGAGAAATAAAAGTAAAAACTAACTAAAACTAAACTATAATGTAAAATCCAAAACTATTATAACCCTGATATAAACACAGGTAACCAATTAATCCGATGTTAAATTAAAAATGAAAAGGTGTACATTTTATTCTCATTTTGGCAGCTGCTTAGTATTCAGTCATGTTTTGGTTTTTATTTTTAAAGGCAAATATTTGGTTGATGATACCATAATACCATTACCAGAAACACTAACAAAAAAGAGCATAAAGAACAAAAAACACTCACACTTTGTAATTCACTCATCTCTAAAACTGTCACTTAATAAAGAGCCCCAAACTGTGCTTCACTCATCTACAGCCTTTCTGAACCCTTGACTCAGTCTAACATGTTTGTTATTAGAAATGATGACTGCGGCCACAGAAAAGTAGACGCCATCAGCAGTTAGGGTCACCTTACAGTAGTAAGCAAGTAGAGATTAGGCTGCAGTACAATATTTAAGGACATTCTAACGCAACCATGAATTCCACCTGCTTATCTGTAGCACCATATGAGACCATGCAATAGCTCTTCTTTGAGTTTTAGATGTCCAGAGGGATGTGGAGATTGTGAATGAATTGAAAGCTTAAAGTGAGCATTTTGTGTGCTTTTGATATATAATGATCATATATAATGATTATTGTATAAACCCAAAGCATTGTTTTGTGTAAAAAGACCCAGATAGAAGAGACAGTAATGTGGAAACTACTTTTAAGGAGGAAAGGAGATGAGTGTGAGTGAAAGACAGAGGAGCATCAAAGATGGCAACTTAAAGAGCTTACATCAGATACAGAGGATATAGACTAGAAATTCTAGATGGATTATAAGAGAGTAAGACATAAAAGTGAGGCACCATATGCTTGGTCACATGTATGCTTTCCGTTCTCTCTGAGCTCCTCGCTAACACATGGGACTGCGAAGCGAAAAGAAAAGAAAAGAAAAGAAAAGAAAAGAAAAGAAAAGAAAAGAAAAGAAAAGAAAAGAAAAGAAAAGAAAAGAAAAGAAAAGAAAAGAAAAGAAAAGAAAAGAAAAGAAAAGAAAACAGTTGGGACCTGGTAAATCAAATTAACCATATTTGCATGGATTTACCTGACCTTTACCAACCTCAGCTGCTGGCTGAGTTGTGACAGGCTGTCAAGGGAAAATGAGGTGCTCAGGTGTTCACCTAAACTAGCTCCCAGAGGGGTCTCAAAATGGTGTCAGCAGCACCTAGTTGCTGCTGTAAATCTCTGATGGATACGCTTTTTTGGAGGCATGCAACAAAATAAATGAAACCATTATGTAAAACCCCCAAAAGTCATTAGTCCAAACAAGCAGTCACAAGAGAGTCCATAATATTAGGGGGGGGGATATAGAAATATAGAAAAATATAATAAAATAGAAAAACTGACAATTTGTTAAAATTTTTTGAACACAATACCTCAGAGTAGATGTATGAGGGTCAAATGATATGTATATATATATAGTATGTTAGTGTGACTGTATATTTCTGACTTAATTAGCCTAATTAATTAATAGTCTGGTGAAAGCCCATAAAATACAGCAATGTGTCTTCTACTGAGGAGGGGTGATGGTCATTGTTATGCTTAACAGAGCTTTCAGTGGCCAACAGAGCCTCGGGGACAAGAGTGTAATCATCTGAAAAATAGACACTCCCACCAAAGCAGGACGCAGACACAGGGCGGGACACAGATGATGAATTAGTATAGCTTTAGAGCAGTTCTGATTAAGTGTGGGCCACGAGGAAAAAAAATCATCCCTTTTGAATTTTAAACACTTCATAGCTTTCTGTTTAAATGAACGGAAGACTCTGTGTGATCAGAGTTTTGCTGGATTTTTAAAAAAACTGCACCAAATATTCAACAACTGTCTTGATACAGTACATGATATCATCAGTATGGGCAGAAATTCATATATGCAAAACTAAACCATGTAAACACATAGATGTGCACACTATCATCCCATTTTACATGTATGTTCCCTTATGACACAGTAACCACAAGTATATGGAGTACTTTTGTATATTATAAATCAAGAAGCAGTAACTGCTGCATGAAATGCTGCTGTGAGCCTGACATAATGAGTTTCCTGTGCTTACATTCCTCCGCTGCATCACCAGACTTTTGCATCACCATGCAATCTATGCATTAAAGGTCACAGACACAGCTGCATCTCCTTGGCTCTGCGTCCTCTGTGGTGGGCTAGTTTCACAGTGCAAAAAACACGACATGACTCACATCCTTTGTGGTTATTTTGTCCAAGGCCCCCCACTCTTTAGACAACATATATATGTGCCGTTTTGCAAAAGAAATACATGCATGCATGCTCGTGTCCCCACACACACCCACACACACACACACACACTAACCATTAAAATAGTTGTCTAAGCACAACACTATCTGACTAAAGAGTCAGACACAGCAGTGAGCTACAGTCAGAAATTAAGACACACAGCATTTAGTTGAACTTGGCATTCTCCCTCCTTGCAGACTGGTGAAATTAAAGCCAAAAAAAAAAAAAAAGCATGAAAATAATCACTAACACTTTTCTTTAAAAATTCAGCCTTACATTCAACAGAACAAAAATTTAAACAGATGGTTTTGGTTAAACACCCTAACCTAGACTGGCTATGACTTAGTAAGCTTGAGTGCAAAAGCAAGTGATCATTCATTGAAGCTACAGGTCAAGGTTAGTTAGCATGAAAACTGGAAGGGATATGAAACAAGCAAGTTAAAAAAAAAAAAAAAAAAAAAAAAAAAAAAAGCCTACCAGTACTTCTAAAGCTCACAAATAAACACTAAAAAAAACAAAAAAAACAAAAAAAAGACACTACAACTCTACAGAGATTCAGGATTTTAGATGGCATTTTAAGTGTATAACTATTACTGCCTTGCTCTCACATTATAGTTGAAAGCAAAACAGCTATGATTGTGTATAAATCACTGTTTCACCAAAAAAAAAAAAAAAATTCCCCTCCAACCTCTCAATTTACAGTTATACCGCATTTTATTTCGTTTATTTCATTCGCTTTCAAAGTGCTGGTGATGCATAGTTTCTGAATTTTGGAGAGCCATGAGGACAGCATAGAGAAGAAGTGATCCAAACACTCTACTGAAATCTAATTCATTACTTAACATAATACAGTTGGTGCCTCACATTCAACCAGTGTAATTTGTGTTAAATGGACTGTAATTTAATTAGCATATTTCTAGTCTTTCTGACCACTCAGAACTCTTTTACATTACAAGTAATGTAAACATGCCTTAGCCTTAACTTCCTTTGGGATCAATAAAGTATCTATCTATCTATCTATCTATCTATCTATCTATCTATCTATCATTTTTATACACATCAACACAGGATTGTACTTTATGACTTAAGAGCTTTGTCTATTGCACCAGTGGATGCATCAGGGGCAGCCTGGGGTTCAGTATCTTGCTTAAAGACACTTTGGCATGCAGAGCGGGGAGTGTTTAGGGGATCGAATCACCAACACTTTGATTAGTAGGCGACTTGCTCTACCACCTGGACCACAGTCAGTTGTTTACAGTTGGGTGTCTGGTCACCTCCTGATTGTTAGCTCTGTTTGTGGAAATCCAGGGTTCTAATTGTTCATGCAACTCAGCACTAACTTTGCTGTTTGGTGTCCACCAGTTTTTTTGCCAGTTGTTTTCTCTGAAAGATAATAATTTAAGAATGAAATGAACAAAATACAGAAAAAGAATGAGCAGACTAAGCTGACAGTTCTCAGAATACATAACCATTTTAACAGCCACTTACAACTAAAATTTCTTAAACTTTAGCTTTAGCAGCTGAGGAGAAGCCACTAAAAGGTTCAGTGGAGTTCAGCAAGTTCAGTCTACCGTAGGGCTGTCATGTTGCAAGATTATGAAATTCATCAGGCAAAAGGAGATTTTCTGCAGTCACAGCATACCTTCAGGACATTTTGACATCAGGCTCAGTCCTGAAATAACCCATGTACAGTGTGGTGCTCTGTACACACAGTCTTTACTGGAATACTGAAATGCATAACCAGGGTATACCCTCCAGCGTGGTGCAACAAGTTCAGTTGTGAATTTTCCCCACTACTAAATATTCCAAGCCTGGCATCACCAAGAGCAATGCAAAGCGTCAGATGCAGCAGTGTAAAGCACACCACATCTGGACTCTAGAGCAGTGGAGACGTGTTCTCTGGAGTGACAAATCACACTTCTCCGTTTGAAAATTCGATGGACCAGTCTGGGTTTGGCAGTTGCCAGGAGAATGGTACTTGTCTGATTGCATTGTGCAAATTTTGGTTGAGGGGGGATTATGGTGTGGGGCTGTTTTTCATGAGTTGCGCTCGGCCCCTTAGTTCCAATGAAAGGAACACTTAATGCTTCAGCATACCAAGACATTTGGACAATTTCATGCTCCCAACTTTGTTGGAACAGTTTGGGGATGGCCCCTTCCTGTTCCAACATGACTGCACACCAGTGCACAAAGCAAGGTCCACAAAGACATGGATGAGCAAGTTTGGAGTGGAAGAACTTGACTGGCCTATGCACCTGATAGAACATCTCAGTGTCTGACCTCACAAATGCACTTCTGGAAGAATGGTCAGAAATTCCCATAAACACACTCCTGAACCTTGTGGAAAGCCCTCCCAGAAGAGTTGAAGTTGTTACAGCTGCAAAATGTGAGCCGACATCATATTAAACCCTATGGATTGAGAATGGGATGTTAATCAAGTTCATGTCTGTGTGAAGGCAGACAAGTGAATACTTTTGACAATATAGTGTATGAATCCAAATATTTTGGGGCTGTAGCAGCAAAGCATATGTATTTCTGCTTTTAAAAAAGAAAAAGCTCTATATATAACTTGATCACAGCATATATCCAAAGCTATTACATCAAGTTCTTACATCACTGCTTTTGTCAAGTAGCCATTACAGTAACAGCCAGGGCAAACTGCATAACGTGCTATTTTTGCATCATGTCAGTTTAGCCTCTCCTGCTTCATTAATAAAAGTTCACCTTTTCATTGAAGTCTCGAAGGCTGCATTTCTAAAAACAGCTCTGGGCTGTGGGAGAGATCAAGCCTGCCAAGTTAAGAGCTACTGTAAATAATGCATATGCACTCCATCCCTCTTTTCATGCCACACAGAAACTCAGGGAGTGAGTGATGTCAACTGAAAGACACTTAAGTGACAGAGGACAAACCGAGAGGGACATCAGGAGTTTTGTGTGCCCTTTTTAAGGACAAAGTTAAAGAAAATGTGAGTAAGGTACAGTCACCTTGAAATAAAAGCTTTAAACACAGGGTTATAGAAGTGTGACATCAGCTTAATTCACTACTCATTTAGACAAGAAATGTCCTTATGCATTGACTGTGTCATTGATAAGCCATGGTGGCCTTCTAAAAAATATCAAGGACTAGCACATGTCATTTTGCCCTCTTTTGTGGGTCTATGTGATCATTTTAATTGTTAAAGAACACCATTAATATCCATGAACAGGCAAAAACCAGGCAGCTCCATACAAGGACAAGTTTGCACAACAAAAAAAAAAAGAATAAGATAAGTAAATAAATAATCAATCTTGTACTGATTACTAGAATAGCCTGCTATTTTCTCCCTTTGAAGTAATCACTTCTGTGAAAGCTGCAGTGCAGTATACTCAATTTGTCTCTTTTCTGAAAATCTGCACAGCATGATCAATCATTCAGCTTTATGGCACAGCTGGCACAAAGAGGCCAGTGCTTGCCTTGCCTTTATTTGATTTGTCCGATAACAAGCTGCTCTGGTTTGTTGTTGCTCATTAATCAATACTAATAAACTAGAGTGTGTTGCCATTATCACCCCCCATTACGGGGTCCTGGGCTGGTTCATTGTAACCCAAATTCACACACTGAGAGAACTACATTCTTACGGATGTGAAACAAACCCACTAAGGTATCTGGCTTGAGTGTCTCTATGTGCAAACTGCATAATCAGCACCAGTAAATTTCCATGTAAGGCAAAGTGTTCTAATTTTTACTTAAGTTTTGAGAAGACTTGGTGATAAAAATCAGCATCTGCCACTTTGTTATAGGAAAGCCACACTTAAAATAGGAAATGATGCTGGAAAATCATCTGCACACAGATTCTGATGCAGCTGTCCAAGAGAGAAAAGATCTCAGTAAACTAGCAAGCTACAGTATAATACTGATGTTTAGGGCTACACAATCAATCAAATTTTAATCTCAATCATTTGGCTTGCCATAATTGAATGAACATGATGGATTTATATTGGAAATCTGCCAATAGGAGGCAAAGCAAAAGCAAATCAAATGCTCCCTAAATCATTACCTGATGACGTGCCTGCAAGGCGCTAATCATAATTGTTCCCTTGAAGTTTCCTGGATGTAGTCTGAATGAGTAACAATAGATTAATAGACAAGACACACTTACCCATTCATAAGAATGGGTAAGTGTGTCCAAACTTTTGGCTGGTGCTGTACAATATACAACAAATAACAGAATCTCAAAACAAAAATCCAATGTCTGGCCCAGCAGAAGGCGAAGAGCTTGTCCCTTGAGGTGGACCATCGTTGATTGGATTTCAGGCAAGATATGCTAAGCAAGAACAAATTGATGGCAAAAAAAAAGTGCTGCAGAGTTGTGTCTGTGCCACAAAGCAACTCAACTAACTTATTCAACCACCTGAAAACAGACCACAAAATGGCAATATAATGAAAGCTGAAACAACAAATACAACGGATGTTAACGTGAATGATCCAACATCAACTTAGACATCCACAAAGGGGGCCTGTGCAGTTCATTAGTGTATCCATCAAGTTCACAAAGACACACTGAAATCACCAAGATAATCATATTCAGTTTGTCCAATAAACATGGTGAATAAAAGGCTTTGGGAAATTGGGGATATATTTGGGGATGTGTTATCCTTTGGGGGAACAACAGAAAAAAGTTACCCCCCACTTTTGAATCATTTTTCAAAAGTGGCAACACCTGCGCTGAACATCGCAGGGGAAAAGCAGAGGGACAACAACTGCCAAGTACTTTGCTATGAGTTTTATTCACATCCATCAGGTACAATGAGTGGAGTGAAAGACTTTATTTTGGTGGTTCTTTAATCTAGTTGTTGCCGAGTACCCCAAGATTTACTAATTAATTAGATAAATGGTCTTGAATTTAAATATACTACCCACTATAAAAGAATAACAACAAAAATGTCTAGACAGGAATCGCTGCTGTGAAATAATAAAATCATCACTGACATGAGGATCTTAATCATAAAAATGAGTTTTCCCCCTCCTAAAACATCTAACACCAATTTGCATTCAGCGTGTCTGGGCTCACACTCAGAAAAATACTATTATCACTTGATTATCACATAATTTAAAATATTCATTTTTCTTCCCCCTCCATTTCAGCTTACTTCTGTTTCGCTTTTTTCTACCTACTGTGTTACTATCTAAAGAAACCATAAACAGAAATAGCTCATTAAGCAAAAATCGTGTACTACTGCTACAAGTTCCAATAGCTTAAAGGGTCTAGACTCAGACTTACTTCTGCACTGGCTGTATTAATAAACAACATAGCTGTGTTAAGCTCTATCGATCAATATATGGTTTATCTGAACTCCCTCAGCATTTCTATGCAGTCGATAATACTACAGCACTGTCATCAAGAAAGGGGAGAGTCAAGGAGGAGAAAAAAAAAAAAAAAAAAAGATGAGTTGGCATCCCTGTATGGGCTGTAAAGCAGTGTTGTGTTCGGGGGGATGTGAGTGGACCAAACCAAAGAGAAAGAAAAGAGAAGAAGGAAAAAAGGAAAGAAGAAAAAAAGGAGAGGGGTTACTGAGGAAACAGGTACGGGAGGGATAGGGAGACATCAGAAAAGGAAAGGGGAGGTATGATGTGCACGACTGTGTTTCCGGACCTCTGGGTACATAGTAGAGGGAACAGAAATGAATGAGAGCAATAAAACAAGACAGGGAAGAATGGATAGAGGAAAATATAGAATAATTATTCATCTGACAAATTATCTCCCTCCTGTGTGACAACATCTCTCATCAAAGATGTGGAGGTCTTAAATACTTTAGGTCTACCTGCACACTCAGAACAACATAGCAATGAAAGATGTTCAACTTAGCTTTTAATTATAGATAAGAGTGAGGCTGTGGGGCTTAGCCAAAAAAAACACTGAATTAGTTTAGCAAAAAAAAAAAAAAAGAAAACACCAAGTCTATTGCTGTTGGTGAGAATGAGTTCTAATAGTGTTTACAAAAAAATAGGTAAGTATAACTAAGTAAAATTGAAAACATCTTAAAAAACATTGTTTTTTGCTGTAATCGGCATGCCATTTTCCATGGCCAGTTGAAAAACAACAAAAACCGAAACTGTTCAGCAAAAGGCCAGCAGTTGGATTTTGAATATCCACCAAGCACTGGCAGATATAAATAATTAACTGGATATTATAATGATGTCCAGTCAACATCATTGCTGACATAAATTGCTGTTGACATTAATGTTTCTCATACAGTATAAACCCTGATATGTTCATGTCCCACACATTCTGTTAATCAAATTTCCAAAATGTGATTAATGAAGTTGAAGAGTAAAAGAATAAAAGAAGCATTTATTTTTAATCCTGAATTACATTTACAGAGTACAATGGCCCAGTTTTCCATGCAGGGATTATGTCTAATCCTGGACTAAATACTTTTTCCTATTGTGGTCTTCATTGACTTTTTCCTTTTAGTCTAGGACCATGCTTAATCTATGACTGGGAAACTGGCTGAATATGTTTAGTTTTTTTGAGTATCTGTATCCCTTACTATGTAATACTCAGAGAATCAAAAGTGACCACTCCACCACTTACAATCCTAGTTTTATTTGACAAAGGTTAAAAAAATGCTATTACCAAGCAGTTTAGTTCCTCGGATAGGATTTAATTTATTTAGTGATTTGTTTGAGTCACAATAAAACTGGGTAAAATCTACAGCATCAAGCCTAGGCTATTAAGCTGACATAAAGAGCCTGACAAATGAGACAAGTTTAAATCTATGGCACATTTCAGCATCATTTTACAATTAAATGAATTCCATTAGAAAATTGAACCCCATAATATACTAGTTTAAACGATACTTTGCTTCCCAAGCACAAGATTACTGGTTAATCTGATGGAGTGCAAATTATATTTTACAGAGAAAATGAAATTAGCCTTCACTAACGAGATACACGGTGATCTATCATTCGCCGAGTAAGATAGAAAGATGTAAGGTGGAAATATGTAGCCTTTCCAAGCACGAGATTCCCATCAGATCAGATGGAGACAAGAATGGCTCCAGAAACTCTTCACATAAATAATGCAAGGTCACACACTTCACACGAGACGATTCACTTCTATGTAGCACATATTGTAACGTTCAGAAATCTCTAAAGCTCATCTTTTAATTTTTAAAAAATTTTTTTTCCAGAGCAAGTAAAATAAATGACCTCCTACATAGAGAAGTCACTGATATTAGCCAAATACTCATACAAATGAGTAAAGAATCAGTGAGCACATAATTAACCTGCAGTTTAACAAGGCTGCTCCTGAGCAGCCATGTCAGCACACCTCTCAGTTTGAATGCCAATGTGAGGTAATAATCAACACTAAAAGCTCTGATAATCACTGTGTCCACTTGCACGGGGCCACGTTAATGCCCTCTGGGAGTACTGTGGCAGCCAAAACTGAGGGACCATTTTGTGCTTGGCAGGTACTTACACCACTGACAACTTGTAGGAGCAACTTTGAAAGGAAGGCTGTATAAATTAGCTCAGTGTACTTCTCTTAGCTGCTGACTGAATGAGTCTGTGAGGGTAAGTGTAAATAGTGACTCCACATTAAAGTCCCGTGATTACATAAGCTTAAATGTAAGTTACTCAGTGGATACCACTGAGGACTTTGTTACTGGAAAACAGCAAAACGAATAGCTTTGCTTGTTTAGCTTCTCTAAAGTGTCCAGCTGGGTGAAGGTGATTTAAGTTTCTGATTAGGTTTTCCTGCTGGTCCCCCTGCGGTTCACTTTGGCAGACTTTGTGTGTTCACTCATAGTGATGAGCTTCCACACTAATGGCATGTTAGCGTGTAGGTATGAGTGTGCACGCAACTATTCCCCTGTTCCACTGTGTGTGATTTTGTGTGTGTGTTTGTGTGATTGTGTGTGTGTGATTGTGTGTGTGTGTGTGTGTGTGTGTGTGTGTGTGTGTGTGTGTGTGTGTGTGTGTGTGTGTGTGTGTGTGTGTGTGTGTGTGTGTGTTGCACATGCATGAAATGGACTGGCTCATAATTGGACATATGGGAGGCTGATCAGCGAGTCACCCTTAAAAGGCAGCATCGGTATTAGCCCCATAAATCCAGTACTATGAGGACAGTAGTAGTCTGGTCCATGTGATTGTGTTCTTCGAGACAGGTCAGAGTTTTACAACACATTCATTCTGCATTTATTTCTGAAATGTTACTTAGCAAAGAAATACCTTAAAACAAACACTTTTTTTTTTTTTTTTTTAAATGCTGGAATGCACAAGGCTCCCATTTTCCCCGTCTTTTACTGCACCATTTTTACACAAGAAAAAAAAAAAAACAAAAAAAACGCTTGTTTCTTTTTCTTGTGTGTTTCAGCTTTACAGTTCTTCACTTTTAGATAATTCTGCACTGGACTTTAAAATTATTTAATTTAGCTCAACAGCTCTCTGAACCCATAAAGTAAAATGTACTTTTTCAGGAAAATTCCAGAGCCTGTGTGATGGAAATGCTGTAAAATGTGTATGCAAAAAATATTTAGTATCACCTCTCCATGTAGCTAGGATCACACAGGTCTGCAGCATTTGATACATACATCTAACACACACACACACACACACACGCAATCCTATACCGCTGCCACAACCACAGGGCCTGTTCTGTGCACATTTAATCAACTGGGTGGCAGTGCGCAGTGCATTGAGCTGCACTCTCCAGATAAGATTATCCTTTAGCTGTAGCCCTGACAGTCAATAGGTGGACAAGGGGCATAATTAGTGTTTGTGTGTGTATATGTGTATTAGACCAAGGGAGAAAGGGTAAATGAACAACACAGACAAAGATGGTAAAGATAGAAATTGAGTGAATAAGAGAGAAAAATACAAAGACAAGTTATCAGTGTTGCCCAGCAGAACACGATAAATACAAGAAATCCATGTGAAGGATGGAAACACATCTGTACCACATCTATGCTTATGCCTTCTCTGCTCCCTATTCTGGGGGTACATGGAGAATTTACAGGTTGTAAGCAGGGGTGAAAGTAAGCCAATATGGTCCGGTAAAAGATTCTGCGCCGGTATGCAGTACCTGGAAGAGAGGGAGCGGCTGTCTGCTGTAAAGCCGTCATTCAGAACCAGTCACAGCTGCACTTTGGGTCAGAATAGATCTGCTAGCAATAAGCAGTCCAAAACATGACTTAATCAGTTAATAAATAGCTTTTTTTCGCATTTCAAATTGTTTCTGAACTGGTCCTGCTATGCTGGAGCCTCAATTCTCTAGCTTCCCCCCCCCCCTCTGAGCTCGAGGCTTTTGTCAACGGTCAGCCTTTAAAACATTCACCACTGCGTTTAATGTCTGTCTGCTTCATACAAAATATCCCAATTAAAAGCAAAGAGAGATTAACTAATTTTGTTTCATTTCATTCATATTTTGCTTAATTTCAACAACACAGCACAGCTCTAAAACACTGCTTATGACCGGAGATTTCATTTACACTACACGAGAGCGCATTTACCTCCAAAACACAATGGTTGTCAAGGGGATTGAGGTTGGAGAAAGTTTGGTGATTATTTCTTTCCAGGAGTTTTGTATTGGTGGACAGAGCCACAATGCGTGGAGGTGGTCATCAGTTGTGTTAAGTGTGCAGTGTGTGCAAACATCTCAGTCCCTTAACAATTGAAAAAATATATTCCATATTGTCAAGTGCTTCTATTTTTTGCCTTATACAGGTAGGCAACAGTAAAGTAAAATATTGATACTTTCGCCCCTGGTTGTAAGTGAGTATACATCAGAAAGTGCTGTGTGTGTTCAGTGGTAAAACAGAACAGAATGTTCAAATGTGTTTCTGGTCAAGTGGTTTTACTGCTTTAAAAGTGTTAAAGCTTTTTATTTAGGGCAGTCAATAAATGCTCCCAATATGTGCCAAAGTTAGAACAGTGGTGTTCTTCTTTCATTTCAGACTGCATGCAGTTTCTTAGACAGCCTCAGTCATCAGCCAAAACAGAATGATTCACAATCAAATTAATGCCATAAACAAGGCGCAACATTCATCTATGTGATAATGCTGGCATTTTTCACATTGTCTGAAGGGCACAGAATGAATGTTAAACTATAGAAAATAAGAACGGTACAAAGGTCAATTCCATTAAACCCTACTGAATTATCACATTTAAAAAGGTAATTATTTAAAAATGTTTCAGTTGTTGTGTATTGCTTTCCAAGGCTGCTGCCTTGACCTTTAAGTAAAACAAACTGAGCTGAGGTGTCTGCCTGTGACTTAATCTGATACCTGTCAGCTCCAAGTTCCTGCTAATATGAGATAAAATGCTGTCCAACAGAGGCATAGGGACAGGATGCACATCTCGCTGCAGACAGTACAATTAATCACCCAACGTATTATTATTCATCATATCACCACCCAAGTGGACAGGCCTTAGCACATGATGCACAGTAACATTTATACACACAAATCCAATGCCAGAGACAGTTAGGCAGCTGTTTTCCTGTGGCTAAGATCATGGTT
This sequence comes from Archocentrus centrarchus, assembly GCF_007364275.1. Lineage (NCBI taxonomy): Eukaryota > Metazoa > Chordata > Actinopteri > Cichliformes > Cichlidae > Archocentrus > Archocentrus centrarchus. The sequence continues at coordinate 27,462,896 of NC_044346.1, read as the reverse complement.
ACGACACCATAAGGAAAATGAAGAGTCAAGGAAAGTGCTTGACTCTAGTATTTTTTTAGATAATTGTTTTTCAACCAGAAGAAAGCCAAAAATTACACATAAAGTGAATAAAGTACATCCATATGTAAACACAAGTTGGCAAATCTGGATGCACCGGGAATATGCCTTTACAGGAACAGACACTGGAGCATTAAAGCAGCGCCAGACAAATTTGGCTGATATTTTCACATTAAAATTTCACTAATTCAAACGCTAGTTTGTCTGGATAATATTACACCCGTTTGGACTGAAAAAATGCTCAATATATTAAGGGAAGTTAAGTCAAATCCCGAGCTGGGCTGGGTGAAGGTCATGGTAGTGTGCCATGAATTCCAGTTCCTGTCACAATAGCAGTCTCTAACATGCCACCAGTGTGTGTTTGTGTGTTGTAGTAACTCGTCATATTTTCAGTTGGGGCAAAAAAAAATAAAAATTCACTATGTTTTCTTATATTTAAGTTTACTTGACTAGTTGGTTTATTTACTTTTATTTTCACCTGCTATTCATTTAGGTTAAGGTACTAAAACTACTTGGTTTGGGTTAAAAATGCACCTTTACATATCATTAACCACATGTAGAAAATATCAGCTGCTGCTGTGATAGCTACTTTCTGACTCTGTGATTAGAAAGGCAGTAAGAGTTGGGTGATAACTGATTCTCAAGGCAATATGCAAACACTACTATTTTTCACTTTTTAGAACAAAAGGAGGAAATACTTCCAATTAGCAAAGCTGGCAAGCAGACTGGTTCAAGGAATTCAAAGTCAATGGGTTTAAATTTAGCATCCAACAACATCCAAAGTATTATCCTTCTTATGTTAACCTTATGTTATCCTTCTTATGTTAATGTGCTACCATTTTTTTTTTTTTTTTTTTTTTTTTTTTGAGATATGCAAACGCTAACTTAATGGAACTAACGTTTTACCTTGTAGCAACCATCCAAACATTTCAGTCTGTGTCCTGTAGTCTGTGAGCAAAATATAATGCTAACCTTTTCACTCACACTGTGGACTGCCACTGCCATGTCAACTTTAAATACTTATAACTGAAACTGAAAGGGGTTGCCCATCTAATCGGAGTTAATTACTTTGTTTATCAATAATCTTAAAAGATGATGTCATACTGTATCTTCTAGCCAAGAGGTTTTGGTGCCTCTCTCTGCTTTGTGTGGTGTTAACCTGTGCAGTGTAAAACTGAAGAGTGAGCACACGATCACTGCCTATGTTCATGTCCATTAAGTGATAGTCTATGTTACTTAAAATTATTAACAAGAATTCTCAATTAAATGGGTTATTCTGCCTATGGGTGGGTTATACTAGTAAAGGATCAGAAGACATCCACTTAGCAAAATATCAACACAACTACCTTCTGTGCTGCTGTGTGCAGTCCCAGCGCAATAGTCCTTAAGTGCAAAAATGTAATTGACTATTCTGACTCAGCCTAAATAAAATACATCTAATATTAGTTTGCAATTTGCATGTGTATGGCATGGTACTCTATCCCTTTACTGCATGTTAATCACACTCCTGTAAATAAAGGGGTAGAGAACTGAAGATTATCACTGGAGCAACACAATGTCAATATTGTATTGTGGTTGCTGATTGGCTCCCTATTTGGATCATTCTGAGTGTCTAAGCCAGATTAGAATGAAAAAATAAATAAATAAGCAAATTAAAACTAAAGGTTCTGCCCTAAGAAGGACAACAAGAAACCATCCTCCACTGGCCACCACACACACACACACACACACACACACACACACACACACACACACACACACACACACACACACACTTCACATAAATTGCCTTGCCCCCCTTGCCTGGCCTGCAGATCTATTGAGATATTTAATCAGAATTTCAATAATGGATTCTTGGGGAAAAAAAAAAATAAAAATTTAAAAGGATACTGACGTTACTAATTTTTTTAACCAATTAGTCTTGTTTTATATTTTAATTTCCTATTCCTAAAAATACAAGAGAAGGAAACTTGTGCCTCTATGAACCAGCTTCATCTGATGTAGAAAGCAAGAGAGAGGAACTGAAGGAGCAGCATAAATCACAAAGGAGGAAGAGGATGCAGATAAGGAGAACTGTTCCTGATTCAGTGGATCCTCCCTCCTTGTCCTTTCTGGCCAACACAGGGACTGTAAATCCCCCCCAGAAACTTGATAGGATGTAAACAAACTCTTAGCCCTGTTCCACCAGACAAAAACCTGTGCGTTTGCCGGGAGGCACTAACACCTAACAGCAAGTCCATATTAGGTTAATTGGTGAGTCTAAATTGGTTGCAGGTGTGAATGTGTTTGTATCTCTGTGTTAGCCCTGTGATAGACCTGTGAACTGTCCAGGGTGTACACCAAAGCTTGCCCTATGTCAGCTGGGATAGACTCTAGTCCCTGTGGTATGGACGGACGGATGGATATTTACCAAGTCAAGTTCTCTTGGAGGCATCTGGATCTGAGCTTTTCAGTAAATAAAAGCTAAAAAATAAAAGTAAAAATGATTACCACGCTCGGGTTATGCCTAGTATTCTTACAGTTCCATTCTCTGTCCTTACTATAATCATGTCATCTGTCTTCTGTCACTTCATTCATTCCACTAATATGTCATTTCACCACTGCCCTGTAATCTAATTCTATTTGCTTCCATGTCAGTGAAACTCAGAATCTGTTTTTCATTTTCACACTCACTGCTTTTTCTCTTCACACTGTGACTGTGCAGATGGTCAGATTTCTGGGAGTTGTAAAGGTGTCATGAACATGGAGAATAACAGTTAATTTTGGGACATTTATTTTTACTCTGCAGACTTTAGTTTGGTCTAAAAGTAGTGTATGAGCTGCATGATTTTTCCAGGAAGTTCATGAGGTAATTTTCCCTGCTCAGATGCACTGCACACAATAGCTAAAACGGTAGTTCTAACGTTTTTCTGCTTTTAAAAGTCTTTTTCCACCTATTCTTTCCTCATAATACTTCTTATACATAATTATCTTTATGTAATTAACCTTTAAAAAAAGCCATGGGTTTACCTGAGATTTATTTCTGAACACCGAACTTTATTGCTCCAGTTTTATCTTTACTACATACTGCTGTTTCAGTCCACCCTACTCTTAGTCTTCCTAACTACACCTCAGGATTGAGGCTGACAGGAGACAAGTGAAATAATATTAATTGAGTAGACAACACATTGTATAATAATATAGAGCAGCTTTCCAAGTGTTACACTGAACATAACGAGAGTGAGACCGAGAGTGAGAGCAAGCAAGAGGGAAAAAAGCTGAGAGGGAAAGTGTCATTGTATATAGATATATAGACAGTAAGCAGAGGAAATCTGCCAGCTGGGCTCTTTAAAAAAGGAATAAATTCTGCTTATCAGCACCTGTAAAGCCAGTAACTTCATAGTAATGACAATCATTCATTACTGACAATGGTGTCAATGGTGGTGATGTATATTTCCCAAATTGCCATAGCACTTATTTAAAGAGGGACTACTAACACTTTTCATTATGAGTGGGAAATGTACATAAGTCATATTTTGATAACTGAATGCCAATTAGACAAAATAGTTTAAATGCTTACAAAATAAGCACTATATTTCGATGTTTTACAGGTCCAAAAGGGACCATATTATACTCATCTCCAACTCCATATTTATATTCTTGGACTTCCGACTTTGCATGATTCACAGTTGTGAGTGAGTGAGTGAGTGAGTGAGTGAGTCAGACAGACAGACAGACAGACAGACAGACAGACAGCTTAAGGTGAAAAAAGGAATTGCCAACAAGCCCCTATGTTTTCACAGTTCTGTGTGGGCTGTGTGCTCATGTAAGGTGCACACTTTGCTTTGTCTTTAAGTATTGTCATTACAGTGCACTGCATGTTGAGGGAACTAATATGAAAAGCAATTGAACTGAATTTTCAAAGAACAAGTCCACTGTAGGACACACAGCAAACCACAGGTCTCCAGCATATAGACAGACTTTGCGTGATCTGTACTGAATGTGTGTGGGTGAGGGTATGAATAAAAGAGTAACAAAGACCGTGTGTGACTGCTTGTCTGTCTGAATTCTTTAGTGTTTATGAATGTAGTGGCTCAGCAGACGAGTGCAGGTGAATGGTTTGTATTGCACTGGGAGGTTGTAAATGTGAATGGCAGATTGAGAGAGTGAGCATAACTTAAATGAAAAGGTCAGAATGGGTGACAGTAGCTTTGATGGGAATCCCCACTGGGATATTTATGTGCATGTGTATGTGTGCGCATGTGTGTGTGTGTGTGTGTGTGTGTGTGTGTGCGCGTGCGCACGTGTCTGTGTGTGATCACCAGGGCTACTCACTGTACTATTTTTAGCCTTGCTTGTTGAGGTTTTACTTCATCATTGGGGACTAAGAGCAATCAATTTCAGGGCTTCCTCTTTCTTTTTCCTTCGTTTTCCTCCACTCGCCATCTACCATGATATCCTTACTCTCTTTTCCAGCATTTCTCTCTGCCTGTCCCCGCCCACATCCCCAACTCATGGTTTTGGTTCAGTTTGGTGACTTCAAACAATTATCTTAAACTGAGCTGTTTCAAAACAGTGCAAGTACAAGTATTAAAAAAATAGTCTCAGCATTAGAGCCAGTTTCTCCAAAGTCTAGTTTAAGGAAGGGAAACAAATAATGACAATTATGTTGATAATATGTAAACTCAAGATACTGATCAGATTAATATGGATTAATCTGTTAAATATGTCTGATTAAGCCTTAACGAAACCCTGTTAAAGTCTGATTGCAAATAAAATCTTAATCACAATGATTTGCCAGGATAATAATCTTATTGATTTCTCTGAATTAAATTGGAACAATTAACAGGTGGCATTTTAGTAAAGGCATTTATTCCTCTAAAGGTAAGAATAGTTCTTTTATTTAGTATGTTTTCTTTGCATGTATGGCTCAGACACATGAGTAAAAATAGCATAGCAATCTTCTTGCCCTAAAATCAGCAGTTACCCAAAGATTACACAGAATTTTATTTGGGATTCAGCAACCAATTGCAAGGAGTCGGTCAGCCAGAGGTTGCACATATAACACACACTGGGCAACCATTTTTGATTGCAAGGTGAGTGCACAGGCTGCAACCAGTCTCCAATGTGTTTCAGTCAATCTTAGTCAGTCTGCACCAATAAGCACAACTTGCCAGCACGTCTATTTGTGAGTCAACCGGTTGCCAATTGGTTGTATTCTGGTTATATTCCTATATGAAAGCACGGTTGTCATGACTGTGTCATTTTGCAGTTAAATCACCACCATGTAGCAACAATATTATGTGTGGAGGAATTTATGAATTTCTGCTTCAAATCAATGGTTCTGGCTGGACTCTGAATCCAAGTAGTTCATGTGAATTTCTGTGTAAGTAGACAGTAACAAACATGTGATTTTCCCCAATTTATTAGAGTTATGCAATTGCCAACTTGACCCCATCAATTGCAGACTGACACTGTCTTGTTGCCATTTTATTGCCGTCTCCAAAGTCACTTTGAAGGCAGCAACTGACTGATGAGCGTTTGCATACCTGGCCCCCGTCTTTGAAGCAAGTACTTCAAGGTAAGAAGAGTTCATTGCACACAGTTGCAATACTTTTGGTTGTGCTGCAGTCTCCAACTACTGTTTTCACTATTGTGGCTACAGCATTAGGAGACCCAATATACTGCACCACTAACATAGAAAGCACAACAATAGAAACCTGGGCTTGAAAGAATGCAAATAACTCTAATTTTGATCTATCAAACATGAACCAAACTACAGTATCTGCCAATAAGAGCTTAAACAGTTATATTTTTTCATAATCAGAAGATCAAGATAGGCTTCTTTAATTGTGATTAATTGCAACTGAAAATTCTGGCACATCATCCAAGCCAAATGCAGAATGAATGGGTTTATTTTGAAAGAAGAAAACTGTAAAAAAAAACTTTGACACAAATGAAAATCAGTTTACATTCCCATTCATCATGAAAACGTTCTCTCCAATTACTCCTGAGTACAAAGTTTACAGTAATTCACAAAATGTGTTCAGTTCAGTGAGAGTCAGTGTGAAACTTTGCTACAGGTCTTATTTCTGTTGTCGGTGTTTGTCCACCAGAAATCACATCAAAGTATACCCATCAAATAAACATACCCTGGCCTTCTGTTCCTGCAGTAAGCAGACCCAAATTACACTGGAGGACAGATTTACTTACAGACCACTGTACCGGCTGAAGGAGGCTTTCAGTTCCAATGTAATGAAAAACAGACTGTCCATCTTTTTAGAAACAAACGGCTGCATTCACATCCTCTTGAATAGTGAAGAGTCGCATTCATTGCCATCATTCATGCTAACAGACTACTCAACACTCCTGTCTCTCAGTGTTGCTCATTATTTATTATTTAATTTACACACTGACTTAACTGTTGAGCTGGTGGACTATACAGGTTTTTTCCTGCATAGGTGACTTATCTGTTGAGCTTTTGGCAGATTTAGAACTTTTACTTCTTATCTGTTCATTGTGTGGTTGCGATAATATCCATTGGAATTTTTTAATTATTTTTTTTTACCTTTTAGATTTGCTATATTTCACCCCCTACCATATCCAGGCCTCATACTTTCATCATACATTAATGTCTATGTCACCCTCAGTGACCTGCGCATTACTGATTCAGTGTACTTGTGAGTGGCATGCTGGACTATTGCATAATGACAGTTCAGATAGCATTACTGTTCATGGTGGTGTAATTCTACACGTGCTAATGACTGTCCATGCAGCATGACGGCACGGAAAGGGAGACGAGGTAGATTTCTCACCACCCATGTTCACATTACTCCTCAGTCATCAAAGACATTGTTTTAATAAAGAGCAAGACAAGAAAAAGTATCTTTTCAAGAAAGATATGTGGCAAAATGGTGAAACCTTGTGAGTAAAATAAATAACTAAATTAATAAAATGACATTTAAAATTCAAGTTTCAAACACACTGTGTGGCTTAACAGAAAACACTAACTGGTTCCAGCTTTGAGAAAAAAATGTCTGGAGTTACCACACTTATCTTATCAGTGGAAAAGCCCGTTCACTATCCAATAAAGTCAAAGAGGCCTAAAAAAAAAATTTGCAATTCACTGTCAATGCTGCCATTGCTGAAATTTGTGATTTGAATTTTTTGTTTTATTACTGACACTGAAACATGCCATTTCTGTGCCTTTAGTAAATTTACTTTCCATCACTTAAATGCTTTATTAATTAAATGTCATTAATTGCCAATATTTCAGATTTATTTTCAGTGCAAATGTAGCAGATTTGCGGCATTTTAACTCTTACCACCTACAAGTATTACCTCACATTCAAAGGAGAAGTTCATAATATCTTGTATCTGTGCGCTGCCATGCCATATCTACCCAATAACATTTTATTACTCTGGGAGGCCAATCGGGGCTTTCTTCTCCATTTTTAATTGTGCGCTTTTCCATCCAGGACTAATGTTCAGACCAGTAAAGTGTCCAAGTGAGAGTATAAATAACTACACCATTCCAAGTTATGTAATGGCAGGTCCATCCATATAGACTAGCACTTACATAAAAGGCTCATTGTCCAGTCACATTGGTGCAAAGCAGCATTTAAAATAGTTTCCATCCTCACAAGTTGCAAAATTGTAGGACAGAAATCTGGCAACCAGTCATCCTGGCATCAGCGGGGAACATCAAAACACATTTGACTCTAGTTTCTGTAACGTAAACTAAACACACTGACTTGTCTCCCCTGTACTCTGTCATTATTATTATGTTTGTGTTAATCCCAGGAAGGAATACCAAGACATAGCTGAGGCTCTGTGCGGTTTGCCTTTTTTTGTATTGTGCTTGGCTTTCCAAGCCCAAGGAATGGCTGGCTGCTGTACACGCTTTAAACACTGGTCTTGTAACACCTACAAAACCCTGCATTTCAGACTGGATAAGGTTTTTTCTTAATGAATGCAAAGCAGGTCTCTTGGATAAGGATCAGGAGCCGCAGTTTCAGGTGCTTTCTTTCAGCAAAATGACACCAGAGTTTAAATGACACTGTTTCCAATAAATTTAAGCAGAGGGTGCAAATAAACTGCTACAAAGATTACTGGTGTGAATTCACTCTGCGACTACTACAATTGCTGAAATAGCTCATAGAACAAACTGCCAGAAACAATTAGCCTTTAACCTATTTCATCAGTCCAATTTCATGTTTCTGCTGCTGTTAAAATGCGTGTCACGCACTACTCCAAGAGCAGCTCTCTGTGGATTTCAGGCTTGTTTAGCTTTGTCCCTTATACTGCATGTATGTAACTATGCTGCTGAACAATAAGGGGAAAATGCCACAGTGCACTTGTTAAGGCAAATCCGCTCACACATTCACACACAGCCACAGTCACAAGGACTTTGTGGCGTTACCAAGACAACCAAAACACAAGAGCTAATTATAGTTACAGCTATAGACTCTGGGATAAAACTCAAGCACACTTACATGGACAAGCACACAGAGCAGCTGTCAATACATCCCAGTCCTTACAGGCTTTATGTCAATGGACACCATTCTTACGTAAAAGTGAACACAGCTGCCTAACCTCATAGTATAGATATGTGTATATGTGTGTGCATCTCTCTGTGGAGAAGATTTTAATGACTGTATGCACAAAAGACTTAAACTTTTTGTTTTTCTTGATAACAACTTTGATTTACACATGTTGGCTTCTGTCATCCCACGTGCACAACTGGTTAAATATATTTTGAAAATATTTTATTTCACTCGCAGAATACCAGTTCCTCCCAGAGTGCAAGCACGCATCTGATTATTCCCTTTGTATATTCTAATAAAGGACGTACACAGGTAATGTGTTACTTGTGGTAATTAGGAACGAGGTGACAACTAGCTCTGGCAATATAAGCACATTAAACTAGTAAATTGTGTCACAATATTCTAAGAAGCAGTTAATATACTATTAAGGCTGTGCAATTTTTTGTATTAAAGGGTTCAATAATGGAAAAGCAAATATGCAGGTTTCTGTGTAAAAATATGCTAGAAGACATGCAATGTGTATTAAACTACATAAACCATACTCAGCATTTCACAGCAGCCACAGAAATATTGCAATCATCCAACTTCTGCTGCTAATTTTCAACAAGTATTCCTTTGGGTGCTCCACCAACAATCACACTGCTCTGTGATTGTGGCTTCAAGCTTGCAACAGAGAACCAAGTAATTTTATAAAAAAAATTCTTTATTCTTTTTAGTCTTTACTGCAATAGGCCTCTGCAATAGCCTTATGGCTCAACCTGGTGAGCTATACTGGTACCCCCGAGAAGAAAGTAAATATTAAATCCACAAAGCAAATGCTAAGTACTTTAAATATAGCAGCTAGAAGCTTCCTAAAAAAATTCTTTACTTCTCTTTTTTTGCTGAAGCACACATTAACCAGGGTTACTTCTGACAGAAATACACTAATCAATGTTGAAAAAGGAAGCCCAGGAATTGGATTAAGCAAAGCAGACCTTCAGACCCTCTCTACCCTTAATATCCTCTAACCAGACAGAGCAGCTGGACTTTAGAGTTAGGCTAAATCAGTTTGGCCATTTCCTCTGCTCACTGTTATACAATCTCTGCAGTGCTTTTCCACATTTTGCATCTTGAAGAATGTAAACAGCAGCAGCTCAAGACAAACATGACCAACATTTTATCAAATGAAAAGTCCACATCTGGTAAACACTGTCCCACCACATTGCTTGCATATAAGCATCAAGCATCACTAATGGAAATGCAGTGTCTTTCTGTCACCATGGAAAATGGACCAGTGAGACGGGTGATCCGGGCTGTTTTGATGGATCTTGAATTCTTAAAACTTGAATTCTTAAAGATAAACTTCTGATGAACATTTCAAAAGTCTAAATGCACAGGTAGGTTTTTTTGTTTGTTTTTTTCAATTTTCCTTTATTTATTTTCATGGCTTCATCTTGTGGTTTTACTGTTATTCACAGTTGTTTCTGAAAAAGCAGCATTATGTTAGAAAACAGCCCCTTTTCACATTTCAATACAAAGCCAGTGTGCAACTTTTTTTGCCCTAAGGACGGACTGTTTGTCCTATGGCTCAGTTGGTCTCAAATGCAACCCCACACTTGTCATTCATCTTGATAAGCCCTCTTTCTAGCCTGAGGCTGAGGTACACTTTTCACTAAACAGAAAATAAGGAAGGAATGTGAAAGGCTCTTCCATGTGGAAACAAATACATACACACTAACACAGCAAACTTTGATTGCAGTCAGGACACACACACACACACACACACACACACACACACACACACACACACAAAAAAAACAAACAAAATCAAACTAAAACCACATAAAAACATAATGATGTACATCATGTAACACTGTTGGCTGGCTGGAGGTTCAATAAAGGAAAATGTCAGCATATCCTTCTCAGAACTGTGTGTGTGTGTGTGTGTGTGTGTGTGTGTGTGTGTGTGTGTGTGTGTGTGTGTGTGTGTGTGTGTGTGTGTGTGTGTGTGTGTGTGTGTGTGTGTGTGTCCGTGCCCCTCAGATGTAAACCCACTTCAGTACCTTGGACAGTTTCCTTCTAGTAGAAAAGTGGGTGGAGTCATCCATAGTCATTTTCACCACAACAATAATTTTGTAGCTTTATGTAAACTGATATCTACACATAATTAGAAAAACTAGTTTTTTAACTTTTAAATATATCCTTTCCCTTGCCAGATGCACAGTAGATGCAAACCCTGATCTTTATTTTCTAGTGCTTAGGGGAGCCTGTGTTTAATATTCCAGGCAGTGCTTAAAGCTCAAAATGGTACAGGTTTCATTTTCATGGATATACACTGGTGGCACAATATGTGGCTCAGTCTTAAACCGGCACATTTCTGCATTGCAGCAGTGCCCATTTGAGTATACTGCTATTATGGGAATTACAAATTGCAGTGAAAACCATTAAGTAATTTGTTTAGATTTGATATGGCAGATGCCTAGTGGATTACAGCTGTGGATAGATTAATAATAATTAGAATTTCTGAGACCACTATGGTGACTCTAACCCTGTTTAAATTAGACTCAAGGCTGACATTCTACTCATGGAAGTGCAGCCAAACAGTACTTTGTGAAGTGCATATATAAGGCTTGAATGATGAGATTAGAAAATGGTCATAATCTTCAAGTGAGCTAAATGTACTTAGTTTAGTTTTCAAGTGCTTTTTACTCAATGGTTAGGTTTATGCACCATGTACTTGTTTGAGCAAAGAAAAGATCGTGCTTTAGGTTAAAATATGCCCCAGGTCTGGGGCGCCTGGGTGGCTTGGTGGTGAAGCCAGCGACCACATACATATGCCGCGTTGAGGTGCGGGCGGCACGGGTTCGAGTCCTGGCCCATCGCCAATTTGCCCGCGTGTTTTCCCCTGTATCTTTTCCCCCATTTCCTGTCCCTCTCCACTGCCGATAAATAACACAATATTACACTTTTACATTACATAAAAATGTACACCTGGTATTATTGCAGACAGCAGAATATAACACAGCCCTGGAACCCAGTGCCAAGAACTGATACAATGCTAGTATTAAAAAATAAGCTGTATTCCTCACCCTGAGCTAGAATCTTTGAGTCATTCTTGGTGAATCGCTGCCCATCTTTACTTCCAAGAACCTCTGCCTCTCTGAAGACGCTCTTTATACACCTAATCGTTTTACTGAGCTTTTGCCAATTAGTTGTAAAATGTTCCACCAGCTTTTAGTACCACCTGCTTTTCCAGGTTTTTGTTTCCCCCATCCTAATATTTTTGAGACATGTTGCTGCCATCAAATTCAAAATGAACTAATATTTCTCTTAAAATGGCATATTTTCATACACTTCATGTGTTTTCTGTGTTCTATGGAGAATAAGTATGGATTTATGAGATTTGAAAGCTATTTTGTTTTTATCTATATTTTACACAGCACCCCAATTTTTAAAAAAATTTAGTTTGTAGATGCGTTTTCCTATATTAGGTGTACCAGCTGTTTTGTATTACCATAACTAACCAAGAGGCAGACCACACAGAATGCAGCAGGAAAAAGAAGCAGAGACCGAGCCAGCTGAAGTGTCCTTTTAGAAATAGTTCTCTCTAACGCCTACACTTCCACTGACAACCAACTAAACTCATTCCAAACTTTTGAGCTGCAAACTACAGGGCCCACTGCCTGGGTAACCGAGCTACAAACAGAGAGCACAAAAACTCCACCAGCGAATGACGAATAACAACCCTGAAAACCAAGGAACAGTGGAAGCACAGAAATGTGCTCAGCTGGCGGTGTTTCAACATGGGAACCAGAGCGTTTCCAAATCACTCTTCTTTTTTTCCTTTGGAGCACCACAGAGCTTTCTGAGAAGCAATGAATGACCTGATTTTCCCAGAACTGATAATGAGGTTTATGCTGATTCCCATGGTAATGATTATGGGTGAAGGTCAGAGGTGAGGAAAGGTGCCACAATGTATGACATCAAAGTGAGGATGTAGGAAAATGTTAGACCATTACCCTTCACAGTAAAAACTCTAAGAACAACAGTTAAAAAAAAAAGACTAAAGTATGCACACTAATCAAAGCCTGCATATGCCCACAGCCCTTTCAGTAATGCCAGTCAGCAGGGTTAAGGCATGTTGGGAATCTTGGGAAACAAGATCACTGAGACATGCATTCCTCCTCTCCCTTCCCAGATTTAAAGATTTCTCCATTCCAATCAGGACAAGTTTTTCTTAAATGAAACAGAATTTTAAAAAAAAAAAAAAGGCTGGAGACTGTCTTGGAACATAGCATCATTATGATGAATAGCACCAACACATGATTTCAGTCAGTGCACCATGACAACAGTCTCAGTGACAGTCACAGAGCAATGCTGTACACCACTCAGGGTGACGGGACCGGCTAAGTGCTGCAGAGTCTGTATGACAGGCTGACACAAAGTGAGAGTGTGTTATTAAAGCAGTAATGGGGTCTATTTTACCTCCCCACCAGCAGGTAGATCAATAGAGCTCTTCTTATTGAGTGTCCACTGCAGCAGTTCCCTGAGGGGAGACAATTGCGCGTGAGCAAGAATAAGACAGACAGAACCTTTGTGTGTGTCTTGGATACTATTCCAAACATTTCTCTGTCTTAAAGTTAAAACTGATGCAATAAAAATCTCAGATATTTCTGTGATGGTACAACAAGAGTACAACGTGCCTCTGACATTAGTGCTGAGTAACAGAAAAATACAATTTATAAATCTGTCTCCATTCCAAGTTGACCAGTGATTCCCCACCCTCAGTGGATAAGCCACTGATGCTGCATTTTTACCATTTCACACTGGCATTTTCCACACACAAGAAAGCCATATATTTTTTAAGAATAAAATCTAACCATTCATGATCCATAACAGCACTTACATGCCTTAAAATAACTGGCTTATTATAGGATGGCTGTTAAATGAAATTTTAGAAAAAAGGAGATATCCACAAGTGACGAAAATTCACATCAAACCTATTGACAAATACTGTAAATCTACAATCAATTTGCTTTACATCAACAATAAACCAAGACAGGTATGTGTGATGTGCATTGCAATGCCAAAATTTCACCACATAGTCACCACAAAGATATCAACTTTGAAAAAAGAAAAACTTTCAGCTTTTGTTCAACTTTATAGTTGGCATAGTCAGAACTGATATATGCATTAAGAAAATAAGAACTGGTATATACTACTGTAATGTTGTATAATGCTCTATATCTACTGGATGTGGATATGGAATAATGTTTGCTATCAGCAATTGCCATATCAAGTGTATCTGTTGACTTGCATTGAGATTCTACTGCCCACTACTGACCAAAAAAAAAAAAAAATCATTAATTCAATTCAATTCAGTTTTATTTATACAGCGCTAATTCACAACAATAGTCATCTCAATGTGCTTTATATTTTAAGGTAAAGACCCTAAAATATTAGAAAGAAACCCCAACAATCACCAGCCAGGACTGCTCATAGGGGTCTCCCACTTCTGACAGTGGGAGACTTCCCACAGTAGAAAGTTTTTCCTTCTGACAGTGGGAAGGAAAATTTCCCTTTTAACAGTAAGAAACCTCCAAAGTTTGAGGCCTAATCTTAAAGGTAGAGAGACTGTCTGTTTCCCAAATCCAAACTGGGATTAATGCTGACAACTTTGTTCTACCTCCCCAAGAGCAGAGGTCTTCTCTAGTTTAACCTTCCACAAAGAGTGACATTTCACACAATTACATTACTAACAGTCCTGCTGTGATTTAGTCTATATATGGAGCTGACAGAAACAGTGAGAGTCAGAGAGGGAGAAAAACGCTGGCACTGAGCAGACTGCTGGAATAAATGAATTAAGATAGAATGTAATGGACTTACACAACTAAAAAGAACTGCACTACAGGTTTGGAGAACTCTGTCTTTTTTTATGCTTAATGAAAACTGTGTGTGTGTGTGTGTGTGTGTGTGTGTGTGTGTGTGTGTGTGTGTGTGTGTGTGTGTGTGTGTGTGTGTGTGTGTGTGTGTGTGTACACAACTAGAAAGTTACAGTGGCATTAAAAAGGCATGAGGTGGCGTGACTGGAAAGGCGACCCAAGACATTTCTGTCCTTATAAATCAGCATTTATTGTTAAATTGCCAATTTTGTCAAAGACAGCAATAGCCTGGAATCACAAAAGGAATACCGATTACAGTACTGTCAGATGAAAAGAATGCTTGGAATATTTGAAAACTAAATCTTGAACAAAAGGATGTACTGTTAACGTTTTGAGCAGAAATTAAACCACATTTCCAATAAACCCAAGACTACCACAGGTTAAATGCCAACAGTTGACATACTGTAGCCAGTTAAGTGGAGAGCAGTGTTGAGTGTAACCCATTATTATAATCATGTTACATTATAACATTACAAAAAAATGTAATAATATTGGGCAAACAGGAAAAAAAGGGGCTTTTTTCATGCGTACTAGCACTACAGTCAGATGATTTCAGTTTATGTGGAGATGGCAGAGTGGTGAGAAGTGGAGAAACAGACATTACTTTTATCTTTCTTTACACAAAGGACAAGAATGTTACGGTAAAGTGCAAACTGCACCCAAGCCAGAAACAAGTATGCATTGCTACTATGTGACAACTCTTTGCAAGCACCTGCAAAGACACCGTGATAACAGAGCTAGTAGAGAAGAAACCCGAAGGTTGATCCAAGCCAAACAGCTAAAGCTGACAAAATTGTCAACAGGTAACAAAAGCAGCCAGGTGCAGTCAGGCTGGCAGCACTGTAGCCTTCATCTCGGTTTCATCTCTGTAGCCACAACATTTTTTCTGTGAACTGCTCTTTGGTCTGGTTTTAATACATAAAAACAAAATGGATCTCAGACCATGTTGCAAAAAGTAATCTAAAGACTAGTGTAACAAATTACTTTATACAACTTTTTTGAGTAACGCCACCACTGGTGCAAACAATGGGAAAGCATTCAAAGTGGGGGGTAATCACTGAAACAGCACACTTCACATGACATGATTGGCAACCAGGAAAATGTGTTAGCTGTCACAGATGACCACAAGCACAAAGGCAAGACGAGCAAAGTGCAAAACAGATTCAAATGGAAATACTTTCAGACAAACTCGCTGTACATTTATTTGCACATACAAAAATTGATGCAAGCATTGGGGGAAAAAACAAACAAACAAAAAAAAAAAACACAACTTATTCAGCTCCACACATCTAGTTGATTTCTTGATGCAAGCAATTGTACAGTATAGTAGAGTATAAAGAGATGTTTGAAGAAGAAGTTTACAGCACTAGACCCATGGAGAGGTACTTCAGTTGCAGCATATAGATGCTCTTAGAGAGCCAACATAGCATAAAATCAAGTGTAATGAAGCCTCATATTTCACCTAGAAAGTGAAACGCAACACAATTGGGGGGTTTTGTGTGTGTGTCTACTGAGTCTACTACACAAACAGGAAGCCTGGTTCAGATATCAGTATCTCTTTTGGTGCACCTCCAGAACTACTGACCAAATTTTATGTTCCAGTACTTGAACTCTTCTCTGTCTATTATAACAGGAACTATTAAAAAAAACAACAACAACAACAACAACAACAAGGCCCATACCAGCATCAACCACTATTTTTGGCATTTTTAAGACTCTCTGCTTTGTTGGGCCAGCAAACAGAAAGAAGCTGACTCATGAAGCCATTTGATTCTTCAGCAGCAAAAAGGTCTCACAAACAACCGCTGGTAAAGCATGATGACTGACTTAAAAGCCTTCTGTCTACTGCCCTTGACCTTCTGTCTGTTTTTTTTTTTTTCTGTCAAGCTTGTCATGTTTCCATAACAGTGTTGCTAACAGTGGTCATTGTTTCAAGGTCAAAAACACACGGGAGGCAGAGCATAAGAAACATACAGTTAACTAGTCTAAATATTTCATTTAAAAAAAAAAAAAAAAAAAAGATGGACCAGGTAACAACCTGTTCCGTCTCTCATGTGCAATATGTACACCCTCGAGTATGCACACTTTGAATTTGTGAATTTTGTGGCAATATTTTTTTTTTTTTTTTTTTTTTTTTAAATATCAGGTGATTACATGTGAACTACAACATCAAACTGCTGTTTCCACAAATGGCCAGCAAAATACAGGCTTGGTCTGTCATCTCTATTTGGTCTTAACAAAAGGCACTCCTAAGAATTTTTTTTTTTTAACCACAAAGAGATTAATTTCCCACATTTTGCTATCAACTGACAATGTGATCAATAATAAAAATAATGTCTCTTGTAGTAATCACTGTCTTGTTTAAACAGGTTTACAAATGTCCCTAGTCATTAACTATAACTAATTTTTCTAGGTCACATTAATAGCTGATAGTGTGTGAGTAAACAAAAACAAACTCACGCTCTCAAAATTGCATAAGAGCTTTATACCCCTAAAGGCAATTCAATGTCTACACCCACCCTCATGTGTGCCCATGAGTGATTTTCCATGATGCTGAATCTGTGGCTTCTGTCATGGTCCTGGGCCGGTGGCCCAGTGTTTTACATTTTGTTATATAGTTCTGTTTTATTATGGTTTCGTTGTTTCTGTCTCCCTGTGTTCTGTTCTGCTGGTGCCTGTTATCCCTCTGTGTCAATATCGTCAGGTGTCAAGTCGGTGTGTACTATGTAAGTTACTTCCTGTTTTATGTTGATAGTCATCCAGTCTGTGTTGTGTTCAGTTTTGCTTCCCCTGGTCTTGTCCTTGTAGTTAGCGTCACCTGTGTTCCCGGCTGCTTCCACTTCCCTCGTTATCCTCCTGTGTATTTAAGTCCCGTGTTTTCAGCGCCTGTTGTCACGTCGTCGTCTTGTCTTCGTCTAGCGCTTTGTTTCCCCGTGCTGTGTGCCTCTGTCAGTTTTCCCTGTTTTCTGGAGTTTGATTTTGTTCGTGCCTTTTGTTAGCTCTGACTAATAAAGCCAAGTTATATCCTACCTGTCTGGCGTATCCTGCGTTGGGGTCCTCCTTCCTGCCTGCCACACAGCTGATCCATGACAGCTTCATAAATTCAAGGCCTTGTGGCCATTGTTTCAACTTTTGAGTGACCACAGACCAATAACCACAAGCCACCTGTAAACAAGTATGCATGTACAGTACCAGTCAAACGTTCTGACAATGGGTGAGTGCGTCCAAACTTTTGACTGGTACTGTAACTCATCTCTCCAATTAATTTTTGTGTCCTGGACAGGAGTGCCCCATGGTGAATATGATCTTTTGGCAGACACACCTTATAGTTATTGTTCTGAACTTTGCAGCATCACTTCCCTTTTCTCAAAACCCACAGCCCACAAACTTAATCCAATCCCAATCATGAGGCGAGCATGTTGTGCAAATGCAAAAACCAAGTCATTTCACAAGAAGAGCTGCCAGTACACACACACACACACACACACACACACACACACACACACACACACACACACACACCAGGCTGAGTTTAGGCATCTGAAAGCACGTTTAAGATTTTAAAGAGGGGTTGATCACTTTCCAAGTAATCAAGCCCATGGTAGAAACCTACACTTAGTGAAGCACTAACAGCTTCCTACAAAAAAAAGAAACTGACTCCAAACATTCTTTTCCAATTTTAAACTTAGAACCACTGTGAGTTTTATCGTTCCATTTTTGCCTTGTTTCTTCCTCCTCATGAATTCCTCTTTTTTTTTTTTTGGCTGTGCTCTCTTTTTTCCCCCTTCTCCACGTCGTCACACTGAGCAGAGAAACCGCCCAGTAAAAACAAAGACAGAAGGAAGCTTGACGTTTAGCCTCAGCATACGGTTCAGCCCTCTGGAACAGTTCCAACTACCATAACCAACTGGTTGCGTCATCCTCTGCAGATACACTGCAAATTTGCTTCTTTTTTTTCCTTTTTTTTTTTACACACATTCATGACACAGTCTGTGAAAAGAAACTTATTATTTAGGTAGACAAGATAGCTCATATCAGTGTAAGGTTACCAAATGACTAAACTAAACTTCTCAATGTGTTCAACAGACAAAAAAAATGTGACTGCTACATGAGTTTTATTACATTATAATGAAACTCTACTACATACTAGCAAAATACTTCACATCATTAACTTTACATTTGCAGTTCCAAGTGCTTAATTCGTAATTTTTTTTAACACTTTTGGAATGCTGCACAATACACTCACAACAATGCTTGTCAAGTGCTTGTCAAGCATACTGGCAACAGTAACAAAAGAATAAGTAGTCATCTACTAAGGCCTTTTGGGTCTAGTTTTCAGAAATACACACATACACAGTTTCCCCTCCCACTGACGTCAAAGCCCTATTAAGGCCAAAACAGTCCAGCAGCAATGCTTCTCTTCCCCCTGTATTTCAAGGAAATTACTCAGCTTTTTCCAAAGTATCTGCACTGTTGATTCCCAGCCAGCATGTGTGAGCATGTGGGTTTGGCATGTTTGGCTGTGTGTAGCTGTTTGCATTAACATCAATGGGGGTGCAAAGGGGAAGGAAGTTGGAAAATGTTTGGAGTTAGAGAAAAGACAGACCCGTATCTTTATAATCACAGTGCAAGGCATTTGTGCCTCAGAGTGAGGTTAAATTCACTCAATTTTATTGCCTTTGCACATCTCAAAATGGTGTTAGAACCAGTATCCTCAACATAGACAAAACAGCTTTTGGCAGAAATTACTGTGTTATACAATACCTCACATTATACTTTGTGATTAAGAAGATCAGATTCAGGAGGAACTTGACGATGCTACCACACCACAAGGTAAATTGCTAAAATAAATAAATAAAAATGTTATTAATTGTTTCTTCCAACTGGAGATAAAAGAGCAAAGCCAAATCCTCATCACTTAGTCCCAGCCCTTACCCTCTTGTGTTTCCCTACTGGCAGGCTGATCAGTCACTGTTGTGGCTCTTCTCCCAAAATGGGAGTTAATCATCTGGGACTGCAGCAAGCAAACAATAGTATTTGTTCTGCAAGTTGGAGGGTCATTTTAACCAGAATCTGCGGCAAGCAAAGAACTGGCTCATGTGCCGCTACGCTGAGCTCACAAAGACTGCAGGGCAGAACAAAGACTACTGCCGTTAACTGCTCCCCAACACAGTTCAGTTGCCATCCTCACAGAGAGGCAGCTCATTATTTCTCTGTTGTTTAGTTATAACAACGTGGACCTGCCTGTATTATTTATACATTCTTTTAAGAAAGCACCACAAATAGAATCCAGCTCTGCAGGAATAATGCATGTAGAACACTCAGTAATATGCTACTGTTGTTTTGTCATTGCTGGTGTTATTTCTTCTTTTCTTGTCACTGTGATACAAGTTTAAGAAACAGGTTGATGTGAAAGATATTTAAAAGATAGTATTTTAAAATTCCTTTTCTTTCCTCTCTGTTGAATTCCGGGATTGTGATGCTGGACTTTGAAAAGGGGTTGTCCTTTGGAGAGAAAGATGTGGGATGAGAGTGAGTCATACACATACAAACACATACGAGCGTGCACACCGAGAAAAGAAATGTGTGGGAAGTGATCAGCAGATGTGTTAGCACTAAACAAACACTACTCTTCGGGGCCAGAAAGCAACGAGCGAGAGTAAAAAATTAGCACAGGCTGATCAATATGAGATGAATCATCCCAGGAGTCGGCGAGTCCACATAACCTCTATAAGTTCTGGAAAAAGGCTCAGAACTGAAATCACAGAGACTTCAAGCGCCAAGAACTGGAAACGGCTGTGCAAAAATAGATGAATGATGTGACACATACCATATAAACCTTTACCTAGCAGCCTTACTCTGTGTAGTAGAAGTCTACACTTCCCACACTGCTGGCTTGATGTTCAATCAGTATTAGAAGTTCACACTTGCATTTGTGTTTGGACTGCGTGGGTATTACGTATATGTTGGTTTGTGTATTCTAAGTTTGTCTCAGATCAATTGCTTCTCTGCTTCTAACAATGTTTCCTCAATTATATTTCCTTAGTAATGGCGGCAGACAGATGACTGGTGTACTAGAAGTGACGTTATGAAAAGAGAAAATAAGCCAAACTGAGAACAAATGACAGTGACAGAGGAGTTTCTGGAATTTCTAAGGGGCCATAAGGGGCAACCCTACTTTAACAAGAGCCACAGTTAAGTAACCTGCTTTTTAAGGCCTCTTTAGGTCTATTTAAACAGCCTGCACATCTGCCCCCTGTTTGTCTTTCTGGGGCTGTAAAACCTGGAAAGTGAAAGCAGGGTGAACGGTGATGGAGGGAAGGTAGTCTTTATGAGATGCACACTTGGATTGCTTGCACCAATTACATCAAATGAACAGAGAGGGACTTGGGCATACAAATCACACTTCCCCACTACCCCCCCAATTTCCACCACTACACCGAGGATGGCTGTATAGGAAAGTATGAAAATGAAGCGCACACAGGAGACAACTTAAAACAGCATTATGTCATTTTTATACACCAGCAATTACAAATAGCAGCTGTCTGAAACACAGACAACTTTGCAAACAAAGCAAACAAACAAAGCAAACATGGAAGATACTTAATGTTGAATTTTTTTTTTTTTCCCTCCTTTTTTAACTGACTGGCTTTCCCACCTTCGGATGTTCATAGTGACATATATTCCGATTTGAACTGAAACCACCAACATGTGCACTATACAGTGGTGTGTACTGTATCACTTCTGGTTTTCATAAAATATTACTTTTGATTCTTTATAAGAGTGTATGGTATTCCTGCTGGAAGTGAGTCGCTTGTTGCACTTCACTTTCAAGCTGACGCCTGGTCACTTGTGGACATTCAAGGCTCCAGGTAATGCCGTTTTGTATATACTACGAGGCCACATGTCAATCAGCGGCATCATGTGCTCTCACTAATAGTTGCTTCCGTTGTTCACCTGGAATGTGAGCAAAGTTCATCTCGAGTCCCGCCCACTTGGCCTTGCCAGCAATTATTTTAGTCACCATGCGTCTTTCATTTTCTATAGTCTGATCACCACGATGCCTTAAATCACTTCCAGTGTGGATGCAACTTTAGTTTAGGAAAGTTTATCTAAAGTTTCGCTCACTTTGAGTGGTTATTTCGCCCATATTCATCTGAAGTTGCCAAATATCATTCACTTTCTCTGGTCATCAAATTGGTGTGATTCGCTTCAAGAGTGGATGCAACTATAATGACGGACAGGTAGGAACTTCAGCTTTTTCCACACTGAAAGCAATTCATTCATTGTGCATCACTTTGAAGCTGACAGGTGGTCACTGCTAATGTATTTGCTACCAGCTCATATGTCAAACAGTATCCTGCACTCTCATTGGTAAGTGTTTCAAAAAGTGCAAAAGAAACAAACTGTTTAAAACACAATCAGGATGACAAAAATTTATATATATATATATATATATATATATATATATATATATATATATATATACATACACACACACACACAAACATTTATCTGTTTTTTTATATAAAACTTCACAGAGAAGCAATGTGCTCACTGTCTAATTAAAAACATCGATTTCCTTTTGTACTTTCCTACAAGCTGACTGCCAACTATCAATGTGATCAACCCTTCTGTTATCTAAATGATTAGATAAGCACATCTCTCTTCTTGCTCCTCCAAACATTATTCCTCTTGTCCTCTCCTCTGCAGTATGTAGCTTCCATGTATGTGCACACGCACACACACACACACACACACACACACACACACACACACATACACACACACTCCAGTCAATACATCTTAGCTGGCATTTTCGCTCCCTAATCCTCTAAATCACACAGCAAATCAGCCATGGTCACGGCTGACTCAGTTGAAGAGGACACTAAAATAAGGGAAAATACACACACAGATGCCACACACACACACGCTCCAGTGAGGGAAGAAATCAATACTAACTCTTCTTTTTCAAAGGAGTTCAAAACATGACCTACCTTTACAATCATGTGGGGAACTGTACCTTGGTGTGGAAAATAATTTAGCCCCCTCTCACCTTCACTCACACAGTCTCTCACAGAGAATGACTGAGCGTCATTGTGAACCCATTAAGATAAGACATGAAGTTTATTGGCTTCATTCAGTGAGTGATCTTGGTGTTCCTTCATCAGAATTCCTTCATGTGGAGGTGCCAGGGGAAATACTGGCCTTACATCTAACCCAGGTTAGTAGAACACAGCACTCCCTTAAAAATCTTGTACTCAGCCTACTAGGACCTGGCTCATTTTCAAGTTGACAAGATCTAAGTGTGCACCTGAACGGTGGCAGAAAAAGATCATTTTAGTCCTGTGGCATTTCAAGTTTTAATGAAGCAACATCTTTTGCAAGTAAAAAAATGTCTGTGTATGGCAGTGTCAATCAGTCAGTATAACACTTTGGATGCTTATAGTGTTTCTGCCAGTTTATCACAAGCAAGATGACTCCCACCAAGCACAAAAGCATTTTAGCACAAAAATTAGATTGCTTAATGTATCTTATTAGCCCAATGTTCCTATTAACAGTTTTCACACATATTTAAAACCACTTGGAAGCCTCATTTCCTTTCCCCACTGGGGCTCCGTCATCATGCATTGTCTGTTTGTTGCCAGAAAAGCAAAAGAAGCTCATGACATTTCATGGTACATTTAAATTTGCTCAATTTGTTTGCATGTGCTGGATTTATCGAATATGAAAATACACCCTGCCAAAACATAACTTAAATGCTTTTAAAAAAAAAAAAAAAGCAGAGCCAATTAACCCTGGCATTAAGGTATCTAAGCTGAAACACAGAAAATACACTGCAAGCAAGTGATTGGTGCTAAATCCCAAATTTGAGGTAAAGTAAGACTTATTCAACTGCCTCATTATTTGGCAGTTATCCTAGGGATAGCCTTACACCATAATCACTATAATCCAGCCCGCTATCAGGGTAATGGTAGGGATGGATGGTGCTGGTTACCATAGAAACGAGAGATGATAATGAAGCGTGTCAGCATATAGCTATCTATAGCCTGTCTCATTTGCGTGTGTGTATGTATGTGCGTGTGTAGGCTGAGACGATAGTTCTTCCAAAGATGCATTGCACCTGTGTGTGGGCTGCAGGCTTAGAACAGCATGATGACCAGTGTGCGCAAGTGTATTCTTATCCTGAGTATAAAACCAGCTCAGTTACACATGGCGGGACCAAACTGAAACTTTCTGAAAGCGAGTACAAAATAGATTCTCATATGAATCATAACTATATTAATGCCAAATGCATTTTGCATTGACGCACCTGAGGACCTGACCTGTTTCAGTAGATAGCAAAGCAACTGAAGTAAGTTTACCTGGACAAAAGCAAAAAAAAAAAAAAAAGCACAAAACACACATTATACTCTTAAAACACTCTTAAATCTGTTACGATTTCAGTGGCATCGTGTAGTAGCAAGCAGCACTAAACCAAAGATGACTCTTTTTAAACCCATCCTTCCTTCTCTATATTTCATGGGAATACTCAGCCTTCACATCCTCTTAGTCTACCTTTTTTTCCTTCCCCTCCTTCTTCTTATTTGCATGCATTTTACCAAATGAAAGCCTCTACTGAACCTCCATCTCCATCTTAATACCCTAACCCCATCTTGGTAAGTCTTTCCTTCTCGCCTCTTCACACACTAATGGGAAAAAAAAGGCAGGAAAAGAGGGGGAAGGAAAAAAAAAAAAAAAGAGTTCCAGATTTAAATTTTCTATTTCTCTGCAATGCCTCCTCCTCTTCTGCTGCTCAAAGTCTCTCTGTGGAGAGACAGCAGGGACCAGCAGCTACTGTACAAGTACAGGTTGTGAACAGGACATCAGCTCTGTGCATGTATACACGTACACAAATACAAAATACACACACACACACACACACACACACACACACACACACACACACACACACACACACACACACAATGTGAAACTACAGACGGTGAAAAAGGACCACCAGCACATTAAATTAAATCAGATGGCAACTCACTCTTCATAGACTCTAGAGCTAAAGGCTAGTCAGAGAGAAAGGCCAAAGACCTAATCAGGACAGAGCACACACAGAACACAGTAGATAGCCAGTCACACTCAGTGTATCCAAATAAACACAAGGCCACTTTAAAACCATTTTCATACTGAAGTACTAGCATTATCAACGTGGCATTTGCTTGAGTAATGAAGATATAAGCCTAAATCAAGATTGGAGAACCTCATCGTATTTATGTGGAACCTGTGATAATACTGATAGCATCTCAAAAGAAGCCCACACTGTAGGCTGACCAGAGGGATCAAAAGGGAAGTGATTAAAAACACGAGTTAACATGTTGTACAATGCATCATTTTTATTTTGTGCTCTCTTGCAGCCGAATGCCAGTCTATGCTGTAATAGGTCATAACAAAAACAACCGACTCCAGTTTACGGTTTTGTGTAAATGTAGGCTCAATAATCACAATATCACAACACAAGTGCAAAGTCTATATTTGAGTTGTTAAAGTGTGTTTGTACATATTCAGAGGACCGTGAGCAGATTCAAATCCAAAAGCAAAAGCCAAAAATCAATAGAAGTAACCTTCCCAGATAGTATATTACTTTATACAAACAGACAAATTACATATGTAACAGCAACTTGATGTTGGCATGTTATAAACAACCAAAATCAGCCATTTCAAAAACTTAACTGTTGCATAAGTAAACGCTTGTTCCATAGTACACTGAGATAATATTCTGTTAATAGCATATTGTTAGATCAGCATCACATAACTGGGTTTAGTACCACGCAGCACTACAAAATACACAGAGAAACTACCTAAAAGGGAAAGCAAATCACCTTTGAAATCTTAACAGTGCCAGTAATTAGAAAGCACCTATTTTCTCATGCTGTATACATTTCAAGTGTTGTAATTTCCAACACTTTACTCAGACAGAAGTGATGTGTTTACTGTGTTTATCGTGTTAGCACCCCCCCCCACCCCCCACCCCCTTCCACCCACCCAACCACACCTACCCCTCTGCTTTTGGCAGAAATCTACTTAATAATTCATAAAATTCATAAAACACAAAAGGCGATGTGGAAATTCGGTTGTGGCAAGATAAATAATAGAGTGTGCACGAGCTTGGTTAAAGCCATCACTGGGAAATGCAGGGGTTGCTGTGGAGAGCAGAACCCCACTGACAGCTGCAGACATAAGTGAGTTGTGGGCGATATGACTAACAGTGCTAGTTCAGTGAATCAATTTTAATCACCCATTCACTCATATCGCCTTAACATAACAGTGTGAGATACAAAGTCGATAGCTTGCTTTTGAATGACAGGGGACATTTTGGCACTGATGTAAGAAAAAAAAAAACAGGACATTAAATGGCATAATATTGAGGGTAGAAAAAACAATTAATGGGAATTTTCCACAGCTTTCAGAACTTAATTGAGAAAACGAACAGATTATTTGCTAATGAAATAAACTGTTTGACTTAATATGTATTAATAATCTATACAAAAACCAGGACACCACATATTGTAAAAAAGCCTTTTGAGTCGTCTTTCAGAGAAGCTCTTGAAGCTTGACAGACTTCTCTGCTGCGCCCAAAGTATAAAAAGCAGAGCTGTGCAATATCATATTTTCTGTGATAATACCAGGATAAATTTTTATTTGATATAAAAATGTTATATTGCAACATCATTGCAACACAGATGTCATGCATTTACATTTCCTACTGTGCACAATAACGGCATAAGCCCAGGCATGTCTGGGAGCAAGAGCTGTCTCAGCCTCCGACAATGCTTTACTACCTAAAACGCGAGCTACAGCCTCCAACAAAGCACAATACTCTGCAAAATTTGCAAGAAATCTGTTCGCGCTAAAAGTGGAAAGAAACTTGGGCAAAAACGCAGCGTAGATTACAATCAAGCTACAAAGGAGGAGATACTAGGAGCTTGTGATGTGTAACCCAAATGCAAACAAATGACTCAACCAATCGTCAATGGCTGTACCCCATCTGACAGGAAGAGGAAACGGTGGATGGAAATTACTGATGTGGTTACATGGTGAAAAGCAGGGCTCTGAGCAGCTGCTTAAAAACTCGACCCAAGATAGGACATCCCAGGTAGAATATAGTTTTCAGGTTTAATATGTGATGTGCAAGCTCCTTTAGAGTTACCAGGTTAAGTTACTTCAGTTATTGTTAAACTAAAGTGTTAAGCAATGTTTTAGTTAAGATTTTCAGGCAAAACACTGCCTAGGCTACTTTTGTGCTTACATTTGACTTATGCTGAGTCACTGGATATAATGCTGTGTCACTACTATTGCAGTATCCACTGGTATCTTGTTCCAGTGGATTCACACTGACAGTATCAATGACAGCAGTTCACTTGAAGTTTACTTACTACTCAATGCTGCGACCAGCAAGCATCAACAAAATGCTGTTCAATAATTGTTTGGTCTAAATATCATTATGACAATTTTTTTCTGAAACATTGGGATGTAATTTTGAGGCTATATTGCCCACCCCTAATAAAAAGAGACAAAAAAATAAAAAAATCTTTACATGGGTCAGCTGCTACATGTGATTCTTTACTGTCACTATATGTATGCACATCTATGCCCTGGGAGAAAACCTCACAGTGATCAATTTACACACTCCATGTGACTAGATTTGCTTTTGCAATGCCTCCGCACTTTATTAGTAGTACACATCATGCATATTATAACACTACATCATCATCATCAACTCGCCTATCATCCTTAATTTGTGAAGCATTACTTCTCTGATGCCCTTGCTGTCTGCCACTGGCACTGACTAATCACTCCACATGTCACTGCGTAATGGAAGAAAACCCATGCAGGCAGACCATTCCATGTAATTCCTGTCATCCTTCCTGCAAACTCTCTTCAACCACACCCCTGTGAAATCTCTCTCAATAAACAAAGAAATGTGCGCAAATCCACTTGTAGGTGTTAAACTGAGTACAGCAAATGAATGTCTATAATGTCAAGTGCTATAAAGAGGCTGTGAAGCTTTATCTCGCACATAATTGTATTAACTTACACTCATCTTCTATCTAGCCTCTCAGCCTTGTATCATATTTGTACATATTTTGGTGATTTTATACAAGGGAGTATTCACAATTACACTAAGGGCCAAATAGAAAAGCAATCCTTTAAACTCTTATGGCAGAGTGGAGAGCAGTGACAGTAAATAGGACGTTTACATTTTACTCTAATCTCAGCATGCTTTTTTTTTCTTTTTTTTTTTTTTTAAAGCATCTCCAAGACACGGCATTAGCATATGCACTCAAAGCAGCAAACAGTAAGCATTTTCAGTGACATTTCCCAAATTGAACACAGCAAGAAAAGTTGCTTTGGTGTAAAGAATCAGCTGCTTTGTCTCTATTTATAGCCACACTTTACAGATTTAGCAGCCGCCTTCAAACTGTGGCTGCCAGTAGAAAATGTCTCTTATCCCTCCTGTGATTTGTTAATGCAGTGGAAGAACTCTTTTCTCCTCATAGTGACACAAGGCTGCTTTATGCCAAAGCTTGATCAAAAAGACCATGCGCTGCACTCATTTAACTCTATTACTTATTTTTATTTGACTTTATGGGAACAACAACAAAAAATGATTAAGTGATATTCCTAATGGAATCTGAATGTTTTTCATTTTATTTAAGCTTCAAATAAGCTTAGAATTGGGTTTTCACTCTTATTCAAAATGCTGGGAACTACTGTCCCTCTTTTTGAGCTCATCATCAGTCTTGTATGAGGATCTCAGGGCTGGAGTGCTTGATGCTGCTATAAAGCACAGGTCACTGAAGAGCACATGAAGAGATTGCAATGATTATGTGTGTACTGTTAAAAACAAAACAAAAACAGAAACACAGATACACTCATTTCATCCTAAAGTATGCCAGTGTTGCATGATGATATCATGCAGCTCTTATATTATGAAACAGCCTTTGTGCCAATACAATCCAGATACACTAGCACACTGGCACACGAACACACACACACACACAACCATTTAGGAAATGAGAATAGTCTTCATCCGAGGATAATGGTCCATCACAACCCATGATGGTTTCCTCTAGAAGAGTAAATGGCAGTAAATGAGATGCTGATTGAATCATAGCATTGTCATGTATACCAGATGGCAAAAAGGTCTTGCACCTTACCGTGAAACCAACAAAATAAAGAGCATCCAACAGGCCCCGTTTCCCAAACAAACTCTGGAGTGGGTAGGATGGATCTAACAGTGAATTGAGAAAAATAATATTCTGAATGAATGAGCTCTGCTTTTGAATCAAATATATTCAAAAGATATCCCATTTTGATACTAGGATATCTCGGAGCTTTCGGGTCATCTTTAGGTCATATTAATATACTACGGATGACAGCCAAATGGAAGCAGGTAATGAAGCAAGAACTCAAACTTCCACCTTACTGATCTCAGAACAGAGATAAAAGAGAAGTTCCCTACAGGTATCACTCACTTTACACAACTTTATATTATACTTTATTACATCATCCATTCTAAGCACAGGAACACACAGTCCTCCAAGGAGACTGTCTGCTTGAATTACCTTGCCTAAAAAAAACAAATTGATTCATGTGCAAAGAAGCCTTGCTGTCTTCACTGACCTACAGCACATTTGTTCTTATAGATTTTCTACTTTTCATCCTGTGGACACAAGGAAGTTAACTGCTAGTGTCATAAACGTTTGCTCTGGGACAAAGTACCACTTGACAATAGCAGCCAATCAAGTTAAAGAGGCACATCCTTTTTTTTTTTTTTTTTAAATCCAACATAAATTTGATATCCAGGGGAAAGCGACAATATTGCCAACACGTGTAACGTTTTACTAGCCTTGTGAAAATATTACTGAGATAAAATTCACTGAGTACCTCAAGCGATGGAAGCTCATGTTACGTGAAATGGTTCAAATTGCCAAGCATGAGGACTGCTACAATGTCTGTACAATATGAACACTTCTATGTGCATCTATGACAGATGCTCCCTCATGGCAAAAACCACAAAATGACTCAGCTGTTCTAATCATATTAGAGCACTTTGTAAAGCTCTGCCACAATACAGCTAACAGATGCTAACTGCACTTCTGTAACAAAGTTGCTTTTAGACAACAATATGAATATCAGCTGTGTAGAAGCAAACCAGGTGTTCAACCCTAAATGACACTACAGCAAGGTATGTGGGTTTTTGGCAAGTGTGCAGGCATGCTATATCATGATAAGCATCTTCTTTAATGAATTTAAGCAAAACTGACAGTTGCAAACATATGAATACCTTGAAAAATGTTGGGTGAGCAAGCAACCTACATGTCCTTGGAGGCATTCATCCAGACATTCATTCAAGCAGCCAACCCTAAGCCTTCCCATTTATACAGTCACCCTTTTATACATCAGTCCATCTCTAGCTCCTAAACAAGCATTTTCTGCAAAATGTGGCTTTATCACTGCCTCCAAATGATAAACATGGTGGTCAATAATGAGATATGCCTCTGGATTTCCTGTGAATATGTCAACCTTTTTCCAAAAAAGATGTTATCCCAGCTCAAGTCTTTGAGCAGATTACAGTATTTCACAATCAGATGCTGTTATAATCCTTCAGTTATTGCCAGCACTAACACCCCATCAAACAGGCATTCAGCCAAAGGGTATGACTGTCTATCAACTACACCACACAGACTAAAAACTCATGGATATTCAGTTAATTCAGTTTTGAGAGGGTGTGTTTTTCACTGTCCTCTGCTGAATGTCATTATCCTCTGAGTCACTACAGTTAATGAGGGGGGGAAAAAAAGAAGAGGCTGACCTTCTGCAGTGAGGCCCTGCTTCGGTTTTGTTTTCTCCTGAAAACATCATGTGCTCTCGTGACAACCTTATTCAAATGATACAGTCTAGGTCTACATCTGACCACAACTCTAATAGATTCTCCAGTGCTCTTTTCAAGACACAGATGAAGCTATTACAGTGTGAAATTGTACTTGTAATGAAAACTTTAGATTCACACCAAGACTACCATCTCAAGCAACTGTGCTGCTGGTGCCACACAGAAACTCAGGTTAGCCAAAGGTTGGACAAAAGTACATATCACACAAAGACAGTGAGGTGCAAGTGAGAGCTTCTGCAGAAGAAAAAGATATACAACAGTCAGAAAGAGCGGAAGGACAAGTACATCCATCTGTGTCCTTCTATCCATTCCTGGAAAGGATAGAGAGGTGGCTGATGAATGGTTGAGCACCACAGTGGCTGATGAAGTGGCTTTCAGGAGAAGAGAGCAGACTTATTTCCAAGGCACTTTAAAAAGAAAATTATTATTTCTTGACTAAGTGGGTCTGGTTAGTGTTACATGTAAATCTTCTGAGATGGAACTTTAAACCAATACTCAAACAGAGAAGCTATGCTGTGAGTGAACTGCTTCAAAGTCTTGAGTTACACCGAGTCATCCTGGCTGTTCTTATTACACTGACAAAATTAAAGTTAATATGAGCAAATCTTTTCATTCGCTAGGAGAGTGCAATCTACACTGTTTAAAAAAAATTAAAAGGAACATTTTTTTTTAAATCAGAGTGTGGCATCAAGTCAATTAAACTTCGGGACTATGGATCTGGTCAGTTAAGTACCAGAGGGGGTTGTTAATCAGTTTCAGCTGCTTTGGTGTTAATGAAATTAACACTAGAGGGGCAACAATGAGACAACCCCCAAAACAGGAACGCTTTTACAGGAGAAGGTCACTGACAGTTTTTTTCCCTTCCTCATCTTTTCTGACTGTTTTTTCACTAGTTTCGCATTTAGAGTCTCAGTCTCACTACTGGCAGCATGAGGCGATAGCTGGACCCTACAGACATTGCACAGGTAGTCCAACTCCTCCAGGATGGCACATCAATATGTGCCATTGCCAGAAGGTTTGCTCTGTCTCCCAGCACAGTCTCAAGAGCATGAAGGAGATTCCAGGAGACAGGCAGCCGAACAGGGTCGTGGAAGGTCCTTAAACCATTAGCAGGACTCCTATCTGCTTCTTTGTGTAAGAAGGAACAGGATGAGCACAATAAAATAACCTCCAGCAGCAAACAATCAATCAGAATCAGACTTCATGAGGGTGGCCTGAGGGCCTGATGTCCTCTAGAGGGCCCTGTGCTCACTGCTGGCACCGTGGAGCCTGACTGGCATTTGCCATAGAATACCAGAACTGATAGGTCCACCACTGGTGCCCTGTGATTTTTACAGATGAGAGCAGGTTTACCCTGAGCACATGTGACAGACATAAAAGGGTCTGGAGAAGCTATGTAGAATGATATGCTGCCTGTAACATCGTTCAACATGAATGGTTTGGTGGTGGGGTCAGTGATGGTCTGGTGAGGCATATCCATGCAGGAATGCACAGCACCCTGACTGCCATTAGGTATCAGGATGAAATCCTTGGACCCACTGTCAGACCCTACACTGGTGTAGTGGGTGGTCCCGGGTTCCTCCTAGTGCACAACAATGTCCAGCCTCATGAGGTGAGAGTATTCAGATAGTTCCTGGAGGATGTAGGAATTCATACCACTGACTGGCCCCCATGCTCGCCTGACCTAAATCCAATAGAAAACCTCTGGGACATTATGTTTTGGTCCCTCCGACACCTCCAGGATGCACTTCAGACTGCTCGGTAATGGCCTGGTCTTGGAAGAGATCCCCCCAGGACACCATCCACTGTCTTATTAGGAGTATGCCCCAACGACATCAGGCATGCATACGAACACATGGAGGCCATACAAATACTGAGTACCATTTTGAGTTGCTGCAATGAACTGCTGCAATATTTTTTCACCTTGATTTTCAGGGTGTTCTTTAACTCAGCTGTAGGTTGCAGACTGATAATTTTCATTTCTATCCTTTTGATGTGGCATCCGTTCCTAACACAATATACAGTCCATATCAGTATAGATATCCCGCATGATTTTTTTCCCCATTAAGTTCTGATGTCTTTTCAAAGTGTTAATTTAATTTTTTGAGCAGTGTACAATGAGTCTCGCAAGCCTTTAACATAAGTAGAAACTTTTGCAATTGCAATTCCAAAACAGATTAATACTTACTCAAAAAAAAAATCTAAATTTGAGGCTGAAATGAGTTTGAGGCTTTTCTCTGAATCTAACAATATTGCCACTTGGGATGCATATGAGTCCAAGCCTGTGATGAATACTGTTCTCTCTTTCTGCCCCACCTTGTTCAAGCTGCATGTTTCGCTTTGTTTGTTCACCGGCTATTCAGTCCACTGACTAATACACAGTGGCTGGCTTTAATCTCCTCTACTATCATGATGCTCTTGTCTTCCAAAAAGTTTATTTTTCTTTCTATGGCTATTCCTGACAAAAGCCATAGTTTGTCCTGGCATTATACAGGGGATCAGTCTGTATTACAAATCAGCATTAAAATACACACAACAATAGATGCTATTTTCCAGAGAACTAATTGGTCACTATGATGTATTTTCATGTGTCGATCCCTCATTAACCCCACATAAACCGTCCCAAAGCAGGTTAGTTCTATAGAATGAGTTACTATGGCAATGTAACCAAATAAGGTAAGTCACCTCCACAAGGCTGAAAACCCAGAGTAAAACCCTGCCACTAATCCTGCTTCACAGTACACACCTCAGGTGCTGTAAATCTGGTTTATTTTAGATTTAGAGCTCACAGGTGTGTAAATCACGAATGGAAAATTTAGAACCTGCCTAAGCAAGATTTCTTAAGCCCAGCATCATTTGAAAAACTAATCCAAGGAAGCCACTGGGAATCATTTTGAGGCTAAACTCTGGTATAAATCTGAATGAAGAGCCAGAAAGATGAAGAACACTTTCTCTGGCAATTCATTTTTGTATTTTGCTATAACATTTGAATCTCAGCTGCTTTTCAGTCACATCTGTCCCTTCTCATCTTAGCCCGGTCTGTGAAGTGACAACTCACTGAAAAGGAAGCTAGGACTATAACAGTCTGACATCTACAAGAGAATCAGCAGCTAGTTTAGCTGAGCATAAAGAGTGAAATCTCTAGTTGAGGCCCAGCTAGCACGGGGAACCAGCCGGCTGGTAATGTCTACGACTATTTCTTGGCCTAGAGTTGTGACTTTCTCTGCTGCCAGCCAGACAAGCTTGTGGTTAAAAGATTAGACCAGACCAGATGAAAATAATCTCATGCAAGACCACAATGTGTTGTGCTTATACTTTTTTTTTTTAACGCATTATTTTATATTTTACACAAACAAGAGGTAAACATTTAAATTAAGCAAAGCAAAATGTTAGTGTGGTCTTTTAAAATAATAAGCAGCCCTTCGTGTGTGTGGGTGCGTTTGTTTTTTTCTGGTCTCAACTCTAAATAGAACAGGAAGAAAATTATTTATTAGCTTTTCTTTAAAGAATAAGAAAAGCAGCATACGGATGGAAAAAGGCTACAGCAGTAAACACGTCAGGAACACACCCAGACAGGCAACAGATGATTAAGAGGACAAAGAACTGAGGTTCACAGAACAGCTCATATGCTCTGGTATTGCTAAATGATTCCTTCAGTGTGCATGGGGTTTGTTAAATTTGTATAAACACAGCACGGATAGCAAGTCCAACCTCAGTAGTAGGGCTCGAGTGACGCAACACAGCAAGCAGCAGACAGTCATCTCTTCCCAGAGACAACGCACAGAGAGAGGTGACCTTACATGTTCCCAAGGCTCAGAATCTGACTGCACGTACGTACACTTTATTGGTTTGTGACCCCAGGAAACTTATAAGAAAAAAGAAAAAAAAAAAAATCCCAGAACTTCCCGCATTACCCCCCATTCTGCTCCTCTCCTCTCTTCTCGTCCTCTCTGCCATCCTTTCCCTTCTGTTCAGCGCATCAACAGTCAACACAAAGCAGTGTATCCTTATGCATCATCTGTCCACTCTACCCTTCTTTCTTTCATTATCTTAATCCCTCCATCGTATCCCTTTGGACCAGCAGGAAACTTTGGACTTTCAGGAGTGAAGGGACGACATTCAGCTCAATGTGCGCAGACTTGATAAGAATAATAAGAACAAACAGGCCAAACTACAGCCAAATATGTTCCTCCCAGATCATTAAGGAAGGTCCTTTCTATAACAGGACTGTCAGCAAACAATGGTGCCCCGCTTCCTGTGTTTCATCCAAACGGGGCTTTATCTTCACAAAGAAAAAAAGAAACAAAGCGCACGGCCCCTGTGAGCAGTAATGAATGACCACTCTCCTTGTTTGCTGAAAAGTAAGACTAATGTCTCTATCCCCCCATTTTAAATATTACATTCTGAGTACATTATAAAAGCTTCAGTGTTGTTTTAGTGTTCTGGTCCGCACAATTCTTTCTGTATTTCTAGCTACATACACACTACACTTTAAATTTCAGCACATTTCTAAGAGCACAATTAAGTATCTTTAAACAAACCTCCATTAGGATCTTACAGCTTGACAGTAATCAGCAGGTTTTTTTGGTTTTTGTTTTTTTTTTTTTAGGGGGGGGGGGGGGGGGGGGGGGGGGGTTAAGTTAATCAAGAGTTTGCATGTGCATTTCTTAGTTGGGTCTAACCTACATTACAGAGGAAGAGAAAAAAATAGTGACAGGAAGTTAAAACAGCAGATGCCAAGCAGGCCAGGTCAAAAGTGCACACATTATTTTTAAATGTAACCATTTGAAAATGAAAATGTTATTGGCTCAGCATACACATAACAACTTAGGTTACGTTGTTGTCAGGTGTTACCATGTATCAACAAACTTGTCAATTCTGGAAAAAAACAGCAGCATCCAGTGTTGTGCTTTGAATTTTTCGAGGCAGGGTAACCCCCGTGTTCGATGTGATCACAGATTGAGCCTTTAATTACACTCTTCTTGATTCTCATAACTACCATCTGTTCACAAGATGAACGGACGTGACAAGAAAGCGCTCGCTGCTCCTCTCACTTTAAAACATGTGCACAGGAAAGGCTGCTTTACTGAAGGGAGGGGAAAAAATGCATGTGTGAATGCAAAATGCCTACAGGATGCTAACACACACACACCACAAAGGTATTCAAGAACACAGGCATGAGCACCCTGCCCCTGTAACACCCTCGTGTAAAAAAAATGAGTTCTCCCTTTTAACCGCAGGTCTCTACATGAATCGGTGGTGTGAAGCCTCATTCGTGGCTTGTGCTGAGAAAAGTGCTACCAGCAGACTTACTGGTGACCATGAGAGGAAAAATGAACTTATTCCATGTCGCAAGACTTTCCCGGTAAATGTAAAATCTTGTCAGCCTGTACTGCAAATGGGGAATGCGTATAATTCCACTTCAGTGAGAAATCCTCTTTCCCCACCACTCTAGTCAGCGATTTCCTTATAACCTCTGAAATTTCCAGTGAAAGCTTTTGGAAAACAGGTATAAACTTGATGCAGTCATTTAGAGTTACACAAGAGGGGTTACACAAGTTTGCGGTAGTGGAAATCAAGCACCACATCAATGTATGAATCTGAGAGTGAAATAAGGAAAATATGAATTAATAAGTTCCCCCAGAAGAAATCTGAAAATATATTTTTCCACCTTCATTTTTCCTTTTTTCCTATTATAATAAGTTTGATGCGGTCTGATTATCTGCTTCAAGTTTTACCCCCTCACCAAGAGATGACCAAGTCTCCTGTGAATTTTACTCTTAAAGTCCGGAATGACAAGAGTCAGTGGAGGGCATTGTTCCACGTGACTATACCAGCCCTCAGCCATAAGACAAGCAACAACTACACCCGCACATCACAACAGCAAGAGGGATGGGAATGGATAAGAAAACAAAGGCCTGGGTGACAATTGAAAAAGGTGCTGCTGTGCTGTACAACAAGCATGCCAGGACAAGAGAGTGATCGTCTTCACCTTCTAATTTTAGACTATGTCATGAGACCAAATAGACAAATAGGTTGAATGCAAGACAATGGACCATTCTTTCTGGTATCAATGTGTGCGGCATGTGCGAGCAGTTATTAGTGTGTCGACCCCTGCTCTGCATTGTGTTACTCTCATCGTGTGCACCGCTACATTAATGCAATGCAATATGCATGTAATTGCCTGCATGTGAGCAAGTGAGAGTGTGTGTCCGTAAGAGGTATAGTATGTCATCCAGAGCGCTGATCAGCTCATACCGGTCCCACTGGATACAATTCTACACCAGCTGATCAAACAATCAGGTCTATAATTGTTTTGTTTTATGTTTTTTGTTTTATTTGACGGAAGCAGTTCGTGATGTAAAGCCTCCTGTTTGTTCTCTAAGACAGGATTATTGGAGTTCTTTGTGCTGCTACGCGTTATTGGGCAAAAAAAAGTGGTGATAGAGGCAGAGAAGTAGACATAAAGAGAGATAACGGACTCGTCCTCAGTGAAGTGCTGCAAGTTAATCTGAATGCATTTCTCAATTCACATGACCTCCTGCCACATGTCTGGGACAACAAACCCACATCGTTAGCCGCTAAGGTCGTTTGAAAAGAACTGAAGCCCACTCGTGATTTTAAAAAATAGTAATAAAATCAAGTCGCAGAAAACTTACCTCCTCTACTGTGAGGGGCATGCATATCCTGTACTCCTTCATCAGCATCTTCCCCCCTCTACGCGTCTTTTCTGTTTATTCACAATGTGTCAAACCAGCCGAGTAAACGTTCCCTCCGCCGCCCGACGGGATGTGTGTACAATCTGGAGACGTGTGTGATGGTTAGCCCGACTTATAAAACGCTCCCCGAGTTACGGCTGAGTTCTTTCATCTGAACCGGCGGACACCGAACACAGAACGTGAGAGGAGACGTGAACTCGGTTCTGGGTTGTTCCCTCCCCAGCGCACTGATGCGTCAATTTAAAGCGAGCGACGCCAAACACAATCGGAAGTGCCAGAATTTGAACCTTTAAAATAAGCGCAAACATGTGCGACGGCAATTGTAAGCAATCCTATTTTCTAAAAAATATACATAAAAAAATATATACATACAAATGTCGTTGTTTGGACTATTTTTTATCTAACTCTTTATCCTGCATTCCAAGTTGCAGAAACTTGGAAAAAGAAGAACACTTAATTTGGGGTTTGATGGTATTTTTTTTTTTTTTTTTTAAGAATTTGCACCACGACAGTGTCATATCAACATTTTGACCTGTGCAAGGCTTCTTCTTCTTCTTCTTCTTTTGGCTGCTCATTAGGGATCATCATAGTGAATCATCTGCCTCCATATCACCCTATCCCTAACATCTTCACTACCCCTTCTCTTTGCATCTTCACTGTTACACTTGAGTCCCTCATATTCACACTCATGTATTCTGTCTTGTTCTGCTGACTTTCATTCCTCATCTCTCCAGAGAATACCTCCACCTCTCCTGGCTCTCTTCCACCTGCTATCTTCTCTGACTATATATCAGTGTCATCTGTAAACATCATTGTCCATGGAGACTCTTGCCTAACCCCATCTGTCAACCTGTCCATCACCACTGCAAACAAAAAGGCTCTCAGAGCTGATCCCTTATGTAATCCCTCCCCCACCTTGTCACTCCTACCGCACACCTAATCTTTGTCTCACTGTTCTTATGCATGTCCTGCACCACCCACTCCTGACTTCCTCATGCAGGACCACAGTTCCTCTCAACCCAGGTTGTTCCTCTCATGTGCTTTCTCTAGATCCAGAAAGACACAGTGCAACTCATTCTAACCTCTATACTTCTCTCAGGCTTATGTCTTTAATGGTTAGTCTAAATTTGTTTATATTGTGTGGTTGCTTATTAAATCTGTTTTTTAATGAAACTGCAAACAATTAATACAAGTTTGATATCACATGGCTATGTATGGGAATCAAATACTGGTCGAACTGACCTGGGAATTTGGAGGTAACAAAGAAAGACACAAAGGTACATTTCTTAATTGCACTGCACCTATTTAGCCACAAAGACACCTTATTTTCACCATCAAGACACCAAACTAAAAGAAAAGGTCTTTACTGTATTGTTTAAAAAAAAAAAGAAAGAAAGAAAAGTGAGTATACAAGATTTTAGCAGGTTGCATTTTATTTCCGTTAAGGTGTGATCAGTCGGACTATTATTTTGAAAAAAATATTTCACCGGATGTGGCATTGCCGTACGCGGGCTGGCTGTACAGCGCTCTGTTGGGGAGACCGCTAGAAGTAAATATCTAAATTACTGACGAGTAAAACCTGTGCTTCTTAAAGCAGTGTTTGTGAGACAGTCTTCAGCACATAGGAAATTCAAATTTGGACTCTGTCTTCAGAGTTAGGGTTTAAACAAGTCCTTCAGTCGGATAAGAATGAGGCTCTCTGTAGCCCCGACCCACGCATACTTATAAAAACAGCTCGTAGGGGAATCGGAAAATCTAAGCATTTAACAGCAGTCTGGACCGCTCCTTCCTTCCTCTGCTTGGCCGGCTGAAATACGAAGCGGCTCGGTGCAAACAACGGTCGACCCAACCACAGCACAGGAAACATCAGCTCACTGCTGCACCCCTTCCCCCCCCCGCCTGCTTCTCACACGTCTACATAGTGCTGTCTCTCCTTTTGCTTCGCGGCCACACAAACACATTTAGCACATATGCACGCACATTTAACACATAAGTTTTAGATAGTTTTAGCAGTCCGCAGTGCAGGGCAAGTATCATGGGAGCACGCTGACAGTATCAGACCCTGCAGCATTTTAGGATGCTTTGGGGTTTGTAATGCGTCCTAAGTCAGGATGGCTTTAGACAGCTGGAGATGAACTAAGGACAAGCTAAATACAGTTAGTTTGTTGGTTTCAGTTGCCTTCCTTGGCCCTTACAATTTCGGACAAACTTTTTTCACAATGAATACTACAGAGCCAGCACAACAAAAACGTCTATTTACAGACTGTAGCTACTGATGTTGGTCTTTCATTGGGATGTAAACAAACTGTAATCCACCCATTAAAACACACACAGGTTTCACAACATCTCTGAGGAGAAGAAGTCAGGATGGTTAGCTCACTTGACCAAACATTTGGCCTTAAGAGTTTAGGAACTATTATTATAATCTTCCATAACCCTCGTCTATTATCCTAACCTTGACAGCCAATGTCCTTTTAGCACAAACGGATCTGAACCAAGCAGTCTGAGGCATAAAGCTTGCCTCCAGTAGGAAACACAAGCATACATTATTATATATGTCCCTATCTTTTTCCCACTTCTGGTACTTGTATAACACTCTTTATATTTGTAATTACTTTTCTGTAATTTATGAGTTTTCTTTGTGAACAAGAAATTCTGTCAGTGACACTAATGTTGCTCTCCA
Organism: Archocentrus centrarchus; assembly: GCF_007364275.1. NCBI lineage: Eukaryota > Metazoa > Chordata > Actinopteri > Cichliformes > Cichlidae > Archocentrus > Archocentrus centrarchus. Next base: position 27,423,045 of record NC_044346.1, on the reverse strand, counting down.
TTAGTGTCAGCTATGCCCGTCGGGCCAAAGAATCCATCACACTTTAATACAGAGAACAGTTTTTTCTTTTCTTTTTAATTAAAGTAGATGTTGCACTGCTGGGTTCATTAATGCATTTCCCGAGTCTACTTAGCAAACCTCACGTTCATATTTCTGCACTTAAAATGCTGATTATCAGTATTTTTCGTAAGAAATATATTCACGCCGGGGTAGCAAATCCTCTGAATCAGCATTTGATTTTAAACGATCTCCTTAATACTCTAATTAATGTGTGACATTATTTACAAAAGACTTAAATGAATAAAACACGCTAAGTAAATAAAACTTTGCAAATGTGACCAGTTTGTGCAGGACTGTGGCTTCATTAATATTAAAAATACAGATCGCAAACCTAATGACTGAAATGTTTAATTAACTACGGAACCTGCCTCATGCTTTAGCACATTGCTTAAAGGAATACATTATTAAGTTCTCAGTTAACATTTACTTCCTGTGGTACAGTCAAAGATCACTACAGAAGAGCTGTATTAAATACAAATATCTTGTGGCAAGTGTATACTGTATCATGAAGATTCAAAATAATTTTCATTCATCAAAACACCTTTTTGGAGCAACACTTCACAGTTTTCCTTGGTGTGTTTTAGTTAATGGTTTAATATTGAGTAGCACCATTTAACTTGGGCCTTCTGAATGAAATGACTCACATTTTCAAAGAAATAATTGCATAATAACACGCTCAAGAAAATTAACCCCATTGGCACAGTAATAAAGCATGTGCCGCATCTTTGTGTACCTCAGGAAGCTGCAAATATTGGGTGTTAAATTTACCTGAGCTTGCACTGAAAGGAAAGTCATATGAAACACACTACGATTCAGTGTAACTGGGTTCACAGAGCTGGCTTTAAAATGGGCCAGTAAGGTAAACGATTATATGGTGACAAACATTAAACCTAAAAGACAGCACAGCCACACTTTCACAACTGCAGGTGCAGCTGCCGCTTACTGTACTCTACAGTACTGTATTACACTAAATTCCATGAAATCATTGCTGCATCAGTAGTGTTACCACTTCAGTGATGGATGGGTGATCATTTTTTTTTTCCTTTTTTATGGATTTGAAAGACTTCTTAACGCCTCTATTAAAAAGACAACCTAAGACACAACTGTGTAACAGTTTTATAGTCAAATCCTTGGTAAATAAGACGCTCCTTTAAATGCCTCAAGACCATATGATAAGACATGTCTTAAGACAGGTCCCAAGATATCACAAAACTCATTCATTGTATGAAGTGCAGTCAACAAAGGTTTAATTCATTAGTCAGTGACGCATAAAACAAAGAACGGCTTCTTAAATTCAAAGTCTGTATTTAATTTCTGACAGTCTGTGTTTATCTTAAACCTAAAACCCCCTTGGCTGCGGGACAGTGACAGCCTTTTATGAAGCAACTTGCCATGACCCAAAGATAACCCAACAATTTCAATAACGTCTGTGTTGATTAGAAAGGAGATTAGAGCCTGATGTCATCTGAACTACAGCATTGCATCAATAATACCAAAAAGAAATGTGAGCTTGGACAAAAATCAAAAAGCCTCTGTCCTGCTTTTTTTTTTTTTAACAGAAAATCAGTTGTTAACCCTTCCATACTGTTTTTTTTTTTGTTGTTTTTTTTTTTGTTTTTTTAAGTCATATGTGCGAGTTTGCATGTTCTCTCCGTGTTTGCATGGGTTTTCTCCGGGTACTTTGGTTTGGCCATTTGGAGCTCCTCTTCATGCTAAGGTCTTCCTGGTGGTTTTGAAGCATTAAAAGTGCTGAGATTATTTTTATGCCTCTACAATCAAAGGTCTTGTTCCATATTTGATCTTTCTCTCAGTAGATCCGAGTCATGTTCAGTTTACCAGGCCTCCGAGGTCTATGCTGAGCCTGCCCTGGGATCAAACTGATTCTAGCTCAGGGCTTATGGGCTTTCTCTGCCATCGGGAAGAAAATCGCTGACCCACATTGGAGCCTTTCATTGCAGTGAACTGTGTGAAGACATCAACGCATACACTAAATGGACACCTACTGGTGGACTGCTGCTATTGCACTATGTGTTCATTCAAACGCTTTTCTCCATTCACAAAGTTCTTCATTCACTCTGACTGATTGATGATTGCCAAGCAGGTGCAGCACTTTTATTCTGCAAATGTGTTAAATAATCACTCTGTTTCATTAGTTTATTGCCATTTCAATCTTCATCACTATCATGATTTCCACTATTATTCTTTAAATATTGGGTTCTTATTCCTTCTAAACCATATGTATGTGGTCAGTGGTGATTTGACCTAAAGCTTCAAGCGTATTAATATTACCCTTTGCCTTTTCATCATTATCACTGTTCTCATGTCTAAGAGAAGATGAAGAGGAATGTAAAATCTGAATAGGAATGAAAAAATCTTCTTCATTTTCAGGTTAAGGAGGGAAACCCATACTAGGCAGTTTACACCCACAACATTCTTTTTTTCTTCACCAGCGGCGGGGCAATATAGCACAGCCCCTTTCAGTCAACCACATAACAAATATACTTAGCATGTCAAACATACTGTAAATGAGTAGGCCTGTTACAAATATGTATAAAATAAAAACTGTTTAGTTGTACTATTATGTATGCCAGTATTTGAGTGGGTTCTTCAGTTTAAGCAGCTGCAAGCAGCTCACCATAAAGAACTATTCAGCCACATGAAGTCAAATATTGAAACAGTAACAGTAAGGTTTTAATGCTGTGCCTGGGACAAGCAATTAGATTGCAGTCACAGGTCTGCTGGCTGTCGCCTACATTTACCTACACCACACATACACGTGTGCCATCGTATATAAGTAGAACTGGATTTATCATTACATGTATTTTAATAAACCTTTTTCTAAACTCAAATTTGCTCATTAGTGTTACTTTGTGGTTTGCTTTACCAATATTGAATTGAGCTATGAAGTGGTAAATCAGCGCATCCTGCTGGTGATGCAGGGTTATATCATTATTTTTTGCAGTTTGTGTTCCAGCGTCACGAAGACGTAAGTGTTTAAGTCAAAGAGCTTTATCGCTCCTGACTGAAGAATCCTTTCCAGAGTTTATTTCAGTTAAACGCAGACTTTTTGGCTGGGCACAAAAAGACCTTTTTTGTTTCACTACATTTGCAAAAAACAAAAAACAAAAACACATCTCAGTCAAATTAAAATGAGTTAAATGACTTCTTGGGGAAGAGTGGCAAATAGGTAATTATTATGTCCAGTGTGAAGACTTAGCAATAAAATATAATTGGAATTGTAACATTATGATTATTATTATTATGCTGCATATCTTAACCTTTATATGTATATACATCAATAATATGTACAGCTCTATCAGTATGGTACTTTTTTAATTCCCAAAAGATGATAATTGACATCAGCATCTAGGGAGGCAAGGTGGTGAATCTAGTCTAGGGGGAGTCTGCATGTTCCCCGTGTGTTTGTGTGGGTTCTCTCTGGGTACTCCAGCTTCCTCTTACATGCATGGGGTTAGGCTGTCTGTATGTCTAAGCCCTGTTACTGAGTGACGGTCTGTCCAGCGAGTACCTGAATCAGCCATTAAAGTTAGGCAAACTCTTATTACCATACATTCTGCCTGCATAAGAATAGTAAAAAGATTCATGTCCATTTCTCTCCATTTTAGTCAGAGATAGTAACGTGATTTTGATTCCACTGAACACCGAAACCATAAATTCACTGACGAGCAAAAACCCTAAGGAAGGAGCATTAGGTCACAGGAAAAAATCAGGCTTTTATTACGCCTGCCTGGGATATGACGAGGGTCCGTAGCCGGTCCTTCAGGCGCATGTGGACAGCCGTTTAACTCTCGGCTCTGATTGGTCACTTTCCCAGCATAGTTCATTTGACAAGTAAAACAGTGGTCCGCAAAAAAAGAAACCCCCGTGTGTTACCTTCATCTGTACACTGCAAAGATGTCCGAGGAGCGATCTGAAAGATCCGATGGGAGGATTGTAAAGATGGAGATCGACTACAGTTCAACTGTAGACCAGCGTCTCCCGGAATGTGAAAAAATGGCTAAAGTAAGCGGGTTGTAAAAGAGGCGAGCGCCGGCTGAGTCATGGTGCAGCGACGCCAGTGCGTTAGCACTCAGACTAGCATCTAGCGTCACTGGTTTTATCTGAATGCCTCTTATAACCAAATATACTGACCGAAATTTACTCACGATTTTTGATGTATATTCTAACTTAAAAAAAAAATCAATTTTACTCTGTTTCCACACACGCAGACATTTATTTATTACTTAGCTCACTAGCATGCTAGTAGTCTTAGCCTTAGCGACATCTTAAGCTTAGCTTAATAATCGGAAAAGTGACTTAAACATTTTGTTGGTACGAAAGCTGGACTCGACAATTGTAATTTTACAGCTATAAATATATCTGACACCGTTTTTGTGCATGTTTCTGTTGCAGGAGGGCAAGTTGCAAGAGGCAATTGAGAGCTTGTTGTCTTTGGAGAAGCAAACCAGAACAGTAAGTCAGTGTGTTGAGTTTCTGTAGCTCAGTAAATTGCATTACTGTATTTTATTTATTTATTTTTTATCAGTCACATGAAAAAGATAGTACACCTTTCATATTAGATTTTACACATCAGGACATAATAAAATATCTGCTACAGAACTTGTGAGCTTAGGCCCGATGTGACAATAATATTGATAATATAGTTGATACTAAAACACATTCTGAAGATAAAGCTACTTTTTTATGTATAATCTATTTGAAAATGTCAGATTCAGGCTCAGCCTTTAATAGATGCAGCTGATCTTAGGCGTGTAAATGAATGGACACAGTCAGAGAACGGTGCAGCAGAATTCTCTAGAATAAGCTTGTGTGTTTTTTGTTTTGTTTTGTTTTGTTAATAAAATTGTATGAATTAAAGATGTTGATGAAATACAAAATTATTTTAACACAATTGCTGTATATATTGGTTAGTGTGTTTTCTTATCTGTCTTCAACCCTTGCGCAGGCATCAGACATGGTATCAACATCCAGAATCCTTGTGGCTGTGGTTCAGATGTGTTATGAAGCCAAGGACTGGGATGCACTGAATGAAAACATCATGCTACTCAGCAAGCGGAGGAGTCAGCTCAAACAGGTCACATGCCTCTTTTGCCCTTTGCATGATTTCATTCCTACAGTGTTCTTATGAATTCCATAGTCTGAGACTGAATACATTTTACCACACTTCTAAAGTCTTTTTGCAAGCTGTAGCACCACTGAGAAATATAAAATCAAATAATTTTTCTCACTTGCAAAAACCTGCCCTGTGGGTGGTTTTTGCCTGTTTGTGGTATGGCTCACATCATCGTCGGTTATTTATGTTGATTGTTATACATATCTTTTCTGACATTGATCTACCTATAAGTCATAAGCCTAAATAGCTTAATTATTACTAAATTTCTACTAAATATCATTTTGAGCAGTGTTTAAAACTACATGGTTACACAGGCAGTAGAAGAGGAAAGGGCAGGATTTTCAACTTTTTACTACAGGTCAGACACTTGAATCCTCACATTAATATCAATATTAAGGGCTTTTAATTGTAAACATAGAAATGAAGATGGAAATAACTGAAAAGGCAAGGCAGTGCTGTACCTCAGAGGAATGAACGGCCACACCCACATGCTTGCGATTTTGTATGTCAATCATGGTTCTTTGGATGAAGCATGCATATGTCCAGATAGATTCAGCTCTCTCTCCCTTAGTTAATGGTGTAGAATGGTAAAGGTGCACCAGATAAGGAATAAAACCTGCCAATTCTTAAAATTTAAACCCTCTGATGAATGTGCAAACGTCACATTCGATTTGCGAGAGCAAAAACAGTGTACGCTCAGAAAACTGCCTCGATCACGCTGTTTCTATATACAGATACACAGAAAAACAAACAGTACTATTTATTTGAAGTAAATATTTTAATCAGTCACCATATAAAATGGGCAGCACGGTGTTAGAATAACATCTGGAAGGTCTGGGTTAGATTCCGCCTTGGCCCAGGCCTCTCCCTCTCTCTGTGTGGAGTTTGCATGTTCTCCCCGTGCTTGCGTGGGTTTCCTCTGGGTACTCCGGTTTCCTCCCACATTCCAAAGACATGCACTTACTGGGGTTAGGTTAATTGGCTACACTAAATTGCCCATAGGTGTGAATGTGAGCGTGAGCGTGAGTGTGAGTGTGAAAGGTTGTTTGTCTCTCTGCGGCCCGGCGACAGGCTGGCGACCTGTACAGGGTGTACCCTGCCTCTCGCCCTATGTCAGCTGGGATAGGCTCCAGCCCCCCCCCCGCGACACTAAACAGGATGAAAAGAAGTGGACCATATAAATGTTCCAAATCATGGAACCCTAGGTAGTTTATATGCCAAGTTTCATTACAATTGAACCGGTCGGTGATTTTAGTGAAAACATGCTGTAACGTTATCTACAGAGTAAGATCAGGATCTGTTTCCCCTGAGTGGTAAAATGGGAAATACACTTTTTTTTTTTTTTAAGAAAGTACCCCTCAGACAAAATTCAGTCAAGACAAGCCACTAAACACAGAGACCTTTTAATAAACTTGCTTACCTTAATATCCTCCTGCCATCCTTTGGAAGTTAATGAAACCTAAATCTGTTTTTTGTTTGTTTTTTTGCTCTTTGTATTAGGCTGTTGCCAAAATGGTCCAAGAATGCTACAAGTATGTGGATGCTATGACTGATCTGACCATCAAGCTGAGACTTATCGACACACTTCGCACTGTGACTGCTGGCAAGGTCTGGATTCTGTGTGTTATAACAGCTCTGTATAATGAGATATCTGAAAATTTGTGTAGATTTCAGCAGCTATCAATAAAAGTACTGCTAAACAGTGAGAGATTAGGGTAGCTTGAGACTTTCAGGTTAATTATTGTCATATTTAGTTAATTTTCACCTAGGGTCTGATGCGCTCTTGTTTACCTGAGGTGTGCGTTTGTGTGTAATCAATGAAATGTTCCTCTGTTTTACATGTGTACAGGAAAACAAATGCTTTAACTAAACTTTCTCAGGAGTTGGTTTGGTCTGAATTACTGAAAAGTTATTTTGCAAATCTGGCCATGTCTGTTAAAGGCAAGTCATGGTGAGCATTTTCGTAAGGAACTAATACCCCAGATTTGTCCACCTCATAGATCTATGTCGAGATCGAGCGTGCCAGGCTAACAAAGACCTTAGCGAATATCAAGGAACAGAATGGAGATGTCAAAGAGGCAGCTGCCATTCTCCAGGAATTGCAGGTAAGGAACTTTGAATTTAACACTTCTAGAAGTCTGTAAAGTAGTTGTTGGCACAGTGATTTTTTGTTGTTGCTGATGCTTTTTGGGTGTATGGGGGAGATTTAATAATGTGTATGGGTATAGTTTACATATATGTAGATCAGCATTAAATAAACTAATCCCATTCATTACTCAAATATATATTGTATGCACTTTGTTTTTTTTTCTTTTACCAGGTGGAAACCTATGGTTCTATGGAGAAAAAGGAGAAGGTGGAGTTTATATTGGAACAGATGAGACTTTGCATTGCTGTCAAGGATTACATTCGCACCCAGATCATCAGTAAGAAGATAAACACCAAGTTCTTCCAAGAGGAAGGTACTGAGGTAAGAAACAGACTGGGAACTGAGCATTAATTTAAAAAAAAAAAAAAAAACGCAATGAAATGTATTTTATCGCTGGCCTCTGTGCACGCTGTTGCAGCAGTTGTGGTAAATTTGAGGTGCAAAAGTTGACCTAACCAAACTTTTGTCTCATGAACAACTCAGGAGTTGAAGTTGAAGTACTACAACCTGATGATTCAGGTGGACCAGCATGAGGGCTCCTACCTGTCTATCTGCAAACACTACCGGGCCATTTATGATACCCCTTGCATCTTGGAGGACAGCAGCAAGTGGCAACAGGTATATCTGTTTTCTGTCAAGAGTATAAAGGTTGCAGATGTGGAGTGTGTGTGTATACACCCAATGATTCAGTGGCTAGTAGAACCACTTCTGCCACAAATAACTTGAGGTAATAGTTTCTGTATGACTATTGCTCTCTCACATTGTTGTGGAGGAATCGTGGCCCACTCTTCTTTATGTTGCTTGCATTGCTCATTTATGGACAGCTCTCTTAAGGTCACCCTACAGCATTTCAGTCCAGTTGAGGTCTGGCCGTTGATCGAGCCATTGCAACACATTGTTTCCTTTCTTTTTCAGCCATTCTGTTGTAGATTTGCTGACGTGCTTGGGATGATTGTCCTTTTGCATGACACAGTTTTGACCAAGCCTTAGCTGTCATAAAGACGATCTCACATTTGACTCTAGAATATGTTGGTATACAGAGTATACAGAGAGTTCACGGTTGATTCAGTGACTGCAAGGTGCTCAAAATAAGTCACACCTCCAGCGGTGTGCTAGACAGTTGGTATGAATTGTTTGTGGTTATACGCTGAGTTTGGTTTTCACCAAATGTGGTGCTGTGCATTATGGCCAAACATCTCCACTTTGGTCTCATCTGTCCAAAGGACATTGTTCAGATGCAACTTTGCAAACCTAAGCTGTGCTGCCATGTTCATTTTAGAGCGATGAGGCTTTCTCTTTCTTCCTGTTGTCTTTTTCTCGTTGTACTGTCATGAACTTTAACATTTAACATGCTGAGCCCAATAAAGTCTGCAATATAGCTTTTAAGTTTTTTGCCATTACACTGAGAATTACACAGCCTGACCTTGGGGTGAATTTCCCCTGTGGAGACTGTGGAATCATATTAAGACATACCTGAATGCTCCAGACCAGCAAACCGTCAAAGCTTTTGCTATTATAGAGGTGTTCACAGTTGCTAATAATCAGTTAATCTTGTGCATTTGATTAGTAGCACCTGGCTGCTATGTACCCTCTTAATTTATAAAGAAGCAGTAAGGGTGTATGTAATTTTTCACATACTGCTTCTGCATTTTGGCTTAGTTTTTGTTAAATAAAAAATGAGATGGTGTAATATTTCATATAACGAGTTTGCTGTTGTCATTTAAGGTTGTATTTACCTAAGTTTAAGACCTGGTAAGAACCAGATGATTCTTTTTACACACAAAAGCTTAGAAATGAAAAAAGGGTGATCAGGTAATCAGGTGAATTTGATGAACATGACTGTATGTGTCTTAACAAGTGTTGGAGGGAGAGGTTCTCTTTTAGTACTCTTACTGAAATCTGTATTTGTGTACAACAGTTTTTAATTTGTCTTTTTTTCTAACAGCACTAGAAGCAGCTCCAGAGGATGTGAACATCATTTGGAATAAATGCTTTTTTTTTTTTTTTGTTAATTATTATTTTAATAGGAACAATGACATCAAAGTTTTACTTTATTTTGCTGGTTGCTTGTTGAGTGTTGCGAGTAAAGCAATGAATTCTTTTGTGTTTCAGGCCCTGAAGAGTGTGGTGCTCTATGTGATTCTCTCCCCCTATGACAACGAGCAGTCAGACCTGGTGCACAGAATCAGTGCAGATAAGAAACTGGAAGAAATCGCTAAATACAAGTGAGACACATGTTTTTGTTTTTTTTGTTTTTTTACTTCTTGGTGCAACTGTACTCTGAGTGAATAAGCCACAGATGTGAAGTGGCTACTTCCTGTAATAGAAAAATATTAACAAAACACAATACATGCTACAACATATGTAGCTAGTTAATGTTTCACAAATATCTTTGTGTGCTGTTTTAGGAGTTGACCCCCCCCCCCCCCCCCCCCCCAAGTAAATGCAGCAAGGCAAATCTAGGCAGCTACTTATTTCAAAGCTACTCAGAAGAACCGCCTGCATCAACACATGCTGCGTACTCTCTGTAGCAAGGTGTAGATACAAGCTTTTTTTTTTTTTTTTTTGTTAATATAAAATCTTCTTCTGTTCCCAGGGACCTTCTGAAACAGTTTACTACTATGGAGTTGATGCGCTGGGCCTCATTGGTGGAGGATTATGGGAAGGAACTGAGAGAGGGCTCATCCAACAGCCCCGCAACAGATGTCTTCTCTTATTCAGAGGAAGGGGAAAAAAGGTGGAAGGACCTGAAGAATAGAGTGGTGGAGCATGTAAGTCCCGTTGTCAAGAGAGCAGGGGCCTTTCGCTTAGAGCTTGAACACGTTTAAGGCGGTTTAACCAAGCTGACAGAAAATGACAGTTTGCAAACCAGTGTGGTTCTGCAGTAGTTTGATGTTTGTATGCTGACTGTGTCAGAGTAAACTGGCATAAAACCTTGGGACTGAAGCAACGTGTAACCACATGCTGTGATTAATGGTTCCATATAGCTCTTAAATAGACACAATATTTGTATGGTATCTGGAAGAAGCGATAAAGATGATTCTGAAGCTTTGTGCAGATTCAGTAGATAAAGTGCCTGACTCTTATATTTAGGTACATTGTATGTAGACTGGTAATGGGTGTCTTGATTTTCATTTCTAAGTATTTATGTGACTTTCCCCTATTCTAACTTCCGAAATGTGCAGATATGCATGTTGATTATGTTCTCTGCTGTTCCCAGAACATCCGAATAATGGCCAAATATTACACCAGAATCACAATGAAAAGGATGGCTGATCTCCTTGACCTCTCTGTTGATGTAAGTAAATGTTTCAGTAATTATTTCTTGCATTCTGAAGCTCATTTTAATAGCAGATCATATGGTTTGTCAATGTTTTTAAGTGTGAAATGACTGATTAAGATTTTATGTAGTTGAGTTTAATTTGGCACTGCCTTTTTGAAGAAAAATTTAAGTCACTAACCCAGGTATCTCTCTTGTGAAATACTTTATCAGGAATCAGAGGAGTTCCTCTCCAGCCTAGTTGTAAACAAGACCATCTATGCCAAGGTTGACCGGCTGGCTGGCATCATCAACTTTCAGAGGCCCAAAGACCCAAATGACCTGCTCAACGACTGGTCACACAAACTCAACTCGCTTATGTCGCTGGTCAACAAGACCACACATCTCATTGCCAAGGAGGAAATGATTCATAACCTGCAGTGAAAGAAGAACAAAGTGCTTTATTTTATATTTTGATTCACTTTTTTTTTTTTTTTTTTTTTTCCCCCCCTTCTGTGAAAATGTTTTTGACTACAATATATTGGCAGACTGAAAGCAGTCTTAATTCCACAGTCATAGAATTGGCAAAAAGGTCTCCAACACACATAAACATGCAAGCAACTATCTTTTGCACCTCTCTCCCAGCGTCATGTAAGACTGGCTCTTCAAACATGTTACACGTTCCCATTTGATGTAATATATACAATAGCTTAGCCTCTGTTTCTTTATAAAAGCATGGTTTTCAATGTATGCCTAGCAATGTAAACAATAAACTCCTGACATTTGGTTTAACAGTTATATGTAGGTGTTATTTTAACCTGACTTGCACTGATTTCTTTTATGACAGACTCTGAAAACCTGAATGTACTGAAAGTGATAAAAGGGTTACTGTGAAAAACACCAAGGGTGCACAGCACACACAATTCATGAAACCCGTGTCGACAGCTTATCTAGAATGGGTTGACTCGGGCTGCAAATGGAACACATTGATTTGCTGTGTTATGAAAATGTGGATTCGCAAATCACGCTGAAAGTGAAAAATGTAAAAACAAACAAAACTGCACACACATTTGAATTTTAAAGAGAGCAGTGTTTTGTCTCCACCAAGGAGGAACTGTACTGTTTTTGCTTCATAAAGCATGGTGGAGAGGTGGAGCATTTAGGCATATAACCTAAAGTACATTTGTGTTTATTGTGGCAGGTCTTTTGTTTTCAGATGCTTGTAATCTTCAAGGTCATTTAAAGGATTATTTTTCATTGCTGTGATCACACACTATTGGATACAGTTATTGTCCTGCTGTATTGTAATATCGGTAAGGCATTTAACAGGTGGAGTAGTAGCCAAGAATATTTGTCTTGTGCTGACTCCCTCTCTTCCCTTTGCTTTTGTTCTCCACAGGGCCCAAAATGAAATCTTTCTGAGACATTCATAGAGCACCTAGATTTTTTTTTTCATCTGCAGATATTTTGACAAATTGTTGGTATCCAGTTGTGCACCAGGAAACACTTTTTTTAACAGGCAGCATTTTGAGTAGTAATGGCACAAAGGGACAGGTAGAGCTAAGGACATGAAATGTGGCTCAGGAGATTAAAGCATCAGGGTAACCATAACAATTAACTAGCATGCACAATAGCAGGATACTGGAACTTCTTATATGAATGGAAAGCTGTGCTCTTAATCATACCGATTACTCCTGTGCTTTTCTATGATATTGTGTATGCTGCCTCATTTCCTGGCTTGTGGGTGGGGAAAATACAATACCTTATTTTAACAGTTACGTTTTTTGAAAGGTATCTTTTTCAGATTTTTTTAATGTCCATGATGTAATATGGCAAAGTTAACATGAAGGTTAAAATGACATTGACACAAATAGAGGTCATAATGCTACATTTCAGCTTTTCTTTTTTTCAGAGATGTAGGGGCCATTCTACAATTGCAGGGAATTTTCTGTCTCACTCATGAATTTGAAAATAATGCACAATTTCTTTTAAAAACACATTTTACAGAAGAGTAAATATGCACTGCAAGTTGTGTCCCACAATATTTGTGCAACCCTGTCACTGAAACCTATTTAGCCTGGAAAATGGAAAGACAAGACAGTGAGAAGACACGACAAAGAAGAAGTGACATGATCGAGTTGTGTGCTAACACTGGATACACTGAAGGTAAGTCCTCTCTGACATATTTTGTATTTTTCCAATCTTTTCTGACTATATTGTGTCACTAACCAATGCAACAGTTACCCTTGTCACCAAAAACAAAAAAGACATTAATTTCAATGGTTCCTTCTTTTATTATAAAACTGCATTTATTCTTGACTTTCACAGTCCATTACATTGCACAAGTTTTTCTGTTTTTCTGAGAAAACAGTAAATTAATACGAGTACTGATTTGCAACCCTGTTACCATACATATAAAACAAACATATAAAATATTATTAAGCATTTCTGTAGTCCTGAGTATTTATTTGTCACATTTATATCATAATCTACAAATAATAATATCAGCCATATTAACTTATGCAACTGTGTTACCTACATTTTAATCCTGTTACCATATCATTTAGATAAAAACAATCATGTTTCTTCATAGATCACAAGAGTTTAATCTATTGCCTTTGTAATAGTTTGAATTATGAAGTGAAGGGTATTTTAAAATAAATACTGAAATTACTGAAAAAAACATGTATGACTATTGAAAAGTTGGGCATGGTCCTCAAATTAATATAAATTAAGTCTTACCTGAAGTTGAATGAGGATTCTGTATGAGGTGACTAACTTAATGGTCAGTTAATTTATTAAACAATATTTTTTAAAATCTACTTTCTCAGGTTCCGGAGTATTGGTAACAAGGCTGCGCCAACCGTACGCAGCAACTCTGATAAAAGTTTACCTTTGATGCCTGAGCTGGACAAATCCATTTTTTTCCCGATGGTTTATTATTTGTTTTTCTGTAGAATGACCCATAGAGCATCTTTACCAGCATTTTAATCCCATATGCATGTGCTTCCAAGGACTAAAACTTACAACTATCTAACAATAAAGACGCTTGTCATCACAGGCCACATAGACACGCACGCAAACACACACATATCGGTCCCCTCAACCTTCAGATCTGTACATCCCACTATGCTTTGCGATGGTCTGACAAGTGGATCCAAGATGGCGTAGAAAGTAAAGCTAGGTAAGTGTTGACTTCCCATTTTCAGCCCTTTCAGTTGTCTTTTTCATCTCAAAGGCACTACTGTGAAAGTCCACCATATATCATTAGGATAATGACGAATGCTTTGAGTTTATGCACGAATAACAGCACGATGTCACACCAGTTATATGCGTCCAAACACCGTGGCAAAATCACAGGCCCGAACCCGTTTTGTTTCGGCGAACCTAGCTAGCTAGCCCGCTAACATTAACAAACCAGCCAGCCATTCTTGTTGTGAGCTTCCCAGTTTGGTTCCAAGAAAGGCCGTGTTTTGCCTAGCAGGCTAACTGCTAGCTACGCATACTCAATTTAGTGGCAACACTGTGTGCCCTGTGCAAAGGCGAGCGATAAGTTGACCAACACTTTAGGGGGGGTGGGGGGGCATTTTTTTTTTTTTTTTGCAATGCTTTGTGACGCTGCCGTCATCGCTCTGACTTGCAGTAGTCATGACAAGTTTGCAAGACAAACAATGGCTATAACTAACTACCGAAGGGCGAATCATGCCCATCGTCCAGTGTATTTGTTATTTAGTGTATATACTCTTGATGCCTACAAACTGGGCTCAGAAATAAGTTTTTATAGCCGTGTTTTGCACACGTTGCTGCTAACGAGACTGTCAAGCCAAATAACGTTATCTGAGGACAACGGAGGCAGTCGGGATTGTTTTATAACTGTTTTTCGTTGTAACATCGGCGTTTTATTCCACTGTGTAGTGCAATCGCGGAGTCCCACGACTGGACACCAGAAATAAGACAGCTGCCCACCCGCTGTATCCCGCCAAACTATTTTTCGTTGCACCAGAGAAGTGGCTGGCTTGCAAGCACTAATATTAGGTAACGGATATCCCCACAGTAACAACTAGGGCTGTGAAGCGCAGCATAGGTTTTGAAGTAACCCACTAATTTGTAGTAAGCGTTGTGTTAATATCAGTCGTATGTGTTTGTTTTTTAAAAATTTGGATCCTGTTTTCCATTTTCCCATAAGCCATCTTTCTGTTTGTCCAAGCAACTTTCAGCTCTCAGCTAGGTTTTGATGATTGCTGATGACTAACTGCATTAGGAGAAAACGTACAGTGTTTTATTTATTCCATTTGTAGAACATGTGTTTTAGGCATACTTTGACACCAAACAAGTCCAGTAAATTCAAATGCCAGAATTCACTTTAACACTTTTTTTTTTTCCGGAAGCAGTGGATGTACCATGTTGTGTAAAATGCTCCAGAGAGAAGGGGTGTTATTAAAATATGGCGAGGTGTGGCGAAATTGGTTAGTTGCATGTCTGTATTATGTCACAAACTGGGTCTCAGTCATCACAATTATACTAATCATAAATACAGTATTGTTGTTCATCTATAAATTATTTCAAAGGAAGTGACCCCCCATTAATGGTTCACTTTTTGTATGAAGAACAGGCCCATTCCACACTAAGTGGTCCTGAATCACAAACAATAAAGTTATGTCTTAGAGGTAAAGGAGATTTTCTTTTTGTTGTTATCTGTGATACTCAAGGGTTCAAAAACACAGTTTCACTGCCTTTGCTACTGCAGTGCAGTTTCCACAGCTGTTGAAATGTACTACAATTCTAATGACAAAACATCTCTCAAAAATCAACAACACTTGTAGTTATGTGAAACATCGGTTAATTTCATGAAAACTGTTATTTACAACTATTTTGGTAGATATAATAACCCTCCAGAGCCAAATGACTTGGATGCACCTTGGAATCTGGATAAAAAATATTTCCATATGTGACACACGTAATAAGTATTAAAAGCTAGGCTAAGTGTACAGACATAATTTTAGTTCCATTTAGGCCAAAACCTTGCAACTTTACAGAAATGACATAACTCAAAACATTGTAACACACGTAATGTTGCGTGCATCACATGCAGCTGTGATGTGTGTCACAGCAAATGGTTAAGGGTAAAAAATGGACTAATTCTTATATAGTGCTTTTCTACTCTGTCTGAGCACTCAAAGCGCTTATACGACATGTTTACATTTACCCCATTCACATCCATGCATACAAGCACTTCCATGATTAACTAAGCTAAGTGCTTTTTATTATCTAACATTCACACACGTTCACACATTCATAAGTATCTTGCCCAAGGATACATTGGCAATGCAACCTGGAGTAGCCAGGAATCGAACCGCTGACCTTCCGATCAGTAGGTGACTTGCTCCCCTATTACAAACTCGGATCAAAGTAATAAACATATAATTCCCATGGTTACATTCTTGTATTTGGCCAAATAAAAAATGTATTTAACAAATTTTGGTACCAGATTCATAGAGGACAGTCTCTGATCCTTCTCCACTAACAAGCAGGTCCACTTTTAATGTAAATAATTGCATGTAAATCTGTTTGCTAAATTCGTACATAGGTTTTTGAAAATTCCAACTTATTTTTGTATTTTAAGTTATAAAAATTGTTTGTGGTTTTTTACAGTAAAACTTTTTTCTACTTAGATTATATGTTTAATAACACCATATTTGGTGTGATTTTTAAGGTCCAATATGTATACAGTATGTCTATATGAAAAAATAACTGTACAGTCACACATTTGAGGTTATGCTGGAAAAAGATATCAAACAAGGCAAGATAAACATTTTTTAAGGTGAAATATAAAGGTAAAATCAAAAGTAGTCAAAAATGGGCCAGTTATACCCTAGACTCCACAGGGTTAACAGCAAAAGGAGTGCTAGTGGCCGCGCCCGCTAGCAAAGTTTGATGATAGCGATCCGTTCCGGTAGCTAACTGCTGAAATTCTCAGCCTGGTGTGACAGTACCTCAGCCAGGCACACTGCTGGGCGATCAACTACTAGCTAGAACCGTGACCTTTCTTTGAAGCCATGTGAAAAGAAATATGTTCAAATTCACTGGCCAACTTACTGAATTGGAAATTACTTCTCTATCTTACATAAAAAAAATATGAAAACGCATCAAGTATTTTAAAAATGAATCAAACCCTACCCCTACTTCATCCAATTTGGATATGCGACCTATAACTTTTTTTGCAACACATTAATGCTACGTTTTGAAATTGGCAGCAAAACAATATTGTCCTTTTGTTTTAACTGATATTAGTACTCCCTAAAGACTAAGTTTAACAAAAGTGGAATCAATTGCACGCATCACAGAATTTTAGCATTTTTAACTTTTAACACTTAATGTGGAAGGGGCCAACAGGAATCCTCTAACGTGTCATATGCTTACATGAAACAGAGAGTAAGCTGCTTAGGGTACTCTCCCTGCTTGGTTTGGTTATTTTGTTCTGACTCATATAATGTCTGTTCAAGGCAATGGGGATGATTGTGCTTTTTTCAACATTAGAATTAATGTAAGTGCAATGAATGCATTATTTGCCGCACATGTTCTTGTACTGCACATAAGCTGAAAGATTTATCTCTGTATTACAGTCCTTTTGAAACAAGTTGAGCCAGAGCAGCTATTATCAGCATGGATGTATGTTTTTGGATGTTGAAGAAGTGTCTGTCTCAGGCACTTTTGCAGGGTTAACAGGCTCGTGTTTTTTTTTTTTTTTCCCCTTCTCGCACAGTTGATTATTATGTTTTTTGATGAATAGGGAGTTTTAATTTTGTTTTTTACCAGGGTGTGAAAATGTAAACTGATCATTTGCTTAACTTCTTCATTATACCAGGTGTAAAATGCAACTTTATAACTAGCATATAGTAATTTGGTGTCTCCCCTCTATCTCTTTCAAGGACGTTCTGTTCCAAATATACCTAAAAGTACTGTGCTGCAGGTGACAGTTTCCCTGTTCCTCTGAGGTAGTCAGAATCAAAACTAAATTCCATTTGCTTTGCGCATGATGACTATAATGGATCTTTTAGTGTATTTTTGTGACAAAAGCTCTTTATCTGCCTTTCTAACATAAGTTGCAGTGCCAGTGTTGAAACTATCAATGTTGGAAACCAGACCGAAACTTGCTAGGATGTTGTCTAAGGTTTAATGTTTGAGGCTTTAGCGTTCTGTGGAAGTTCATGGTATATCCTCTCTATCCTGCTGAGTGCACGATGGTGTAAATGAAGGCTTGGCGGTTGTTTTTTGGTGTTTGCCAAGGTATTAATGAAATGTTGCTAAAAAAAAAAACTACTGTTAAAAGCCCTAATGCACACCCCAAAGTAAAATTCATGGTTGAGTACATTTTCAGTACAGCAGAGAAAACAAAACAAAAAAAAAAAAAGCACTTTGAAACCTTAACATTTCATTTATTTTATTTTTTGTCTTTCTGCCATTATTAGATAGTGCGACAGTGAAGAGTACACTGGAGAGTGGGGGAAGAAATGCAGCAAATGGCCAGGGGTCAGACTCAAACCCGGGCTGCTAACTTTCAGCTCTAAGCCATATGGCTGCCTGCTCACGCTCTGAGCTTATCTGGCGCCCAGCATTTCATAATTGAAAAATAAATAAATAAACCAAATATAAGTGCAAATTTCTTACTCTAACAATTAAGGCTTTCAAGTGTTGCATACTGTCAATTAAAAACAGTTCATGAGTGCCACATATTTGTAGTAATCCTGTATTAACCATTAAAACAAGTATGCAGCTTCAGTTTGAATATTTGTACAAAGTATAATTTCTTTGTTTGGCCACACTGAGGACACAGTGAGTTGTCACTTGATAAAAACAATATTGGTGTTTACATTCAGTGTGACCTTTTAGGGTTGGGAATTGATAATTGGTTTTGAGATTGGGGACCAAATTGTCCAGTCTATTGGAATCCTATGTAAACCTATGAATTCCCTTTAGCAATGCTGGCATTTTTTCTGGTTGTACAGTAAGGCAGATTAAAACTCGGTGTGTTGTGTAAATGAACACATAGTACAGGTATAATCAAATTGGAAGAATGCCTTCCCTGCTTTCAAGGTGCACCACTATGCTTTTCCCAGTGGCTCTCGCCCTGAATTTTTTTGTTCTGTGAATGCGAGTATGTGGACATAAATGCAAACATCTCACAGTGGTAGTTTGTGTCAGAGGGCCAAATTGAACGGAACAGTGTGTACCAGCTGTTTGAGGACAAATACCGTTACACTCCTAGTGCCAAAATATGCAAGTCTCATCAGTGCCCTTGATGATGTTTTATCTAAAACACTGTAAAAATAAAAATTACTGCCTACTAGAGATTTAGCATAAAGGTTATATTGACTTTTGCTTCAGTTTCTGTTGCATGCTTTTAAAACGCACTTCTTTTCTTCTGCATACTATCCAGCATGTCCTCTGTCTTGTCTCTGCAATGCCCCTTTATTCTGGATGATCAGTTATGCCCGTATGAGTCAGTTGACATCAGACAGCTGACTCCACTACTGACTTTACAGCTTGATCATAAAAAAGTATGTCTCTTATATTGCTTAAGATGTCTCACATGACTGCATCTTTCTCTGCTCTTTTTAAATGTATTTTAATTTACACTGTAAAAACAGGCAGAAGATGAGTTATGTTGGAAACTCCCCAAGGAGTCTTATCCTCTCTTTTTGTTGATTTATGACAAACCATCAGTCACATCAGAATTTGATTCTTGCATGCTGTCACTGTAAAATGACATTGTAATTAAAAAAAACTCTAATTTATGAATTAAAATGAACATAATCTAATAATGTATTTCTGTGTTGTCATTTCAGGACCCCCCCAAACACTCACTTATGTTGAAAATAACGATGTGCAATGATTTCAGCTATGTGCACAAGTCAATACAAATAAAATGAACTATCAAACAGGGAGTTGGTAGGAAGCAACAGACTCTTACCCAAATAGCTGAATTTAGTTACAGCCCTAGTTTTCAGTGGGAAATTAGGCAGTTAATTATTGGCTACTTTTTTGATGTGGTTTGACACTACTCAGGTTGACAGTTTCCAGTGGGTTGAAGTGAAGGACAGAAAAAAAATTCTTTTGTCCAGCCCTGATTATTGAAAATGTTCTTATTTTGTTAGTCTTTGTGTTTTATTTGTAGACGGTTTGTCCCTGAGTCATGGCGGACAGGAGAGCGGAGAAGTCATGTGAAGAAGCCAGTAGATCGTTAGCCAGGCGGGAGTACGAGGCGGCAGTCAACCATAGCACGGATGCCCTGGTGGTCCTTGCACCCCAACCCCCATCCTCCAGCACCCCTGTCCCGCTGAGCCCTCCATCCATTGCCACCACTGCCGGACCCCTCCGCAGCCGTGCCCTGCTCTACCGAATTGCTGCCTTCTTGCAGCTGGTGAGGACGGTGCCTGTTGTGGTTTTTTTATTGTTTGTTTGTTTTAAAGAACTACTTAAAATTCCAAAAATCACAAATATTGACACAGAACTCCAACAGTAATACTATGAAATATAATGATATAATAAGCACAGTATATTATGATATAATGTATAATACTCATATCTCTATATTAAATCATTAAGTTGAAATGAGGCAGCATGGGGTGTGGTGGTTAGCTGCTTCCTCACAGCAAGAGGGTCCTGGGTTCGAATCCACCACCTTGCTGGGGACGTTCTGTGTGGAGTTTGCATGTTCTTCCTGTGTCTGCATGGGTTCTCTCTGGGTACCCTGGTTTCCTCCCACAGTCTAAAGACATGCAGTCTGTGGGGTTAGGTTAACTGACGATTCTAAATTGCCCATAGGTGGGAATGTGAGTGCAAATGGTTGTCTTTCTGTGTTAGCCCTGCTATAGACTGGCAACCTTTCAAGGGTGTACCCTGCCTTTTGCCCTGTGGCAGCTGGGATAGACTCTAGCCCCACCGTGACCCTGAATTGAATAAGTAGAAGAAAATGGATGGAAGTTGAAATGACTCCAATTGATCATTGTGTTTTAAATCAATCATTGTAAATGGAAGAGAAGGTTAAAAATGAGAAAATATAACTTGTTTCTTCCAGGGTGCTGGTATGTTTTCTTTGCTGAACACTAAAATTAGACCTGTTGCTCAAGGCCTAAAGTTATGGAAACTGCTTTAGTCTTATAATGATAGTGTGAGGAACTATCACAAAGTATTCTCATTTGTAAAGGTCATAAGTTTTCTTTTTTTTTTTTTTTTCCTTCTACCAACAGAAAAACTATGATGAAGCAGATGAAGACTGCAAACATGGTGAGTGTTACTTTGCAGAGTCTGACCTATTAATTTTGAATCTACTTTCAGTGTCATAACAGAAGAAAACAAATGTTTAGGTCAGCAGTTAGCCTCGGTTTTTGGTTCAGATGATGCCTGGGGGGGGTCAAAGGTCCCAGTGCAGGCAAGTGACAGTTGCATTAGTGCAGTAAAACTGGTTAATTAGAGTACTGCTGTAGCTTCCTTCATAGAAAAGTTTATGCTGCAGTGTAGCCACTTTCAGCTTTTATAAAAAAACAAGCCCTATATTCATAAAATTTCATATTTTCATTGTTCATGAAAATCAAATCAATCCGTTTCACTCTTTTTTCTAGAGAACACTCAGGGAGACGTATTACATGCCTTACATCACAAAATATTTGACTGGCTGAACTGAATTAATTCTTTCCATGCCCACTCCCATTTTCTCTTCATCTTGTGATAGTCCTGGCAGAAGAAATTGCCAGGGGAGATGGTTCACTACAGGCGAACTTGCGCTCCATGCTGTTGGATGGCAGCCTGCAGGAGGTGGCCAGCATCCTCTCTAAAGCCTTGTATGGAGAGCCAATGGTATGATTAATGTGCAATCTATATATCATATCCAAAAGTACTGTCAGACTACACATTGGCAACTAGTAGCGCATTTAAAGAGTGTGGTGTCTGCCATTGCCAATGGTCTATTGGCAATTTTATAATCAAGTATCCTGCTCAGTCCAAAAAAAAGAAAATAGGGTACACTGTTGGTATGATTTTGAATGCATCTCTCAAAGCCCTAAAATTGCAGATTTTGGTTTCCACTAACCATTGTTACGTCATACATTGTGTAATTTGTTGACGACAAATTACACAGTGAACAGTACCATCCAAAGTTTGTACACACCTTCTATTTCAGTGGTTTTTCATTATTTAAAAACTTTTTGCATTGTCGATTAATACTAAAGTCATCCAAACTATGAGGAAACACATATGGAATTATCTAGCAAACAAAAAAGTGTTAAACCAGAACAGATTTTAGATTGTTCAAAGATGCATCAGATGACCTGGCCTCCACAATCACCTGATCTAAACCCAATTCATGTCCAGTTGAGATGGTTGGGGATGAGTTGGACCAAAGAGTGAAGGCAAAGCAGCCAACAAGTGCTCAGCACTGCTGGCTTTGTTTAACACTTTAAAGTTTACTGCATGATTCCTTATGTGTTCCTTCATAGTCTGGATGACTTCAGTATTAACTTACAATGTAGGGGGGGAAAAAGAAAACAATAAAAACATTGAATGCAAAGGTCTGTTTAAACTTTTGACTGCAATTGTATGTTAGCATTAGATTTTAAATTTAACAGTTTCATTCTTCAAAATCTGATGTAATTTAAATGTTACCTAATATTTTGGATGAATAATTTAATGGACACTTTGTTTCCTGAAATTCCACTGGGTAGGTCATCTTTGCAGAGTAGTGTTAAGCAGAAAATTAGTGCAGGCAGTTTATGCATGTTAAAAAAAAAAAGCCATAAATGAGTGATCCAAAAGGCTTGAAATTCTTGTGACTTTGTTGCATTCAGTGATACTGTGATATGTGACATGTTGCCAGTAAACTCCATACTACATTGCACATATTGTTCCACTGCTCTTTGGAGGTACAAATATGGAGAATTTTATAGTACCTACTATAATGGCGATGAAGGTCAGTTTTGTGTGTTGTTGTCCAATGACAATGCTACTATAAAATGTACTAATGTAGTTGTCTGTCTTAACAGAATGGCATTGTTGCAAAAGACCTGACCAGATTAAAAATGCTCTTCTCTGAAATAGAGGTATGTACCTCTGGTTCCTGATCCTCTTTCATTTATGCATTGTGGTGTTTGGTTTTACAGAGAATTTGTTAATGCTTGTACATGGAAATATTCAATGTTGGATTCAACTATGTGTGACGTTTGCATTCAAACATGCACCTCTCTTTGGGAATGCCTGGAAAAGTTCAGGGTTAAAATGCATGTGTGAAAAGATCTCAGGTTACTAATTAACATATTAGTAATAATCTGTGCAGCCATCTCCAAACACTTCATTCTGTTTCTGTCCCTGTCAGGCTGTAAAAGGAGAGATGGTACCCGAATACACAGATGACCAGGATGAAGGTAAGCAAATGTGTTCCATGACCTGATTGTCTGTCTCAGACAAATGGTGACTAAAAGGAAACATAAATGTCTCTTAATGGAAGACCAGCATGTTTTTAAAAAAGGACACATTTTAAATGCCAACCCACAACAGATAACACAACAATGTCCAGGAGTAGTAACAATCCCACTGCAGTTTCTCCTAAAATTGCATAGTCTAGTATTGTTTAAACAGTTCTCAGTCTTACATTGACCACTCTGCTTACATATTGACAGAGGTCCAAGATGGCTGGCAGTTCCGACCTCCTCCTAGAGGAGTCACGAGCAGTGAGGAGTACACTCTATGTAAAAGGTAATACAAATTGTCTAATTATTTGTAAAAGTGAAGAATGTGTTTTGCACTAAAGGATGCAAAGAAAAAGATGCCATGACTGCTGTTCTAGGTTATGTGACTAATGTGCATTTGATGTAAAGTGAGTAAATGGCTTTATGTTAGTTATGGAGGTGTTGCATCATGCAGAGATCTCTTCACACCGGAGGGGTCTTTATACAAACACCAGTATATCCTGGATTTTTAAGAAGCTCAATACTAACAATCATGTTTAACTTAGACATAGTTTATATGAAATTAACCAAATTTGAAATATTTCCTCTCCTCAGATTTAGCTTGTCCAATAAATGCTTTTTGAGCATACATATCATGAGTGATATAGTCTTAATGGCAAGCCTACACCACTCTGAAACACTTTATTTTTATCTACATCTGAGCATGGTGTCTCTTTTGATACCATGCTCACCTTTTGGTTGTGATTCCTTCTGTGTCAGCATAGTTTTCTATTATAGTCATTGGGAGGTACTGATTTATTTTCCATGGAATGACCCAACAGAAAGCTGCAAGTAGCAACAGTTTTTTTTTTTTTTTTTAATTTATTTTTTTTTTATTTTATTATTATTTTTAATTCTATACCTTTTTGAACAACCAACATCACAGTACCCAGCAAAAAAGCATAGTAAAGCAAAAGGAAAACTGTTTAGTATTCTGAACCATTTTATGAAGTAACATTTGCTAACTACTTGTTTTGGAGCTACTTGAGCATACTTTTTCATTTTCCTTTAGGTACTTGGAGCAGGGTCTGTGCCGGTACGGGGCCCAGTGTACATCAGCTCACTCGCAGGAGGAGCTTATGGAGTGGCAGAAGCGCTATGCTTCACGCCTCATCCGCCTCAAACAGCAACAGGAGAGCAAACACTTCACCGAAAACTACATGGAGACCTTAATAGAGAAGTGGATGAACTCACTTTCTCCAGAGAAAGTAGTAAGTGACTTTGTGGTTCATTCAAGCTCAAAAGTGGTACAGGGAGTAGAAAATGAAAATACTGTGCCAAAGTAAAGGTGTTCACTGCCATTTAGAGCTATACTTTCTGCTTTGTGATCTTTATTAAAAGCCTCTACAAAATGTTGTAAACCCACAACTAAATAAATCTCTCAAATCTGCTGCACAGTGCCTACATGGTCCCTTTATTTAGTCCTGTTGGACATTAACACAGCTGTACAAATAGAGATCCCCCTTTTTTATTTAATTTTTTTTCTTTGTTTGTTTTTTTGCTTATCAATTATGATTTATAATGGAAAACACTGAAATACTTGGCTGGAACAAGCTGGCTTCACCTCCACTACATTAAAGATTTTTAACAATAACAATGCATTTTCTTTAAACTTGCATGGCTCTGTTAGGTATGCATTGGAATGGAAAAGAGTGGGGAAAAATGTTTTCTTTAGGGGTGTCAGTGGTGGGCCCATATTCACAAGCCTTTAATATTATGTAGCTCTCTATATCTAGCTCTTAACTGATGCCTACTTATAGTCAGTGATATATATTTTTAATGTTTGTGTTCATTTATATTTGATGCTTGAGTGAACTTGGCTTCCAAAAGTATTTGATAAAATTTGACTTTTAAATTATTTATGAATAAATTAGCAGTGATAGTATCTAACAAAGCACTGGTATTTTATTTCTTCTAGCTAAGTGACTGTTTAGAAGGAGTGAATGTAGAGACCAGCTCCAGCCTCTCTGTCACCGTCACCACCAAAAAATCCTCCCACTCCTGGATCTTTTCCTTGTTGTGCAAGGTAGGATGAAGCATTGAATGTTGTGTCGAACCAGATTATTTATCAGTGTGGAGGCAGAAAAATGAGGGCTGTCTATGGTGATTTGAGTGGCCCAACAATGTTAAATTGTTAACTTGTCTTATCTACATAAATACACTTTCAGCTCAGTCTTGACAGTCTGTCCACCATTAACACTTCCACTGGTTACTCTTTTACACTCACCTCTTTTTCACTGCATTTTACAGGGGGGGGGGGGGGGGGGGGGGAGTTCACATTACATTATTGCAGTTATCCCAATAGTCATAGCCTGTGCTACTTGGGTACTCAGCATGTCAACCATCTATTAATTTTATGAATGTTCTGATTATCTTCTTATTGCTCTGTTTTATTAGCCACCTAGAAAATTGTACCGCATTGCTCTGCTCTACGATGCCCACCGACCACACTTCTTCATCACGGGCGTGTCAGCTGGGGAGCGGCTTCAGGCCGTTCCCAAAAGCTGCCAAGAGTGGACTCCAGGAGAGGAGACGGCAGGTGTGGCATAAATCTTTCCATATGTCATGGCCAGATATAAGATTTTCAGGGGGTTCTTATTTTTAAATATATTTTTCCTGCTTCGTCACTTATAAATCCTTCACTGCCTTTATTGTAGAGCTACCACAAATTTTTCACATTATTTTGAACTAATTATTTGACCTTCTTGGAACTGACGAGCGTAACCACTGAGAAGTCCAAAATTTTCATTTTTTACTTTGTCTCTTAAAATTTCTTAACTATTAACATACTATTACTCCAGCTATTAACATGCAAAAACAGATGTCTATTCATTTTTACCTTGAATATGTCAAACTGTGTGTGTTCTTTGAAGTATTGTGGTTTAGTAGTAATGTAGATGGATAAATACTCACTCATAGCATGTTCATAAATTATTAAACTTTGGATTTATAAACTGCACTAGGTTTACAAGAAACTGTTAATTGATGAGAACCCACACAGCATTATCGCCACTGGCTAAAGATGGAAAAGTTGCCAGCAACACTAAGGGGGCAAATTTCAATAGTGCATTGTTTATTTGCAGTTTGTGTGAAAAACTGTTCAGTAAAATACATTTTTAGCGAAGCTAAGATAACAAACATTGGAAAAATGTCTGGTTGTTGTTTTTGCGTCATTTCGTGGCTGTTCTTATGCGCAGCCTGGATTCTCTGTCTGAGTTGTCGGCTAACTTTTAGCATGTTGTGTTGTGGTGGCGGCCGACAGCGACTTTGGCCTCCAAGTTTTATTTTTTGCATTGGTAGTAATTTAAAACCCACGGTGTTTTGTGCTTTTATATATAAAATTTAATTTTGATTGTTTTTGAAGTGGCAGTTCTTTCTTTTTGAGCACAGTGGAATACGAGATCAAATGTACTTATGAAAAGTTTGCTGTTCTGACAGTGGCAGCAGACAACGGCCTGGACCACTGTGTCTACAAGGTTGCAGTTGGCTTCAGCACAGAGATCTTTGGTACCTTTCGACAGACTATTGTTTTTGACTTCGGCTCAGAACCTGTGCTGATGCAGCGGATCATGGTGGATGCTGCCTCTATTGAAGGTATGATTAAAACAGTGATGTTATATAGAGGTCTTTAAAAAGGCAGGGGATGTTAAAAAGTCGGTTACCCCCCTCATTAGGTTGTATACGTATATGGAATATAGTTTTAAGAGTGTTGTAAGAAAATACTTGGATAAAAATGTCCAGATTAAAAAAAAAAAAAAAGTTGAATAAGCATTTGCAGAAATTTGCTTTCACCCATACTCATGTTCTTTGCTCCCTAGATTTAGAGCACCTGATGGCAGCCAGACAGCAGCTCTTGATGACTGCAAAACGATGGGACTCATCCTGTAAGACCATTGTTGAATTCAGTCCCAATGAGACGATGGCTGAACTGGAGCGCAGCCTCCTTTCACGCTATCAGATACCTCTGTCGGCTGACCAGCTCTTCACCCAGTCAGTCCTTGACAAGACTCTGACCAAAGACAACTACCAGGCTCGACTGCACGACCTGCTCTACATAGAAGAGATTGCACAATATAAAGAAGTTAGCAAGTGAGTGCATACACATCGAAGGTTTCTTAATCCTACTGCACAGTACAAATAAGTAGAAGTGTTTATATAGTACATGTTTTTGAGATTTGTGAGTAAAATGTGAACATAAAACGTGATAGGAAATAAACTATTATTTTTTACACATAAATGATATCAAATGCACAACAATATTTAAAACGTATATAAATGTCAACACCTATTATGCCATATTACATACTAATGTTTTTTATATATAAAATTATGATGCACTAATATGCATTCACATACATAAATGCACTCTGCGTATCTAGGGGAAAAAAATGGAAATACATATGCTACATAGCTTAACACTCTTGCTATAAAATGTCAACCCACCACAAGGTGTCAGACTTAACCTTTACTGCAAGTTTGCTTTATGCATGTGTGTGTGTGGGGCGGTTCTCACACACAGCCTCACTAAAAGTGCCAGGGCCATTTAATAACGTGTATCTATGTGAGGGCTTTGAGGCTGCTGACAAGAGACTGTTTGTTTGTTTGTTTTTTGTTTGTTTGTTTTTGTTCTGGTCTGTTTTGTTTTAATATTCTATACCTGCTGCTCTGCTGGTTTAACTAATCATGCTGCTGATAACTTGTATCACAGTAACGGCTTAAACCCTCATTTAGTGAAACAAGTATAGTAGAGTGTCCCTAGCTCTTTAAATGTCATGTCGTGTGTGCTGAGTTTCATTACTCTGTCATTTGACTTAGTTAGAAAATGAATAATGGGTGTGTATCTGTTATTACTGCTTATTTTAATCGAAACCATTTCCAAAGTGCATGTGAATAATCTCTTTTAAGTCATCTGTCTTCTGCCAGGTTCTAATGCTTGGCTGATTTAGTTTCAGCTAGAGTCATTTACATCAGCCCCTTGAAGGCAATCTATAACCTGAAAACCAGTTTTGCTACAGTAACTTAACGGTACTAAACTATGTATTTTTTGCATTGTGAGAGAGGCACGTGGAGCAAGTAGAACCTAGAGTTTTTGTCAAAAAGTTTCCCTTTTTGAGTATTCAGCGAAAAAGCTGATGCAAAACTGTAATAATAACCTCTAAGACTCCCTTTCATTGTGTAACATCAGTGGTTTGCTAATACAGCATGTGTCAGTCATCCATCACGAGTTCATCACCCAATATTACTCATTATTTCATCATTTCATAGAGTCACTCGTAAACAATCTAGAACTGAACTGGTATTCCCCCCCCCAAGACCTTGAACTTCACTAAACATGTACATCGATACATTTTGTGCCAGTGGATGTTTTTCTTAAGAACCATCTTAGTTTTTGTTTTGTTTTGTTTTTTAAAGTTCTTTGCTGACATTGATGTATATTTAATTGGCCTTGCACTTTGATGTTTATAAGGCTTTGACAAAACTTTATAATTATCTATATGAATGCATAGCAAAATGGTGAAGTGAGAGAAAACAAAGCATTTCCACAATTAAAATGTCTGCTCTAGAAGAGAAATTCACCTGTGCCTATGTCAGAGTAATGGCATGTTTATTGATAATATAGCTCAGTGTGAGTTCTGTCATTTTTTTTTTTTTTTTTTTTTTTAATTGACTAATGAGTTCAGAACAAAAGACTGCAACCCATGTCTATGTTTGTCTCCCAGGTTTAACATCAAGGTGAACCTGCAGCTGGTCACTAGCTTTATGCTGACTGGCATTTCTGTTGGAGCAAAGTATGCTCAGAATGGACAGCTCTTTGCACGCTTCAAACTCAATGAAACACTTTCTGAGGCAAGTGGACTGACTAAAATTGCAACTGTCATACACAGATTTCAACATTGGTTTTTGTCTTTGGGTTTTGCTCTTGGGGTTTTAGCTATTACTTAGTGGCACTGTATACCAAGAACAACTGTGAGCCAGGTATCCTAAACTGTGATTTCTCTCTTAAACATCAGGACACACTAGCTGGGCGGCTAGTAATGACCAAGGTAAATTCAGTTCTGCTGCTGCCTTTGGGCCGTGAAGGGGTCAACAGCCAGCCGCCACCTGGGGTTAAAGAGCGTGTTTATGAGGCTGTGATTGAGGAGAAGACTAAGGATTACATCTTCCTAAGGATCTGCAAGGACTGCTGTGACGAGTTGGGGCTACAGCCTGACAGAGAACTACAGGTATGCTGCACCATGCCTAATGCGCTTAGGCAGGTGGCATCACCTATATTAAATAAGACTTGATAAATAGATTTGGTAAGGACTGGTAAATATGCTCTCTTTTGAAGCATTTTTCCCATGCAACCTAGGAGCACCACATTTTCCATGTGGATTTTATAACCTTGGAAAACTTGAATGAAAGGTTCACTACTTAATTAGGGCTTTCTCAAATGGTTACAGAGGTTTCCAGGAAAAATGTATGTGTGTGTGTTGTGCATCTGTGTGAGCACTGCATTGTTTTATACACCCCCACCCCCACCCCCAATAAGACTACCCTCACCAGCCTGGGCTTGTTATTTTGCTTGTTCCCCTCCAGCTTGAATGTCGACAGGGGAAACAAGGCACTGTGTTAATGGTTATCAAAACAACCCTCATTCTATCACTGTGGGAGCATAATCTTTTCCTTCTGCGTATGCTTCCCCTGCCTGCTTATGTGCTGCAATTTCATTTTCCTATCTCCTCTGTTTGTTGTTATTCCACACAGCCTTCGAGCTCTTGAATGTCTTAGACTTTCTGTAGTCTTGTATTCATTTATTTCACTCTTAAGCCCCCCCCCCCCCTTCGTATTTTCTTTTTTTCCTTTACATTTTCCTCTTTTCTGCTTTAATTTTTTTTTAACTTTAAAGCATGCAGTGCCGTTGGGATAAATCTGTTAGAAGCTCTTCCTGCCTGGGAAAAAAAACATCTTATTGATTGCATACTTCTGGTGTAAGATGAGGGATTAAATAAAGTGTGCGCGGCCTTGGTGACTGTTCAGCAAGACATTGAGATAAAACTGGACAGATGTAAAACATTTAACTTTAAAGTGTGGCACAGTGTAACAGAGATTTTGGTGGGGATGTTTCAGGTGTTACTTTCTTGGTTCTCTTGGTGACGAACACTGTCCACACTCCTATGCTACCACCACCAAGAAAGATGCAGTTACATAATTTTACATCAACCTAATTTTCTCCAAATGCTTCTTGGGGATTTTTATAATTTGTTGTAGATGTGTTTTGATTTGTCATTTTAAAAAATGGATATATAGTGCAGTACATGCAAGTATTTGTCTTTTCAGACTGCAAATAAAACAGTCTTGTTCACTCATGTGTTTCTGCAGGTGAATGTCTTCCAAGGTCTAGTAGGTTTTGAGAGCGTTAAGAGAATGAGTTGCTGCAAGTTTTAGTGTAATCTTAGTTTTGAAGAGACAAGAATATCCAGCTCCATAGCAGCTGCAAAGATTGTGGTCTTGATTTGTTTGTTTGGATAGTCATTTAATTTGAGGGCTTGTGTGTGTATTACTATTTCAGATCTTTTCACACTTTGCAATGTGGTGCACTGCAGTATTGCATGAAGTATATTATTTTTAAAAGATGTTAATTCATATCCTGAAATAATCATGACCACAAGTTCTAAAACAGAATTATGCTGTCAAGGATGCAAACAAATCACTTAATGTTGTTTTTATTTTAATTTTGAATGATTTTCTGGCACTATAGATGGATACAGACAATTGTGTAGATTAACAAGCTCTCTGTGTTGTCTCTGCCAGGTGGAGCTCCAGTTCCAGCTGAACAGACTGCCACTCTGTGAGATGCACTATGCCTTGGATCGCATCAGAGATAATACCATCCTTTTCCCTGATGTTAGCCTTGTACCCACTATCCCCTGGAGCCCCAACAGGTGTGTATTCCACTATGTACACAATGTCACACACATAAGAACATGCTCGATGCATTCATTTTTACAAGGCATTGATTGTTTTTACAGTAAAATTAAATCAGTGGTAACTTTGTGACACACAAGTTAGATATAAATAAATGGCATCAAAGGAAATTTTACTTTGGACACATGGCAGACTGTTTTATGCTGTTTTTATATTGCAGATAAGACTGGCAGATATTTGATTTAGTAAAGACTACTTTTACTTTTAAAGTTGTATTAAAAGTGAGGGGAAATGTTTGCCTGCAGCTTTTACATTTACATGTGACTAATCCTAAACACATTTATCATACATAAACTCCTTTAATACCTGCACATCCTAATAGTTTGACAAATACTCTCACAGAGGGGACACCACATCAAATCAGTAGTTAAATGAAGATCCCTCATTCGTTAGCCATTTGGAAATACTCACAGCTTCCTAAGCTTTAGATTTCTCTGGTGACAGGTGAGGGAAGTGAGGCAGTAATCTTTATTGACAAGAGCAAAAGTCAAATATAATCCCTGTGGTTGTCATAGCTGCTGCTTTATCCAGGCTCCATAATAGGATTCATGTGGATTTTTGTTTTAATTGGAATTTGGATAAACGTGGGTTTCTGATTAAAAAAGGACCAAGAGGTGAATTTGGCTTTAGTTTGAAAGCAGACTTTCTTTATGGTGGATGTTTGGGTTTTAACATCAGCTCGATGTTGCAAAAATTTGTGAAAGCTTTGGAATTACCAGGATATTTGCATTGATTACTCAAAAATGTGGCCTCGTCTTCATCTGAATCATATTACAAACAATCACAGTCTGACTAAACTAATAACAAGGAAACTCACAAAATACTTTATAATCCAGCCTGGAAATCTCTAGTAATGACTTTACTTAACACTACTTGCAGCCAGGCATTCCAGTTAATGAGCTCAGATTGGAAGTGTGGGTTGAAGAGTTGTCCCTCCTTATTAATAAAGTCATCATACAAATTCTGATGAAGTCTGCTCTGCTCAACAAGGTTTGTTGACATAAACCATGCCTGCAACAAAAACTTTAATAGAACCTTTCATAGAGTGACCTGATCTAACTATTCAGCCAAGATATCCCAGGTACAAGAAATGTCTAATGGAGGTTGCTTAAGTTGTTTAATTTAACAGGCTTTTTAAAACATATGCATTGCAGTTCTCCAGGTACTCTGGCTTCCTCCCACAGTCCAGAAACATGCATATAGTTAGGTTAATTGGTGACTCTGAATTGACTGTAGGTGTGAAAGTCAGCAAGAATGGTTGGCTGTCTCTGTGTGTGTTAGCCCCACAACAGATCAGGGTCCAGGGTGTACTCTGTCTCTCAACCTGTGACAGCTGGGATAGTCTCCAGCCCCCTCGGGACTCTGAATTCGATAATCGGAAAAAGATGGAAGGATGGATACTTTGTGTTTTAAATATGAAACCATGTTTCGTATACATCATTATAATCATGGAAATGGGCGCTGAGGTGAAATCTGTGGACACCGATCAAATGCTGAGGCATCCAATCTGATGTGATCGATCGGATGCCTCAAATGCTGAGAAGTGATTATAAAACTGTTAAACATCAGTGAACAACCATATTGCATAAACCTCTCCACGATGCACTCCAGTACTCAAGATGATGATGATAGCAGACCAGAGTTTAATGATACAGTGTTGGTACTGCAGTGTTTCCCACAGATTTAGATTCTGTTTGTGGCAGAGGAGGGTGTGTGGACGCATGACAGATATTTTATTTGCCAAGTACTTTTGTGACAAATAACTGAGCAATTAAATAAGCTGATTCTTCAGTGACTCTGTAATCCTAGTGGTGAACTCCCAACTCCCACCCTCTTGGACTGCAGCTGCCAAGTGCAGTACTTGTTCTGCTCTGCAGGCTTGGTAACTTTGACGTAGCGGCACATGAAACAGTCCATGCTAGGCTGCCAGCTGCAGTCCACAGTGTTGGTATTGGAATACGTACAAAAGCTGAACAAGAAACCCCTGGGAAGCATCTCATTGATATCAAAGGCACATGAACGGGAGAACTGGGACTAGCTGTTAAGCAGCAACTTAACTTTTAAAATAAGAGTGAGGGCATTGTCTACTAAGAAGTTAATAGTGGATGGTTTTCTGTCATTTGTAAAATAGGGAAAATTGATTGGTGAAATATACTTGGGTAGCCTGCCAAATTCAAATGTGTGTGTGCAGAAACAAAGTGCTCATTAGAAATTTTAGAGCTCACCCTAATTATTTTTTTTTTCAACACTAATGAGAAGAAAAGATTTGGTTTGGGACAAAAAAACAAAACTTTCCAATCCCTGCAAATATGCAATGACTGTTTGTGCTATGATTAAAGTTTTGCTTGTAGTTTTGCACAAAAGAAATTATGCAATAACATCAAATGGCCTCTTCAGTTATACCTTAGTCCAGTGTGTTCACAGATTAAATTCATTTGATCAAATTCTTCTTAAGAATCAAATCAAACAATTAAAATAAAAGAATCTTGACTTGGTTTTAAAAGATTTTTCAACTATCATTAACTTAGCTTTAATAAGCCAGATATGGTGATGTGTAATAAATTGTGTGCTTTGACTCGCAGTGATTGACATGGCCTAATTAGTCACAATAAGGTATGTTTGGAGGAAACAAAACAAACTACTTGTGTAGAAAGTCTTGTTGGCATGCACGAGTTGAAGCTTGTAGCAACTCCTAAGAATATTCCTTGATTTCATGCATCCACTTTTGTCACATGCACACATGTGCATTTTCTCTCTCTGACACACACATGCTTGCATTCTCTCTCACACACTCACACACACACAGAGATGCTGAGATTCCTCTCATTCCCCCAATTACAGTATGTCTCAGCTGGAGTTAAATCAAGTGGTGCTGGGGGATTCAAAGCTTTAGAAGATGCAGTCACCATAATGATGACAGTGATGTTTGGAGACATCATGCATGTTACATTTACAAAAATTCACGTCTCAAATCTCACATGTGAATCATTTTCTCCTACCTATCTGTATTGCTTAATACACACTTATTTGTGAATATTTACTGCTCACCTTATAGTACATCTTTAGTGTGTGTTTGTGTAATTTCTGCCACTTTTTAAAAAAATTTTTTTTGGAAAGTTAGCCATGCCTGTTGCATTTATGTAGATATGCATTGAAACGCAGTCTGCACCTTCTTTGCTATGGAGATTTTGTTTCACACAAATGTGAAACTTGCATTAATCTGCCTTAATTTACCTAATACTGTAAACAGAAATTAGGGGGAGTGGGGGTGTACAATATATGGACAAACATATTGGGCCATCTACACATTACCATGTTTCTAGCCAGTCGGTTGATCTTCCTGTGCTAGCGTCATGCTGGGCTGAAAGTTTCACCAGTTTGCTATAGGAACTGTCTCCTGTCACCACAATTAGCAAGTGTGTGCGACTGTTAGTGGTAGGAAGTGATTGGCTGATACCCAGGCGGACCGTCCGTAATTTGTCACTCCACAGAACAAATTTCTACAGCTGAAGAGTCCAGTGGTGGCATGCTTTACATTCTTCTGTTCAGCACCTGGTGTTGTGCTTAGTGATATAGGTTTACATGCAGCTGCTTGGCTATGGAAAACCAAACCACAAAGCTCCTGGTGCAGTTTCTGTGTTGGTTGTGCTAGAGGAGGTTTGGAACTCTGCAGTTAATAAGACTCTAGAGCACTGGCAGCTTTTACACACTGTGCCCTTGGTGACCCTGCTTTGTAACTTTACATGGTCTGCCACTTCATGGCTGTGTTCCTGTGGTTCCTAAATGTTTCCAGTTTGCAATAACACTTAGTGCTGTTAGAGGAAGAAAGAGGGAGGAAATTTCACAAACTGACTTGTTCTTTAGTTTTTTTTTCATAAATACACCTGTGCTGTGACAATAGGACTGATAACACCTGAATTCAAATATTATGAAATGTGGTTCAGTACTGTATGTGGTACAATAGTGTATCAGACTGTAAGTTGAACATGTATATTCAGATACTTCCACATTTCTCACCCCTTTTCTGGCCCTTTTGTTTCCCTTACTCATCTGCTTCTTGTCTTTCTGTCCTGTAATATCCTCTATGCTACATATTTTATACATGTTTATACATTTTTTTTCCTCCTATCTCCATTATACTCCCACTCATATCTTATTTCAGTAACTACATAACACAGATTGTTGAATCTTTGTGCACATACACTTAACTTTCATTCTGTATGCTTTTTTTTTTTTTTTGTTCCGTACCTTTTGTCTCACTGAAAATAATTACATGGACATATTGACTCATATTCAAAACTAATCTTTGTTTACAATGCAGTATTTAATGTGAGTGCTTGAAAATGGCTACTTTGGAAGGGAAAAAAAGTTTAATAAAAGTTGATTTATTCCCATAACAATGTCCCCATCCTCATTTTGCCCTCAGGCAATGGGATGAGCAGTTGGATCCCCGTCTGAATGCCAAACAGAAAGAGGCCATCCTGGCAATCACCACACCCATCTCTGTCTCCCTGCCCCCAATCCTTATCATCGGGCCCTATGGTACCGGCAAGACCTTCACCCTGGCGCAGGCTGTTAAGCACATCCTCCGCCAGGACCACAGCAGGTTTGTGATTATTTTGTCTTTGTTTTTGTTAGTTTGCATGTTTGTTTGTTTTTTTGTTTGTTTTTTACATGATCCATCAAATAATTTTTGAACGCTTGACTTTTTGTTGTTGTTTTTTTTATGGGGGGTGGGTTTGTTTTTAAGTTTGTTTATTTTTGGGGGGGTTTTCTACATTGCCTTCCTTTTCGATCCATGTGGCTATTAAAAATTGGGACATCTTTTTTTATCTAATATTTGGGCCAGGAAATGTAGTGGTTGTAGTGATAGCTGGAAGCACTTTTTTTTTAGTTTAAACACTTGAAGTTGTTGCTTATAAATTGTATGAATTTTTTCTTGACACGTTGAGTGTGAGAGTGCTGAAACACTAACTGTGAAGTAAATTTGTCATTGATCAACAAACCTCCCAAGTCTGACACAGATTGTGATTATGTACTGTATGGCAACAAAAACATTAATCATAAGCTCATAAGTTTACATTTACCAGTTTATTATATACGCTAAGCTAAAAGTTGTCTGGCTGCCGGGCCAAAGAGAAAACT
Source organism: Archocentrus centrarchus (assembly GCF_007364275.1). NCBI lineage: Eukaryota > Metazoa > Chordata > Actinopteri > Cichliformes > Cichlidae > Archocentrus > Archocentrus centrarchus. Next base: position 27,386,830 of record NC_044346.1, on the reverse strand, counting down.
ACTCATAAGCAGGTTGTGATCTGTGATTTTTTTTTTTTGTTTTTGTTTTTTTGTTTTTTTTTTCATTATGCCTGTATCAAAACAATACAGGCAGGGAGACAGAGAAATCTGCCTTTTTTTTTTTTTTTTTTGCATTAATCCCTCCCCCACATACCCTCCATGAATCACCTGAGCAGTTGTGTGGTGCCAAGTACACAGTACTGAGTTTTTATCAGTATTTGATACATATTAGCTAAAGAATTGGTAACTAAAAACATATAGATTGTTCTGACAGAGGAGACGTGGTCCGTGGATGGGTTGCAGTACTGGTAGCAGGAACTTGATGATTGAGCAGAAAAAAAGTCCCCTGGGAGTGCTGCATTTTATATACAGAGTATAGGCTTTGTAGTCCTGTATCCTGAAAGCTGTGGGTAATGGGTGGGCTGTAGTTTGAACTGTAGTGGGTGATATAGTCTTAAAATTATATCATAATAGTTCCAGAAAATTTGTGATAATATTTTTGACAATAATGAAAATACTAAACATACTTGCAGGCAGCAGCATTTATAACTAAGCAAATGAAGGGCATTTTCCATCTTTGTTTTCCAGTTACTGTCATTGATGATACACTGTTACCACAATCCTCATCCCAGTCTGTTACCACAAGGTGCCAACAACAGCATTATATCCCATGACATAGCATAAGTCAAATGTAAGCTCAAAAGTAGCATAGATAAGGGTTTCCCAGGAAATTTTAATTAAAAGTATAAAATAACAGCTTAACACTTTAGTTTAACAATAATTAAAGTAACTTAACCTTGTAACTCTTCAGGAGCTGCACGATAATGTCACACAATACAACCAAAAAATATTTTCTACCTTAGTTTCTTGGTTCGTGCTTTTTAACCAGCTTGCTTTAGCAATGATATTGCAATGACATTTTTATATCATGTAAAATTTATACCATTATTATCGCAAGCAGTATGATCTGGCAAAGGCCTGGTTTGAACAACACAGGACATTGTTTTTACTCCGCTCTCACCATGGAGTTACAGGAAAACTGCCCCCCCCCCCCCCCCCCCCCCCCATATCATATATTTAATCTTTGTTTTACATTTTTGGTTATGCTGCCATTAGGAATTTATTTTGCTTTGTCATTGGGTTAAAGACAGTCTTGATAAAAATATGTGAAATATTATTTCAATCACCATGGGATTCTAATCAACACCCTTTATCTCCTAAGCTACTGGCACTACCTACTAAATATTAAATATCATAAAGCGTCAGTGAAGTATTTATAGGGAAAGTAAAAGGGAAATGTAGATGTGTGCATTAAGTTAGTATAATTTATAAATGCACCCAATAGTAAGGGCAGATGTATCCTGGGGCTGGACTGTACAATTCTCAGTTTTAGTTTCAGCAGCAGTTGCCACCTTGGGTTTGACCTTTTTAAAGCTGAGAAATCACAGTGCCGTAAAAGTGTCAAGTTGGGGTGCGTGTGTGTGTGCGTGTGTGTGTGTGTGTTTGAGACTGTTGTACTGTGTAGTTGTCGTTTGTATTGTCTGTCATTATCACTCAAAAGCAAACTGTGCTAGTCATTTGGATTAATTTGTGTTATTGTGTGGTTAATGCACATGTTTAGTCTGATTACAACACATTTCCAGGGCCAGAATGGAAGTCTATGCCAACTATATAATGTGATCAATAAAGTTATGTCACTTTAGTGGCCCACACAGTGTCGTATAACAACAAAACATTGTATGATTTTCTTCCACTGGCATTTTTCATCATTAGTAAGCTCCCTCACTGTGTAGATACCCACAGGAAATTCTGCAGTTTCTTGTGTTAGAAGCAAACCGATGTAGCACAAGCACATAAATGGTTCCCTCGTCTTTATGAAAAATGAATGTAATATCTTGGACAGTGTCCCCTAACTAAAGTTACCATTTTCGTTTTTAATAAGTAAGACCAGGGTGTGTATATGTAATGTTAAAGAGAAAACAGCCTGAGAAAATGTGTAGCAATGTAATATTCATTCCTCAATTCTCTCTGAATACATTTAATATTCTATGTTTATGATGAATTATAGATATTTTAAAAGCCACGACAAGGGAAGGTGAGCCTTCTGGACTAGTGCTACTAGCTCATCATACTTCTAAAATTGTGATCAAGGCAGTATATAGACCCTGGTCAGGTGTACTCAATATGTGTGTTACTGTATTCAGTGCTAGAAGCTCACTCTAAATCTTTAGTTTTAGTGGGTATAAATTCTGGGTTTGCTGTCCTTCATACAAATATCAATTTGTGTTTTAAAGCGCCTACTAGAAACTGAGATTGATTGGTTCACCTTCCCTTTATTGGATGGATGGATGGATGGATAGCTAGCTAGCTAGCATTAGCGAATGTGGTATAAACATGGAAAATAATAGATGTTTAAAATCAACATGAAACAGTGTTATTGTAAGTTTACTATTTGTTAATACCATGGTAGTTCTGTTGTTTTGTTTTTATCAATGCATTTTGAACAATCCAGCCGAGTGCTTTGAATCGAAGGTACAGCTTTGCATTATAAACTTAATTTGGAAAATTTGACACTCATAAAGGGAAATCATTAAATACGATAGTTTAGGTGCCACCTCACTCAAATAATTTATCCTTGCTGATGGTTTTGGCTGATACCCCGGTTTTTAAATCTAAGTATTTCAGCAACTGTGTATGATGATTCATGCCTACAGTTGTTTGTCTTTTGTCTCTACAGGGTCCTGATCTGCACCCACTCCAACAGTGCGGCTGACCTTTACATTAAGGACTACCTTCATCCTTATTTTGAAGCAGGCAATCAGCATGCCAGACCTCTCAGGTATAGAAACACTTGCCTGTGGAACAAAAGATGGTTTTGTTTCGTTTATTAGCGTGTAGTGTAAACAGTAGGTAAAATGTACAGAATTGCCCTGAAGGAATCATTGGACATTGGATTTTAAGGTGTTTGAAGTATCTTTGCATTTTTTGTGGTAGGGTATTGTCATATAAAACAAGCTAATGTTTGCAAGTGTTGAGAGAAACCTGTCAGGTTCAGGTGTTTTGTTTTTTTTTAAGCAAAGTAAATTATTAAAACCACTACTGGTTAAACCAGCAGTATTATATTAATATCTATTGTTTACATTGTTTGGATGAAAAAAATGTGAAATATTACTTCTAAAATGCCTGATATTTGACATTAATTTTTTCCTAAAATGTGATATTTTGTGTTCAGTGGCTTTGGCCTATATGTCAGCAACGACCATTCTGGCTGGGTAGCTGTGAAACTCATCAATACATTAACAAGATGACAAGGGTTCTAGCCAGCGGTTGCTGGGCTGAGAATTTCAGCGGTTTGCTATCATAACGGATCAGTATCTGTACATTTAGTAAGCGGCCTTTAGCACTAGCAAGCGGAGCGGCCACAGCTTTTAGCACCAGCAAGGGGTTGTTCAATACCCAGCCCCCAGTTCTTCAATCCCCCAATACTGCTGGGCTGTTCAATTTTTTTTTTTTTTTTTTTTTCTTCTCCTTTTCTGGCTAGAACCCTGCATCCATACTACAGAGACTGAGTATGTGGGTTGTTTTTTGCTCCACAGTGGTAACAAGCAGACATTTCCTGACTTGAGGGTTATGACCTCAAGAACCCTCTGCTTTTAGAACTACTCCTCAAGGCAACAGACACTGCATCAGTGACTTCTAATCACATTTCAGCAGTGCCAGAAGTCACCAAGGAAAGGGAATCAGTATGTGCCTTGACCAGCCTGGGCTTAATGTGACAGCTGTGTGTTTGTGTGTCTATCTTCACACACACAAGACTGGAGAACATATGGGCAGTCAAATGACTTGTTTCACATGAGCAGTTGGTCTGATTTCAAGAGCTTCCAGTGTAATTCTTCTATAGTCATTGTGGCCAAGTCCCCCCAGGTCCACTTGTCTGCTTTGAGTGAAGTCAGTCAAGAATAAAGTACTTGTTTGAATATTTAGGGCGAGAGTTGAAAGAACAGCATCACAAGAAGGATCTCTGAAAGGTCTTCTCTTGCAGGCCTTCTGTGTTGATAAGATTCCTCTGGGTCTGAGATGTACATAGGACATCATATGCAGCCATGCGCTTTTGCAAGTATTTACAGTCTACCTGCTTTGAAGTGAGACAAAAGGTGTAAATTAATTAAAGTGAAAAAACAATTTTTATTTCATTCACACAGAGGCTTTTATGGTTGTGAGCAAACGTTCTTAAAATGGAGACCATCATCCAACTTCTGTGTTTGTTTGTTTGTTTGTTTGGTTGTTTTTTTTTGCTTGTAACTTTTCTGATCTTTCTGCTTTCTTGCTTATTCCAGGGTATACTTCAGGAACCGCTGGGTGAAGACGGTCCACCCAGTGGTCCAGCAGTACTGTCTCATCTCCAGCACACAGGTCACTTTCCAGATGCCCACAAGGGAGGACATCCTCAGGCACCGCGTGGTGGTGGTCACCCTCAGCACCTCCCAGTACCTCTGCCAGCTTGACTTGGAGCCTGGTAAGTCATATAAGAAACATCTAGTCATCTCAAGTAAAGGAAGGCTGACCAATTATGGTTGAAGCAGGCAGCCATTGCTCTCAATAGCTTTCATTTGGTATACCAGGATTTGGGCATGGATTAAACATTTTTTATATTATATGGTAAATGTCAGCAGGGCTAGCTGGCCTATGCTATATCAGGTATATACACTGAATACATACTGAACTGTAGTCTGTGTGAGAGACAGGGTTTAATTTAACTTAGGATTTTTGCACTCCTGATTTAAATAAATGAGGCTGAGAATAACAACAAAAAAATTGCACCATATTGCCAGAATAGTTATCAAATAATTCCTGCATGTCATCATGTGGATGTACAAATTTTTTATGACTTTTAAATATATGCAAACATAACACAGTCACTCTCATTTCCTGTTCTTTGGTCATCCCCGCTGGCAGGGGCCCACCATTTATAGAGGGCTGAAACTCATTTAAGTTATGTAAAAGACATGGAAAACAAATCAATTTGTCAGTGCAGGCTAATAACCGACACTAATGTGTCAGCGGAGGGGGCTTTGTCTGTTGCTTGGAAACACCATCTGCCTGTTTCTAATGTACTTTACATCATTAGCCGTCCTCCCCACGTTTCATCTATCCTGTTCTCCTGGTGTGTGATGGTGATGAAAATCGCCAGGAAACGAGACACTTGGGAGCCAGCAAGTCTTCTAAGTAGCGATAACAGATCTCCCACCCAAAACACGGGTCCCCCAAACGAAGATGTTTAGGATTTTATGTCTGACTTGCTGAGTTTGCTCTTTATTCATAGTGTAGATATGGGATTTGGCATGTGGACATTGTACATGTGTTGTTTAACATGCCTCTGTGTATTTCGATGAATTTTTATTATTATGAAATTCCAAAATCCCATTTCCAGCACAACCAGGCGTTATGCTTCACTGCTACTAATTTGCGCAGCTCTCACAGCATGTTTTTACCTGAATGTATTCCCTTTCTCTACTGTACAAAGTTCTTGAACTTTATACAATTAGGTCCATAACTAATTGTATAAAGTTAGTTTTGGACAATGATAATTATTTTGTAAATTTGCCTCTGTGCACCACCACAGTGGATTATAAATCAGTCCATCAAAATGTGATTAGAGGGTAGACATTTAGCTTTGAGTCAAGCAGGATTTGGGCTTATCCAGGAAACTTCAGGGTTAACCCTGGTTTTTCCGAAGGTATTTCATTTCTTACCACGGTACATTGTCATGGTAACACATGCTGCAGGTTCCAGATTAGAGATCAACAGGTATGAAATCAAAACCTGCTTACCAGTCAGTTCTCCAGAAAATAGTGTCACATTTCCTGGGAGATCACTTGGACCCCTCCTGGTAGAGTCAGAGGGTCCAAAGTGTTTTGGTATTTAAAATCTTTGGTTTCTCTGAGCATCAATAAAAAAAATGCAGATTCGTAGACACGACTTTATTCCTTTTTTGTTTTGTTTTGGGAATATGTTTTATATGTGCAGCTTGTGAAGCCGTAGCTTACTAAACCCACTGACTCAAGTGCAAATTGTGTGCTGCATTGTCAGAAATGTGCATGTATTAATTTGATTTGCCCCAGCATTAATCATGTTTTTGTTTTTTGTGTTGGTTTTTTTTTTTGTTTGTTTGTTTGTTTTTTACAACAGTGTTGTATTTTACTGTTTTGTGTGTGTTTTTTGTTTACTTGTTTGTTTGTTTAAATTAATTTTTTTTTTAAATGTTCTTTATAGATGTTTAGTTGATAAACATTTGAAAACTTCTCTGGAGTAGGTGGCACTCATAGGGATCATTTTCTGTGGAAGAAAAGTCATGACCCATGAAGCACCCCGTTTAGATTGGTTAGGTACTGTCAACACTATCCCTTTTGTTTGGACATACAGGGGAAACCTAGGGTTAAGTTAGTGAGTTGATAACCAGCTTTATCCTGATTGCCAATGTTAGGGGAAGTGAATCCAGATAACGGAAAGGTACCCTGGGTATGCTGAACTCACTCCGTAGTATAGGAGCCTGTGCTGTGGTGAGGTAAATATTGATCTTGATAATATCTGAAATTGGGTAGTTTCCTAAAGGGGATCCTACTGTGAGGCAGGTACCACAACACATCCAAGCAGATTGTCAAGAACTGATGAGTTTCACAAAGGTTTCAGAGCTTATTTACAAAGCTCGTGTTATTGGGTTTAGTTACACACACAGACCCTTTCACACTTACACACTTTTCAAATCACTCTTACAATGTGAAAAGAGCCAAAAAAGACTCTAAAAGGGAGAATGTGACAGACTGGGTGTGTGAGTTGAACGAATTGTCATTTATTATTAAAGAGTCATCTCTCCACCAAATCATTTCTGCAGCACTGTCTCTGATCTTTTTCACCTCTACTTATTACCTTCCTCTCTTTTCTCTTACTACTGTTTTGTGCAAATTCAAAACCCTCAGTTATTAGCCCAATGACGGATAGTGGCTCCATAAATGAATCTGTGGACCTGTGGTTTAGTGACTAGGTTCTCTGAGGCATTTCAAAGTGCAGTGGTAAGCACCGTAAGAATTCATTTTTGCTTCTGTCCATCTGACACTCTTAAAGACCATCTTTTCTTCCTTCTCACCTCCCAACTAATCTCTACTTTTCTGCCTAGGGGAAATGTTCTCATTTGCAATGACTCATGCAAATCATTTGTGAGTGTTATAAGGCTATTGTGTTTTTATGTGGATTGACGTGCTTTTAACACATACTTTATTATTCTATTCTTTGCGCTTTGTATACTGTAGTATTGACTGTTTAATAAGGACATCATTAATCTTAAGGTTTTTATTAATTATATTTTTATTTTGCCTATCAGCCACTATCCCTTTTTCTTATTTTTGCCATTAATTTCATCTGTTGTGGTAATCTATGTGTTGAGATTTGTACTTGAATGTATTCAGTAGAGGAGTAACTGTTCGCTGCGGTTAACTGATAACCGCAGTGTCGAAGCTACGGGTTGGTTCACCAAACCATGAACAGATCACACAGTTATTGTACCAAGAAGAGGAGAAAAAAAGAAAAAGGAGGGGAGAAAAAAGATCTAAATAAATTTGCGTTCTGTCTGTGTTTTAACTCTTTATGACCAGCTGGACTGCCCACACTCTTATTTGCATATCTATTTTTAAATGCTGGTAGAATTGCAACTAAATAAGAGAGCAATAGTTCTTTTTGCATATAAAACTGGTAGTTACATGTACATATCATGGATTCACTGTGTCCCAGAACGCTGTTTCCATTCACTAGTGGGTTTGCAGAAATCATGTAAATATCGCACGCAATAAGACGTTATAATCCAGGTGCTATATTAATCCAATCAGCTGGTCACAGCACTTCCTACATTGAATATCCATAATGACTTTCTGAGCATGAACTATGATGTGATGTGTAGATTAATAGTAAGGTCATCCAAACTAAGAAGAAATACATATGGAATTATTTAGCAAACACGACAGTGTTAAACAAACCAGAATATGTTTTATATTTTAGATTCTTCAAAGTGGGCACCTCTTGCTTAGATGACAGCTTTGCACATTTTGGCATTTTCTCAGTCAGCTTTATGAGGTAGTCACCTGGAATGACTTTCAGTTAACAGCTGTGCCTTGTCAAGAGTTAATTTCTTGCCCTCTTAATGTGTTTGAGACCATCAGTTGTGTTGTGAAGAGGTAGAGTTGTATACAGTGAATTGCCCTGTTTGAGTAATGTTCCTATTCCATATTATAGCAAGAATTACTCAACTAAGTAAAGAAAAATGGCAGTCCATCATTACTTTAAGAAATGAAGGTCAGTCAATTTGAAAAATTTCAAGAACTTTGCGACTGCATTTGAGGATACTTTCAAAGACCGCCAAAGTTGTGATGAAACTGGCTGTCATCGGGACCGCCCCAGGAAAGGAAGACCAAGAGTTACCTCTGTTGCACAAGATAAGTTCATCAGAGTTACCAGTCTCAGAAACCATAAGTTAGCAGCACCCCAGATAAGAGCCCACCTAAACGCTTCACAGAGTTCAAGTAACACACGCATCTCAACATCAACTGCTTAGAGAAGACTGTGTGAATCTGGACTTTATGGTTGAATTGCTGCAAAGAGGCCACTTCTAAGGAAGAACAACAAGAGGAAATGCATATTATTCAAATTTGAGATATAAAGGTTGTATTGATGTATGGCAATTTGAAATTCTCCATGAAATATCCTCTATTATCCTCTATTATCTTTACATCAAAATGTAAAGATAATAGAGGAATGCGTTGTGTTGCATTATGTTTTAGTAGTGAAACAATAACAGACCTTTCTGGGGATATGTAGTAGACACTGAGCAATATGTCATCAATTTTTTTTTGTTTTCTAGTCAAATGCGGCTTATGTTGATTGAAAATAATTTGTTTTAATCACATAAATCATATCATTTAATCCAGAAATAACTATTTCATGTGTGCAAATGAACCAAACCAAAATTCACCGAACCGTGGCTTCTGTACCGCTAAATACTAGCTTTTATTTTGCGGTACAGAAGCCACAGTTCAGTGAATTTCCCTCCACTGATTAAAAAGGGCAAGTAGACATGATGTAGCAGAATGTGTGTACATTCTAGTTTATAGCAAATAAGAGGAAGTCAAGGAAAAGATAAAGATTTCAAAGAAGACTTAAACAACCCTGTGAAGTTATGTTTTCACTATTTCTTTGCTCTCAGCATAGTCAAACACAGACTAAGGCTTCTCAGGATTTTTTTTTTTTTTTTTTTTTTTTTTTTTTTTTTTTTTTTTAAAGGAGAAATCATAATCCAGATTATTTTGGTCAATATTTTAACATTATCCAGGTTTTTTTTTTTTTTTTTTTTTTTTTAACAAGGAACTTCCTCAAAGTTTAAACATGAGTGTAAAAATGGGGGAAAAAGAGAGATGGTTGTGTAGTTAGGAGTTTCAATTTTTTTGTTTTGTTAAACTGTAAAAATTCTTTCACAAGGACAACCACTGCTTTGCCTCCACTGGGGCATGTATAAAAGTCCAGACGGGGTGAAGAGAATTGGTGGCGGCAGTGGACTTGTCCTTAGGAGACCTACATGTCAGCCATAGGGCGATTGACAGAGAGATCCAAAATGGACAGCCAACTGTTGCACACTGCTAGAAATGGATTGGGTGAGAGACCCTGAGCGATATGGTGACAAAAAGCAGGTGCAGGCAACTGTTAGTAATTCTTCTGTAGGTTCACTTAAAGAAAACTTGTGAATTGTACTTTCTCTAGATTGTTTCATCCCAAGTATTTTGTTTTCATTATCAGTGGAAGCTAAATTCATAATTGAAATTAAAAATTCAATTAATCAAACAGCCCAACAAGAAGCTACTTGTGTGCATAGCTTTGTGCACAGTACAGGCATGTTTGTGACTTATTAAACATCTGTACTTATTAACTGAAAAAATTCTGTTACAAGATATAAACTTCTGAAGGAACATTTCTCAGTTCTTATGCTTTGTATAAACCCACTTATTCATATTCTGTGTGCAGAATGTGGACCATTGTATCAAAGTGTTTACCATTTTATCAGGATCATGGCAGTGGAGCAATGCCAGCCTGTGCTTCAGTGAAGTGCACACAGAGTTAGGGGAGATAACACTGGTTTCAGGCTTTGTAGTTAGAAAAAAAATGCTTGCGAAACATATTTTGCAGGCTTTTTTTTTTCTCTCCAAAGGCTGATGCTAAGGATTGAACGTTGCCTCAAATTAAACTGCTCCACCTCTTTTCTTGCCAGCCCTTTTTGTGGTGGTGTTTAATTTTTTGTCAGTTTATTTTATTTCCAACTGTCACATTTCATATCTGCATATACTTTCCTGGCAAAATGTTGTAGCTTTAGAGATTGTGTGCTGGTTGTTGTTCAGCCTCTCTTCTTTGCTCCTTGTTCCAACATTCATTTGCCATGCTGTTTTATGCCCTCCCCTCATTCTGCCGACTTCTGTTAGAGCTTTTTAAGGCAGGGATAGACTACTGTTGAGTCATTTTCATTTACACAGAACCCTACCTTTAAGTTGAATGACTAGTTTAAAAAAAGGGGAGGAAAAAACATGAAGATCCTCAGTGAACAATGTGTATATTCAAGGATTCTTTATTGTCATTTGCATCACATTTAATGCAGTGGAACAAAACTCTCAGTTTTGACCATGTAATAGTTATAACAGTTTTTAAAGAAGAATAAATATAAAGTGAATATAAAACAGCGAAACAGTGAATATAAAAAGAAAAAAATAAACAAATATAAAATAAACACTTTAAAATGTGAAATGACTTGTGTGAATGACAGCAGCGCGCGCGTGTGTGTGTGTGTGTGTGTGTGTGTGTGTGTGTGTGTGTGTGTGTGTGTGTGTGTGTGTGTGTGTGTGTGTGTGTGTGTGTGTGTGTGTGTGTGTGTGTGTGTGTGTATCTGGTGTGTTTGTTTTTGCAAGCATTTTGACAAATGTTTATCCTGAAGTATTAGGGCGAGGGTCTTGAATAGCTGTAAACTGTTCAATAGTAGAACATGAATGTTTCAGCTGTTTCTGTGTGAAGTAGGGAGTGACAAAGGTTTGTTGGAAAGGCTTCTGTAACATTTAAATTGCACCATATATTCAGCAGAGTTTTTTTTTAATTAATATTAAATGAGTCAACATAGTAAACAAGAATATATAAAACTTTTAAGATGAACAGCCTAGAACGGTTGTCAGTGAAAACGATTTTTTTTTAAATTAGAGTATCAAAATATTAGCTGCTACAGTCACATGATTAAGAAAAAGTTAGTTAGGGGATCCAGTTGCTCTGTCTTGCTTTAGGCTTGATTTGTGTCCACTTGTACACTCAAAGGGAAAGGTTACTGCAAGTCAGTATAAAGGTATTCTGGGTTATCTTATGAAGGAAAAAAATAAAATAAAATCCTAATGGAAGTGTGAATAACATGCAATGTAGAAGTGAACTGTTGGTGTCTTGTCTGTCGTGACAGGTTTGTTCACCCATATCCTACTGGATGAAGCGGCCCAGGCCATGGAGTGTGAAACCATCATGCCTTTTGCTCTAGCTAGCAAGACAACCCGCATCGTGTTGGCCGGAGACCACATGCAGGTAAATGAGGCAGTAACAAAATGCACAGGTAGAATTCTAAATTTGAGTTTGTTGAAGCTCCAAAAGTTGCCATTTATGAAGACTACTATACTTTGTGAATTACAAAATAATAAAGCAGATTATAAGGTCTTAGGATCATATTATCACATACTGAGAGAGGTTTTTCTATATACCAAAATCAAAATGCTTTCACTATATTGCCAAAAAGTATTCGCTCGTCTGCCTTCACACACATAATGAACTTGAGTGACATCCCATTCTTAATCCATAGGGTTTAATATCGTCACCCTCTTAAAATAATGGCTAAAATAATTTTTTAACGAAAGTTTTATTTTTGCTTAAATCATCATATTTTAAATATTTGGTTTAGTTTTTTTGTCTTTCCTGAAAAACCTAAAAAAAGTAAATAAATAAATGACAGGCCATTATTTTAAGAGGGTGGCTATATCATGTCGGCCCACCCTTTGCACCTGTAACAGCTTCAACTCTTCTGGGAATGCTTGCCCCGTGACTGGTAGGGACATAACGGATGTTATTTGATATTTCTCGAGAGGTGCAGGCCAGGTTATGGCGTAGATTTTCTGCTCGATAATTAACGGTAATTAACACATAATGCACCTGCACGTCGCTGGGGCCCGCAAATGCCTAGGTGCTTGGCTTTATACACCTGTGGCCATGGAAGTGACTGGAACACCTGAATTCAATGATTTGGATGGGTGAGTGGATACTTTTGGCAATATAGTGTACTTAGACAGATGGAACAAGCTACAGATGATAGTTGTGATATCAAGCAGTAGTAATAACCCTTTTGCACTTCACTTATTATTAGACTCCAATCCTTCCTACTTCAAATTACAAAAGAACAGACAGTAGCCACTGTGGAGCTGTAGTTTTGACAATAAAATATAAACTCATGTCAGTCAAGCTTTCTAAGCCAACACAAGGAATTAAAACCTAATTTCCTTGTCTGCTGGTTTTAAGACGGTGCACAGGATTACCGGTAGTGTGGATGAAGATGCAGCATGAATCTTGCATGCGATAATTGCTTTAATTACTTGATCTCTCTTTCTTGGAGGAAAGCAAAACAGTATTAAGGCACAGTGTCCACCAATGTGTCCATGTGTTTCTTTCTCAGTCACTCTGAGCTTTTCTTGTCTACCATTCTATCCCGTATAACCACCTAGTCACTGTATAGGTCAAGGAAAGATGCTTCCCTGTTTATTCATCTTCTTCCTTTATCCACTACAAAAGCATTATAAGAGGCAACTCAAGTTAGTAAAGGCCAAGGCCACTGTTGGTTGATTTCTTATTGCCTGTTCTGGGCCTCATTAGAGCAACCTGATCCTCTCTTGGCAGTTTTACATTAGGATTCATACTCAAGTGTCTGTTTTCTGTATGGCAGTGATCTTAAGAAAAAGGTAAATGAGTTGTGTGGCTGTGCTGTTTTATACATTTTTTAACCTCATTTGAGTGAAAGCACAAGAGGAATATAAATCATGTGATCTACTGTCAGACCAGAGGGGAAAGGAACACACTAAAATGTTTTGCCTTTTCATAATTATTCTGAGCACTGATTTGATTTTTGCTTTATTCAGTTATACACAATAAACCTTTTTGGCATTACTGATGATTTGGTATAAATGAACACATGTTATTCTGCAGTGCCTGATTTTAGAGTAGATCTGTTAAAAAGTTTGGGATATCGCGAAACTTATGTTAAATTTTAGTTGCTTGAAATTGAAAAGTAAGTATTAGTCAGTATATATTAATTACTTCATCTCAAGGTGTCTTCTATGGCACGTACATGGAAAAAGCATGCAACTTGTGATGGTTAACATGACACTAATGCTTGTCCAAGTACATTTAGAATTTTCTGCTCAGCTAATCATCAAAGTTAAAGCCTCCTAAATTCATTCAGGATGGGCTGAAGAGAGAGCTACTGCCAACTCCTGGAGTTTGTGGGATTTTTATGCTTGATTAGTGTATTCACAGTAAACATTTTGAGATTTTTTTGCAAGATGCTGAATATGCTACCAGTGGTTTTGTATAATTGATCATATGTTGTTCTGCTAAATTTGCAGGATTTTCATTATATTTTTACCATAGGATCACACAGCTAAGACATAGTGACAACTAATGAAAATGTTTGTTTAAAAATATATATTTTAACATATAAGGTGCTTATAGACCTGATTTGTCAAGCATTTTAAGCCAGAAAGTTATCATTTCTTTTACACTACAGTGTATACAATTTTACTGACTAACATTGCATTAACCAATCACACAAATGATTTTTGGTTAACATGGAAAACCTCTGGTATAATAAAATAGACTTAGTATACTAAACTGATGAGAGGGAAAATAAAGGGGTACCATGTAAAGTGTCTGGGGTGTGATTTAATACTAACATGGCTTACCTTCACTACTTCCTTCCTTCTTTCTTTCTTTTTTTTCTTTGCTTTTTTCCCCTGTCCTTGATTTCCAGCTCAGTCCATTTGTGTACAGCGAGTTTGCACGGGAGCGCAACCTGCACGTGTCCCTACTGGACCGACTGTATGAGCACTACCCCCCTGAATTCCCCTGTCGTATTCTCCTATGCGAGAACTACCGCTCCCATGAAGCTATCATCAAGTAAGTGCCTGCCCTCAAGTGTTCCTTTGTGTGGAGTATTGTCTAAAGAGGTTAAGAAGGAATGGGTCCTCAGCTCTACTGAATGACCACACCCTTTAGAGAGACATTGATAATGTTGCTTTGTCAGAAATATATATATATATATATATATATATATATATATATATATATATATATATTTCTGACAAAGCAACATTTTTTTTTTTTTTTCTATATATGTGTGTGTGTCTGATTGTGTGTCCTTAAATTGTAAGCTGAGTTGTGCTGTGATTTCTCAGTTATGCTAACCTGGTGATTTTTGTGGATTGCTGTTTACTTAGACACTTAGGCTTCGACCAGACATGTTCCTCAATCTGAAGTGACTGTGTCGGACAGTAGGTAGTGAACTAGGTAGTTAGCTGCTGTGTGTTCTTTTTAACTGTGTTGCTGCTCTGTCAGCCAGCTCACTTGCTAGGTAGCTCACTGGCCAGCTCTCCACTGCTATGCTGGTGATCTGTCTCTGTTGCCATGTCCTCCTTCTCTGGCTGCATCTTACAGCAAAACTGATTTGTCTTTTATAAGCTTGATTACTGTCTTGCTGCCATCAAAATGGCAAAATAACTAATTTCTGGAACAAAGTTCTTAGAATCTTGGTGCCATGTTAAGTAACACCTTAAAAATGAATTGCTACCACTCAACCCAGAGGTGCACACTGTATATGTGTTTTTTCTATTACCATATCCATGTCCTCTTGACTACCAGACATGCTGCTGGCTTGCTGCCCGGCATCATTATAGCAAACCACATGTGTGCTGCTTCTATTTGTTACTGTTCGTCAGAGCAAGTTTGCTGCTTGGTGTTGCCCATTACCAGAATAGTGCCTCATACATGTTAATCATTTCTTCTCTTAATAATACGGGAGCATCCATGGTATTATAGCTTAAAAGAAAATGGATTAAATGTGCCTTACAGAAACAGGTGTTGCCAAAGGAACGCAGCAGTTGTTTACCTGAAAGCATTTCAGTAAAATGGTTTCTAGGACTGGCTTCTGACCACATTTGTGTATCTGGTATCTGGCATCACCCCTTCTTGTAGTACCTGTTTATCATATCAAAATGGTTTACCTCAAGATTTGTTAGCTGAGCTGCAGATCAGTTTCTACTCCACAACACAATCAACTTCACTTCATTATAACAAATCTGCACCTGATCCGCTGAACTGTCATTACCTTTTGAGATTCTCAGTTTTGGGCATCATAGTTATGTTCCGACTTATGGACCTGGTCCATTGTACCACCCTTATGCCTTCTTATGGCTCCCTGGCTCACTTTGAGGAATGAACACTAGTGGCAGAGAACTGGAGTTAATTATCTGGCTTCATTGTACGTCTTAGATACTTAAAAGGATCACATGTCATCTAAATGTTCAGGTTTAATATTTTAAATTTTAATTTATCAGTACTGGTAGTATACACACATTATACATTAAGCAAATGTATTTTCACTGGTTTTAGTATTGCTTCATTTTGATCCAAACACATTTTGACTCTCATGACAAATGTGAGCTTTGTGAACAAGTGCTGGTCATCATGTGAATACAATTACCCAGTAATACCAGTTTTTGTGTAAAAATACATTTATGATAAATGTCAAGCAAATATATTCCATATTCACATTTCGCTTTTTTATTTTTCCTTCTGCTTTCTAAAGCTACACATCAGAATTGTTTTATGACGGGAAGCTAATGGCAAGTGGGAAGCAGCCCTCCCATAAAGACTTCTACCCTCTGACCTTCTTCACAGCAAGAGGAGAAGATGTCCAGGAGAAGAATAGCACTGCCTACTACAACAATGCTGAGGTATGGCTTAGGGCATATCTACGTAGAAAGCCCTTCAGACACATTTTTGGTCTTACAGGCATCTTATGAAAATCATATCCTCCCATTTTAATAATTCTAGGTATCTAGACAATTGGTGTAATGGTTCCCACCGGACTTGTACTAAATACAACCCAAAGCATATTCAAGTCCATCTTCCTGTTTTATGTGTATAATCATACTGATTGTCTATTGGCCTCTGAGCACTTCTAAAATATGTTAACTACTACTCACTATTGCCCCTAAACTCCACCTGGTCAAACACAGAGCACCAGAGCTGCTGCCCTCTGTGTAAACATGTTTTATAGAATGCAGAATAATTTTGTGAATGTATACAACAAAAGGAGGATTTGTAAGAACTCTCGTAAGATCAACTGATATAAATTAGTTAAAATAAAAGACCAAGAATCTGGAGGGGAAAAAAAAACAGACAAAAATTTACAATGGCTTCTTACCAACATAGTTGCCAGGTTCACACATTAGCTGGTTAGAGTAATGCAATAGAAAATATATTTGGTGGTGTGTTCCTGCTCTGTCACCTGTGATTTTTTTTTTTTTTTTTTTTTTTTTTTTTTTTGCATGCATATAAATTTTGAACCTGTCAATTAGCCAGAAAGGGTTTTGGCTGATATGAAATTGAATTACAAACGGCATACATTCTAATATGTCTACAGCTAGATAACAGTAGAACTAGTTTAGAGCCTGTAATTGGTATTTTCCTGTTCAGTGTCAGAAATCTAGAAAAATCTGTGGTCATCTGCAAATAAATTTCTAGGCACTTTATACATTTAGAGAGAAACTAAGACCTAAAATATTGAGTTAGAATAAATGTGAACCTTCATGATTCCAGTCAACCCTATATAAACTTTAAGGAACACTATTCCTGTTCTTCACTCTTTCCTCTTACAAGGATGCAGCGATCAAAGCTTAAAAAAAAAAAAAAAGCTATGTGAAGTTAAGCAGTGTTGAATACTCTAACTTATTGGTTCAGTTTAGTTCAGTGGATTCATAGGGACATGTCACTGATATCTAATCCCATATAAACAAAAGCTTCAATGTTAAAAAATATTGACTAAAAAATTAACCAAAACTTTATGCTAAGTCATTATGCCAAGTTGTGTAGTCTTTTTGACAGGTGGACAAATGGCAATGAAAACATTACTTTAGCTCAATCACTGATTTCTTCAGAGAGATAATTATGCATGATTGTTAGACTGTAGCCCTATACACTCAACATTCAGTAATGTAACTGCATAGAAAAAATAATGATTATCAAAAATCCATCAGCAGTCTTTCTTTTGGCACATCACTGTAATTTGGAGCACACATTGTCTTTTAATCCTGATGAAAGATGAAACCCGCAAACTCAATTAGGACACCAACCAAGACCTACACTGAAAACCATGAAGCATGATTCACTGAGGCCTAATGCTGGATCGGTTCTTATTTAGGCTTTCACTGAACCCTGACCATTTACTTACATGCACCAACCAATTAAAGCAGTACTCCTAGTTGTCATCAATGCCATAATAATTACATCCTGTCTATTTGATACAGCACCCATAATGAAATAATATGCACTGAATGAAATGTGATCATGTGTCTGTCTTGTGCAAGAGTCTTTGGCCTTTGATGGGTTTAGCTCAAGTTGAAGACAATATTTGGATGACAGTTCAAAGCCTGCACCAGTACGGCTAAGCTCTCAACAGAAATTGAAAAATTGTTCATATAACCAAAAAGGGATTCAAAACAACTGCTTCAACTTTAATAACAATTAGGTAATTCTTAATTCTAGCATGAGACTAAAAAAAATTATTTTTCAAAGTTGCCAGTTATTGGAATTTTTTAACTTGTGAAAGATGTGGCATAAGTCTATGCAAAAATGTCCTTGCATGCAGCATTACCAATTCCACATTATTTAGTGTATGCAGAGGGCGTTGTATTTAGCCTGGCTTCCACTTTGATTATACATTGGCTCCGTCATTTATGTACTGACTTAGTTGCTGTTGTGATATACAGAAGCCACTTTTGTTTTTCATACTTTACCCCACTGTTTCCTTTTAACCTGTATTGCGTAATGCTTTTACTCTCCTTACTTTAAATACACATTTCAGGAGTCTTAAAAATGCTACAAAAATGTAAAGTCTGGTTGTGGTTTTATCATGAATTCCTTACTTGTTTTATGTTGCTATGGAGTCTCATTTGTCTGAAATTAATGCTTTAATTGAATTTAAGTGAATAGAAGGCACACCTCAGCCACGGTGGTTAGGCTGCCTTGGAGAAGATGTTGTCCTTTAAGTATTTCATGAGGCATGTCCAGTTCAGTATTGTTAGGTAGCATCACCTTAGGGTTGTTTTTAGAAAAGAAGAGAAATCAAGAAGACAAATCTTTTAGATGCACTAGATTTTTAAACAGCCAGCAAAGAGACGTGGCATACCACGGTCCAAGCTTCAGTAATGGAAAAAGGAAAGTTTTCTCAAATCAAATGTAAATTGATCTAATCGAACAAACATTGTGGGAAAATGTAGCTCAGGTAACTTTGTGCACTGTTTCTTTTCATGTTCATGTTAAAACTTAATTTTTTTTAAATTAACATTAATCGTCCTTGGAAGCTTCTGTTTAGTTTTTTTTTATAAACAGAAGCTAACGTCTATAGATGTTACACTTAATTTCTACTTTGTAATTGTACAAAATTTTGATTCATTGTCCCTCTCCTAAGGTTTTTGAGATTGTGGAACGGGTGGAAGAGTTGCGCAAAAAGTGGCCAGTAGCCTGGGGTAAGCTGGATGAAGGCAGCATTGGGGTGGTGTCACCATACGCTGACCAGGTGTTCCGCATTCGTGCTGAGCTACGAAAGAAGAGAATGCCTGAGGTCAGCGTGGAAAGAGTGCTGAATGTCCAAGGTGAGGAACACCCAGTGTTGTGTGCTTTGTATGTCCAGTGTTAAGGCGTTCACATTGAAAATTGGATGAAAATGTCTATGGATGGTAATGCAATCAAAAAGACAAATGATACAAACAAATCCAGAATTTAAATCCCCAAGTGCTTAATTCCACGAAGATTGTCCTCCTCTCTTTGTGAGATGTTGCTTAAAATGAATGAGAAAAAGTAAACAAATCCCTCCCATCTTGGACTGTAATTTAACAGTATTCCCATTGTACTTGACATTATAAATTCAAGTAGACTCAGAATTTACACTATTTCTTTTTCTCCAAGTCTCTATTCTGCTTCAGTCTCATGCAGCTCTCACTTGTGCCACATTCAGCTGCTTTCTACAGGTCATTAACTCCCTCATTAATCATATATGAAACACATGGACATGGGGGAAAAAAAACCTCTAGTACACGGGTGCCCAAACCTCCCGACCTGTGGGCCGCTTCTGGCCCCACCCCTACTTCCTGTCTGCGAATTGATGTCAAAAATAACATACAATTTGGCTCTTTAAGTTACTTTTTTGACATTTTGCCTTCCTCTCCAATTAAGAGGGTTAAGTGAAATGTCAAAAAAGTAACTTAAAGGGCCAAATTCTATGTTATTTTTGACATCAATTCACAGACAGGAAGTAGGGGCGGGGACGTAAGCAGCCCGCGGGTCAAGAAATTGGGCACCCCTGCTCTAGGTAGTGGTTAGTAGATTTGAATTTGACATACATTAATAATGTTTTTTGTATATTTCTTCAAATGTATTACCATACATTTACTTATGACTAGACTATTAGCAATACAATACTTTAACTTTCCATAGTTCAACTAAAGTAATTTCTATTCCTTCCTGTGTTTTGATAGTGGAGGAGAAAAGTTGAATTGATATAGAAAGAGAATACAAGAGAATAGAAAGGGAAGATAAGATTTTCTTTTAAAATTATTTTTATTTCAGATTAGTTAACTTTTTCTTTTCACATATTGTATGCTGTCATATTGTTATGTACATTGTGATTAGCTAAATTTTTTTAAACTGCCATAACAATAGAATTTCCATATCTTTCTAATCTTAATATTTCTTATCTTAATATGTTGCCTGGGTTTAGCATTTTTTTAGAGTGCTTAAAAAAAAGTTTTATTAAAAAAAAAAAATGTTTGCAGGTAAACAGTTCCGGGTGCTGTTCCTTAGCACGGTGCGTACGCGGCACACCTGCAAGCACAAGCAAACTGCCATCAAGCGCAAAGAGCAGCTGGTTGAGGACTCAACAGAGGACCTTGACTATGGTTTCCTGTCCAACTACAAGCTGTTAAATACAGCCATCACCAGAGCCCAGTCCCTGGTTGCAGTTGTTGGAGACCCCATAGCACTATGTTCTGTTGGGCGCTGCAGGTAAATATGAGTGACAGTATTGTAAATGTAATTCATGTTTTCATAGTCTTGTCAACAAATAATTTTATTCGTATGTGATTATAATATTAGACAGCTAGGTCTATAAGTTTTCGGACCATGACAAATTTTTTAGCTTGGCTGTTGGCTGAATGGAAAAGTCAAGATATTGTCACAGCCTTTGCGTCGGCCATGTCTGTTCCACAAAAACTTAAACGTTGGCCATAACTTGAACGATGTGATGTGGAATCTTCAAATTCACACCATAGATGCATCTACTAACAATACCAGATGAGTTTGAATCTCTGTAACCTTGACCTAAGAGTAAGGGTCAGAGGTCAAGTTTTCTGAAAATCTTGTGAATGCAGTGACTTGAATGATGTGACCTAGGATTTTCAAATTCACACCATGAATGCATACTATTCCAGCTAGACCCATCAAACTTCACACACTTTGACACTTTGGTTGATATTATTCTGCACACAAGTCCAAGGTAGGCTGATAAGTTAAATACATAGAAGTTATTAAATGTTCAGTTTGTTCACATTAGATGTGAATATCTGCTTATTTTTCACCACATAATGAGCTGTGGAGTAGTTTGATAAAGCCATAACTGGGTCACTATTGGCCGCCAACTCCTCCGTGTACTATTTGAATCTGTTTAGCCCACCTCCACAAACATGCATAGCAGCTGGGTTTTGTCTGTGCTAATGTTTTGTTTATGATACTATACAAACAAAATGTCTCAGTCAGTGTAGTAGCTGCGGGAACTGTTAAGATATAGTCAATGCAAAGTAGCCTTTCTAATTGAATAGGTTAAGTGATGAGCTCTACCTGTAAGGTGTGAAAATTTCAGCTTACGCAATTTATTGATTTGATTTTTTTTTAAAATATTTATCTTATCTTTCCTGATTGCAACTCAGTTCACGAGTGGGCAAAAAACACCTCATGCTCATCATCATTTACTGTAGGATCATGATGAATTCTAAATCAAGTTGTGACACACTTGAAGACTTCCTTCAAGGTAGTTCCTACTAATGTTGACACCAAGTTAATTATTGAAATTGTTGTACGCTATGGATGAGATATTGTCATCCTGAAAAAGGCCAGACCAGTCAGGATAAAAAAATTTGCCATTAAAGGTGATCACCCCAAATATGCCACGAAATGCCCACCACAGTATAACAGAGCCACCTCACTGTAGGGTTCAAGTGTTTCAATTTTTTCCCATTGATTTATTAACCATCTATAGAAGGCTCTTTTTTTTTAATCATGCCAATGGAAAGTATTGTGCAGCAAATGTAAGTACATTTATATTATGGGGATTTGATTTTTTTTTTTTTTTTTTTTTTTTTTTTTTTCCCCTTTTCCTCATTTTTCCTCTCCCCTCTTAATTTTTCTACCCTGTGCACATGCCTCTTTGTTTTAAAGAGTTTTAATCGTTTACATTCAGCCCCCAAGGAGTAATTTGTAACACAGGCAGCTGGAAAAATTCAAGTAATAATCCATTAAAGACCCAGTCCAAATAAGAAACAGTATGGGAGAACAGAAGAAAATTTTCAACTTTAGTTTCTTGTTTTTGCGTTTTTCCAGAAAATTTTGGGAGCACTTTATTTCCATTTGCCATGAAAACTCGAGCCTACATGGCATCACCTTTGAGCAGATTAAGGCTCAGCTGGAGGCCCTGGAGCTCAAAAAGACCTATGTCCTCAACCCGCTGGCCCCAGAGTTCATCCCCCGTGCCCTTAGGCCCCTGCAAGGACACCACACCTCTTCACAGGCCCTCCATCCCCACCATCATCCACATCCTCAGCATACACAGCCAGCCTCTAACAAGCAGGGTCCCCAGCAGCAACAGCAGTCACCTCCTAAGGTAAGGTGTTTCTCAGTGGGAAGGGCAAAATGGAAAGAATTAGTTTCCCGTTTTTTCATGAGTATTTCTAATGATAATGGTTGCTATTATTAGACCCAAAATTGAAATGGTAGCACCTCAGGAAAATGCTGACAAATATCAAATTTCACCAATGAGCCAACAAACACACTGTGTTCACGTCTGTTGACATGGCTGGAATAAATTGGTAATTTAGTTACTTTATCATTAAAGAAACAGTCAGAATTCACATTAACTTAAACCTATGTTACATCTTACAGAAAGAAGAGTTTCAGAAATATAAAACTCAGATCTAAAAGCAGTTTAATTTGCAGTTATGCCACAGCTTCTGATTGTCATAGTAACACAACGTGCTTCCCTGCTCAGAAATGATTTCGGAACTCAGCTACTGGAAACATAGCGACCCTCAGCAAGCATGGGAGAGATTTGACATGGTAAACAGAACACAGTCTAAGAGAACTGAATTTGAGCAGAGAAACATAACCAAATGGTTTTCTGCTAATCTGAAAAGTTTTTTACTGCTTGTGAAAAACTGATATCCATCACTGTCTGCGGCTTTTTCTGCAAGTGACTGAGAATGTATTTGTATGTATGTAAGTGTTTGTTTATACTTTGTGTCATATGTTTGTTGGCTCGGAGGGTCTGGGGTGTTTACAGGTTTTTAGGAACCACTTGGGTAAGAAGAAGCTTAAATGTTGTGGGTTATTTTAATTTAATATTTAGGATAGGTAAGAACTTACTTGTTTATGAAAATAGCAATCAATATCAGAAATAAATCAAGTGCTACTTGTTTTTATATAGTAGAACTGGTAAAAGCTTTGCATGTGTGGGTGCAAAGCGCATATCCTATTTAAATGAGTCAGTCTAATTTTCGCCACAGGAAGTAAATTTATGATCACTCATTTTAGCCCAAAGGAAGAAAAAAAAAAAAAAAACCCAGCAGAATATTAGCATTACAGGTTTGGTGGAAGATCTGTTAATTGTTTAGCTCTGGATGAAATGTCTTTGTGCGTCTGCCTCTTTTCTCTGCCTGCACTGAGGTAAAGGTTAACGAAATCACCACAGCTGACAACCTGCTGCCATCACCCACTGGGTCTAATGAGCCGAAGATCCGCAATAACAGCCAGCTTTACAGACACACAGACACACACATGCAGTTTTCTTCTCTTTGCACAGTCATACTATGCAACTTAGAGCCATGTTACACATGCAGACATTGTATATTCTGCATAATTGTATCACAAAATATTCTTTACATTAGAATATATTGTGGGGGGGGTCCACTCTTAATGAATGTTTATCAGCATGTATCAATGAGTACAGGAGACTTGTGGTTGTATTCGTTTAAAAACAAAGCATTGTTGGGCATCCATTTTGCCAGATACATACAGCGTGCTTCACTTGACTTCAGATTGCTGTTTTGTGACACAGATGGTGTTTTTCTGCAAGCATGTAAAGACTGATAGTCATGCTAAAATATGTCTCATGTTAAACATCTTTTTAGCTTAGGGATTAAATCATACTTGTCTAACTTTTTCCTAGCAAATTCCTTGGCAGTCATTACTTTTTTTTTTCTTTTTTTTCCTCTGACAACCTGGAATTTCATGGTACAACACACCGCCACTTTACTGACAGATGTGCTATTGCAATCACATTGTCACTACCGAATTTGTATACTGACATGAACCTACAAAGGACTGAATTCAAAGACACCCCAAAAATCAACATGAGAAAATGAGGTAGGCTAGTCCATTTTGCTGAAATTTAGTAGTGGTACTCAGTAGTTTGTATGGCCCCCACATCCTTGTATACATGGCTGACAATGTCGGGCATACTGAGCGGATGGTGCTCTGGAGGGTGATCTCCCAGGTCTGGACCAGAGGATCACTGAGCTCCTGGACAGTCTAAGGTACAATCTGGTGGCCAATACATAATGTCCAAGAAGTGTTCTGTTGGATTTAGGTCAGGCGAGTGTTGGGGCCAGTCAGTGGTATCAATTCCTTCATCCTTCAGGAACTGCCTGCATTCTCTTGCAACATGAGGCCTGCACGGTTGTCCACCAAGAGGACGCCAGGACCCACTCCACCACTGTAGTGTCTGGCAATAGGTCCAGAGATTTCATCCTGGTACCTAATGGCAGTCAGGGTGCCGTTGCCTAGCCTCTAGAGGTCTGTGTCCCCCTCCGTGGATATCCCTCACCAGACCATCACTGACCCACCACTACACCAGTCATGCTGAACGATGCTATGGGCTCCTTGCACAAAGGAGCAGATACCAGTCCTGCTGATGGGTTTAGGACCTTCTGTGTCGCTGTCAAGATCTCCTACAGTAAATATCTGTCTCATGGAATCTCCTCCATGCTCTTCAGACTGTGCTGGGGGAGACATTAAACCTCCCAGCAATGGCACTTATTGATGTGCCATCCTGGAAGGGCTAGACAACCTGTGCAACCTCTGTAGGGTCCAGGCGTCGCTTCATGCTACCAGTAGTGACACTGACCCTAGCCAAATACCCCCCCCCCCCCCGGGGGGGGGGGGGGGTATTTGTTGCCCCTCTAATGCACCTGTTAATTTCAATAACACCAAAGCAGCTGAAGCTGATTAACAACCCCCCTCTGCTACTTAATGGAGGACATCAGTATCACCAAGTTTAATTGGCATTTAAAAAGTGTTCCTTCAATTTTTTTGAGAAGCATATAATTTGTACCATTGGTGTACTATTACAAAGTGACTGCATTCTGTCAAGCCTGAATTTTACATTTCATTGCCATGCTAAACCTTTTAAGTGGAATCAAAGTGTTAGATATATCTCCTGTTATTTATCATGGTTTGGTTTAGCTTCTCCTCTAAGCAAGCTGTCAGGCTTGATGCCACACAAGTGTGGACATATTTTAGGGACCCATAAACATCCATAAACATTGGCTTTGTGCTTGTTAACACAGCACGACTGAATGAAAAGCTTTGGCAGAATGTGTGCCTGCTAAGCTCATATTTCAGTTTGCATTTTGGTTCTTCTTACAGTGTTATTTCAGTATAGCTTCTTTGATGCACCTAATGATGTGTCTCTTTTTATTTGTCAAACTGGTTATGTAGATTTTGTTTTGGTGTTTTATGATTAGTTATATTCCTCTCTATCGAAGACCACCATAGCGACATAGAATTGATGTTAGCGTCTTTCTCCTTTAAGTAAGCTAAACCAGTCATCTACTGTTACTATTACATTACTAATTACATCACAGTGAACTGTGAATGACTCCGTGCTACAAAACGGTCAATGGAAAAAGCTCAAAGTGGGTTGTTGTATATTCTTGCTTGTAATGAGTAAATACTTCACACAAACACACTGGTGTGTTTCTGTGTGTGTGTCTGTTTTTGTGTTCATCTATGTGTGCTAGTATGCATTTGCATTGATATGTTGGTAAAATTGCATCAGTTTATATGCACATACAGTGAACAGACCTGTATTGTAAAGTGCCCTGTTCCTTCTGAGGAAGAAATTAGCAATGAAGTTTAGCTGTTGTTATCTATATTATTTAGAGTGATTCTTTTAGATGTGTTCATTTGTTTAGGCAGATGAAAGTGACATAATCTATAATGCAGTGCCTCTTCTAAATAGGTTTTAGACATAGGTGGAATTCTTTAGGAAATCAGGATACTATAAATGGTCTTAAGTAATGGCTGTTAATAGAATAGATTAATTTCTAGCCTTAGTCTTGTAATGGGATTGATAAAATCTTTTAAGTACATTTAAATACATTTGCTACTATTATTTAGATCTGTAGTTTACCTAGTGAAATGGTCACTGTGAGAGTGGTTTGTTTTGTGAAAAAGCCTTTTGTAAATATTCTGCATTTC
Organism: Archocentrus centrarchus; assembly: GCF_007364275.1. Taxonomy (NCBI): domain Eukaryota; kingdom Metazoa; phylum Chordata; class Actinopteri; order Cichliformes; family Cichlidae; genus Archocentrus; species Archocentrus centrarchus. The sequence goes on along the minus strand of NC_044346.1, from coordinate 27,360,649 downwards.
AGTGAACAATTGTTAGCATGTGTAAATTGCCAACTAAAGCTAAAATATTTAACTATATAAAGTTTGATATTATTGAATTTTTATTGTCATTTATTGAAATCATTGTCAGTGTCACTGGAAATCTTAAACATAAGCCAACTGGAAGTGTTAGATTCTTCTAATTTGGTATTTTTAATTTTGAATAGTTTAACTGTCAGTGGCTCATTTGCAGCAAAAGCTATTAGTATATCAGAAGACACCTACTGCACATGTGGTACATTCTGAAAGTGTTTATTTCCTAGTTCCTGTATGTCTTCATAGCTTCTAGAATTGCATATTTATGAAACATTGACCCATATGCCATTCTCCGCTTGCTTTTTCTTATTGGCAGGAAAAAAAAATTTTTTTTTTTTTCTTTCATCTGGCACAGATAGATTCTTAGTTATAAAGCAAGGTTAAGAATCTATCTGTGCCAGATGAAAGGGGAAAAAAAAGAATTTTATTTTTTTCTTTCATCTGGCACAGATAGATTCTTAACCTTGCTTTATAACTGATTGTCTTTCAGGGGAAACATGCAAACCATGCAGAGCACCTCCCACCTGAAGGATATGGTGAGTATAACCTACTACAGGTGTTTACTGCTTTTGATGATAATTCCTTCTTTTTTTTTTTTTTTTCAAAGCCCCATCATCTACAGCAGTTCTCATGCATAAAAGTGGTTAACTGTCTCTCTTCTAGATTTGCAGACAGATGTGTTGTTAAAAAGAGTAATTTGTTGCACAGACCTCTTGGGGTGTATCTAATCACTGTGTTTTAGCTTTTAACACAACTTAGGATAATAGACCTTGGACAGCTATATGCAGGGAAACTGAGATATAACAGCAACAGTGTTGGTGCTTATAATTCCATCCTGGCTACATTTCTTGTCTTGATCACAGTACTTTGTGTAATAGGTTAAGTTTTAGAAGAGAGCAGATTTTACCATTGTTTTATTTGTCTGTCAGATACACATAGATGCACATCTTAGCACATTTTGATACTATGAGCGAGTTTGAAGCAGTGTCCCCAGAAATGAGGCTAGACCCCCTCAAATTTTTTGGCTATTTTAAGGCAATGTGGGTTGTTTTTTTCTTCTTACAGTTGTTGATTTTTATCAGGCTGCATTAAGTTCTGCAAAGATCCAGTCTGCAAAAGTTGAAAACTTCTGAAAATAATCACTTTCTGCCCCCAGTCTCAAAATTAATACAAGCTTGGCCATCAGTTACCTACAATGTGCCTTCCACTCTTATAGAATCCACACACTAAATAATATTTAAGTGATGGTCCCACAGTTTCACTTAGGGGGATTAGTAATTATCCAGTTGCATTTTATTTGATAAATCTTTTTCCCTCAATGTTACTCTTTGCAGTCCAACCAAACCCAACAGTATTGATGGGAAACCCTATCCGAGCATTCACACCACCTTTGGGTGGCACACCAGCTGGTATGGGCAAGTCACCCAGTCCTGTGCAGCGGATAGATCCTCACACAGGTGCCAGTATCCTCTACGTTCCAGCTGTATATGGTGGAAACATGGTCATGCCCATGCCCCTGCCTGTAAGTTTTCTGCTTTTGAAAACATAATGACAGATGCATAAGTCAAATATTGTATTTTTAAAAAAAGGAATTTATAAAACAGTTTGCTTATTTAAAAAGAAAAAAGTGTGAAACTGCACTGCTGATATGTGTAAATGTATGTATTTAGTATTTTTTAGTATGTATTTTTTTTTTGAATAATAGTCATTAATTATTCTAATCAAAATGATTAAAGCATTTTTATTGGTTGACAAGTAGTAATGTGTAAACTAATAATAGCCCCTCTGCCTATATTCTGTATACCACAGGAAAAATGTTATTGATGCAAAATTTTATTTTTATTCTCCTAAGTTGCCCTGGCCAGGTTACCAGAATCGCTTTGCGGTGGACCCTCGCATCATGGGTCATCCAGCAGCCATGGCCTACAACTTTAATCTTCTGCAGCCACCAAATCGAGGCTCCCCCATTCCTTATAGTGGGGTGGCACACCCCTCTCCTCTAGGATTGGCCCAGCCGAGCCCTGACAAAGAGCCGTCTGACCCTATCAGAAATGGTGTGCATTGACTTTCATTTCCAAATCAAGAGATGAGTTAAAATTGCAAATTTAAGTTGGGTTTTTTGTTTGTTTGTTTTTTAATTTAAAATTTTTGCTTTCTTTTTGACTTCTTAGGTAAATTAGAAGGATGCTCAAAGTCAGAGCAGAACCATCTTCAGACGCCAGAGAGAAAAAACACAGACATGAAGGAAAAACAGGCAAGTTGTTAACACTTGTTTTTTTTTTTTGAAGTAAAAGTAATTTAAATAATTTAAATCTGTTATTTATACCCAAAACACATTTGTCAAAAGCAGTAATAAATTCCTTGTACAACTGTAATGTTTTTGCTTATGGTGTTTGGATTGGTTTTCTCTCTTTTTTTTTTTTTTTTTTTTTTTTTTTTATATCTTTCGTCCAGGGAGATTTAGACACGGGCCAAAGTCGAAGTCTGGATTCACAGACAGAAGGCCTAGTTGGATTTCCCAACTCCATGCTCCATCGAAAAGACCCCTCAGCTGCCCAAAGACCCCTTAACTACCACCTTGCACCACCTGCTCCAGCTTTTCCTTCAAATACAGTCAGTGGAAGACCCTTCCCTCAGCAGTTTCCAGTCACTAGGCTTCCTTATCGGGTTAGCCACCCTCAACACCCAGGGATGGCCCAACAAAGTCAGCAGCAGCAACAGCAGCTCAGTCCTGCCTACACTGGTGGAAGTCATAATGCTTCTTTTTTCAGTGGCCCTATACCCACTCACAGATCTGTCCAGTCCCCGACTTTGAATGGGCCAGAGTCTGGAGGAGTGGAGGAGATAAGTAGCTCTGTTAGGACTCCGATGGGCCACCCAGGAGGCCACCACTCAGGCCTGTCACAGCATAACAGGGTCAGCAGCTTTGGGGAAGATGGACAGGATGGAAACCCAGGAGATGGTTTGGGTGAGTAGAACACCGTATTTAATACAAGTTTAAATTTAGTTAGCTAATGAATTAATCACTTCGTATTACAGAGAATCTGAAGACAAGGATGACAGAAAATTAGCATCTTATTAACTCTATTTAGAATATGCATGATGATTTTGAGTGATATAATCCATCTTATTTTTCACATAGACATCTTTTCAAGAGATTCTGAACTTTGTGGGCATGTATTCAGAGAGAGTTCTGCTTTTCCAGGTGTCTTAATATCTTGCTCAGGATTGAAACTGCTGCGAGGCTTGCAGACTATTTCCGTTCTTTGCATTCTGCTTAGAGAAAACTTTCTCTGAACTTTATTATGAAAAGTTACCTCACCCTCCAAGGTTTAGAGGTGAAGAGATTATTTGACAAACATGTAAATTCCACTTTGCTGGCTAGAATTGAATTAACATCTTTCATATGTTTAAAAAGTAAATATTTCATTATTTGGTACATTTAATATATTGAGTCATTTACTGGTTATTTATTCATAGAGAATCTGCTTAAAGGTATTCTTAACCCTGCAGTGTACACTAACCCTCCAGCTCACAGAATTATGCAGACCACATCAGTGACTTCAAAAACTAATCACATCATTGCCCTTTCAGACCTCCAGGGATCCTTGGCTCTAGAGGCCCTTAGCCAACAGCAGCAGCAGGCAGCGAGGCTGGGCCAGTGGGGGGAGGCAGCAGGCCCTTTCCTCCAGGGCAGTGTTGCCTTTCCTCTGCCCCAACAGCTTGCCCACCTTGCTCAGTCTAACATGGCTCGCTTTCCGCATCAGCTTCTCCGGGCAGGTAACTGGGGCCTTAGTTCCAATCTGGATGATGATGCTGTTGCTTCTGCCTCAGCTGGGCCAACTTTCAACAGGTTAGACTAAGCACTAGTGTGTTTTATATAAATATGACTATACATTTTACATTGTCACTTGTAATAATCTGGTAACTTGATGTCAAAGAAATATTGCAGGTTAGATACTGAACTTTGACATAATGTGTACATTTTTACATAATTTAAGCATTAGTATAAATATAATATAATAATATAAATATGAAACACAGCTTGTTGAAATCTGTTTTGTAATGTGTGCTCTTTTGTGTCTCCCTTTTGGTATGGTGAATTATTTTATGGCCATTGCTAAATGTGTTTTTCTTTGATGTTGTTTTCAAATATAATACCAAGTTCACATAATAAAATACATTTTTAATTTCTAGGTACCCAGGCCTCTTGAGAGAGATAACGCCACAGGAACAGCCTGAGCCCAGGGAAGCCCCTGAGATGCAGCCCCCACCTCAGTCTCGCCTCCTCCAGTATCGCCAGTCCCAGCCCCAGCCCCAGCCCCGTGGCTCAGGTGACCATTCGTCCTCTTTAGCCACCATTTCCAATCAAGCTGGCCCTTTTCCGTCAGGACTCTACTCCCATGACACAGGTCGGGATTTACTTAACGAAAACCTGCTTAACAACCAAGCTTTGCAGCAGCACCCAGGGAATCCCCTGTACAATACTGGTAGCTTCCCACATCAGCCGCCAGCTCAGTCTGCCAGCCCTCCTCCCTCCCAGGTCAAATACCTTCTGCAAGAGGCCCAGTGGTCCCATGGTGGAGCTACATCAGTGAGCCCCCCTCAGCAGAACCACCTGATGGGGAACCAGGGCCATGGCCTTCCTTATGGACTGCCCATCATGGCTCACCCTAGCAGGCAGGAGCAGGTCCACCTGATGCAACTTCACCATCAGCACCAGCAGCAGCAGCAGCAGCAACAACAACAACAGCAACAACACCAACAAAATCAAGGTCCAGATCAGGAGCCCTATCATCCATTATCCCCCAGAACATCAGCAGCCACAGCACATCACAGTGTAGATGAGGTAAGGGTTATTTATTTATATGGTATTAAATAATATTTCAATAAGTTTGGCCATGAACCTGAAGTGGTAAACTAGCATCTCTATGCTAAAATAATTTGTCCAGAGGCGAGAAGCACAGGGGGCACAGCTAAAGTTACTTTAAAAATAATGGAGCAAAGATCCAGTTCAGTGACTCCAAATATGAGTGGTGATGCAGTGTGTGGCTACAGCTGCTTGTGTCAGGACACCTGTCAGTCAAATCAGTCATGCCCCAATATCTAGTATCCAGATAGCTGAGTTATTTAAAAAAAAAAAACCCTGTGCAGTTGTTATGAAGTCAGAAACTAATACATAGAGAACAAAAAAGTTTTGGGTGTCAGGTTCTAAATATTTTAACATGGGAGTATGTGGGGATTCATTCACTCTTGGAGTACGAGAAATGTGTGCTGTTGCTTGTTGTAAATATTACAAATAACACTGTTTGGGAAATGTTTTGGTGAGAGGATTATGTAGTGATATGCTAATTAGCCGTATGCTCATGTTGGTGGTAAGCCAGAATTTAGCTAAATCCAGCTATTAACTGAAACACTGTTAAACTTGCTGTTCACTGGCTTCTTAAAGTAGAGATTTCAAACAGCCCTGTATCAAAATATGCTAACAAAGCTGGATTAAATCATCCAAATCTAAATGAAGCTGAAAAAAATATTGAAGATGTGTTGCTAGAATGCTGACCTCCAAGAAGTAAACAGAATACATTTATTACTCCTTGCTTCCTATGTAAACCATTGCTTGCTTTATTTATTCTCGTGTTATTTTAATTGAATTAGAGTATAATCCTATAAATGAGTGTGCTTCTGCTCAGTGACTGGAATATTTCCAAAGCAAATAAGCACAGGCGATGCTCAGTGTAAAACAACTTTGACAAACACTTGCAAAAGAGTTTTGACCTTTTCCCTGACTAAATAAGCAATTTCTAGAAAAGGTTATTCTGACTTATCACAACACAGAGAGCACAAGTTCTCATTGTTGTGAGTCACTGGGAATTTTAATGACATATTGAATACTCTCTGTCATGATATATCTCCTTCTCACCTTGTTTGTGTACCTATCTGTACAGTATGAACCCAGAGGTCCAGGTCGGCCCCTCTATCAGCGCCGCATCTCCTCCAGCTACCCAGATGAATCATCTCCAGCCAACACCCACAATGCTCTGTCACAGCAATCCCAGCCTTGTACATCAGATACCCAGGACCACCCTCATGCTCACATACAGCATCATCAGCACCCACATGCCCCATACACTTATCCTTCACATGACCACCTCTGGCCCAGCAATGGAGGGGGTCCCGGTCCGTTTCAGAACATTCCATGTAACGGAGCCGGCACACTCGGTCAGCATCGGGACCTTCTAGGTAAATATTGCTTTTTCAGCCATGGTGTCTTCTTCACTTGAGTGTTTTATTTTGTTCTATGATAGTCGTTTATACTGTGTGCTAAATTTTGTGTCCGTGTCTCATTCACCTCTCATCTTCTTTGGCTACCTTCCTACATGACAGCTACCAAGACCCTTCGTCAGGTAGAGGAGCAGGCAAAGGCAGAAGCCACAGGAGCACAGCAGACACATCCACACTCCCTCAACTCGCTCCAGCATCAGTTTCCTCCTCTTATGCCCAACAATAAGCAGCAGCAGCAGCCTCAGCCACCCACAGAGTCCAACCAGGGGGCTCCAAATTTAGGCAAACAACCTACCATGTCCTACGCGAGCGCCCTTCGTGCTCCGCCTAAGCCCCGAGCTGTTCGACCTGAACAGGTCAAAAAGAACAGCGACCCTCTCTCCCTCCTACAAGAGCTGAGTATAGGAAGTTCAAATGGTAGCAATGGGTACTATTCCTATTTTAAATGAGTGTCACTTCTCCCACATAAGTGACAAGTACTAATAAAAAAATACAAAAAACAAAAAAAAACCTTTAAAAAAAAACCCAAAACAAATAAAGAAAATTAATTTAAAAAAAGGCAAAATCGTTTCTAAAAAATACACAAAAATAGTGCAAAGTGCATTTAAAATTGTTTCTATCAGTAGGTTGGTTTTCTGCATTTTGTTTCATTTTAACTTTTTATTTTTAACAGTCTTTTACCCCCATCCTATTTCACATATCTGTGAAGAAAATAAGTATATATAATGAATGCATTACTGGTATATATACATACTCAATATGTATATATGAATATATACTTATATTATCTACACTTGTATATGTACGTAATGCTTAAAAAAAATAAAAAAAAATAAAAAAAAAATGGTGAGAGTTGGTTGACCACTTAGCTACCCGCTTGTTTTTTTCCTTATTGAAATTGGTTTTGAGAAATAAGTATGTTGATGTTTTTATGAATTTTTTTTTTTTTTTTATTCCTCAGTTTTGAGTGGACATTACTTTTTGATTTTCATACTACTGTAGATGTAATGGACAAAAGCTAAGTGGTCAACTGACACAGAAACTACATGGAACAGTGTATAGAAGTAGATAAATTTTCCTCTAATATGTACATATAAAGAAAATAAAAGACTGAATTGTATGCCACAGACATGTCCTTAAATTCCTGTATCATGCTAGCATTTGCGTTATAAGTTGTTTTCTGTTTTCAGCTTCTGATCTTTAATTCTTAGACATCCTTACCTGGGAATCATCTTCAGTGAATTTAGTAGAAAATGTGATTATTTATGGGGGAAAAAAAATACAAATATTGATTGCATATTTTACCTTTTACCAGCGTCTCATCAGCTAAAATGCTGCGTGAACATGTCAGAACAGCAACAGCCATTTCATTCCTCCTCTGTTTGCTTTAAAGATCAGAGAACACCAGACATCACTTTCAGTGATAAGATTATCCTAAACTGTTTTACTTGTGGCTGACGCACAGTTACATGAAGTTTTTGTTGTTGTTGTTGGTTTTATTTTATTTTTATTCTTTGTTTAAGACAGTCATTATTATATTGTGAACTTGCTTTGCAGCTCATGTCCACCAGTATGTCAGCAGATTTTTGCCAGTGACATTGCTTCAGTGTAACTACTGGAGATGTGAAACGGACAGAGTTTTTATTGTTTTGTTGGAACAGGTCGCAGTACTCTGAAGGTTTGTGCAAGTGAAAGAGCGGTGAGTTCAGAGTAGTGTTGTAATAGGCGAGCTGAAACTGAGAAGGTGATCTATAATTGCAGTCAGATGTTTTTGAACACAATTATTGGTCTTAGGTATGTTGTAACTTAGGAGTAAACACCCTGAAATTTGAAAATGAATGTCGTAGGTGCGAAACCTTTTTTTTTTTTTTTTTTTTTATTTGGTGGGGCTTCTTTATTTACTTGGAAATCAATGAAATCCAAGTCACTGATGATAGGCCCATCTGTTACACATAACTTTATCTCAGAGATGTTTTGCAGTTTCTCAGCTTTTAGCCACTTAGTTTTAGGCCAGAATATTCAAAGGTTTTTCATTTGTTAGGAATAAATAACCATTTATGTCTTTGGATTTGTCTCATTTGAAAATGCTTCCACCACAAACATTGATCAGCAGTCAGCAGCTTTTCCCATGTCCTGGATATTTTCTCATTTCAGAATATGTCATTTCAACCTTTAAAACGACTGAAAAGAATAATGAAAAGTGACATAAAACTCAAGTATTCTGTTCAGAAACTTTTGACTGTTTTGCTTTTAGGCTGTGAATAAGAAGAATGAATTGGAAGTGTTACAGATGTTCCTCATGGTTCACAGAACCTTTTAAATCTGATTAGATATATTAATGTTAATACAGTAGATCTGTTTCATTCTCTTTTAATTTAGCTGAAATAGCTCTAATCATGCTTTGCATTTTGCTGCGGCAACATTTTTCTATACATCTAATGTCCTAATATAACACAAGCTGAATCGTGCCCATAAGTTACTTAAAATTAGTTGACACATAACAGCAACACACATACATGCACATGAATTTTACTTGAAATCCTGATGATTTGAGTCACGTGGAAGTGAAATCTAAAAAGACACTCATACACTGTAGCTGCTAATTTTTTATTTAATTTTTTTAAATTTCATGATAAAGGCAATAGTGGCAACAGTAGTCCAGTGCTTGGTCCTGTCGTTTAATTCATGAATTGTTAACACATCACTGCCCCGTCTGCAATTTGCTAAAACAATAAATCCCGCTGTTTCATGGCTTCCACGTGGCAGTGAATCTCATAAATTTCTCTAAAGGTCACTTCCTCAGAACCCTACAGCTTATAACTTTGTTTTGAGCAGTCAGCGGAGAGCTTCTTACAAGGTATGGTTTTTGTTTTCACATTTTGACATTCTAGTTCAACGGTCTAGATTTTTTGACTTTGCAGAGAACACATACTTGTAAATATGCATTTTCTAGGTATTTACAAACAAGAACTTTGGGAACACCTCAATTTTGTAGAAGCTGTTCAAAGAAGAGGTATGCCCTTTTTAATTATGCAAATTCACAAAAAATAATTCTAGAAATGGACGACAACAACCCAGTTGGTAGTTGCAACATATTGTAACTTTTTAGAGTTTTTCTTTTTTTTTTTTTTTTCTTTTTTTTTTAAAAAAAGATGGTGTCTGGCTTATTAGGCAGAGGAGACATTCTGTTGCAGCTGTTACAAGACAACTTCTTTCACTGTACAATGCATATTTTTAAGTACATTTTGCTGGATTTGTCTCTTTTTTTTTTTTTTTTTTTTTCTCACCACTTCCCAGCTGTACAACAATCAAAACAGATTAATTTTTAAATGTGAAGTCTTTTTCTTTTCATGCATGTTGAGATGATCTGGCTGGTTTTTATCCCTGTTTTTACCAGTTTGTATTGATTTATGGACGGAAAAACAAAAGGAAAAAAAAAAAAGCTTTTTGTTTAACCTACAGAGTCAGATTTTTGGTATATTATTTGATGTGTACAATAACTTGTGACATTATCAACAAATCTATTATACTATTTTACTAATGTGTGAATCAAATATGTAATGATCATGTTAGCGCTTTTTTTTTCCCTTCCCCCCCTTATAGTTAGTTGGCAAATGTGAAGCTGAGGTTGCTCCCTACTGTGTACTGACATTAAAAAAGCTTTGGTTTTGGTTGGCTAATCTCTGAAGCTGTGCAATATTAATATTTCACAACTTCTTTAGATACAGTTTTATTCTCGAAGCAGAAGAGATTGAGCCAAAGGCATTCTAAAGGAATTCATGATTTTTTGGTGGTTGATTTCCTTTTAATACTTCCTGTCAGGAGTCTTTCTTTTGAAAGTATCAACTTTTTAGTAAACAAAAGCTCTTTATTTGTGTAATTGAGTTGGATTTTAAATGCTTTCACCTCCCATCATTGCTCCATTTATTACAATCTGAGGTGTATATTTAATTGAGAAATGTTTTGGTATTTCCTTTTAAAGAAAACAAAGTGAAACCAACTTGTGTGTGGCACACTGAATGGGAGCAACCTTTTGCCCAGTTAGCAGAGAGCACTGTGTTCAGCCTTCTATAAACGCCATCTTTTCCCGTTATTTGTTGGCTCTCCTCTGTTCTTTCCTTGCTGCAGTGAATCAATGGCTCACCTGTTCTCCCTGCTTCCCAGTCCCATTGGTTCCTTACTTGTGGATACAAAACAATGGATAGATCTGTTTTGCTCTTCATTTCAGTTGGTGGTGGTTATGATTCAAGGATTTTGACTGTGTTTTAAAGGTTTATTTTCTTTTTTATTTGTTTCTCTATTAAAGTGTTTTTATTGAAATTATTTGAGTTCTGTTTCTTTATCTTCTGCATTGCTGCAAAGTTTTTCCACCTGCGTCCAGATGGACTTTTTCTGCATAAAAATAAAGTAGTCCAAGATAAAAGTTTTGCGAACATTTCAAGATAGAATTTTTATTACAAACCTGTAAAGCAGTATATAACTAACACACACTTAAAATCTACTGCATTCAAACTTTAATTGCATGCCATATTCAGTAAAAAAGAGGAGGTTCACATCAACAGCTGCCTCTACTTACAATCTTTAATATTTTTTTTAACTTCAGTTTTGAGTGACAAAAATTTAAAGTCAAGTCAAAGAAAATTCACTTTGAAAGTAAATAACTGGGTGTTCTCCCACCTCTGAGCAAAAATGATGCAAGGCTGACAGAACAATGACAGTGTGGTCTACAATGCACCGCACAAAATGGTCTAAACGTCCATTCAATCATGCACCTCAGCATGCACAGGATCGAAGCCATTTGACGGGGGAATTCAAGAAAAGTAAAATACGTCAGAGCCTTTCAGCATGTTGCATGATGTCAGCAGCTTTAATATTATAAAAACCTAACTTTTTTATAATAATCAAAAAAAGTCATTAGAGGATAGGATATTGGAGTGACTGGCTGAAAGCTCTATGCTGCTTGTTCTCACTTTGGAGTCTCTTGGTTGTGCTGCATGGTACAGACTGCATTGCCATAGAAGAGGTATATACTATATGGTATCTATAGCTTTGCTTTTCAGTTCCAACTGGACTAATATAATTTTCATTTCGTCTCATGATGTTAGACCCCAATATTTTTTCCCCACATACCATAACCTTATTTTATAAAGCTGTCACTGCTTAATGTGGACTATTACATGTTGAACTTATTGAATTTCATTATTTATTTTGCAGTTTTAATAAAGTTTTATTACAGCTCATCTGTCTGAAACTGCATGTAGGGTTACAGTTCAGTGACACATCGTGAACCTCGGGGGGGCTTTTTATGTCCTCTATGTTAACTGCATATACGGATGGAAATGCACATTTGCCATATGGGTCAAATGGGTCATGACGACACAGGAAAATGAACAAAGACATTTTTTGTATCAGTTTGGCATGGGAGTTGTCAAGGCCTTGTATGTGCACCTGCTAGAACTGAATCTTTTCCAGCATGACTGGTGCTGCAGACTGTGGGTGTTTAACATTCAGCTTGCCACACACACACATACACATACGTACTCTGAGCAAGTGGTTTGCTCAAGATCTTTCCTTTACCCATGAAGTTCTAGACTTATGCACCATTATTTATCTTTAAATGATGTTTTTAAATATACATCCTAGAGGTACACAGTTTAAGCTGTATAAAGCTAGAAAATGAGTTGTTTTAATTGACAATATAAGAGGGCTTCCTGGATTGATGCTATAAAAAATACAGAACACCACTAGCTATGTACAACATATCATACATTATGCAGTGCATAAAATCAACTGGCCTGCATGTCAGGCCATTGGTACTCATTTTCTTCTCAAAATACAATGTCATTTCAGCTAAGGAGCCACACATGGGAGCCAAGAAAGTCCATAGTAATATTACAATAACTTATCATCAGTAAAAATATGCCAGTAAAATATGAGCTGGAGGGGAAAGGCAACAGTAAAAATGCTTGCAAATACCATGTGAGCAGTGTGTGCTCTTAGTGACAATTAGAGCAGGTCTTAAGCCACAGGTCAGATTTAAACTGCGGACTACAACATGAAATTGTAGGTGTTGCAAAGAACTACTCTTTACACTGTGATTTGACATACAGGATAAGGAAAAATTAAACTCATACAAAAGGCCCTTTTTATAGTTCCTGCATGGAAGATACAGTAACATTGTTTGTTTTCATCCTACTCTCTGATGACAAGCTGTTCTTGTCTAATCTAACATTTGTATTCAAAATAAGACCGTCCTTCTTTTCCTGCATTTGTCCGTATGTCTTGCTGTCACTCAACTTGTTCCGGCTCAGCATCCATGCAAGTTTCCCATGGATTCCTGGGCATCTGGGGCATGGAGAGGATCAAGAGTGCAAAGCCACAGAGAAAGAGGAGGACAAAGCCAGTGCAGGCACAAGCAAAGGACCAGCCATAGTAGTATGCAATCCAAATTGTGTCCTCACTCTCAATCACGCGTTTTACTGACTGACGCATCACCTCCAGTGAGATGAACGAGCAGAGACCTAAGAAGGAGAGCGATGTTTAAGCATTAGTCACAGCTTATAGTAACACCTGTGGTAACTACATATTCCCATGCTAACTGAAGATAAAACACTTAGTGATCATAAGAGCAAAAGGAGTGTAAAACTGTAAAAGCTGCAGGGAAATTACATTTTGTAGTAACTGAACCCACCTGCAAATGCAAAAAACATGCCAGCTGGTTTAAGGAGGTAGTCTCTTTTTTTGCTTGTGCCAGTACATGAGCCCAGCAGACAAAGAGACCCAAGAATCATGAAGGCCAGACTGAAGATGGCGATGGCTGCAGCAGAGATGTTGTATTCTGGAAAGACAGAAAAAGTGGTTCCCGTGAAAATATTCAATCACGTTTAGTACAGGTTTGAGTGAATGCTGTAACTAAAAATAATACAGAGACATCTATATATTGTTTTTTAATTATAATGTACATTCAAAGAAGTTGGGACTGTGGAGTGGAAAAATTGTTTAATGATTAAAACAAACAAACAAAAAAAACACCTCTGCTCCTCTGTACAAGACTGTGAAAATAATTTAATAATTCCAAAGCTGCAAAAAAAAAAAAGGGAATATTTCATCATCCTTGATGCATAAAACAGAAAGCTGGAAGGACAACAGACAAGGTCAGAAACCAACACTGAATGGCTGTGGTCTTCAAGCTTTCAATCAGGAGCGTCAACTTTATTCAGACAGGAGTAAATAATCCGGGTGATCTGAACTATCTTCAGTAGCTGAAAAATACATGTGGTATTTGGTACTTTGGTGAGTTTATAGAGTATCAGAGCAGATTTAACTACACAGGCCACACTTGGCAGGACCATTTCAAGAATATTCATGCTTATACATGATTAGTTCGCAGTAAGAAAAATACATGAAATACCTGCAAACTTATCCTCCATTTTACTATGAATGCAACAGCCTTGAAATTAAATGGACTAAATGTACTCTGGTCTTTCATTCAGAGTCTAGAACAGCAGCTGCCTAGGTTGCTGAGCAGAGAGGTAGATAGGACCCAAGGCCTTTGATCTGTATCCTGTTCGCCTGTGAACCATGCCCAGGGGAGAGAAAGGCACCCCTTTGGGGGGAAAAAGAGCCTTCATCTTCTTCTGGCAGTGGAGGATGGGCTACACCACAAACACCTCTTTAACATAAAGCGTGCGCGCGTGTGTGTGTGTGTGTGCGTGCGTGCGTGCGTGCGTGCGTGTGTGTGTGTGTGGAGGTTGGTGGCTAACTCAAGTCTGCAAAAACATGGATTCTCACATTCCATGAGAAATAGAGACATCAAAAACCTTTCTGTATTTCATTCACACAGCACTTGCTTCACTGTGTTGCTCAAAGATTTTTTCAGTCTGCAGAAACATGAACTTAACATGACAAAACTCTCCACCACAGAAAAGGCCAGAGTTTTGAGAATATGTCCAAGGCAAAAATAAAGTTTAAATTCAAATTATTCCTACATATTGCAGTTATTTTTATGTGTTGATCGCTTTGACGAAAATCCCTTTCATGTGTACTGCAACAGTATTTATTTTTATTTTTGCTTCTAAGCATGTACTTTAAATATGTGTATATATTAATAAATATGTGAGATAAAATGTACCATATAGGATGGATATATAAATGCATGAATATAGATAAGAGAGCTCTGAGCAGCTGTGTCTGCCATCTATGTCTTTATGCAGTGATTCAGAGAAGTTTGGTTCATTCGGGCCTTGTGTACCCTGCTGAAGGAGACAGTTTAGAAAGAAACTGCAAATATTTGGTTCCTTTAACACAAAAATCCTTTTTACTCTCAACTTCTGAGATTTTCACTTATGTTTTTACTGGTGACCTCCAACCTCTGAAGTAGCTCGTTATAACAGTGTGCCTGTGTTGACAAAGTACACATAGTGTTTGCATTCAGTCTTGTGCGCCATCATGGTAAAACCAAATGGCTTAATCATGAGTGAACAAAACCACAGGAATCTTGGTCCATGAATGCTTGCTTCTCAGGCTTTAAGATGTGGGGTGTGTACTCTACAGAGCTCTTTTCACATTTACAGAAGTTTACATACACTCATCATGGGTGTATGTAAACATGCAATGAATGTCATTGTAATTTGGGGGTTTTGATGTTTTCTTTGAACTGGTCTTTTTCCATGGTGGAAAGATTGTACAGTATACATATTTAATGATTTAAAAAAAAAGAATTGGGTACACAAGGTTGAATATATTTTTATATATTTTCCTCAAATACGCTGCTCAAAGAAACTAAAGGAACACTTTGAAAGCACATCAGATCTCATTGGGGGGGGGGGGTCATGCTGGATATCTGTACTGATATGGACTGGGTAATACGTTAGGAACAAAAGGATGCCACATCATTTGATGTAAATGAAAATGATCAGCCTACAGAGGACTGAATTCAAAGACACTCTGAAAATCACAGTGAAAAAAATGACGAGGCAGGGTAGTCCATTTTGCAGAAATTTCATTGTAGATACTCAAAATGGTACTCAGTAGTTTGTATGCTTGTACGCATGCATGCCTGACAACACTGGGGCATGCTTCTAATGAGAGGATGGATGGTGTCCTGGGGGATCTCCTCCTAGTCTGAGGTGCAACCTGGCGGTGTTGGATGGACTGAAACAAATTGTTCCAGTGGTGTTCTGTTGGATTTAGGTCAAGTGAGCACTGGGGCCAGTAGGAGGTATCAATTCCTTCATCCCACAGGAATTGCCCACATACTTTTCCTACATGATAGTGGGCATTGTTGAGGTCTAGGAGGAACTCAGGACCCACTGCACCAGCGTAGGGTCTGACAGTAGGTCCTGGGATTCATCCTGATACCTAATGGCAGTCAGGGTGCCGTTGCCTATCCTGTAGAGGTCTGTGAGTCCCTCCATGGCTATTCCTCCCCAAACCATCACTGACCCACCGCCAAACTGGTCAGGCTGAACAATGTTACAGGCAGCATAATGTTCTCCACAGCCTCTCCAGACCCTTTGATATCTGTCACATGTGCTCAGGGTGAACCCACACTCATCTGTGAAAATCACAGGGCACCAGTGGTGGACCTGCCAATTCTGGTATTCTATGGCAAATGCCAGTCGGGCTCCATAGTGTCAGGCAGTGAGCACAGGGCCCACTACAGAACGTCGGGCCCTCAGGCCACCCTCACCATTAAGTCTGTTTGTGATTGCTTGGTTTGAAACATTCACACCAGTGGCCTGCTGGAGGTCATTTTGTAAGGCTCTGCAGTGGTCACCCTGTTCCTCCTTGCACAAAGAAACAGATACCAGTCCTGCTGATAGGTTAGGGACCTTCCACCTCCCTGTCCAGCTCTCTTGGAGTAACTGCCTGTCTGGAACCTTCTGGCAATGGCAGGTATTGATGTGCCATCCTGGAGGAGGTGGACTACCTGTGCAACCTCTGTAGTCTCCTGGTATCACCTCAGGCTAACAGTAGTGACACTGACCCTAGTCAAATGGAACTAGTGAAAAAGCAGTCAGAAAAGATGAGGAGGGGCAAAAAATGTCAGTGTCATTGTTGCCTCTCTAGTGTTGTTCATTTCACTGACACCAAAGCAGCTGAAACTGATTAACCACCCCCTCTGCTACTTAACTGACCAGATCAATATCCCATAGGTTCAACTGACTTGATACTATACTCTGATTTAAAAGTGTTACCTTCACTATTATTCTGACTGTTTGATTGGACCACTAATAGGCTCCACACAGGCTGCCAAACAACATTCATTGGCTGGCCTCAATAAAGCCATATTTGTAATAAGGTCAGTGAAAGGAGTTAGATGGGGAGAAAAGAGGCTGAAACAAACAAACATAGCTTAAAAAAGGCAACTGTACTGTATGTACAGTACACTGATGCAGACTTTTACATGCAGTATAGAGAAATAAAAAATAGAAACTGGCTAGTTGGAGAAAGAAAGAAAAAAGAAACAAGTTGTCTTTCAAATAGGATTTCTCCACATCCTGTGAGATGTTCTGACATTGATAGACGGTCAGTCTACCTGCTGTGACATTGCTGACTGAGCCGTGGTCAGACATGAAACGTAAATGAAAATTTGAACCCACACAGAGGATAGCGGCATCAAGTGAGATCATTTGGAAAACCGTGAAGCAACTGCTACAGTTCGGCTTGTTTGATGTTCTGCTTCACACAGAGGAATGAAACATTTTTACTAAATGAATTCAGAGATGAAAGTCATTTTTTATTCTAGTATTTTAAGACAGGGTAAGATGAAGCAACTGCCAAAGGGAGAGAAAACAACAACAAAAAAAACAACCCATACCTTTCTGTGTTGTATATTCAAATATCTCAGCATCCTGCCCTGGAGTGAAGTGCCTGAAGTAAGTGCAATTTTCTTCTGTGAAAAGAAAAAAACAGAACAAAATCATATTTACTTCAATTTTCTCTTCAAATCTGCATTGATTACTTGTAGTCCACTTTGTGCCAGCACATTAAGTTAAAAACACATTATTGAAATGCAGATATTGCAAAATAAATTTTTTTTTATGGCTAATATGTCAGCAATTGAATCCGCATGAATCAGGCTTACATCCACAAGTTTAAAATAGATTATTCTTTTGGTCCTGCTTTTGTGTCCATTATTGTGCTATAAAACCAAAACAGTGAGCTGAAAGAGAAATTAGAACATTCTGTAAAGCTGAGAAGAACTGCAGCATTCAATCATAACTTTCTGTGAGTCACCACAAACATTTCTGATTACACATTATGATTACACAGAATATATGTCTTTTGTCCTCTCCCCTCAGCCCCAACCGGTCGCAGCAGATGACTGCCCCTCCCTGAGCCTGCTTCTGCTGGAGGTTTCTTCCTGTTAAAAGGGAGTTTTTCCTTCCCACTGTCGCCAAGTGCTGCTCATAGGGGGTCGTTTTGATTGTTGGGTTTTCTCAGTAATGATGATATAGTCTTTACTTTACAATATAAAGTGCCTTGAGGCGGCTGTTGTGATTTGGTGCTATATAAATAAAATTGAATTGAAATTTTATTTCACAAATCAAAACTTTTAATTTAAAAGATGTTTGTTTTTTTTTAAGTTAGCTTTGTCGTATGAAATTCTATTACATTTTAATTTTAATACATTTTATTATAATCATTTATGATTAATTTTATTACATATACATATAATTTCTTCATATGTAAATACAAGCAAGGCAAAGGAGCCATCAAGAGGGTTGTGTAGCACAGATATGACTTTAATTAATAATTAGTTAATTCAGGTGGGCTAATTTGTAAGCAAATAAACCAAACAGTCATAAAGGTGTTTTTATCTTGTGTTTTTTTTTTCCACTGAATGGTTTGTTTGGTTTATTTTGGTAATATTTTGGTGATGGTTTCCTCAATGTCTCATTTAGGATTAATTTTTATTTGACAAGATGCATTTTTAGAGACACAGCTATTTTTTTTTGCTCAGTCTTGCCCCACATTTCTTTGCGCTGTTAGCTCTATTCACCTTTTGTCACACACCTTTTGAATATGGCACTTCTATCAAACACTTCACATGGTCTCAGCTAAAGCTTACATTTTTCTCCAAAATGTGTCTTACATCCTATGATAATATTACCTCTAAAGTGACTGCTCTGCAGAACTTTGTGCTTTGTGTGATTTGACTGTGGTTACAGACATCAAGTTCAATTTTTGTCATGCAGACAAGGTGTTAAACCTCAGGGATTTGCAGAAATAAAGCCAAGTGTTATGTATTATGTGATCACACAGTTGTTTGATAGAAGAGGTGGTCTTTGATGCTGCGCCAGGTATACATTAAAAAAAAAAAAAATGTTGTCCCTTTTAGAAACAGGTTTGGTTTACAGTCAAATCTTGATTAGATGTGAGTTCTCATACCATCGGGATGTATGGAACCAAGTTGATCAAAGAATGCAGGACAGCTCATGTTTAACATTACATGAGCTTTTGAAAGCAGAAGAATGGCCTGGCATTAAAAGGTTTGAATATTATTATATTTGCTGAAACAGTGAGAACATTTATGTGTGCAACACCAGACCACTATGTCACTGTATCAGTTCTCTCATGCAAAGTCAGGTGCATGTCAGTGATCTTGACGGTATGAGGGCTTAACACACTGGCACATTCCTAATCCCAGTTTCCACACAGTCTCATCATAGGAAGTGAAATGCTTTCATGTGGAAATATGAAGTACTGCAGGGTATGACTTTATGGTAAGAACTTGATAGCTCGTGCTGGGCTAGCATGGAAATTTTCCTATTTACCAGGAAACTGAGCTAAATGGGATGTCAGGTGCCCCTAAAAGGAAATAACAGAGTGATTTGGTATAATAGGCAGAAAAAAATATTTGTGAATCTTATTTTTCCAAGCCAAGTCAATGCTGCAATGTTTACAAAAACCTCCTTTCAAACTGTGAGCTTTTAAAGTCATGTGTCATACAGTATTGTGTGGGTCTACATAGAAAAAAACAAAACAACAAAGAAAAAAAGGTGTTTTTTATGAATGAGGACAGGGACTGGCCATCAAAGAAAGGAAGGAAAAAACAGAGGTTGTTACTAAGCAACAAGCGCTGCTGTTTTTCCACTGTAGAAGGCGCATATGAGGGTGTGATAGAGGCTTGTCAACTACTTGTATTTCTGAGTCAGACCTTGCATTCAAAACAGAGGCTGGCCTTGAAACTTCACCTTTTTTTCTTTTTTCCCCCCCCAAAGCTATTCATGCTTTAAAGACATGCTGATCAGTGTCAATCATCCACAAACAAACAAACAAAAAAACCCAAAAAACAATGGTCTCCGTGTGAGACAAAATTTCATGATTATGGAACCAATTGCTATTTATGAGACCTTGGAGTGGATGGCTTAAGCTTATTATCACTACCAAACAGCTTTATTCCCACATGTGACTGTGTGTGCTCCCTAATTACCTCCACCAAGGAGGTTATGTTTTTGGTAGTGTTTGTGTGTGTGCCTGTGTGTGTGTGTGTGTGTGTGTGCATGCGTGCCATTCTGTCTGTAATGGTCAAAAAGCAGTGACAATAGCTTGAAATGTTTTGAATGAATTCTGATAAAACTTTGTAGGGGTGTAGAGCGAGGTCAAGTTAACAGTTCTTTAAATTTGGCTTACATCCACCACGGTCAGCTTAATGATTTATTGGTTGAAATTTGACAAAAAGCCTTTTAACTTAGAAACTATGATTCTTACAAGCGTGTTGCCAACACATATATAGATAGTTCTGTATTAAGATTTAAAATATCTTGTCACATTTGACCTCTGACCTGTCCTTCAAGGACAATAGATTGATCTGAAGTTGAGTAAAACAATGTTTCTTACAGCCATTGTTTGTATTACAATATATAAGCATATAGGGAATGATATATGGGGATTCTAAACATCACGTTACCTCTGACCTCTTCTTCATTTCATTTCATTCGGTTATAAAATGTCTTTTATCTTAAAAACTATGCTTAAAATTCTACTTCCCTTGTTTATATTGGCAACATTTAGGAAATGATACTGGTATATGGGGATTCTAAATATCACATCCAAATATTATGTCACATTTGACCGCTGATCTCACGTTTACATTTCACATCTGCCTTTCTTTCAAGTTGACCCCAAAATGTGTTAGACCTTTAAAGACAGTGTTGTCAAGAGAAAGAGTCTGTGTTTGTGGAAGGACACTACCACTACCACAAACACAGACAAACACAAATGTTGGGCTACTTCTTGTTACTCCTTTTCCTGCCAGGCTATTTTGACAAGCTCTTTAAAGCCTCCCTTTTTCCAAACAGGACTAGCCGCCATCTTTTGAATGACAAGGTGAGGACGCAGGATTAGCAGCATCTCTGCACATTGTCATGTCAGAGCAGCATCTTGTATAGCATTGATTTGTGCTGTCAGTTCATTTTTGGCTACATTGGGCTGTCAAAGCCTTTCTCATTCTTTGCTTTATCAGCTATGACAAGTGGAGTGTTGTTGCAGGGTCAAGAAAAATGTACACGTCAACAAAATTTCCTTTCAGTAAAAGGCGATCAGTGGCTTCTTTCAAACTTTTATTAATGTTTTGCTGGTTTTTGTGTGCAAAATGTGCAAATTCTAAAGATGAAAGGTGCAATGTTTCCCTCCTCTGTAACGCTCTGTAAATCTGAGCAGTCAAACTATGCATAAAGCTTTGATCCCACTACAAACTCACAATACCATGTGGATGCATGTCTGTTTAGGTCTTAAAGGTATCTCTAGCACCCCTTCTCCATCTGCAATGCCCATCCCTTGGTTGGTATTAGTTGCATGACTATATCTGCAAAATACCATTGATTCCACTGAGCTATGAATCCCATGCTCGGACAGGGTGAAGTAATTTGAGTGGTGTGCTGCATGGAGATGTGAAGCTGCAGGAAGGTCTTGAGGGAACAGGTTGGTGGGACAGCAGGCCTTGGAGCTATGCCTGACTCTTTCAGGCGGCCCCGTCACTCAGAGGAACGTTGGGCTCGGTGTGAACACTTGACCCTCACCCAGCACAGCTGAGTATTTACGTGGCCTATATTTATAACTACACCACATGCTTGCTGAGCAGTTTGCCCAATAATATGTATATTTAAAATCTCATGTTCTTTTGGATCTGGAACACTTTTGGATAAATTCAAACTATTTCCACTTTTTGCCAATGAAACTGTGAATATATCATCACCAGTTGTTTTCAGTACCCTTGAAAATTAAACATAGGGTGAGTAACTTGGAGGAGCCTTGCAGGCTGACTGCTTGCTAGAATATCTGATGTTACACATTAACACTTTGGAGCAGTTCAGATAGTTAAATATATCTACATTTAGAAATAAAGCAAGAAAAAAAACAAGAAAATAGTCATTATTAGCTGGAACTTTCTTCTTTGAGCTGATACTATATATAATGAAAATATGTATTGTGCACACAAGTTCTTTTTTTCCCTGAGATTATATCACAATCTGTGCTTTATCAACAGCTGGCATAAATAATGAGTCAACCCATATTTTCCAGTTGAGTCTCTCCCACTGAACAACATCTCACACGCTGTTTAAGTCCTGCTTTGGATCAGAGGACCTCTCTGAGGACAAGTGGTCATGATAAACAATAATGTTCCTCTCCAAATACAGTAACTGGGCCTGGGGAAACCCCTGGAAACACATAGGACATCTGCGAGTTTTTATTTAGTTCTTAAATAAAAGGCTGCCAAGGTAGCCAACACATTTGCCAAGTGAAACAGATCTGTCTCATTTCAGTGATTTTAATATATTTCATCATCCAAAATAATCCAGATCACTGCTTTGACCATGTATGTATATAAAAGTCAAAATCTGCAGATGAAGCATCCATTATGAGAAACAGTTGTCTCTTGCTCTTGCTGACTAAAGAATTCCCGTGTGCCTGGGTGGGTCAAGCTTATTTCGAATATTCAGCACATGCCTGCAGCAACAAGCCACCCTCAGGCATTTCACCTGCTCCTGGGATGGCCCTGCAGTGCACACAGTGTCTGGGATTCCTAAAACTTGCAGGCTGCCATAATCAGGTTCTATTTGTGAGTAGTATAAATTTGGTGTGATGTCTGGTCATGCTTCCAAAAACTCACGTAGCTCAGGTTTAAATAACACTTAACACTCAAGTAATAGTTTTTCAGATAATGGTCAATATGTCCCCAGGTTTGCCTCTGACAATGGCATAACTCTCACCACAGCTCATTGTCACATGAGCCTTTGCTCGCCAGCAACAGCTCAACGCCTCTTTTTTAAATTTAATTACAGTCTGCACTTTATTCAGGCATCTGTAACAGCATTGGGCATCACATAATGTTTACTCGGAGACATTCACAGCAAAGTGAGCCCTTGGCATGACATGAAAATACATGACATATAAACTGCGGTGGACAAATTATTCTGACCATTCAGTTAAGTAAAAGTATTAATACCAGTGTAAAGTGACATGTTGAATGGGCTGGTGTAAACATATTCCATTGCAAAGGCAATCCAGAAGCAGAAAGTCTCCTTTTGAGTGTTAGTTTATATTAAATGTATTGTCTTTTCTATTTCTAATTGACGCAGCATTTTAAATTGTATTAGACTGAAAGGAAACTTTTATTTATCTGCTGTCGCGTGATCGTTCTTTTGCATGAACGTGTAGTGTTTGTCTTATTTGTCAGATTGCATGCTTTGTGAAGCAGAGAGGCTGTGATAATACTACACTGTGTGTAATGTATCTCAAAACTGTACTCGAGTAATGTGCTTGGTAAAAGGCTTTTCATCACTTTTCATGGAGGCTGACCTATTGACTTTCTCTGTATGTGAGGGAGCACCTGTGCAGTATCCATATCCATATGGGTATTATTATCAGCTGTCTGCAGGTTCTGTGGCAGCTGACTTTATAATAAGATTATCTGCCAGAAAAGAGAAGTCAACCATCAGGATCAGCTGTTTGTCTCCAGTTTGTTGAGACTCCAAAGCTCATGTACTTATGTTTCTCTGGCTGATGTCAAATATCTACTATTATCTCATGTTAAGACTCTCCAGCTATGGTTGGTAATAGTGGTTGGTCATTCTGGGTGTTGTTTATTCCAAGACCACCAAGTTAGTTTAAACATAGCCTGAACTCGGAGACTAATATTTATATTACATTACCAGCTACTTCTTTAAAACACATTTCGAGCATGTTTCTGAAGTCTAATCAAACAGGCCTGAGATGGTGTCAACACGTAATGTTTTCACGGCAAAAAAAAACAGCTGAATACATGAAAGACCACAAATATGAGATATACAACAGGATGTGTTTTGTGTTACAAAGCAAAGTAAAAGTCATATGACATGTCTAGTGATTCTGTATCATGATCTCTATTCTTAGTAGCTTCATACCTTATGAGCAAGAAACACCTCACTCACATGCAATATTTTTCCAAATAGGACCAAAGCTTTGAGAGAGATAGCATAGCCACAGAGACAGAAAGCTAAAAATGTCAAAGTTTTAAGTTCATGTTCCAATTGCAAGACGTTTTGCTCAGATTTCCTCTTACCTCCAGGCAGGCTGATGGGTCCGCAGCCGTGCTCTTCCACGTAGTTTTCTGCAGTGATGTAGATATGCTTCTTGCACAGCCTCCACAGGCCGAAGTGGGCCGCTTCGCAGGTCTCATTGAGTTTTTCCACCTTTGGGCTAAGCACTGCCCAGTGGTCCGTTACCACTGCTGTGAACATGCATGCCATGCCCACCAGCAGCACAAAGATGGCAATCTTAATCTTTGTACGCTTGTGCATGTTCCCAGGTGGTGATATTTCTGTTCAGTGAATATTCTTCCCCTGATAAAATAGGAAATCTTTATAAAATTGGATGTTCTGCAATGTAGACACACTGGTCTGTGTCCTGGGGGCTTCTTTCCTCAGTGACTGCAGCAAGAAAATCTCTTCTTCCTTTCTCTCTGCACCCAAGACTAGTATCTTCTCTCCTCCAGTCAAAAATCTGTGCTTCTGGTTTGAAAGGAAAGGGGCCAGACTGCTCTGTCCTACTTTCAAGTCTCCTTTCCCCTGCTCACTGTGAGGTGCTGCACAACTGAGGGGCTGCAAGTTTAGATAAACAGCTGTTGAGGTAGATCAGGGAAGTTGATGACCAAAGTGTCTGCTGCCATGGTGGGTAAGGGGTGTGTGTGTGGGGGGGTGCAGCATGTGCTGGTCAGTGTTTTTCTGGGGGGGTGTTGCTATATTTGCTATAAATGTGACTGGTGAGTCAAGCTGTCAGGCTGTCTTCTTATCTGGTTACAGTGCCAGTGGGCGGAGATGTGTAACGTGCCATAATAAGTGTACTAACATTTGTCTCGTCTTCATATTCACATGCAAACTATTAAAATAGATGTTTCAGTCTTGTAAAAATAGTTTCCCCTACTTCTAGATTTCATTCATTACAGTGTTTGTATCTTAACTGCCTCACCTTAACACTGCCTCAGTGTGGATTTGTCTCTATAAACTATTTACAAGGAGCAAGTGGAACTGTTTATAAACTTCAACTAACAAGAGAAGCATTTTCCCAATAAAACAATAACACTTTTAGTCATTCCTGTCAGGCTGCATAATTAATGCACGTTTTATGTACTTCAAGTTAAATTTACCATAATTTTGCCTTTATTTATTGAAAGCATTCAGGAGAACATTCAGGCCCTTTTTTTGCCCTTTTCTTTTAATACCTTGACATGTACGGCTTTTCAATTACAGTATTAGTAGCATAATATATATATTTGTCAATGCAATTTTTTTTCAGCCATTAAAAAAAGTGAAAACCCAAAAGAAAGGTCACAAACGACGAACTTGAGAAAAAACACACACACAAACACAAAAGGTGTGCTAATCCCTTTGATTCCTCCCCTACTGTAAATCATGTTGGCATGTTTTTATGAGTTGGCCCACTTTGAGTCTCTTTAAAAGACTTGTGGCCCACTTTTCCCCAGCGTGAGCAGAGACACCAGTGAAAGTCAAAAAGTCACCACAGCAACAAATTAGAACCTTGAGAAATTACTACAAACCAACACACCCATACGCATGCACGCACGCCCACACACACACACACACACACATACACACACACACAAGTGTGTTTTGCTATCTTTGTGGGGAATTTCCATTGACTTCCATTCATTTCTACAGCCTAAACCTTACCTTTACCCTTTTCCTAACCCTAACCATCACATACCTAACCCTAACCCTAACCTAAACTCAATTCATAGCTTAGCCCTAACTCTGACCCCTGACCCAAAAACAGGGTTTCCCCTTGTGGGGACAAGGTTCCAGTCCCCACAAGGAGCAATTGGTCCCCACAACGTAGTATATGTCAGGAAAATTGTCCCCACAAGGTATTATAAACATACGCACACACACACACACACACACACACACACACACACACACACACACACACATGAGTGAAGCCTCCAGTTGACAGATCATTCATGCTTCCAAAAGCCTTCAATGAAATGATTTAACTCTATTTTGCATCCAACATTGTTTCTGTTTAGTGTTGTTTTTCTCACTGTTGTATATTTTTGTCACTTTGGTCAGTATTAATACCACTCAGAAGCCAGTGGATAATTTCAACATATGGATGCTGGTAGAGACAAAAATATTGCAGGTTGTATTTTAACCTGCAATATGTTTTGTCTCTATTTACAGAAATATCAAAGTGTGAAGTAACAGGCAAATTAGGAAACAGATGTCTCCTGTGGGATGACTTTCCTGGATTTGCTGTATGAGTTTGGATTCTCTTACATTATCATCAGTGGACTGGCTCCAGGCCATCTGAATGCCACCCTCATGTTTGATTGGTTCAGGAATCTATGAAGAGAAGAGAAACGGCTCAGTGGATTTGCATATCCACCCAACATGCAGCTTGTATAAACCTATGATTCTATATTAAAAATATCCCTTTATGTGCCACCCTGGATAGACAGGCTAGAGTTGCCCATTTAGTTTCTTTGAACTATTTTTGGAATACAGGGCATCACCATTATGAAAGCTTTAGCTTCGTACTTGAGCTTGATTAAAAATATTTTTACTACCCCATGCTCAGCTATTTTAGTTTTAAGAATCACGTCTTTCAATGTCCAGCAAGCCTGATTCATATCAATTGCATTTCAGTCTTTTATGAGCTGAAGTTCATACAGTGTTAGGCAGCAAAGCATGTTATTTCAGCTAATATGCCTATTTTATAGCTAAAATGACTGCATGGTTAATCTTAATTCGTCAGGTAAGTAAATGACATATTCATCATTTGTGAATTAAACGTACAATTAAACATTGCTTACCACACAAGGCCTAGATTTTTCATCACTTTCTACCATTTTAAAGAAAATATCTTGGAACTGACAAGGTAGGCAAAAATAGCAAAGGCATAATTCAGTACATACCTACATAAATTACAACATGTCAAACTTCCATTTGTGCATTATACAGCAAATAGAAATATAAAGGGGCACCACCAGAATCCAGCTGCCTCCCACAGTCCAAAGACATACATGCTGGGGGGCTGGAGCCTATCCCAGCTGTCATAGGGCAAGAGGTAGGGTACACCCTGTACAGGTCACATTCACAACTTTGGGCAATTTGGAGTCACCAGTTAACCTAACCCTGTGGGAGGAAACCCATGCAAACAAAGGGAGAAGATGCAAACTCCACACAGAAAGGCTCAGACCAAGGTGGATTTGAACCCAGACCTTCTAGATGTCCTTCTATCTGTGAACCACCACACTACCGTGCTGCCCTATGGCTATCATGCCAACAAAAAAATTAACATTCATTTTGCATTTGTTTTTGTGTTTGCTTTTTTTTTTTTTTTAATTACCTGCTTTATTGCGTATGATTCTCTATGTGCAAATGGGTCGTTTTGACTGTTGGGTTTTCTCTGTAATTACTGTAGGGTCTTTACCTTTCCATATAAAGTGCCTTGAGGCGACTGTTTGTTGTGATTTGGCACTATATAAATAAAATTGAATTGAAATTTAAATGTGCACATGTGCACACATATGCACAACTGAACATCTTACCATATAAGGAATCCAGAATGACCCTTTAATCAGTCCAGTCCTTCCCACAACTCACTATTGTTTTGATTGATGGCACTGACATAATGACTCTTTAAAAAAGAACACCACCTGACCTCAAAGACATTAGATGCTTCACCTTTTGACCTGAGTGGAACTCAGGGAGCCACACTGGAGCTATAGGTGTAAGTCCAGTTCCTCAGGGGAACCTTCTGGCTCTTCAAATGTCTTCCAGGGGAAATCATCTCATCCTGTGAACTAATTGGACAGAGCCTGACCCATTAAACCCCATCGACTGTAATCACAGAGGACACAAGGTTACATTGATTATGGCTTATCATGACTGCTTCTGATTTGTAAGGATAAACACTGATGTTATAGACAGAAGAGACACCGATTGCTTTCAGTAAAAGCTTAATCACTGTGTGGTCATCTTTGGTCTCAGCTAACCAAAATCAGTCACATTTTGTCTTTGCAAGTTAGAGACATGTTGATACAGCCAGTCTATCTTTAGATTTCAATACCAATGAGATCTTATTTGTGAACACTGCAAATGTGTGAAGCCAGGTGTAAAACCACATGGAATTCATAATCTGGTGGTGTGGTAATTGACAAAAACTGTAACGATTCTCAGAGGAAGAGGCGCCAACTGCAAGACAGTCAGAGGCAGAGTAAAAATCCAAAATCCGAACAGAACTGAATTTGAAAGAAGCACTGATAATATACAGTGAGGTAGGGAATGAGAATGTAGAAAAGGAGCATACAAGGCAAAGTTGATTTTAAACAGTCAAAAAGGTCATACAAGAAAAGATGAAAGGGGGGGGGTCTCTCTCTCCCTGCATTCCTAGCAATGAACACAGGGAAACTAGGAAGTATATATACATAGGTGAGGGATTATCTGATACAGAACAATTGAGGAAGCTAACCCAAATGAGACTAAACAGGGCGGGGCAGACAGATTTTTTTCCTCTCATTTTTCATCTTCTGGCCCATAGCTTGGAAATCATTCTCAGTGCACCATCTTGTAGGATGTCTCAATTCTTAAAACACATCTGGAGGAGAGAGGTGTGGGGAGCTAAAATCAGGAGTGTATCTTTTGCAGAAGTGCTTTTCCTGTGACTCACAGGCGAGGCACAGCTGGAGTGTAGCAGGACAAGGACTCTACAGACAAGTGTTTCTTTAGATGTATAAGCTGTTTTAGTCATTTAAGATGATAAGCTCTGTGATCAAACCTTTCCCTACCATTTGTGCCTGTGTTGAATGAAAAAGGACAGAAATATATGATATCTGTACCACTACTCATATTTAATTGGCATTGCTTTAAAATGAGACCTTTAAAGCAAAGATGCCTCATTTTGCCTGCTGCCGTGAATCCTCTCCACTCATGTATTTTCCTCCCCTCATCTTCTCGCATCTCCACAGGAAGCAGAGGAAACAAATCAAGGATGTACATCTGAGAAATGAGAAGAAAGTTGTGTCTCTGTGACTCTTTATCAGGTTAACTACAACTCCTGTTGTAGTTTACTTGTTTGGCCCTTTGTTATATTGCTTACTAGACTTTGGCAACCTGCACTCAGGCATTTTGATTATCCATATCAGCTTTAAAATAAAGTTCCTTATTTAGCATACCTGTGATCAGTCTCACTTGTTGTACATACTGAGCATTTTCACTATCAAGGATGACAGATTGACTGTTATTGTGGATTCACATTGGGTATCTTGATATAAACAGTGGCAACAGAAAATTATATTTGTGTCTTATTTCTGAGCAGGTTTTCTTCTTTCATACTTTTGGTCAACCATATGGACTAGGGCTTAAACTATTTAATATGGGGTAGCTGGTGGTATAATACTGCAAGATTATACTGCATTAATACAAGAAAAACTAGAGACTGTATTATGATCTCATAATTAGAAGAACCGAACTTGTAATCTTTAGTAAAGGTTAAGATGATTATCATTACTGTATGTGAGAGGGCTATTGCAATAACTTGTAATGATCAGTAATGCTTTTCTTCACCCTTTGCAAATTTTACTGGCCCAGATTTTATTAAAATCTTTTAAAGAGTCATTTGTGATACTCAGAAACTGAAGTAACCAGTTTACAGCTTTTCAATTTGTACTGAAAGAAGTCCTTTAATAACAGTATATATTACTTGTGTCATGCCCCCCTGGTGAAGCACCCACCTTTTTCTCTTTCTCTGCCCTGCATGTGAGTGTGGGCACGGTGGGAGACTTCCAGTCTCAGGAAACCCCAGGCAGCCACACCTGTGTCCCATCCACAATCAGCCCAGTATTTAAGCCTAGTTTCTCCTCCACTCTTGTTGCCAACCTACTCATACAGGGCCGAAGGTCCTTCACTGTCTGCTATGGCACCAGTATTAAGCTGGACTGACTTGTTGCATTTGATTATGAGATGTCCAAATAATGACATGGAATCAAGAAAGAGTAACTTAAAAGTACTTAAAGGTTTTAACACCAGTAATGAACTTAAATTCAAGTGAGAAACCTTTGTGCCTGTAAAGAAAAAAGAAACAAATATTACAGGCTATTTACTTTATTTTCCTTTGTGTTGTGGTGGTTAAAAAATACACTATTTGTAGGCTTTGCAGTAACTTACGCATGTTAAAAATCATTGTTTTTATTTTAGTAACATTCAAAGGACTCAAATGGAAGAATATAAATACTATAAATGAAGGCTGTGACAATAACGCATAAGAAAACAGATCCCACCTCAATCTGCTTCAGTCTCGCCGCTATGATGAGGTTCTTTGGTGCTCTGACTTTAAGCTCAGTGCTAAAAATGGTGCCTGAATACCAGCTCTGTTGTGAATCACTTTCCCACAGTGTCTGACATGACCAAAAAAGTTAACTTGGCATCACTAACAGCTTTGCAGTAATGTTTGCTTCTTTTTTTTTTTTTTTTTTTTTTGGAAGACTAATATAATTGGATATGTTACTCTACACCATCATGATCCATTTCATAGCTGCTGAAAGGGGTTAAACTGCAACTGCTGCTGGCTAAATCCGGCCTTAGTGCAGTGACAAATGTCATCCTAATGGTTGCCTGTGGTTTCTGGAGTGACAGTGTGGCACCAGCATCAACAGGGAGAAAGGAATCATGTCTCCCTGCTGGGAATAATGTCGGCCATTTTAAATTTTCAAAAAGAACTTGGGAGGTGGGATTTAGCAGAGGAAATCACATCTGAGTTTCATATTTCTTCTGTAGCCCTGTAACACATTCTCTGCTAATAAACAATAGAAAGATGACATTTTACAAAACCAGTCAAATACTTTTTAAAAAATGGATTTTCCTTGTGAAAGCTACTTCCTGAAGTTTTACTTTCTGAAGTTTAACTTCCTTTAACTGCCTCTGCACTTTCCTAACTGTTTCCACCTGTGCCTTGTTTCCAATCACCCCTCAGTGTAGCCTGGCCTCTCCCTTTGTGTTGTCAGATCATCTATTTACCCTCCTGTGTTTGTTCCTTGTAGTTATGGACTTATCCTACCAATATCATGTTTTATTGCCATTAAATATACACTATCATTTGTTTGCCCAACCTGCCTGATTTCCAGGTCTGCATTTGTGTCCTTACAGGCCCAACAACATGGTCTATGATGTTGACCTAGTAGCAGTCAGGGACTAATATGTGTTTTTCTCTTTCTGCAGTGCCTTAATATGTTATATTAGAAAGTCAAATCAATTAACTTTGTGCAAATTATTTCCAAACCTGTGTGCAGACCTCTGTGGCAGAGTTTAGATCTGCAGGTTCTAATAATTGTAGCTCGCAAATCGTTTTAACAGGTGAAATAAACTGTTGCTGTCTGTAAAAGCTTTACTGTGGTATTTAGTGTGTGTGGTGTTTCATATATAGATAGCTAAGTATGAGCTGTTGTCCTCTACTGTTCCAAAGGCAGGACAGGGGTGGAAATCCTGAAATGTTATTCTGTCCATCCTGAACAGCAAGGTACCACTGCTAACAAGCATGTTGGCTAGTCCTGTAACTGCATGGAAAGGTGACCCTGCCATTTTCCTCTCAATTACTGGAGAAGATTTTGCTGGCCCCCAATGGGAGGGGGCATGGAGAGCAATGGGGAGTGGGGGACAGTTTTTGTAGATGAAAATATCAGTGAAGGCCGACAGCATTCATGGGGCTTAACAGCGTGGGCGATCGTTAGAGAGAAGGGTGAATGATGAATTGCTCAAATTCAGGACTGGAATGGGAAACCGGGTCAGCAGACCAGTTTGGCATAATAAAGATACGTAACACACAAGCAGGATGGAAAATAAGTCTATTCTAATTCAAGGCATACCCTCGTCCACCTCAGTGACTTGAATGACAACGATAGCTGGGAGAGCAGAGACTTCACAGAGACTATACAGCCCCTTCTCTTGTGGTCCTGTAGCTTTAAACACACAGTGCAACCACTGTGACACTGATTTACAAAAACCAACAACCAAATTAAACCAATTCCAGCTTCTGCTAAAAATATCCAACTGGTAAACAAACCGTGACACAGAAGGCAGTCAAGCATGTACTATACCAAGAATGAGTAATTTGAACTTATACTAGCCTTCTACACACACACATACAAAACACCCACTTTACTCCTGCTCTTGTTTGGAGACAGGGAGACAAGCTTTTCGATGTCTGGATGAGCATTTAGGAGCCTGTTAGTTCAGTCAAGCATTAAGTCGGCTGATGCCGATTTCCTCTAACACCCTGTGGTTGCCCGCCTGTCTTTCATGCAGCTTCATAGTAGAACATAACAGGCCTATCAGCCCTGCGTCATTACTTAAGTACCTCTATGAGGAAAGGCAAAGGCTGTGAAAAATAATGGCATGCAGTCTCTTCGGACTGATTGTCACCTCAGATTTTGCAGATTCTCCATTACAACAAAAATAAAGACAGCTGAAAGTTGAGTTTGAGTTTTGGAATTTGTCTCCACAGTGGAGGAGCCAGACAATTTTTCATAGGAGTGGCCAGGCTTACACCATTAATTGTGTGTGTGTGTGTTGGGGGGGGGGGGGGGGGGGGGGGGTTGTATGGCAACTTGATGTAGACTAATATAAGTACTCCTGTGCATAAGAACATAAGTGCTCATATATAATAAGATTTTTTAACTGTTCTAGTCAAATTATCTTATAAGGCAATTGCAATTTAAATGGACAGTTGTACTATTAAAAACATATCACTATTATTATTATTATTATTGTTATATAATAATAATAATAATAATAATAATAAACATGGACCCACAGTGACATTACGCAACTTTAGCATTTTGGCGGTTGCAGAAGTTGCCATATGTGGATGAGAAGGTGGAGTGCTTTAGCTGATGTTATCGTCTAATGCACAGGTGTCAAAATCAAGGCCTGCGGGCCAGATCCGGCCGGCGATATAATTATATATTTTCATTTGGCTATTATTAATGGCACACCGGTAAATAGCGCTCCCACCACTTATACTACAAATCGCACTATGCACTGCAACAGCTGCAGCGCAGGTTAAGATGCTCTGTTTGATGACAATAAAAGCTTTCTATTCTATTCTATTTACCTAACATGCAAAAGATCACCAGTTCAGAACTGGGAAGAGACACAAAGCCCTGAAAAGGTTCCATCAGGAAACATGCAAAATCTACCAAATCAAACTTGCAGATCTGTACGATAAGGCAGTAGATGAGAGAAGCTAACCAGCTAGTCCATTAGGATTAACTTACATTTGGAGCCAACCCCAAGTGGCCACTGGAGGAACTACCGTTTTTGGCACTTCCACACTGGGATTAGTTTGAAAAGAAAATTCATTTTTTAGGAAATTGTTTCAGACATAATTTTTTACTGAAGGTTAGATGCAGCCAGTAATAGTGCTGGCCAAACCTTTTTCTTTTTTTAAAAAATTGACATTCATGTACTTTAATAATTATTTATTTTTTCAATATGCACAGTGCAGTTGTTGTAAAACAAAATCACAGAACTACATCCTTACACAAAAGTTATTGTTTTCCTTGAAAATAATAATTTCCTCAACAACTGGTTTTGATATGGATTAGTAATAATACAGAAATACTTAAATATGAGACTACAAGTGTCTGCAAATGTATTTTTTGCAGCATGATTGAAACTTTATACCAGACCCCCGCCCGTAAACCCTCCCCCACAACACAAAGAAAGTAAAGGCAGAAGCAAGAGTCATGTTAAAGAACAGCAACACAAAGAGCACAATCTAACCTTTAAACTCTGTCTGGCTTAGGTAAGAATTCATTTGTTCCGTACATCATCCCTGAGCGAATGAAGAACAAACTAGTCAGTCTGTACATATAAACACTGATACACTACGTGGCATACTGGAATGTACTGACATTAATGTGTGCCTTGTCACTTTTAATATACAGTATATATACAAAAATCCATATTCATAATATGATTATGTAATATTGTGGCAGTGTTTGAGATCCATATCATACACACACATACTGTAACACAAATATGACATTGCTCACATACATGATCGAGAGAGGTTATTAAGATACAATAAAAGTATTCAAATGGGCTTTGAAAAGGCTTAAAACCATAAAAGGTGTACAGATTGAGTTAGCACCATTTGTGTTAAGTTACATACAAATACAATACGATTATACTCTGATAACAAACAATCACATAAATCACTTTAGCAAACAATTTTGGAGTCATACTTATTTTTGTCTCAGTAAGAGGAATTCCTAGAAGACAAACATAACTAAAGATTCAATCTTATGATTCTTTCTTATATTTTGCATAAACTCTGTTAAAGTTTAATTATTTAACAAGGCAAAGTCACAAATGACTACCTTTACAGAATACAAGGACGAGCACACTTTTCAGACTTTCTGTAAGAACTGAATATACTTTTTCAGATTTTAAGTATTATATATTTTAAAACCAAACTCTTCAAATATTGCTGCAGAATTGTGACAACCACCAATTAAAGTTGTCACAGAAGGTTATTTTACTTCCTCACCAAATCCAATATTGGCACTTTTCTGTCACAGATGGATGCGAGAAAAAGAATTCTAAGCTTTGATCCTTCATTGTTGCTGCTGCCAAAATAGTCCTGGAGAGAAAATACCCTTTCTCATCAACTGTAAAACATCTACTGTGTTCCATCAAGTTGATTGTTGAACACACTCCTGACCTCATACTGGCGTGGTTCTCCTGTTTCCTCCATCCTTCACATCTTTCTGGAAGCATTTGTGGACTTGTAAAAACCCGGAGTCCCGCTCGGGGCTGTAAGGCCCTGCAGTCCCACTTCCACCCTTCAAAGGGTCCCTGGTCAGTGAATACATGGATATACCCCCCACTGGCAAATCTAACCCCAACCCTCCTCCCCCTCCACCAATCTTCATTCCCACTGGCGAGGGCTCACGGGATGGGTCACTTGACCTGGAACTGGAGCGCGAACGCCTCCGCCTGTAGCGGTAACTTGGTATGCGAGAGTATGGTGAAGAGGATGAGGTGGTTTTGATGAAGTCACGTTTGGATCGGAAGCGTGTCTCTTTGTTTTTCTCGATATAAATGTTGACTGCAAGAACACCCACTGACTCTGCCACAATGAAGGAGAGGGCACCGAAGTAGAATGACCAGCCATAGGTGTACTGGTTTTTCTTGTCCTCATCTTTCTTGTCACTTGGATCTCCAGCATTGCTGGAAATGTAGACAATGATGCCAATGATGTTGCTCAGGCCTGAAGAGAGGATAAATGAGAGAAGGAAATTTAAAGAAAAGCAATGATTTTAACCACTGTCCTTTTATCACAGTATTTTGTGAGTGTGAGCAAAGTGCACTATACGGACTTAAGATATTTCTTTTGCAGTGCCCTACATTTCAGAATAAGACCTGACCATGTCCTTCTTTCAGTCTCTTGCACTGCACACTATTTGTTGTCAGTATCCCAGAAGTTTAATTGAATTGA
The DNA here is from genome assembly GCF_007364275.1 of Archocentrus centrarchus. NCBI lineage: Eukaryota > Metazoa > Chordata > Actinopteri > Cichliformes > Cichlidae > Archocentrus > Archocentrus centrarchus. The sequence continues at coordinate 27,325,306 of NC_044346.1, read as the reverse complement.
TGCTATACTCTGATTATGCCCTGGTTTGATTGTTTATCTGTAGTGGATTGTCCGTCTCGCTTGTCCTACCTGCAGCTACAAACAGGATGCCTGCACTGAGAAGGATGTTGTTCTTGCTGCTGTAGATGCGTCCAATTCCAACACACAAGCCACCCAACATCAGAAGGATGGTGCTGAGAATTGGAAATAGGCTTGATGCGTGGACTATACCTGTTCAGACAAGAGAGTGAGTCTTAAGAATGTCTTATCAGCACAAATGAGAGTATATTGCAAATTACTTCAAAAAGATAAGTAACCACTGTAAGTGGAGCCCAGGTGAGAAAAAAAAAGACCTAATCAACGATACCAGTCAATATTAGATTAAAATATACTATACTGGCACACAGATATGATGGCTGATGAGTAACAGGACTACAAGTCCTGTACAAAGCACCGCTAATAATTTGTGGTTGGAATGCAGTACTGGGAAAAAGTATTTGCCGCCTTCCTGATGTTTTTTTTTTTTTTTTTTTTTTTTTTTAGCAACACTTCCATGTTTCAGGTCATCAAATACATTTTAACATTACACAAAGATAACCCAAGTAAATACAAAATGCAGTTTTTAAATGATGATTTGATTTATTAAGGGAAAAAAGTTATCCAAATCTTTATGTGTGAAAAAGTAATTGCCCCTAAACCGAAACTGGTTGTGCCACCCTTGGCAGCAAGAACTGCAATCAAATAGATAGATTGATTGATTTATTGATTATATAGCACTTAACAACAACCAACTAAGGTGACCAAAGCACTTTACAGTAAAAGTTACATCAAAAAAGTACAATAAAAGTTACATCACAGAAGAAATACACAAGAGCAACAATAAAAAGGAAAATAAGGAAAATGCCATTCCACTACATGGTATTAAAAGCCTGTCTAAAAAGAAACGTCTTAAGCTTAGACTTAAAGATTCTCTGGTCAGAAGTTAATCGAAGATCTAAAGGGAGGTTGTGCGGGGTGCTGCCGCTGAAAAGGCCCGGTCACCCCAGTGCTTTAACCTAGTTCTTGGAACATCAAATAAAAGGTAACTGGATGACCTCAGAGATCTCCCATGTACAGGAAGACTTAAAAGTTCTGATAAATATGGTAGGGCTAGTCCATTTAATGCTTTAAAAACAAACATTAAGGTTTTAAACTCAATTCTAAATTGAACAGGAAGCCAGTGCAAAGAGAATAGAACAGGGGTAATGTGCTCATGTCTAGAGGTGTTGGTTAAGAAGCAGGCAGCTGCATTCTGGACAAGCTGAAGTCATCTTAGGGAAGATGGACACCAATAAAAAGACCATTACAATAATCAAGTCTAGAACTGATAAATGCATGAATGGCCTTCTCTAAGTCAGTGCAGTTTACAAAAGATTTAACTTTAGTCAGCAAATTCAGATGATAAAAGCTAGATTTGACTACAGAGTTGATTTGTTAATCAAAGTTAAACTCCTGGTCATATATTACCCTGAGATTTCTAACTGTTTTATTTAACTTAAAAGGCAGAACACTGATATCTGTGGATGCAGTATCGCCAAATAAAATGCATTCAGTCTTTTTGTGGTTTAGAAACAAAATATTTTCACCTAGCCACTGTTTAACAGCAGTTATACAGTCTACAAAAGAAATGTTTGTGATAACTGGCAATGAGTCTTTCACATTGCTGTGGAGGAATTAGGGCCTTTTTTTGGCCTTTGAAGAATAGTTTTAATTCTACACATTGGAGGGTTTCTGAGGACAAACAGCCCGTTCAAGGTCATGCCAAAATATCTTGACTGGATTCAAGTCCAGACTTTGACCAGGCCACGCCAAAACCTTTTTTTTTGAGCCGTTCAGAGATGGACTTGCTGTATTGTTTCTGACCATTGCCCTGCTGTATATCTCGATGCTTGAGCAAGGACATTGTCCTTCAGGATTTTCTGGTAGAGAGCAGAATTCATGGTTCCACCAAGTACGGCAAATCGTCCAGGTTCCTGAAGCAGCAAAGCAGCCCCAGACCATCACACTACCACTACCATGTTTGACTCTTGGCATTGTCTGCATTAGTTTTATGCCACTTGTAAAGCCCAGCCACTTCTGGGAAGGTTCACCACTGTTCCAAGTTTTCTCCGTTTGTGGATAATGGTTCTCACCGTGGTTCACTGGAGTCCCAAAGCCTTTGTAATGCCTTTGTGCCCCTTTCCAGAATGGCTAATGTCACTGACTTTGTTTCTCATCTGCTCTTGAGTTTCTTCAGATTGTGGCATGATGTGTTGCTTTTTGAGATCTTTTAGCCTGCTTTGACTTTGACTGACAGGTTCTATCTAAGTGATTTCTTGATTCAATAGGTCTGGCAGTGGCTAGTGTAATTGAGCGCAGCGTTCCAAAAAATTTGGTTAATTACAGTTAATTCACAATTAACTGTGATTAACCACTTTTCCTCTGGTGACACCACTCACGGGATCACCAAACTAGAAATAAATGACTAGGGGGCCATACATCTAATTTAAAAAATTAATCCAATAAGCATCAAGATATTGCTGTGTAGGCTAAAAGTGATGGACTGAATGGTTGACTGACAATGACATTCTCTGGAGGCATGGAAAAAATCTGCAGTGTGCAGCTGCCAAAGAGTGCTGACAAGTTTAGTTTTCAACTGAAAAATATCTCACTGAAGGTTTTTACTCACAACCTTTTTTTTTTTTTTTTTGATGCAGAAAAATAACAGGCAAACAAACAAGAGGGCTAGGGCAGGCAACAAGCGATCACATTATTCATCATATTTTACAGGCACATTACTATTCTACAAATACACTAGGTACAGGTTACAAATCAACCAGAAAAGCAAGATGCTCCCAGTTCACACCAGATAACTATTCCAAGCCTTTGAGCATAGAACAGTGCCATTTTTCCCAGAGTCTCTCTCCTTTCTCCCTCTGAAGACGTGTTGAAAAAGTCAACATCTCCATGTTATGAATCAGGTTTACAATATTCATGAAGAGGTTCGGGGTGGGAGGGCTTAGCTGGAGCCAACATTTAGTAATTGCCTTCTTGCTTGCAATCATAAATATCCTCAGCAAATATGTATTGCTTACACTAAGACCTTCAGGAGGTTCTCCAAGGTACATAGTAGTAAAAGAAAAAGCTAAAGTTATACCCAGAGTTTCATAGATTACTTGCTTTATGGCATTCCAGAAAATCTTCAACTTTGGACAGGCCCAAAAGACATGAAAGCAGTCCGCACAGACCTCCCCACACTACCTCCAGCACGTAGCTTGTGAGCCACCTATTCTCGATTTCTGTTTTGGTGTAATAAAAAATCTGATTAAATTGTTCCAGCAAAAATCACACCATGTTAAAGAATTTGTGGTGGACAGTGCATTCTTCCAGATTTGTCCCCAGGCTTCCTGTAATATTTGTTATGTTTGCTTCTTTTACCCACCGTTGCCTAATATAATCTGTTGAGTTCCTATTCATAGATGAAAAATTTCTGTAAAGTTTACCAATGATGCCTTTTGTACTTTTGGCAGCATATGCATCCATGAATAATTGTATTATTCCTGGATTTACAACCAAATCAGGGGACTTGATTTAGTCACAACCTTTTAATAATGTTTACCAGGTCCTTACTAAGAATGATGAAGCTAATCTACCACCATCTCATAATCAGATTTTTTTTTTAAATTTTCATATTTCACTATCAATATTGGCTTTACTGAGCACCATGTGAGCACTTAGGACAACAGTTCAATCAAATTAGTCATGATAGTGGAATTAGCTTCACTGTTAACAGTAACAGTAGTAGTTGCCAAGGCTTCTGTTTTGCCTCCTCTCCTGTCTACAGCCTCTCTCCCTCTGGCTTGAGTGAATGACTCCAAGGTTACTTACAGGTGCCCTAGAGCCTGAACAAAGCCCACCGACTGTAGCTGCTGAAGTCACCTTTAAATGCTCACTGCTCGACAGCAAAACATCGTCTCTGCTTCAGCATTCCTTTGGTTGACCTCTGTCCCATTTGCCAACCCACTGGCTTGTCCATTCCCTCTTCAGCCCCGCTTAACCCCTGTGCTTCCTGGATCCATTTTTGCTTGGTTCAGCCCCACATTCTTCCCGCTCCGCTTGGCTCAGGCACTATTCAAGACCCAGCCCGAGCCTCGATTCCAGTCTCTAGTCCCCACAAATCTAAGTCTAACCCTCAGGCTCTAGGTTTACCAGCTTTGCCTTGACAGTCATACTAGCAGTTTTCATTTTGATAGTCATTACAGTACAGCAACATACATTTTTAAGATAACTGAATCTGTATATTCACCTTGTTGTTGTCACCAGAACTTAAACACATACAATTAATTTTTTTCTTGCAAAATATTAAAATTTCTAGAAGGTTAAAATCTAACTGGTTTCAGTTAACCCATAAGGAAAACTGTGACAGGTATGTTAGAAATCAAAGTATTGTATAATGCATGCATTGTTCTGTAACAGAGGTAGAAATAGCGGCAGTATGGCAGTCCTGCCTCTCAAACATCAGAACTCTGCCACAGCTGAAACAAAGCTAGTGAAATAAGAGCAAAAATGTTCTGGGGTTCAACACATGAATGTTTTTACAGATACAAAGTCCTGTTAGCATATTCTGCTGCTTTTCATGAAAATAAACAAGTGATTCCAGAATTAATTTTCCCTGAGCTTATTGGAATTCATATTGTGGACAACACAGCAAATTGTAACAGTTGCGTTGAAGCACAGAGCTGATCAGAAACACGCAACAAAACAAAACAAAACAAAACAAAAAAGTAGAATGATCAATTGGTCTGAAATAGTGAGACTACCTACTGTGTTTAGACAATTTTCTTTTTTTTCCTTTTTTTTGCGTATTATGTTTTGTTTGTTTTAAAACAAAAGTCTTAGATAAAAGGCCAAATATGAAATAAGCTCTTAAGTGGGCAAAGTCTGACCTGTTTTAGACGGCCCCTATTACTCAGCACACAACACACTGCATTATCTCCATAGCTCCAATTGCTGTCATGACATCAGGCTTTTATAGGAAAGGGATAGGCATGCCATGACACATTAAGTAGCCTTGTAATAACTCCATCACACTCAAGAAAAAAAAGAGAGAGGAGGGAGAGTGGGATTAAGTGTTGGAGTGTTTGAAGATGAAGAGGTTGCAGTGACTTACGTAAGATGTACTCTGAGCTGTCTGTATCGTAGTCGTTATCCTCTGGAAAATGATTGATCCGAAAACAGCTTCCTTTGTTGATACCTGTGCAAAAAACAAAAAGACACTGAGTGTGAATGTGATTTGTGGCAGAAAGGGTCTGTGCAGGTAAGAAACTGCAAAAGTGAAAAGAGTAATTTGTGTCTTCATATTGAAATTTAGCATGAGAAGCTCCAAGATAAAAAGGAAGCACACATCGACCATTCACTCAATCAGCATGCAACTTTTATGAACCAGAGACAAATATGTTGCAGAAAACTAGAGTCTATTCTCGGCAAAGAATATGTAAGTGGGAACAGACATGTCCTGTTTTCACCCATAACCATGTCATAAACCATTTGAGGGCAGAAAGCTGTGGATCTGAGATTCTGAAGTTCTCAAGCCCTCAGGCACCTTCTATTCACCCAAGCTCTTCACTGAGAAAATCTTCCCTCCACTTTTAAGAGAATAAAACATTCGAGCATTATGAATATTGAAAGGTTAGACTTTGAATTTTAAGTCTGGCTCTTGAATTTGCTGCCAGAACTTATATATTAGAACTTAAATAAAATATACATAGATACTGTATGTATCAGCTTATACACTGCTCAGAAAAGTAAAATGAATCAGTTTCAGTTGTTTTGGTGTTAATGAAATGAACAACAGGTGCGCTACAGGAGCAACAATGAGACAACCTCCAAAACAAGAGTTCATTTCATTTCATCATTTGACAGATGATATCAAAGGGTTTGGAGAAGCTATGGAGAGTGTTGTGCTGCCTGTAACATTGTTCAGCATGACTGGTTTGGTGGTGAGTCAGTGATGGTCTGGGGAGGCATATCCACGGAGGGACGCACAGACCTCTAGAAGCTAGGCAACGGCACCCTGACTGCCATTAGGTATCAGGATGAAATCCTTGGACACACTGCCAGACCCTACGCTGGTGCAGTGGGTCCTGGGTTCTTCCTGGTGCACGACAATGCCCGGCCTAATGTGGCAAGAGAATGCAGGCAGTTCCTGGAGGATGAAGGAATTGATACTATTGACAGGCCCCCATGTTTGCCTGTAAATCCAATAGAACACTTCTCGGACATTATGTTTCGGTCCATCTGATGCCAGCAGGTTGCACCTCAGACTGTCCAGGAGCTCAGTGATGCCCTGGTTCAAATCTGAGAGAATATGCCCTAGGACACCATCCATTGTCTCATTAGGAGCATGCCCCAGTGTTGCCCCAATGCAAAATGGACTAGCCTGCCACATCATTTTTTTTTTTTTTCACTTTGATTTTCGGGGTGTCTTTGAATTCAGCCCTCTGTAGGTTGATAATTTTCATTTCCATCAAAGGATGCAATACTTTCATTTCTGGCACATTACTCAGTCCATGTCAGTATAGATATCCAGCATAATTTTTTCCCACTGAAATCTGATGTGTTTTTAAAGTGTTTCTTTAATGACTTTGAGCAGTGTATATCAGCTTACAAAATCACTATCTTCATCCAAGAAACCACACCATCCATAGCATCCATTGTCAGTCATGACCTATTTAATTCCAGAGATTCTAAATTGCTAAGATGAACAAATGTGGAAGATGTGAAAAGTCCAACATGCCTATTGGATATTACACTACAACTGATGCTAGGAGATTAAGAGACATAGCACTGATCTTCTACAATAGTCTACATGCAGTAAAGATTCTTGAACTCAGGCATACCCAAACAAGTGACATTTATCTTGGTAGAATATGGGTGTATGCAATCAGGCCAGAAGGAAGAACAGCTGTTTTGGAGGGAAATGTTTCTAATCACTGTTTCTAATCAGAAAACTCTGTCACTGTTGAACATCCATCTTCCTTCGCTTTGCCTGGTGGCTTGATAGTTAACTCACATCTTATTGACTTTTCCAGACTTCAGCTATGCCAGTTGCCTGCTGTCATAGCCAATGAATCTGATCGTGATGTCGTCATCCCTAAGAGCTCTGTAAAGGATGGAGGACTGTCTTTCTTCCCTTCAAGTTGCAAATTTGTTATGACAGTCTTATTCCAGCATCCATGGCAGAATTGTTTAATGAGATGTTTTTCAGTTTTACAGGCAAGAATGCCTCATCTTTTGACAACAATTCAATGTGAACTGTAGTCGCTGGAAGTGGGCATAAGGCCTTTCACTGGGGCCATGGAGTGCAGTTAAGAATTCAGTAATGGCTTCCTCTGTCATGGACAGTGGCAAAGGCTGAGTCAAAAATCTGTAGCCAAGTAAGTAGGCAAGGCTTTCAAGAATACATTCAGTGACAGACTAGGATCAGCAGGAAGTAACTGTGAGACTGTCATTAGTAGAAATCAGTTTTTTGTTTGTTTTTTTTTTGATTGGTGTGCCATGAATCAGCTGTGGCAGGCAGGGTTGGGACCCAGATGCAGGACTCAGAAGACAGGGAATAAATGCAGGAGCCAGGAATTTACAACTTAGGAATCAAGGGGGAAACACAGAACACACACACAGGAGGAGGACACCACAAAAGACAATAACTGCATACTGGGTAATAAGGAGAGAAGCAGCGGGTGAGAAACATGGCAGAAACAAATCAGGAATAACGAGACTGGGGACATGAAACTCAACACAAAGCACACAAAACAAGAGACTATCAAAATAAAACAGGAACTAACAAACACTGAAACATCTGAACTTGACACAGAAACAAAAGTTAAACAAACATGGAGAAGACTCCACAGAAGAGAAACTAGGACAAAACACAGGGACAAAACTAGGACAGAATAGACACAAAAAGGAACTCACTAACCAAACACCTTCTAAATAAGAACAAAAAATTAGGGACACAGATAACAAATCTCAAAAACACTGGGAAATAATACCAAATTCAAAGGACTTATTAAGAGAACCTGAATAGAAATCACTTCTCAAACCCATAAAGAATCTCAAAACCACAACACTCAAAACTCAGCATCCAAGACCCAAGGACCATGACATGGTGAGCAAGTCTCAACACTAACTGACAAGTCTCAGCAGTAATGCACCAGCAAACACAAGGAAGGTGAATGCAAAATGGCAAATCCGAATGCAAAAAATACAGGGCTAAAAATATTACTACAATAAGTGGTGAGTTGTGGCTTTTAAAATCAAAATCAGCATGAACATTGGCTGATTAGCTGCAATCACTGGCTGTTTCTTCTATGCCCGAGTGGTTTTATGCATCCTCAAGCTAGATGACTTTTTGTGATAGACAGCTCATTTAGATGGGTTACACATTTTTGGGGTGGAAATGTTTTATGAGGCAGGGCATGCGTTTACCCAATGTGACACAATGAGTGCAAACAAAACACAAGCAGGCCACCTTCCATGTTTCACATGTAGTGCTTATGCCAAAATTGCCACCAGCACACCGTTTTGATGTGCCACTTGTCTGCAAAATTTACAGTTCTTACGGTTAATGTCTGAGGCAGTTGGGAATGAAAATTAAAGAAAAGCTAAGATAAAGTGATGAAACATCCCTAACAGCCCAGATTCAGTCTGTCAGCTCCATGCTCTTAAACGCACTCTTTCAGTCTCTTTGAACACCCATTCTGTATTTTTTGCAGCACTCTTGCCACAATCATGTCTGAATAACCCACTTCTTTTCCATGTTCTAAAAATCCTCTTTAACCCATCTCAGTTTTCTTCTTAGGTTTTATATACCAAGAAAACTCATTGAATATAATTATTGTGTTTCTCTATTATATATATGTTGTATTTATAAGCATACTGTTTTAGTGAAACAGGATGAATTTCCTGAGTGTGTCATCAAAAAGGTCTAAGCAACAACAGGTGTAGGGTAAAAGAAAGCAAGAAAATATTAAGGTTTTATATATAAAGTACACATAAGAAAGGTTAGGCTTGGAAGTGCATCCCTGGAATTATTAGAAAATCAGTAACAACAGAGGGGTAAAAGCTCTTATAAAAAAAAACAACTAACAGTTTAAATTTACTATAATAAAAAATACAAAAATAAACCTCATGATATGATTTAATCCATCGAGGATCAGTACAGCTTTCATTGTTGATTTTTAAATCTTTTATTTTTCCAATAGTTCACATGTCCATCTTTGTTTTTGATGACTTACCCCATCCTCCTCTGTATGGGGAATATCTATATTACACAAATTACTGGAGAAATATTCTTTCTCTCTCCCATCAGACGTCAGCTGTCCAGGTCATAGTTTTAACTTCTTTAGAAATGCTTGTTTGATTTTGGCAATGTGCTTTGTATAATATTCATATTAAGGAATATTCTTCATCAGACAAACATCTGGAGACTGGGAGTCATCTATTCATCTGATATTTTGGTGTATCCACAGGTAGTCGTGGTATCATCAGTAAAATCAAGGATCAGGTCCAGTTGAGAACTAATTGTCCAATTGTCCAGCATTGATCAATCCTGGCATGCTTTTCAGACAGTTGTGTATTCCAAAACAATAACATCAAATTTGTGCCTGTTTTTACCCTCTGTTCAGACTCAGATAATAAAACAGTTGCATTAAAGCTGAAAAATGTGTATAGGCCAATAATGACATTTTCTTCAATAAAATATATCAATATCTAACTCTAGCGCCCACCTCTGTACTTCACTGTAGGGACCATGCATTCACTGTGGCAGTCTGGGTCAGATTTACTCCAAATACGCACAGCCCCATCTCAGCAGAGCAAATCTATCTTGATTTCGAAGCGCTCCAAGTAGTTGTCAGGCTTCTTTTCATGCTCTTTAGCAAAGTTTAATCATTAATCTTGCAGTTTGTGCTGAACTGCAATTAAGGCTGTTTGTTTTTTTTTCCTTTTCTTGACAATGACACATTTGCCCAGTTGTCTTTCACAGTGAGGCTGTGCAAGTATCACACTGTCTTTGATGTCATTTAAGGAGGACAACTGCTGTGGGTCAGATTTTTGGCATTGTTATGTACATCCAGATTACTACTAAAACTATGAACCCACAGATTATGAGTTGGTCAAAGATCTTCCTATATCCTTTTTCATCTCTCTGTCTAACTTTTTACTTTCTTTGTCCACTCTTTATCATGTAGACATTTTAGAATTACAGTACGTTCACACAATTAGGTTGATTGGAAATCACAAGTGTAGTCATTTGCTTGTCAGTGATCACAGGTGTGTTCACTTTTGTTGTGTTAAGTTTATGTTTTAATTTCAGCATATCTAAAGCATGTTTTTTGATTATTCATAGGAGGAAATGCTCTTCTCATCAATTGAAAAAGTTTATATATTAAGAAGTTATATAATTTAAAATCATTTAACATTTGAGTGATCTTGCAAAAGCGTGTAGTCACTGCTGTCGTACATTTACTTGTGTGTATACAAATTAAACATATGTAAAAGTAAAATAAATATATCCATAGTTCACACAACAACAGTAAGAAAATTATCAGGGGAAGTAGAGAAGAGAAAAGAAAAGAAAAGAAAAGAAAAGAAAAGAAAAGAAAAGAAAAGAAAAGAAAAGAAAAGAAAAGAAAGCTCACTAGGGGAGGTATCTCCCAAGAGCCCGTGTCTGAGAGACCAGAGCCCATCTTTTATTGCTCAGCATAGCTTCACCATAGCAACCTCCCCCCAGCAACCCAGAATCACATTTCTAGCTCTGCTTCTCAGAGGATGCCTTTGACATCTTACTAATGCATTCATCAGTCTCACACACAAACACACACACTTGTATAGGCCAGAAACATACAAGAAAAACACACTCAGCATCACATACAAAGCCACATAACCATTAACCAGCCTTTATAATGCAGAGAAGCCCAAGATTAACCTCCAGAAAAAAGTCTGCAGGATCTGACAATTTAAAGTCAGACCAAATGTTTGCTTGAATCTAGCATGTTCAGAAATCAGTGATGAATTCCTCAAGTGAAACACTTGACTTATTTCAGCATGACTGGCTGCAGAGCAAGACTCCACTTTGTATCCATTTAAAGTTCATTATCCATCAGTGCTCACCTCTACAAGACAAGGCACTCTTGGTATATAAAAACAAGTGTATTTTTTCTGCAAGGTTAGCCAACATCTCCTGATGCTCACCCAGCATTTATGCTGCTGAATTTACCTAATACAGCTGGATAGACCCCTTAAAATTATACACTAAGTTGGCAGAAACTGAAAGATCAATTTCTTAACATGTCAGGAATGTGTTTAGTGCAAAAGTTTTCAAGAGAGTGTGTCCCAACTGTTTGGCCATTTTGACTTGGCCAGGGTTTGAATTCAGACATAGGTGTGCCACTAGATAGACTTACACAATATTGCAGCAAAAGTGCTGATGTTCTCTATGTATGAGAGAGAACAAGGGAAAGAGCAAGACAGTACTTTCAGTATCAGCTCCATGCAGATTGTGACACCTTTCCAACATTTTGAGCTGGGAATGAGAGGATGGTGCAGAGGAGAGCTGTTTAAGAACAGCGTGCACTTCTGCTCAAGTCTCTTAGGAAGTGAGAGAGCAGGAACATGTCTTTTGATTAACAGGATTACAGGAAATCCATAAATAGCAGGGCTTTTTTTTTGCATGAAATTCCAGTAAAAGTAGTAATGGTATATGGTTAGAGCCTGGAGTGTGAGTTCAATAATGGCTGTATTCATCTGAATACAAGACACAATTCTTCACTTGGACCCCTCACTTCAACCCACAGCACTAGATCATTCTACATGTGAGATATACTACCTTAAAGTTAAAATGGAAACATATGAAATGCAAGCTTTTCACTCTCTGGTATGATTATCTGTGACATATTGAGGTAAGTGCAATCTGAAAAAAAAATGCAATCACAGCAAACAAGTTGCTTCAGTGGTTTCAGTTGCACAGTTAACAACGTGAATGGGCATGCAAAATCAGGCAGAGGTATCACTAGTTGGAAAGTGTGGAAAAGCTGATAAACTTATGGTCTTTATAAAGACAAATACGTCAAGTCAGCAAGTGAGCTATCCATGGCTAAGGCTTAGGTGGGGAGCACTCCCACTAAAGGTGAGGTTTGGACAAGGTATCATTGGGCAAGGCACTAAACTCCAAGTTGTTCCAGATGGCAGACAGCTTTGCAGCTCTGGAAATGCATGTGAATAAGAAACACGTTGTAAAGCATTTTGTCATTAACGTTAAAAGGCGCTTTGTAAGTGTAGCTGGACCATTTACTTCTGTTCTGCATTGTTGTGAGTGGCCCTTATGAGCGAGTTTAAGCACACACTACTTTAGCTGTTTTTCAGGTGAAAGAAAGAAATTATTCAGAGTGAGTATTTCAGAACCAGCGGTAAGGGACAGCGCCACATCCGACAGAAACGATCTAAGGCGTCACTGGTGACTACTTCCGCGGATCAGCTGATTGTTTGCGTTCATTGGGCGTCTTTCCAAGAAAGCAGTCCGGCGGATGGTGGATAGGCGTGTCTAAACATTAACGACCTGTTCTCCCAGTGTAAGAGTCTACGCCGTGGGGATCATGAGCAAGTCGTAGAACAGCTGAAGAAAACAACAAAATCTCCTAAAACAACAAAATCTCCTGAAACAACAAGTCAGACGCTTCCTAAAACAGACTAAAACAAAGAATGATTCATCAGAAAGAGCTACACCCCTATGAAAGAGAAAATTACTGCCATAGAAGCAAACTCACAACATTAAATCGTATTCGTGCTCAGGTCTTGATCTCGCCATTGTTTCCCTTTTCGGCGACCATATAATTTATCGAGGAAAACGGATGTAAAAGATTCGTTACGCACACACAACTCCACCTTTGCGCGCAACACAAACCTCTTTCCCTCCAGATTCTTACAGAAAATATAATACTACTGTAACTTACTAAATTCTATATTATATTATTTTTCAGGAATAAAATGGAATTGATAAGTTAAAGAACTTGTTTTTTTCGGGGTTTTGTAATACCACAAAAACTGTCATGCATGGCAGAAATTAAAAACGTTTCTGGTGTTTTCCCTTGGAGTGCCCATGTGTTTGTTCCACAGACAGACTTAATGACTATTTAAACCTAGAGCACTAACATCGGGTGATTTTCACCCACGCGAAATTCGTAGTCACGTGATTTTCATTGTGTTGCTGCTGTCTGAGTTGCATGCAGAATTCAGATGTCAAAAAAAATAAATTAGTTAGCTGGTCATTTTTTTCCCCTCTTTCAAAAAATGCAATTTTTTGTTTCTCTCTCCCACAGTTGTCAGTGATGCAGGGAGACTGTGCCTTCACTGGACAGGGCTCACATGTCCCACGAATAGGTGGACCGAAGAACAAGTTCCCAGTTCTATTGTTTATTTATTAGGAATTTTTTGTTAACGAGTCCCTAAATGTTCACAAATTTTAGATCCTTGAATTTTAGGTCCCCCCACCCCACCCCCACGATACCTTTCTTTTTTCGTTTTATGAGACGTTGTATAGGGGGAAAGGAGAGTACTTCAGTTTGTCATGTATTATGGTACTTTAATATATTTTGATGGAAGTATGTTTTATCCGGTATCTTATGTATCTTATATCGGGTAAAATATACGCGACGTTAGTCGGTGTTAAAAAACTGCACGTGAGTGTTCTAACCTCTCTGCGTCCACTGTCGCCTCCCCACGTAAAGCAAACATTCAGAAGAAAATCAGCTGGTACAACACTGAGAAAATTGTTCGTAAGCAGTCGAAATATGATTAAAAGTTTGAAAACTTACACAGACACTGTTTAAGGTATTAGACTTTATTTACCTTCGATGCAGCAAATCCTCCACAGCCCGGAGTGCGTCAGGTCGCCTTTGACTTTCTTGGTTTGCATCTGGGTTTCATCGGTTGTGACATTAGTTGCATTGCAAATGTAGGCCCGGGAATAAAGCCAATAGTCGGTGCCGATGGCGATGGTCATGAGGCTAAAGGCGGCGAAGGCCCCCACAATAGCCAGTAAAGTCTGAACCCCTCGGTCACACCATGCCATGGCGTCTCATAATGTGAAGATTCTCCACAGCAGCTTACGCACACCGCGAGGAGCGCACGGTACCAGTGATCATGGTTAGAGAAAAAGAACTCGCGTCTCAGTGTTATAAAATCAAGTCTCGATCCTTATTACTGCTTGATTAATGCTCCACTTTCTCCCGAACTTCAATCGGACTTCAAACCAAGTTGCAGCGCTTGAACGATCACAGCTTTCGTTTAATTCCTTATAGTAGGCTGGTCTTCAATCCTGCCACAGGTGGAAATTTAAAAGAAAAAAAAAAAAAGAAACATTCCTCGAACAAGTACACTTTTCTCCCCCCCAAGAGCTGAAACGACGTTTGTAACCGCAACATACACACGAATCACACACGGTTCAGGCTTCTTTACAGTTCACTGTTCAAAATTAAACTGCACGGTTTAACAATGGATGCAGCATCGTTCATCCAGACCACACCTATAATGGATCTAGCCAATTGGAAACGGTGATGATAACAGCTGTTAAAAGAAGAAAACATCACTCTACTGGCAAAGGTTCTGTGAGGGTGGAAAACAGTTGCAGCTTTTACTGTGTGCACATGAAATGATCAACAAGTCTACTGAAACCAAATACTGAGTGGAAATTAGAGAGATTTGACTTGCGGCTGAGCTGGAACTTTAAAGCTGAAAGGATTACCACTGATGAAATATTTCCGAAAACATCCATCAAAACAACTTTGAAGTCAGGTCAGTGTGCGTGTAAGATCCCTGAGCTCGTAAAAGTAGAAAAGTAAAACATCCATGTTGGTCACAATGACAAATTCAGATATCATTTCTGCTAAATGATAGAAGTCTTTTAAAATCGTTAAGATTGTGCCGTTTCCCTGGTATTTTATCTGGCACTTAAGAAGGGGGGAAAAAAATGCCAGCCCACCCCTCCCCTCACTCACCTAATGTGATGCATATTTTCAGTTAAATATGAATGATACAAATATACATCCAATGTACTTTAAACAAGTCTGCATATGAACCATTTCCTGTGTTTGTTTGTTTTTAAACTTAGGGTTATTATATTTTGCATATTTGCATGGTTTAAAATAATCCAATAAAAAGGATCCAAGAATTTTATTGAAATAAACATCAGCATGAGCTGTGCCCCCCTGCAGTGGTCTTTTTCACACTAAGAGAGAGAGAGAGAGGGGTCCATCCTTTAGTATAAGCCCCACTCTAAGATCCCAGTCACTTCCTGGTCCCTGTGGAGTGGGTAAAAAGGATTCATAGCCCCCCCCCCCCCCCCACACACACACACACACACACTTTTTCTGTGTGTGTGTGTGTGTGTGTGTGTGTGTCTATGTGTGTGTGTGTGTGTGGGTGGGTGTGTGTGGTGAGAGGTTGGGAATCTGGAAGTAGGACAGAAAAGTGAGGATTAGAAGACAAAAGATAAAAGCGTGAAAACAGCTACAATAGATGGAGTAAAATGAGAATATGATAAAGAGGGAGGACAAAAAAAGAGTTCATGTGAAAACAATTTTGCATGCATACAATTACTGGGAAGACTGTGAAGCAATAGAGCAGGCTAAGCTCTTACTCAAATGGTTGATGGGGCTGGAGTGCATCCACTGAACTTCAATCAATCAGGTTAGCCTTAGAACTTTTCTTTTTGATAAAGCTGATGCAGGCTTAGGTGATCATGAACTTCTCTCGGCTACATTTCCCAGTGATGCAATAGGTCCAAGCTGCTAGAGAACTAGGATGCACCTCTTGTTTACTTGCATCTCATTAACATTCCAGAAATCTATCCTGCTAGTGCAAGATATTATGTCTTCTCTTTGCGCAGACCTTTTTGGCAAGTATCTCTGGCTCATGACCTACACATTTCCTGAGCTCAGCAAACTGCTCAATGTTTTTTATCTGTTGATAAAAAATGCTCTTTTTTTTTTTTTCTCAGTCCAATCTCCCTTCACTTTAACCAATCAAGGCAGATGGTCTCCCTCCCTGAGCCTGGTTCTGAGGCCTTTTCCTGTTAAAAAGGAGTTTTCCTTTCCTATGTTGCTAAGTGCATGCTCAATCATTGGGTTTTGCCCCATGGCCTTGTTTCCAAAAAGTTGGGATGTTGTGTATAGGGATGGCACGATATCACTTTTTTATGTCCGATACCGATACAGATATTTTACATTTGGATATCGGCCGATACCGATATAAATCCGATATTTAAAATTGATCCAGGCATTTAAAAACATTAAAAATCAAAATCAAAGTCTTTTAGTTGTCCCACATACAAGACTAAGGACCAGGGCGGACAGAGCTTTTTAGGCAGTGGCACCAAAGCTCTTGAAGTGTTTACCACTCTAGCTCCATTTAGCTGACTCTGTGGTGTCATTTAAAAAATAGTTGAAAACTTTTCTGTTTAACCAGGCTTTCTGGTTTCTGACTTTATTTTTATTCTTTTTCTTTTAATATGGTAATGTTATTATGTTTTTAACATAGTGTTTTCTGGGGGGGAGGGGTGATATTGTGTTTTAATAATTGTACAGCACCTTTCTGTCTGTGAAAAAAACTATATAAATAAACTTTACTTACTTACAACAATAACTATCACCTGAATCCTGTTGCTTCTGTGTGAGAAGGTGATGCATTGGCTTATGGCATGTTGCAAATTTCATTAGGGCTGCAACTATCAATTATTTTAGCAATTGCGTATTCTATTTATATTGATTACCCAAGTAACTGGATAAGAAATACTTTTTTCATATTAACAGTTCATCTGCATATTTTAACTTCCATACTGCAGTTTTTCCCTGTGTGAAACAAACAGGGTGGATGGAGCAGCTACAAAGTTCTCTTTTCTTCACTTACTGATCAGGTGGTTGATGAAGGACCTCCAGCTGTTTCCCAGTAAAGGTTTGATGGAGGTTACAGGGACGAAAAGGCTTCTTTTGGACACTAGAAAAACATTTCCTTTTGCTCCATCTGAGCTGACCGGCTCTGCCTCTTTGCGCTTGTGCAGACAGACTGCACGTAAAACAGCTGACTGCTGCTGTTGTGTTATCAGTGTTTATGTTGAAAAACTGAGGGCTGCGTGAGCGTAATCTTGTAATGCTTTATATTCACAAGCATTCCCCTAAATACGTTTCTACTGCAGGTCTATATTTAGTCACAAATTAGGGATTAAAGTATCAAAAATATTTTGACGGGGAAGGGGTCCTTCCGGTACCGGACGGTCACCAGTGCTAATAGCTGCGCTCGCTAGCAGTATGTCCGGGAGCTGAAGTAGAGAAAAAATAACAGCTGACATTCTCAGCACAGCGAGCACAACACACAAACACAGCAGAGCGGTGGAGGCGGAAAAACATGTCAGCGATGATCGCTCAGTGTCAAAGGGAATCCGTCGCAGCGACGGAGAACTTTATAGAATCTGAGGGGTTTTTTCTAACTCCTGATCCCCACTCCATTCCAGTAGGTGGTGGTAATGCAGCTCTAAGCTGGTTTGGTCAACCGCAAACCCACAAGAAGAAGAAGACGATGGAGCACTGTAATGCAGCTAATGTGAGTGAAACGTTATTTAATGTATCGGATTACATTTTTTATTTCTTTCCGATATCCGATCCAGTAATTTAGACAAGTATCGGACCGATACCGATACTGAATATCGGATCGGCGTATCCCTAGTTGTGTATATGACAGCAGAATGCAAAATTATGCAAATTATTACATTCTTGGTCCCAACTTTCAGGTTTGTATAATATTGTAAGCTCTTGAACCTATTGTGTAGAGTAGCCTGTCAAAACTTATCCCGTGATCTGGCACTATATACATGAAACTGAGCTGAGAGGTGAACATGAAAAAATCACAGCAGGTGAGTGTTCAGAGGTTGAGATGTGATGCTTCAGGTTGCATTATTAAACAGAAAACGTAGGCTCTGAAAGCTTCTGCACCATCATATGTAACAGAAGATCATCAACTATGTATCCTTTCATCTATTTTGGACTGTTTCAAATGATGCCTTGTCTACTGTGGCTTTCAAAGCAAGTCAGAGAAATTGGTCCAATTAGCCGTAAGCTGAGTTGAGTGTGGTAAAATACTGCATGTCTCTTAAAATAGGCGTGTAATGAGTCAAATCTTTATTAGAGGTCTCATACAAGTTGGAGCAGACTGCTTGCAAGATTTAAAAAGTAAAAAAAAAAAACAAAAAAACATAAATTTCTGTCACAACCAAAAACTCAGGTATTCTGTTACTAGGAGAGTTTGTCAAAAACACTTGCAGTTTCCAGCTGGAGATCTTTTTCAGTGGAACAATATTCTTTTTCACTTTTTTTTTTCCCACAATGTGTGTGAGATTCTTCCCTGCATATGCTTGTTGTGGTTTGGCTTCCAAGTGTATTGTCCTCAGGCTATTTTTGCATCCTGACAAGACATGTCTGAGTACAACTGACATTTGTGTGTGTGTGGGAGGGGGTGTTTAGCCTAGTCTGGCCAAAGTAGGGAGCACATGAGGGCAAGTGACAATAAACCTAATGTTCATCATAACCATGTTTCGAGCTTCTTTTCTCCTTCACTTCTTCCTTCCTCCATTCTCCATTTTTTTCCCCTTTCTTTATTTGAGAGGGTGCTGGCACATCTTTCTATTTCATTCTGGTTACTGATGTTTCCTTTTCCAGCTTCCTTCATTGTTGTTTTCTTTTCATGTTTTTCCATCCAGGTTTTGGCCTTTGCCAAGAGCAGCTCATCTCATCATGACCTATCTATGACCTTTCTGAGCTTGCCTTCTAAATTTAGGACTTGATGTATTGATAGCATGTGTGTGTAAACTCCTTCTATTGGACTGTTTTTCAGTGCAGTTTTGCCACAGACTGGCCTATCCAGTAAAATGGCCTATGCAGTAAGGTTGCCTGATGGACAGAATTAGGGAATGTTCCACTGAAAGTAAATTGTAATTTCCTTTGAAATGATGCTAAACTCTACTAAACTGTAGTGTAAAGGCAGAGGCTTTCTGATTTTTTTTTTTCTGTTGAAAAGCAAATGAGTGAAAGTTGGCCCCATCAGCGAACTGTGGGAAAAGTTCCGCTCCCAGAAAATCTTAGGCTTCAGAGACCAAAAAGAGCATTTTAAAGAGTTTTAAAGTGAGTTGTTTTATTTCTGCACACTGAGATTGTAGTGATCAGAACAGCTGTGGGATGACCTTCACATAAATTTGGCTGTGTATTTCTTCAGTTAGAAAACTAAAAGAAATTGTTATCAAAATTAAATAATTTTTTTTCCAATTATTTTTCCAAAGCCATTAACTGCACACGAAAACTACTCTAAACCAGTGAAGCCATCTCCTTAAACAACAGCTACTTTACATTATGAGTTAATCTTCAAAACAGCTGCAGAAAATCCAACAGGTTGTTGATAGTTGTTGTCAAAGAATACTTTAATCAGTGTGACACGTGGTATGTTATTAACAAACTGCCAAAGGAGACAAAAAGCCAGAGATTCACCATCTTTTAACTTTTTATTTTTAATCTAAAAATCTGTGTATCTTATTATAATTCTGTATATTGTAATGTCCAGTGATGTCACTCCTGACTGAAGTCAAGAATAAAACAAACTATAGTATTTTTTGTTCCCAAAAATATGAGCACATTTAGAAAGACAATTTTAAAACAGCCTGCACAAAAAAAAAGAAAAAAAAGAAGTTTGCAGATAATTCTGTATAGGATCATAATGACCATCAATAGGTTTTTAGACAGCACATTGACGTGGTGGTGAGCACTGTTGCCTCATAGCGAGAAGGTCGCTTTCTGTGTGGAGTGTGCATTTTCTCCCCGTGTCTACGTGGGTTCTCTCGGAGTGCTTTAGCTTCCTCCCACAGTCCAAAGACGTGCAGTTAGTGGGGTTAGGTTAATTGGTTATTCTAAATTGCCCATAGGTGCAAATGTGAGTGCGAACACACTGGCAACCTGTCCAGGGTGTACCCCACCTCTTGCATGGCTGCTAGGATAAGCTCCAGCACCCTCCTCCCGCAACCCTGAATTGGATAAGTGGCAGAAAATGGATGGATGGAGGTTTTTTAGACTTTCAAGCTGAATATCTTACACATCAGTTACTTACAGTACAGGACAGGAGACATTCATACTCCTTTCAGCCCTTTGCATGATGAGTAAGGGTTAAAAAAATAATGACCAATGCGTCCAGCTATGTCCTTGCTCTTTTGCGTGTCTTTTGGTTAAGGGTTAAGATGAAGCAAAGCAAACAAATGGAGGATGCCTGCTGCAGTCTCACAAGGAGTTGTGTGTGTGCAGACAGTGCCTGAAGCAGAAGAGAGAGATAAAGAGCATATGAGATTGGGCTAAAAGAAAGCAAACACAGACTTATCCCTCAGTCTGCCAGAGGCTAGCTGTGCTGCGATAAGCTGTAGTTCATACCAGGAATTTTTCTCTTTTTCCTATTTTTACCTTTTGCTAAAAGGGAAAACAGAAGATTTCAGTTTAGGTTTATCTCAATAATTTTAGACACATTTTATCTAAGTGAACTGCTATCTATGTAAGACATGCTGCAACAAAGGCAGTTAGGGCAGAAATGTAGTTGTTTTTAGCCAGATTATCTAAATCCCATGGTGGACTGTCAGCCTGTCTAGGTTGTACCGTTCCTTCCCTTACCCCACCCCTACATCCACATCCTGCTTTACCCTAAGCTGGATAACCAGCTAAGGAATCTATTCAAGTACATACACATTGCATTTAAAGGAAAAAACCTGGGGAAAACTGTGTTCCTTCTCCTTTGTGTCTTTCCTTTTTAAAACTATGCCAACTGGAATCCAAATCTCACCCTCTGAATTGGCCAGTTGGAAGTTATTATGGGAACAATTGCTTAAAAAAAAAAAAAAGTGAAAATAAGACCTAGATTGTAATGAAACAGAGATGAAATCAGAGAGAACAGAATGCTTTGGTGATGATTTTTTTCACTTAACATGTGGATATAAATTCAACTGCCACATCAAATGGAACAAAGTATAAGCAGACATTTTCCCCCCATTCTCTACTTTTGCCAGCCACTCAGCAAACACTTGTATCAGCACCAAGACACCAAAGTTTAAGGGCCTTCTTTGTGGACACGTGTTCACTGGGGTTGCTGATTTTTCAAAACTCTGCATGTTTAGGTCAGAGACTGCGAGCACTGGGTGGTCTAGGGATTTTGAAAAGGGTGCATATTGGAGGTCTGATCTTCAAAGGCTAATTTTCAGTTCCCTTGACTCCAATAAGGCTTTGAATCTGGCTGCAACACATGTGATTAAAGGCATGAGATTCTCTCTGAATATTTCAGGAAGCCAAAGCTGTTACATCTTCAGATACAGTTGTTTTGTCTGTAATTGATTTGACAGTTATTTGGTATTTAAACAAGCAGCAAAAAAGTTATTTAATAAGTGATGAGTCATAGTTTAATAAAGGATACATATATATATATATATATTTTAACAAGAACACCCAGAAGAGTTCACCTCTCTTATTAGCAATCTGTTTTACACATTTCTTTGTGTCTAGTCTGCCTAAAATGCAACAGTGAGAAACATTCCCTGGCTGAGTATTTTGGTTAGAGTGTATCTGTGGCTAAGAGGTGGGGTGAGGTGGGGGGTCAGCCTATCCCAGCTGTCACAGGGCAAGAGGCACAAGTTAAAACTAATATATGTAAATTATATTTAATTCATCTAAAATGTCAAAAGGTTCAATAAATAACTCTATTTTTCAAAAAAATTTAATTTTCTGGCAATTATTTCATGGTTCAGACCTTAAAGGGTTAAATGCATCGCCCTAAATATTTAACCCAGCAAAGCAGCATGATTGTTATCATTTGCATGCAAACTATTTTAACACACAGTAGATACAGTATATAGGCTTACACACAGACAAAAGTATGGCAATATGCAAAAAAGGCACCTCCTCATGTAACACCATCATCACAACTACAAAAGAAGCAACTCTGTGATTCTGTTTGAGGTTTCTGAGGCCCCCTTTTATTATTCTTTGTCTCTGCAGTCTTAATGAGTAAACACACCTCAGTTATTTATCCCTCAGTGTTCAGCATTCTGACCTATTCTCAGGACCATTGTTTTACCTTCCAATCAGTTTTTAAAAAATGGAAGCAGTGTGGAGGTCCAAGTGTTTGGTGCTTGTTAGCGACATCCCTCAAGGAATTAATCTCCGTTGAATCTGTTCTTGTTTTAGCTCAAAGAAATTTTTTGCATAATAGCTTGTTTTATTCTTTATAGAACAGCTTTCTAACTTTCTCCTTTTTTTTTTTTTTTTTTTTTTTTTTTTGTCTTTGCCAGATCTAAGAAGACCTTCACTTTTTTGGGGGGTCTCAAATTTAAAGAGCAGGGGGTTCACAGTTGGAGTGAAACTAATTGTACAACCACTGAGTGAAAAAGAGCTAATCAGTTCTTTTAGTTTTCTGCAAAACACACACACAAGCACACACACACACAGAGCACACACAGAGCGCATGCAGCCACAGTCTTGTTTTCATCATGACAGAGAACATTGCACTGACTCACATTCATTTCCTCAACATTTAGTCCAACCGTGCCTGTCCCTGACCTTTAACTAACCGTGAATTGAATCCAAGTTTTCACTCATGTTTTCATATTTTTTTTATTTAGGTGTATTAAAAAAAAACTGCATTGAAAAGAAAACTTTGAGAAATGTGTGACGTTATTCATTAAAAAAAGCTGGTTAAAATCAGATTTTTTATGTGATCTGTGCATTTTGGGGTGCAGCATTATTTCCTACCCAGATCCTGAAATTGCATGAATGAAGTTTAAAATGAAAATAATGATCACAGATGACAAATGCATTCATTTGCATAGACATAAATATTACATCAAATTGTCATAAGTAGCTTTTACATTTGGTAAAACATTTCAGAACTTAAAATTCAAGTCAATGCCCTTTTTTTTTATATATCCTGGTTGAGGTCTACATTAGGTCTGCCAAGCAGCACACACATTAAAGTAAGACTCAAACTGTGATCTGATTGTTCTCTATTCTTTCACGCTTCTCCTGTAAAAAATGTACTGCTGGGAGCAGAACCAAGCTGTGTGAAGCAATTTTTAAGTGAAATTTTGGTGCAATAAAAAAGTATCTGGGAAAAAAAAAATGTTTCAGACTAGTTTCCCAGTACTTTATAATAATATTGTTTGTGATTTTGTTATGACACCACTGTGCAGTAACAAAATCAGTTGGCTCCAGCTCCACCACAGAATCCGTTCTAAACGGGCTACAGGTGAAGCTTATTGTAAAAAAATAACAAGATCAAAGTTTACATTTTGATATCCCTGTCATATTTCATATTTATCCAAAGTTAGAGACAGACATGAATATTTGATATATTGCATTATTCATCCTGTTTGCACCTTGGATTACTGATTCAGTGTGAAGCTGTTAATGCAGTTTTTACCTGAAACAAAAGGTGATTGTTTTCCAATGCTAATTTTTTAAAATTCTCACACTTGAGATGAAAACAGAAAACGGGCTTTGGGTTACTTTCAAATGCCAGTGTATAATGAACAATCTTCAAACTGAACTCCAATGTTGTTGGGACCTACATAAAAAGCTGTTCTGCTTATAATATTTTAAATTAAACTTAGAAGTACAGGCCATGAATCTTGTCATAGTCAGTGTACATTATGTGGTTGCAACTGGATGAGAAAAAATAAAAAACTTAGATTTTCTGGAACTGTTGTGTCTTCACAAAAATAACACTAGATGGAGGTGTTGTCAAAAAGCAGCGAGCCCCCTTCTGCCCAAGAAAGCAACGTGTGTTCCAAAAATTGTTCATTACTGATTGTAATTACATTTGCAACAAATGGTTTCATTGATGGACGTAATCAATCTGGGAATATGCCAGTTAATTGGGTCAATATGTAAAACTGCTCATTTAGTATGTGGGCACATCAGTGAACGATGCAGATCAGCCTATTTCCATCCCGATGATAGCCCCTTACATCTCATCCACCCAGATGGATGAGTGCCAGCTCGCACGGGTTCACTGGTTCACAGAGGGTAAAATCTGACCTCATCACTGTGGTCGGATAATTCATATGAGACATGCTCACAACATGTTTTTCTCTTAGTCTAGCCTTTGGTTTACAGATTTAGTGGGAAGCATATTTGACATTGCATGGTTGTCTTAAGACAGCTTTTGGAACGTTAAGATTTTATCCAAACGCGAGTTACTGTTGCAACACCTCGAAGCTATGCAGCCATTCCCCTCATCATCCCCTCTTCTGGGATCAACAAGGCATGCTGTCCCAGAGAGCTGCTGCTCACTGGCTATTTTCTCTTTCTTTGTAAACCCCAGAGTCTGTTGTGCGGGAACCTCCCAGTAGAACAGCAGTAATACTCAGACCAGTCAGTCTGGCACCACCAACCATGCCACGGTCAAAGTCACTTAAATGATCTTTTCTTTTCTGATGCGCAGTTTGAACTTCAGCAGGCCGTCTTGACTTGCATGCCTAAAAGGATCGATATGCTGCCATGTGATTGGCTAATTAGATATTTGCGCTGACAAGTAGTTGAACAGGTGTGCCTACGTGGCCGGTGGGTGTATGACTATAGTGTCTTATTATTATGCATTTCCACTCCGCGCCAACAGAGGGTGGCACTTTGCTATATTTTAAACTATATAGCTTGTAGTTTACTAATAGGTCTGTTTCTTTAATAACATGAAATGTCCACAGTGACGGTTTTACTGGCGCGATATCAAAAAGTGTCAATCTTCTTGGGTCTATTTGTTGTCTTGTGTTATTGACCAAGTGACAGTCTCCTTACCTGACTTATTTTTATGCAGTTAACTGAACATTAATCAGCTTATTATAGCTTCTCCGCATCCAGTCGGCAAATCTCATATAACCCTATTTAAACTGCCCACAGTTGCTGAGTATCTGCAACCTGCGCTGCAACCCACATCTACCTAGTAGACCTGATTTAGTGTCATATCTGTTGTCGGTGATATTCAGCAACAAGACTCTGGTGGGTACCAGCACCTTGTTGCTGCTTTTCTCTGGCTTTCTATGTATGCACATGGTTGTGCAAGACGATCCCAGAACACACCCATACTGTTAAATAGTATATACATTATTGCAGATGTCAGATTACTTTTGAATATAGTCATCATGATTGAATTTAAGGATGTCTTGCTGTTTTTAAGGTCTATTTCATATTCAGTTGTAATTTCATATTCAGATTTTTTTAATTTTCAAGCACTCAAATAAACTCAGGCTTTTGTAGAAACATGCACTCAGTATTTATCAAATAGTATTTTTATTTGATTGAGAATACACTGTCAATTGCACATCTAACATCATGAATATGACTGATTGTAAAAATACACATATTAACATTTCATGACACCATTTGGGGTACTTTACATTTATGTAAGCTTAACAATATGCAAAAGCTCACATTCTCAATATGAAACAGGAGGCAAAGCAGCTGTCACATATACTCCAGATAAATCTACCCAACAACAAAACAACCAGTTTTTACATGAATTGATGTCTATACAAAAAGTGTATGCACACACAGATGATTTTATATTTACACTGTTTAAATTAAACAAAATATAACAGGTGTATATACCATAGTGGCAAAAAGTGAAAATTTAATTTGGCACAGTTTGTGTTTATTAGTTTTATGTATTTGTGCAGGTGGAACAATGTGATCCAGTGATGAAATGTGGCATGCCATTAATATCATGTGGAGTTCACACCATATACTGACAATAAGTACGATTTTAGTAATATATCAAACTAACATAAAAATATTGCACAAGACAAAATGCATCTATGTAATACGTTTTCTTACACTTATGCTGTATGAAATGTATATATTCAATACATTAGTGCATAACCTAGATACTGTGTCTTCCTTGGCACACTAAGGACTGCAGTGTGTTTGTTAACATATAAGAATATTCTTCCATTGTGAGGGAGAAATTAAAAAAATATGCTTATAGAACTTGGGTTAAAGTATCTCTACAGGAGAGGTATTTCCCTATGTGCAGAAACATTTCATTTAGCAGTGTTTCCTTTGCAAATCTTACATTCACAATAAATCCATATGAACATGGCATTTCATATAACCTGACTCATTCTAATCAAGTGCAAACTTCATCTTCTTTCCTTTGGCTTTCTCTTTTTATTTAACCTTATAACTAACATTCTATAACTCCAGTTTGTCAGTGACAGATGCCTCTGTGATGTTTGTTTTATATTTTTTTTCTTGTTTTATTTGCTTGACTAAGTGAAATGAATCATAGGTTCTCTTGAGAGTAAAGGGTTTGTTTACCTCTGGATAGTTCAATTCTCTGATGTAAAGTTGTCCTGCTTTGTAATTCATGACTAGATATGAGCGCATATAAAGCATTCGTTTGTTTCCTATGTACAAAACACTCAAACTTTATATAGCCATTAACCGTGTTCAGATTTAGGCCTTAAAATAATGTATCTCATATGTGTGAATTAGCAGCCTATAATACAAACTCTTCCTTTGGTGTCAAAATTTAAACTGCTTAGATGGACCAACCAGAACAAGCTTGTAAATGAAGAATTTAACATATTCAGCCACGTATAATGTGTGTAAATACAAAATAATGGAGCATTCCTGATAGTGCTTAAAAAGTTTACAAAATTCTCATAACAATAACAATAAAAGGTTTCTATTCAGTATACGTACATGGAGAAAGTAACTAAAAGTCATATAAAAATGTCAAATAACCATCCAGCACATACAGCTCTTAACTGTTTGTTTATAAAGTGGTACATCAGTAAAATTATCCATTTGAGCAGTAACTCACAGCTGTTTCATAAACCTTAGCCTACACTTGAACATGAAAATGTTCAGAGTTGAATTTTAGGTCCTTCACATGAACACGTCTGAAACAACTGTGATGTGCATGCAAACATGTACAGCACATGACAACAAAAGGTGCAGCACTTTGTAGCCGAGGGTGCTTTAATTAGAAACAGCTGAGCAGGCGAGCATGTAATGCGTGTGTACACTGACACCACTGGTGCACGTGCAAAATTTATAGAATAAATGAGAAGCAGGTATCTGAACCCTATTAACCAATTTTCTGAACCCTATTAACCTTTATGAATTACAAGTCTGCACTATTTGCTCAGTTATCGCATGATTGGAGTGAGGAAACATTTTTCTCCAAGCAAAAACCCAGGATGTTCTAAACACATCCACCTAACAATATGTGGTTCCTCTGATGAGTTGCTGGTTTCTACCTGAAACTACTCGCTGTGGAATATTTGCATTTGAGGGAAAACCCGCAGGCTCTGCATTAATTACATACAGTGAGGTTACTGGTCCAGTTCTAACTGCTATTCTAAAGTTAGCAGGTTGGTAGCCAGCTATCACCAAAAACTAGAGAAACAAAACAATGAAAGTAAGATCTGGTAAAACTATTTCCTCTCTGTTTGTAATACTTCTTCCTGAAACAGACTGGGAACAAAGTGAACCTGCTAACCTGCATTTTAAAAACCAAAAGGTGTAAAAAATAAATAAATAAACTGGCAGTCAAGAGGGTAAAGCTAGATAATATTAAATTATTTCAATAATTTTATGCCAAAATTCAGGCAGATCAAAATGACCCCATTAGTAAAACAGCCTCCCCTCATTTTCCTCAGCAGGGTGAGGAGGACATTTGTTCATACTCTGGACACTTGAGAAGGGCTGGGTAGTTAGAGGAGTTCATCTGGAGGGAGGCCTCTGAGGAGATGGAGGAGGCACTGCGACCACGTCCAGCCCAAGCGTCTGGATGAAGGAACTGGCCCGAGTAATCTGAGCAGTTGCTGAGGCGAGGTCTGTAGAAGCCCTGATGGGGCCTGTACATTTCCTCTGCTGTGTAACGCTTCATGAACAGATACACTGACATCACACCTGCCGTCTGGGAGGGGTGGGAAATAAAAGGATTAAGACTGGGGATACAATTATAATGGATACTTTTATTAGCAAATGTTGCTGTAGTTTATAAGTCAATGTTGCTATAGTCATTGTTCTTCCACAAAGGCTATTTAGGACAGACACAGTACATAAAACACAAGGCAAATGATGACTGATGAGATAAAATCTATACAAACACAAACGGATACTAGTGCTGGATTTAAGTGCATAAAACCATAAATGTACACAGACAATCATTAACACACAAAACTTTAAAAAGAAACAGATACATGTCACATGTTTTACTAAGATTGAAAAGGGTTAAATATTATTGTAGCTTCAAAGCATTCTTGTGAAATGTGAGACTGAGCATTACAATATCTGACTTTCCCAAGTTACCTCAGTGAGCAAGAAGGAGATGGCAGCAAACGCAAATGACCATCCATACTTGTAGCTGAAGTAAGCTTCATTAGTTTTGGTCCTGTTCAACATTTCATCGTTAATATTGGAGATGTACAATACCAGACCAACAACCAGAGATAGACCTGTGGAAGGCAGAGAGAAGAGACTAATAAAATTGATTGTGTATAGTAATGTACACATCCTGCTGATAGTGGCATCATTCTTTTGAAATACTGCATACCATTTATTTCGCAAACAGAGATTTAATGAAAACAATTCTTTCCATATGACAGTGTTGGAGAGTTTCCAGCTTACACTATAGGCACAAAAGTATTGGGCCACAAAGCGTCTTAATGTTTAAATTCGCATGTTTTATGTCCCATTACCACAACTGTATAAAATCAAACACCTAGCCATGCAGTCTGCCTTTACAAATTTTTATTTTTTTTTTAAAAGACTGGGTCATTCTTAAGAGTTCACTGTGTGGTACTGTAATAGGATGATGCTATTAAAACAGTTTTTGAAATTAATTTTCTCCTAGATATTCCACAATCAGCTTCAAGTGGTATTATTATAAAATGGAAGCGTTTAGGGACCACGGCACGTAAAGTTACAGGGCGGGGTCATCAAGTCCTGTGGGACGTAGGGGTGCTGCAGGTGCCACAGTACCGCCTGTTGCGAAAGGCAGACATGAGAGCAGAGGAAGAATGTCCACACAGATATTTTGAACACTTTGGACATCGGTGCCCTTATTGAGTCATTGGCAGCTGTAGTGCCTGAACCTCTGAGCATCAAGACTGCACCAAGTCATATTTGCAGTAATAGACTATAACCTTGTACCCAGGCTGTGCACCAATAGGCTTATTAGCCTATATGTAGTCACTGTTGGGACCTAATAGCAGCAAGACTGGCATACTTTCTGGTTTCATAATGAATTTACTCACCCGTCTGCACGTGTGCCCTCTCACAGAGCAGAGGTTTAATTAATGTCATATTTGTGGTGTTAACATATTGTGCATGATGTATGTTTTTTCTCAACTGCGTGGGCTTGTTCAGCTAAGTTTCGTTTACTTTTCTGCTGGGTGCAGTGGGGTCTTGTAGCTACAAGACAGACATACTTTCATTCATTTTACAGATTACAGTGCGACAAGATAAATGGGATTTTCCAGGTGGTAGCACAGTTGAACAATGCCCTCAACCCCAAATAACATGCACCCATACGAGCATGCATGCATGCGTGCATTTAAGCACCCCCAACTTCAAAGCCCTTCCCATGGCCCTGGCGCATAGTGCATAACGGTTGCCACAATTGCAGAGTTCCAAACCTCCACTGAAATTAACATCAGCACAAAAGTTGTGCACCGGCAGTTTCATGGCATGAGGTTCCATGGCTGAGAAGCTTCTGTGGGTATAATGTGTAGGTGGCTCAGTACTTTTGTCCATATAGTGTATATACAGTATATATAAACCAAGTACCTGACAAGATGAAGAAGATTCCAGAAACAAAGGCCAGGATGGTGCGATGTGGTCGAATATGGCCAATATTACTGAGTACAAAACCAATAAACATGAAGAAGAGGCTGACCAGAGGAAAGGGTGTAGAAGAACGAATCATCTCTGAAAGGAGAAAAAAGTAGTAAAAAGAAAAGCAACTGATCAGTTTGAGTGTGTTTTATGCTTCCTTATGTTCCTTGTATTTAGTTTGTTTCCATCCACCCATCTGTCCGTCCATCCATGCATCCATCCATCTATCCATCCATCCATCCATGCATCCATCCATCCATCCATTCTCTTCCACTTATCCTGTTCAGGGTCTGTTTCTTTTTCTTCAGTTTTATGTGTTAAAGTAGCAGCATGAAGTATTCTTATCTTATGTCTTACTACTTGTGGAGTTGGTATTTCTTGAACTTAACTTTTGATTCTTTAATTGCAAGATGGAGCAGACCTCCCTGCTGTGAGAAAAAGCCCTCCCATAGTTTATGGCATTTTTTTCCCAAACCCCTATTGTGTTCTTCATTACCCAAAATCTTTGTCTTCTAGCTAAGTGGACCAGATGTCTAAGGCTATAACTTTAATGGAAAGTGGATCTAACTTTTACTAGTTGGCCAAACTTTGGATTGAATGGTAAACTTGCCAGTTGAAATCTACAATAGAAATTCAGATATCTTGTCAGAATGAAAACGTAAACTAAAATAAAAGTGAGTTTTTGTGTATTGACATTAAGTCTGTGTTATTATGACATAAATACTACTTTAAAGTGTAAATATCAATGGCAAATTTGTACAGTAAAACAGGAAATGTGTCACAGTTAAAATATAAATAAAGAAAAGGTCACCTGCCCAATTCCTCTAACAGTTATACTTTAACATATTCACTGTGGATTGGAACACTCTGGAACACCAGTTTTCTTTCTAGATTTTAACTTTTATGATTTTTTTAGTCCATGGACTGGCAGTCTGTCCAGGGTGGACCCCACCTCTCACTCTCTGGCAGCTGAGATAGGCTCCAGCGAGCTGGGGCAACGGCTCATTGAGGATCAGCCCTGGCTTGAATATAACAAGTAGGATAGAGAAAATGCACTTGGCAACCCGCTGCCAGAAACTTAATTACTATGTTGAAAAAGTAGGATGAAGAGAAGACCGGGTGCCAGAAATGGGAGCTGGTTTTTAAAAAACTAGGATAAAGAAAACAAAGTGGCATCCTGGTGCCAGAAATTGAAGTAGTTGCTATTGGTGAACAGTTAAAAAGAAATTAGCATTTTGGTGCTAGTATAACTAGAAAAAAAGGAGAGGTAATTGAAGAAGTGGGGAAAGCATAGTGCTGAACTGGCAGTGGGGTGCCATGTGAATTGTCAGCAGAACTTCTTGAAGATGGCTGCTTTTCCTGCTCACTAAAACAGCTGAGCCTTGCTGGATTGGCAGGTGGATTGGTCGGTGAAGCTGCGGCAACATTAGTCTAGGAGAAGAATGTTTTGATTTTCCTGGGCTTGCTTTGTGAACTTCAGGAGGCTAAAGCAGTTTGAGGGAGTTAGCAGCAACAACTTCAGGTAAGATGGTGTTCACCTTGGGGATGTTGTGGAACAGGAGACTCAGCAACTGTGTGATACTATCATGTCAGTATGGGCCAAAATTCTTTGAGGAATGTTTAAAGCACCTTGATGAATTTATGTCACAAAAAATGACGGCATTTCTGAAGGCAAAAGGGGGGGGTCCAACCTAGTTCTAGTAATTAGTCCTGTCTTCCCCTTGTCTGTTGTCACTCTGTTTGTCCCTCTTCACAGCTCCCTGCTTGCCTCCTTGTGCCCCCACTTCTAGTTCTTTGACTTTAGGTATTAATACTTTATTCTTGTTACTTTGTACTTTGTTGGATTTTTGTTTAACTCATCCCATGTATCCCATTTAATTATTTGTTCCATAAATTTACATTTTACAATCTACAACTTGTTTTCTCCCTCTTGATGTTCTGCATTAGTGTCCTCTTTTAAACCCCTCACATAAGAATGTGTCATTCTTTGCATTTCAGACGTTTTTCAACAAACTAAAATTGCACCTTCTCTATAACAGAGCAGTAACAAGTTATAAAGTGGGGGAAAAAATTACTTCTATTTAGTTTGGATATGTCATTTTCCTACAACTTGCCTGCTTGATTTATTGAGGCTGCAGCACGTGTTATAAGAACCTTTAGGCATGCAAACTTTAAATCAGAAGTGGCAAAACTGCCAGCATGTATATTTATTCCCATGCATTTTCACCCTCTATGGAAACAGTTTAATTTTTTATTAACACTCAGAATTTATCTGGCACATATTGGCCTCGGGGATTATGCCAGGAATAGCAGAAAAAACAACAACAGCAAAAAAAAAAAAAAAAAAACACCCAACCAAAAATACAGTATGAGATGACAGGACAGCAAAGAGGTGTGGAAAAGCTTAGGTCTTATCTGTTATCCTGTTAGACTTTAAATAATCAAAGAAAGGATTTACCTTTGTTAACAGTGCTGACAAATGTGTGTGGATTCAGTGACACGTGGTGTTAACGTGCACTTTTTTCACACACTTCTTGTAAATGAAGTTTTTAGATTTGTATCAGCTTGTTTTTGCATTTCTGTACAGCAGCTTGAATAGCTCCTAACAACACACAAGACTAGTTTTGTAAGGTACATTTTTTATGACTACAACTCAGTTTATCCAAACCACTAGCTACCCCTAGCTGCAGCTATTGCAAAACATTTCAGACTAAAGGGCATCTAAACAGTTTCAACAAACTGAAAAATACTCATAGCAGTGGCATGTGAACAGTTACTTACTGAGCACACTGACTGTGGACTCAGATGTCATCTGCACATTAGTGGGCATCACATACTCAATGGTAAAACACCGTCCATTCTCTTCCCCTGGAATAAAGGACAGGGGAAAAAATGATACTCAGTGAAATTTCAGTAAAACTTTAGCATTTTACAAAACTTATTAAGCTGTGACCAGCAACAAAGAAAAGTCCAACCCAGAAGGTCATATGTCATACAGTATACATGTAGACGTCTTGACATGATGAATACCTATAATGGCAAAAATGAACAAATAGAAATTATGTCACAAATCTCATGTTTTTTGACAAGCTCTGTTCCAATGTGCTGGGATTGGTACGTTTTATGTAATATCTGAGAACCAAGTTCAGTTTATTTCCTCTGTGAAGCTGTTCAATGGCACTTACAGTGAGTCAACTTAAAAAGAGTTTACAGCTTGTTTGATGTAATGCACAGTTTCGTCTGTCAGCATTTGTCTGAGGAACACCCAGCATTGGATTATAGCACCCTTCTCCTTATCGCCCTGACACATAAAGTACAAAATCTGGCACCAAAACACACTAACTGATGTTTTTTTTTTTTCTTTTTTATCACTTCATTAACTCCACACACTGTGAGGTGTTGGATCAGGTGATATTCTGTGGCTTTTATAATGCATGCACAGAATACACTGCATAAGTATGCTATGTATTTGCATAGCTATATAATAAAAATATAAAGGGTCAAATTAATCTGGGGAATTCTGGAGACTGTAGTCTTCAAGGATTTAGCCAGTTAGTGCATTTGGGTTTGTAATCTTCAGTTTTTATTTAATTGTTCAAGGGTGTGTGTTTTCAAGAGTTACCCTGTATACATGTATTGACTATCTACTTCTTAGTGATATCACACATGTCTACATTTGCACATATGTGCAAAAATAGGCTGTGCTTTGTTACTTAATTACTCAACTATATTATGATGTGGTTACACTTTTATGTGTGAGACAATTTTTTTAAAATATGAAGAGTCTAACTTAATCCATCACAACGCTGTGCCACCTCATTCACGTTCACTGGTGTAAAAACAGACTGTGATGGTGAGCGTTGGTTGTTTCTGGGTCAAATTCTGTGCACTAGAACAATTAAGTGGGCAACAAGGCCACTCAATTGCCCCTAAAAGAAACACTAAACCATTAGCTTATTTAAACCACAGGCCTGCTTCATGGCAGGAAAACATCTCTTACATAATCACAACTGGAATCCCAACATATTTACTAAGACTTAACCATTAACCCTGAAAAAGGAGGAAACAATTCAATTGTGGTACATGGGTAACAGATTAAATCAACAGTAAGTGGATTGGTGTTAAAGGTTGTGTTACCATTTAAGAAAAATATGAACAGACACAAACAATATTAACTAATAACACACAAAGCATTGCATTCTTCTTGCCCATGAATAATATAATTGAAATATTGACAGTGTATGCTGGCAAAAGTGAACTGTAAGGCCAAAGAGTAAACACTACAAGTTTATAAACATGGAATTCAATCAATAAAATTACGTTTGCTGAAACACTGAAGCATTTTAGGTTTGGTGTTCTTGAAAAAATAAAAGCATGGCAAAAGAAAAAATGTTATAAGTCTTTAAATAATATTCAGATCTTTTAATTTGTATAAAAATGGATTACAAATTAATCTCAAGGTATTTCAGAGAGAAATATGAATTCAGGCAAAGTTAGACAATCTATCCTTAAATGGTACTGTGGCTATTCTGCCTGGATGTGGATGCTAAAAGAATCAACACAGAACACTCACTGAGGTTAAAGAAAAACTACCCATCTATCTATCCATCCATCCATTCTTTTCCGCTTATCAGGGTGGGGGTGTGGGGTGGGGGGTGGGGGGGCTATCCCAGCTGACATTGGACTAGAGGCAGGGTACACCCTGTACAGGTCGCCAGCCTGTCACAGGGCTAACACAGAGAGACAGACAACCATTCACACTCACATTCATACCTACGGGCAATTTAGAGTGACCAATTACCCTAACCCCAGTAACTGCATGTCTTTGGATTGTGGGAGGAAACCAGAGTGCCCGGAGGAAACCCACGTAGACACTGGGAGAACATGCAAACTCCATACAGAAAGGTCCCGGCCAAAGTGGAATCGAACCCAGACCTTCTAGATGCCGTTGTAGCTGTGAGGCACAAACTATATATATGAAAATTGTGGTTGGTGGAATATGGTGACAGAAGCAAGCTGGTGTTCTCCTTAAAAAAAAAAAAGAAGAAAAAGAGCACTCCACAATGCAGCTGTCAAACTGGGACAGATTGGATCTTTTGGCAGCCCTGTTCTGGGCCTTTTGCTGTATGTTTGACATCTCTGCCTTAGACACTACAGAAATACTTTTAACTAGGAAAATCTTTCTTTAAGGTTGTCCCAGTGAGCACTCAGTACAGTGAACTTTGAAACAATTTCAAGCGAGCTGCTCTGACATAGAGTATGAGTAAGCTCAAGGATTCATGTAAGAAGTAAAAAAAACCCACAGATACTTATTTGAGACAACTGCTGCCAAGTTAAAACCAGTTAAACCAGT
This sequence comes from Archocentrus centrarchus, assembly GCF_007364275.1. Classification (NCBI taxonomy): domain Eukaryota; kingdom Metazoa; phylum Chordata; class Actinopteri; order Cichliformes; family Cichlidae; genus Archocentrus; species Archocentrus centrarchus. The sequence goes on along the minus strand of NC_044346.1, from coordinate 27,289,993 downwards.
AATCAAAGAGCAATTTGATCAATATAATTATAATTCTTTACTAGGTTAAGCACATTGTGTTGGTCTATCTACTTTAGATAAGATAAATTTAATGACAAATTTAAAGGAAAAAAAAAAACATGTCTTTTCAAAGGGCTAATGTACTTCTAGGTACTGTAATATACCTGACCAAAGCATCTACAGAGCAGGTACATGTCAGCTTGAAAACCTAAACACACATGCAATAAATGACAGGAGACATTTTTTTTTTCATCAGTATCTGCAAATCCACAAAATAACAGTATAATACTCAAAGTACAGTAAACTGCTGGGGGAATTGAGAGGGTAAGAGCAAGAACTGATACCTGGTTTACTCTGGGACAACACTTGTCTGGATGGTTGTTTCTCTAAAGAAAAGATTTAAAATGGTTAGTATTTCTTTTATCTAGTCAAGAACTGGGGAGGAACTTTTTTTTTCAAAGTTAAGAAGGTGTTTATCCATGCAATGTGAAATTACATGTGATTTTCTATGTTTCTGTACTTCCTTTTAATGTGGGATGGTACAGTGAAAAATGCAGGTCAAAAAGAAGGAAAAAGAAAATCCAGTCAGGGAGCAGAGAGGATTGTCTGCATCAATCAAAGCTGCTTCTGGTGCTATAGAATGTACATCAGCCATTGGTTAAATCACAAGAAAAGCAGTCTTGGATAGCCATCTATCAACAGAAAAAATGACTTTAAAGGGTACAACATAGGACTGGAGAGCACTTTGGAGATAACATACATAAGGTAAGCTACACAGAGGTGAAGGCAAAGTTTAAAAGTTCATGCTCAAATATTCAAGCACACAGCCAAAAAAAAAGGTCTTCTCTACTTGCATCAGTCTAGTGGTTAAAGAGAGGGAAAGAAATGGGGAAAAATACAAGTGTGCAATATACTATATACTAAAAACTAGACAATGCATAACATTTTGGTGAATCTGTGCTTCAAACCTAGCTGTGTAGAACACAAACATAATTACAAAAGATCGCATCAAGATTTCATTTCCATTTCATTTACTGCTTTTGTAACATGAAAGCTGCTCTACTTTGTTCAGACTTTTCTGACTTTGCTAACTCACCAGCCAAAAAGCAAACCCTCCACAGACCCGAGTGGAGGGACATGCGCATCTCGGTGCTCTGGTTGAGGGGAAGGATGACTCCCTCCTCCAGATAGAGCCAGTAGTCGGTGCTGACGGCGATTCCCAACAGGCCGAGGCCGCAAACAGCGAACACGCTGCTCAGCAACGTTAGCGCCTTCCTGCCACATAGGCTCATACCACAGCCTCAAGAGCAGGGGGGGCACTGGTGGCAGAAAGGGGAGCTGAGAGAGAAAGAGAAAGAGAAACACTTTTACCAGGCTTATCAAACTAAATGAAAAGGGTTGTGATACAGTGCAGCACTTTAGTCCACTTATTCTGTGCTCAAGGACGATTAAGTGATGCGAGGTGGTGGCCATGCCTTTGAGTTCATGGGTGTTCTCATGTGTGACACTGAAATTCTGCATTTTTCATTTCACCATAATTAAGGTTAATCACTGAAAATAGCCTATGAACTTGAATTGGATAAGCGGAAGAAAATGTATGGATGGATGGACTGAAGGTGGAGATCAGGTGGAAACAGCAAAAAATAAGAGCGGTGACAGGACAGCTCTAACTCTCACTGAAGTTCAAATCTGGGAATGAGTCTCTCTATTTCAAATCTCTCATTATTATTTAAATAACTACATTGTGCAGGACGAAAGATTTTTGGGGAAAGTTTTTCACTTGACTGCCCTCTTTGCTTCCAGGCAGAAAGAATGCCCCTGCAATATAAATAATACTGATTGTGCTCAAAGGAGAATTACAAAACTGAGTTTGTTTTTATATGATTCTGCTTTAATAATCATAGGCAGTTCCTACTGTCTGATATACATCTACTACTTTCTGTTACATTTAGTAATACAGAAACATAGTGGCAAACGCTATGTTCCAGCATATGAATGTGAATGCTTGTCAAACAAAACGAGGGATCTGTTCTTAGCTGAAGCCCACATTTGCCGGAAGCTAAAGCGCTGGGAGGCTGAGATACATGTTGAAAGGAATTGATTTCACATAATGAGTTCTCAGCATGCTGCTACTTTGAGCACCCACTGTGAGCCTGGGAAGATGGAGAGAATCTGTGAAAGGATTTTGAACTTTTCAGAAAATTCATTGCATTTGGAAATCGCTCTCTGAACAATTTCTTGTATCAAGACTAGATACAAAGCCCCAGTTAGAACAAAAGAGGGAGATCTCCATACAACTGCCAGCTTGTAGTGAGGAACAAGTTTGCATAGTAATGCCAAGTCCTCATAATATAGTAGAGAGAAGGCCAACAATTCCACTTTAAGAAAGCATTTGGTAACACTGTGGATGCGTAGTCCCTTTTAACAGAAGTTAACTCAGATAGCATCAGTCATCTGAGGGTGGGCAGTCATCTGTCTCAACTGGTTAGGATGAATAGAGAGAGAAAAGATAGATACGCTGGAGGGGATAGTAAGTCTAGATCAAAAGCATACAGCTTATACAGTGATGCTAGTTGGAAGCAGTTGAGATGCACAATCTGTAAGTAATCAGAGGAGCAACATTAATGGGAAAGGCCTATTACTAAACAAAAGCTATTTTTGGCTATGGTACAATCAGTAGCCATTCATTTACAATGACCATAAAGGCTGTATATTCAGGCATTTGCTATCAAGCTGTAACTAGATGGATGCATTCCACTCAGTAGCTCTTTTTGTATACTTCACGTATCCAGAAGGGCTGTTTAAGTTGTACAGCACAAAAAGGACACAACGGAGTGGTGACTGTGCTTAAATGTACAATTTTGTGCAAAAGTCTTGAGTCACCCCTCATTTCTTCATATTTTGCTTCCAAGCAGCCAGCCTTTCTTGTATTTTTTAAAAGTGGTCTTCAGCAAAAGTTCTTCAGGCTTTCTGAAAGTCTGAAAGGAGCCTAACTGAAGTAATGTGTCTACACATAACAGACAACTTGGCAAAGAAGCGATTTTAAATTATATCTTTAGGCTTGTTGTTATCAGCAGCGTGTCAAAAAACTACATTATTTTTTCTTTAGTTGAAGCTACAAAAATGCCAAAGACAACAGAAGTATACAATTGTATTTTTGCACCAATAAGGTGATTCCCAGAGAGCTATTACCTGAAAACTTATCTCAGCTTGGTGTGCAGTGTGTCCTTAAAAATAAGAAGAAACTGGACAAATAGAGGACAAAAGATGATGTGTCAGGCCTAAAACCTATCTACAGCAGATGAACACTATCTGTTCCTTAACCTCTTGAGACCCTGTGTCCACATACTGTATGAAAGTAAAGATTAACAATTACTTTTGTTGGTAAGTCAGTTAGTAATTACTATTTTAATGAGTAATGTATAATGACTTATTGATTAAAGCTTTTAGGTTAGTTGCCTAGAACTGATCATTACTGAGAGAAAGAAGAGAAAGTATTCAGGGTGGTGATATCTTTTAACACCCTCAACCTCCACTGACTTGTAATGGTAGTAATAATGCTTAATATAGCACCAATCGCATTAGTATTTATGCAATACTAAATAAATAAAGTTGTTTTTATTATAAAAAGACATGTTAGACAAGTTTTGTTGCAACATATATTCTGTAACTAACAGATCAGACAACAACCAAATTCACAAGTTTTTAAAACAGTTGTTTCCAAAAGGTTTTGACACAGATCGTGAGCAAAGAGTCAAGATGGACTTACACATAATAAATACATGTCAAATTTAAAAACCAAACAAAAGAAAACACACAGGCACAGTTAAATCAGGACTGGATTTTCTCTGTATATCTGAATCTTTCACAGACTTTCTATTGTGGTTGGTGACCACGAATCACTAGATGTTAACTTGGCCATCTGTAAATAATTGTCTGACAATCATAGGACCAGTCACATAGTCCTACAGACCAGTCAGTGACCCCTGGCAACTATCTATCACTAGAGAAAGATATGTATTCTCCAACTGCTTGGCAAAAACCTCATTGTGATTGCTCTGGTCACTATCATATTGCTGCAGTCGTAGTTTGAATGGAAGTGACGGACTTGTCTACAAATATTGTCCAGCTACATAAGCTATAGTGAAACTGAGAAGAAATGGAGACCATTTCCCTTCGTTGTGTCTTTTGAAACATGTTGGCTACACCTCTGAGGTACAACTTTTGTTTTGAAGATGTTGTATCTCCAATATCCAGTCTGCATTGCACTTTATTCCAGTTTTACTACGTCGCAGCTAGTAGTTAGTGACTATTTCAAGACAAATGTGAAAAATTTCAGACAATTTGCTAGCAACCAAAGCAATCACTAGGAAGTTTTTGGTGCAGCACTTTCTTTGGAGACAGCCAGCAACCTCCAGGAACCACCGTCAACTAGTCAGGAAATGCACATTTTTCCCCCAAGCAACCAGTGGTTCTGTTATATCCAGTATGGCAGACAGCTCTTGAGCAATGTGCGCATGAGTGTAATTATCAGCATCCATATACTTTTTTGTTGTAGTTGTTGTTTTGTCACTCACAAACTGGACAAAATCAAGGTTATGATTCCCCAGCAAAACAGCAAATAAATATGAGGCCAAACAAAAAGCCAAATGTTTAGATAAATTTGTTCTAATCCCTCCTCATTATTGTTTTATCAGTTATTCCTTTTACTTATGATTCCTTCTATAGATGTTTCCATAACTTTCTCTGTGTCTTACTGGGTGTATTACCAAGTTCCAATCTCTCTGGTGACTCAACCTACACAACCTACAACTTGATATTCATCCACTCATCAAATTCTAGCAGTTTTTAAATTGCTGCAAGACCTTTAGTCACCTGTGTGTGGTGCTAGCACTGCAAGTTTGATCTAGTTTTGTCTGCTGTGTGTGTGTGTGTGTGTGTGTGTGTGTGTGTGTGTGTGTGTGTGTGTGTGTGTGTGTGTGTGTGTGTGTGTGTGTGTGTGAGAGACTGAGTGAGACTTAAGTCCTGCTAATCCTTATCTTCTCTCCCTCAGGATCCGTTTCTCCAATTTCCACTGTGCCAATTGCCTTGTCCTGTTCACCACCTTCACTCTGCCTTCATAAAGTCTACCTGTCTCATTCCTAGTTCTGTACATTAAACTTCCACCAGCCAGCCACTTCCCTCACCAGCTACAGCTCTGGCCCCTTTTTGCTAAAAATATATAATATATATATATATATATATATATGATCAGCAAACAGTCTAATTTCTAACTATTGTCAAGACTTGGGATTGTTTTTTGTTTTTTTCCTGCTGGTAAAGTATTTATTGAAAATCACAAACTGTTTTCCGTTAAAATCCGTAACCATGGCTGACCTTGTGTTACTTGAAGACAATGAAAATCAATAAACACTTCTGAGCTACATGTTTGCTTTTGTCAGCCCACTATTTAGTCCACCAAATAATCAATAATGTGTTACCTGGCTCCGTTACCTTCTACAAAACCTTCATTTATGCATTTTTACAAAGGGAATCTCAAGCCAGATGTCAGTTTGTCAACCGAGATCACAAGTGCATAAATTAAAAATGGGATTTTTAGAAGTTGCTTAAGCAAGCATTTTAGCACACCACAAGGAATGAACATAAGACTAATTTTAAGTATTAATCTAACAACATTTTCATGGATGATTTCATAAATTAATCCCACTGGTCTCCAAACAGTTTCAGCTACTTCTTCCAACACTATCCAGGAAGTGAAAATCACATTTCATGAAAACGTATACTATGATCCTATTGTCACTGTTTACACTTATTATGAGGAGACTGTTCTTTAACTGGCAAAATGCTTACTCTTTTTTAAAAAAATTTGGTATGGCTTTTGCATCATAGTTGTACCTGTAGTTTCTGGCCAAATTATACTTCACTATTTTAGAAATTAATTGTTTTTTGTCTTTGGCTCACGTATTGAAAAAAGGAATCTGTAAAGTTTTACTCTGAAAGAGTATTTTACAAAATTATTTGAAGCATTTACCAGTTTATAGAATGTGAAACTAATTATAATAATTCCCACATTCAGGAGTCCCATACTAAAAGACTTGCTTCATGTTTTGCTTCTCTTCTTTTACCTTCTTCCTTTGAAAGAAAGTTAAAAAAAAAAAAAAACAGCTCTTCTAGACTTGAGAACTACGCCTCAATTTCAGCTATCATCTACAATCTGGGTATAACAAATTTATGGAGAGATTCTTAAGGGTCAGAACTTGGCTATACCACATGTAGGTTTGGATTATCTTGTGTTTCTTAGTAGTATGAAAAGGAGGGACAGGGAGTAGAAAATGTTAATGATAGCAAAAAAACAAACAAACAAAAAAACCCCCAAGTTCTTAGTCCATCACCCATCAGACCCAACACACTTGTCAACACATACAGTCACCATAAACAATCATTCATGAAAGCTAATAATTCTGTTCATTGTTCTGTTCTCAAAAGGACAATAAATGGTGACGGATCTTAGTAGAGAAAAGTAATTTTTTATTGAGAAAGCTTTCTCTCCAAATGTTCAAAGCTCTGGGGAACAAAGCTTTTACGCTTGCTGTGGGATCAAAGGGGTACACAAAACACTCCTCTCCTGCATAAATATCAGAGCTACCTTTGGAGAAAAATGACTAAAACTGTGACTAGAAACCATTCATCCCAAAATGTGATGTTTTAAATTGAGCAGGTTTGTAATTGTTGCTCTCTTCTCAAAAGACATTTTCTAGTTCAAAAATAGAAATGGCATTAAAAAGTTGTTATTATCTTTATGATTATTTAGTTAACAGAAATTTGAATGTTCAAAATGTAAAAATATTTTCAAATGAATTTGAATAAAATTAGCAAATAATGTTCACATTTTCTACCACTAATGTGATACAAGGCCACTAGGGGCCCAGAGGCAAAGCATGGGAAATGTACATAACTGCTAGTAAAGGCCACATCATCACCAAAAGTAGGGCAATTCCTCTACTGCCTACTTTCTTAATATGCACCGACCCTCCTGTCAACCCTAATCTAAATGGCTCACTGCCAAAAATACAGCATTTTTCATAAACTGAAAATCCAGCGGCTATTCATTGTAAGAAGACAAAGCAAGGAATACATTTTCATCTGTATTTGTTAACTTGTGGCAAGTTGACCAAAAAGTGCATAAATATGATTTATAATTTTAACTTACCTTTCTATAATTAAGACACATCAGCAGCTCTTTTGTCATGTGGTGCATGAAACAGCACTTCTATATAAAATCATGATTTTTATGACTATCCCTAGTCTTACTGACATGCAAAACATATAATCACGAATTGATGTAGTCAGTTTTAACAAAGTCAAGGGATGGCTGGTACAGAGAATAGATGCTGCTCATGAAAGCTGAGTTTTAAATTGTATTTGAAATTAATGAATTGAATTTTGTCCATGCTGGTGGTAAAATATATGAAATCTCACAGCAAAACAACAAACACCTTAATTTGAATTTGTGTATGTGTTCTTCTGTGTCAAGGGTTTGTGAGTATCGTAGCATGGATCTTTTTAGCATGCTTATTGACCCAGTTACTGTGGCTGTAAGAGCGTGGCTGAGTGCATGTCCCTCTGTTGCCTCTGATGTGGACAGGCAACTAACACTGTGCGAGTTAGTTCCTGTTGGTTGATGTTGCCAGGGCTATCCGGGGGAGCCTGAGGACAACAGAGGTCCAATGCAAAAGAGAGGAGATATGCCATGTCATCAAGCCACAGACACAGCTGGGTGAAGCTGGCAGCCCCATCACTGGGTGGCTGGGAACTGCTTATACATTTTCAGCAGGCATACTAAAGGGAAAACACATGTCAACAGTATACAGCCACACATCAGACCCACAGATGTCCATGAAGTGGGTCATACGGTATATCTCACAAATTATATTTGTGAATGAACATATCATTGTAGCGCCAGTTGTCTACAGCCAGTCTCTGTTAGCCTCACTTCACACATAATAAATCTTACAGAAGGAATGTGTCATGGGTCATAAGGGGGTTTCAAGCAATGCTGTTTTTCTCTCTTTCCTCTATCTAAAAGGTTTTCCAGCATTAGAGTTAAGAAATACAAATACAAACTATAATACATATCCAAATAAATGACACAATGATGACACCTTTAGTATGTCAACTAAATAAGTTGAGATACTACAGGCATATTTCTTGTTTTAATCAGCACAAAGTCTTGGCTGTTGTTGTCTGGAACCCTGACAAGGTACCATAAATCACAGTTATGGTTATAACACTTGAGCATTTTATTTACATATGCTCTTGTGTATGAGCCAATATTTCTGATCTATGCTAGCACTGAGCACACAGCTAACAAGCTGGAATAATTTCTCAGTGGTCTAATTTTGGAGATGACAAAATTCAAACTGTAATCCAAGCCAAATCTCTGCTGTAGGCCAGACAGCTTACAATGCCTCATCTGGCACAGAGCAGGGAGAGGTGGTGATCATGGTGCAAGTTCAAGCTGTCAAGACAGAGGATAGTGGAGATTTTTGTGTCTCAGTTCTTCTCACAAAATATAAAAAACTTTGGTGAAAACATAAGCCAATTTGTCTTTTAATGTTGCCACAGCAGATTAAGCAGCTGAACTGATGTATCTTCCTTAACACCCTCGGGACTCTAAAACAGTCTGTAACAAAATGCAGTCCATCTCTCTTCTGTAATGTCAGATCATCTTAATTTAATAGGGCAGCTCTTGATATAGCTCACGCCTTTAATTCTGTTCCAAATGCACTTCCCTTATTGCTTTGAGCAAATGATTCTGGCTTTGACCTATCATCCCTTGAGTATGTCTTCATGTGATATCATGATTTCTTGTCAGTCCACTTGATTTCTAATAACTTCTAAGAATCATAAACAAGCAAAATATAAAATAGTAGCAAAAGGCTGAACAAAGGCTATAACTTACATCTTTAAATATAGAAGACTGTTTAAAGACCCTGTTTCCTTTGACACGACTTTATGTACAGCAGGGGCAATCATCAGAACTGCTTCTTTTCACTTAGACATATTCATAACAAAGAGTGCAGATAGGTTCGTTTAATGTAACGGCACTTTTGTGATCTTTAAAAAGGTTGACACTCCATTGACTCCGGCATTTAAAAAAAACCAGTGACCTACAGCAATAGCACTAACATCCATTTCCTCGTGTTTATTATAAGAACAAGTCTCCCATTTATTTGGAAGTGCTTGAATTGGCCCCGTCGCCAGGCAACGCTATAGAGAAAGGCCCACAAATTAGTTAAGCATGAATAAGCTGATGAGCGAGTCCCAAAACAAGGCTTCCTATCTGGCAGTGCGCTTTTTACATGCTGGGAAGGGGATACAAAGGAAACAGGAGAAAGACACAGCAAGACAAATGCAGTTTTTACATACATTTTCAATATGTGAGTGAAATCCTAAAGCTAGCTCCTGGCTACACTCTACAACACAATTTCTTTATTTCTCCACACGCCCACACAAAGAAATGTTTAAAATTCCAATAAGGCTTTAACAGTGACTTTTAGAGTCTTACTAAATGCACAGTGTTATAATTAGAATCTTAATTGAAACTAAAAACTGGGTTAATGTCATACTAGGTGTTTAAACCTGGGCACATGGCAGCTGTGATCAGCAGAGAGGACCATGTTTACATTTTGGGAATATTCCCTTTGGGGTGCTTTTTAGAGGGTGGTTGATCACTGAACCAAGTGATTTGCTACCAGGACAGTAACTGATGCTATGGGGAACACTTACTTATTGCACTTTGTTTAATTGCGCATGCTTTGTGCCCACAGTGGGAATAGAGACTTAATTTAAGGCTGCAAGTTGACAAAAGACATATTGTACATGGGTGTCTTTTTTATGAATAAAAATGGACATTCGTCTAAATAGAACTATTTACTAATGATGTGGTATTTATATTTTGTATTACTGTTAGGTAATTGCAAACAAGCTTTCTGCCAAAGGAATAACAGAGTAGCACTGAAAACTTTCATATTTCTCAAAAATGGAGCTACATCGTCTTGTTGTCAGGAGTGACAACATTGATGTTGTGTAGTTAACAAGACATAAAGGTGGAGGGGAAAAAGAAGCAAGATGGCATGATGGGGCAGACACACAGATGAGGCTGTAAAACTCTGTGTAGCACAGTCTCTGATCCTATAATGTTTGAAATGTGGCTTATAATGACAATTTTACAAGGCTGCCATGACAAACTGCCAGGCAGAGTTTAAACGTGTGTTTGAAGTGGGCCCTTATGGCATTTGAAAACATGGAGACAACAATAAGAAAGCAGTACCCGCAGAAGTTTAATGATGGGATCAGTCAAAATCAGTGCATAACTAAAACTACATGATTTAGGTCGACTTTCAATTAAATCCCAAACCTCTAGGTACATCTTTGAGCTTCTTTAAGAATTATGTGGCTAAAGAGGCTTTTATAGTGAAGAAAAATAAAAGCGCTCCAACAAGTGAGGTGCTAATTGTGTAAATCGAAGAGATTAAATTTAAAGTGCATGAAGTCACATTTCTCTGTCTTTGAGTCACAGTCTGAACCATTATGTCCAGATAATACTAGACTATAGACACATCTACATCTACCTCACTGCAAAAAAAAGTAGTTTCTCATTTGGTGAGTGTACAGATATCCATAATGAAGCCTGTACTTGACATATTTTTCTCGCAATGTCTCTTCTGAAATTGCTGAGAAATAATCCAAAAACTAAATGCGTGTTTTAACAATGTTTGTCTGGTTGACACATTAACCCACTGGCATGAGCTGCCTACTAAACCAATTAAGAAAAAAAATTTATCTTAAATTGTGTCACTGACAAGTCAACAAATGCTTGCATGTAAGGAGAATTTTAGTATTATTTTACCACAGAATAATCTTGATTTGTCATTGATCAGAACACCACAACCTACTATTTTAATTATTATAACTACAAGAGGGAATGATTCTGAATGGCCACCTTCCCTACATGGCATCAATGTACATGTAAGTAATAATGTAAATTATTCACGTTATTATTAGTTATCACGTTATTATTAGTTATCAGATAGCATAAAACAAATACATTAGGCTTATATCCAATCTCGATCATGGTGTTCAACAAATCATTATGTCATTTAGCCGCAGAGACTCTGTCCTCTGCAATGCAATCAGCCAGCTGTTTGTTAGGCTACTGATAACAGTTAATCTTTGGCTCCAGTCCGAATCGCTGTCCTCGGTACTGAAACACTCACACATATTCCCGTATTGAACCCGGTCAATAATAAACTTGGTCAAGTCTGCAGTTAAACAGGAATACCTCATCTGCCCTTTTAATACAGGTCCTAGAAATATACACAGTAAATACTGTATCTTCTGTGTTACTTGCATATCTGTTGTTTTCCGTTTCAACAGCCGTGGGTTTCGCTCAAGAGTCTGAACAGCTCTGCTTTTAATTCCGTTTCCATTCCTCTAATCCTAAAAGGACATCTAATGAGTAATGAGCTGTATCACATTACTTTTGTTTTTCTTCAAGTTACAGTACTTTATATCTCGATTAGCTGCATTGTGACACAATTTAAATGGTTTACTAACAGGATAGACTTTGTCTTGGCGTAAGGCGGATATCAAGAAGCGACAAATGGCCAAAACAAAAGCCTCTCTTCAAAACACAGTTGTACATTTATGTCCCGACCTTCCCCCCCAAGTTTTGATCAAAGTCCAACAAATTATTATCGGGTTTGAATATAGCCAATATATGTCGGAGAAAACGAACTCCAGTCTTCACATACAAGTGTGAGTAAAGGCTCCTCACATACAATCCTTAGGAAAGGCTTCAACGGTGATTATGAGGGTAAATAAGTTGCGCATTTTACATGTTAATATTTGAGACTAACTGGCATGAAGCAATAACATTAGAGGCATAAAAAAACGACAGACCAAGCACTCCGTGGATTCTGCCTTTCTCCTCCACAAAATGTTCTCCCTAATAGTGGTCACTCAAGGAAAAGTTGGCTAAAAATAATTTACCTTCGCGAAGAAGACTCGTCGATGAAAGCACCTTTCTCCTCGTTTTCTGTTATCGCCTCTCTTTCCTTCCTGTTCAGTCGGTCCGCGTTATCTCGGGTTTGGCTGGCAATAAGCCCGTTAAGTGAACCTGACCCGCGGCTGCGTAGCTCGCGTACCACTACTATCAAAAACAGCAATACCTCCTGCCCGCGTGGAGCGAGGCACGTGGCACCCCAACCCATCACTCCACCTCTCTTCAGGTGTGTGTGTGTGTGTGTGTGTGTGTGTGTGTGTGTGTGTGTGTGTGTGTGTGTGTGTGTGTGTGTGTGTGTGTACGCGCGCACAATAACTCGATGTGGATCAGTGAATTTGTAGTTCAAGCCAGATATAACGATGAGTTTTCAGCAGATCCTGTTTTAATACTAAGCTGCTGCACATTTTGTATGAGTAATATCTTTGTTTATATTGGTAGGCTGTAGTCAATAATATTTACGAATTTACGAAAGGGTTATATATAAAATAAGAAAATGACCTGTTTTGCAAGTATCTTTATCACTCTGCGTTATTGTACCTACTCAGTGTTCTACATTATAATCAATCTAGTCCTTTTTGGCCACTTAAAATATCTTTATTGAACTGTTAGGTTATATTTGTTGCAATTTCTGCTGCCCACTTGGCCAGATCTCTTTTGAAAAAGACATTTTTTTTTTTTTTACATCAATGACACGTTTAACCGGATAAATAATGGATGTATAAAAGTCACTTTGCTTAAAATTGATTGCAGCTTCTACCTTGTGACAAAAATGTACTTTCTGGCTCAAAATTACTTGTTATCCTTCATAAGAGATATGTTTCAGATATGCTTGGCAGAATATAGGCCAGCAAATCATTTACAACAGTTTAAATACTGCCACTGTTTTTGGCCAATACCAGAAATTTGGTTCAACACCGACTTTCATGCACATGTTTATAGGAGTGACAATTAGAGGAACAAACCCCAAAACGTATTTTAGTAAGAGGTTGAACTTACACATAAAATTACACATGCTGCCAGAACAACATCCTTGCACTTTTGCATTGATTTGTCATTCTTCTGAATTTGCAGCTTTGTTTTTGATTGTTTGTTTGTTTTTTGGATGGTGGTGAAGTGTATTGATACAACATCTCTTCGATCTGGTAACTGCTATGGCCATGATGCTCATCAAACCACTGAATGAATCCTCAATGGCCTGTAGATGGCTGGCATTGTCAGCCCTGTAGAGACCACTCCCATCCCAAAATGTTTCATAACTTTGTAGTGACCCTTCCCACTAAGGGGATATGTTACCCTGACAGCAAATTGCCCTCCACCACAACTAAATAGAGCCACAGGATCTTCTCACAGTAGGGGTTAATTTAATTTGTCACTTGTATATGGTGCCCTGAAAACCAATTAGTCAAAAAAAAAAAAAGAAACAAACAAACAAAAAAACAGAACTGCATGCTCAACTCCAAACAATTAAACAGTGTGCTGAACCATTAAATTGGCAAACTATTAATAAGAAATTCAACACCCCCAAATACTTATATATACCATGGGAGTAAGAAAAACCAGAACATATATTTTTATTTAAAGCTTGCATTTTACAAAGGTTTTCATAGTCTCTTCCTTTCCTTCATCACACACACACACACACACACACACATATATATATATATATATATATATATATATATATATATATATATATATATATAATTTTTTTTTTTTTTTTAATTTCCATTCATCTGTGTAACATCTGTTTCTATCTGCACTTGGAAAGATGTGGTGTGTAGTCTGTGCACGTATTTCCACATGAGATTAGGAGTTTTGTGTAATTGCAGAAATCAGTTAAAAAATAGGAATGAAGTTTGTTCAATACACATAAAATTATGTTTGATGTGATAGTATCATAACAGCATTTATCAGTGGCTAAGCATTAATTTGTTGGGTTCTTTTAAAATGGAATTCAGCATAAACTGCTTCTTTGCATGGATATTTATATAGTCATATGCAAGTTTGCAAATCACTCTTAAATGACTAACAACCACATCTAATCGTGGCAGGGGTGAACATAGAGCTGTCATCAGCTATAGTCTTACTTGACCTTGCACACAACCACTCTTTGGCGCTACTGGAAGTCAAACAGGCCCTTTCTCATTCCATTTTCCATTTCTTCTGGTTTAATATGCTTATCTCACGTCTCATCATCACATTAAAGATTTTTTCCTTTCTGCTTTGACAACCAAACATCAAAATTCAGAATTGCTATCATCTTTTTTCCCTCTCTTCATTTTTTATGTATACAATGCAAGCATAAATCAGTCAGCTTCTGTAATGCACCCCTTCTTAGTCATTAATCACAAAGACACAAATGTGTAGCAGACTGTAACAATAATGCATCTGCTTTACTTAAGGCTAGAGTATTTCTAGCCTTTAAAAAACTATGATTGTATATGATTTACAGTAGCTCTAGAAGTTTCATAGCAGATCAAGTTATTCTGAAGTATGTGTGTGTGTGTGTGTGTGTGTGTGTGTGTGTGTGTGTGTGTGTGTGTGTGTGTGTGTGTGTGTGTGTGTGTGTGTGTGTGTGTGTGATAGAGAATGAATGAGAGAAACCAGTGGACTGAAACATAAAGGTGTCCAACAAAAATTCACACACCAGCTGGGTCCCCAGTAAACATGCTGCAGGGTTTTCTCTAATCAGATGGCAGCTAGGCATTGTCTCAAAACCAAACAATATTGTCCTTTTCTTTATTACAACTCAGGGCAGAATAAATCCAGTTTCAATCCATTTAATCAACTATCATATTAATTAAAAAGAAACTGAATTCTTTCTTTGATTCACGTTGTCATATTTAGGTCAAGGACTTGCAGTGTGACAGGCTAAACAATGAGTTTCAAGAGCAGTAGAGCAAGGATTGAAAACTTGAAAAAAAAAAGCCTCAATATGTTGTAAAAAAAAACAAAAAAAAACTGGCAAGCCTCTTCTTATTACTCTGAGCCACCACTTAGGACATTGGCTTCCTGCCAGCAATGAGCTATAGTAATTATGGGCTCTCATTTAAAAAAACATCAGTAAGATAGATGAGAGTTATCAGGTGAGTTGAGAATAGTATGAGCTAAAGTTTTGCGACTAACAAGATGAAAGAGTCTCCCCCATTTCGGTCAAGGTTGAAAGAAATTAATAGAAAACCACTTTCGGGATCAATACTATAATGGAGGCCAGCAGTAAGAACTGTTTGCAACTTGTTTTTGCTCATTGTTGTTTCTTTGTAATACTAACTAGACAGCTCACAATGAATACTAAGATGCTTTCTGTAAACTGCCATACATTACATTTCAAATGCTAAATTTTGTTTAGACTATACTAAAGAAGCATGTGCAGCATATACTCTCATGTAAAACTAGAACTTGTAAACTGGGAAAAAGAGGACATGCTAGTGTGTGAGAAACAACAAATATTACATTACAATCTATAACAATAGGAAAGCACTATGGATGCTGGTGTTTCATGAAAACATGATTATTAACACATTTTCTCCAGTACAGTCTGACAGGTATTTGGTTAGGTGGAAATTGCACTATGCTTCCAAAATGTCAGTATAGTCCTCAAACAGACTAATGGACTCTGCATGAATCCCATTCTGGTTGAATGGTAAAGCCCCAGGTGCACCAAAAACCCAATTTGCACAGCAGCTAAAGATCGTGCAGTGTCAGTCAGCTGTGGCACATGCTTGTAATACTCTTCAGTCTAAGTCACTGCTGATTACTTATGACAGCAGTGACTACCACACTATGCCTTCCATCAATAACAATGTTCTTCCTTCATCCGGATTTGAGCTCAACTAATAAACAAGTCCAGACCGTCACCCCAACATAAACTCAGACAGCCATAGAGAAACACATATACCCCCATCTGTGCAATTTATAATCACACTAATGCATTCCAAACTAAATGGACATGTGTAGGTAAAAAAAAAAATCAGAACTGTAGATGTTGCTGTAGATGTAGGCCTAATAGCCAAATAAGATGCATAGAGTTAATTCCTTTAATAGTAACTTTTCACTGCAGCAGTTTATACACACACAAAAAAGCTAAAAAATAAAATCAAGCCACAGATGTTCCAACAACACCCAGTTCAAAATTAGTCTAAATTGGCCAGTATCAGTTTCGTGTGTGTCTGTGTGTGTGAGACACATTAGGTGATGCATACGACACATCACTTAAAATAAACTAACATGCTTGTGTTCCATCTGAGGAGAAACATAAACGAAACTGTGATAAGAAAACCACAATACACTATATTTTGAAATAATATACGGTTGATGCATAGTTTTAATGACACCAGTCACAAAAACATTCAGTCGTGTAAGTATGGACCTCATTTTGCTTTTTTTATTTGCATTATCATACATTAGGTACAAATAACACAATCAATTACAAGGTAAGTAGCTCAGACTCATTTTGAAGGTTTCAGGCTGACAAGGGAAAAATAACAAACACACACCATTTGCAAAATACAATATGTTCTTTCTTTTACAGTCTATGTTGATATCTACTGTAAGTCATTTATATACAGGACAGGGGTGCAGAGATTATAACTGAACAGAGGAAAGTTAGAGAACTGGTTACACTATGGGTTAAGATATAAGGCATTCTTGCACATCACTGATCTTATGCCCTCTGGCCAGGAGGATAGTTCACTTAAACTCTTTCAATTCACAGCGAGCAGGAAACAGCAGAGTAATGACTGACTACAAAGAAGACGTCATAACAAATTCATCCAAAGAAAAGGACAGACAGAAGTGCTAATTTAAAAAAAAAAAAAAAAACCTTACTGAAACCAGAGATTTATGATCCTCCCTCTTTTTTTTAACTTCACTATTTGGCCTACGTACTGTAAATTAAAAAAGTCGAGGACATCAAATAGAATGTAAAAAATGTAAAACACCAAATAATTTTGGCTAATTTCTTTCCCGTGGTGCATTAGGCAAACGCAGAGAAGAACTGGAAAGTGTTGGGCCGATGCTGTCTCTGTTGAGTGAATTGCACAAGAGAAGCTAGAGACCATCTTGTGACTGGATCACACCAGATGCAGCACCAAGAAGTTGTTGGGCGTGCCCCACTGGGGAGAATATTACCAGATAGGATACTTCATACAGGAACTAGAAATATATTTATAATACAAAAGACTGTGTGATGGGGAGGGGCCACAGGCATCTAGCCTCCTTACTTCCAGTAATCTTTCCTCAGAACTTATTGGCCAGACCACACCTGCCTTTGAACCCAACTATGCACCTGTAAAGTTGTGATGTTATTGTGTTGACAAAATCTGTCCATGGACAGAGACATAAACACTTTGCCAAAGTTCCCAAACCAGCCTTTGTCGTAGTTCCTGCTACAGTAGGTGTCTCCAGGACCACATTATGCCATGATGACACACACATAGACTCACACAGTAATGCAGTAACCACTGACGTAGGATTTAAAAGGTGGGAGACACTATCAATAAGGAAATGGATTTACTTGGCCCAGGCACTAGAGGGAGGAACTACAGATTAATTAAAGCAGAGGACAAAGGAAGGAGGGTTCAATGTGATGAGGCACAGGGTTTGTTCTTCAAACAAGCAATTATCATCTGTTCAGTCATTCATTTTTCTTAACCCAATTCATCACCTGTTCATTGTTTCTTCACTCATCCATCAACCAGCATCATCTTTTGATATTTTTTGATATAGCATATTAATTAATTTGCCATGTTCTACAGTCATAAATAGGCACAGGGAGGTAAAGGTAGAGCAAGCAGAGATGCAAGGATGAATCCAGTTTAAATTTTTGAAAGATTATTGGTGTCAGTGACAAAAATTGTAGAACTTTAAAATTACATTCATGTGAATTATTATTATTAATTACCTTTCTTGAAAACATATTTAACATTAAGATGATGAGTTATAACTGAAGTTATGACATGGAGTAAAAATGGAAAACAGAAATAGATCAGAGCATGGTAGAGAAAGAGTAAAAAGAATATGTACAGTATAGGTGTACAAGCTGGGAAAGGCACAAAAGGGAGGAGTAAACTTTATGCCCACACCGACTGTGACTTGACATTTTGAAAACACAGCAAGTCAACAGAGATTCTATTAAAGGGATGAAGCTAGGCTATTAAGTCAGCACTTGTCACACACAGAGGTGCAAGTTAGGTTTAGACAAGGGCAATACGGCTGCTGCGCAAACTCTGAGTATGTACAAGAAATATTTTCTGTAATTTCTGTGAAATTCACTGTGAGTATCAAATGCTCTACAAGATGAAATGTTCAGGACAATCTGTTAGCGCGCAGGGTAAGTTTGTTATCAAACTGACTGGCATTGTCAACTGGACTGACACAATGTGCACTGGTATACTCATGGTAGCATGCTACTGTAATGTGGTCAACTAACTATTTAGCAGTTTATGCCGTTAGCATCCAAACCAAGCCATTCTTGTGACCACAGCTAGTGCAAGGGTGCAACTGTCAAATTCTGGTGTTTTCCAGGTTTGGCACATGCAAAAGGTCTTATAAGATGGGAAACAAATTAGGAGAGAGTGGACAAAAATATGGACAAATGTTATGTTCACAAAAAATACTTCCTATCTACATCAGTTAGATATAAGTGTTGTAGTATGATATTGAGATATATCCTTTGAAACCTTCCTGAATTGTGCAGATGCTAGAGAAATAAAACTGACAACAATAAGAGCAAAAGAAAAAAAATAAAAACAGCAAAGAAAAAAATGTGACAACACAACATTAAGATTATAACAAACATTCATGAGAGACTAGAGAGCGAGTGGTCCCACTGATCTACTAATTATCAGTGCTTCTAAGCCAAAACTCACCAAAGATCTGGATTCAGTGTTCCACATTGTCTTAGGTAAGGGCAAAAGGAGCATGGGGAGATAAAGTGTGTATCTGTGCATATATATACAATATATATGCAATATATCAAGATTCTACAGAAGATAGCATTGATCTAAAACCTGTGACAGCAACTAGGTCTCATGGGGGAAATTTAAAAAGTAGTTTAGGTCTATCTGCTATTACTACTAGTATGTATTTACATTTATGCTATAATAAATGTCTATTCTATATTATTCAGACCCTGTGATCTGCATTCTTTTGGCAAATCACTGATGTTCTTCTGGCTTACACATGTCACAGCTCATCAATCTGTCTGCACTGTCTCAACTGATATAGCAAGTTGCCTCAGTCAAGCAGCAACAATAATTGACAATGATGTGTAATGGCCCACCTTACATATGGCAAATCTTGGTTTGAGGTGAAATAGTCTTGATCTGTTATTTAAACAGAAACCACAATAACAGATGGTTGAATTCTCTAGCTGGAAAGGAAAGGTATGTCAATGCTTCCTTGCTTCCTTTCCTATCTTCTTTGGTAATGAACAGACTAGAGGATCCTTTACGAAATAAATCTGGACCCAACCAAATGTTCATGAATGCTAACAATTAACATTGATGACAAAGGATGCAGACCACTATGCAGATCACTGCTGTGTTGTTGACTTCATGCCATAAACGTACTAATACGATTATGTGTGTTGAGATTTCAACAATATGTTAAATCCACAGGATTTAACAAATCCTACCTTGGTAATGAAGTAACATCTTTTACTGGTTTATCCACATTTATACACCTAGATGTTCAAGCCTCTAAGGTGCACTGCTAGTGTAGTTTTGGGATATTGTAGTTTCACCAAAGAAATTCCAGGTCAGGAACCTGCAAGTGGGGTCACATTCTCTTCGTACCACTGTTGTCTTGCTTAAGTTCTCATAAATTCTCCTTTACCTTTTTTTCCTGACGTCATGATATTTCATTTTCAAGAGAAAATTTTACTATACTACTATACTAATACTACTATTTTTTACTATTTGACCACAACCTAGATCTATGGTTACAGTGATACTGCACCCTAAATCTTTTGACCAACACTTAGAAGGCAAGACCTACAAACAAGCTGAGTATGGGTTTGACATTTTGACATCTTGGTCCAGTAGGAGTGAAATGCTGTCAGCAGGATTTTTTTTTTTTTTTTATATATCAGCATGGATTTAATCACGGTCACTATTCTTTAAAATGAACAAAACCGGTAAAAACATTAAAGATTATAAGGGATGGATCTTGCTATAAACTAAAAGTTTTATCATTTTTAACATTGTTACTCTTTGGAGTTTCGTACTTTGTAGCATGCAGCATTTACTGTAATGTATTACGTGCATGAATGATGCCCACCAATAGCATGCAGATACAGAGGGACCGTCAACAGCCAGACGTGTATCCAATCAACACACAATTTGCAGTTAAAATCATGGTAATTTAAAAAAACAAAAACAAAAAATTTTAAATAATTCAGACAAAGAGTAGAACATGTTTTTCATAACTTGCTAAATCTGGAATCTGTTAAAGACACCCAGCTGTTACAAAGCTGATCTATACTGGGCTACGTTCTTTAAGTTTTTTTTAAACATACAAATATTGACATATCTAATCAATGTAATAAAAGCACATTCAGGTGTTGGTATAAAACTGTAACTTGCTATACTGTTTGTTTTCTTTTTAAAGAACTTGCAATTATTTACAGAGGAGATACACACCAATTTTAGATACATTAAAATATTATTTTGCTATAATGGAAAAATATGTATGAGAATAAGATCAAAACTGTCTGTAAAAAACAGTAAAGAAACAAAGACTGAGTTAACTAATTATGGTTACGCTGACTCCAAATCAAAGACAAGTTTGTTCTTATTGATATCAAATTTCTGAATCAAAGAAAAGAGTCGTGTTTTATCAACTCTCGAGCAGATGACACCGTATTCAATCAAACATTTTATGGCTAATACACATTGACATTAACTGATACAAAAAGCAGGTTATTTAAAATGTCTTTACAGTCTCCGTTAAGACATTTAGGACCAGTGTGAGGCTTTGTGGGTGTAGCATGGGACAAAACAGTGGTTAACACTGACTAGTGTTAGAATATGACAAACTGTAAATTGTTGGATTTCAAGGCAGGTGTAGGAATGTTCTCAGACTGCCACTGTTAAACTTGTTAACATGTACTGTGTGCCCACATGCTGTCCACAAAGTCATTAACATGGCAAGTCCACAAGCTGAAGCTTAATAAGGGTAAATAATCAGGTGTTTGAACTGCTATTTGTTTTACAGTCAGGTCAAATAAGGTGACAAAAGTAAAGCCGAGTTACATTTTGCCAAACTGGATGTTTGGCAAAACACTTTGATACCTACGTGTTTACACGCTGCATATGTTTTAGAACACAACTGTTAATCCTTTACTTGACCTGATATGCACACTGGAAGTTGAGACTGGCTAGAATCGATTGTAATAACATTTTGTTTTACACAATCACCATGAAATCAAGCGAGAAGAAAACTGTAAACATTATATAGGAAACATTGAACAACAAGGTGCTGTTTAAACTCCTGCACCACCGTTCCGTCATATTTGGCTATAGCATCTACACTGCCTAAGGAGTGTTTCTCAGGTTATCGCATGATATCTATACTGTGACTATCCATGTAGAGAGAAATTTTTACCTGTCAATTATTTCTGTAGAATATAACTACATTGAGATTTGTAAGGAGATTGATACATTTCTTAAATTGTAGACAAATAAAGCCTGGCATCATTGTGTCTTATTGCCTCCTGTTTGGAAGCACATCCTACAGTGGATGCTCATTGTTAAACAATGGGAAATTTCTTGTTGAGGCCAAGAACCAAAATAATTTATCCAATCCAAAATATATACTGGCAAAATATGCATGCCCTAGAATCCTGCTTAGGAATAATACCAACACATTAGGATCTAATGTGGGCCATGATCAAATTGTAGTCAGATGTTAGGTGGGTGGTTGGTTTAAATGGGTAACAGTGAGCAGAAAGGTTCCTCACAGAGGTTTCCCCATCCTCCTCATTCACTGTTGTCGAGCGATGGGTGTATAAACTGCGGGTTGATGAAAGAGAACCCTGCAAACTCGGTCTGGTCAATGTTGGCAATGACCAGCTCATCTGGTGGTGTGAGCTGCGGCTGGGTGCGTGTGAAGAACTTGTCAAAGTTCTCTGCTGCTTTGCCACACTGTAAAAAAAAAGAGAAAAAAAAGTTTAGCTGTTTGATGTGGAAAATAATCTGGAAAGTGCGAGCAGATCAACTACACAGAACAGACAAGAAAATCTGGAGCACAGGCAGGAGTGTGCATACTGCATCTATTTAAAGGCAAGTACACAGCAATTTTGTGTGGGAAGCAGCCACTGCATTCAGCACAATTTGTTTGTAACTACTTGGAAATTTTACATAAATGCGCCCAAAGCACAGGACACGTATTATCACAGTCATCGTCAAACATCATTAGCCACTACTTGTGTCTTAGCCATTCATACTGTATCACAAAATAAAATCGCACTAGCCTGGGTATATTGACAATGTGCAACAAGCAACAACTGTGAATGCTCCTGCTTTAACCTGTCAACTACTGTAATTAAAACCTATCTTCATTTTGCCTCTGGCCTGCATAGAAATGGACAATATCGCACACCTGATCCCCCCACTTTTTCTACGTCTATATGCGGTAGAAAGGTAACAGCATCAAATTACATGCTCCACATCTTGTTCACCTGAATCACAATGCACCCATCTGAATACTGAACCAACATTGGCGCAGCTGTGGAGCGACAATCCAGTTTCAAATAAACAAGACTGAGAACTGATTCTATGAGAGCAAATGGTGTCAGGACCGCCGGCATAAGGAACACTGTATTTCCAAAACCTCTGGCAACCTTTTATAATGCAAAGCCCTTCTTTTGGCTTCACGTAGGATATTAACAGCATAAGATTGACAATACCGTCAAGGTGCAACAAAGTCACAAAGGGGTTAATTAGTATATTCATGAGCAGGGTGCAATATGTAACAAGCTGACATCAAAAGTGTGCTCGTGACATGAGAA
Organism: Archocentrus centrarchus; assembly: GCF_007364275.1. Classification (NCBI taxonomy): domain Eukaryota; kingdom Metazoa; phylum Chordata; class Actinopteri; order Cichliformes; family Cichlidae; genus Archocentrus; species Archocentrus centrarchus. The sequence goes on along the minus strand of NC_044346.1, from coordinate 27,266,915 downwards.
GGTACTCAAATAAGATCGTGTCACGTGATGGATGCAGTAACGCTGCAGAGAATTTCTCAGCAAAGGAAGAACTTGCATATATGGAGCCGTGAGTGTGCATCTAATTTTTTTTTTTTTTGCTCTTCTCATCAAATGAAAAAAAAAATGCTTTGTATTTAAGATCACAGCTTTAAAAAATAAAAACAAATGTTTGGAATTGCAGTGCAAATATCGATGTTGCTTTTGCACTGTAAATTAAAGTATGGCAATATAACATGAATTGTTTTTTTCCCCTCAGGCAACATTTATAATACATGTAGATGTAGGATTAGAGAACAGAAATATATCTTCCTCCAAACTAATCTATTTTATGGTGTTTCCCAGTAATGTTTCTGTGAATGCCATTCAAAGTTATCAGTGTTCCTCTGTGATTGTCTGTTGTGGGTCATCTGTTCAGGAGTGTGTCCGCCAACTGCAGGCATACAATGGCATAAAAGTAAACGAAACAAGAAAGAAATAAAATGTTATTTGTCATGACTGAAGCAAGGCTTTGCATGCTTTGTACAGTATAGGTTTGAAATTTAGCATTTATTTAGTCCTAATGGTAGTGATTAAAGACAAGAGTGGTATGGTTGTGTAGCACTCAAAACCTGAAGATTGTGGGTTTGAACCTCCGAGCAGGCTGTGGTGTTTCTGTGTGGAGTTTTGCATGTTTTAACTGATTCCATCCATAAACTCCTGCTTCCTCCCACAGTCCACAGACATGCATGTTAACATTAACTGGTGATTCTAATGTCGCACTCAGTGTGGATGTGAGGGTGAATGGTTATCTTTCTGTGTTAGCCTCATCATTTAATGTCCTTCCCCTCACCTAATTCACCTAGGGTCGGTTCATGCTCACCCAGTGATAAACAATAAATAAATGAGACAAATAGATAAATTGGATCAAATTCTAAGAATAATTTTAAAATATTATATTGTAATCTTATTTAATGAAAATAAAACGAATATTCCTTGTCCTCAGTAAGGAAAGAGGAAAAAATGAAAACAGGCTGCAAACAAAATCCTTCTCTATCCTCATTTGCTAGTCCACCTACACACAGACCTCACTTACTGTATATGGATGCACAAATTCACAAATGCATGCATGCTCATATTCTATTACCCAGTACACAACTTGATAAGCGTTTATACTCGAGTCACTAGTTATTACTTCTGCAGCTGACTGATAGTATAACAGTATAACATGAAAGCAACCACAGCACCTTTAGCCCTGCTGTAATACAAAAAAATAATTGGTGCATTAAATTCAAATGACTGTTGTGACTAAAAAGACATTATTTTACATTAAATTTTCAGGTATTGCCAACATGGAGTACAAGCTTTATTGCTTATTGCTTACTCTTGAGCTGAAAAGGGTTGTTTGTTTCCTGTTTCAAAGGCAGGACTAATTTAGGGAGTCTGGAAACACTAATTTAGTCAGCAAGGGCACATCAAAAAAAATTTGTCATTTTCAGTTGTACCTCAAAGTAGTCTGGATGGTACTGATGACAGAATATTAAAACATGGACATGTTTAAACCCAACTACTTAGTCAAGTAGTGACACTTTAAACTTGATTTTGTCCTCTGATAAGCAAAGCCCTCTTTGCATGTACTGACTCCAGCTTTACCCGTCACATTTACTTCAAAACTTTTCAGCAGACAGCAATCTCCACCATCACAGCATCTGTTCCTTCTCTGGATTATAAGTGATATGACTACTAAACACCAGCAATTGCACAACCTCTCTTAGAGGACATACTAATTTATATTGGCAATTATCCATTGCAGAAAAAAAGAGAGAAAATTAGAGGTATTAGAAGTATTAGAGGTGCGAGAGCCTGGACAGCCATTCTATACTCTCTGCCTTGTTTTCAGTCCCTTTCAATCAGTTTTAATTATTAGTATTTTGGCAGTTTAAACGCACGACTGACTGTGACCTGGATTTGAAACTTTTGACTGACCTTTTCCACTGTTGTCCTACATTCCATTCACAAACAAGATAACACTATCTGCCAAAGTGTATGTATGTTTAAATTTATATCACTGCCAGTGTGTATATCAGCAATTCCTTGTTTGAATGTGTGTGTTGAGGTATGTCTGTTTTTGTTTGTCAAGTAAACACGCAGAAGTATGAAGGTGCAGACATTTCTATTTTTATTTTCTTCTTACTTTTTTTTTCTTTTTTTTTCTTTTTTAGAGAGGCTGTGCCCAGAGCACGCCAGGTGATGTGAACACAACATACAATAAAAACACAAGACACCGATGTTTCTGAGAGGTGTGTATTCTGTGTTTGAGGTTTTTTGATTGTGACTGTTGTTGCTGACAGGTGACATTCGCTCTAAGCCATCACCACCCTGTCAGAGTAGATAGATAGAGGGCAAAGACGCACTTCAAGATGTGGCTCTGTGTGTGTCGGTGTTTGTGTGGCCCCGGGATCTTCTCTTTCCCACACGGCAGGCACCTGATGGGTAATCTCTAGCATCCTTCAACTGCTGTGTCCCTCTGCCCACTTGTCTTCTTCTATCCATCACTGGCAATCCATCACTCAAGTGAAGAAGCACATTCTTATCTCTGACCTCCAATGACAATCTCCAGCACCAAGATTTTCCTTTCTAGACCACAAAACACCTTGTGACATCAGGCTTCTGCTCTCAAGCAATACTCCAACAAGTGTGTACTTAAAGCATATGTCTGCCCCCCACCCCCTTTTTTTTTTTTAACAGAAAACTAGATTTGTGAGCGTGGTTAAGATGTTGTGTTCAAATGTTTTCCCCTCTCACCACTGAGTGCTGAATTAAATTCAGCTCCTGGAGTGAATGCATCACACTCCAACTAAAGGACTTTGACTCTTATTTTATAAGAGCTGTTTCCATAGAATCTAAGAGAATAAAAAACAAAAGGAGAAAATTAAGTTATGACCCACCATATTGGAAACATGGTCTTATTGCCTTTCTAACTTCTTATGCACACAAACTTGCCCGGTTGGAAAAGCACAGGGCTGGTCTTACAACTCCTATTTTTTTTACTATGTGATTCAGCTAACCCTTATTGGATGAGACCAAGGCTATGATGCTGTTGATACATCTTCTCATACATAGTGACACAGTGTCCTACATGGGTTTTTGACCTACTTTCTCTCGTCTTTAATCTCCCTCCCTGTCTGACTGCACACATACAGACGTGCACGCCTCTGTGCCCAAGCATATTAAAAGAACACTCAGCTACTTAGGATGACAAATGAGTGCCTGCCTCCATTAAGAGTTGTGCCAAGATGCTCTCTCTTTCTCTCTTTTTCTCTGCCTTCTGCTCCCTTAAGCCAATGGCCTGGGAAGCATTCTGTTCTCATCCTCTTCCAAACATTATGTTTTCTTTGTTGGATTGCTAGTGTGTCAACATCAGTAAACCACTTAAGGGAGGACATCAGTCATTTGACCGCAGCTTACATTTTAAAAAAGTGTGGAAGAAAAGGTTATGCAGAATGTGCTTCGGATCTCTGGAAGGCTTATCTATAGGGAAATGTCTTTGCTTTTTAGCTTTCACTGCCTTATTTCACAAGGCCATAATGTGACTAAATCACAAAGTACAGCTGAAGCCCATGATTACTTGTGCAGAAAACTTGAGATAAAATCAAATGCTTATATGACAAACATTGAATGTGTTCCAATGAATTCAACTTGTAAAAAGAGGTTCTTTAATTATTATCAGTTTCTGCAGGATCTAAATAGATGCAGAAGGTCATACAGGGGACTATTTTCAACCCAAACAGTTTGTCTACAAATTTGGCTTGTAATACATAATCCAAGATTTAACTGACTCCATAAAATAAAAAAAAGATTTTATGGAAAATGTGATAAACAGAAGATATAGTTCCTCTTAATCCTAAACAAAAAATAAATAAATAAACAAAAGAGAAAAATGCACAGCTTAAAAACACTCAAATTTAATTCAAACCTGCAAGAGGAAAGGCGAATATACTCAGTCAAAAGGCAACAGTGTTTGCCTCATATTTCCCAGAGCTACAGTGACTCAAAACTCACCTATATTGCCATCATTTTCTCAGTGTGTGTGTGTGTGTGTGTGTGTGTGTGTGTGTGCCTGTGCGTGTATCCTGCGAGCCATGCACATCCCTTCCTTGGACAATGTTCCAAGACTTCTGTGCAATGACTAAGTCCTCCCACTCTGACTTGCCCTGCATCCTTGCCTTCATTCACCATCAATCAGCAGCTTTGACCTACTTTTCTGACATAAACACTATCGTCCATCCACAAGTAGGTGTCAAACGTGTGGGTATCAAGTGTCTTGTACTCTCAAGAAATCAGCCTGGTTTCACAGCAAATACCAGCACTGTTAGCTGAATGTTGCTAACATTTAATTGTATGCCCGTTACCTGCAGCAGACAGCTAACGGTCACAGCATCCAGCGCAATAATGGAATAGTGGATCAACACTAACTGAGCTTGCAATGGCAATCATTCTACTGCACAGGCAATGTCCTCCATGCTATCTGACACCACGGTCCAATAGATACAGATGGTAAAAGTCTCCCAGCTGGGTGCAACTAGTGTATTGATTACAATTCCAAAGCTGTCATAAGGCAGATGAAGTAAGATTGAGCAGGGAAAGATGCACAGGGAGAAAGGAAAGAAGAGAAGTGGATTAAAAAGTAGGAATAGACTAGGATGTGGTGAGAGGGAGGTGTATGAAACCAGAAACAACACTGTATTAAATAGCACAGGGAGATGGACATGATGGGCTATTAGAGTGTATTTCCATGGTAGCAGGGAGCATTCAGCAATGTTTTATGACTCTCTTTCCATCTCTGTCATCTTTCCAACTTATCTGCATCCATAACTACTGTAAAACCATGCAAGCATGCACTACGCAAAGAGCATGAACATTTGCACGCATTCGCCTGCCTGCAACTTGAGCAGGAACAAATATACAAGCACAGAAACCTTTCTTTTTCTCTACAATATTGATTAACACCCCCCACGCAGCAAGAAACTTGCACGCAGCAAATGGACACAGAGACGAGGCGTAAATACAAGGAACGATTCCACCTCTCTTTTTCCTTAATCTCTCTTAACCCTCATTTTCTTTACCCTTCCTCCATGCACACATTTACCTGCACATACAAACACAAAGCAAATGCAGCATTTTCAGGAAAACCCAGCACATCCACTCAGCAGGAGACTACATGGGCAAAGAGATCAGGATTCACCTTATTAGAGGAACTGGGACCCTTGAGGGTTGAAACAGAAGAACACTACAAAATGAATATGTAATGGACACAAACACACATATACACAACACTGAGTGACCTACTTTATGTTTTTTGTTTAAAGAAATGCAGTCTACATGAAGTCTGCAAAAGTACATGCTCTACATGATTAGTATGTGCTCTTCATAACTATACACTGAGATCTGAGTCTTTGAAATTACTAATTGCTAACTAAACACATGCCATTTACAGCGTATGCCTACAGCTTTATTCTAACTATACAAATGAGCATTATGTTGATGCTGTATTTGAATTTACACAGCTCACTGGATACCAGGGTGACTTCAGGCTATGTTTAATGTAACTTTTATATTCATTATTCCAAGCCAATAAGCAGTCCTATGCCTGGTTTTGCTGTCATTGTGTGAGGATAAATCTCTGACACTGAAAACTCTAAGACTGATTTCCCTTCACTATGTTTATGACATTGAGGCTTGTAGTGGGTAGTGGATTACTCCAGTGGCAAGGCTCTCCATCGTGTGTTTTAAATTCTTAATATACATTCCCAGCACTGTCAGTCACCCTTAATGGGTTACAATGGACTGCAGTCGCATTACATCAGCTATTTAACTACACATGAATATTAAACATATGATTCAGTCAGCGTGACATTAAATTCTACAGTAATACCACTGGTCTTGTTTATATTCAAAAACAACACATTGGAGCGCCAACAACACATCTAGTACATATATGCTGGCATTTTCCTTGTTGTTGAAGTGTGAAAGTGTGGTGCTCATGCAGTAACTGCTGAAATGTGTAGCCATCTTCATACTATTAAACGGAATTTAATCAAATCTTTCACTATGTAAAAATTTTCCATCAGAGGCAAGGGCAGTAAAAAAAAAAGTATATCTATAAAAATGAGACTGTATGACAGTCATATCCTAATGCTCACTTGTGCACACCTGACAGAAGAAATGCAGCCAAGTGACAAAACCATCACAATGGTGTGTAAAAACATTGATCTTTATCGATGGGTGTATCTGAATTAATTTTTTTAAAAGATGTAGATTATTTGTCAGGGTTTTAGGATTCATTCCTCGGAGACTTATTGTAAGCTCTGAGGCATGAAGCAGTCACACTGACTTGCTGTAGAGTTTATTTGCACGGCTGTAGATTTAATGGTAAGAAAAATCCTGGGCTTCTTTGCTATCCTTTTCACATGGTGTTAGGAACTGTTATTCCATTTGAACTAAATTTCTTTCTTAATGGAAATATGGGCAATTTAGAATCACCAATGTGTGAATGTGAGCGTGAATGGTTGTCTGTCTCTCTGTGTTGGCCCTGCGAAAGGCTGGCGACCATGACAGCTGGGATAGGCTCCAGCCCCCCCACGACCCTGAACAGGATAAGCGGAAGTGGATGGATGGATGGATGGATGGAATGGAATGGAAATATGGATTTGGAAATGCCTGGGGGCATTTTGTTGGTGGTTTTAAAAGGTGTATGACAAGTAATTAAAACTCACATCCCCCCTTAACCCTCTAAATGCTCTCGCTGATCCCAATAAACCTCCACTGGCAGCTGCAAATTCCTTGTGGGCTCAAAATCAAAGATAGATGCTTGTTGGACAATTATTCATTCTCTTCCAAACTAATTTTTCCAGGTATATTTTTGATAAGATTGGTCACAGATGCTAAAAAGCAGAACACAAGAACAGAACAGAAGAACGCCTTGTTTGCTCAGTAGATAAAAAGTGTGTGTGTGTGTGTGTGTGTGTGTGTGTGTGTGTGTGTGTGTGTGTGTGTGTGTGTGTGTGTGTGTGTGTGTGTGTGTGTGTGTGTGCATGTGATGGGGGGAAAGGCCAGAGAGGAAGGTGGCATCTGGGAGTTTTCAGTCAATTCTCCTTCACAGCAATAAATTCATTTAATACAAACCTTGTAAAATAATAATTCATATCATGTGACAGCATGTTCATGTTCTGGATGCAAGAACATGAATGAGCGGCATGTTTTATAACACTACCAAGAAAGACTGTTTGGAAGGCCTTTGCAGTGCTTTAAAAAATAAAATAAATCAAATGCTAATAAACCCCCTGGGAAAGTAAACACACTGTATGACATGCATAGATAAGGATTATCTGAAATCTCTTTGTGCTTGTGTACATGAATCCACTGATAAACCATTAAGTCGGATTTAGCATCACTGGATTTCCCAAACTTTAATACATCAGAAAATATAACTTACAACTACATCAAGTAATAAATATCTGATACTGATACCATGATCTATAAACATTTCAAATTTGTGAATATATAAATTCATATAACCTTCATTGAATAGATATACAAAATACAAAACATCATGAAGATGCATTATTATTGTTGCATTATTGTAATCTGATAAGTTTAACTAGTAACTTATCCACTTATTGTGTGTATTGAGACAAATTTGACTGAAAGCTGAGATACAAGTTTGTAAACAAACAGCCAAGAACAGATAGTCCCCCGGGGAGAAGAGAACACAGCAGAGGGGCATTAGATGTCTTGCCATAACAGATTTGTCATGTAGAGATAAGCACATCTGTTCTTTAAAGATATATGAAGTTCACGAGTTTGTATTCATCTACTTGTCTTGTTTGTGTGTAATGGCTTTACATGTGCTTAAGATTGAGAGGAAAGACGTTTATTATTATTATCTCATTATTAATTTCTAATGTTAATGGGATATAAAAGTAGAATTTCTATCCTAAAAACTGCATTAAACATAATGTGTGAGATAAAACATGGTGCAGAGAGGGGCTGTTGTTGGCAGAATATAAATCACTGACAAATAGTAAAAATAATAATAATAAAAATAACTAATGCATCAAGACTAACAGTGATATGATTTAAAAAAAAAAGGCTTTCTATTTTTTCCATCAGTGTGCATGATGCAAACTGCAGTGTTGTGTCCAGGGAGTAGTGGTGACACAATTATTAGACACTATTGTAACTGTATCCCTACAAATGTAGTGCAACTTTTAAGCAAATTTCCAGAAAATCAGAAAAAGATGTGAATGCTGGAAATTGAGTGCTTGAGGGTAAATAGTTGACAATACTATGTCTCCAGTCAGGTGCCAATGAACCATTTCAGAAGAAGATGGTGCAGCAAGATGAAAGGATGGCCAGCACACTTAAAATGATTGTTAATCTCTCTTGGGAAAGTTTACAAGTTCACTGTATGTCATGTCTAATTCAACTGTTTCCATTGCACTTTTTAAAATGTAGTTATTATCAGTGCACCAGATTTTTCATCTAAGCTGTATACAAAAACCTTTACAGGATGCAAAAACCAAATCAAATTACTGAGATGCAATGCATGCCAAGGAAAAAAGAAAAGCATTACTTCACTTCTAGAAAATGTGTCACTGTTTGCTGTATGGCACTTTGCACAATGCACCCATATGTAAATAGAGACAAAAATATCAATATTATCTTTGTCACAGATCAATACTATGGACTTTATTTTAATGAAGGGTAAAGTTATTTTGGAAGGCTACCAATTATCTTAACCTTGGTTGCATTAATTCTATATACGTAGCCTATGTGTGCATTAAGACTTACCACTTTAGGCTTAAAGGGGGGCTGTATCTCTCTGTTCTCCAGGCGTTCCCAGTCGATACGTCTAAAGAAGGCGTGTTCTCTGATGTCCCTCTCTCCCTCAAGACCACAGCCCAGACGCTTGGATGGGTGTTTAGTCATCAACTGGTCATTGCCAAAAAAAATAAAAGATACAGTTAGATTCAGGATGATAATAATAATAATTGTGGTTTTGTAAAAAACTGAACAAAATGCATAAGCTTTAAATTTTAAAGAAATCCCAAATCCTTCTCTTCAGTTTCTGAAGTAAATAAAATACACTTTCATTTTATTCAAGTATTAATTTTAATATTGTGGAACACAGAAAATCTTGAAACACTGGTACTTGGTTTTATTTCTCTGAAGATGATCAGTATAAGTGCATGATAAAATAAATAAACTACTTTATTTTTCTTCCACTTCTGTTCTTCCACTGCTGTGTTTCATAATGTGACTCCACCTCTTTTCTAGGTCACCAAATGACAGCCAAACAGATGGGTCTAAAAGACAGTGATATAATTGTTTTTTTCCCTCTCTTCCTCTGCATGTTTTGCCTTTAGAGAACGGCTGCCACTTCTAATCGCACCACGAACGGCTTTGTTAAAAAAGTAAAACAAGATGCAAGTACCCACAGGACGCAAAACCAACATCAACTTGTCCTTGGTTTAAATTAAGCAGAAAGCAAGTGGCATTAGTTAAAAAAATAAGTGTCCAATACAAAATGCAAGCAACTTAAATGTTACTTTGATGTGTATTCAGTTGAGGAAGCTCTATATTCTTGGTGACTACACACATAGAACAAACTAGCCAGGAGCTGGAAACATGCAGACCAAACATTTGATCAAAGGCTTATAATGTGTGTGTGTGTGTGTGTGTGTGTGTGTGTGTGTGTGTGTGTGTGTGTGTGTGTGTGTGTGTGTGTGTGTGTGTGTGTGTGTGTGTGTGTGTGTGTGTGATTTCACTCGGTTATGTTTTTCACACACATTTTGCACCTGCTGTCTTGCTTTAGTGCAGTGATTTGTCCTTACTGAACTGCAACAGAAGGGAAAGTGCTCATTTGGAGATGGATGCAGAGCCTGACGGGGTTCAGTATTGACAGCCCAAAGACAAAATGACTAATTTGTTCTCTATGCAACTGAGTTAAATGCTTAAATTAATGGCTTCCTTACTTTGGTATTTTGTGCAGGGTGTGCTTCTCTAAGTGGTATGTAGTAGAGTACATGCGCTTGCACCCACAGACACACAAGGATGAAAAACTGCATTTTATCTTCAGTTAAATCCCTAATCAGTGATTAATGCTCTTCTAGACCATATGACATGTTTAGTCACCATAGTCAGATACACTGTGTCCTTCGGTATTATTACTAGACTTTAGAAAAATGTCTCTTTGATACATGAACATGCTAATGGCTCACTCAGTCCAGACTTTAAACCTGCAGGATTTTTATTAACACTGTGGGCTCAGTCACATCTGAGCCAGTGGCATGCATTCAGCTGGCAGAGTGCACCAGACGGCTGTTGACAAGGAAGAGAAAGTCATTTGCAGCCTTTTACCGGCCTGTCGGTGACACCAAGAAAGTATCCTGCCGCAATCGTATGGCTGTCACCATTAAAATGACACACCCTGAAATGTCCTTGAAACGGACTGCTTCCTCACCACAGGATCAAACACTCAAGCCCATCCTGAAACTTGAGCACTTGAATAAATTTGCATAACTGTGGTGTAAAATTACCATCAGAAAACTGCAAATCAAGTGTTGACATTTCATAGGGAACATTTGATCATTCTGTCTGCCAACAGTTAACACTCAAACCTCAACAGCTTTACCACATCATGAACTGTCAGCAAACAGTTTAGCTGCACATGTTCCAAAAGTTTACATAACTTTGAAGCCGCCCTGCTGTTCCTGCTGAGAACATAAAATTGTTCAAATCTGAGTGAACTGGGGAGAGGGGAGAGGTAGGTGAAAATCTGGAAGAAAGTGAGAAAAGGAGAATTTGAAGCGATTCAAAGAGAAAGCACATGATGCATCAAACCTGGGAGGACACACCATCATAATCATCTTTTTAAAGAATGATGACTAATGCTTTCTCAATTTAAAATGACATTCCTGTTATCCTTTTTTCAGCTCTATATATATATATCTATATATATATAGGTGAAAAAAGGATAACAGGAATGTCATTTTAACCTATATATATATATATATATATATATATAGATATATATATATATATATATCTATATCTATCTATATATATATATATATATATATATCCATTGAGAAGAAGTGCAGTAGCCATGTCAAACAAGGGTTGGGACAGGGAATTGGACCAAGACTAGTACACACACATAATTCTGCTTCCTTCACTTCACAGAACAGTACACTGACTCACACTAATTTCCTGGAGACCTACCCTAGACTTAACCACTAGCACTACTTATCTAATCCTATGTAACCTTAAACCAAGTCTTCACCCTAAAATGCATTTCTTTCCCAAAAGGCAGAAAAGGAGACAAGAGCCCAAAATATGACTGCAAACAGTTATGCCCCCATAGAATTTGTATTACACTTGCACGAGCGCGCACACACACACACACACACACACACACACACACACACACACACACACACACACACACACACACACACACACACACACACACACACACACACACAAAGCTAAGAAAAATAAAGGAGAAAGGACAGAGGGGGACAAAGAGAAACAAGTGGAGTCGAAGGAGGGACAGGGAGACAAAGCGTATTAATGCACAGCTCATTGACTTTGCATAGCCTCTGGACAGAAATAAAACTACTGCCAGTTTCACTATTAAATTCACTGTAAGCTCAGAAACACATAAATGTGCATGTTTCTGTCACAAAATGTTCCAAGTATAACTACTAAATCTAAATGTAATTTCATAGATAGCTATCAGATGTCATATGTAATGTACATCAATTCAGGCCAACCTCAGAAATAACATGCATCAACATACCACTATTTCTTTACATCTGATGTCTAATGACTGCATGTTTTGCCTTGTTGTTTATTTGGTGAAGGAATAAACTCATATTTTCACTGTTTTTTCAGTCGATTTATCAGGTAAGCATCCTAGAAGCTCTTTTTATGCTGTCAAAACATTCGTGTGTTGACATAAAATTAGGCAAACAGTAGGAATGTCCCAGTATTTTTTTTCTTGCTTGACTTGCACTGACCCTCTGTACTGCTCAGTCCCCCTCTGTGGAGATCCAGTAGCTATTTACCAGTAGTTGCTGAAACAAATTTGCTAACAGTCCTGGTTAGCGCATTCCACGAGGTCAGTGACCAACAAGGCCAGGAATGAGCCAACACAACAAATTCTAAATTCTGCCCCACATTTTAAACATCTCCATTAAAATAATACAACTGCACATACTGTGTCAAGTTAGGTTTTCCAGTAACATTATTTTGAGATATGTGCATGAACTGGTGCACACAACAGACCAGAGATATAGCAATGTGAAATACTCATAATACAAAAGAAAAAAAAAGCTATAACAACAAATATATTTGTAGAGAAACTGGTCTGAAGTTACACACCTTAGTAGTTATGGCTGGTTGAGTTAATATGAACAATCTCTCTATACAGTGCCATTAAAAGGTATTTGCCCCCTTTCTGATTTCTTAGTTTTTTGCATTTTTCAGATCAAACAAATTTTAATATTAAACAAATATAAACTGAGTAAACAAAAAATGCAGTTTTTAAATGATGATGTAATGTATTATGGGGAAAAAAATCTTCCCAAATCTACCTGGCCCTGTGTGAAAAATGAATTGCCCCCTAAACCTAATAACTGGCTGTGACACCCTTGGCAGCAAGAACTGCAATCAAATGTTTGCGATAACTGGCAGAGAGTCTTTAACGTCACTGTGGGGGAATTTTGGCCCACTCTTCTTTGCAGAATTGTTTTGATTCAGGGTTTCCGAGCATGAACGGCCTGTTTGAGGCCACGCCGGAGCATCACGAATTGATGATCCTTCAGGATCATCAATTCGTGAAAGATGGTCTCCTTCAGGATTTTCTGGTAAAGAGCAGAATTCATGGTTCCATCAGTTACAGCAGTCGTCCAGGTCCTGAAGTAGCAAAGGAGCCCCACACCATCACACAACCACCACCACGTCTGACTGGTGGTATAATGTTCATTTTATGAAATGCTGTGCTAGTTTTATACGAGTCATAACAGGACTCAAACGTTCCAAAAAGTTAAACTTTTTTCTCCTCAGTCCACAGACTATTTTCCCAAAAGTCTTGGGGATCATCAAGGTGCGTTTTGCCAAATGTGAGACAAGCCTCTGTGTTCATTTTGGTCAGTTGTGGTTTTCTTGTTGTTGAATCATGAACACTGAACTTAACTGAGGCAAGTGACCTCCTGGATGAGTTGTTGATGCGCTCTTGGAATAATTTTGGTAGGTCGGCCAGTCCTGGGTCGGCCAGTTTAGCACTGTTCCAAGTTTTCTCCATTTGTGAATAATGACTCTCACCGTGGTTCACTGGAGTCCCAAAGCTTTAGAAATGGCTTTGTAACCCTTCCCAAACTTTGTTTCTCATCTGTTTCTTTAGATTATGGCATGATGTGTTACTTTCTGAGATCTTTTAACCTACTTCACTTTGTCAGAAAGGTTTTATTTAAGTGATTTCTTGATTCAACAGGTCTGGCAGTAATCATGCCTGGGTGTGGCTAGTGAAATTTAATTCAGCTTTCCAAAAAATGTGGTTAATCAAGTTCATTCATGATTTAATGAGGGGGGGCAATTACTAAGGAGGAAAATACTTTTTCACGGCCCTGTAACCTAAATTGTTACTGTGTAAGCGTGCTTCCTGATGCATGATAATCTTGGCTATAAATTAGAAACATATCCACTCTTTTTCAAAATTGATGAGACAGAAAGGACCCCTGAATAATTTACACCACAGATGAACTAGCTGAAGAGGGATTTCGATTTGACAGTACACTTTTTCCATGTGGTCATACACAGTGGAATCTGTGGAAATGTGTCTCTAAAATCCACTTTTCTGTTTGGAATAATTCTCTCAATAATACCTGAGTACCTCATGTATATAATATTGTATGACTGTCTTCTGTAATGTGCTCCAGTGGTTGGCTGTGCAAAGTCCCACACTACTTCCGTATTTTAGACATATGAAACTGAAAGTTTAATAAATGGCAGTGTCCTTGGAATAAACCTTTACTGAAGTAAGGCATAGTGATTTCGGGAGCCGAGTGTTTCAGACTCACTTGTGATGAATATATTGAATGATCCACTAGAATTTGCCTTCAGTGTTTTAATAATATATAAGCCATAGACATAGGGACTGAGTTAGGAATAGGAAAGGGACTTTTAGATGAGTTCCCGGATAGTATTTAAAAGAGCCTACGTTTCATTTTTCCTGCAAATTAAGCTAGACTTCTCGTATGTTTTTTCTAATGCTGGAAAGCCAAAAAAAGCATACACTGGTCAGTGACGAAGCCTGTTCTTCAAAAAACTGAAGTAGCAATAAGAGCTTGTAGCCCTCTTCCAGGAGGCTCATTTATTTTAGCTTCAGTGAAGAGTGTGAAGGATGCGGAGCTTGTTTACAGGATTGTCAGGGAAATGAAAGAGGAAACACTTCCAGGACAGGACAATAAAACTTACAAATCAGGCTTCATAGTTAATGGTTTAGGTGAACTGTTTTTTTTCTGAATATGTTTTAAAATAAAAATGTAAAAAAAAAAAAAAGATAAAAACAGGTATGTGTTTTTCTTTTGTACCAAACAGATCTGCCTATCCTAGTGTTTTTGTACCACAAAAACCCCCAGATAAAACAGCAAATAATATTTCATTGACAATATTACCCACCCCTTTGCAGATGGAGACAGCTTCTTTGGACATCGACTTGGGGTAGGACACATTGTGCTCCATAATGGACTGGAACAACTCATCTTCATCTTCACCATCAAATGGAGGCTATGAGTGAATAAGGACAATGGTCAGTGAGTTAGGGCACACACCATATAAATAAGCAGTTGCTGTTCTCTTAATATTTGCTGATTGTATTTTCTTTTCTTTTATGAATAAAGGTAAAGAGAGCAGAAAAACAGAAAACAAGTTTAACTGAACAGAGTTTCGTAAAATAAAGCCAAAAACAAAACACTAAGAACAGTGAAGACATGAAAAAGGAGTTAAAATACCAGCAGAGAATAAGTTTCATCGAAAGACCTTGCAGGGAAAATGGAGTGGATGACCCAGCTTTTCCATCCTCACTGGGTTGTTATCATCAGTAACCATAATGTGGGTGTTTTGACAGTCCATAAAATGAATTATTCGTCATTTCCACTCCGCTGGCCCCTTCGACTAGAGGTAGCCTGTCTGCGTCATGCCCCCTTTACCCGATTTCACACAAGGCAGGGACAAACAAAGTAAGGGAACATCTGAATAAAACCTTTGTTAATTGTTTAACAGCTGCCACTTGCTCTCTGAGTTAATTAGAGAATGTAAACTATATACTTATACTTTTTCTTTTATTTTTGAAGATGATTCACTTCAAATAGTTCATGTCTTGAGTCATTTTCTGTTGAGTTGTTGATGACTATGACAATATGAATAATAATGTTCATATCATAATAATGCGACTATGTAAGGAGTGATACAAGTAATCGGGCACACAAACATGATGCATCAGGTCAAAAGTAAACTAAACACAATACATTGAAAGTCAGTTATATTTTTATGCCATATGTGTTTATGCTGAGCTGGTGTTGAGATCTTTACAAATCATGACCACCTGAATGCGTTTAGGTACCAGCAGCGCTGTGGGCAACTTATACGTGGGAAAAATGTAGGTGTGAGCAATCTGTGCGAAAACTTGTTTCTGCGTAAAGGTGTCAGCAATTTTTGTATCAAGCAAAGTTCCACTGTGAGGGTGTTTGTGGGTTTGTACCACTTACCTGTCCTGCCAGCATTTCATAGAGCAGGACTCCATATGCCCACCAGTCTACAGAGCGACCATATGGCTGATATGCAATGATCTGTGCAGGAAAAAAAAAGAGGAAAAGGTTTAGCTCAGTTTAACTAAAACAGTAATTCTCTATTGAAGGAAAAAAAAAAAAAAAAAACCCGACCAAAGACAAACACTGACAAGTTGGGGTTTTTTTGTGTTTTTTTTTTTTTCAAATGCATGCATGAGATTTATAAACCTGAAGTTTAGGTCCCCACAAACTTCCACCTCCTCACTCAGTCATATGCTTAAAAGGTATCAGGATGAATTTTGGACCTAAAATTTTCTTTAAAAAATCATCTGCTGGAATGACAATTTAATTGCTTAGAATTTACTCTGATTTTAACCTTGAATAACCCTTTTTTTATATCACAAATTGTCATAAACTTACTTTGGTAAGTTCAAGTACTGTAATATTTGTAAACAGGTCTCCAACAAATGTAAACAAAGATGGTATAATTATTTCGTAATTATTCTGTGATGTTGGTCAGTTGCTGTATAAAATGACTCAAATTGACATTTTCACACAAAAAGCTATTTCAAAATATCTGATGAGTTGCTAAGTGGTAAAGGAAGAAACTGAAATCCACCTGCATGTTAAAATTCTACTGACACAGGCTTGCATGCTTGACAGCAGCCTTTAATATCTAGTTCAATAAATTAAAAACAGATTTCACGTCTAATTGTTTTCCTCTTCATACAATAATTAGAGACAAAGTAAAGCTTAAAGCAAGAGTATGATCGTCACTGCCATAAAAGTTGTGTGATCCCTGAGTCGTCTACATTTTGAATCCCCTGCAACGATCAAATTACTTTTTTAAAAATATTTTATAATACTAAAAATATTTGTGCATTTTTGTGAGGACTGACAACAGCTCAGGATGCAGCATAAAACACTAAAAGCGCACACATCTCCACGGGGAGCTCTTAGGAAGCTTCTTTCGACTGTGACATTTCCTCGAATGACAGAAAGATCCTCTGGGTTACACTGACTTGGCTAAAGGTTAATGCTTTCACCTGCTCTAGCCAGAGTAACAACACTCAGAAGACACACATACTGTAGTTAAACTTTACACCCAGTGGCACGTCAAACCATTGCAGGCCTCCCTTGCAATGGTCTGATGAAACATCGGCATGCACACAATTCTGACTCACATACAGCACACATATTAGGATTACACATTCATGTATATACATATAAGGTAGAAATACAGGAAAATTCGGTGATCTACACACACAAAAGAGCTTCAGTCTGCTGTCGTATTGCTTTAGGCACTTTTGCGAATAACTTCTGACCTCTGCTGCACACATCCCGCCCTGGGACACACCTCCAGTTTAGTACCACAACACAAAAATGACTAGACAGCATATAACATGAAAATGCACAATGTATCCACTGTAGGTACAGTAACACATAAATAAGGTGGATTGCAATTTGTCTAAGTGTGTGGAAGCAGATCAGCTCTGCATCACAACCTTCACTGCATCACACCTGACCTTTGCCTTTCCCACAGGAGTCCACATACCTGCACAAACACACACAGTGGACAAACACCCCTCCAGCTCTGCACTGCAATGTCATTTTACCGTCCTGAGGGTTGAATAGAGCCAGCTGGACACACAGTGTATCCACATGTTTACTCTCACAAAAGTCAAACATGTACAGCCGTGCATAGACCAATGTGAATGTCACTACAGTTCTGAAAGTTATTAGCAAAAAACATTAACATAACGCAACGACAATATCACGGGCCGAGTTGCTTTATCAGTTTTCTTCAGTCTACAACATTTTTCAGATATTTCCAGTGTTCCAAGTGTTTGTTAAAAGATAACAAAATATATTTACAAAGCCGTTGTGTAATTACTTTTCCTTGGTCTTTTAGTACGCAAAAGCCTCTTATCATAATGCTTCTATGCTTGACTCTGGACGTGCATGTATTCTCCAGAACAGATTTTGAGTATCACATAAACAACATGCAAACCTTGCATAACCTTTCACATGGGCATGTAATTCTAAAAACACCTCTTGCAAATCCCCCAGTCGTCACAACTCTACAGACCATGAAGATGAAGGTTCTTTTACTCATGCTGTTTGGCTGCTGCTGTCTGAGGCTAATGTCCTGGGACAGAGGTTGACTGCTATCACATATACTCAAGATAAGCTGCCAGCTGAAGCGCATAGCCTTACTCAGCTCAGGGAGATGATAGCTGTTGTGTATAAACATGGAAATGAGCTGAGACACACCTATGAGTAACTGGAGGAACTTCAAAAGTGGAACGTAAGCGTTATCAAGTGAGTTTGCCTTTCCTTATACTCAGTTCTGTCTTTTGTCTAAACTACTGTGTAAGAGCCTAACGAAGGAACTATCAAGGACCCATTGTTGTCTAGAAAGGGGCGATTTCTGCTTGCAGGTTTCAGGAAAGCCTCTTATCCCAACAGTGATGTTTGAATTGACACATGGAATGACACGTGAATTCAGGCATGTTTTCGGATCTAAATTTTGAGTTTGTTTAGGCACCAAAACTATTTGATTAGAGAAAGATAATGGTTTGAGGTAAAACACACACCTCTCTAGGATTAACGACATACGTCAAAGGTCAGTTTATTGGCTTACCGTGGCATTTACCGCCTCAGGCCTTACATGCACTTCTTCACATGACCACTAGAGATCTCTTGCCTAACCTTGATTGCTCTCTGTGTGATAGATGACAACGAAGTGAGCCTGTTAGAAGAAGAAAGTGGAGCTCACCTACTGGGGGACTGTATGGCTGATAGCACGTGGTCACTGTTAACATCTAAATAGGGTGCTTTGCCATTATTTACAGATGCTATACTTTGAGGTCAATGAAAAAGGATGAGGTCCGCACACCAACAAACGTTACTTCTTTTAAATACTGATGGATTAAAATTTCACAAGAAGCTTGTTGGTGTGCAGACCTCATCCTTTTTCATTGAGTTTTGTTTGGATCCCGCACCCAGGTTAATTTTTTGGATGTGCGTGTTTCTCTTTTATTAAGTATACTTTGAGGTCACTCATCCAAATGACTTAAAACTAAAAACTGTACTTCCTTGTGTCATAAGTGTGAAGTAGACCAAATGAACTATCAGTGAATGAAAGAATGACGCAGTGGGATGTATAATTATGCATTCTTTGATTTTCTAAGCCTATCCATAATTTACTCAAAATTCTCTCAGGAACACTTTAGTGAAAATAGGATTGTTATTACAGTAATTTCGATTTAATGGTAGTGCTGTGTTCTGGGAAGTCAGCAGGACCACCTCACAGCATAGATCAGGCATCAATGCCATTGATTAGGTCAAAAATAACATGAAATTGTGGAGCTGGGATGAAGACATTTTGAGCAGAAATTGTATGCAGACTGAAGGAGTTACAGTATAGCAGGCTCCTTATAAGATCTGCCAACACGATGTGCCATCAGCTAATGTAAGCTGGCACTGAGACTCTGAGCCTGGCAGAATCAGCAGTATGATTATTTTTTTTTGTCTGTTCTACATAGGTACACATACTTGGGTACCCACAAAATCATCCTCTGTAAACGCTTTCTTATCAAAATAGGAATATCTGATGACCTTTCCTTTCACAGTGGCTATTACAAGCATTGGCATTTACACTATATGGAAAGAGAGTAATGGGCCAATGGGTCGTGTTTTCAGTCCTATTGCCACAGGTGAAGCACCTAGCCAGTCTGCTAGCAGTCTGCCTTTGTGAAAAAATGGGTCGATTTAAAGAGTTCACTGAATTTGAGTGTGATGCTATAATAGGATGCCACTGTTGCAATAAGTCTGTTTATCCCCTTCAGTCACCATACAAGAATTTTGGTGGGGAACAAAAATCATCTTCTGCCTACATAATCTTTTTTACATAGGAGATGTCAGAAAATGAATATTACAGTGAAATATTTAACTACAGAAAGTGATGTACACAACAGTGTACACGGTGACCGAAGGGGTTAAGAAATAGTTTCCCTCTTAGATGTTCCACGGTCAACTGTAAGTGGGATTATTGCAAAGTGGAGGCGTTTAGGAACCACAGGAACAGCATAATGTTACAGAGCGAGGTCGCCAAGTGCTGAGGCGCACAGTGCATAAAAGTCACCAATGCTCTGCTGACTCAGTAACTGCAGACTCCCAAATCTCCTCTGGCACTAATTATATCTGGCAGAAAAACCATGCACCAGGAGCTTCATGGTTCGTGGCATGAACCATGGCCGAGCAGCTCCTGTTAGTGTAATGTGTAGGTGGTACTTTTGTTTCTATAGTTTATATTTTACTTCTTTTCTTTTTTTTTTTTTTTTAAGTTTCTTCCCATTTGTTTACTCTACTCATATTTATTCTTCTCACACTGAGCAGAACTGGAGCCTAGACTGAAATGATTTATAGAGAACCAAAGCAAACAAATGGAGCAGCATCAAAAGAAATGGTAATAACAAACAAGTTAAATTATTGAAAACCAGTAAAGAAGGTTTGCTCTCCTCTAAGATAATCTCATCTTACCTCGAGATTTATATTTGCCAGAAGTCATGGTTGAAGTCATGCAATATTTATTCCCAAATTTCTAACAAATATAAATGAATGGTAGACAAAATCTCAGAAATAAGTTTGGAGATTTTCATGCTGAGGTGAAGGCAGTGCAGACTGCAAATCAAGGTAAACTAATTACATTCCTTTTGCTTGTGTACATCAGTGTAATCTATGTGCAACACATTTTTTTAATTGAAAGGGAAAAAGAATGTGTGTTGGCTTTTTTTGTGGAATTTTCTTTGTCAGTGGATTTTTCAGACTGAAATGCAAAGAATCTCGATGCCACAGTTATAGATTGAAATAGAACAGACGCAATTACAACTTAAAGGTTAGTGCGAGAAAATATGTGACAATTCAGATGCCGAAAGATATAAACTGTGTCAAAACAATAAATATATTTAATATAAAGAAAATAATATCTGATTTTTATCATTCTAGCTTTTCAGACTGCATTCCAGCATGATTTTAAATGTTTAACTACAAAACAGAGTCCAACGTTAAGGCCCTGAAAACTGTTGACCATGGTAAAATGTTAAGCAGAAAAATGTTAAATAGAAAAAATTCCATTAAGTACAAAGTCAGATTAGAGTAGTTAAAATACTTTTGTGCAAGAATGTGACTCTTTTATTCAATAACTATAGTATATCACACACTTATTATGCTTTTCCATACTTTGTGTCATCTATATAGTGCAACAGTGGTGAATGTTCATATTAAACATGGCCAATGCTTCAGATATTGAGCACAGAAGCTCCACCCACCTCCTGTTCAAGCCTTCTGTTTGCAAGGGACAACCAATCAGAATAAAGTTAACTTAAAATGAAGGTAGCATTAAGGGATAGGAGCTAAAATGGCTTGCTTGGGATAGAGGATGCATGAGAGGCATAGAAACACAAACTTAAGTTGAGGTACTGCTGATCAAGGTAAAGTCCAGCGTATTAGTCAATGAAACTCTTGGCCAAGGTGCTGAACACATGTGTTAGAGTCACTGAAACTAAAGTGGAGGCACTGAAGAAAATAAAAAGAGGTATATTTAAAATTCATTATATAATGCAGATACATGTTTTGTTTAAAAGTTCTGTGTATAGAGTTACTGTGAACAATTGTGCCAAGAGAGTTCCATTACACATTTGAAGCAGTCCTGAATTTATAATGTTCTATCTGATCCCAAGACTGCATTAGACTCTAGACTTAACACCGCTGAGAATCTGGGCCAGCAGATGAACATGCTTAGTGCGTTTTCATTATACAGCTGGCCTCCTGTCTTCTCTGCTCTTCCGTTCCTATTGTTCGATGACTCTGAGAAAATATGCATACTACTGACCGTTCTGAGCCATCTTTCATTTTCTTTTTGTCATTGCCTAGTTGCTGCCTGTGCTAAAATTGTACTGTAAGGTGGATTAATTTCACTATATTACCATTTTTAAGTCTGCTTCCTTAGAAAGGGCAAAGTGCACTTTAACTAGCATTCTCTTGTATGGTATGATCGGTGATTGGATGAAATACTTGCAAACAACCACTAAATTGTTGAATTTAAACTGCTCTGTTTTCAAATAAACAATGCTCCCAATCAAATGTTTTCAAATTGTTTATTAGCACCCAGAGAGCAACGTCAAACAGAATAATATTTAAATAACGAACACATGCATGTTTAAGGATGCATGAAAGACCGCGCAGTGCTACGCGAAGGTGAAAAGTGCTAAACCTTAATCCTTGGCTTTCTGTGGTGAGAGGGCAGGGAGGTGCAGCTGGGATAAGACCATTCCCCTGATCATGCTTCAGTGTTTTAATGAGCTTGAGGGTCAAAGACTCCACAGTAATGGGAAACCTCCTGGTGAAAATCCCTGAGCCTGTCTGTTTAAATTCTCCTCTCCCTGCAGGGATCATCCAGACCTTTGTTCTAGCCCAACAAATGCCAACAAATTCAGCTACAAACTCCATTTTCACTTAAGGTTTGCGCTTCCACTATTGAAGTAATTAAATATGAATGAAAAGGAATGAGCCCTTATCTTTGTAAACAGACATTGCTCTGAATCTCTTTCTCATCAAGTTGTTTAAAATTCTTCTGATTTACTAAGAGGAAACGTTTTACTTAGCATGGTAACCTCGGTTAATGCCAGACTGTGACCAGGCACATTTGTTGCACTTTGTCACTGACGGTTGACCTCCCAGACTCCCTTGTAAAATTGTGTGCAATAAGCAGTTTAAGCATGGAAAGTTGATCTGCAGTCTCATATTGGCTCGTCTTGTCGGAAGCAAAAGAGGAAGAAAGGCAAAAGAAGGAGAGGAGAGAAAGGGGAGGGTTCAATTACCAAAGAGATCAACATGGCATGAATACAATAACATATGGGATATTTTGTGCTTATTAGTTATAAAACCAAATATCAGCACAGCAAAAAAGAGAGATACCCATTTTCTAAAAAGGGAAAAACTGTCTGTGTCTCATACGATTCAAATGCTGTAAAACATTATTTCTACTCTCAGAAATCACCACAATGTTGAAATTAGAGAAAGAAATGGTATTAAAAGTCAGCACAGAGAGGAGTCAGAGAGAAAGTTTCGAGTCAGTGAGATTAAGACAAGCAGAAAGAGAAAAAGAAGAAAAAAATTAAAGGACAATTAAAATTCACTATGAGACTATTCAGATCAGTTTCAGGCCATTCTCCAGAGAGCTGCACTAATGTGGTGCTGCTGTGACTTTCTGCCCTTGCCGCCCGTCTGCAACAACACCAGCCGACAAATACAGTTTCAGGCCCCGTGACTTTGGTGCTCTGAACCACCACATTAAGTTCAGATTTCCACCTATCTATATGTTTGTTTACCTTAGTGTTTTCAAAAGACTGATATTTGCATTACATTTTTGCTCCTTCTGCCAGGCAGCCAGAGACAGAAATAGCTAAGCATGGCTTGTCCCTGACATTCTCCTCCTGTTTTTACCTTTTACTTCTTGTATGAATCCCTCCAGCCAGGAGAACTGATTCACTGATTCATGAGCCAAACAGGGTAACAGAAAAAAGATTTTGTTCTTTCTTTTAGGGGCTTAGACATGTTCAGTGTTTAGATTTTATCATTTTTCAGCATATGTGTATTCATTTATGTACCTCTGCTTGTGGCCTGAACAGTCTGTGTTTCTGAGTATATTTTGTGTGTTTGCGTGTGCTTGTGCACGGGCATTGCCGCAGACATCTCTCTCCCATTAGGCCTAATACTACATGACAGTTCTGGATCAGACTGCTAGCTATTCAAGGCTACTCTGCTCACCACAGACACACACACATGCAAATGCACAGTACCAACCTATGCTCTTATAACCCTTGCTCTTCATACACAAAAGTGGAGTACAATGCACAGTACCACGCTCATGACCAACACTGTTACAGGGTGCTACATGAATATCTGTTGTGCCGTTGCTGCTGTATCCCTCTGAGGGATGTGTGTGCTGTGGAGCAGACCGGTGCACATCAGACCATGCTTTAGTGGTCTGTTTTTGAAAGCATTGCTCAGTAGTGTATGTGCCCTGTGCTGTGGATGGTTTAATTCACTGAGAATATTAATAAGCAGCCTTGGGGTTTACATGCGCATCCTACACTGCAACATACGTAAACAGCATTTTTTTTTTTTACATGTGATTACGATTAATTGTCTGAGTGAATTTAGTATTGCACTTCCATGCCAGAGGTCAGAGGAGCATGGCCAGACTGCTTCAAGCAGATAGGAAGCTGTGTGTGCATCATTTAAACACCACAGCCTACGTGAGCATTGTTGCTGAACATGTTCATCCCTTTATGACCTCAGTGTACCCATCAGACCATGTCACAAACCTCCAGTCATCTCAAACTGGTTTCTTGAACATGACATTGAGTTCACTGTACTCAAATGGCGTCTACAGTCACCAGATCTTAATCCAAAGTGTACCAAATAAAGTGGCTGATGAGTGTATATTGATTACCTCTATCAAATCTGTTGCCATCAGGATATGAATAAATTGTGAGCTTATGGTGTAAATAAGTAAATCCCTTTTAGAAAAATACAATACATAGTGCCATGTATATGCAGTATAATGTAGGAAATATTTGTGCCAGAAAAAAATTAAACCCTCATGTTAATCTCAATGTTTAAAACAATCTAGAATTTCTATAATTACAGTTTTAAAAAGAATTTTTTTATTAAAATGACAGAGACCTAAACTCCTGCCCAAAAGTTTTCAGGCTGCCACCTTGTTTGCAGGATCCTTGCACATTCATGTGCTCTGCACTTGGCTCATTTGCTGTTTCTTTCTCAGTTTCTCCTTTTCACCTTCTCCCCCCCCCCACACACCCCCGTGACTTTTTCCTCACTTCTCACTCACTCTTCCAACCATGGATGAAGTGATTGTGTTAAACTACTAATAGCTCTTTTTCTGAAAACACTAGTTTGGGGTGTTCAGTAATTGGCCAAGAGTTTAAATTGGAACTGCAGATGCTAAAGCATGTGGCCAGGTGACACCTCCATGATGAGTCAGGGTTGCTATTTCAAGTCCTTCAACTTTTTGAAGAACAGCCACATTCATTATTCAGTCCAGTTATTACTTAATGTACACTGAATCATGCATATTAATTGCCTGACAAAATATATTAGCAAAAAGTTATAGCTAGGTCTGTACAATCTTTGTAATTTTGCTTCTGTAGTCAACCACATTGGATTTTAAAATCAAACATTCAAGTTGTGATTGATGTGCAGACTCACAGCTTTGATTCAAGGGGTTTAACAAAGTACTGCATTAATGCAGCCATTTTTATACATAAGGCCTAACTGTATGTGCCTGTTACAATTTAGCAACAATTTATTTAAAATGAATTTATTTACTTCATGAAAATAAAGAAACTGGAGACAATTTCTTTGAATTTCAGGAGCAGGGCCACACCTCATACACTCCCCTTCTGGCTCTGTCTGCACTCCCCACCAAACGTTGGCCATAGCCAGTACAACTGTTTGGAATGTCCTGAAGAAGAAAGTCATCACTGGTGTATTAAGTAACAGATCTTGAACAGGTAGACCAAGGAAAACACCAGAGGTTATGGCAGAAACATTGTAAGTGCTGTAAAGAAATACCCCAAAACAACTGTTAGTGACATCAGCAGCAACCTCCAGATGGCAGGAGTGAAGATATCGCAATCTGCTGTTTGCAGAAGACTTCATGAACAAAAGTACAGACGCTTCACCAGAAGATGCAATCTACTAATTAGCAAGAAGAATTGGAAGGCCAGGCTGGAATTTGCCAAGAAGTACAGAGACAAGTCTCAGAAATTCTGGTTTTATGGACTGATGAGACAAAGATGAACCTTTAATAAGGTGATGGAAAGGCTAAAGTTTAGAGAAAGAAAGGATCTGCTCATAATTCCAAACATACAAGCTCATCTGTGAAACACAGTGGAGGTAATGTCATGGCTTGGGATAGGATGGCTTCTTCTGGGATAGGCTCATTAATCTTCATTTATGATGTCACGCATGATGGCAGCAGTTCAGTGAACTCAGAAATCTATGAAAACATTCTGCATGCCAATTTAAAGAAAAAACGCAACCAAACTGATTGGGAGATCCTTCATTGTGGAGCAAGATAATGACCCAAAACACTGCAAAGAGTTCCTCAAGAGCAGGAAGTGGAAGGTTTTAGATTGGCCAAAACAAACAACTGTAAAAGGCTGCGGTGAAAGCCTGGAAAAGCATCACAAAAGAAGAATGCAAAAATTTAGTGATGTCAGTGGGTCACAGGCTTGATGCAGCTATTGCAAATAAATATTAAGTCTAATTCACTTTAATCTATTTTAAATTTATCCCTTCCAATACTTTTGCTCACAAGAAAAATGGGTGGGTTCAGTCAAAACTATCTTCTGAGCTGTGTATCAGATCCAGATGTAAATACCTGGAAATAAAAGCTGAGATGTTGATCTTTTGTCTCATATTGACTTTTTGAAGTCAAGCCCAAATATTTTCAGTCTACAGCAATGACAAAGGGAATGGCCTCACTGTTCCAATACTTTTGGTGGGTAATGTATATATGCCCTCCTGTAATACAAGCTGTTTATTCCCATTTTTGTGCCCCACCCTTCCACTCCTTTTCAATTCTTTCACCTCTCATTAGTACATGGGATCAGCTCGGGTAGCTGGTCCCAGTTAGTGAAATGTATCTCAGACACTCCACTTTTGTTCATATGTATAGTTTATAGTAAATTCTGCCATTTTTGTTGAACCGTCACACACTGACACACTACCACAGAACACCAGCTCAGAGACTGAAAAGTGGGACTTCTTCAATGACTAAATTTGTGATATAGCATTCTGACACGATGCGCACACCAACTGCTTTTGCACTCCAGTAGGAGTCAGCAGAAAAGTTGACACCCTTTTCCTCCTGATGCCACACTGCACTGGGGACAACTAGAGCACAGAGGAAAATAGCCTGTGTCAACAGTCTCAAACGCTCTCCTGAAATGTCTAACACACCCACTATGAAGTCGGGTTTTTTTGTTTGTTTTTTTAAATCCTACGGTCTTCGATTCTTTCCTTTTGTGTCAAGTTACCTTATGTTTTGTCTGCCTGCTCCTTCGTCTCTCTTCCTTGCTATCGCTTCTTTTCTGTGTCAAAGTCACCGAGGTGTAAAGTCACATCAGTGTGAGCATTCCTGCCAGACAGGAGCAACCAATGACTGCCTATATAGGTCAGGGTAAACACAGCCAGCAATAAGTGTGTGCCTGACAATATGTGCATGTGTATGTGTGTGTGTGCGCGTGTGTGTCTGTCTGTGAGAGCAAGCTGCAGGACAGCAGGAAAAGTACTGCCTGTCACCTGTGTACTGTTAACCAGGGACCCACTGCCACAAAGAAATATACTTCCTGACTGATGAGTTGTATCTGAGCTGGTGTGTGTGAGAAAGATAAGTGTGAAAACATTTCTCATCTCGCAGCTATCACACGCATATACAAACCGGCACTAACACAGCAACACAGTTACACAATTGCAATATGTAATGTTGCATGCATGGCTGAAATGACCACTTAGAGGGGCTCCCTCTGGGCAATCCTCTGTTAATAATCCCCAATCGAACCTATGTATTACTTGTTTTTCCCTTTCGTACCTTTTTTAAATGAGAGAAAAACAAGAGCATGAATTGTAAATAATTTTATTTCCATCATTTCTTTTTTTTTTTTTTTTTAGAAAAGAAATTACCAAGAAGTCCATAAAAAGAAACTTTCAGGTTAGCAAGTAACTGAATTTTCTCTATAATGTGAAGAAAAACTTTGGAAATCCCATATTATGCTTGTTGTGTTTTTTTTTTTGCCCTTTAATGTTATACTGCTTTTTGTGTATGCAAAAATTTTGTGAAGTTACAAAGGCCACATCAAAGGAAGTTATTCTGTCCCATCCTCTCAGAAAACACTGTTGCTGAAATGCCTGAAACAGGTTTGTTGCCCTGGCTTTTGCTCCGTCACTCACCTACGTCACTATCTACCAATGGCCAGTTTGGCACGCCCTCACATAGAATGAGCAGTTTCCACACCTGAATCCAGGTGCAGCAGACTGCCTTGCAGTCCATTACTTCTTCAATAGAGCAGCTTTCACTAATGCCAGCCTTACATCAAACATCTTTTTAAGCAACTCAATGTCATAGGCAAATGTCCAATGCGCAATAATTTCATGACAGCTTTGCTGTAGTTGTGAAGGACCCCTGTGATCTCATTTGCTGTAAGGTGAAAAAAGAAACGCTGTTTGTTCTTGTCTTGGAGTTCCAATAAAATCAAACAATTTAATATTATTGTCTCGGCTCATACAAATGAAGTGTCATCTGCAATGACCAATAGGTGTTTTGTCGACCAGTGTTATGTCCATGTTCGGTATCCTCTCTTTTTCATCTCTACTGTGTGTACAATGGTTTGTTCTTTTTTCAGAGCAAATGACAAAGAACATGATTTCATTTTGAACAGATTAATCACACCCTACCCAGAGCACACTGACTAAAGAGCCTGACATCAGAATGCTCATTAGACAAATCTTTGTATACCTTTTGGGCACAAGAAGTTAACAGAATGTCACACAGAAGTTATTTTAGGTCAAACAAAAACAGATTCAACTGGTACATTTATTTGTAATGGATTCTTTTGTCACAAACACTTTAAGGAATATCTCCTCTCACTTTACCATGTAAAAGTCACCACTGTGAGGCTTTGGAGTGGGTGGATACACACTACAAGGGTTTAACTGTTAAGACACATTATTGGGTTTATTAATCTTAATGAAAATAATATATGCATACAGATACATATCTATGTGCGGATACCCAATTTAACCTGTGAATACATTATGTGTGGCTGTCATCAATATGACTGTGTGATAGTCATGTGAGTGTAAAACAAACAAAAAAAAAAATGTACTAGGTGCGGTGCTATGGAAACAGTAGCTACTCCAGCCCCCTACTGTGTCATCCCTGGCTGGCGCATTAGTGTCAGTCTGACTCTGAACAATCACAGCATGTTCAGCCTGAGATCGTGGGTGGAATTAACCTCTCAGTCTATCAGAGAGGGTTTTTAAAGAGAATCGATAATCCAGCCCATCATTAAATAGAAGCCAACTAACTGATAATGGTCAGAGAATTGTAAAAACTTAGTACGTATGAACTTACAATTTGCGCTGCACTGGATTGTGTATTCCATGAATCACAGGGATGATTCTTTTTATGCCAAAAAAATTGGGGATGTAAACATTCCCTGTCTTTTGAATACCTGTGCATTGTGCTAAACAATGAAAAATGCTAAGACATGGATTTTATATATTTGAGAATTGAATAAATTCTAGATTAAATAATAAATCACTAGTGCCAAGATTCATTGTCACTTTTGTCATGTTTGCTTATAATAAGACTTTTTCAGTTTTGCAGCATATATGGTATACATTGCATTTAAATATATTGTATATACTTTTTCTGTTTGTTTCTCACAATTTAAGAAAAATATAATATTTAAATAAGTAACACCTTTTTATGTGTAGTAGTACTAAAACACATAATATCATAAATTGGATATAAATAACACATAAATAACAATGCAACGAGCCAGTTATAAGCAGGGTTGTCATGCAGTGATCAGCTCGGACTTCCTTCATGCTATGAGTGAAAGACGTGCGGAAGACAGAATGTTCCAGCAAATACTCTGGGGTTCTCCCAAGCAAAATGCTTCTACTGCACAGACAACACATGAAAATAACCAACAAGCCTGAAAACAACAAAATTCAGCAATTTTTCCTTATGAAATAATTGCTGCTCCTACCTATCTGGGGGACACAAAAATGCTCCAGCTAGACAACAAAAGATGCAGATACCCAGCTACAAACATCCCCAGAGCTGTATAATGCATGACCAACACTCACTGTTCTTCTTGAATATACAACTTCATTGCAATTTAACAGGGAACTAACATCTCCAACACATCTCACTCAAAAAAGGCCTACTTTACAGCCTTAAACATTTGAGGAATTTCCAGATTAACAAAACGAGCCCTGTCAGGACAAAACAAAGAATGGAGAGCCATACAATAACAATTTTTACTGAGTCAACTTATTATTCATAATTTGAGGAAAGGTGAACAAAAGAAAACTAGGTGCTAACCCATACACTAATGTGGCTTAACACAGGAATAACTACAATACAATCAAAGGCACCAACTTTCCCAGAGGCGAGAGTGCGCCATCTTTGAAGGAAACCTGCTTATATATGCTCCCAAAGTAGGTGAAGTCATTTCCTTTATTAGATGGTAGGAGCCATTAATTAGGATCTGCAAAAGTGGATGCAAAAAAGCAGGCCCAACAGACACCCCCCTACCCCCCACCCCACCCCTCAAAAAAAAATGCCATTTTCATTTTTTTTCTCCCACAGTTGTCACTGATGCAGGGAGACTGTGCAGTCACTGGACAAGGCTCACATGTCCAGTGAATGGGTGGACAAGAACAAGTTTCCAGTTCCATTATTATTTTTGAGAATTTATTCGTTAATGACTCCCTACTTCATTAATTTTAGAATCTTATTATAGGGTCCCACATGATACCTTTTTTTTGTTTTTTTTTTATGAGACACTGTATAGGGGGAAAGCAAAGAAGAGTACTTCAATTTACCATGTATTGTTATATTTTAATATATATTGATGGAAAATGTTTTATCCAGTATATAATATTGGGTAAAATATATCCAACATTAGTGATAGTGATACTGCATGTTAGTGTTCTAGGGTTAACACATCACCCAACCCTGCTCCTACTCCTGCTTTATTATCCTTAAATGAACACATTAAATGTGAAATCTGTATCCACGGATATCACCAATGGATGTTACCAATCACCAACAAAGTAAAAACAAAAATCTAGGTAAGGTCAAACTGTCATGTTAAATTAATCTGGTCTTAAATTAAAAAAAAAAAATCCAAGAAACATTTGCTCACAAGAAACCCCCCCGCCTGTATGTTTCGGGTTCAGTTTGGACTTGCCAGCGGACACGCTGGGTGTCGGTCTGACTGGGACACTTACGTCATCAGAGAGTGCTTGTGTATATGTGTTTGTGTGTGTGCCTCTCTTGTCCTGAGGCAGTGACCTTAATCTGGAGCACAAGGGTGACACAGGCTCAGACCAGACAGTGACAGAAATGAATTCATGCACATGCGCACACACTAACATACACGCACACTCACACATCTTTACATCTTCAGCCATACTTACTTCTGGAGCTATGTAGTCTGGAGTGCCACAGAAGGTCCTCGTGGACACTCCTTCTGCCATGTTCTCTTTACACATGCCAAAGTCAGCAATCTTAATGTGTCCCTCAGAGTCCAGCATCACGTTGTCCAACTTCAGATCCCTGAGGAAGCAGGTGGGCATTCAAAACATACCTTCAGATGCTGACAGGATGGGTTTAGTGGTTGCCTTTTATGATAGGATGACTCACGACTGCATGATATCTGCTGCATTTATTATACCACAAAGTTCTTTGTTATTAGTTTAAAAGTGTTTTTCTTGTGTAAATCTTTTAATATTCACCTGTAAATGATTCCTTTACTGTGCAGGAAGAAGAGACCAACAGCGATCTCTGCTGCATAGAACCTGCAATAACAATATTTACAGATTTACAACTGTATGAAACCTAAAATTTCACCCTCAGAACAGTTCCAATGCAGAAAGTCAAAATTACTGTTGCAGCTGGTGCTGCATTAGATGCTGTTTGCATAGTGTGACCGTGATGCAACAGGGGATAAAACCTAAAATTGCACATTCGCAAAATTAAATTTAAATTCAGGAACACAGAAGTTATTTTAGTAAAAACAGATTCATCATACAACTAAACCATAAGAACAGATGCTAAATTGATGTCTTACACTGCCTGAGGTTCTTTGAACTTGCCCACTTGTTGGATATGGTACATAAGGTCTCCCCCGTTCACATACTCCATGACAAAGTACAGACGGTCCTATGGTAATACAGAGGGGGAAAGGGGAAAGAGAAGTTAGGCGTAATTAAAAAAAAACATGCCTCTTTAGTATTTTGTACATTTTTTTAAAAGGTAAGAACAGTAAAATTACAAACTATTTTACAATTTTAATCCTGGTAAAAACTCAAATCAGAAAAATACAGTTCAGTGTTGATGGCTTGCCTAACCTTGCTGTCTAAGTTGTTCCATCTTTACTGCTACTCTTTGCATGACAAGGTGACCCAAATAGCCCACAACAAAGCGCTTCATGGAAAATGAAAACACTCAACACAGACATCTGTCAGGAAATATCTTCTTTGTGTTCTACTGCCGGTCCCTTACTGCCCATGACAAGTTTGGCCTGACCCCAGTCTACATGTGTTTGATGGTCTCGTACTAACAGAACAATAGCAACAGACCCGTAGTGACAGCACAGCTGAACCTTCCACCAGGTCTGACACCAAGTGTCACCACTCTTAGCAAAGCGGGCTTTACCCTGGACTTGTGTGGGCTGTGACCCTCGCTGCATTGCAATGACAGTGCCTTCAGCAAAATGCACATTATAGTTTCTCGACCTCTCTGAACCTCTAATATAAAATGCCTCCTTGTTTTCACTCAGTAAAAGGTCACAACAAATGCCTCAGTTTGACTTCAGTGGAAGTGATGTTGATAGTGTACTGTCTTAGTAGAACATTAGCAAAACTGTGCATTTCAGATAATTGTGCTTAAAAAGGACAGCTGCTGTACAAGATCTGGGCTACTTGGCAAAAAGTTTTTCCTTTGTAAAAGAAATCATAAACAAAGAGAAATTAAATTAATGATTTTTTTTCCTTTTGTTGCATCTCTAGGCAGCACGGTGGTGCAGTGGTTAGCACTGCTGCTTCACAGTTAGAATACCATCTGGAAGGCCTGGGTTCGATTCCACCTTGGCCCAGGCCTTTCCCTCTCTCTATTTGCATGTTCTCCCCGTGCTTGCGTGGGGTACTCCGGTTTCCTCCCACATTCCAAAGACATGCACTTACTGGGGTTAGGTTAATTGGCTACACTAATTGCCTACAATTGCCCATAGGTGTGAATGTGAGTGTGAAAGGTTGTTTGTCTCTCTGTGTTGGCCATGCGACAGGCTTTCAGGGTGTACCTATGACAGCTGGGATAGGCTCCAGCACCCCCGCGACCCTGAATAGGATGAGCGGAAGCGAATGGATGGATGGATGTTGCATCTCTAATGATGTATTGTGTAAAATGCCTACAGAGTAATAAGAAGAAGAAGTCCTTTTCTGTGATGCAGGTATCTTTATGACAGATTTTGAGCAACAGAAATATCTTAAGTATCATGAAAAACTCAACCTGAAAGTATTTTGGGGGAAACAGTAAAATCAAATGAAACATTATCTAAGTGTATAACTATTCTGTACAAAAACTCTGAAACAGTCAATTTTAATAAAACTGAGATTACAGATTTAAAAGTTGAGAACTGATCACATGAAATGTAACAGCTAAGATTTTCACAGAGTGAAAATGCTGGAGGACGGGGCAATGCTCTGTAGGGTCATCACAAGAAAGGTCTGCACAGTAAATGTGAAACTAGACAAAGAGGTCATGGAAGTGTAAGAGTAAGTGTGTTTTTATTATTCTCTGTAGGAGAATGTGTGTGTGTGAGAGCATGTGCGTGTGTGTGTGTGTCTATTCATGAATATGCTATGAGAGATGCCAAGCTGAGTCTCTTCCTGCTTCCTCTGCCTTGCCCGCCAGTTCTTCAGCTCAAATCAGCTGCTATAGTTTAGCTCAGCCTCTCTCAGAAATCTGACTGCTGGTAGACATTCATTTGCAATTTGCGGATTTAACAAAAGGCATTCAAATTAAGGAAGTCATCGACTTCTTTTGCATATGGCCTATAAAGGATTTGTGGTGTTTATGCAAGTTTATAACCCTACTTACTAAAAACATTTTACAATTCCATCAGATTATTACATTTACTGAGTTTAAGTAAGACACTTTGTTACCCTCTGTGAAAGAGCCTTTTGTTATTTGCAGAGAGAAAGAGCGAGCGAGAGATCACCTTCTAATTGGGGTTAGTTTGTTCCTCTTTCTCTCTTTTTTTTAATTGAACTTGTCATAAACGTCCTCTGATGCCTTCTACGGCACTTTATGACTAAGCTGTTTAGCTAAAAGCTGCTTGCTGAATTAATTTGACCTGACCTGACCTCCAGTGACGTATCCTGATACATCCAGAAGCATTTTACCTACCACTGTCTGGAAGCACGAGTGGAGGTATGTGAGGAAGGGCGGCTTGTCCTGTTGGGCCAGGACTCTCTTCTCCACCATGGTACATTCAACATCATCATCCTGGATTACCACATCCTTCTTCAGAATCTTAATAGCATACAGCTCTTCAGTGGCCTTCATCTCTGCTAGCATCACCTTTGGAGAGACAGAAAAGGGGGGGGAAGTAGCAGGTAAAAATCATTTCTACACACAGTTAGAATCCACTTTTTCTTGCAACTTTATCTATCACATGGTGTCTATTACCAGAGTCACTACAAGCAGTACTGTACTCACCTTGCCAAAGCTTCCTTTCCCCAGCACAGCCAGGAAGGAGAAGTCACCGAGTTTGACCTGGTCCAGGCTGTTGGATGGCAGCTGGCTGGAGTGGCTGTCATCAGTCTCAGTGATCACCTTCTGAGCTGGGCCAAGTTTGGCTTTCTACACTCAGAGCAGACAAGACAAAGGGTCTGAGGGACAAACATGTTAAAACAAAAACACATAACATCAAGCTGGCTGCACGGTGCAGTTCAGAAAAGACAATAATCCTGGATACCTAAAATGTGAACCTTGAAAAAATGCTTAAAACTTGTTTATAAGCTACTAAAGTAAAGTATGTTCAAGCTTTTTTGTCTTGGATTCTTCTCGCAGAGACGACACATCCACACATCCAAAGTTCTTTGGAGTTCTGCCGATTTTTAATTTATGTCTACAACCACTACAACCATTATTGAATTTTCAATATGTGTCAGTTCAGTTACTAAAACAGCATAAAACATCTGCAGGTGATTTTTCTATTCAAGTGCTCACTAATGTACACATCTCATTTGCTCTCTATTTGCCAAAACACACTGACTGACAGGCAGAATTCAAAATTAATGAGGGGAAATAAGACTGCTGTGCCTTTGTGGCGTTCATATGATACAAAATGGCTCCATAAACCCAATTTAACCCAAGTGTACAGAGTTATGTAACACACATTGAGGTTTGATTGCAGTTGTCATCTTGTCAAATTACTGTCCAATAAAATAAACTCAGCTATAGTAACAAATTATTCTCATCCAAATAAAATAAAACCTCAAAGCTCGTGGTTGTCGACAGCTTAAAGTGGGAAAAGTGAGATGTTGGATTTAAAAAAAAAATGAAGACCAAAAAAATCATGCAAGCATTTTATGTCATGTCTACTCACATGAGTAGATTTGCTGTGAGAACTGGTTAATAGTAAACATCACTTATGAAATTCAATAGCTGTTGTTTCATATACAGTACTGTGCAAAAGTCTTGAGGTATCCCTCATTTCTTTATATTTTGCTTCCAGACTAAATTTTCTTGTAAATTTTTAAAGTGATGTCGAGCAATGGTTCTTCAGGCTTTCTGAAGGTCTTTCAAACCTTTTCTTTGGAAAGGCGACTGCCAAGAAGCCATACTTAAGGAGGGGGAAGAATGTTAAGGCTGAGGTATGCCAAATTACGCAAGAACTGGACTGAAAATCAGTGGCAACAGGTCTTATGAAATGATGACTCCAAACGAGAGATGTGCAACAGTGAGTGTCTACAGCTATCTGTAAAACACAGTGGAGGTTCTGTGGGCTGCATTTCACCCAGTGGTGTTGGGGATCTTGTCAAAATTGATGGCATTATCAATGCAGAAACGTACAATTCAATTTTGATCCATCATGCAATACCATCTGGAAAGCGTCTTATTGGCAGTGACTTCATTTTTCAGCATGACAATGATCCCAAACACACTGCCAGTGCAGTAAAAGCATATAAAGGATAGAAAAAAACACAATGGAACACTATCAGTAATGGACTGGCCTCCCCAGAGCCCGGACCTCAACGTTATTGAAACCATGTGGGATCATCTTGACAGAGAACAAAACGAAAGGCAGTCAACATTCAAAGAAGAGCTTTGGATGTCCTTCAAGAAGCCTGGTAAACTACTCCTGAAGACTACTTAAAGAAATTACTTGCCTAGAAGAGTTCAGGCTGTTCTAAAGAATAAAGACGATTATACCAAATATTGACTTTCGAGCTCATTAGAACTGTACAAATGTTTTTGCCACATATACTGTATTTTCCATGGTGCAATAAATCATTGCACCTATTTCCTAGAAAATTATAAAGAACTGAAGGTGACTCAAGACCTTTGCATAGCAATGTAACATATTTTAACCAGACATAGCATCTACAAAACCAGACACAGCAATATTTTAGGTATTGCATAATTAAGATCACCTCTTAGAGCTTGATGGGTGATCAAAGTAAAATCTAAAACAGCAATTAAAATTCATGTATTCACATCAGACCTTAAAACTGCAAGCTTGAGTTCTACATGGCTGCTACTGCACTGAAGGAATGTATGCCATTGTGTGGCTTCACCATATGCATGCATGTCCAGTGTAATAAATATCTCTAATTATGGCCTGCAAAAATACAAAAACATTCTCTTCTTTGCACCTCTTCATGCCAAGTCATGCTCTATCTTTCAGCAGTGCAAAATGCTTCAAGAAGCTTGTTCGAAACTACAGTGCACTACGCCGAAAAATGGACACTTGTGGCCATCTGAACACTAACCAACAATCCAATAAAGTGTCCCGTTTCATACCTTTCTAAGCAGATCTACACAACACACACCTCACACCGGCTTCATATTCATTCTTAGCCAAGGCGAAATCATGCTTTCCACTAACATCTTAGTTATAACCTAAGTCTTCATGTTGCACAAACTTTGTTTTTCTCTACCAAGGTCTATGAGTGCTATCAGACTTTTTTAAGACCCTTTTCTGGCTGTAGAAGACGCTAATTTTAATTATAAATGAAACCAAATTACTGTGAAGCTATAGCTTCTTTGATTCTTCTCAGTGTAGCAGAAGTATTCTAATTATTCTATAGTTACTCTATAAATGAACTCTCCAACGTGTGTGGGGTTGAGAGGTTTCTGGGCCATTACAATATCAGAAAAACAGGAAGAAACTAGTATTATTCCACACCAGACATATATGATAAAATCTCAAATTTAGCACTTTAACATTCATGTAACATTTGCTTGATATTAAAAGAATATTTTTTAACAACCAGTGCTGAGCTGCTTTAGTTTGGTTAATGACAGCTACCATTGTCTGCTCTTTAACTGGGAGAGCAGCGAAGAAACACAAAGCTGAGCAGACTGCACCAGATCACAGCACACCTGTAAGCTTTAGCCACAGAAACAAGCCTGGCCGGGCCAAGCAAGCAGCAGCCTTACTTCCTTCCTCTCAGACGCACCTGATCAGAGTCTTCCACAACTGCTTGGTCCTGAAATCACAGGGAAAAGGGAGCCAAAAGATCTAACTCACTTAGTACACTTGATTACAGGTGCACACCAAAACAGCCGACTTGTATACGGAGATAGTTGCGGGGCAATTGCAGTGAAGCTCGTACACGCAGACAAACAAAGAATATGAATACTATGACGCTACATCGTGTGATTGAACCCTTCGATCAGTAAACTCAGGGCAAAATTTAGATCTCAGTACAAGTTTACAGTTACGTAAGTTCAAAATTGAAAAAAAAAAAAATCAAAGTTCAAAATGGCAGATTCGCCGAAAGCAACCAGCGCATAAAAAATACGAGAAGCGAGAAAAATGAGCTGATATCTAATATATTTCTGGCAATCACCCCAAATGTGACTTCACAAATTATGTGTTAAAAATAGCTCCTGGGTTTCACCATGGAGATTAAAAAAACTGTTAAGGTGAGAGGGATAAGCACATATACACAGTCACGCACAAGAGCAGGAACAGTTACTGGCCATGTACATAGTTCAATGCTGACATCTAGTGTTTGCAGCTGGTTTCTTTCTCTATGCATACAGTACATCAAATGTGCAATATTTCAATCATCCATGTAGGCCTGAGAGTGAAGTTTGATCTAAGCTTACAATGAGAAGAAGCAGACATTTACAGTTACATCATAAGCTTTGAGATGAGAAAAGTGACTGGCTGTACTTCAGCTGACATCGACATAAGCACACGACATGAAGACAGGCAGCATACACAGACGAGACAGGTGCAGAACACACAGACACACATGCACACAAATGTATAGCTATGAACTGTAAGCAATTAATCAGGATTTACTAACAATCCTTTGACAAACTCTGAGAAAATGTCAACCGTGAAGACAAAAAACAGCTGTACTGTGACAACTAGGAGGAGTTACTAAATATCTATTGGGCTTATTTTATTTATACTTTTTGTTGTTGTTGTTGTTTAATTTCTTTTACCCAAGCCAAAACATATAAATTGTTAGTAAACTGGATCAATTTGTAGTAGTATGGCACCACATACAAATGATCAGAGAGAAGTGAAGGAGCATATCACCACAACAAGACAAGACAAAAGTGGAGGAGGAGAGGAGGGGTGAGGAGCGGAGAGGGCTACCTTTAGATTAAAATTAATTTGGCAGTCCTGAGAGCAGGGGCAAGACGTGGAGAAAGGAAGAGAAGAAACTCTTGCATTAAATATGACACTGTGACATAGGGTGAAGAAGCATTTGTACAGTGTAAGTCTCACCAAGCACACAGGAGGGAGCAGGAAGCTAAGGGAAAAAAGGGAGAGAACCACAGAGGGGTTTATGAAGCGGAAAGAGAAGGGAGAGGAGTTCTCAGGCCATAAAAAAAGTCTAAAAACATTCATTAAAGTCAAGTGGATGAAACATTACAGCTACAGATGCCAGACAATTATTTCTGAGCTCCATGAGAGAAATATGATGACTGCACTGGGCTTGCTCTTAATGGCAACTTCATCAATCTAAAAAACTAGAACAATGTTAAAAAATACCTGTCCCATCAAACCGGTCTGTTTACGCACCTGCGCATTTGCACTGTGCAGTACTAGCTCGTGTGTATGAGAGAAAAGATCACCACATTTTTAACCAATATGCATCACACACTTTGAGGAACATGCACACTGTTGATCTTTGTTCCATCAAGACAAACACAACTTTGTTGGCACCTCCTCTGACAAATTTATTTCCTCTACCTCTTTTCTACCTCTTTTCTTTTTTTTTTCTCATCTTTACATGAATCTATCTCCTACAATGATCTGTTATTGTGTCACACAGGACATCCCCTTTAATGTAATGAACATGTTTTGTAAAGCTGCAAAAAGCTACACAGGAAAGTATTTTTGACATTAAGGCAAAGCTTATTTTAATATGGAGACACCAGGAAAAATGTTTACCCTCATAAATATGCATACATATATAAAAACCAAGACATTAATAAATTTTAGGATTGAAACCAGATTAACCATTGTGAGTTATTTTCTTTTACTCATAACACATTCCATCATTCCAGTAGCTCTTCCATGGACTGCTCATTCACTGGATATAGCTTAAGCGGTAGAGCTGTCACCTTCTAATTGGAAGGTTAGTGGTTCAATTCCTGGCTGCTTCAGTCTGCAAAGTATCCTTGGGCGAGATACTGAGCCCCAAGTTGCTCTCCAATGTGTTCATTGGAGTGTGAATGCTAGATAGAAAGCACTTGTGCTTGTGTGAATGCGGCATGTAGTATAGAGTGCTCAAGTAGAGCAGAAAAGTGCTATATAAGAACCAGTCCGTTTACCACATTGAGATCCCTAATGACCAGCAGCAAAATTGGAAATGGGTGTGGTAATTTATTGATGGAAATATGGAGGCATCCTTGCTGAGGTCTCCCACACTTTGCGAGTACAGGCACTGGGGCCACAGTGTAGATTGCACCTTTTTGTTGCAGTATAGGTAAAGGGTGGAATTCGCACAGCATGTCTACTGCTTGACATTCAAATTCCTGAAAACAGAAGTCAGGTGTGTCAGCAAATACGGGGCCAAAGAAGCCCAACACTGATGATAACAATGACGTGAAGAGGTTGCTGGATTTTTTTTGACGGGAGAAGTTGCCGCAATCTGACTCCAACAGAGTAGCATTTTGGAACTGGTGGAGGAGGTCAAGACTCTGCGGACACAGATAGCTGAGAAGGATAGGCAAATTTGTCTTCTAGAAAGAAGAGTGGAGGACCTAGAAGAGTACACTAGAATAAATGACATTATTGTTACAGGGTTTGCAGTTAAACCTCAGTCATATGCACAGGTAGTGTCAGCTGAAAATGGAGAGGAACCAGTAAGCTGGATACAAACTTGATGGTGAAGTGGATGTAAGCAACATCGAAGCATAACACACCAGCCATAATAACGAGGTTTGTAAACCAAAAAAATAAACCTGCCCTCCTAAAACAAGGAAAGAAACTTAAAGGAACTACTGTGTATTTAAATCAGCACCTGACAAAACAAAATGCAGACATTGCCAGGAAGGTAAGGTTCTGCTACATGGACTACTAACTGCAAAATTTTATTAAACTGAACGGAACCCCAGAAGAGGCAAAGATACTGGTAATTATGAGCACGGATGAACTGGAGAGGTACTAGTGAGAATATTACACATCACAGCAAGGTAATGACTGCAAATATGCACAACACAATAAAGGCTGGATGCGCTTGGTCATGTCCAATGACCATAGTTGAACATGATGGACTGGAGCTGGAGTCTTTCCAAAACACTGAGAATAACACAGTGGGTATGGAACATGCAACTGCCCCAGAAATTACGTTTTTTAACAGCACCATTAACACCTGCTGTTATCTCATGGATGAACAAATACACAGAAGCATCAATTTTAAGTAAAGTAGAAGCCTGTATGCCAATTTCCATAACATTAAAGAATATTTAAGGAAATTCACAAACCCAATTGTGTAATAGCAATATCAGAGACTTGGATCAATTTGGAGGAGGGAGTGGACTTTGAGCTTGATGGATATGAAATGAATTATATGAACAGAAAGAGTAAGAGGGGAGGAGGTGTGGCCTTGTTTCTTAAATATAAGGTAGTGGAAAAAATGACAGCAGTGGTTGACAATACAATGCATAACGATAGAAATCAATATGGGAAAAAAAAACGTGTTTGCATATATAGAACACCAGATGCAGAAGGACAAGCAGGATAACAAAACAATCTACAAACGGAAGAGTCGATGAGTGACTTTAAAAATGATTTATTAATGCAAAAGTGGGAACTGATATATAAAGAAAAAGACATTGACATATGAT
Organism: Archocentrus centrarchus; assembly: GCF_007364275.1. Taxonomy (NCBI): domain Eukaryota; kingdom Metazoa; phylum Chordata; class Actinopteri; order Cichliformes; family Cichlidae; genus Archocentrus; species Archocentrus centrarchus. Next base: position 27,225,620 of record NC_044346.1, on the reverse strand, counting down.
ACATTCCTGGAGATCTTTAAATCATTATATGATGAACACTGCCTAATTAAGTAATACAAAAAAAAAAAAAAAAGACTATATTGATAGTCCATGGATTACAAAACGACTGTGTAATGCTTGTAAAAAGATACCCTATGCAGAGAATTTATAAAATGTAGAATTAAAGAAGCAGAAAACCGATATGAAAAGTATAAAAATATATTTACGTCTATCATGACGTTGTCTAAAAAGTAAATTATTTGTTATTAATAAAAATAACATTAAAGGAATATGGAACATGTTAAACAGTGTTTCTATTATTAGAAATATTTTTAGTTACTTGAATTACCCTCAATACTTCACTCTTAATAAACAGAATCTTGATAACATGAATGTAGTGGTTAATAGTTTTAATAAATTCTTTGTAAGTGTCGGGCAAGACCTTGCTGATAAAATTCCTAAGAGCAGAGGAGCTAATAGCAAAAAAATCCTAATTACATTTTTCTTAGAGCAGAAGAAGAAAATGAAATAATTGATGCTGTAGGAAAATGTCAAACTAAACCGCAACAGATTGGAACAACAATGATATGTAAACTGTTAAAAAAGTAACTGAAGAGATTACAAAACTCTAACATATATCTGCAATCAACATCATCTCTTTGATCTGGGCCTCAGCCACAGCCTGTGTGTGTGGATTTTTTAACAAATTGCCCACAGACAGTGAAAATGGGTCCTCACTAATCTTCGAGCCTGTCTCTCAGCACCAGCGCCCCACAAGGCTGTGTATTGAGTCCCTCGCTCTCGCTCTACACATATGACTGCACTTCCTCCCACCCTTCAAACACAATAATAAAATTCAGAGATGGCTCAACAGTGGTTGGACAAATCACTAGCGATAATGCAATTACCTAGAGAGACAAGGTTGACATATTGACAGGATAGTGAGTGTACTGAAAACAACCTAAGCCTGAATGTCAAGAAAACCAAAGAAATTATTGTGAACTTCAGACGACGGAAGGCGAACCCTCAACCCCTCATCATCAATGGTGAGGAAGTGGAGATGGTCTCCTGTTTTAAGTTCCTGGGGATTATGCTCTCAGAGGACCTGAAATGGGAGAGGAACACCACCGCCATTGTCAAGAAAGCACAGCAACGGCTCTACTTTCTACGAACAATGAAGAGAAACAACCTGTCTCCCGAGCTGCTAAAATCCTTTTACCACTGCTGCATTGGAAGTGTCATAACATACTGTATCACTGCATGGTTTGTCAACTGCACAGGCAAGGACAGGAAATCTCTCAGCTGGGTCATAAGGGCCGCATTGAGAATTATTGGACTTCCGCTGCGTCCCTTGGATGACATCTTTAAGACGCTGCCTCTGCCGTGCATGTGGCATTCTGCAGGATAAGTTTCACCCTGCTCCCATCTGGCAGGCACTACTGGGCCACCTCAGCCCGCACCGCCAGACTATGGAACAGTTTCATCCCAGGGCCATCACAGAACTAAATAACTACATAACCCTCCTAAAGGTTACAGGAATATGCAATGGGACTCTGTGCAATATGTGATGACTTGATGTTTTTAATGATTTATATTTTTTAAAATATTTATGTATGAATGTGTGAGTGGATGCAATGTGCTTAAGTTTGGTTGCAGTGTTTGGATGTGAGCATTGATCTTTTAGTGGTTGCACAAGGAAATTTCATTGTATCAACTGTATAATGGCAATAAAGACCATCCATCCACCCATCCACCCATCCATCCATCCATGGCAATAATTGAATTAATTGAAGAAATTGAAGAAATTACAAATTGTACTAATCAAAAAATGCATGCAGCAGAGCATTTATCAACTTGAAGAAAGTTGTTGACACAACTGACCACCAGAAATTAATTGATAAATTGGAAAGGTATGGTATTAGAGTGGCATTGGAGTGGGTAAAAAGTTATTCAAACAACAGACAAAATTTGTGGTGCTGGGAAAACATCAATCAAAATATTTGAATATGGCTTGTGGAGTCCCGCAGGGGTCAGTATCAGGTCCAATACCCTTCATCTTGTACGTAAATGATACATGTAGCGCATCAGATACACTATATTGCCAAAAGTATTCACTCAACCATCCAAATCATTGAATTCTGGTGTTCCAATCATGGCCACATGTGAATAAAACCAAAAACCTAGGCATGCAGACTGCTTCTACAAACAGTTCTGAAAGAATGGATCGCTCTCAGGAGCTCAGTGAATTCCAGCGTGGTACTGTGATAGGATGCCACCTGTGTAACAAGTCCGGTCATGAAATTTCCTTGCTACTGAATAGTCCACAGTCAACTGTTAGTGGTATTATAAGCAACTGAGAATGACAGTAACTCAATCATGAAGTGTAAAATCACGGAGCAGATGCTGGGGCACATAGTGGGGAGTAGTTACCAACTTTCTGCAAAGTCAATCACTACAGACCCCCAAACTTCATGTGGCCTTCAGATTAGCTCAAGAACAGTGCGTAGAGAGTTTCATGGAATGGGTTTCCACAGCTAAACAGTTGCATCCAAGCCTTACATTACCAAGAGCAATGCAAGGTGTTCGATGCACTGGTGAAAAGCACGCCCCCACTGGACTCTCGGGCAGTGGAGAAAGTGTTCTCTGGAGTGACAAATCACACTTCTCTCTCTAGCAATTCAATGGATGAGTCTGGGTTTGGCAGTTGCCAGGAGAACAGTACTTGTCTGACTGCACTGTGCCAAGTGTAAAGTTTAGTGGAGAGGGGATTATGGTGTGGGGTTGTTTTTGAGGAGCTGGGCTCGACTCTTCAATTCCAGTAAAAGGAACTCTTAATGCTTCAGTATACCAAGACATTTTGGACTATTTCATGCTCCCAATTTTGTGGGAACAGTTTAGGGATGGCCCCTTCCTGTTCCAACATAACTGTGCACCACTGCACAAAATAAGGTCCATAAAGACATGAATGAGCGAGTTTGGTGTGGAAGAACGTGACTGGCCTGGGCAGAGTCCTGACCTCAACCCAACAGAACACCTTTGGGATGAATTAGAGCAGAGACTGCAAGCCAGGCCTTCGCATCCAACATCAGTATCTGAGCTCACAAATGCACTTCTGAAAGAATGGTCAAAAATTCCCATAAACACTTCTAAACCTTGTGGAAAGCCTTCCCAGAAAAGTTGAAGCTGTTACAGCTGCAAAAGGTGAGCCAATGCCATGTTAAACCCTATGGATTAAAAATGGGATGTTCATATGCATGTGAAGGCAGACGAGCAAATACTTTTGGCAATATAGTGTATACTGCGGTTCATTTTATCTGCACATGATACAAATATTTTTTGTCATAGAGCAAATTTACAGCAGCTTTTGGAGGTCATCACACAAGAAATGACTAGACTGAAAAGATGGTTTGATAATGACAAATTATCACTGAATTTGAGCAAAACTAAAATTATGATATTTGGAAATTCTGGGGCAGACATGGATGTAAATGTGATGATAAATAACATAGAGAGATTATATCAGATACAATTTCTTGGTGTAATATTAGACCACAAAATCAGCTGGAAACCTCAAATAGAACATGTGTAATCAAGACTATCAAAGAACCATTTTAGTCCTGAGTAAATCAAAGCGTCTGTTGACTAATAAATCAATTCATATACTTTACTGTTCTCTTAAAATGCCATATTTAAATTACTGTGTAGTAGTGTGTGGTTAACACATACAAAAGTGCACTGCAACAATTATGTATATTAAGCACAGACAGTGAAAACTTTTTGTTTCTATCTGTGGAGTCAAATTATGGAATGGTCTTTCAGCAGATCTACAGCAAGGTTCAAACATTTTACAGTTTAAAAAAAACAATTTAAAGAAAAAAATTCCCAAAAAATTAGATGAGGAAGGACTACGTGTTATCTGAATGTCCATATATGTGTATGTGAATGTAAATATGGTATTAGGAGGTATATATCGAATGTATGTATAAATGTGTTTACATATATGTGCATATACAGTATGTGTGTATGTACTGTATGAGTGTATGTGTATGTGTGAATATAATAATATATGGAAATATTTGCACTCTTTGTATGCATCTCAGTGGTTAGGTAGGCATGCATTTGTATGGGTATATGGGCAATTGGCAGGTCATTTGAAATTAAGATGAGTATTAGGTATTTTTGTTTTGCTAAATATTGATATATGTCAACTGTACTTTTCTATCTATCTATCTATCTATCTGTCTGTCTGTCTGTCTGTCTGTCTGTCTGTCTGTCTGTCTGTCTGTCTATCTATCTATCTATCTAGTTAGTCCCAGCCATGACTTTTCCCAGCTTATATTTCTATTTTTCTCATTCTATCCACCCCCTTATTTTCAAAATGTCACAGAAAATAACCTTAAAAATCTTCCGAAGACCTGGGCTCTCACTGAACTGTGTGACAAAGAGAATACTAGGAAAAATAATTCACTCTATGCAGGCCAGACACACTGGTTTAAACAAAAATGTTTAGTCTTGGCTGACCAAGATGGCGGCGCGCACAGACGCAGCGGCTCATGGCTCTTCCTTTCGGTGCTCTTTTTTGTACTTTTTGTATTTCATATTTGTTAGTTCATACTAGATTATAATATTTTTATTTTAGAGAGTTTGATTTTCTGTTACATGGCACTGAACAGGAGTGGCCCTCCAATCTCATTGTACATCCTGTATAATGACAATAAAGGCATTCTATTCTATTCTATTCTTAATCAAGGAAGTGTGGTTTTGGCTGGAATCTCTCCGGCACATGAACAAATAAAAATTATCCATAAAAATGCAAAAAAAAAAAAAAAAAATTCATGTACACTGTAGAAGGCTCGGAATTCAACGAGAACATGCTGTGAAAGCTGCAGCTGTCACGCAGTTATCTTTACCAGCTGTGCGGCTCAGGAGAGCATGTGACGGTTTGATTATCCTGCTGGACAGGGTGGCACGATCAGATCGATCCAGATCACTCTGGAGGGTGTAATAACTTTTGGGTCTTTGTGTCATGCAGTTTGCCCAGTCACAGAGCTGTATTCCTATATTGCAAAGGTCTGACAATTTACCCAACAGAAATGCTAAACCACAAAAAAACTTGAGGTAAAAGAAAGGCCAGCAAACTGTGGACATTCAGTTAAATTGTTAACATGGTTCCATGTTACACAGACCCTTTGACAAGTCAAGTCATAATTCAACAGATACACCAAAAGAGAAAACTGCACAGCTCTGATTATTTTAGTACAGTCCTCACCTCAAATTTCTGCCTCAGTTCCTCATTACCATCATCCTCCTCTGAGATGGGAACATTGTAGTACTCCCCCTCCTCCTGGCACAACAACTTATACCTAAAGGGAGAGATATGGCATGACAGGACGTGAGAGGAAAAAACAAAGAGGAACAAGGAGAGAAATGTTGTGAGATAAAAAACAGGCAATTTCTCCTGTCTAAATTCCCCTCCCTCTGTTACTTTCCTGCTCTTCCAGTGATCCTGATCTACTTAGCCTGGATACACAGGTAGCTGGCAATAAACCAAAAGTCTCAACAATTATCAATTAAAGGTAACAAATAAATAAAAACAAGTAAAACTTAGCCAAGCATTCCGTTTACCTGAGAGGGTGTTGGGTTTGTTAGAGCATACAAAGTAAGCTGTGATATAGCACATTTACTGAGTACTAAGGCGCAATAGAGGACAGCTTAAAAAACTGTCAAAGATGAAGTATTGATATGTTTGATTCTAAGGCTGTTTTTTTGATGCACAGCTATTTAAGATTATTAGTGTAAATACACAACATAACAGTTATTCAGTATTTCATTATCTTTTGTTGGATAAGTCGATGCTTTTTCATTCCAAACAACAAATAAAGATCAACAATAATAGAGCTTTCAAAAAGTCAGCATTACCAGCCACAGACTGGAGCCTTCATGAGCTCTGACACGCCAAAGGAAAGAGCTCCCATGAAGTCATTCCTCGTGGTCCGATCCCAGTCCCACACTTCGACTGATAGTCTGCGGTCTTTATCTGTATTCTTCAGCTTGCTGTACAGCACATTATGGTTAATTAAAAAAAATTAATTTGCTTATAGAGTAGTTTTTAATTTTAGTACTTTTCACATTAGATTAATTTTTCATTTTATTAATTATCCTGTGTTAATATATATCATGCTGTAGCCCACTGTAGGACAGAGGCTGAAGTTAAACTACACAGTGTACTCACAAAGTGAACGTCTCGTTCCATTTGGGGTTGAGGCTGGAGCGGATTGTTTTGGTCTTCTGCTTGGTCTCATGTTTGGGGTCTGGTACGAGCTTGAGCTTGACATATGGATCAGACAGGCCGTTGGGGTCCATGGGAATGAGGTTTCTAGCTTCAGTCACTGAAAAAGATGAAGAATACAAATAAAAGATTTGCACTTTTTTCCATCCATCTTCTTCCACTTATTCAGGGTTGCAGGGGCAGGTGTACCAGTCTATCACAAAGACACAGACAACCATTCACATTCACAGCCAGTTTAGAATCACCAATAAACATAACCCCATGCATGTTTTGGGGCTGTAGGAGGAAGCTGGAGTATATAAACATGGAAAGAACATGCAAACTCCACACAGAAAGGCCCTGGCTGGCTGGTAGATTGGAACCCAGGACCTTCCTTTTTTTATTTTTGGCCACAGCAGCTTTTATGGGCAGTGGAGGGAGACAGGAAATGGGGGAAAGATACAGGGGAAGACACGCAGGCAAATTGGCGACAGGCTAGGACTCGAACCCGCGCCATCCGCACCACAACGCAGCATATGTCTGTGGTCACCAGCTTCACCGCTAAGCCACCTGGGCGCCCAGAACCCAGGACCGTGTCGCTGTCAGGTAACAGTGCTAACCACTGCACCACTGTGCTGCCTTGGCACATCTATAAAGACCAAATTAAATATGTAAAACTTGTATAAGTTTAGTGTAAGTGAGTGATTTTGTAAATTCAACAATATTTACGCTAATATTTTCTTTCAAATGTGGCTTGATAACAACAGCACAAATTGCTTTGGCCATAAGGAGCAGATGCTCTCATTTAATCGACAGGTGAACACCAACAGGTCAAGATCAAACTGCGAGGCACAGCCTGTGAGGATTATTTATGGATACGAGCCATAATGGGAGCAAATGCAGGGAGCGTTATGAGAATTGTGATTCTAATTTGTGAACTGTGTCATGCTTAAGCAGGCGAAGGTTCTCTCCTCTCCCTCCTGTATTTAGCTGTTCGGTAAACAAGGGCACACCAGGGACATTAGCACTCCATTAGCTTTGAGCATTGGAGCACTGCCAGATCTGAGCTGCAGTACAGTGCACGCACACGCACACACACACACACACACACACGCACGCACACATGCTCATATAAATATACACCTTCCTGCACACAGTCAGATGTACACAGAGTGTGTTTATCAACACACAATATATCTAGCGTCCCTGCAGAGATGGGGATGGATGCCTGCCTGCTTTGTTAAATCTCATACCCCAGAGATCAGAGAAGTCTCCCCATGCGACCATGTCAGTCACACTGCAACGGTGGCCTGACAAAATGACCTTTGACCTGGAAAGGAAGGTGCTAAGCCAGTGCATTAAGAATGCAAGACAACTGCTAAACCCACCGTTTTAACTCTGAATGTTACACAGATTGGCAGGATTAAGAGGGATAAATGAACAAAATCAATGAGGGATTGACACAGCTGGGTTAGTACAGCAGCTGTTGCAAGAGAAACCAACATCAAGACACTCCAAGAGCAGAGTTTAAATAGAGTTTTAATAATTACATGACCCTTTGGTAAATACTTAAACCAGCGTCCACAGTCTCAACGGGCTCAAAAGGATCCTTGAAAAGAGCATATAACACTTCAGTGATGGTGTATTGTAGTCTCAGCACCTGTGGTGGAGGATTTGGGTGTTGAGTGATGATAATGGGGTGTGAAGTTTGATGAACCATGAGTGAGCTGCTGTAGAGCATGCAGAGAGAGGGACAGAGATATAGAGCACACTTCACAAGAGAGTCAGACGTTTCCACAGGAAACTTGAGGTGTGGGAAGATATTGAGCGATCCTAAACTGGCAACCTTCGGCTTTCTCAGAAATCCAGTCAAAATGGGTTGAATAAGTATCCTCGGAGAACAACTGCAAACTGTATTTGCTCTTGAGTGCATTCTAATACAGATGCACTCTGCAGTGGAATGGTAGCCTAAGTAAACGGTGCTGCTGATTGTTTAGAGAAAACAAAAAGTATCCATTTCCTTTATTTCAGCGTACACCAAATGGGTGTACATGGGCTAATTTTACCGTGGCAAGGCCAGAACAGAAGACAAGTGGTAACATAAATCTACATTAATCTTGAAGTGCTGTACAAATCTACAGTTGCAGTCCAGTGGATTGTTATGCACTGATTAGTATATATACAGTATGTCATATATATATGAGTGAAGTTGAATTTAACATGTACTTCAGATGAACTGCTGAATTTCTCCTCCAAAGGTTTCTTCCTCATCTTTCAATCCTTGCACTGTAAAGGTCACGTTTTGAATATTACATATGCTGTCCCAGGACCAAATTTGAATTATAAAGCATAAAAAATGGAGATTGCTTATCCTTGTGAGTGTGAGTGTCATCACAAATAGCTGTTTTTCTGGTAATCACACATTTTAAGCAAACAATTTAAGCAATAAAACTGGAACAATGAATGAAAAAAAAACCTGCAGTTGTGTGTATATCTGAGCAACTGTGTCTGCATATTAGCATTGCTCTGACCACAGCATTATGGGTGTTACAAACCACTGACAAGGAACAAGAAACTGAAGTGCCCCAAAAGCCATTGTAAAACTTCCAATCCTGACCAGTAGGGGGAATTCTAGACTGTCTAATGGTGACTTGTGGGCACAGAGCTTTTAACTATATGCCATTAAAACAAACCAGATGTGTGAGTGCATTTTTGAATAGTCCTAATTTCTTTCTGCTCCACTACTGAAAATCAAAGTTACCTGAGCTGTTAAAAATGATTGGTTAAAGGGAAATAACTGTATAAATTAAATACCTGAGATAAATACCTTTGTTTATGCACAGATGCAGATGGACATATATCTGTAAAATACTGCAAATTATATGCTCTTAGTAAGATTTTCACCTGATCTTCTAGTTTCCTTTTTCTCTGAGTGCTCCTACAGTTTTCTCTGGCTCATCTGGATTTCATTATTGATTTTCTCAGTCACACTGTTAGAAAAGTTGCTGCACACTATTTACCAAAGACAGCTATTTGTGAAACAGGCTCAACCTACTTGGGCCAAGGAGCTGTGATAGTGGTTGTTGTATAAGCACAATAACTCCCAGTGAGCTGAAAACTGCATCTGCGGTGTTTGCTGGATTACAGCAAATTTGCATGTTTACTTTTGAAAACCACTTCTGTCCATTTCTGTTGTGCAGACGTAACAAAATCAAGAATGTTAAAAGGAGATAAGAAAGAACAAACAAGAAGCGACAACTGATGTGATGAAAAGCAGAGACATATGTTAAAATGGTGTGGAGGCAGTGTGCACATGCTGAGAAGAGGGAGTTGAGGCAGGACAGCGACAGCACACTGGGAATACCAATGATATAGCTTCTGGGAGTCTAGCAGCAACAAAGTTCAGCTGTTTTCTGAGGTCCACAGAGACACTGAAAGAAGAAGCGAGCCTGTGTGTGCATTTGTGTGTTAATGTGATAGAAGCCAGCTGCAAAAGATGAATTAAAGTAATAGCTTCCCTGAAATTGACATTTTAAAAGCTCCTCCACAACTCTAAACCAATTTTCTGTTTATTACTGTTTGTCAGCAACACATGTTGCAGAAAAATGAATCACCAAAGCTTTTGGTTAAGTAACAAGAGCAACTAAATTTGCAAATATTTACCAAACTATTAAAAATCAGGGACAATTTTTCAGTTGTCTACATCACATTAATCAAAATCTGTAACATTTTGTGTGATTTTTTTAATGTTATCCATTCTTCCAGTTCTGCCACTCTTATTTCGCATATAAGGAACTATTAAGATATTTCAAATGACTTGTTTGCCTACTCTGGATGCACTGGATGCATGAGATGTGACTTTTAATGTAGACACTATGCTGCAACAGCAAAGAAAGGGGGAAGGTGAAATCAACAGGCAGACAGAACTCGCCACTGAGTTTGGTTTCTAAGCTTGCTTGCTTTTCATGGTTGTAAACAGAACTTTTGGCTCTAATTAGATTTCCTTTCCATTGTAGCGATTCAAATACAGACAGGAAACAGCAGGGAAGTGAAGAGAGAGACCGCTGCAAGCTGTAAACAGCTGCTCCTACTTGCCTCTTCTTGCTGATTTTGAGTGATTACTGTAAATGCTCTGATTACAATATTGAAATAAATAATGCTTTGTTTGTGATGACAGCACCTCGGTGTTGGCCCATGTGCAATTTTTGATGTGTTCTGTCACTTTTTTTTTAATCTCTCTGAACCACTGGAAAGGTACTATCTCTATGATCTATAAATCTGTGATTTACAAATTAAGAGCTTATTATAAGCGTGTCTGTATGCGTATGAAAACATCCCAATATTATGTTGTGGTAAGCCGCAGTATTTCAAGTCTTGAATTGTCCTGAAAGCATGTACAGAGACTCACAAAGCCTTGTCTTCAACTGATGCAGGATGACCCGACTTCAAAAATAAGGCCAGCTATGTTTGTGCTTCACCTCCTTGTGTAAACACTGCATACAAACCTTCAAGAGAATTTCCCTCTCCACCCTCCCTGAGTAAATGTTGCTTAAGTGTGCGTAACTATGTCCCATGAAAGCCCGGTATTCACAAAGTGTACTGAAAATATGTAATGTAATATTACAATACATCAGCATAAACCAGCCTGCAAATGTAGGCCATATAGATTTTAATGTTGCTGCTTGTTTACTACTTTGATGAGTGAGGATATTATCTCAGCAAATGTAATGCATTTATGAAAAAATAATGGGGGCTAAAAGAGCTGTGAAGCATGTTTCAAACGCTAATATATTCATCATACTGTTCAGATTGTGTATATCGTCATTACAAGCACACAGTTGTACAGCCACAGAGCTCACTGCAAATCTTTAAGGAAGGAGACGTTGCTGTCCCAGTGGCCACCACCCTGCAGTGGAAAAATGCTGGCAATGGTAGCATCACAAGTGCTGTCAGCTGCTCCATCTTAGCCCTGATTCATTGGGAAAATTTAATAGCAGGATTTTAAAGTAAATTTTCTCTTGGCAAGAACTTGTTGGGTTTTCTCCAGAATGACTCAGACACTACAAAGGAATGGAAACTACTCCAAGAAAATGCTGCAGAGTGGATGCAGCTTATCATTGGACAGTCATAGTTCGGAAACCCGCAGGCTGCCACCATAACTCAGACACTGCTTTGATGCAACCCCAACTCTGCCTTCCAGCAAGTCTCCTTGGATTCAGAGAGTACAGTAATGGGCAGGATGTCATTTTGTTTAATCAGTTTGAATGACTGGCTGAGTGACGAACGTACTTACTGGTAACAAGTGGGGATAGACACATTCTGAAAAGCTTCATTTAACCAAAATTTAATTTACTTTTACTTTGATGTTTTACAAATTTAATGAGTGTGATCAATAAGAAGAAAATATAAGAAAGGGGAAGTACTACACTACTGATTGAACAAATGAGACAGTTTACAGAAGGGAAAATGAAGTGCATTATATTGGCAAAAAGAAAATATCCCAAATGTGAAGGGAAAACTTCTAGAAATGGTCTGTGTGCATGAAACTGCAAGATAACTATGACTATAAACTATTGCACACACAAATACACTGGGTCACTTAATCTCTCCTTGGCAACTTGACCATGAAAATCAAGATCCTCATAAACTACATACATAGATAAATAATTCTTATTTTTAATTTATGGTTGGAAGGACAAACAGACCATTAATTTTGCTGCTTAGCCTGATGTTTTGAAGAAGGCTGACGCTTTTTTTTTTTTTGCTGAAACCAGATGCTTTGCAATGATTCTGTCCATGGTGGGGAATTTTAGCAGCACTGTTAGGATCTCATTTGAACCTTAGGCTGTCTATTTTTGGCAAGCATTATCAGTAATGAGAAAACCACAAAAGCAGCAGCAACAGGAAAGGAAAAGTGCAATGCAGCTGCAGCTCCATCAGCCAGAAGTTGTTAACAACGTCGAAGGTGAATTTTGTCTATTACTGTAAAGTGTAGGTACACCTCCAAGGTTCAACAGTAAAATCTAGCTTCACTGATCCACCCACATCTATATCCACCGTGTGCACCAATCTGACCTACACACACCTACAATGCACCTACATGTAAAACTCCTACAGCAGCTATAATGTAACAAATAGCAGAGGCACATTTGAAGACTGAACACATGAAATCTAATCGGAAGGTTAAAGCAAAGATAAAAGGAAGGTGCATGGCGCTATTTTGCAGAATTGGGTGAGTCAACATGGGAACAAAACTGAAATGTAATAACTACCAAGGGTTAAGCTGGCATCCAAATGGATCTTCAATGGTCTCTGTAGTGTAAATATCTGGTTTCATAGCGGAAAGACTAAAAATGTCCAGATTCCTAGATTAGCCACTTAATGTCTGAGACACTGTTGTTTCATTACTTGCATTCTTTAGTTAAATCTACCGACTCACTGACCCCTGCAAGACCAAAGTCGAGGGCACACCTGTGTACATGCAATATAATCTGTTTCATTATTTTAATGTTTGCAGGGAAGTAATCAGTAATCTGGTTACCCGTATGTGATTCATAGCCGTCAGGTTATCAGAGAGTCAGCCTCTGCAGAGCACCCTCCTACAGTCTGTCTGGAGTCTCCTCTCAGTGTCAGCTGTTTACTGCAGTGTGAGCAGTGTTTTTAACAATGTATGGGCTGAATTATATGTCAGTGGCAAACTATCAGGAGATTATTAGCAATAAAAAATGTTTCTTTCTCCTCTTTGTTACACAAACAAGAAAGCAACTAGTTGGCCTATCCAGAAGTCAGGCAAAAGTATGAAGGGACCCTCTTCATCCAATATATACTAGTTGTAATATTTTATATACTGCCTAGATTGATAGCTCTAAAAGCAAAGCCAATGTTTAGTCACTGATTGAATTATTATGATCAAGGCAGTGAGATTAAGTGTCTCCCAGTGATACTTTTAGAGTCAATTTGCTGAACCCAGTTTGACCTCATTCATTCACGCACAGTAAACAGTAGAAAAACGAAGTATGGTAAAATCCTCTCTATCAACAGACTTTTCCAACTCTGGAAAATTTGCAGAGAATCAATGAACAATAAGCTTGCTGAAAAAACAGGAGCGCGGCTTTCTCAGCACCAAATAACAGAGGAGAGCTGTGTGCAGGAATAAGGAGCAGAAAACAAGGTTAGTGGGTTATGTCTGTCCTTCACCAGAGAAACAGATCTCGTTTTGTCTTCCTCGGCATATTCCTTTCTGCATTTCACTCTAACTGACAAAAGACACTTTAATAGCTCACGCATTTTTCACCAAACTGCACAAATACTTCTCACTGTTTTTGAATGACTCATTTTATTTTTCTTATTATTATTATTATTATTATTATTAATAATAATAAATATACTGAAGTTTATGTATAAGTTTATGTATCTGTTTAAAGCGTAGCTACTTCTCTTGGCATCCATGTCCCTTCCTGTTGAATATTTCAGCTCTGGCTAGCTGAGGAATTGCAAAGAAATTGGAGTAACTCTTCAATCAGAGCACACTGTGGAAGAAGGATTCAGACACTAATCATTATCCACTCAGAGGATATCAAGCTTTCTTTCCCACTTGGCGGCATGTTACATTACTAATTCTGCGCATTCAAACTCTACTGTCATGTTTGACATATGAGATCATTTTTAATTAAGCTGCTGATTTATGGGGCAAATGTATATTAAAAAAACAAAGGATGTCTTTGTGCTCAAAATTGTGAATAAAGGGAGGTGGCATCTATTTTAGAAAAGGCTTCAAAACAAATGTCTTCATTTGAATCAAGGAATTTGAGGGCAAGCCAAAGACCATTTTCCCATAGCTATTACCTCCCATAGCTTTAATGAATCTTTAACATTTCTGGCAGAGACCACAGAGCATGTATTTTAAATACATGTTTATGAAGTTTATGAAGTTTTCAGAAGATTCAAAGATTTATACATTTGAGAGTTTTTTATTGACCTTGGATCAACCTTAACTTCTGTATGCTCTTTGTAGACAAATCACCTATACATCAACTAATTCATACTCACATTACTGCAGAATGATACATAAGAAAATGATGTGGAGTTTACTGTTCCCAGCATCTACACCTTCTTTGTAAACTTTTTGACTGGCTGTAACAGGGCTCTGTTTGGCAGGCCGTCTGCAGGGCATCTACAGCAGCTAATGTAATCAGCGATGCAATCTGGCTTGAGTGGGCTGCAGGCTGGTGCATCAGTTCTACACAAATACACCTACATGCAAATACACACGCACACATACTAGCACCAACACTAACCAGAGATCACATGCAAATTTTAACTCACTGAGCCCACATCAGGAATTTGATATTATGTGCCTGAGAAGGCCAAGAGTCAAATTAAACACTGCGAGAGGTGATAATGGTGGTTTCCTGTTCCTGATGTACACACACGCATCGTGTATTCTTAAACGCACGCAAGTTTCAATTTTGCCTGCATTTCCATAAACAGTACATATAGGTTGTGTGAAAATGTGTGAAACTCTCTACCTCTGAGTTACGCTCACAGTAAACTGTAGCAGTGCGCGTTTCAGCAAAAATGAAAGAAATACTGAAAAAAAAAAAAAAAACGTATATGAAGGAGTTGCAGCCAAAACTGCCAGCAGGATATTATTATTATTTGCCAAATTTGGAGACCGGACGAGACTGAATGTGAAAAAGAGAAGAGTAGAGCAAGAAGCACAATAACTCCACTCTTGAAAGTCTTCAATGAATAAAATAAGCCTAATCTTGGTTATTCCTGTGTGTAGTTGCACTTCGTGTTTTATGTCACTCTTGAACTGTGTTTAAACATTAAAGCATTCCTTTGCATTCAAATGACTAATTATAGCCCTACAATCTCAACGCTTAACCCAAGAGTAACTATTCTACTAATAGTGCCATTGATTTATGTACCCACAAATGACCATCTTTTCCTATTCCCTTTATATTTTTAGCCTGGACAAATGATGACAAGAAATGTAACATCAAGAGACTGAGATATGGAATCAAGAAAATAAACCAAAAAAAAAAAGAGTAAAGTTGTGCTTAGATAATGCTTAGATAAGCACAGAAATGCCACCAATGACATAACCGTGCAATTAATTTTGTTCATCACTCAAAAAAATTGTTCCCTAACATTTGCACCATTTCGCTGCCAGTGCTGACCCTGTTTCTTCTAGTGTTAATTTGATAAGTGAATGTCAGTGAAGTTCAACGGGGACTTGTAATGCACTGACCCCTTTTAGCCAGTTAATTCAGTGATTATGTGTGCCTGCTGTCAACTCCCTGCCATCACTATTGTTCTAGCTAATGTGCTAATGCATCGTTTCAGCCAGGGGATTTACAGCATGCCTTGAAATGCAACACAAAATGGGCTCCTACATGAGAATACACTGCTGGGTTCCATTTTTTTATTATAAACTACACAGTTTGGCAAATGTTCACTGTGCACAGTCCACTATTTTATAACCTTTTATATAAAGAGCTATAAATCAATATTAACCATTCCTCTGCAGTTCTATATTTTGCACAGAATACTATAAAAACTTTTTAAACCTTTCTTTCTTGTACATTTGGCATCATCATCATCATCATCATCGTTGCTTCCTTGAATTGAAGCTGGTACAATCTGTCACTGTTAATAACAGAGTTCTGTTCAGTAATGCACAATCTTGCAGCAATGAACACACCTCCCAGAACTGTTGCATACCGAGCACTGAAGAATCTGCACAGGATCTGTCAGAGTTCATTTTGGGCCACTTTTAGTTGGGAAGAATGTAACAACAAATACATTTGACAGATTATGTATGAAATTATCTCAGCTTAACTACAACAGCTGTTCAGCCATTATTTGCTCTGAAAGGATTATTTATCACTGCACGCAAAGTCAACAATATCAACTGAAATAATTTGTTATTTATAAATGAAAACACTTCATCTACTGTATTTGTATTGGGACATTGGCTAGTCAAGGCATGCACAAGATAAATGAACACAGAAAATATATAAAAACTGGAGATCATCTTGTGACAGGAATACTCTATCTGTATACAGACAGGTATGCAATGGATACACTGTCATTCTGGGATTGTATGCTGTGTTAAACATACACAGACAGAAAGACAGATAGACTGACAGTAAAAAACAACCCCAGCTGCTCTGTGGTACTGTGGTACTGGTACTGAGCTGTAACAGGATGGAGGCAGGGGTGATAAGGTAGGGCATAATAAATGGATATCATATAAGGTCACAAACTTTTGACTTTTTTTTCTTTTTTACAATTCTGTGCTCAGAATATCTCTTCCTGAAACAGCTCGCTGTGTAGAGACAAGTGACATGGTTTTGAGAGATATGAACCCTTTCTCCATTTCCCTTCCTTGAGAATGGCCTCTTACATCCACCCTTCCCCTGAGACCATTTCCGATGAGGCATCAGTGAGCATTAAGTGGATCAACTGAAGGGCCAGATGCGTCTCTCAGATCCTGTCAGGTCTTTTCTGGCCTTTTTTCTATTTCTTAAGGACATAAATTTCAGATACTGTTCATCTGCTGTAGAGATTTTGTCCTCCATTTGTCAAGTTTCTTACAATTTTTAAGGACAGACAGCACACCATGTCAAGCTTTCAGCTAATAGCTCTGTGGGAATCACCTTGTTGGTGAAAAAATACTATTTTATGCCTCTCAATTTTTTATCTTTGAGATTTTGCATAGTTTCAACTAAAATATTACTTGTTTTTGTGACAGGTTGCTAGTGCCTAAAGGTACAGTATAAAATTGGTTCTTTGCTAAGTTGTCTGTTATGTTTTGACACAACACTGGTTCATCCCTTGAGTTAGGTGCCTTTTATGCTCGAAAAGATTCATAGGTCAGTCATAGTTAAGTGGCTTCAGAAAAAAAAATTAAATGTTCAGATACAAGGACTGGACTGAAAATGAGTGAAAAAATGAATGAATCTGCAAGAAAAAACTTTGAAAGACCTTCAGAAATCCTGGAGAATGATTGCTCAAGACTTTTGCACAATACTGTATATTTCTCGCATAGCCTTACTCTTCTTTGGCTGTTAGCATAATGCTAACAAATGGCTGCAAGAAACTGTTTTCCTTTTTAAAAGGTCTATGGAATATGCCAATTAATATATTGCATTAAATAAACACTATTAACAATATATCATTACATCCATTAACAAGCTTAATAGGTGTCTCTTTAAAACCAGAAGCATCAGTGATTAAAATGCCAAGAACAGCCAGTGACATGATCAAGCAGAATAGCCTTCGAGTGAATCATAGTGAGACAAATGATGGTAGAGCCATGACCCTGCTCAGAAACAGCACACTCAGATCCTGTGTCTAATTCTGATTGAACATAAATTAATAAAATCAAGCCTTGAATTTGCTTTGCAGATACAATTCAGTTACATCAGAAAATCCAGCGCACAGAGCAAGTCGTGACTGTTTAAAAAAAGTATCAACACAAGGCCCACGCAGCAGACCACACACCACTGCAGGACTACATATTTGGCTTGGGATTGCCTTCCAAATGTGTCGAAACTGTGAATCGTTTCTTACAGCAGAATGTTAAATGGAAGAAACTTTATCGATCTGTAGGCTTGGGAGCGTACTGATAGCCTATAGTCTCAAGGCCAGCTATACGGCTAGAAGTTAGATTCAGCGCATGAGAAGCAGGCACGGTTAAGGGAGAAATAATGAGGATGGTTCAATTCAGGTAATGGCTGCAGGAATAGACAGTGAATGTGCGTGTGAAAGTGGGCAATCGGGGATTATTGGAAAAAACTGTGAAGTGTTTAGATTGATCCACGTTGCAACTGAATTAGGGCAATAGCGTCTGCAACCAACTATACCTTCATACCCTCTATACCTTCTCATTCGATGTGGAGTGACACATACAGGTCAAGCATCTGACGTAAATATAAATCAGTTCAGATACGTCTCATTTGCATTTTAAGCTCATTTCATGAAGTGTGTACGAAGGGTTATGAGGCCTACCTGTGACTTGCAGCTTATCTCCGCTGACCTCACACTTGAGGTAAACACGCCCCCTCCTTTCAGTGTAATCAGTTCCACACAGGCTGGGCACATTCATAACACACTGCTTATGAACATTCATATCGCAGGCTGGGTGGGACAGAGGAGATATAAGAAATCAGGGAAGAGCACATTTATACATTATGCATCCAGATCCAAATCAAACAAAGGTGACAAAAGGTGAAAAAAAAAGATTGAGGTTTCTTAGAATTGACTGATGAATAAAAGGTAAAAGAAATTAAAAGATAAAGATGCAAAAGACATTACATGAATCATTTGTACATTATATATGATTATATATATTATATAACAGTTTGCTGCCTGTCTTTTAAAAGTGCTGTTTTCATACATATAACTTTTCATGGCTTAATTTCCCATTGGAGTAGGCCAATATAAGAATACCTTCTGTACACAATGTTAAAATTTTTTTTTTGAGACAAAATAAGAAGGTTACGACCCATATTCATGTGTGTGTCAGTTAGCCGAGCTGCTCTTTCATGAATTGGGAACAGTACAGAGTGGTTGCATCATGATGTCATCACGTCAGTAGGTGGAAAAAAAAACGCAAAGAGGCTATGGTGTTAACACGCTCCTTGAGAATATTGTATTGTTTGTACCTCCCTGACACAATCCTGTGTCACAAGTGCTTGAAACTACCAATGTGTAATCTCATTGTGGTATGACTAGAGGTGTGGCTGATCTGCTAAAATATAATATCCACATCTCTATTTATGTTCACCCTGGAGCAATCATTTTGCCTAACTGCTGTTCTGAGTATGTAGCGGATAACACAGGAGCTCATTAAGGCTTTCAGACTTTAATCCACTAACGCAAGATTAAATGGAAGACAACCAAGGATGGAATATTAATAAAGACTCAGAAACGCTTTGATATGAGGCTTATTATGAAGGTGTAGCAAACATAGCCACACAATAAAGAAAGACAATGTGTAATTTTAATGAGTGAAAGTCAGGAGGAGGGGAACAGATCCCCATATGATATTTTTTGAGTTGAGCAATGCTGCAGCTCTAAACTACAGCATAATCAGTGTAGTGCCACACATGTTCGTCTATGAAATCGTTTTTACCCTGGAAAACAGCACTGAATAAATACTGATTTTTACAGATCAAACTTAATTACTCACAGTCACACTTCATGCCCTGGTGGATGAGGCCATACAGCAGAGAGCCACAGTGATCACAGAAGGTCGGGCTCCCATAGGTGTGGATCTTAAACTTATGCTTTGTTCTGGGATCCTGCCAGGTCCAAAAGAAGAAGAAAATACATGGGTTAAAGCTGCTGACTGTCATCTATAAGAACATACTAGACACAAAGAGAGTTATTAATCACAATAAATGTATTCAAAGCAATAAAAGCCAGCTGCAAATTAAATACTGAAACCCTCCTTAAGGGATACCAGTGATACAATAAAGAAATGAGGCTCAAATGACACAGTAGTTAAAATTATACAAACTAAGTTCTCAAAAAGTTGAGACACTGTGTAAAATATAAATAAAAACAGATAATTGTTTTATGATTTATTCACAATAGAACATAGAATGTCAAATGTTTAAACTGAGACGTTTTGTCATTAAAAAAAATATTAGCCCATTTTTAATTTGATGGCAAATGAAACTTGTCTCAAAAAAGGCGGGCCAGGGGCAACAAAAAGCTGGAAAAGTATGTGGTACCAAAAAGAAACATCTAGAGGAACATTTTGCAACTAATTAGGTTCATTGGCAACAGGTCAGTAATATAACTTGGTGTAAAAAGAGTATTTTAGAGTTTCTCAGAAGCAAAGATGGCCAGAGGTTCACAATCTGCAGGAAAAAAAAAATGCATTTACAAATGCAGTGGAACAATTTCAGAATAATATTCATTACTGAGTCTCAACAGACACCAATCACTGGTTATTTTCTGGCACAACCTGAAGTGACAAACCAATCAGTTTGTAACTTTTTTATTAAACTGTTGTTTCTTCCTTAACTACATCAGTAAGTGAGAATGGAGTCATTATTGTTATGGATGGGCTCATAAATCCAAGAGTACCAATGCGAGAAATGCAGCTCAGCTGACTCTCATAATTATCCATGAAACTACACTACAATACATTATTTCTAGAAATAATTACAAATTAAAAGACCCAATAAAAATGTATTATGGGGGAGCACACAATGAAAATCTGTTATAGTCATGAACAGGAGGAAAAACACTCATTCTTGTCTTCCTTTACAGTAACAAAATAGTGTCTATAACAGTGTCGTGTGATTTGTGGGCCTTTTGCTAGCTTTGTAAATTGTTTGTGTGCATATGTATAAGCCTTTCATTCTTTCATTTCATTAAA
Organism: Archocentrus centrarchus; assembly: GCF_007364275.1. Lineage (NCBI taxonomy): Eukaryota > Metazoa > Chordata > Actinopteri > Cichliformes > Cichlidae > Archocentrus > Archocentrus centrarchus. The sequence continues at coordinate 27,204,969 of NC_044346.1, read as the reverse complement.
TTTACTTTCATTCATTATTCTTCTATTAAAACTGTTCATTGCTCCAGGCTGTCTACATAAATATTATATCATTCAATGTATGAAAAATATTAGCGTTTAATGGGGAGAATATGATTGCAAAACTGTGTGTAAGGCTGGGTGCTACTGGCTGCAAGAGGCTGATTCACATCTTCATAATATAATCTCAGTTGTAGCATCTGAAAATAAGTCCAGTCCATTTAATAGCCGGTTTTGGTGTAATGCATTTAACAAACTTAATGTCAGTAGAATACTTTCATCACCACCATACAGAGGAATTGGAGATTCCCTCTTTGGAAAACTATAACTAATTGGAAAACTAAAGCCCAAAATGTATGGGTGTATCTCTAAATCTTTTAGAGCATATATATATATATATATATATATATATATATGCACCATGAGGTGAAATGATTCTGAAAAGCCTGAAAGGCTAATGCAAGAAGGTCAGTTAAATACTTGTGCATAACTATCCTAAATACCTTTCAGATTTTTATTTTCACCCAGAGCTCCCTTAGCATGTAAATATTAATGTGATGTAAGCATTTTCAGGCTGTAACGTCATCTGATTTATATTTGCCACATGCTTAAATTCACTTCTTATCATGTAAAATTAAAGCCATCAAGTTAAGATAAATTAAACTCAAGGATATGCCCGAGCAAAGTTTATAAGTGGAAGACTTAAGAATTTTATTTAAATTTTAGATAATGATAAACATCTGAATTAATGAATTAAATTTATGAGTTTAAAAAGCTTAAAGTAATTAGTATGTTTAATGCCGTTAGAGATACAGTAAGACCCTCAAATATCACCACACAGATTTGTTATGAATAATATAAAAACAATGAATGCAATAATAAAAACATTTTATCCATTATGATATGTTGCTAGTATTCTAAGACAGAACAACTATAACATAATTACCAACATCCCATCTATTGCTCTTCATTTGCATTTGTCATTCATGAACACTGGACCACTATTTTGAATTTGCACATCCCGTCTTACCTTTCAAGTAAATGCAGCACCAATCATTTTATCAGAGCCTCATCAACATTCACCCTGCCGGCAACCATTGCAAATTTGGGGAAATTTGGATACTCAAATAAGGGAATGTGTAGAATAAAAGGTAATATTTATACAAGTCAAAACAGGCAGATGTAGGTAGATAAAGTAGAGTTGCCATGGGTAAAATATAAAAAATTTTTAGACCAGTTCAACTAAGCAAAGAAATGGTAATGCAACAATCACAAGTCCATTTCACTCAACACTCCTCTTCAGAACAGAAAATACAGTATCAATTTAAACAAACAGCAGTGGGTGCAAACTCTGCCTTAAGTAAATATCTGCAGGTGTTAAGTAAAGCCTGAGCTCTTTTTCTGTACATGAAGCAGAAACAGTTACCTCCCTGTTTCACATGTCTATGTAGTGAGCAGTAAATGGCAAGAGCCCAGTGCAAACATGAGCATGATGCACAGGGTAAACATATGGTTAGCATATCACTAGTACTGATATAAGATGTAGGGCATGTGATAAGGCACGGATCCCTTTAAATATTAAGACAGCACTCACATACGGTATTTGGGGTAAGCTCCCTGTCACTTGTATACATTCATTCATTTCACACATACAACATGAGGCTTAGGAAGCACTCTCTGCTAGAGAGAACTCTGGAAGACTGCCATTTTTCCAAGCACGCATTCAAAGTGCTTTCCTGCTCATTCTCAACGTGTGCTGTACTGTAAATTTATTTCAGTTAGATTACCCTTTAAGTGGATTTGCATTAATAACACTTTCCAAGCAAGCTTTTATTACATTTTTTTCATTGTATCTATTTGAACACTTATCAATATATTCCCTCGAAGCAGGAAAGCTTCTCTTATCCTATGAAAAAAGTGTCCATCCTGAGAATATCCCCCCTAGCTTTTTATATCATGAAAAATACAGTGTCAAATGTAGAATGAATGAAAAGAGCTTGAACCAGGAGAAATAAATCATCAGTAAAAGGAGACGCATGACCCATATCTCAGTGAGAGCTGACAGTATCACGCAGTGAGGCGCCACATTGATCAATGTCATTTCAGTCAGTTTGACACTGGCCTCTGGACTAATGCAACAGAAACTCATTCAGGTTCCTGGGAGATTGCTTTGCCATTTTCTTGCATGTCAGTCCGCTGAGGCTTTACACCTTCACTGGACTGGGAGAAATGCTTCCTTTTCAGACTTTGCAAAAATAGGTTACACTCCTGTAAGTGCTAAATTTGTGCGGACTTATTTTATATTTATCTAAAATAGCAAATACTGAATTCTGATTAACATGAAAATTACAAGTGAAAGGGTTCATTTAAGCTTGTTTTGTTGTGCTTTTTCACATCTATCAGACACTGAGCAATTTAATTCTTTATATTTATTATGGAAAATCACAGTTTGGTAAGTTTGATCTAAACGTCTGTCATCTAGAGTGACTAACTTTGGGGTAACTAACACCTCACGGGCACAGCAAACATTAACAAAATTAAGCAAGTATGGAGAAATTAAGAATGCAGCGGGATGTAAAATACAATATAAATCATTGACTGCAAATCTGAAACAGAAGCTTTGTAACCTCGACAACATACACATTCAAATTATACATCATACAATCATATAATCAATCTGTTCTCTTTCAAAATCTCCTGCAAAGTTACTGTTTTCATATAATTACAAACTTATATATACTTAGTAACCCTCACCACGCTGACTAGGTTAGCCAAGGACACACAAGCATAACAGAGGGGTTGACAGACACAAATGGAGAGACAGAGAGCGAGAGACAGGGAGCGAGAGAGAGAGAGACTCCACTTGCAGTACTCACATTCACCCACACACAGTTGATCCTGTAGGATAATCCTCTTGTTTTCACCCCTTTGCTTTATTCCCTCATCTACGGCATGAATGAGTGATGGCAACTAGGACAAACATTGGGCTGCAGATGAATCATGTATTTTCACATCAGCTTTTCAAGGGTGAGCCATGGCTTAATGTTCCCAGATAATGGAAAACACTCAAAACAAAAAAAAAAGACAAATGATTACAGGTTACTACTTTGTACCAGGGAGCCAGCAGGTTAAAGACTGTTTAATGACCAATCCAACCACATCAAGCATTTGTTCCTCCATTTCTAGAAAGGTTTAGAGCTGCACTGAATGAAAATGGTTTAGGAAAGTGGTAAACCAGGGCTACAGATAGCACATTTGCAAAGTGAAGATGTGTTGCTTTATCTACGTGTCATTTAATTCACTGACTGAAAATTGCTTTTATAATTATTTTATATATACAAAAGATCAAAAATTAGAAACAAAAGACATCAACTGCAACTGCAACCAAACCATAAGCTGTGCAAAACTGAACTTTGGGCTAACATCCTCACAACTCCATGCTCTTACAGTAATAGTAACCTAATATTAAGCTACTAGTGTTAGCTTACTATTTAACACGCAAGGTAAAGTATCACTGGGGAGGGATTGTTATCAATCTTGAAGGTATTTTTTTAATAACCCCCCCCAAAAAAGTGATTTAATTAGCACTTCATAAGTTATTACAATATTGAGAAGGAAATTAGTGTGCACTAAATTTCATGTAGATAAAGTATATCCAGTAGATCAAGTCTACACAAGATTTCAAGGCAAAAGTTAGGATAAGTAAATGGAAAACACTTTCATTCCTAGGACCAAATCAAAGTGCAAGGATAATGGATAAATGATGCTGACGGTTATGTGTCATGGTTCTGTCCTGTTGGTTATTATTGTTTACATATTGATTTCTGGTTCCCCAGTGCCTTGTGTGTCAAGTCTGTGTGGTTATCCTGTTCGTGTTATTTCCTATTTTATTTTGGTAGTGTCTTGTTTCTTGTGAAGTGTTCAGTTTTGCTTCCCCCAGTCTTGTTAGTATGATTCTGTCCACCTGTTTTCTCCAGCTGACTCCTGTTGTCCCTTGTCAGTCCCCGTGTATATACTGTCTGCATTTGCCTGGTTCCCTGTTGCGTCATCATCATTGTGTTCCTGCTGTGTGTGTGCTTCTCTGTCCATGAGTGAGTTTCTGTTTTGCAGCAATAAAGCTGAGAGTTTTGGTGTTTAATTTTGCCTCTGGAGTCGGCATTTTTGGGGTACAACTCTGCCTGCCACAGCAGTTCATGACATTATGTGCTGTAAATAAATATATATCTGATGTTGAACTACTTGTAGCTAAACACATAAGCCAAAACAGACTTTTATCAGCATCCAGCCTGGTACGTTTACACTGTCTGCTGTGCTTGATTTGCAAAGTTCCATTTAAACATTCCCTAGTGCGAGCTGTAATGGTGCAGAAAATGAAACCTGTAAATGAGTGTACCTGACTACACATCACTGCACACAGTAGGCTGTCCATTAACACATTCTTTCTGAGAGCAGCAGGATAGATGGGTTTACCCCTGTGGCTTCTATCCCCTATTACAGCCTAATTGGGTCTTAATGGGAAATTCAAGACAGACTGGGTGGCGCTGCCTTGCTAGAACAGTAAGGGAAGCAGAGTGTTAACACTGAATGCTCAGTCATTAGGTTCAACACAAGATAATGGCAGCCCACAACCAGGTATGTGTTGAATGGATGATGTAGTACAGAGGATGCCCCTTGGTAATATGAGGGCCAACAGGATTTCCCAGCTGTCCTATGCAAAGACAGGCATTTTATATCAGCAGAAATGAATTAGACTCATATTATTGTTGGAGTCAGCTTCACAACCACCACGGACATTTACACCTCTGGACGCAGGAAAAGGGCCACCTGCATCCTGCATGCTCATGTGTGTATGTATATAATGACAATAAAGAATCCGTGAATCCTTATTCTCTGATTAAAAGTTTAGCTAGTATTATTTCCACTTTGGTATGCTCAATCCCGCAAGCCATTAAGGGAAATGTCGGCACAGCTTGTGATGTGTGCATCAGTGGAGCTGTTGAAAAAAGCATGGGCATGATTTGAGAGTCTCTTAAAAATAAATCAACAGACAAAGACAATTATTTTAACATCGGCTTCATTCTTTCTTTAAAGGAGAAGGTGCATGAATATTAACAGAGCATGTAAAAGACACTTTTATGTTATTAATCCAAGCTTTAAATCAAAAGCCAGTTTTTCCTATTCTATGTACTCTGAGGTGTGCTTTCATTTTATTAAATCAGTGTTCTGCTTTGGTATAACCTCTTTAATATCTTTAAAAAAAAAAACATTTTAGCATTTGCCCTTTAGTAGTTCCAGGCAGATTTGCATATACGAGGCCATGGATAAAAAAAGACACAGAGCAGAGGGCTGATCAAAAGACTCAAAGCAGCCAAGAGATAGTAATGAAAACAGAAGCACGGGGGGTCAGCAGTGTGATGTCGGCTAATTAGCTAGGCTCTCCAATCCAGCTTGATTAGCAAGCAGGACGGCAACCAGCTCCTCTTAATGAACAGCTTGGCAGGGTGAAGCTGAACAGGGGCTTCCCGGCAGGAGGGGAAGGGGTGGGCAGAAGTGGATGATGTTAAAGACTAGGGTCATCCTCCACTCTCCACCTATGTTACCAACATGGGTGACTGATGTCAAAGTATTGAGAGTCCAGCATCAAACTCTTACTCCCTCCCTCCATCATTACAGTACTATAAATAAAACCTTATTCTACTCTCAGTGTGCAGAGTAAATATTAAGGCTTCAGAAGAAACAGAAATGTAAACACTGCATAACTAAGGCAAACTCTAGAAAGTGCATCCAGGCTGTGGGTGAGGGCATGTGCAACAAAATTTGCACACTTTGCATTATGTCAGATCACACAGGAAACCGAGCAACATAAAGCACTGTACAATAGTCTTGCGTCACACCTCATTTCATTATTTTTGCTTCCAAGGAGCTAAACTTTCCTGCTTTTTTAAAGTGTCCTTGAGCAATAGTTCTACAGGCTTTCTGAAGGTCTTTCAGTTTTTCTTTTGACACTGGCTGCTTTTTCACTCATTTTCAGTCCAGTCCTTGTACCTGAACATTTTTGAAGGCTTTCTTTTTTCTTTTTTGAACCACTAAACACTCACCTATAAATCAAGCATTAAAAGGCACCTAATCCAAGGGATGAAGACTAGATGACATGTCACAGATTTTTTTTTTTTTAATATGTACATACAGTGCAGTGGGAACGAGTCTGACTGCTGTCGGGATGAAGAACCTACAACAGCACTCTGTCTTACACAGTAACTGTAACAGCCAACTGCTGAAGGAGCTGCTCTGCTCTGGGCCTTCACAGTCTCATGCAGGGGGTGAGATGTGTTGTCCATAATAGAGATTACTTCTTCTATGGAGTCTAGGGGACTGGTCAGGACGTAGCTGGCACTCTTCACCAGTCTATTGGGTTGTTTCTTGTCCCTCTCTGTGCTGCCACCTCCCCACCAGACAACTGCATAAAAGACTGCAGAGGCTATCACCATGTCATAAACGGTAACGTCCTGCACACCCCAAAGGACCTCAGCCTGACCAGCAGATGGAGCTGACTCTGGCCCTTCTTGTACGAGCTTAAATGTTATCTCACTAGTCCAGTTTACTATTAAGTGTCCACAACCTTGATGTCCAAACCATGGATGTTCACTGGTGTGATGGGTGTTTCTCCAGAAATCAACCACTATCTCCTTTGTCTTACTGGTGTTGGTGTTGATATAGTTGAGTTCACAACAGATGAAGAAAACAGTGATGATCTTCCTATACTCCAGATCATGGAATGATATCTAAAGTCTGATGCGCAGAGGGTAAAAGGAGAGCACACTGTCCCCTGAGGGCCCCCATGTGCTGCATACCACTACCTCAGACACACATTCCTAAACCTTCACGTACTGTGGTCAGCTGGTGTGGTAGTTTGGTAGATTGTCCATCCAGTAAGGTGTTGGTCGACTCCTGCTCCTTCCAGCTTCTCCCTCAACAGTGCCAGTTGAACTGTATTGAAAGCACTGAAAAAGTCAAAAAACATGACCCACACACTGCTTTCAGTACTCTCCAGGTGCGACAGTGAGCTGTGCAGGAGCTAAATGACTGCATTCTGAAATCGTCTTCAGCCCTCTCCAAGTTCCCCTGCTGTTGCTCCAGTTTCCTCCTGTTGCTGTCCTTGCCCTGCCTTATTCTCTATTTCAGTTCCTTTCAGACTCTCCTCAGATCTTCTTTGTGCACTGATCTAAAAACCCTCTTCTGTAGGATCATCTTGACAGAGAACAGAACAAAAGAGACCTAGCATTCAAAGAAGAGTTTTGAATATCCTTCAAGAAGTCTCGAGAACTATTGTTGAAGCCTACTTAAAGAAATTACAAGAACACTTGGCTAAGAGAGTTCAAGCCGTGTTGAAGAAAAAGGTGGCTATACCAAATAATGGCTTTCAAGCTTGTTAGAATTGCCTTTTTCTTTGCACGTTTCAATAAATTGTTGCACCTATTTCTCCTTTTCCTAGCAAAACACATGGAAATGTCAGGTGAGTCAAGACTGTTGCACTGTACTGTATTTATCTGCAAATCAAAAATACGGACATTATTAATGTATGTATTATACAAGGCGACAGGAATTTAATGTCATTAGTTTTAGCTTGCCCTTTATGTACTCTACATGAGAAAGGCGATTCAGAAAACCAAGTAAAGCAGGTTTCTGTAATCTTTTTTCAAATACATGAGAAATCATGGTCCTGATATTTAATAACTCATGTTACTGCAAAAGTAGGACTCTAATTCGGTCACTTAAATGCATGTTGACACACTGAGTTCAAGACTAAGTGCTTCCTAGTATCTGACCGGGCAATATTCTCACATCCGATGCAGCAGCCAGTAAAAAGAGAGATGCTGCAATCCACAATGAAACTGCAATATGCTTGTAATTCAGAATCAGTTTCAGGCAATGAAAAAAACAGCTATTCATAATCAAAACGAGACTGATGGTTTTATTCTTTTTATTTAGTTGCATGGAAAAATATGGACTGTGCAATCATCAAAGAGGCTGTGTAGTTAATGCAGCCCGACTGTATCCCACAGAGTCAAAAGAGATCCACCTGGTGTGACATTTGCAGCCAGCAAGGAGGATTGGAATGAAATGAGACACACAGATCGTGAGCGCCCATCTTTCCCCTTTCGGACTGAAAAAGAAAAATTCTTGATAATATTTAGCATCTGATGACTACTGAACACTGTTAAGTTCTCTCAGCTCTAGTTCCTCAGTCACTCAACTAACAGCGTACCCTCACCGAAGGATAACATTTGAATTGGAGGTGGCAGTACGCTCCTCCCTTATCCAATTTTTTGAGCCATCCTCACCTCTTCTGGTCTGTGTCAAATGATTATGTTAAAAAAAAAAGATGAGAATTAATATTGCTTAACTTACTTTTTACTGTAATCTTTCGGTGATTCTACTAATGCTGTCCGTAGTCTACAGTTAAATGCGTGTTGAATTAATCTATTGTGATTTAAGAAGCAATTACTTTAATGTGTTGAACTGAGATATTTTGGTTAATTTCCGACTCTCTTGTTGTCTGCCCCACTCCTGTAACTCATTTTCAAAAAGTCATTGTCAGAGCGCTTTCACAACACGATAATGACATACAATCAAGACAAGCAGTCTTTATTACTGTGTCACCTAATTCTGTCACTGTTATTATTGTAGCCCTTCAACTTTTAATTATATTTCACATAATATTAATCACCTCCTCACCTAAAAAAAAAAAAAAAAAAAATCCTACTGTATTAGAAAAACTGTGACAGTCGCTCATTACACTCAAAAAATGGAACAAGACACCCCGGTGTTTAAAATACTTAAAGCATAACATAAAGGATGATTATGAGCAATTACAGCCATTACTTTCTTTCCCCAAAATGTAAACACAACCACAAACTTTATAAACACACAATTTCTAATGAATAGAACTCAGTGGTTACGAAGGTGTGGAGAGGTTTTGACGAGAACAAAAGGAAGCTATCACTTATCCAGACAACAGACTAGACAAGGTTACTATTTCTGGGCCATAAATCACCACCCTGACTCCTCTTGGCCTTTCACTAAGCTGCTCAGTGCTGAGAGGGAGGGCAGGTTGCCACTGCAGCTCAGAGGGGGTTTTCCTCACCGTGTGCTATCTGTTAACACATCTTTCTGCTCACAAAGCTAGTAATAACAGCTTTTTTTTTTTAACTTGTCTGAACCCAAGTTGCCTTTCTGACAGGATTTAAATTACTGACACCTACAGTATCACAGTGCTGTTCTCTTAGCACCACCACCACTACTACTACTACTGCTGCTATTTTTATGGACAGGCTTTACAATATGTCATTAAGTTTTCACATCTTCCGGAACTTGTTTGCTAAACTTCAAAATGTGCCTTTGTTCCATCATCATGTAACAGAGATCTGATCCCATCATGCAGAGTCACTGTTTCGCTCTCTTTTTTTAAATATCTGTTTTGTTGATATCTGTTTTTGATGTCTTCTGATCATTTAGTATCTCAGAGAATCATAGCGAGAAAAACTGAGGTGTCTCATGTGGTATACCTCAGTGGTTTACTCAGGGTCTGTATCAGCTCAATCTCTACATGCGGCCCCTTGTTGAGTTCATTAATGCAATACATAAAAGACATTTTCATATAGATGTGTGCCTTTTCAACAATAGAAAAAAACAGATAATACCATGCATCAGTTTAGTGCAACCATCCCATTTGTTCACTTGTTGACTGATACTCATGCAACAAAGTACAGTACTTTGCAAAATAAAAATAAATAAAACTGTTGCCACTGAAGGTAGAAACAACATTGTCGAGTACAACCAGGCTACGAAGGAGGACATGCTAGCAGCTGGTGATGCCAAATGTAAACAAATGAGCCCACGAGCACAACTGGAACACTCACTAGTTGCTGGAACACTCACTAAAATGTAGAGGGGAACAGCTGCCTAGGCTACTTTTGTGCTTACAGTTGACTTGGGTTGTGTCACTCCAAGGTGGTGCTGCAGGCACCTTGTTTCAGTTCCAGATTCACACTTTAAATTAGGAAGTGTGTCATCAATAGCTGTGACTGGAGCCTAAATAAAATGAAATTTGGCAAAAAAAAAAAAAGTCAAAATTGTGACCTGAACTTTCGCCATGCTCTAAAGCCAGAATGTTTCTCTTCACCATACCACTCAAAATGAATTACCTACTTAACTATGAAGTACTTCAAAAAAAAAAAAAAAAACTCATTGGGACAGGTAGGTCTTTGTAAGTCCCCTGCTGCAAATCAGATATTTAATGATGATTATTTGCGGTTGTCGCTTTGTCACAGTGAATAAATATCCTAGAGGGGGGAAATCTAACAATATCCAAGGGCTATTAAACAATGAACTACAAGAAAACAGGCAATATTGTCACTGTTTCATTGACCCGCTTTACATAAATGGTCCCCTTAGAGAAAAACACAATGTGAGACAGACTGAATAGAGCGATGGCCTTAGAGCCTCTTCTGCTTGCATTTTCACAGCTGGAGAAAGCTGAAGTCTCGGTTGACTCACACACACATGGATGCTACAGAGGTGTGTTCATTTGCAGGAGCTGGCTCATTGGTAGAGCCATGCTCACGTGCTGTGCATGACATCCACAAGGTCAGAAGAGGGCAAGGGAGGGGGGCTGTCACAGCACAGCTGTCACTTTGCCTGGAAGATGACTGCACTGTTTGCTACCCTCTATGCTACCCTCTAAGGAGAAAAAAGGATACAAAATTTTTAAAAAGAGGACTTAATGGTTCATTTGGTCATGTTGCAAATGCCAAAAGCCAGAATAAATTGGCTTATCAGCCACAGGCCATCTGTCAGGTACTTAATAATTAAAAGAACTTCACAAGATGTGTTCCAAAAAGTTATCTAATAGCCAAAGTCTTGGCAGAGTCTTTTTTCACTATAATGAGCCAGCTGACAGGGGCAGGAGTTTGGCTGTTCAACTCTGCTTTCTGTGCTCTTTGCTTTGTGGTTTGGATGGCAGGAAACTCAATAAAACTCAGCTTTTGTCAAATCAATTAGGTGTGTTTAAGTGTGTTTAACAAATGACTGAAGAAACAGCATGACATCCATTTTCTTTTCCATTGTTCTTTGATGGTACACGACACCAGGAAGTCTGGGAATTCGTCAAACATGCTATAGAACCCACTGTGACAGATACTTTGTGTTTCATGAGGAGAGAGAACATTTTCACTAAATGCAGACAATTTAAAGCCCTATTCCAAACTTCAAAATTTGCAAAAAATAAAAATACTTGCCACCTCTTCCTCTAAATAAAAGATAAGCTTAGGTTAGAATACATTAGAGTACATTTCTTCTGTTAAACCCTACATACACTGAAAGCCAGAAATGCTATAAAGGAATATTTTAACTTCAGTTGAGGGGCTGTAGTCCAAGCCATTTTGCCATTTTTTACTTCTGATACAGTGATGAATATGATCTTAATCTTATATTATATTACTGGCAGTATTTTAAAGTGGCAGCAGCATCAAACAATAAAAATGAAACCATTATCGGTAATGAGTACAACAATGATGGCTAATTAGTGAGTCAGTGTTCCTTCAAATGCTGCTGTCAGCATGGAATGAATAGAGACTAGGCTTCAGTGTATTATTATCCCACAAATAATAACTGGCTTAGTTCAATATTTTTGGATACTACAACCAATTTGTACAATAATCACTTACATTACTAATCAAGTGACTCAAGATCATTATCATGGTTGCATGAGATTAGTGTTAGATTGATGATTGACCTTATGTATGTACAAAACAAAATCATTTCAAGCAATACCAGAAACCGTGTCTTTCCATACAGCTGAAATAAATTTTAAATGCTCCAACAAAATAGCAAGAACATCACTTTTCAGCAATATATATATATATATATATATATATATATATATATATATATATATATATATATATATATATATATATATATATATATATATATATATATATCACTTTTCAGCAATATATATATATATTTTTTTTTTATTTTTTTTTTTTTTTGCTCTAAAATATTTAGAGATACACCCATACATTTTGGGCTTTAGTTTTCCAATTAGTTATAGTTTTCCAAAGAGGGAATCTCCAATTCCTCTGTATGGTGGTGATGAAAGTTTGTTAAATGCATTACACCAAAACCGGCTATTAAATGGACTGGACTTATTTTCAGATGCTACAACTGAGATTATATTATGAAGATATGAATCAGCCTCTTGCAGCCAGTAGCACCCAGCCTTACACACAGTTTTGCAATCATATTCTCCCCATTAAACGCTAATATTTTTCATACATTGAATGATATAATATTTATGTAGACAGCCTGGAGCAATGAACAGTTTTAATAGAAGAATAATGAATGAAAGTAAATTTAATGAAATGAAAGAATGAAAGGCTTATACATATGCACACAAACAATTTACAAAGCTAGCAAAAGGCCCACAAATCACAAGTCACTGTTATAGACACTATTTTGTTACTGTAAAGGAAGACAAGAATGAGTGTTTTACCTCCTGTTCATGACTATAACAGATTTTCATTGTGTGCTCCCCCCATAATACATTTTTATTGGGTCTTTTAATTTGTAATTATTTCTAGAAATAATGTATTGTAGTGTAGTTTCATGGATAATTACGAGAGTCAGCTGAACTGCATTTCTCGCAATTGTCAGGTGTGGTTTATGTTAACATAACATATACAAGAACAGAGAATTATATCTCAGTCTCTTGAGATGCAGAAGGAGAAGAAGAGAGGCAGCTTGACCTATCTGTAACTTACATCATTCTATTTCTGGTACTGAGCTCCAGAACTACTGCTGTTTCAGCTTCAGGCCTCAGTCTAACTACAAGTATACCCACCCCTGCATGCCACCTCTCACTGAGGGCAACTCTAGATTGGAACAGAGTCTAGTCCCTCTCAGGGAGACTGGTTCCTGAGCCTGTGCCATGTGTTCAGGTGAACCCAACAATATCTAGCCGGTATCTCTAATCCTCGTGCACTAGTTCAGGCTCCTTCCTCATGAAAGAGGTAACATTCAATGACGCAAGGGCTAGTTTCAATAGCCAGGGATTAAACAGCTAGGGCCTCCTCCCTCAACCACTGCCTGATTCACAAAGTACTGGACCCCTACAGCACCTCCTGCAGGTGGTGGTCCCACAGGAAAGCAGCCCCATGCTGCTTCTTCAGGCTGTGGCAGACTAGATCCCATGGGCTCAGGTCCAGCCACCAGGTGTTCTCCTTCCCCAGGCCTGGCTCCAGGGGAGAGCCCCGGTAACCCTATCCTGGGCAGGGTGAACTAGTCCTTTATTCTCTTCTGAAGTGTTCTTTATCTGGTCCATACCTGTCAAGTCCCCCGTTTTGGCTGGGAAACTACCGTATTTTACCCATCTGTCCCGCTGTCCTCCTGTATTAGTATTTTCCCGCAAATTTCCCGTATTATAATACGGCATTCCTGTGCCTCTCCAAACTGAATTCTGTCACTAGCCTAACAAGAACTGCCACCTGCAGTAGCCTGAGTGGCAGTTCTCGTCAGGTTAGTGCCGACAGCGGGAACAAAGCCGGAACAACAACTGGAACTCGGTTGGGCTGGTGGGACGGCTCGCAATGGGACGGCTCGCAGTGGGCGGCAGAAAATTTCCCTTATTTTTTAATACAAAACTTGACAGGCATGATCTGGTCCCTCACCCAGGACCAGTTCCCTTTGGAGGCCCTACCAGGAGCCAGTGCCCCCAACAGCATTGCTCTGGACATCACTGGGACACACAAACCTCTCCACCACTATAAGGTGGTTGATGAAAAGTTGAGACAATATTAAGAATTATGGATTTTCAATCTCACAAAAGAATAACGTCCCTAAGAAATTATTTTTACAGCGAAATTAAACAATAGCAGTAGATGCCTCAAAAGCAGGCCTCAACTCAGCATAAATTTTAGGGAAATGCTTTGACTCAATTGGTAGTTAATAAATAATAGTGATGTTTTTTTACAGTCATGTCCTGCAAGAACTGAGCTGACTAAAGGTCAAGACATGTCCCAGCTGTCCCATGGGCTGGTAATTAGTCATACTTAGCATGGTTGGAACAAAACTGGATACCAGATACTTCCTATAAGCAAACCACACAGGGAATGCGCAATGATGGAGCTACAAAATCAACTCATTATGAAGTTTCTGCACGCCTTTGCTCTATGTGGCCCCACTTTGCACTTTCAGATATCATACTAGCATTCTGAAATCAGAGGTAGCCTTGAACAGGCTGTGTGAAAGTGGAATGAACGGATGGAATGTGTTTGTATGTGTCTGGTTTGGGAATTAAATTATGTGTGGCATAAGTGTACTGCAAATTTCCATGTGTTTGCTTGTGTGTGCAAGCCAGTGTGTATTTGTATATTGCATAAAAATATTGCATGAATATAGTCATTAAGTTTCTGAGCTCTGTGTGTGTGTATTTGTGTTTAAGTGGAGAGGAATGGGATGGGTGGGCTGTGTGTGTGTGTGTGTGTGTGTGTGTGTGTGTGTGTGTGTGTGTGTGTGTGTGTGTGTGTGTGTGTGTGTGTGTGTGTGTGTGTGTGTGTGAGGTCAAAGAGACAAAAATTCTGATAAGCTGTGTTTCCCAACAAAGCAAACAGAAACCACAAAGTCTTGTGAAATCCAATGAATCCTGAGTGTCTTGAATATAGTTATTAATATGCAAGACAGATTAAGTGTTATATGTTACTTGTGTTTACGCAAGGCAGCTGAGCTAGTTTTTGACATGAACTGCATGCTGTTGCTTTCATTTCTGCATTATGGGTATAAAAAAAAAAAAAAAAAAAAATCCAATGAAAGATGCCAAAAATACCAGTGGAGCGAGAACAGTGCTGTACTGTGCAGTTCTGGGTTGTTTAAATTTCAATTAAAGTGTCAAAAAAGGCATTGTGTATCTCTCCCAGCGGGCTGCCTTTGTATGCAGTTATTGAACTGAACAGAGCCACTGGGGTGCAAGCTGAAGCTGCAGTGCATTTCATTGGTTAATCCTTTATCTCCTCAACTTACATAGGAAACAGGAAGCCCTTAAATGTTGTCACTGATTCAGACACCTCGGTTGTGTGCAGCTGCAGACGACCGTTAATGAGCTTTCTGCAGCTTCACCAACAGAAACCTTTATGACTTTTATTTCTTCTAGCTAGATGTTGTTGACCAAAGGCTTTTTTTTTTTCATTACCTTGGCTTAACAATAATAATAATAAAACTTTTCAAGGGTTTTACGGAACACAATTAAATAGATCACAATAAAAAAATCAAAAAGATAAGACAGCAAGTTAAAACAACAAATAGAAATATGGCATAAAACCTGAACAAACAGTGTTGATGATATGACAGATGTAACATCTAAAATAAAAAAGACATTAAGAAAAATAAATAAACAAGTTAATAAAGAAATAGTAGAGATGGAGTAACACTTTCATTATAAAACAAAACATAAGCTAGAACTTATGAAGGCCTAGATCACAGTTACTTTGTACAGTCTATGCATTTTTTGAAGATGAAGGCAAAGGATGAGACATCATCTTTTTCATCTCTTCACTGTACACTTCCTGTTAAGCTACTTTAAAGTGCAAATGGCCACTTTCAAATAAATCCTTTATTTGTATGTCTCTAAAAGAAGTGAAAAAATGAAAAGTATGTTAGAGTTAGATGTTTGGCTTTGCATGTGCTGAGTAACAAAAGTTAAAACTGTATGCTGCCTGTCTAAGCTCTTATTTAAAATACAGCACCCATACTAACATTTAAACTGTGTATTTATATTACAAAAAAATCTATTACTTTAAAGATGATTTAGGAATATATATATATGTTACAAACTCTAAAAATACTGCTTTGAATGATAATTTGTGCTCATAACAATCTTAAATATTAAAATAATATGTATGCCTCCGTCTTAATTGAAATATCCCTAATAACTATGCAAATGCACCTACTGGCCACCTTTTAGGTACACCTATAAAACTGCTTGTTGATGCAAATATCTAATCAGTCAATCAGATGGCAGCAACCCACTGTATTTGGCCATGCAGATATGATCAAGACAACCTGCTCAGATCCTAGCTTCAGATTGTGAAGAAAAATTATTTAAATGACTCTGAATTTGGCATGGTTGTTGGTGCCAGATAAGCTGGTCTTAGTATTTCAGAAACTGCTGATCAGCTGGGATTTTTCCCACATAACCATCTCTCAGGTTTACAGAGAATGGTCTGAAAAAGAGAAACTATCCAGTTAGCAGCAGTTCTCTGGGTGAAAATGCCTTGCTGATGCCAGAGGTCAGAGTAGAATGCCCAGACTGCTTGGAGCTGACTCAACAGTAACTCAAATAACCACTCATTACAACCAAGGTATGCAGATGAGCATCTCAGAATGCAAAACACATTGAACGTTGAAACAGATGGGCTACAGCGGCATAAGGCGACACCTGGTACTACTCCTGTCAGCTAAGAACAGGAAACTGAGGATACAGCCCCAATGAGATCACCAAACTGGACAAAAGAAAATTGGAAAAATGTTGCCTGGACTGATGAATCTCAATTTCTGCTGTGACGTTTGGATGGTGGGCTCAGAATTTGGTGTAAACAGCATAAAAGCATGGATCCATCCTGCCTTATATCAAAGGTTTAGGCTGCTGGCAGCGTAATGGTGTGGGGGATATTTTCTTGGCACACGTTGAGCCCCTCAGTATCAACTGAGCATCATTTAAATGCCACAGCTTACCTGAGTATTGTTGCTGTCCATCTTTTTATGATGATGGCTGCTTTGGAGTGTGGTGCAAAAAGAGATTTGCATCAAGAATGGGAGGGCAACAAATCTGCAGCAACTGTGTGATGCCATCATGTAAATATGGACCGCAATCTTTGAGGAATGTTTCCAGCACCTTGTTGAATCTATGCCACGAATAATTGAGGCAGTTCTGAAGACCAAAGGGGTCCAACCTGGTATTAGCAAGGTATTACTAATAAAGTGAGTGCATATTCTAATTTTTGAAAATTTGTCCTACTTCTCTTAATAAATATGTAACACAATGTGTATGTTCCCTACTAGACGAGGATAATCTGTCAGTCCTTCATGCAGATGCCAGTGAAACACAGAGAAACTCCCTAGTTAGCAGTTAGGGTTAAGGTAAAACACAGCAGTGGAATTTTGCAGTTTACACAGGAGATCACATACAAGTTGCAAATATTTGGAAATGTGAACGACCACGCAAAAAAACAAAACAGATTTCACAAAAATATCGGAATTGGGTCACTTCAGGCTGCAGTGAGAACGTAACCAAAAGCTCTTCAATTTACCACACAGATAATAATCTGTGTATATCTGTGTAATAATCTAAGAATAAGACAAAAATAAAGGCAGTTCACACAGACTTCACAAGTCTTACACAAGTTGCTGTTAATCAATCCTATCTGTTTTTGTGCATGCATCTGCATGTACAGGATGTGTGAAAAACAGTGTAGGTGTGGACTGTGGGAAATAGTCTGCATTCACTGTCAAAGCACCAGTCTTTGAAATAGTTCGACAGCTGACTGTGTTGAAAGGTCAAGCGGATGACAACAGAGAGTTTCTGAGCTTAGACCCAGTTTATCCTACAACAGCAGCAATTCAGAGCCTCACCAATGCTGCAATTGGAGGATATGCAGCCGTTCCCAGCGCACTCTTTTTCTAACACACCGAAATGCCTGTGAGCATTTACGCCCTTCTGCACCACCTCCCCCCAGCAAAGCCTAGATCAAGCCCCATTTTAGACAGGCACGTCACAGACCATTAACATTAGAGACTCACGATCTGTTCATTAGGACCCCAGAGAGTATAAATACCATCAGCAGGCAGCCCAGGGGACTCTCATCTATCACATCACCCATCACTCAACACTGGCATATTTCTTAAGATGCAATCATTATTTCTTTTTCTTCTTACTACAAACTATACAAACTTTCAGTCAGTTTATATATATTAATGTCAAAATGAATTGAGCACAATTAATATATAAAGGCTTTTTGAAATGGTAATCATTAAACAAATAGGCTACACTTAAGCTTCATCTTAAGAGAACAAAATTAAACCACACATTTTGACATTTGGAGAAATAGAAGTACACTCATTTAAGGTCCAGCATATGGATGTTATCATTCAAGGCACCTAAAAATTACCCAATTTGCGCTGACTACTACCACATCAGATAGCAGTTTATGACATGGCATAGCAGACATGGCACGCCTAAATCACAAATGGCAGTTAATATTTGGAACAGATAAATCTTAAGATTGAGGTGTTGTCTGTAGCTCCAAGGTTCCGAACATTTGTTTTATGTCATCTGTGGTCCTCCGGACTTCCACGAAGAATATGCAATCCCAACTACGACTATCTGTCTAAATCTTACTTATTCTGGTCTAGAAAGAATAACTGAAATGAACAGAAATATTGTACATACTTCTATGTACAATACATTGAACTCGCCCTTGATTTTTCACTTAAGCTACACAAATACAGCAAAAGAAAACATTCATATTGCTCTTTTTGTCATTACTTTATTGTGATCTTGGTTCTCCTCTAACAAAAACAGTGTTGCTCACTTCATATCCTTTTACTGCTGTGGAACATTCGAGCTATTTACTCTTTGCACAGATGACAATCTGAGAGCCCTGAAGCTGGATCTTAATAGCTCATATTATTTGAGCGTTCAGCAGACAAGGCTAACGATAATGTGACTCACATCATACAAATCAAAGCATTTTGAATGTGTTTCCCTCCGACTAAATCGAACTAATTTGAACTGTCGGCATGAATCATGTCTTAGCAGCAGTATCCAATATCTTGGAAAGCACCTGCACACACTGACATACTGACAGTCACATTTGACCTTTACCAGCAGCTACCAGATTCACATTAACCTCCCACATGTCTACGCTTATGTCAAAGCTAAAACATTTTTTGTATGAAATAAAAGGGCATGCACAGCACAGTGCTGTGCTGAAAAAGGGTTATGCCAACTTTTACAGTTTTTATGCAGTGTCTTTGATGCATAAATCTGGAGGGAGAGGCAGTTCTGGACCTGCTGAGATCCTCACTTCAACTCTATAAACAATTCCCAGAAATAATAAGAACTGCTTGTGTTAATTTTATTTTCATAACAAAGACCATGGGAACTCAGGCCAACATTTAATCTGTATATGGCTGTGTTCAGAAAGAAAAGCATTAAGTTTAAATGGCAATTTGAGTTAAGTGTATTCCACAGACTTAGAGTATCATCAAGAATGACATTTTGAGAGTGTCCCCATAAGCCCACACATTTGCTTATATTGGTCTGCAATGCCCTAAAGAGACTTAATTCCTTTAAGGTCTAAGCTGACAAAGATTATGAGCCTCTGTCCTATCAGATAAAGAATCCCCATAGCCAACAAACATTCAGATATTCTGCAAGTCAACACTGTGAGTGACTGCACATCAACAGCTTCATTTAAATGCGTAACCAGCAGCATCCAGAAAAGGCACATCCTGCATATTTGCAACCCATTAGTATTATCTTTTGCCTTTCTTTTTCATGAGAATTTATATCAAACCTAAAGTTTTGTTTTTGTTTTGTTGTTCGTAATTCTGCAGGAAGACAAAACAGATATATATACAGTGCATCTTTCAAATAGAGTATACAGCTCTGAATTACTCCAAACAGACCTTAAAATCAAATCTCAGAGTGCGTTTGGCATTTATACAGAGCTTCATGGTGTACTGTCTGCTTTATTATAAAGATATCATATCTCTTTTCCATTTCTCTGTCCTCCCATTTCTTCTCTCTCCTAAATTCTGCCTGCCAACCCATGCTCCCTAGAGAGTTGGTTACATATTGGCTCCAACACCCTCGTACCTCCAGTGCTATTATGGGATTCCACAGGGTTTTACAGCAGTAACATTTCTCACTGTACAATGTTAAACAGAGGGTTTGAATTGCCTTCCGAGTATACCCTATCCTGAATTGTTGATATATGTTGGAAAAACTGGAATAATGGTCAGAAATAGTTTCTGGATGTTTCAACTATTATGCAACAACTGTAATTTGTCTTTATAGGCAGAAGTCTTACACTTTTTAACTTTTTAGACTTCTCTCTACAGCAATCTCATTGCCACTGGCTGTCATGCAAATTTCAGATGACAAAGTTTACAATCTGTATGCCAGCAGCATTTCCGAACACCTCACTTGTGCAGCGGGGTGATCCGTGGTACTAACTACAGCATGGTGAAAGAAGTCAAACTTCATTGGACACACTGTATGAGTAGAGTACATTCTCTTATTCCCTTTGAAAGGATATGAGTAGCTGTGATGTTTCTCTTCACATGTGCCCACTCCGATAACCAGCCAAAGACATAATCCTATCTGGCATTTATGACATTGTGACTTTATCTGCACATCTTGTCTGTTTGCAGGCATGTTTGAGTCTATAATAATCTCATTTTGCTACAGCAGTATAACCTGAGGTCTGCAGGACAAGTCAACATCTACACACCATAATAAATTCAGTTCAGTAAGCACAACTATTTTGCATCAAGTTTCCTTGTGGCCATGTCTCTTTGGAAGCAGTGTACGTGCCAAGGCTTGCACAGGGACGTGTGCTAAAACCATGTGCTGGGATTCAGTTCAGTAAGGAGTGGGAGACTGACTTATGCAGACACTATTTCAGAGACCAAATCATCCCACAGTGATAAGCTGGGTGGATTTACAGAATTTCTGTTTTAAAAAATGTCTGTGTAATTTTCTAGACACTTTCAAAACAAGCTATTCACATATTTCAGCAATATATTTCACTTCACGTCAAACTCTAATCTCTGTCCAGTCCTAATTTTCGGGGTCAATTTTATCTTAAAAAAAAAAAAAAAAAAAAAAAGGACAGTTTTAGAAATTTAAACATGTCAGACTGACATGTTGCTGGAAGTGACAACAGCAGCAATGGGTCAAACTGACAGTCTCTCTCTCGCTCTCTTTTATTCTGTGATGCGCCTGAGGTATCTGCTTGATTACAAGGCTGAAGACAGGTGCCCTGAGACAGAGCAGAGCTTCATCAGCTGCACTGTATCACACTTAGGGCCTCTACAAATACTCAACTCTATCACTGCAACTATGCCACATGTTAGTCATCGCTGGCAGATTTAAGCCATCTGATATATACTTGATACGTAGCATTTGATTGCTACTTTTCTATCTTATACTGATTATGTACTCACTTATTGCAGATCCACCAGTTCCAGCCTTAGGTCTTGCCTTCCTCTCCTTGCTTGAAAGACGAAAGAACAGATGTACTTTTTAAACTTTCAAATACTTTTCATTCTGCCAGCTTGGATTCTTGCACCCTTTCTGTCACAAGCTTGCCTTTAGGCAACAGTTTCCCCCTCTTGGCCACTTAGGGACGTGTTTAAGTGAATTTATAATGGATGCATGGCTTTGCACCAGTCGCTGGCTGAATGGTGAAATGGCAACTGCTGGGCCAGAACAGGCCTGTCTAAAAGAGATGACCAGCACCCTTGCTGGAAGGAAATGGACTAAAAATACAGATGAAAGGCTCCATTGCCTGTGACAACCCAAGATGCCTGTGGCACAGATGATGTAATTTAGCTCCACTCCAGTTTAATCTTGTTTTCAATTCCCAAGCAGAGTCCTTGTAATGAGACATTGTGTGTCCCAAGCCTTGTAACCAGAACACCTCTTTTCACCAACCCACTTGATTCGCCTAAAACCATCTTCTCCTGCGTGATCTGCCTTTTAGTCATGTTAAACGAACACCTAATGGCTACATGTTTTTTCTTGTTGTTGTTGGTTTTTTGTGTGATTTCAAGCTTGTGATATCTTTTATTTTTTTATACAGCTATGGTGGTTAAAAGTGACACGGGGGTATACCATGCACATGTATTCCCCCTGAACTCTCGTGGGACAACTGATTCAGGGTAAAATGAAGGGTAAAAGAAAAAAGAAAAAGCCTCTGCCAGGCTGTCATGCAACCCTCAGGTCAGTTCTGTCTGTTTCAAAGCAAATGAGACATAAAGGGCACTGTGCTGCAGCCTAACTATGTTACTCTGTCACAGCTATCTGTGCACTGAACTACCCCAAGGGGCTAGGTGTGTGTGTATGTATATGTCTGTGTGTATCTGTATGTGTCTGTGTAGGTAAGAAGAAGGGCAATCAGTGCAAAAAGATTTACAGATTGCCCTGGGTCATATGTGTTGCACTGTTTAAGGAGGTATCAATGATGCAGCAACATCAGACCTCTCAGTTTCAACTGGTACTGAGCCCCTGCAGTGAAACGAAGAGCGCTTGCATTATTGATGGTCTCGTCTTGTAAGGCAACAAAATTACTTGAGCTGCTGGTAAAATTACACCTGTCAGTCAAACTGAAACATTTAGTTAAACTAAGTGCTTTAATCTGTCTTATTATACTAGCCTGGACTTTGCCCACAAATGATACCTCATCAGCTTCTATTTGTATATTATACACCAATCAACCAGAAGGTAAAAATCACATATCTAACATTATGTACGCCGCCATCCTTTCCAACTAAACACTGTGATCTATCAGCACATGAGCCCTTGACCTATGGAGGTGTACTGTGTTGTCCAGCAGACCCAAATCCCAATCAAACTGAGTATCAGCTTGAGACTAATTTAGTCATTTGCACAGTAAGCCTGTGAAATGACATGAAATTTTGTTTAGCTAACCCCTTTCAAACTGGTAGATGAATTGAGTTCTGGTTATTTCTTTAAAGACAGAACTCTCAAACTCAATCTCATATTATACCACTGGCTATACTGTAGCAGATTACCTGAATGGCTAATGGTAAATATATCCTTATCTGCGGCCTGCCATAACAACACCCTGCAGCTGATGCTGTGAGGAATGTATTAATGGCTATACTGCCCCATCAATCCAAGGCTAAACACTTACGGGTTTGCTAGTGAAAAGAACAAGTTTAGCACCGTGGTGCCTACTTTGTTTCTTCCAGGAAGGGCGTTATAAAACACAGACATGAGTCATAAAATGCAGGTAGCCTAGATACTGCAGATCTTCAGGATATTTGCTGGCTATGGGAGTTATTGCCTTCCTGGATTGCACGCCCGGGAGGCAGAAAGCCATGTAATATGTGTGGTTGCCCCTGGCAACAGTAGTGCTACTGTAAGTGCACAGAAATGTATATTAAAAAGAAGCACCAAATATTTTGATAAGGGAAAAGACAGCATGCATTTTTAAAGGATCTGGTCTGTGGTGGTCATGTGCTTCCTGATATTGTAGAATTACAAGCTCACGCACTCACTGCATGAACAAAAGAATCTGAATAATTTAGAACCACGGTGCTATGCAAAACCTTATTTTATTGGTGTGGATTTCTGTATATTAGGTCCCCTATTAGGAACTGTTCTGTTCTGTTAGGTAAGTATACAATATTTTTTAGATTACCCTTAAGAGCAGGAGAAACAAGAGTGACAAATATTGTGGCAATTACGGAAAAGTCAAATGCTAAATGCTCATGATTTGGTAAAGAAATTTCAAGGAAAATGTTTTACATCAATTAAGATGTGTCTTAATCGACTAATTAAGATCTCATCAGTTAATACAGTTAATTGGGCCACTGAAACACACAGCTCAGCAAAGTCAGATGTAGATGAATCTAATGTCACTGCTCTGAACACAATCCCTGCTTGAACCAAGATTTACCCTGAGACGATTTCATAAAGTTACAGCTTCAATATGATCCATGGAGTGCTCTATTTAAAGAGTATGAGTTGATGCTCTTGAATGACACTGTGACATATCTCTAGTTACAGAAGCCAGGCCATGTGGCTGTTACACTGAGAGGCTATGAATGTCCAGTAGGCAAGCAGGTATGTAAATAGAGTTTCACGCGCAAGCAAGCAGGCAGTGGCTGATGGCAGATAGTTAATACTAGAAGCTGATTAAGAGGCCAACAGGAGACCTCATAAATGTGTCATAAAAGAGCTGATAGTCATCTCAAATTTTTGATGGTCCAATTAAAACTGAATTTTAAAAGAAACTTCTATTATAACTAAAGCTCTTTAATTTAATAATAACAAAATTACCAGGCAGAAAACCATTTCAACAAGAGCTTTAAGAACAAATGCCACATCATTTAATAACGTCAAGAAACAAAACTAATACAAGAGCATCATTCATAGATTTATAGATTCTTTTCAGCCACGATTCATTTTGACAGCTGCAGGCAAACACCTGCGACAACTCTGTACATATCCTGGCTTTGCCAAGACAGATGTAGGTTTGTTGATTACAGCCACCAATCCTACATTTCCCATCTGTCTCTGAACTACATCAAGACCAAGTCATCATTAATGCAACATTTATATGCCAGTTGGCTTGTCTCTGAACTCGGTTCTAGAATTATTTACATATCAACTCTGTAATTCTTCTGAGAATAAAGGATGATACAAAGTCACAACATATTTTTCAAAAAGGTTTGGAGATTGAATTGGTTTTAATTATGCGCAATACTGCTTTTGATACATAGTTAACACATGGCATTTTGTATTACTAATTGTATTATTAATTTTAAAAAAAATGTTTTAAATGAAAAATTGTCCTCTTTGTAAAGCTCTTGTAAATACACTAGGAGGCCACTTCATTAGGTACTTCAAATATCCAATCAGCCAATCACATGGCAGCAACTCATTTAGGTGTATTGACATGGTCCAAATGACCATCAGAATACGGAAGAAAGGTGATTTAAATACTCTGAACTTGGCACGGCAAAGCTTGGCAAAGCTGCTGGGTTTTTCCCATGTAACCACCTCTCAGGTTTACAGAGAATGGTCTGAAAAGAGAAAATATCCAGTGAGCAGCATTTCTCTGCCTTGTTGATGTCAGAGGTCAGAGGAGAATGGCCAGACTGCTTGGAGCTGATATGAAGGCAGCAGGGACTCGAGTAACCACTACCAAGGTACGCAGAATACCATTTCTGAAAGCACAACTCGAAGCAGGTGGGCTAAAGCAGCAGAAGACCACCTGCTTTAGCCAAAGTTGGACAAAAGAATACTGTAAAAACTCTGCCTGGTCTAGTGAGTCTTGATTTCTGTTTCAACATTCAGATGGTAGGGTCAGAATTTGGTGTAAACAACATGAAAGCATGGGTCCATCCTGTCTTGTATCAATGGTTCAGCCAAGTGGTGGTCTAATGGTGTGGGGGATATTTTCTTGGCACACTTGGAGCCCCTTAGTACCAAGTGAGCATTGTTTAAATAGTATAGCCTACCTGAGTACTGTTAATGACCATCTCTTTATGACCTCAGCGTACTCATTTTCTGACGGCTGCCTTTAGCAGGATAACGTGCCATGTCACAGAGTTCAAATCATCTCAAACTGGCTTCTTGAACATGGCAATGAGTTTCCTGTACTCAAATGGCCTCCACATTCACCAGCTCTCAATCCAAAACAGCACCATCGGCACGTGTTCAAATGGAAAAGGCACATCATGGACGTACAGTCAGCAAATCTGCAGCAATGTCAAAATGGACCCAAATCTCTGAGGAATATTTCCAGCACCTTGTTGAATCTATGCCACAAAGAATTAAGGCAGTTCTGGAGGCAAAAAGGGGTCAAACCCAGTACTAGCAATGTGTCCCTAATGAAGTGGCTGATGAGTGTATCTGTGTATAGTCATCAAGCCTAATGAAACAGAGCCTTACTTGATAGTTTCTTATGTTTTATCCCTACTAAGTACACAACAACACACACATACAAGCCTTTCATGTTGTGTTCGCGTAAGGCCAGGTTTGACAAACCTTTTTGGCTCACTGATGCTGATGACATTTATTGGGTAATGCTGGTATCAAAGGGCAATTCATTTGTAAATACTGGTGCAAATCAGCTGGTGCCATAAAAGTATCAAAGTCTGGTACACAGAACTATTTCAGAGAGATAATAATCTAAAGTAAAGTTTCCCTTAAGGGTTTTAGGAGAGGAAAGCAGCGAGAGAAATACTTCAGTCACTTTTATTAAAGATGGCAACCAGTTATTCAACTGTAACACAGACAATGAATAAATTGAATTAGCCACCTGCTGCTGTAGTGATTCAGTATTGAGTCAAGTGAACTTAAAGTTTGAATGGCTTTCTTCAGATAACCGTACGATTCTTTTATTAATGTAATCTATATAAAAAGTGGTGACACATTCGTGGGTATAAATAAAACCCTTATCATGAGAGAATCTGGTACACTGTGGGGGGGCATTTCTCTGGCATGTTTTGAGTTTATTTCTCTGTAGCGGAAACAGACAGGTACTAGAAGAGACACTAGAACAGTGTTCCATCTTTGAGATCAATATTTATGTATGTGGTCATCAAGATTGCTCTATAGAAGGCTGATTTTATTGATTTATTTTTATAAAACATCTGGAGCAATATTCTCTTTGTGGATCAAGGTGTTTGGACACTAAGGCTTGCCAGAAGAAATGTCAATTTCATTTTCATTTTTCATTACAGACTGCTAATTTATAACTGATAAGGAAACGTGGAAGCACCAGAGCAGTGAAAGGGCAACACTGTTCAGAAAAAAGGGAGGTATGTTTGGCACAACTGCATATTGGTGCCATGTGCTTCAGTTTAATGACAAGAAAAACACTTCCTCATCAACAAACATGTAAGAGGCAACAGCTGGGCTTTGGTTACTTACGTCTGTATCGGGCCCCTTATCTGCCCCTGGGCAGGAGAACGTGACAAATTCATGGCACCTCTTGTGGACCACAAAACAGCAAACTGTAGGGAAAGAAAACAGAATGAAGAGAGTTGGAAGAAAGGAAGAGATGGAGAGAGAGATTTGGAAATACAGAGATGGGAACAGACAGAGAAAGAGAAGAGAAAGAGTGACATGGTTAAAATACAGTGTTTTATTGTCAACTGCTGCATAGACAGCAGAAAGAGATAGAGCTCTGATAATACTAAGAGGGACTGAAGAAAGACTGATGTCTGGGCTAGGCTCCCTATCATGTGTCCAGATGGCCAGTCCTGCCTGCAGGCTGACTGCTCTTATTGGACAGTACAGTGCCACCTCCTCACTGATATGACGGGAGCTAAGGCAGATACCAAATACACACACTCACACTCTAATATGCACACTGAAGACAAACAGATTCACAGACTTACTTACTAAACTGCTTAACATGTATCCACAGAACACACATCCAGATCTACACACTTGAACATATCTGCCTACACACTGTCAGAGCACAAAGAGTAACTCTCTTGGTATAAGAGCCAGGTCACTGAGTGCAATGTAGTACACAGCCAAGTAAGCGCCCGACTCAACGTGGCGAGCGGCGCCTTTTACTAGCGCTTAGAAATTGGCTAACACCAAAATGAGACAGGCTGGGGAGGGGCTAATTGTGTGAACTGGCCAGCATAATTGACAAAAACTGTATATTACGTCTATACATGTCGAGATAGACATTATTTCTGCTCCTCACTCCTTTTCATATGGAAGACAGCCACTCCTTTTCTTCCTAGTACTTAATATTTTCAAGGCTACTGCGTGCAGAATGAGATGAAAGCATTTGAATTGCTGGTTTTGAATAGTCTTCACTTAGCACTGAGAATCCCTGAGCAGACTCCATTAGTGATTTATGTGAAATCAATGATGTGATGCATTTTCAGAGACATTGCGTGTTTTCCAGTTTCACTTTTTCCCACTAATGTTTCAGCTGTTCAGCAAAGTAATGTGCATCCTCTCTCACTCGTGAACATGCAGAGGTCACCTCTCGTTATTTAATTACATTCATATTAAACAAAAGAACACATAATTGAGTGTTGAAAAAATGGGCGGCGATCATCCCCATAGCTGAGCATTCAAACAAAGGTGCTGTGATGTATTGTAGTACACAACACAGCATGCAACCAGTCTCTACTTGCTGAGGAGCAATTGCCTAGCTACAATTCCTTCAATAAACAGCAGCTCGAGTTTTTGCCATTCAAACAACATGTAAGATAATTTAGGCAGTCAAAAAAACTGTACCATCTTTCGTAACTCAACACTGTCTCAACTAAAATCATTATTGGCCATAAATCCTAATTCTCGAAAGGAAAAATTTTGTAATTCTCTATTTCTCTGTACACCACTTCAGTAGGTTTTAAATCATTGTGTGATTGAAGTGCAAACTTTCAGCTTTAATTCAAGGGGTTTAGTACTTCATTAACTGTTTCAGAATTGCAGCCACTTTTATACACAGCCCTCCATTTTTAGAGGCTCAAAAGTAATTGGACAAACTAACAATTGTAAATATAAGGAGTGTCTTAATGCTTTAAGTCAAGATGTCATGGACATCAACAAATGCTGTGTTTCCTCCCTTGAGATTCTCTGCTACACCTTTATTAATATAATATTAAAAATTTTTAGTTGCTGCTTATTTGTGTCTCTCTCTCTCTCTCTCTCTGTTTTCAGTTTTGTCTTCAGCAACTGAAAAGCATGCTCTGTCTGCCTTTGCCATCAGAAACTCCTGGGCTGCTTTTGCAGTTTGCTTTGGGTCAGTATCCATTTGCACTGTGAAGCACTGTTCAATCAGTTTGTAGCACTAGGCTGAATCTGACCACAGAGTAAAGCCCTGTACACATCCTGCTGCTTCTATCAGGAGTCCCATTACAATAAACACTAGCGACCTCGTGCCACTACCTCCACCCTAGTTGACAGATAATTTGTTATGTTTTGGACCAAAGCTGTTTTTCTCCTTCTCCATACTTTTCTCTTCCCATCATTCTGGTACAACCCAATCTTGGTTTCATCTACCCAAAGGTATCTCCAGTAAAAAGATACAAAATGTAAGTTTAATACTTGCAATCCACTCCAGATCTTTTATCTAACTAGCTTGTCAGTTGATCGTCCAATTACTTTTGAGCCTCTGGAAATGGGGACCATGTATAACAAGAGCACCGCGGTACCAACGCTTGGTTGCTTTGGATTTATGAGGGGGGGACTTTGGACTTTGGGGGTCCAAAGTGCTATTATAGCAAAGTCAGTGAACCAGTGTGTGAAGTTTGCTTGAAGTTAGCTTGAACAGTATGCATCTATGGCGTGAATTTGAACATTGCAGGTCACATCGTTCTCAAGTTATGGCCCATGTTAAAGTTTTTGTGAAACAGACGCCACCGACAGGAAGGCTGTGACAACAGCTCAACTTTTTAAACTTGCTATGTTATTTCTGTCTTTTCTGCATACACAGTATATTAGCTTGTCTGTTTGCAAAATAAAATAGCTTCCAGCATTCTGGATTGTCACTCTCCATAAAGCCAGACCACAATATCTGTCATTACATTTCATATGGAATTTTCCTAGTGGAAATTTGCAATGCGTGTGGCAGACACCTAGATCAAACAGTGTCACAGACAGCTTGAGTCAATACCAAGAGTTTTGTTTGGATTTCTGCCTAGATACAGGTGAAACCGGTTTTGAATAGAGTAATGTGGTCACAAATCACTTTCTCTACCCATGACAATACAACAGGTATTGCTAAAATGAATATGTGCTATAGCTCTGACTAGATCTGTAGAAATAAACTATACTCAGATACTCTTCTGTATACACTGTACTAAACAATAAAGGAAGTGTTATGCTACAAACATGCTAGTATACACATGTACTTTAATGATGGCAAATCAATAAAGCCACCCCGCACACTGATATATCACACTACCACAACTTGACACCTTCTGCCCCCTCATGTCTCCTATGAGCTATCAGTCAGTGCAGTCAATAACCAACATGAAACCATGACCCATAACTCACACCTTGGCCAACCCACAAACCACACAGGTCAGTGATTTAGTATCTCCATAATTCATCCTGAGGTAAATAGCTGATAGGACTGAGTCCCTTAAGTTCACTCTATGAAGACCAAATGGCCACAGAATGTTATAGTAATTACTCCCAATACCAGGCTTGTGTTTTATTAAAACTTAGTTTAGGGTTAGAAAAAAAGATTATGGCTTGGGTTAAAAAGCACCCTTTCAAAAAGCTTAAGTTACCAGCAATGAGTTCTTCACCATCTCCAGCTGAAAACAGCAGTTATATTTTGCAAGCATTTCATTCTTCTTCTTCTTGCTGTTGTTGTGTTTCATTTTAATTTGTACTCCAAAGAAAATGTAAAACATATGTGCTGGTAGGCTTCGCCCGCTCTATTTTGGCACTGCGCAGTGATGCCTCATGAGGTGTTCCTGCTTTGCTTTTTTTGGATTCCTGCATCAGTAAACTCGCCAAAGTTAAATTGGTCCGCTCAAATTGACCAATTTGACTTCTTTCTTTCTTTCTTTCTTTCTTTTTTTCCTGGCAAAGAAAATTGTTTTCCGTAAAATACAAACCAGTTCCTGTCTCCTGAGATTTGTGGAATTGGGTATGGGTGGTGAGATAAAGGTAAAACAAAAGAAGAAGGTGTAAATTTGAGCTATAGAGGTGGACTGACAGGCAATTAGTTTAGCAGAGACGAGGCAAAGATTAAGGAGGTTAAAACTCAGTATCATGTGGCATTCTTATTAGAGTAGGGCTGCTTCTGATCAGTTTTCCCAGTGGCACTGTTCTGAAATGAAACAGCACTTAGAGGTTTATCACATGCATCATTTCTGATGCCACTATTGAGGCTTGTCTCCAGAGAAAGGCACCAAGATAGCTTGATACTTACTAAAAGGTCTCACAGGGATGGATAAGCATTATGTAAGTGGGTAAGTAAGTACAGGGGATAAATATTGCAAGTTGTTTACACAAGGGTAATCCAAATGGGCAACCACTGCATTTAACTATATCACAACTACCATATAACACTGCAATAAGGAAAACTGTCAAATGTAGTGACAGGGTAGTCAGTTTTGATAATAAACTGCTGCTAAAAATTGAGATTAAAACAGAATCTTTTGGGAGTTTATTATTAAGCAATTAAGGCTCATAGTCTGTTAAGTTAAGGAATGCCACCTGAGACATCTCTAAATCCTCGAAGATGCTTGTTAAAACTGCAGAGTTTTGTCTGCCTTTGACCTAAAAATTTCCTCACTGTCTGGAAAGGATTATTCATTCCTTAAGTGAGTGTAATCAGGGTTTGTAAATCAAAACCTTTTTTTTTTTTTTTTCCCAAAAGATAGCATAACTGAGATATGCTCCCACTCCCACTCTGGAAAATCAATTTATTCCAAATCGTTTTCAGGTCACGAGTTCAGAGGCAGCAATTTCCTGAAGTTTTTGTGAATACAGGCAGGAAATGAGAAGAAGGCAATGATTTAATTCACAGGTTTTTGGGTATCTGGATGTAATTTAATTCCAAGGCAACTTGCTAAAACAAAGTAAGAGTCGCTTTTACATCTAACTATCAAGAGACCATGCAGCCCACTGGTGGTCTTGACAGAAACCTCTCTTCCAAGACTGGAAAGGATTTATTATTTCTATTCTTCTACATTTTTCTCCCCATCTGAACAAATGAATTACTTTCACTACTATCTCCAAACAATCACTCAGTGACAATGAAATGGTGAACCAGAAAAAGAATTAAAAAGGAACAATTTACACCTGAAAGAGACAAAACAGTATAGATTAAAATAACTTGGACTGAGCTTTTATTCACCGTGTGATATAATTACACATGCCTTTCCTCTCAGTTTGACTGTTCAGATGTCTGGCTAAAACACTGAGCAATATGCTTCCATAATGTTGCCACTAGAGAATGGAAAGCTCTCACATGGACCAACAGGCATTAAGTAATGGGTAAGGAAGTACAGCTGACAAATATTGTCCCTTGTTCATCAAAAGTAAGGAAAAAATGACTCATTCTTAGTTTATATAAGATTAAACCTAACTTGGCAGGAACTTATATTTTCATCTAAAAATAATTCCCAAAAATACGGTGTCTCTGCCAGCAATGTTTTATTCTTGTGAGCGTGGAACAGCATAAGTTACCACATGGATATGTGTGATAGGGGAAATTCTAGGACTGCATTATTGTTTACAAATAGAAACATGTAAAATAAAAAATAAATAAAATCAGTACTGCACTTAAAGATATTTTCTTCCAATGAGCTAGTGTACCGTATATTTTTATGTACCAACTGGAAGGCTGATCCCAACATGGCACAACAACAAAAGGACAGTACAGCATCAGTACACTTTAAAACTAATATATCTGTGTAATAGAAGTCCAGCAGAAAACTGGGTCATCCTTTCAAGGTCACAGTTTTATACTCAAAACAAACCTCAGCGTACAACAACTTCAAGAAAACACCAGCAAAACTAAAATGTGACTCACGGAGTAAAAAACCCTGACATGACATACGTGTTCTGAAGATATCCACTCTATTTAAAAATTAAATGACATATTAATAATTAGGGATGGCATGATACCACTTTTTTATGTCCGATAACGATACCGATAGTTTACATTTGGATATCGGCCGATACCGATATAAATCCGATATTTAAAATTGATCCAGGCATTTAAAAACATTAAAAAAAAAAAAGAAAAAAAAAAGAAGTCAACAGTCTCTCACACAACAAAATCAAAGTCTTTTAGTTGTCCCACATACAAGACTAAGGACCAGGGTGGGCAGAGCTTTTTAGGCAGTGGCACCAAAGCTCTGGAACTGTTCACCACTCCAGCTCCATTTAGCTGACTCTGTGGCGTCATTTAAAAAATAGTTGAAAACTTTTCTGTTTAACCAGGCTTTCTGGTTTCTGACTTTATTTTTAATTCTTTTTCTTTTAATATGGTAATGTTATTATGTTTTTAACATAGTGTTTTCTGGGGGGGGGGGGGGGGGGGGGGGGGGGGGGGGGGGGGGGGTATTGTGTTTTAATTATTGTACAGCGCTTTTCTGTCTGTGAAAAACGCTATATAAATAAATTGTACTTACTTACAACAGTAACTATCACCTGAATCCTGTTGCTTCTGTGTGAGAAGGTGATGCTTATGGCATGTTGCAAATTTCATTAGGGCTGCAACTATCGATTATTTTAGCAATTGTGTATTCTATTTACATTGATTACCCAAGTAACTGGATAAGAAATACTTTTTTTCATATTAACAGTTCATCTGCATATTTTAACTTCCATACTGCAGTTTTTCCCTGTGTGAAACAAACAGGGTGGATGGAGCAGCTACAAAGTTCTCTTTTCTTCACTTACTGATCAGGTGGTTGATGCAGGACCTCCAGCTGTTTCCCAGTAAAGGTTTAATGGAGGTTACAGGGACGAAAAGGCTTCTTTTGGACACTAGAAAAACATTTCCTTTTGCTCCATCTGAGCGCGCCGGCTCCGCCTCTTTCCGCTTGTGCAGACAGACTACACGTAAATCAGCTGACTGCTGCTGTTGCGTCATCAGTGTTCATGTGAAAAACTAGGGGCTGCGTGAGCGCAGTCTTGTAATGCTTTATATTTACAAGGATTCTCCTAAATACGTTTCTACTGCAGGTCTATATTTAGTCACAAATCAGGGATTAAAGTATCAAAAATATTTTGACGGGGAAGGGGTTCTTCCGGTACCGGACGGTCAATAGTGCTAATAGCTGCGCTCGCTAGCAGTATGTCCGGGAGCTGAAGTAGAGAAAAAAATAACAGCTGATTCTCAGCACAGCGAGCACAACACACAAACAAGGCAGAGAGCGGTGGAGGCGGAAAAACATGTCAGCGATGATCGCTCAGTGTCAAAGGGAATCCGTCGCAGCGACGGAGGATCTGAGGGGGTTGTTTTCTAACTCCTGATCCCCCACTCCATTCCAGTAGGTGGCGGTAATGCAGCTCTAAGCTGGTTTGGTCAACCGCAAACCCACAAGAAGAAGAAGACGGCTGAGCCCTGTAATGCAGCTAATGTGAGCAAAACGTTATTTAATGTATCGGATTACATTTTTTTTATTTTTTTCCGATATCTGATCCAGTAATTTAGGCCAGTATCGGACCGATACCGATACTGAATATCGGATCGGCGCATCCCTATTAATAATACAGATAAAATCACGTCCAAATTATGGTAATTTGTTTTACTTTTGTACAGTCTGACTTCTTGCCACCTCTTCACATTCATACATTTCCCTAAAAAAAAAAAAAAATTATTTAAAAAGCCAAAACACAAAATAACTTGCATGGCAGTATTGCTTTTTTCTTCTTCTCTATTTTTTTTTTTTTTTGTATAGATATCGTGAATTATCATTTCATTTGAATTTTTCTGACCATAGTAATCAATTAGCCATGTAGCAATATTGTTACCTGAAGTGGTGGCAACCTAAATAGCTACTGCAGGGTGGATGATAAAGTGATGGTAAACGTCAACAACACTTAAGTGGCTCCTTCACCATCAACACCATCCATACTGCTCCACATGACTGTATTCATCATCATCTAACTGTTTGTATTACACTCGGCAGCATTGTGATTCACTGTCATACAAGCCACAGCAGATCCATCAATGAGGGACAGATCGCCACTCTTTCTACCTTTTAAGAGAGCTACTGTGGATTAGTGACACTGATCAAAATCCCTTTCTAATTCTTTTAATGCCATCCAATGATAAATCAATAAACTTTACAGTGATTTGTACAGCAAAGTAAACTGCATTTAATGTGAATGTATGGCCACGTCAGTGACTACTCACATATTTTATCTTGCACATCTGTTTTGACCTTTGAGTTCTAACTGCATACTCTACTGACTGTCAGTGAAATACAAGTTCATACAGACAAGTTCTTACACATTTTTCACTGTTTGAAGTAAATATTGCAACGTAACTACAAATAGGACTGAAAGCCATAGCTCATAACTCTGCTGTAACACACAACAAGATGCACCAACTGTAAAATTCAGGGTCAATAGAAATATTATATGCCAATGATCACTTGGCTGATTTATTTCAGTGCTGTGATCCATTTTCCCTTTTGTTCCAAGGAAACTCAGAGATCTTCTTTGTAACAAATAACAGACCTGTTTAAAAGTCTTTCTGCTCTTCATTATACAGTTTTTGAACATTAGGCAGTGTAAAATTGATATGGCACAACAGATAAATAACAACTTACAACAGCAAATGCAATCTGACTTATATGTCACGATGTCTGTGCATCCCTTCACAGAGCAGCTTAAAATTAAAAAAGAAATTAAAAACTGAAAGCTGGAGTTTGCATGTTTTCTCTGTGCATGTCTGGGTTCTCTTTGGGTGTTCCAGCTTTCTTCACACAATGACATGCTTGTTAAGTTAATCAGTGATTCTAAATTAGGCGCAGGTCTGAATGAGAGTGCGAATGCCTGTCTGTCTCTGTGTGTTTACCCTGTGATAGACTGTCCAGGGTATACACCAGTTCTTACTCAATAACAGCTGGGACAGACTCCAGTTCCCCCAAAACATGAATCTGATAAGTGGTTAAAAAAAATGGATGGCTTTAAGAATCAGATGTTAACTGAATACTGTATGTTAGTTCAATACTTACTGTCAACAAGGTAATTTAAGGGCATGGTGGTTCAGAGGGACCACAATAACCCACATATTATTGCATACTATGGAACAGTAGCATGTTTTTATAAAAATAATAATTTCAGAGTGTGTCTTGTAAAGACCATAAGCAGTAGCAGTGGAATATAGCTTAATTACCCTTTCCTTTAAAACAGCTTTGTAAGCAATAATTTTTGAAAACACTGGAGTCAAAAAGCACGAGGCCCATTGTACAAGCTTACTACAGAACCCATTCTGATTGCTTCCTTCACTCAGTCTCAGCTCATTCAAAGGCTCCTTTAATTGTTGCCGTGAGAGGCAGTAAACATTACATGACCATCTCATATCTGTGACAGTATATTAATTGCTGATCATTTATCACATGAACTAAACAGATGGAAAAGCCACTCAAGGATGTAAATAATAGAAGTCAAATAAAACTGCAGTTTGTGTTCGTTAGGCAGCTGCTGATGTTGTGAATCACCAGGCATTGCAAGGAAGCAGTATTTCTGCAAACATATTAACCCTTAAACCTAGTACACTGCTTGGCAGTCACACGTCTTGACAGCACACCTAATTATCATGTGATGTTTTCACTTTACACATAACTGGTAAAAGTCAATATGGTGGTTATACAGTTTGAAGGTAAACAGGGCCCTGCCCGAATGATCATCAGGTTTGTTTTATATGAAACTAAACAAGGTTGTACTGAGAAGGTAAAGTTGTACCCTGGCCTCCAGCTCATTTGAAATACCAATTGTAATCGACTGTATTATGCATAAAGCCCCAGAACTGGGACATTAGTTATGTATAAACTGGTCAAAGAAGTAACAGTCCAGCACAATGACCATGGACTGCATTTTAAGTGTCTTCCTTATAATACACAACTATGGTGGCATAAATTAAGTTAGCGTGTATAACACAGATTTACTTAATATATTACATGTACTGTACCTATTGCATATATATATATATATATACTCATAAGGGTTTGTGTGTGATTCAACTCACGGTAAATACTATTACATAATCGTTATGTACAACTCTAATTCCAAAAATGTTGGGACACTATTCAAGATGTAAATGAAAGCAGAATGCAATGATTTGCAAAACTCATAAATCTTAATTATTTATTCACAGTCGAAGATTACAAAAATACAAAAGTCTTACTTTGAAACATTTTACACATCCAGAAATCACCGTCTATGAACACAGTTTGCCGTGCCATCCACAAATGCAGGTTAAAGCTCTGTCACACAAAAAAGAAGCCAAATGTGTACATGATCCAGAAAGTCCAGCAACCTCAGTATAGTTCTAGGCACAGGAACAAGATCTGAGCACAAGATTGATAGAGGCTGGGGTCTACCACAGCAAGCAGGACCCCAGGTGCAGGCTGTGCAGAGATACTCCTGAGACATAACAGCAGGGTGCAAGATGCTAGCAGGCCGGACATTCACGGAATGCCACAACCACCATAGTATACAGGCAGAGCTATGCCGAGTATGACCTGGGAGATCAAACTGGAAAACGCCCTCAAAGGTGAATGACCGAGATAAGATCCTGTGGAACTTCTAGATACAAAGGGACAAACTGGTGATGGCTAACCAACCAGACGTATGAGTGGTGGACAAACAGAGTAAGAAGGCTGTAGTGATAATAACATCAAGAAGAAGGAACACAAGCTAGAGAAATACCAAGGGTGGACAGAACAACTAGAGAGGATATGGAAGGTGAAATTAACAGTGGTCCCCAGGATAATCGGAAATCTTGGGGCAGTGACCCCCAAACTGAGCAGACTCCAGGAACAACATCCAAGATCTCTGTCGAGAAGAGCACATTCCTAGAAATAGCTAAGATACTACACAGGACCCTCACTCTTCCAGGCCACTTGGAGCTTGGAGGAGAACAAAGACCGCCTGCAGGGCAAGTGGGGAATTTAGACAGGACCAGCTCTATCGACACAACAGGAAAACATCATTAAGTCATAACATAAGCAAGGAAAGGTTTCTGTTATCTATATGCACTTGTTTCAGCTCAGCTAAGGGTAAATCTCTACTGCACTTACAGTTTTGCCACAGTCTGTGTTTATATATCTGTGTGTGTGTGTGTGTGTGTGTGTGTGTGTGTGTGTGTGTGTGTGTGTGTGTGTGTGTGTGTGTGTGTGTGTGTGTGTGTGTGTGTGTGTGTGTGTGTGCACGCGCGTGTGCATGTAAGACATACTTGGGATTCTTCTCAAGATGCTACTGTTCTCTGCTAACTGGCCTTTGATAAATGCTTCACTGACTCCTCTGATGTAAAGAAAGTCTTTTCACACATGGCTGGTTCGTTTTGAAGAGCAATGCTTTTGGGCTTTAAAATAAATCACTCAATACAGCTAATGGTGTTGCAAAAAGAATAAGACATAATAAAGATCATCTTGGGCAGCAAATCAGTATGAAAATAAGCTC
Source organism: Archocentrus centrarchus (assembly GCF_007364275.1). NCBI lineage: Eukaryota > Metazoa > Chordata > Actinopteri > Cichliformes > Cichlidae > Archocentrus > Archocentrus centrarchus. Next base: position 27,167,015 of record NC_044346.1, on the reverse strand, counting down.
AATTTGCAAGTGTGGAGTTCCACTTAAATCTATATGCAACAGAGCTGGTTGCTGTTTTATTTTCTCTAAGGCACAATTAAAACTTTGGAAAAAGTTCAGAATGCACTTTCCTGGTCTTGAAAATAAAGAGTGAACCAACAAGCCAAACAACTAAAAGAAAGAAAAAAAAGAAAGAAAGAAAAGTGCTACCCATAACAGAAGATAGCAAATCCAGAAGAATCTTACTGAAGAATAAAAAGGGACATCGAGTCAGTGCCTGCTGAGTTCTTCTTTACAGACATTAAAGGGCCATTTCACCAGTTTTGAAGTGCATTTTACTCATCGTGCTTTACTTACAGTATGATCAGTACTAATATGCTGATGAAATCCTGCACTTTAAACTAAGGATATGGAATTTTCAAACATGTCATCATTTATATCAGGTATGAAAGATTAAAAACAATGCTTTTTTGAGCACACACACACACACACACACACACACACACACACACACACACACACATGCACACACACATGCACAGTCACACAGTTGCTTATGCAACCAGACTACAGGGAAAAAATAACAATTCCTTCAGTTTAACCCATAATCAAAGTTAAAACCTCTTCATGCACAGCACTCTTCCTGTGTGGCTGAAATGACTCACATTGTTCTACATTACTAAAGGCCCAAAGCATTTCAAAGAATGCCCATTTAAACACAAATTCCTGTAGTTCTTCTCAAGAAGAAGATTTTATAGCAACCTAGCTCTCCTCCCAGTAGACTCAGAAAGTTGGGCACAGCTTCCTGCTCCAAGCCCTGAGCTAATACAAGGGGAGACACAGCTGGCTTTTATTTAGACAGTGTTTCTAATGCACTGCCGAGCACAAACAGTAATTTGTTTGTGACATCTCATATTTGAAAGAATTTGATTCCATACCCCAACATTTAATCTCTGCTGACTTTGACTGCAAGATGTAGATTATGTAAGACTATAGTAACCATATTTGTTGACAGTTAACCAGCTGGAAAAAACATACTTTTACAAATACTGTAAGAAACTGCACACACCTCAAAATTATCTCATCACATAGTCCATACTATGGAGATATATGCACTTGGCAGACATCAACATAATTAACAGTTAGTTGTTAATTATGTTGGAATTTATGGGTCGTGGATCCTTAATAACTAAATCAAAAATGTTGCTGGAAAAATACTTCAACAAAGACACTGTTGACAGTGAGTGAACTCACGTGCAGTCTTGCCCTGGCTGAGATTTGAAGTAACTGATAGGGTAGGCTCTTAATGGGATTTTGAAAAGGCTGGCCTAATCCAAAGCATATCCTGTAAACTCTCTGCAGGGCAAGGAAAACACATCTCTGGAAGGCAATAACTGACGCCTCTACTTGCAGTAAAAAAAAAAAATGTTTATTTATTTAAAAAATAAAAACACTTTTTTTTGTCATATTTAAAAGACACAGCACTGACAGTGAAAAATGTGACATTTCACAGTAATGCAACAACTAGTTCTAAAATTCTACAATTAAACAATTAACAACTAGCATCTGGCTGAAATGCCAGCCTAAATTTGATTATGCTTGATGTCAATACAATCTTTTTGTTTTGTAAAACTGTCTCATTATGCATCAGGAAACAAGGAGCTGGGAATGGCATATTTTTATCCAGGATTAGATTATCATTAAACAAAGGGATCAGTGCATGTTTTTAGCCATAACACTGATACACATCTTTAGGCTTCATGATAAAGGAATCCTTTTTTTTTTTTCTGCATCAATAGTTCACTGCTGTGCACTGACATTTATACCTATAATGGGCAACGCCTCAGTAGAGTGACACAGAGGGACACCTCTGCATCCAGAAGACAGGTCTGTGTTGCAGGAAAATACACTTTTAAGGTGCTAAAATGTCACTGTACAATAAAATGTACAGTGACATTTTAAGTAACAGTTTAAGGATTTTACCCTACAGACGAAAATCAGGGTATTAATACAGCAATGACTGGTGGAAAGAAATGCAGCTATTTCTGCAAAGGGCAAGGAGAACATTTTAATAAAGATTAATCTGCGTCATTTTAAATGGCTTTTATTATGACGTTTTCCTCTTTGGTTTCATGTGTATATTGTTAGATAAGGATTAGTGTGTAAGAATGGTCTATTTCTGATGGTTGTAATAAATTCCTGCACCTTCACTCCTGTTATATTCATATCTATTATATGCTGTTCATATACATTATTTATGCTGTATTTGAGTATTACTTCTAGACTGCACGGCATTCCTTTTACTTCCTCCAAAACCCCTAGAAGAGTGTTGAGAGTAATAATGCTGGAATCTGTTCTTAGTGCTCGTGTTTTCTTCTCAGCAGTCGATATTAATTTAGAATTATATTCCTCTGTGGTTCCATGTTCACTTTTGGTACTGAGTTAATATTAACAGTGTGCTGGGGTGGGAGATATATAAGAATCAGGACTTCCTATTTATCTGGCCATCTTAGTCAGCTTGTGTCTGTTTTGTGCAATTATAGCCAAGAAGCAGTTGGAATGGTCCAGTAAGGCAAACAGCATATAGAGTGAGAGAGATATTACTGTAATCCTTCTATAGTGTTGTGGATCTGCAAACGGCTAACCTCACGCACACAAAACTCTTTAAAAAAAAAAATCCTCTAGACAAATTCTTGAGGCTGAAATCCAACCTGCAATTGTGAGGTCAGACAGTAAGAACTCAGTGGCAGACAGTTTAAAAGCACCTAATCAACTCTCACAGATCCCTAATTACATGTGACAGCAACAGGTTCAAATGCGGAGGGGGGGCATGCTTTTAAAACTGCCTCACAAAAAAGGCTGGATGTGCTGACTGATCTATTGTGCAGAAGAACAAAATCTACAGTATTCAATGAAGAAAATGCAAGTCACACCTGAGCCAAACCCTCTATCTGTTCTGAAAATAACAGGGCCTTTCTTGGTATGTGTCCTCAAGAATATAAAAAAATACAGTGAGTGTGTCTCAGGAAAGGACCGTGAGACCGTGAGATGGCAATTCCTTGGAGAAAATGGCAAAATTAAAATATAGAAAATGTTTGACTGTGTTATTTCACGGAAATGCCACAACTCTGGCATTGCAATTAGTTATCCAGCAGAACACAACATGATTATCAACAACTGCGCTATCAACAAAGTGACCCCCTCAGTGTTAAGGCCTTTGAACAGGCGGCACAGAGTAACTGCTACGACTTTTGAGTTGAATCCACCTGAATGATGGATGTACTTCTGAAAAACAAGTCCAATATATTCCTCTGAATACTAAAGGAAACTACCTCCCCACTATTGATTTAATGGCAAAAGTTTGAGCAACGCAGATGAACCTTGAGATGGGTAGCCAGGAGTGAGCGCTGACATTTCTGCCATTACTCGGATCGTCACAGACAGCGCTGTCGATGCTTCATACGGAGTAGATCTTTTCCAGATGAATTACGGCACCAGATGGAGCCAAATACATCGATCTCTGATAATTTCCCTGCAACTCTGGGTGTTGCTCTAAGATATAAATTTTACAAAGTGACAGATCAGGCTAATAAATGGAAAACACTATGACACAATTTCAGAGAAAAATCTTTTTTTTTTATTGGCAACATTCTGGGAATTCATTAATTCCAGCACCTGAAGAAAGCCTGACAACGCTTCATTTCTCACAGCCAAAGCCAGAACACAAAATAACTCACAGGTGTGATAGCATGGCCTATGAGTTTAGGCTTGATAATGATAAATTTAACAGCCCGGCTGTTTAAACTAGGCACTAGGTAAACAAGAAGCTAAACTTCTCACGTGAATTATTCTCTTTTCATAGGAGCTGCTATGAAGCACATGCATATTTGTGCTTGTGTGTGTGGGGGTGTTTTTTTGTGTGCACTCTGCCTGTGTGCACACTGCTAGTAATTTGCCCACCATGTGTAACCCCCACTACCTTGAGAGATGATGCATTCCCACTCATGGGAATGATGAGCCAGACTGACATTTAACTACACAGTAGTCTAGACTAATGTACTGTACAAAGCCTAATGTTAGTCATGGGAAGAGTGGGAATTTTATTCTAGTGGTCTTTGTCTTTTTTAACTTGTGCATTTCTTTTAATGTTTTGGTCGTACTGCTGTGTGTTTGTTTTTAGCCAAGCTAAAGCAGAACCAGGAAATAACAGCACACACCCAAAGATGCAGGCTGTATACATCAAGGAAAACACAATAACACCCTTCTACACAGAACCACTGATGCACAATGGTTTAATACTCTCCATCCTTCCAGGGGTCTATCATTGCAGAAGCTATAAATAATCATAGGAGATTACTGGGTGTGGTGGCAGGCAGCCCGATTCATCTCACAACCTTTATCAAGCAGGTATTTCCCCTAGGTTGACTGTTTTAGGCTGGGGAGGGGCCTTTTTGTTCCTTTTTTTTTTTTTTAAAGACAATTTAAAAACAAGAAAGTGGCTTCTGCTCCAATCAAATAAAACAAAGGTTCAAAATTATTTTAAAAAATGCAAATAAAATATTTTCTTTTTTAGTTTAACTGTTTTTTCCCCTTTGGCTTCTTGTTGAGGTGTAAGGTGCCATTGGGGGTGGTAGGCCTCCTGAGCTTAGCGTAACAGCTAGAGATACACCGATCACAATTTTCTTGGGAGATTTTAATGTTTTTGTGTGTGTGACCTGATTTTTGCAGATTCCAGTTTTCTTTTTAAGAACTTTAACTGACAACATAAGCAAAAGTCTGCTTTTCTTCAATACAAGATATTATTTTCATCATTAAATTTTACATTTTCCCCCAAACTGCAGTAAGTTACAGAATCTTTTCTCAGTTAAACAACTCTCAAACTGCTCGGCTACTGGAAAGAGGTAGAAATAATACAAATTTGCCCTTTTTTTACCCTATTTCCATAATTCTGTAGCTGGTCTTTTCACTGCTCATACCGAGGCTCATCGCAAAGCTGCTGGCTTGTGGCAGGCTCTGAGTTTTGGATAGCTTTAGCTTTAGCCACTTTTCCTTTGTTAGTTTCTTTAAAATGCCCACGTTCCGCTGGGTGAAGGGGATTAAAGTGTCTGATTAGGTTTGTTGCTCCAAATGTTTTCATGGTGGTCCACCCACAGGTTACTTTGGCAAACTTCCTCTTCTTCCTCGCTCGCAGTGAAGAATTCACTAATGGAGTGTGCAATTGAGTGTTGCGCATGCATGAAACGGACCGGTTTGTTGTCAGACATACGTGAGCCTGACTGGCCGCTCATCAGTCAGACCCAAGCACACTGAAAATTGGCCAATTCCAGTTCCCGGCCGTTCGATCGGCGCATCTCTAGTAACAGCACATGGACGACTTCTCCACTTCCTGCAGTCCGAGGTGGATGATTAGGAGTTTGATGAATGACGTACAGGAGAGGCAGTTAAAAGAACACTGGGAAACAAAAAAAGGCAGTGCCAAAATTTTTAAAATAAAATGCTTATATATAGCACCTCATAAATAAGCAGAAGTGTTCCACATGTCATGTTTGTATAATGGTCAAAGGGCTAGCCTCTTACTGCCTTTCCTTTTGCTTGTCACAGTTGTTGTGACACAATTTTAAACCCCACTAACATGGATGGAAAGATTAGAGCAGGGAGATGGACCCATAACCTGAAGCTGGCAGGGTGAGCAAAGAATAAAAGGCAGCATGAATGCAGGTTAGATAAGAGTAGCTGAACAGACTCCTTGACCTCTAAAAGAAAGGGCTGAGATGAAGGGAGCATTGTAAAGTATATGGGAAGGATACGAAAGAATCGTTAAAAAGAGAAACGATGGGACGTGATGTGGCGCATACTGCAGTGCAAAAAGAAAAACTGTAGAACAGGTGAAAATAATAGCTAGGCATGACTGATGAGAATTACGATAAAACTTTAATGACCCCTGTGGTTAAATTTGGTAATAGAAAAAGGAGAAGGGGAGAAGGTGGAGACAAATGTAAAACTTGCCATCACAAACGTAATTACAAAGACCTGCGTCAGCCTTTGGTTCTCTACTTCAGACTGTATTTCCTCTGTTGCTTCGGCTCCCTCAGCTGTGGTCAGCTGGCCAGAGAAACTGCTCATTGTGGTTTCTACAGTATAGACACAAACAGGACATTACTCTCCACAGCCATCCACTGAGTGGGTCTATGTGGGTGGGTGTGTGTGAATATGCGGGGAGGTGTGCACCACAGAGCTGGAAGTGCTCCAAGATATCACTACAGCATTACTGCCACTTACATAACTGGACTTTTTTTTTTTTTTTTCCCTTTCTTATATTCCCTAATTTCTTCTTGTTCACTCAAAATGATTTTTTTCTCTTTTTCTTGTTTTCACATTCTCCACCTCAGTTCTCCCACTCTGACAGTACGTTTAGCTCCAGCATCTCTGCATACTTGTTAACACGAGGACGGAACAACGCCTGTTGCGAGGGCTTCATACTTCACTGTCACAGCAGCATGCACCGAATGCCAAGGCAGCAAGAGCTGACAGTTACTCTGTGGTTTTGAGAAATCGCATTAGCCCACATAGGCAAAGAGAGCACAGCTATGAAGAGACTGCCTCACAGTGTGCTGCTGAAATCAACCACATCCTTTGACAACGTTGCAAACGTGAGGTAGAGTAAGGAAAGCAGGTCTATTGATGCAAATAACAAGGTCATATGACTGAGGTGCCTTCAATGCAAACAGCCCTGGACTAATGTTTGCTTAGGGTTGTCCTAGTCCTGGGAAAGCATGTGTAAGTTTTTTTTCTCTTTAAGAAGACTCAAGTGTCACAATTGAATATAGGCCTGTACTTATCAGCTAAAGGTGTTCATATTTCAATACAATTTATAAGCAGACCTAATATATTGTAAGATACAGTACAATAGCTTTAGCAATTTTTTCAATCTGATATCAATTTTATTCCATTTAAATGAAGACCACTGGAGCTAAGAAGTAAACACCGACAGATGGAAAGGGGGTAAGAAATGTTAACTTGGTAACTTTTAGTGCCCAACAGATTGCGTTAAGGTCTGCCAACTTGGGCACATTTGAGACATGTCACTTCAGAGCAGATGATGGACGAGCTGTGGAATTTGATCCCTGTTTGTGTGAGAATGTGTGCGTGCGTGAATCTTCCCCATGTCTATCTATCGCGGCTTATAACTTCCTGTGGCAGAAAATAACAACCAATAATGGGAGAGCAGGAAGAAGGAAATTGGTGTCAAGGAAACACTGAGTGATTACATGTCAGGAAATGGGCGTGTTCCAGTTCATCTTCATAACAGCCAGCTGCCAAATGCCATAATACCTGGATAAGTGGCTGACATTAAAGGCAGATTAATCACATGATAGAGTAGCGTGACACAGTCATCGACATGCATCGCAAATTGGAATTAAGTTGTTTTGAATGTGGGCAAAATTTTTGCACTGTACTTTGCATACCATCACCTCTTAAAATAATACCCTAGTCATTTTTTTCATGTTTTTCAGAAAATCCAAAACACTGAACCAAACACTGAAAATATGCAGGCAAAAATAAAGCTTTCATTAAAAAAATGACTTAACTATAATTTTAAGAGTGTTACAGTATGTAAGATGTATCCTATTTGAAATTCTGGATCCAACCAAACTGGTAATTGGAAGTAGAAGAAATTTGGAGGCAGAAATTCATCTCTGATAACTGACCTCCGAAATTGACCATTATAATTGTTACCATTTCATCTGTTTCTTATTGGTTCAAATGAAGCATAAATAAGCATAACAAGTCCCCTTTAACATTACCTAAGGCACTTAGTCTAATGACATTTCTAAGCCTGTTTTGTTGTGGTGGAAAATATTTTTCTTTTTTTTTGACTGACTGGCTGATTTGCTAATTATGTACTCAAAATGGTCTTTTCAAGCTCCAGATTCTGAAAATTATGTAGCAACTCTTCGTGCCATTAGAAGAAAATTCTTCGCACTTAAAGTACGTACAGTGTACAAAGAAATCTGTTAGCATGACACAGAGCACATCAGAATGGCGTGAAAGGAGTTCATCAAAGGAACAAATCATTCATTCACTGTCGACAGCAAACACTCAGCAAAGCTTCACAAACACATTCGCACACACTTGTTTTGCATCGATTCATGTGCGCACAAAACACAAGCAGAAGACATTCACAGTCTGCGAAGTGACTGAGCCGATTCTCGCTGATTCACGTCTGATTTATTATTTTTACGAAAAATATGACATGAGCTATAAGGCATGTAAACAATCTGTGCCACAATGGCGACTTAGAACGGTCGCAAGTTCACACCCCATGCCCACCATATCCATTCACACGCCAAGCACTCTCTCACTGTCTACCACGCAGACACAGAAACATACACACACACACACACACACACACACACACACAGAGTCAGCACTGCTGATTGTGTCACCCTTTACCACCACCAAGTCACGGCTGACAAAGGAAGCGTGCGGTGGCTGGTGCTAAATGGTGTGACGGGGAGGGGGGCAGCAGGGAAAGGGATGAAGGAGAAAGATGAGGGTGATGATATTCTAAAATTAGCAGCCTGTGCGAAAGTGACAGATGAAGTCATGCTGGTTGTCACCTTAGTTTGCCACAGAAATCAGGTCATCTGTCAAAACCCTCTATCCTCTCCTCCCTTATCCTCCTGCTTCCATCTTTTTTTGGTGTATTTTAATTTTCCTCATGTTTCATCTCCTGCTGAAAAATATCCAAATTACTTTCTCTTTTGGATTTCATACCGGCCAACAGATCTGGCTCAAAAAATGAAACTGTCCAGCCAGCATTTTCATTAATGTGGAGATCCAAGGGAGAAATATAAATAAATAGTAATCATAACTTTTCAGTTTAACACTATATGTTCATTAAGATGGTCGAGTTTTTCTGTCCTACAACTAACACGAAATGCAATTTTTCTTCTCTTCACAGTACAATAACTATTAACAACCTGTTCATTCCCTGTACAACTTCCTATCCTCCTAAATATACCCCACACACACATACACACAATACACACAAACTACACACCATTATCACCACTTCTCTGAGCAAAGTTCATTTCTAATGGGACACGTGCCATAAAAAAGGCAGACTGTGCAGCAGGTATTTTCTGAGGCCAAGACTCCTAGGGAGAGGTCTGACAAGTCATTGCCACTACCTTACTGTGCTACCATTTCACTGCCCCTTCCTGCGTTACATATCAGCCAACCATGTCCCTTGAGGCAGTAAAGGTTCAACCTTCACGTTAAGCACGAAAGTAAACGGAGAAACAGCGGACTATAGGTTTGTGATTGTGATGTCAGCGGTAATTACGTAAGCGATACTAAATCCAGCAGCACGGAAATGGATCGAGGTGTTAAGGAGTGAGCAGCGTCCAAGCCATGGCTTTAGTTAATTTCAGAAAGTCAGATTAGGTAGATCTGGTAGCACTTTATGAAGTCCAGATCACCATTTAACTTCTGAGGCACTGATTTATCTAACTCTCTAAACAGATATCTGCATATAAAAATGTAAAATCTGTAGGCAAGTTATAAGATGATGAGGCCAGGTTTTATTTTGACAGGAAGTCTTGAACCTGATATCTATTATCCCCTAAATGGAAGTCCCAAAAACCTGGCTGTTGCCCCGAAAGGCTAAGTCAGCAAGCCAGACAGGAGTTCCTGTGGATTTACTGCAAATACCAACAACTGAACCTAATCTTACTCATCCCTCACTTAAAACCTCTGTGATGTTTTCTTAAAAAATAACTGATCTTTAGTAAAACTGTTGCAGCAGCTCAGAGGAAATGTTAAACTAACATGTTCTGTAATAGAGGTGGAGACCACACACCAAAAAATGTAGGTATATCTGACACGCTGGATGAATTATACATTGAGAGGGCACTGGAGCTGTATGAGATTAATTTGGTGTGTCATGAGGATTTGGCAATTTCACTCATAGCTTTTCCTTTAGTCATACTGTAACAAGCAGCAGTGTTTCACATTCTTTATCTTCTTAACTGTTTTATTAGTCTCAGTGAGATGTTTTCATGGTCCTGCTGCATACCGAAAGTCTCATCAAGAACATTGGCTGACTTAACTTCCTGGCTTTGTGTTCTCCTTCCTTATCATTGTTTTTCTTCATTCAATTCTTTTATTGTTTTATTGCCCGATTTTAAAGTTACATTTTAAACAGAAAGAAAAGCTGTTTAATAGAAACAGCTCATCAGAGTCTACCAATGCGATTAATGAGTGTGCCTGGCACATCGAACGCCCACATCTCAAAGCAAAAAATATTTGTCCTTGGGCACTTCACTTCATCCTTTGGTACTCAAGAAATACATATGTGAAGGATGAAGTCAGAAATTTATATTTTCACTAGCAGTAATTGATTTAACTCATATAAAGTCTCCATAGCACAGAAAGCTGCTACTGCTGCCAGTCAGTTTGCTTACTGCTGCAGCAGTGATACTGACAGACACTCAAAGCATTTTCCTAAGCCCCTCCCACTGCCTGGCACACATGGGTTTTTCTATGTCTGAGCAGGAAGAAGGATAATAGCCCAATGTAGAAAAGTTCTCTGATGAAAACATTTGTGAACTAGAAGCACTCAGAGAGCGCAAACCTCCGCCAAGGCCATAGGATCACTGACGCTGTAATACGTGTATCTAAATACACAACAATAACCCCCTATCCCGCAATAGTGAAGAACACTTAAAAAATTCCTGCATCCAGATCGTGATCCGGATCACCGCCAAAATTTAATCACTTCTTCCTCTTGTCATTTCCAACCACTCCACAAAATTTCATTGAAATCCATTCATAACTTTTGGAGTAATCCTGCTGACAAACAGACAGACAAACAAACCAACGCAACCGAAAACATAACCTCCTTGGCGGAGGTAATAATTAGTACACAAATAATACACAGTACTGTTCAAAAGCCTTGATCCACCCCTCATTTCTTTATATTTTGCTTCCAAAGAGTCAGACTCTCGTACTTTTTTTTAAAGTGGTCTTGAGCAATAGTTCTCCAGGCTTTCTGAATCTCTTTCAAAGTTTTTCTTTGGACATTGGCTGCTTTTTCACTCATTTTCCGTGCAGTCGTTGTACCTGATTATTTTCAGATGAATATTTTTTTGTTTGTTAAACCACTCAACACTGACCTATAAATCATGCAAGCATAAAAAAGGCACCTATCTCAAGGGACGGACCAGAGTTGTGGCTATACATAACAAACAACTTAGCAGACAGACCATTTTAAATTGTATCTTTAATCACTCTGTTACCAGCACCCTATTCTAAAAACACACAATTTGTTCCCATTTCTTTAGTTGAATCTATAACAAATGCCAAAGATAACAGTTTGACAGGCATAAAATAGTACTTTTGAGCTAATGCCCCAAGACTTGAGATTTATCACAATGGTGTGCAGCGTCCTTAAAAAAACTGAGGAAGCTGTACAAGTAAAGGACAAAAGAAAAATTTGCAGGGCTAAAAAACTATCTACAGCAAAGAAATCATCTCTGAAAATAAGACAGCGAGGCATTACTATTAATAGAGCCATTTAATTGCCCACAGAAAGCCATAAAAATATATGGAATGTGACATCTTAGTAATAATTTGCAATAGCTTATTAATAATTTTTGCTGTCATGTAATGTTTCCTTGGCCAAACCTTTAATCAGGTCAACACAATGTTGGCATTTCTTCTGCAAATTATTTGTCTTGTGCCTGTTTTCATAGAAAAATCAACTCCCTCAAAGGAAGGTACATTTATGCTTGGCAGCAACATCAATTGCTCAACAGAATAAACAGAAGACAATCTGAGCAATTACCACGAGCTGTGAAGGAAACCACAGTTGCTTGCCTTCAGAAGAATCTTAAATCTGATGCGGTTTAAATGCTGTGTAGATGCCTGTGTTTTTTTGAAGTACTTCCTTATCAAGTCCTAGTGTAATAGCTACATCTACAAAACACAATATGAGTCAAAGACCCAAAAACAGAAAATCTTTAAGAGACTAAACAGAGTTACTGGTTCATTTAAATTTCTCTCATTAGTAGAAGGTGAGACAAATAGCAACAGTAAGTGTGTAACGCCATGGCCAGGATATTTTATATTAAAAGCTTAGTCAGACAGTTTACTGTGTGAAACAAGACAATGTTTCTAGGCAAAAATGTGTATTCCCCAACTGGTTGGTGAGTAGTTGCTGGAGGCTGCTGGCAGTAACTACTGGCTAATCCAACAACCCTGTACCTCTTTGCAACCAGTTTCACTGTAGCAACTGCCACCAACCTCCAGCAATCTCCCTCCATCAGTCACAGAATACACACTTTTCTGACCTGTCTCTAAGCTAGCGTGACTGGGGCATTAGCAATCAATTTTTACAGTGAGTATACACATTTTTCCTTAGCAATTGGTGGTTGCCAGATGGTCACTGACTGGTCTCTAAGCCTTTACGACTGGGGCCTTAAATATGGGCCAACTTGTAAGTGCACTGGTTTATTTAGGAGGCAATGAAAAAAAAAATCAATATAATTGTGAGTGAATGTGAAGTAAGACACCTTAAAATTTTATAATGGAAAGATACCAGCTGAATAAAGTGTTGATGACAGTCACATGGTGTCATGAAAACATCTGAAAACCTTCAGATGGGTCTTCCTGACATAACTTCATTCTCCAACAAGGTATTCACTGAGGTCACAACATTTAACTCCATCATTTTTAATCCTTAACAGTGAGGATTAAACACAGGGATTATACAGTCATACAGACAGTAAACAACAAAGATGACAAAAAGCTGTGTGCTTGGACAAAAAGGCCCTCACACAAACATGTATACACACACACACGTTTGATTGTTTCTAACCACAGTTAGGCAGGAACACCTCTCATGCCTAAAAAAACAGCTCCAGCGCCTTTTTCCCCCTCACACTGTATATCCACTATGACTCATTCCTAAAGGCCAACTACCAAATGCTGACTCATGGTGTGGACAACAACAAGCATTTTAATGTCACTTTACGAGTCCATTTGCTTTTCAGTGAGCCCACAAACAGAAACAAATGCTGTGATTTAGGGTCTTTTAATGGCCACATGATGTGACAGCAGCAACCCATTTACACTGAAAAGGACAGGCATAATAGGAAAGTGATGAAATGAACGCTTATTCTATTGTTTTACTTTCAAATCAATTTTATTTATATAGCAACAAATTATATTATCTCGAGAGCACTAGTTTAAGATCAAGCCAGTACAGTACCCCCACCCCCACCCCCAATCAAGCACATGTTGATTGTGTTTTAACAGGAAGAAACACTTGAGTCTTTATATTTAAATCCACAAGTGTAAAAAGTCAACTACCTACTTGAGTTAAACTGATATCGTAAAACTGTCAGGAAACTGGAAACAAACAAAAAGAAATGAAGCCTCGTGTGGAGAAAAAGTAACGAATGTGTGAATCAAACAAAACAGAAATAAAATACACACAAAAAAAGACATTTTGCTGAATTATTACTCGAGGGAAGCAGCAGTTGCTCGTGCACAAATCATGCCCATCAGCTTGTGTATGGTCAGTGCTTTCTAAGCACAATCAATAATTTACTGAATTTACTGTTGATTATTTTATCAGGTGAATCATTTATACCAATCATTGCTATATCAAACATTCCTCAAACAGATACATTCTTGTGTGTCAGGTGGGGGGACGGGGGGTATTTTTGCTGTTGTTTTGTTTTTTTAATGATTTGTAATTTGTTGTGTGTCCAAACAAACTTCACCACAGTGGGTGTGGAAGATACCAGTCAGAAGCATATTTCCAGGTATCTTGATACACATTAATAGATAAAGAGCTCATCTGCTCAAGCGACCTGACAAAAAAGATCAAATACTCCAAAGTTCAAATGCACTTCTTTTAACATGCTGGATATAAAAGCCACTTTGCCTTAAGCAACATGAGCGAGTGTGTATAGTTCAGAGGTAGACGCTGTGATGAGAATGGGGATTTCTGTTTGAAAGATTCTTTGGGAATTGAAGGTCTTGCCTCTGTTGCTACAGCAAGAACAAAATATTAGTATAAGCAATTTGTTATGTTAATTATGAGCATCAAGCCATGATAAGAGATGTCACTGTTGTTTGTGATATCCAACTTTTAAGAGCAGAATAGGTACCCATTTCTTTTGCATTATGATTTTGGTGTTGCACCTGTGTGTAGCTGAAGTGCCCTATTCACACTTAAGTCAGAGTTAGACTCTGCCTTAACAAACAGACCATTTTTTTTTTACCACAAACACAAAACACACCTTTTAAGAAAGCCTTTTTTTTTTTTTTTTTTACATTGGCTTAAAGCCACTTAAGTTTCATCTCGTCTTTGTGCGAATGGATTATAAAACACACTGCAATATGTGGCAGGATTAACTTGGTATTTAGATTATCTGTTAACAAATGGAACCTTTTAAAAAAGGGATTATATTTTGATTTTCTACAGCTAGGAGCAGAAATATCAGTTTATACATGGTGAAAGGGTACTGGATGCACATTAACCTTTTCTGTTTACAATGTGCGATAAACTACTGAGAACATGCAGACATGCAAGGGGAAGCTGACTCAAAAGTCAGCTTGTTTTTTCCAACATTTTCATACAGAATGAGACTGACAGGTTACTATATATACTATATACTCTCCCACTTCAAATGACTGCATCGCATTTTTAATCGATTTAGTCTAATCCCTCATACTGAAGCTATCTGAGAATCCTGAGGAAACATTGTTGGAGTGAGCATGTCTGCAACCTTGCTGATGCTTTTAAGGCTAAGGTGTACGTTTTGAGTGAAATCTGAACAGCCTGAATATTCACTCCAAGAAACACTTGAATTTATTCAGGAAAAAGTGTTGTTGACAAGACATGGGTTTGAAGGCTGATTAGGAGATCATCTTACTGACCTTCTTCCCCTTTTCAAAACATGAGCACACAATCTTTTCAGCATCAACTGTTTCTTAAAGGTGAAGCTTATAGACAGTTATTGTACACAAGGGAACTGTGCAGGAAGGTTTCCCAAATGAAAAGCAGACAATCAATATTTCTGCAGTGTTTTCAGCAAAACGAATGTTCCTACCTGTCAATAAAATGTTATCAGACTTGCAAATGCTTGAGTTTGAACTTTAAAAATTAAAGAAAAAGGCATTTAGTGTGATGATTTGGTAATTAACTGTCAGCCAACAATAAACTAAAAAAGTAATGGTACAACAGGTTCTGATGCAAGCTTGTGGAAGAGGGTTCATGCTGTGACATTTAAATGTAGACGCTTCACTGGTTTCAGGGACTGCTAGTTCTTAAGTAAGGTCTTTCTTCCTCTGTATATTTTCATTTGTGCACAGGATACGGCTAATACATATATATATATATATGTGTGTGGTTTTCTCTAGTGTGCTAAACATTCTGCCACTGACACTCCCTGCCACCCCCACCCCCCCAATTTACTTCTGAACCAAATAATATATGGCTCCTCTCACTCAGCCTATGATATTCAAGTCTGATGCTATTATCATTCTGAAATACACAATACAGTCCACGCTACAGTGGCCAAATACCAGTTAACAATCCTGTGAGGACATATGTTCTTATCCTCACAGAGGGAGGCTGCCTTGGCGTAACAGACCAACCACATTTGAGTAGAACCACCAGACTGTAAGTGCTTAGCAGAGGCTCTGACAAATTACACATCAAAAGTACTAAAAATAAATGCATTATTGCTTCCTTCTGAAATTCAAATATGATATTTTTTTGTAGACTCTGGACCCAGTACATTATATTAACTGGGAGATGGTGCATACAAGGCACTCTTCTTCCTTTGTAGACTGACAAGAAAAAGGTCCTACAAACTAAGTGACTGTTTAGGTATGATAAGAAATACCTAAGAATATTTTGCAACCTTTTTTAGCATTCAGTATACTAGCAGACACTCCTCTCACAGTTACTTTTGAATGTTCAGTTACTGCTAAACAGCTAGCACTGGTCCTCTCTGGCTAGGTCACTCTTTTGTCTTCTATTTCATTCATCTGCTTCACTGGACTCTAACTCTACCATCTTGGACAGTAGTCCCTGTTCTACGAGCTGGAGAACCACAAGCTACAGCAAGCAGAAAACGGCTTTATGCACCACTTTGCCGAGCTAAGCGGCCTACTCTGCAGCTGCAGCTGGAGTGCATCCGCAGGACAAGAGACTAACTGGAGAGGCAGCTGATTATAATGCTCCAACATTTATTTGTCACAGGGTATTTGGCGAGTAAAATAATTGCAGAGAACACCATAGAAATGGCATTGTTGGGCGGGCACGTGTCTCCTGACCAGCGCACATGCCCCACCAACACCACTGCCGCCACAAGCAGAATCCAAAACCGTGGTAAACACTGCTGTGAACGCAATGGATCAGAAAGGGCCCATGTATCTTGGTAATCACTGAAAGTCATAGAAATGATAAACAGACAAAGGCCTCATCCAAAACAAGCATTTAATTGTTATGCTTGATAATACTGTTCTATTATATTCAGTCAGTGTTTTTGCATTCTTGACATTTTCACTGTTGAAAAACATCTCTGTTGTAACTAACGGAGATCTTTGTGTGAGGATAAAAAAAAAAAATCTCACCAGTTTGCCAGCCTGCATAATTATCCTTAAAGTGAGAGTCCCACATCTGTTACTGCACCACTACCCCTTCCATTTGTCTTGCCTTTTGTCCTTCGTACCAACCCTTCCAGAGCTCTTCCATTAGATAATGCCATTATCACAACAAAACTCATGGCAATTAAATGCAGATTACGCTGTAATTCAGAGCCTGGTGCATTAGTCTGTGTTCCATCATGGAGCTATCTAATACACTTCTAATGCATTGTGGTAGTAATGTCCTACTCTAATCCTTGGTAATGCTTAGTGCTGCACCTCCCCATGGATTAACCAAACCCTCTCAGTTTTAAAAGCATTCTGATCCGTAACCAAAGTGGCGTGAACCTCTGGAAGGTACACCTTTTATTAAGGTGAATCCATGTCACTGAGAAAAGCTGTATTATTCTAATGTGCATTATTCTCTGAGTTACAGTTCAAAGGAGGTACATTCAGGTCAGCCAGAGTTGAAACAGTTTATTGCTGTTGCTGAATGCTATTATGGTTTGCTGTTGTTGATCAGCTTGACATAAAAGTCATTTCTATTCAACAACCTGTTGTTACTAATACAACCTTTAAATATACTGTGACACATTGACCGTGGCATTTTACTTTCCACAATTTCTCTTGTTATAGAAGATTATTATTATTATATTATTAGAATATTAGAAGAAAATTAGACACTTTCAATCATAGCGTGTAGTCAGGTGATGTAAAAGGTAATGACAGAAGAAAGGACAAAACACATTTTATGTGTTTTTCTTAAATCTGGTTGCACACACCACATCCTTAATCATATTTTATTAACCTACATTAATTTGAAAGATGACACATTGTACCTTCTAGATACAATGTGTCTAGACTAAAAATTAATACCCACCTGGAATTTTTTTTTCATGAACTTAATCTTTTGAGCAGTAGTGAAACCTTAGTGTGTCGCTTAATGGTGAGTACAAAGGCATGAAACAAAAGTTAAATGTATTCACAATATAAAAGCATTTATGAGAACATTATTCTTCTGTGTTTCACAATATGCAACCTATATCAATTGAGCCTAACAGACAGAGCTCTTACTGTACTTTACTGTGCCATACAAACTTAATCATATTTAGAACTATTTTGGCAAATGATCTTTCAGTGAAGAGGAAACTGTGACTACTACTATTATCATATCATATCATATTTGTGAAATACGCTATATTGCCAAGAGTATTCAATCACCCATCCAAATCATTGAATTCAGGTGTTCCAGTCACTTCCATGGCCACAAGTGTGTAAACAAAGCACCTAGGCATGCAGACTGCTGCTACAAACATTTGTGAAAGAATGGGTCGCTCTCAGGAACTCGGTGAATTCCAGCATGGTACTGTGATATGATGCCACCTGTGCAACAAGTCCAGTCGTGAAATTTCCTCACTACTAAATATTCCACAGACCACAGTCAGCTGTTAGTGGTATTATAATAATGTGGATGTGATTGGGAACGACAGCAACTCAGCCATGAAATGGTAGGCAACGTAAAATCACAGAGCGGGGTCTGCGGATGCTGAGGTGCATAGTAAATACAGGTCACAATCTTTCTGCAGAGTCAAATGCTACAGACCTCCAAACTTGTGGAGGCCTTCAGATTAGCTGAAGAACAACGTGTAGAGAACTTCATGGAATGGGTTTCCATGGTTGAGCAGCTGCTCAGTTCCAGTGAAAGGAACTCTTAAAGCTTCAGTATACCAAGACAGTTTGGACAATTTCATCATCCCAATTTTGTAGGAACAGTTTGGGGAATCCCCCCCCTTCTTGTTCCAACATGACTGTGCACCAGTGCACAAACCAAGATCCACAAAGACATGGATGAGTGAGTCTGCTGTGGAAGAATTTGACTGGCCTCACCTCAACCTGGCAGAACACCTTTGGCATGAATTAGAGCGGAGACTGTGTGCCAGGCCTTCTTGTCCAACATCAGTGTCTGACCTCACAAATATGATTCTGTAACTAGTCAAAAAATTACCATAAACACACTCCTAAACTTTATGTAAAGTCATCCCAGAAGAGCTGATTCACTTATAGCTGCAAAGGGTAGGTTGACATCATCTTGAACCCTATGGATTAAGAATGGGATGTCACTCAAGTTCACATGTGTGTGAAGGCAGACAAGCGAATATTTTTGGCAATATAGTGTATGTTCTAACTATACTATCAGTGTCAGTTAAATTCTGTTTTGGTTAAGTGTTGCATTTTGTGTTTCTTTTTTAGGTGGCACTTTCAGATTTCATAGTCACATCAAACCTTAATATTTTACTTTTGGATACAGTGAAATAAAAAAAAAAAAAAAGGCGAAGGGCCATCTCTGTAAAAATGTCTGGATTAGAGAAATTGTTCATAACAACATCACAGAATGTCTCCAAGGATACATCACAGACCATAATGACGATGGTTAAGAGCCACATAAATATGTCCACTTAGCCGGAAGCATTAGCAAAAGTATTGTGATGCTGTTTATGCTCATGTTACCTCTGAATCACAAAGCTATACGCATGAAGCGTATTAAAACAATGACAGAAGAGAAGTCTACCAGTTGTAAATAAAAGCCTTAACAGCCATTAGAGAAGGCATTGGAACATCCTCATAGTCCAGCAGCGCACTGTGTATAGTACTAGTATGAGGTGATGGTACCAATTTACACTGTATTTCAGTTCAGGACACTGAAGGAAGGAAGGAAGGATAGTTTCTTAGACAAATATTTATTTTCTGATCAACATATACAGACAAAACTGGATTATTATTTATCACTGTGTCAAATAAATTCACTTGAAATGCAACATGTTTCAGCTGAAACTGGTGAAACTGAAAGCATACTGGCCTGGGTGAAGCCATCCAAGGCATGCTTGTAATGCATAATTTATGGTACCACAATTGTATCTGTTTGCCTACATATTTTCCCTATGGACAGCATAGGGAGAGGAGGGGTTTTCATCCAACAGAAACGTGCTCCCGTGCAGTCCTCCAAAATTTGCTCTGCACATTGCTGGACCTGAATGGCGCCGTGCATTGGTTGAATGCTGACTGGTTGACAAGTGGGCCAGAAAAGGGAAGGAAGTGACAGCTGAGTTCACCAGCAATGGGAGAAGCATCAAAAATCAAAAAAGGGGCGCCTGGGTGGCTTAGTGGTGAAGCCGGCGACCACATACACATGCTGCGGTGCGGGCGTCCCGGCCCGGCGCCGATTTGCCCGCGTGTCTTCCCCTGTATCTTTCCCCCATTTCCTGTCTCTCTCCACTGTCACAAAAAGCTGCTGTGGCCAAAAATGGGGAAAAAAAATACAGAATAAAAAGTGCAGACAGTCATTTCTTTTTAACATTCAGTTTCACTTCAGCTCTTTGTATATTATAACTTCACTCTTCTCCACTGCTGGCTGATGGAACAACAACAGAACAAGCAAGAGTGGCCCACAGACCTGCTGTACCATATACTATATACACTGTTTCCACTGACAACAAACACTCTCTGCAGGTAGATGGACCGTCCACAGACTGCCATAAGTGGGACGGAATGAGCGTGACTGTCTTTGCTGCTTTACCCTGAAAATGATCAATCTAAGAAGCTCATCTCTGTGAAGACATTCTATACTTTAACTGAATATAACCACATAATAACAGAATTTTAAAAAATTTAAAATACCAGATGATACAATATGCAATGTGCTCTTTATGTGGATTACATTGAAAGCCATCACTCACCACATTCAGGGAGCAGATGGTGATATATGTGCCTACATTAACTTAAACACAATCTGCATGTGTGTATATGAATTTATGTGGTCTTTATAATGAAACAAATACAGCAGAACAAACAACAATCTGTGCATTTGGTCACTCAGGCTGAGCAAATAATTTCATGCAGCTGTAACTTCTGGTGATGACTGCGAAGATAACGCCCAATGAAATTTGTCATCATCAGGATTATTCAGTACTCGGTAATCCATGGGTGACTTCAGTGCGACAGATTGCAGCGATCTGGTGTTTTTGCTGTGGTGTTCAGGAGGGGGGGGGGTTGGTAAGTCTACACAAGAAAATCTAAAAGCCTGGAAGCCTGTGAAATCAAGAAAAATAAATAATACAGTCAAACTGTTTCATTCCGAAACTCCCCCAGGATACGACAAAGGAAGCTGTTGTTCAAAATCTGTCTGTGTGACTGATTCATTAAGTCTGCATCCTGCTTATCAACTCCAATAACTCACCGTTCCACAAGCCTTTGGAGATGTGAGTTTACCATACTGATTCTTTTACCAGCTCAGTAAATAACAACAAAGCAAACATGCAAAACCGGGCAAAAATAAATAAATAAAGTGACTGACAAGTCTACACACTGTGCTGAAAAATGCATTACAGCTCCATGTTTCTGCTGCCGCCAAGATCACACTTCAAAGACAAAAGAAGGCGGGAAGATTACAGACTCAGACTCATGTGATCAAATGTTACTCTACCATAAATGGTAAATTCTTCCCTAACTTGCAGTTATGGATCTGCAAAGAAATCAAGCCTTGATCAATAACCCCTAAGAGTGCCTGGGCCTTAGATGTTGACCTCTGAGGATCAGAAGCCTTTTGATGTAAATCAACACACTAAAACTGAGCGTTTTATTTAACTGCAGAAGCCAACTGTGCTAAATGGCAAGGCAGATGATTCAGCTTAGGGTACCGCAGACTGCAGAGGCCTACTTTGCGTACAGACAGATGTGGGATTTGTGACTTGTTGATATTACAGCATCGATTCCGCAGTGCTGAGAAGGACTGTTCCCTGCTGCTCGCATCCAGCCTAAAAGTTAATCCCAGTAAGCAGGCACACTTCCTACGAGCAAATGACAGAGCAACAGGTGGTCTCATTCACAAATATAAATGGTCTGTCTGAGTGTTTCATTCAAGTAAAAGCTACAGTTAAGCTCCCATTAAGCACCTATGATACAATTATACCCCTCAGAACTGTCGACCCTCTGAAAGTAGCCTTAATCATCTAAATGGACCGTTACAAAAGCCATCAGAGGTCTGTTTAATAGGTCAAACTAGCCTAACTACCACATAGTGTCGCATTCTGAAAGTGTGGATGGATACACTATGTATGGATTTGAACACTTGGTTATATGATTTGCTGTTCTCTTGTTTTGCAAGAGCTTGTTTTGCTACTGTGTGTATGCAACGGAAGGCAGCAAGAGCAACATGCAACAGCAAAGACAATGGCAGCATCAATGAATGAATGAAGGCTTTCCGGGCGAGAAAAAGGAAGTCGTAGTTCTTATTGGAAATGCAGGATGGCTTGTGGCTGCATTGCATTATGTCATAAAGTTCAGAGGCTGGTGAGCGCAGAAATATTCTCAGCCTCTTCTATGATGGATTGCTTCAGACATGATTGCAAAGCAGTGAGTTTAAAAATAAAACAATTCTTTAATAATCATGGGAACCTTCACATTTTTCTTATAATAAACTGAGTCACATGTTTTACAGCTGTGTTTGTGGCTGTCACAAGTTACATATTTCCAAAGACAAGTCTCATAAAACTAGTGCAATAAATATCAATTATACCCAGCCAAATGGGGACTCACTCTACAGCTGAGACTGAGACTCTGGCTCACCATGCGGTATCTGCATGCTCTCAACTTGAGTCCATTACGAGCTGCCAAAACGCTTCCTCTTGCAGGAGCTCAAGGTCCCCGAGCAAACACAGAACAGATGCAATAACACAAAGGTGCTGGCAGTCCATTCTTTTATACCTAGCTCTACATGAGCATACACACAGATGTCTTACCATGCAACAGTACAGAAAAACTGAGGCTCAAGGCCAAGAATGAATCACTCGCCGTACTAAAGATTGAGTGTATGCCACTTTTATGAAAATTCATTCAGATTTTTTGTTGCCTAAAACAAAAGCTGAGCAATGCTGATTCTACAGTAGGCGAGTGCAAAAACAGGTTTGACAGTTTCATCTTCAAAATGTGCTACTTACCCCCACAAGCGAAGTATTGTTCTTCCAAAGCAATGTGGACTATTGTGAAGAATGGCCATCAAGCAGCTAGGCTGCAATCATTGCAGGCAGTGGCAGTTTTTGTTGCAGACCAAATTTTGTTATTTATCATGTCCTTAATTTACAGAGCTTCACAGGGCTATGTAGCACTCATGAGCTTGACCAGCAACAATCACTAATTGAGCTGTGACAGCCCTTTATACCATGCTGCTGATGAGCAGATATATTTCTCAACATGTAATTAAGCCATGTAACAATTTTATAATAATATTATATTATAAACTATAATAAAATTACCACACACAAGTACTGCATTTCCATTAAAACAATATAACCCCAGTTAAAACTTAAAAAAAAAGTCCCCCACCCAATTTCCTCCCTGGAACCTTAAAATAGTGTTCAGTCCTCCAGAGACGCACCTGCCCAAACATCCCAGAGATGACAAAGGAGAAAACTGTTGAATAAGTGCACTAAAATTTGCACTCATCCACAATAGACTGGACAAATACAATTACCCACAATTTTAACCACTTGGTAATCAATTATATTGTGACTAATATTGCCTCTTTATCTTACAGCACTCGTCCACCACAGACTGAGCAGCCACCCAAGTGTCCGGAAGACAGACCCACACCAACCACCAAAATGCACAGCAATCAACAAACAATCAAGAGTTCTTATGTGCACATTTATGCTTCTTAGTGTGCAAATGTTTTTCCCTACATGCAGTGCTAAATAATGCACAAATGTGCCCGGAAAAGTGTCCGCTATTACCTAAAATAAAATCCAGTTTACTCTGAACCTGTAGTAAAACACCTCTTAACTCCAAATATGTTTTCTGGTAAGGCTTATAGGCTTCGCAGACATAGCATAACCGTGGAGTTGACATCGCTGATGATCAAATCAGAGTTAGTATCAGAGGTAAGCTAATGGCTATATATTCAAATCCAGGATCGGAGTCAACACGCAAGATCACAAATCCAGAAACTCAGCAAAGCCCTGTAATGCCTCGCTGCCATAGCTTTATTTTCCAACTGATGGAAGGCAACTCTCACATGACGTAAGCATGACAGCAGGAACATGGACGTCATCCCACCTGTGATTGCTCAGTCGGTCCCCTTCCTGCACTCAAATCCCCTTATCAAACTGTGGAACAGATTTGGGCTACATAATGTGTACCAGCATGCAATCAGGAACTGAACAGGGGTCTATTATCTCATGGCATGCAGGTGTCAGAGGATGCATTTCCCTCTGTTTAGGAGCTGTCCTGTACAAAAAAGACAAACACTGTTGCACCAATGGGTGGACAACAATCTCCATGAAAGCCAGGAAGGTAATCTCTTCCAGATTCAGAGTTGTGAAGCGCTGCAGCAAGGGAACAACAAACACTAAAACAGTATTTAAAATGCTGACATATTTGACTGAAAATCAGTGTTGAGTTTAAATGCAATATTTATAATAAATCCTCACTGTGTAAGCACTGGGATTAACATATTCCAACACAGTCTCTGCAGGATGATGTAGTTGACAACCAGCACAGTTTTTTTTATGCAAACATTACCTTATTCAGCGTCAAACACATTAGAACTGTGCAGCACAACACAGCATTTCCCCCAAATGCATAATGGGAATTAAGGTGATAAATAATGCAGGCTGTCATGATGGATTAGTCTAATCTTAATGCTGCTGCTCTGAATTGATTGTGAAAAAAAAAAAAAAAACAGGAAGCGAGGTGAAAGCCTTTCAGGGAAATCTAAAATGCCCAAAACATTTGCAAGCTAGCAGCTCCACTTCACCACTGAGAATATCACTGACACTTTATCCAATCGTGGCTTAAAGACAAATATATAGTGTGTATCAGCAGTGTTATTTATTTGCTTTTAAGTTCCTCCAATACATTTGCTATCGTTTTTCAACACTGAATATGTCTGATCAGTTTAAGCACTCCTAACAGACAAGTGGGCATTTGTCTAAAACGTTACATGACCACACACTTTAATCAAGAAGCTCTGGGTTTCTCACAATTTCGTCAGACAATATGAATGTGGTTTATTGATTTCTAAGCTTCTGACACTGACTACACTCCTATTTTAATCAACCCAGCAGTCTATTTTCTTACTTTTGGCATGAGTAAGAGTAATTAACTGTGCTGACATGCTTCCAAAATATGGGTGACTTACAACTTGATACTGTATCTCAGTGCCTCCAGTGTATGCGCTGATGGAACAACACAGTAGACAACTTAAATTACTTTCATTTTACCACTAACCTTACAAAAGAACACAATATTTTGAGCCGAGGAGAGCAGGACTCCTCCTGGAGTGATTACTGGAGTTTGTTATCATGGCAACTGTCAAAGAGGAAATATCTCTCCCTGTATCTCTCAACAGGCACCAGAGTAAACTGTACATGTTCCTTGGAACAGTCTCCAATTTAAATGTGTCTATCATTGTGTAATGACTATAAACGGTAAAGGCATCAATGTGCTTGACAGACCTCTTGACCTCTGAGAAGCATTGATTTTACTGGTTGATGCCAAGTGGAAACCACTGAAAAATCAACCCTATGTGGCGGTGCAACAATTTGGGTACTTACCCAAGGCCCCTTTGTCTGTCAGGAAGCCGTAGCACCTCGCTGTCTGCTAGGCTTCACGTCTGCTAACTGAAGTCTTTAAGGTTGACTTCTGTGCAATGTTTGTGCCGTTAGTGCCTTTTGGAGCATTTTTATGGAATTATCTGACAAATAATATGGTTTGCTGCGTGGCTAAACCAATCTAAAAAGCTTGTGCTTTTATTTTGGTGAGCGAAATTATGTTTTATTAGTTTGTCAAGAGAGCTGATAGCTTAGTACTCCAACCTCTCATTCAAATATGGCTCTGTGCTGTAAGCTGCAGACAAAATGCTAACACAGAGGCTTCAAAAATGCATAATCCAAGATCAGTGTGATGTCCATCTTTTAAATACAGTCTATGGTTGATATTGCTTTTATTTTATCGGGATACATGTTGACTATTTTCAAGTAGCTCTGGTCAAAATACAAATCTGCAGCACATGCTGTATATTTGACATCTGAATTTTTTTTTAACAGAATCCTGTTACCTACTTTGGTATATATATCACATATTTTTGATTAATGTAACTATAGACACTGAAAAAAATAATAAAACATATTTAATATGATTCATGTTTTTAATATTGAAATGATTAAGTAACTGGATGTCCTGCATGTGTAACAGGCTTATTAGATGTAGTCTTTTACTAACTGATGCTTATCAGTTTATTGCACCGTCTATTCCCTTTCTTGTTATTTCTAACCATCAATGATCGACGAGTGTCTGTCTAATAAAGGTCTGAAGTATCCACTAGAAGACATCTACAGAAAATTCTGTGCACAAATTCTGAAACAATGAGAAATAATTAACAACTTTAAAACTTTTCAAAATAGTAAATTGCCTATAAAAGCAGAAAATTTGTACTTTGAACAAAAAACTGAAAGAGGATTTTAGACAATTGAATATTAACAATTAGACTTAAAATGTCTTTTTTCTGATGTTTTGAGGGAAACTGGTTAAAATAAAATGCCACAATGACCAGAGTTTGCATATGAACAAAAGTCAAATCAGTAAGTTGATAACATCTGCACAGCACGTGTGCATCCCTAGATAAAGCCCTTATGTAATCCAATAGTGGCTGTCTGAAAAGACAGAACAAGCATCCTATAAACAGATCCAGTGCTTTGCATAGCAGTGTATATCTTCAGGGGACCAAGGAACAACTCTAAATATAGCTTAAATTGAACTCTGCCCTTTCCCTCTATGTCTCATAGACACATGCACACACACACATATGCCACACTGCCTCTTCTCTGCTCTACTCCACTCAGATGATCTCTGAATCTTGTATCTTTCTCTATCTCTAACTCTGGGCCAAAATAGTATCAAGGTTGCAGTTTGAACATCATATTCCAGAGAGCACAAATGGGCAGTGTATCAAAAGAATACCCTTCAGAAACTGAATATTTCCGCTGTTTACCAGCAGGAAATAAAAGGATTGCATATGTGAGAGTGCGTTTGCGCTGAGAGAAATAAAGAAAGGCAGTGTCCTTAAAGGAGCAAACCCATGGCCTGTGATCAGGGCACAGGGAAAAGTATGGGGCAGCTTTGTGACAGAGAGCAAACAGAGCAACAAGCAAACAGGTAGAAAGATAGCAACAGGAAAAGAAACAATAAAAGCTTGCAGTGTTTTGCTACAGATAATTCATCAAAGCTGTTAGCAATGGATCTGTCTCTTTGTTCTAAGTATACCGCTGCTTTAGAGGAGAGAGAAAAAAGAAGCGAGATGAAGGTGCAAACAAAGGCACGACCACTACGGCAGCAGAGATAAAGCAACAGATGTTGCAGAGTGGTCTGTGTTTCCAAAGCCCTAACTGAAACTGATGCCATATAAGACTCCCAGCATCACAAGGGTTTCACGGCTCTGTCATAAACCTTTTCTTTTCACATTATCATAATTTTTTTCAAGGACCAAATGATGAAATCAAAATGATGTTAAAGGTTTTGAAAACTAATGCCTATCCTCTGTGTTTTTCTTTGAAGTTGAAATCTCTTCTGCAATTTGGTTAAGTGCATTTTTTTTTAAAGAATCAAGAATACCTACTAAATTATTAATTTTTTTTTTTTTTGCATGCCCACAATCTGAAGAGCCACTTATGAGCATGTCCATGGATTAGTACTTTAAGGGACACTCAGTGAGGATTTTAAACCCTTGGTAATTTCTACTCATTGCTTTTACAAGACTAAATGATTATAATTGCATTGCATTTGAGAGACCAAGCTAAGTACAGTGCTTGCAAAAATCAGCTGTTTTACTTCTACATATTAAATAAATGACTGGTGTGGATTTTAGAGATTATATTATTTTGTAATATCTTGTGCCGCTGGCTTCACTATTATACTGCAGACATGCCCTGTTTTTAAAATAATTTAACTGTAAAAGCATTACTCACCCAGGCATACATTAGTGTTCAGACCACCTGAGGTTAAGATTGTAATAAACTCTCATGCCATTCATGAAAAGATGGAGTTTATTACAGCCCCCCCCGGAGAAGTAAAAACAAGAGCCAATGCGTTGTTCTCTCTACGAAGCACTAATCTCCCACTCAACAGAAATGGTGCCCTTAAATGCCGGCTTCCTGCTCTTAATGCCTATGCTTTCACATCCATGTTGGACAATTTGACATCATTAGCCAACACTCACAATATATAATTGCTATATAATTGCCAGTGTTGGCTACCCAGCAATATATAATGAATCTAAGGGAAGGGTTTAAATAAGCTGTCTGCACACAATCTGCCTTTTCAGTTTAACACTGACACTAACACTGATGCTGAATCCTTTGTATTAAATGATGTAGCATTTAAGTGGAACAGAAAAACACTAAGAACTGCGGTGTTTGAGCCGCTGTAAAAATACTAACAGTGAGAAATGAGAGCGTAAGAAAAAGAGAAGAATACATGCACCGCGCGGTGTGAAAAGAGCCCTTTGGCCATCAAGGAGTTCACCTTCCCGTGGACTGTCAACACCTTATTAGGATGGAACTGTGGCGGATGTGGACAAGGATATTCTGAATAAACAGTGAGCAGCACAGGACTAACAAAGTCACGGTGCAGCGACGCAGTTTAAGAGACGAAGACATCTGCAGTCACTATGATTTTTCTTTAACTGTCAGAGCCTGATCAAACACATCAACATCAAAGAGGTAACAAGGTTGATTAGAGTAATCCCTGCAACAAGGTTCTTAAAGTCATCACATTTGCTTGTATAGCTGAGCATCATGTACTGCTCCCTCTTAGGAGTTTGGGTTTCTCTACGACACACCAGCGGGTGCTCCCACAGTTAGATACTGAGCAAGGTTTGAAAATGAATTGTGTACAAAAAAGCAGAAGTCATAGGTCAGCTTCAAGAAACCATTATATGAGAACATATCCATCAACTGCCTCAGCACTCCAGAAATTACCTGTATTACAGCCAGCGTATGGAGATGAAAACAAGACAGCAATCACTACATCACAGGAATACCCTTTCTGAATCAAAAGAAGACCATCTTTCTTTTTTATTCTGTCTTCTACTCTACTGATGTTTTAGCTGTTCAGATGTAGCTTCTAACAGGCGTGTTTAAATTATAGTCAGTACAAAGAGGAGGTTTATGGGTATTATTCAATTGATTTTGCATTTTCTGCCATTTTACACAAAGGCCAGCAAGAACATCAATTTTTGAGCATATGTTTTTGAGACGTGAGTAACGATTTCCTGCTTCGTATCTGTCAAAGGAGACAAAAGCAAGGATTTATAGAGTTAGATGGACTCAAAAGCTTGTTATTAATAAAATCTAAAATAGGATCAATACTGTGGGATTGTAATGGCTTTGTGTTTTACACTGGCAGGGAGCAATGGCCTTATAATACCATCTATAATCTCCTTGGAAAGTCCACTTGAGGTAGAAATTCTGGAATGGCACGGTATGGATGCTGAACTAAAACTCCTCTGTGTCACACAGGTGTCCTGAAGAAAGCACCTGTTCCCCAGAAATGGTTTTCAGGGTTTTTCAGTGGCCAAAAGACTTCTGTGACTCACTAAAACGATGTTTATCTGAATGTCAAGCAGAACAGGAATAAACCATCAGATTAAACTTTGGCAAATCAAAAGATGAAAAATAACAAATTCCTATGCATCCAAAAAAAAAAACCCTCAAGTTCCAAGATTTCCAGAGGTGGAGTGAGGTTAACGAGGTCTGAGCAGTAAATCAGCTGAGTGACATGAGTACAAATCGCCTGACTGCATTACAGCGTCATCTGAATGGTGATTTGAGATATACCCTGCTGCACAACGGCAGCAGGCCAGGAGCTTGAAATAAGACTCTGCAGGAAAAGTAGCCAGGAGACGACAGACAGATTTGTTCACAATACAGATCTAGAGAGGTGGTTACTGATAGGCTTGTCTGTTTCCACAACATTAACTTGGCTGCAGTATTTTATTTCGAGTGTCATGTTGAGGGATCTGATTTGTTTTTTCACCTGTGCCCACAAGTATTACTACTACATGCTAAAATGTATCATCATTACTAAGATGCAACAGGTATACATTCACTGGACATTTTATTAGGTACACCTTGCTACCTTAGTTCTTCGTCAAACAGACTCAAAAAAAATGGAGGAAGCACTCCTCACAGATTTTGCTTCATATTGACATGACAGCATCACACAGTTGCTGCAGACAGCACATCCATGATGTGAACCTCCTGTTCCACCGTATCCCAAAGGTGCCCTATTGCACTGAGATCTGGTGACTGTGGAGGCCATTTGAATACAATGAACTCAATGGCACGTTCAGGAAACCAGTTCTGAGGTGATCTGAGCTTTGTGACATGGTGCGCCATCCTGTTGAAGCAGCCATCAGAAGACGGGCACCCTCTGGTCTGGCAGGATGCATCCATGTATTTGTGTTTTTTATGCCAAATTCTGAGCCTACCGTCTGAATGTCACAGCAGAAATTGAAACTCATCGTTTTTCCAATGTTGTCCAATTTTGGTGAGCCCATGCAAATTGTAGCATTAGTTTCCTGGTATTAGCTGACGGGAGTGGCACCTGGTGTGGGCTTCTGCTGCTGTAGCCCATCTGTTTCAATGTTCAATGTCTTCTGCACGCCTTGATTGTAACAAGTGATCACTTGAGTTCCTGTTGCCTTCCTATCAGCTCCAAGCAGTCTGGGCATTCCCCTCTGACCTCAGGCATCAACAAGGAATTTTCACCCAGAGAACTGCCGCTCACTGGATATTTTCACTTTTACAGACTGTTTTCTGTAAAAACTAGAGATGGTTGTGTGAGACAATCCCAGCAGATCTGAAATATCAGTATCTGAAATACTCAAACCAGCCCATCTGGCACCAAGGACCATGCTACATTCAAAGTCACTTCAATCACCGTTTTTTTCCCCATTCG
This sequence comes from Archocentrus centrarchus, assembly GCF_007364275.1. NCBI lineage: Eukaryota > Metazoa > Chordata > Actinopteri > Cichliformes > Cichlidae > Archocentrus > Archocentrus centrarchus. The sequence goes on along the minus strand of NC_044346.1, from coordinate 27,136,358 downwards.
GTGGATCATCTTGACCATGCACTGAGTTGTTGCCATGTGATTGGCTGATTAGATATTTGCATTAAATATCAGTTGAATAGGTATACCTTATACAGTGTTCAGTGAGTGTGTGCTAATACTTAATCTATTAGTTATTTTCCAGGCTAACTAATTTGTAAATAAAAAGGCAAAAACTGCCCACTGCAATTTTCTGAAGCCCAAGCTCACATATTCAGGCAGTTGTTCTCATCCAATCAATAGCTTAATCAATATTTCAAAAGGCTTTTGCAGTAATCAAATTGATTTATGTACTTATCGCTTTTGCTCAGATTGGCTCAGAGACACAAACGAATTCAGACATCCCAAATGACCAAACTGTTACGTACTCTATCTTTTTAATCCTAAAATGTTTTAAGAAAAATCCATGCAAAAATAAACACATTAACTGAGCTTAAATATATAACATGCAACCTTGAATGACCAAATTCAAGCTTACAACACATAAACTACACTTGATGATGTAACACAGTGGAGCCCAGCCTATTCTTAGAAAAGGGACATTTACTCGGCTGAAAATTAAATGTCACTCTTGTTATAGAAATGCCACTCTCCAGTTCATCACTTTGTCATTTTCAAGTAGTCACTGAGCAGCTCGCTGCCTCTGCTGGAAGACTTGACCCCTATTTTATAGAAGCTTAAGTTTAATATTTGATGGCTAAGCAGATGTTTGAAAGTAGGGACCTTTCTCTCTTTGAATGGCTGCAGTGTAACCAATCACGTTTGTCTTGATGAGGCAGTATCATTATTTATTTACAAGGTCCTCACTTGGATTTATGATGGAATAATAAAGGTGCGGCCAGGCTTGAGCACAGAAGAAAAAGCTCCAGCACACCATCTGTGTTTACGTTTTGTAAGTGTACGTGATGGTGTGATGGCCTTCCACCCCTGAGTTTATCATCTCCTGTATCAGAAGCTGTGACAGTAACAATGGGGCAGGAGGAAAATGGCAACTTGAAGTGAAAGCAGAGGATAGGGCTTGCGGACACGCTGACGATAATGTCAGGTTATGCAAAAACATGTTAGGCTATCAACACTCTGACACCTTAGAGTGACTCATTACCGAGCCTGTTTTCAAGTAGGAGCGAGGCTTGAGAACAGGCAACATCTCACTTGTGTGAGAGGCGATCACATAGAAGAGTGGGTGTGAGGTTGTTGGCAGTCATGCCCACGGGTCAAACATGGATTTCCATGTAGACATGGGCTAATATGCATGTTCCTATGCGTAAACATTAACCAGACATACCGTATGGCCTTAAAGACACTATAAACCATCTACATTTATAAGTAAGATGAGCAATGATTCACTTAAAACCTCTCCGTGTCTCATTCTTCCTGACACTCTCAAGAGAGTAGTCTATGAATCACAGAGATTAAACACTCTGTGTGACAAAGTGTTTATCTTTAAGTTTCCAACTGAAAGAGAGTCTTCTGTCTTTGAGAACCATGCACATCCTGTAGGTAGTTCATGTATAGTTGGTGGTTTTGATGCAGTAATTTAGCAATGCAGCAACAAAGGCTGTACAGACGAAAACTGCAACAATGCAACACTGACAAAATCTGCCTGCGCTGCAATTTGGTTGCAAATGTCAATTATAATTTAGGATTGTGCAACATTGAAACACAATATGATGTGACATTTTCCTTTTTCTGATGAACTTTTAACTGAACGTGGTGATTTTGGACAAATAAAACTAACAAAGATGAAAATATGACACCTGAACGTAGGTAGGTGTCACATAAATGACGACTACCTGCATCTAGTCTGAAGCTTCACTTTAATGTGAACCATCCCTTGTGGAATGCTAAGGCTAAAGCTACAAAGCAACAAACACTGGAGAAGAAGCACTTCTGAGGCTCTGACTAGACGACTGGCATTATTACTTCCTTCTTCAGGAATGAGGTTATTTTCTCCTCCAACACCACTCTCTCTGTGACAGTGGGGGGAGTGCAGTACGCAGAACGCCATTAAAACATGAAAGCTCGTGGCAGAACTGCAATGGAAGCCCTTTCTCAGCATTTTGACTGGTCAGGGAGGGAGAAGGCTGTAGAGACGTACAGACTATGGTTAGTGATCTCTCAGCGGGAGAGCAAGGAGGGCCCAATGAACGTCACTCTCACAGCTGCAAGGCGGCCTGCACATCGAGCTTGAGTGTAAAAAAAACTGAGTCTGACCTACAAGAAGGCTCCACTCACTTCTCCAACTAAATCTTCCTTCTTCTTTTTTTTTAAGTTCTTTGTTCATTTCGCTACATGTATGCAGAGCCTGAGTGTCAGTTGTTGGACATTATCCGCTCTGCTACCTGGGCAATTGTAGCCAGACTAATGCTCTGGCAAGTCCACAGATTTTCCACATTAGATGAGGAATTCAGAGACTACACGCTTGCTGAAGCTCAAAACTGTGGTTAATAGGAAAACCATCTCCAGTGATGCTGGTGATCTCAGGGCCAGTGCAAGCCAAGAAAACTGTCCACTTTGTATCTCTTCTCTATCCCTCATTCTCTTTCTGTTTTCTAAAACTGCCTTACCTGTCATTCTTCAAATTCTATTTTAAGATAACACATTTAATGCTCAGCACACTTCATTTACTCTAGTTCCACTACTTCCAATAAACACAGGTCTACAAGGACAGAGCTTCACACGTCACATCAAACTGCAGTCATTACTTTGATTAGCAAAACTTTGCATTTAATGTAACACCATGGATACACCTGGATAGTCCCACAGATATCAAAAGCATTACTGAAGCTTCCAAATACTTGGTTTACACTAAAATATAGCAAGTAATGATGACCACATGTGCCATAAACCAGCAGAATAGGCAGAAGTGGCGCTCGCAGGCATTCACGTGTCATTTTCTCTTATGGTTGTAGGAATGAAATGGAGGTAGTGTGGCAAAATTCATGAAAAAGTGACAAAAATGTATCAATCCTAAATGTGATGATTTGAGTAACAGTACCAAAGTAAAGTCTATGTCTAGATTTGTCAAACAAAGAACAATATTTTGTTAAATGAGAAAATAGTTCTAAACCTATGCTTAATATACTGTACATGTCTCTCTCTCTCTCTCTCTCTCTCTCTCTCTCTCTCACACACACACACACACACACACACACACGGACGGACGTTTTTAACTGAAGACCTCACAAATCAGTGAATTTTGTTTTACCTTGGCACTGGAATCCTTGTTTTCCAAATCCCCTGTGAAAAGAGAGTAGGACAAATTGAGCAGTTGTTCACTCTCACTCCTTTAAACATGTGCACAGTGGATCCATTCATTCATGCGCACATGCATTCATTCAATCCAGGGACCACGTGTTTCATATTACACCACAATTAAAGAAGAGCACTGCAGGGTTTTTGGTATTTCATGTTTTGCTGAAAGCGCCACCGTCCTCATAAGAGGCATTTTTCTGACTGCGGTGTGGACGAGCTCGACTGGCCTCGAGGAGCCCTGACCTCAGCCCAATCCAACACCTTTCGAACAAACTGAAATGCCAGCTGCAACTGAACTGATGCTCTTGAGGCTGAATGGGAGTAAATCATAGTGGTCTACAATCACATCGCTGTAACGGCTAGGTGTCCAGATCCTTTGTGGCCATGCAGACTATGTTCTACTGCTGACTTTATTTGGGTTTAATCACAATGTCATTGCAGAAATCCTCATTAACATCAAAGCTTGCATGGGAAAGCTTTGTCCCTATAAAGAAAAGCAACAAGTTGTTTGCCTTAATATTTATGATTATACTGAGCTTGTGCTTTGCACTAAGGAGTGGCACTTAGTTGGACATAGGTCACTGTGTAAAGCTGTGAGTGCTATAAGCCACAAGCAATAAGGGCCCTTGGATAACACACCCACTTAAACAGAGGAGGAGTGTGCATGTTGGTATGTTGGTTTAGCTCTGCAAAGCTGTTTGCAGGTTTCCTCCTCTTACATTCAAGATACAACATAAATGTGAAAATTAACAGTTTTTTTTTTTAAACATTCACATACTGCAATCAAAAACCTACAACGCAGACTGGAATTGCCTGCTGTATATGGATGGAATCAGTCTATTTACAGCATTTGTAAACTTATAACACATTCTGTCACGTTCTGCAAATGCATTTCTCCTCATGAGCCACAAATGGGAAAAAAAAAACAAAACAATGCAACATAGGGACAACAGTCTGTGCCTCAACTGAACAGGATGTGCACATGTTGAAATTAGTCTATGTAGAGTTGATGAAATGCTTTTCTATATTTGCTCACTCTGTCAGTCAGCTGCAGAACCAAGACGATCTCAGAACCGGCGCTTCAGCTGTTTCCAAGTCAAAACCAGAAGCTTAAAATCGAGAATCTGAACAAGCCATCTGGGTGCCAGGAAGGGGAACCTATTACTCATCCGAATACTTTAAGCAGGCCCAGTCTTGACTGTGTAGCGGCAATGGGTTCATCACGGAAGCTTTTGGCACAGTTTTCACTTAGTTGTTTTTGTCTTGCAGGAATGTGCTGCATCCTTTGACGCGGTCCTCACACAGATTTATTGAGACCGCAAAGACAAAAATGATTGCCTTAATTACAGCGTTTCTTACTGAAAACTGTCCTAGTTCTGTAGTTAACAGATTACCATACAAAATGTAACGTTAATAGACTAAATAAATGGGAGATCTGACAAAAACGCAATAGACTGGGGTCCCTGGAGAAGCGTGGAGCTACTAGGGAAGATTATGACGACGTTAGTACTCCTGTGCTGACTCTTCTCTAGTAAGAAAGTCTTTAAGAAGTGCAGGGATCGCAGGATTATGAAGGGAAAGTTAGCCTGCAGTTGTGTTACATCACCGAGCAGAGTGTAGGCTCTCGACTGAAGTTATCCAATATGCAACAGGCTGCAGTCAGGCAAGGGGGTGGAGGTGGGTGACGGAAAGCTTACCAGATGAAGTCCGTGCAGTGGCTGCAGAAAGTCGGTTGCTTGAAGAACCTGGCTATGAATTTATGGTTCTTGACCTCGTGGACGTTTTTTTGCCTCAAAGCACCTTTCCGAGCAAACCTATTTGCTACGTCCGAGGAGGACGCCTCGATCAAATTTACTTCAGACATGTCCTCTTAAAAACAAAGTATTAAATGCAACAGCTTTGTGTTGTTATCTGGAGGTGTTTTTCAGTCCGTTCAGACGCACAGCCCTCAGTGTCGCGACAGAAGAGTGCGGAGCGGCGGTCTTCGCTGGAAACACTGTACTTACTGTCTGAGGGCTTTCCCTGCCTGTCTTCACCACTGGGCTGCTCCACTGACAGAGGTGCACGGTGTCAAGTTAGCTATACTGAAAAGGGTTGCATCCGGTCTCAACCTTCAAAATAAAAGCCCCCGCTCTCTTTTAATTAAAGATGAGAGGTCGTTTTACAGCATCCTGAAGCATACCTACCAAACCTGCTACCTGTGCCATGCAGAAAATCCAGGTTAATATAATTGGGCATGCAACCTTTAGAGTTAGATCTTAGGACTAGACTACTGAGGCTTTTATTTGCATTCTGCGGTGCATTTGCATTTCCTAGTGGCAAAACGTTTCATCAGTACTATATTTAAATCGAACATAAAAACCCAGTTGTTCTCACTCCCACTGAATGGTTAAGTAAACAGGTAAACAAAAACACTAAAAAAAAAGTGTTTATTTGCTCACGTGAAGATCAGAAGGCTGTCAGTCAATAATGCCGTCAAGCCTTTTTATGAATTATTTAGTCTCTGCCGCAGCTGTGCAGACGGCATGTGGAGCTTTTATTGAAAAGGGCTATATTTTTGTTCTTTCCTTTAAAAGTAAGTAGGGTCATAATAACTGCATGCTGGAAATAACTATGATTCTTTTTTTTTAAAATATCAGTATTTTGTCAGTAATGCAAATATGGGCTATTGTAAATAATTGTGTAATTGCTGTTTTTATATGCTTTTGTGCAGTTTTGATTACGGCCTGTCGTCACCACCACACTGTCATTTTAATTTGCAGAAAACGCAACATGCCGTGATTTTGTACATTAACTAGACACTTATTATTAGTAGTAGTTTTTTGTTTTTGTTTTTTATTTTCTATAATCATCATGATAGTAGCTTTACCGTGATTTTATTTTTAATAATTGAGTTTCATCAGCTTACAATTATTTTGTGGGGTTTTTTTTTTATTATGATTTGAAACTATACTTGTTTTTTCACCCACACCCATGACAAATAAAACAAACAAGCAATAAATCCTACCTTAATGAAGATGATAATGTTTAGTGCGTGTTTTTCCAGAGTCCAGTGAAGGAAAACGATTGGAAAAGCACGGCTTTTTTTTTTTTTTTCACGATGCAGTATAATTCAACAGTTTTTCAGGGTCCCCAGTATCTCTGTGTCTGTACCGCCTTTAATCTTATTCACAGAAAGCTGTTCACAGTGCCCTTTTTGTCTAACAATACATAAAAGCAGCACACACCAACGTTTTAAATCATGAAAAGGAGCCAATGAAAGCATTCTGCATATCCACTCTATCAAACGCAGAGCATTCATTAACCACGTTTTTCTTAGCTCCTGAGAAAATTTGACCACAGCATTTGGGTTATACTACTTATACTACTGATACTGGTTGCTTAAATCAGCGAGTAAGGCATTAAATAAAATGCTCAGTCTGTAATGGGGTAAAGCAGTGGCTATAGCTCAGAGTTTATACTGACCAGCGAAACTTATATACTAATATAGCCTAAAGCCTGCTAAACTATCGACAGCTCAGCTATTGGATCGTTTTCCTCGGTTAATGTGTTGCTTTTATTTTGAAGACAAACTTCCTGGCGGTTCTCTTGCGTTTCTTTGTGGACTTTGACGCTGCTCCGCGGCTCTTCCTCCTGTTCTCTCGGACTGATGTCACCCACCAGGATCTGCTGTGGGAGGGAGGAGGCCCCTGATCCTACAACAGGAATTTTAGGATGGGGCGTCATCGCGTGGAGAAAATAGTGCAATACATATTTTCACTTGACCGGCAGAATGTGTAGAAAATTCCGTTTTTGTGCACGCATCTAGACAGATCCACTGGTTCAGCTTGTGCTGTCGTTTAGTCAAATCAATTAGGTCATAAAACCAGTGCCACTGCAACCAGTGGCAATTCCATATCTTCACAGTCTGGGACTGAACTCAGTCCTCCAAGATGGCAATGCTCGTCCCCAGAGAGCAGGGTTTATCTGAGAATTTGGGAGTGGAGAGGATGGGATGGCCTACCTTGCAGTCCTGACCTCAACCCCATCGAACACTTGTGGGATTAGCATGGGCGTGCTGTTCATGCCAGAGTGACCAACACAACCACACTGGCTGACTTGAGACAAATGCTGGTTGAAGAATGGGATACCATCCCACCGCAATGTGTGACTGAGCTGCTGACCAGCATGATGAGGAGTTGCCAGGCTGTTGCGGCTGTGTATGGTTCTTCCACAGGCTGCTGAGGTCCCTGTTTGTTAAATGTATACATTGTTAAATTGCCAGTATGTCTTGTTTCTTCAGACTTCAATCTAATAAACAACATCAAACAAGAGTGAGTAGCAGAATAAGCTGTTTGATTTGGCGAGATGTAAGTTTTTTCATTGGTGTAACCCACATACTCAACTCTGCTGCTCAACCAACAAATGCATTTTTCTTACAAATGTGGCAATATTTAAGAGGAAATAAACAGGCTTTCCAGTGGTATAGGATTTGTTGCCAAGAAGCATTGTTACAACAACAACAACAAAAAAAAAACAATCAATCAAACACAAATGTCTTTATTTTTTGTGCTAAGCTTATATGTCATAAATGAATAGGAGTGTGATTAGTCGGATTTCTGCTTTCTATTACTTCAGTTCTTAAGGGAAAGTACTGAGGTCCTGAGGACAAGGAGGTAATGTTACTGAAATAATATCAGCCAAGTTCCAGGACTGGTGAGTACACCCAGTGTCAGCACTGCAAGTGTGCTTATATAACTTACATTTCACATCAGTTAATTTCATCTTGTTTTGAATCATATTTCAGTACAATAATTGTGCAGGAAATGTGTATGTTCTTCTTTGGCTGTGCCTGTGCAGAAGCTTTGTTAGCATTTGTAAAATGACTAAGACTTTATTGAACACAAGTAGACCAATTTCTCACTTCATTAACAAAGTCTAGTTTCTCATTTAAGCTTCCTGTGTTTATCTCTAATAATGTGCTTAAGATTTTATTCAGCTCTTTTATTGGAGTTATTAATACACTTCTAACTATATGCTGTCTTGTAGACATCCTCTTGCTGTTTGCTTCAGCTAGGTATTTGTTCCCATGTGAAACATTTGGTCGCAGCTGGCTGTGTGGATTTACAAGCTATTTGATTTGTTTGCTGTTTGTCCAGACTTCTAGGAGTTTGCCAGTTCCCGGATGGTTCATTGACCTGCGGTGCAGTATTGCTATCTCTGTTCTTCTTATGATAAATTAAATCAGGTTACCAGATCTACTGTGCTTTAAAATCCTGTGCTTTGTGCACAACACGTCACTTAAAAGCAAAAAGAGGAAATGAAAAAAAGATTTTGGTGTCAGGGATCCCACAGGTCTGTGACCCATAGCCAAGGTGTCAATAGTAAATGCATATTGACTATGGTTGTGACACATCAGGTTGAAAGGCTTTGAAACAAAATAGTTAAATAGTAAAAAAAAAAAGGCATCTAAGAGTGTGGTTGGTACAAATAGTAAATGTATGCTCAAGCAATACTAGAATTACAAGGTTCCTTGAAAAGTTTACAAGTCCCTAATGCCAAAACCTTTGAGAAGTCCTGAGTTATATGACATACAATAAATCAGTGCAGCCTATCTGAATAGTTCAATTTGTCCATGAAGGACATATGGTATGGTATTCACTGGTAATCAACAAATCCTTTGACCCACTCTGGTTTTGCATAATTTCCTGCAGGTCACAGAATTTCTATTTTTTACAAATACTTGCCTTTTCTATGCTGATATAACTCATAATTTTCTTTATTTATTGAGTTAAAAAGTAACTTTTAGTTACCCCAAACTAGAACCCAATGCAGGACAGACCCTTTATTCTGTGGTATTATTTGTTAAGGCAGGCTGTGTGGACCCAACGCAGGATTCGGGCGGGCAGGCATAAACTGAAAGCAGCTTTATTCAAAAGTGAGATTCTTTAGAAACACAGAATGGAGGGACACACAACCATGAGAGAATGGCACACAAAGAATGGAGGAAGACGCAGATAATATATACCCATGAGGTAATCAGGGGATAAGACACAGCAGGGAACATGACTGAAACTTATTGGGGAAATGAGACTGGAGAAAGCAAAATTACAAAAAGAGCCAAACTTAGACACAAGGATTCTCAAAATCAAAAGGAATCAAAAAATCCATAGAAAACACAAAACCACTACATTAATACTGTAATGTTTTGCTCTCTGCTTTATTGCTTTATTAGAGCAAAAGGGTATTATTTATCATCAAAAGTCTGTGTGCTTGTCTGCATCTTTACCCCAGCATTTTAAGTCTCTCCCTTCCATTCTTGTGAGTTCGTGTCACTCTGTGTATCTGCTGATTGCTCTTGTATCAAATCAAGGTTATCAATCAACTCTGGGTAAATACGCAGCAGCGTCGAACTTTGTGCTCAATCAATAGGGTGCTTATTCTAGCATCTGATTGGATCAAACTGTCACTGGCTGTTACTTCAGCAGCCCTGCTGATCCTCATCCCTACGCAAGATGTAGGAACGCTGAGAGCCTTCACACCCAGGAAGATGTCGCCAGCTTTGGCTTTGTTGCTCCTCGGCCAAGCAGCTTTCTACACAACAGTAACATCTGTGAAAGGTAAAAATGAAGGGGTGACAACTGCTGCGTTTGTAGTTTGCAATAAATGAATTTATTGCACTCACTGGTAATGTTCAAGAATCATCTTGACTTTATCTGTCACTGTCCTGCTCCTAATTTGCTTGCATATTTTTGAATTTTATGCATGTGTGTTTACTTCTTAACTGAACAATAGATTACAGAATGCAGAGTTATGAAAGAGTTTTTAGGAACATTTGAAATTTGGCTGAAAAATTTGTCCATTTCCGTGCCTGATCTTTAACCAGTATGTGGCAGACCTACTGTCACTGATGGGATTGACGATTCAACCCTGAGACGTGTGTATGAGGTTGGAGAAGAGGTGACTCTCAATTGTGAACAGGGGTACTTGCCTTCAAGAACACCAGCTCCCAGGATAACCTGCACTGCCACAGGAGCATGGACGCAGTCAAACCTGGGTGTTCCCGTGAGTAAAAATTGTGGTTTTAGAGTGTGAACCCCTCTGTGTTTTATAGCTCTAAAAAGAAAATCTCTCAGACACAGTCAGCACCAATATTCTGCAACCACAGATGTAGAATTTTGTGACATATTTCCTATAGCTAAGATGTGCCAGATCCCAAGACCTCTGCAGCCATTTGCAAACGGGAGGACAGAAGCGCCGTTCAAGAGTGTGCTTAACTACACGTGTGATGATGGGTGAGAGTGAACACGAGAATCAAACTCCAACAGAGTTGTGTTTGCAGTTACTATATCTCAGAGTAATGGAAACTTTTTTGCCATTAGGTATGTCTTAGTAGGAACCAATGAAAGCAGATGTTTACATGATGGCACCTGGAGCATCCCCCACCTCTCTGCAAAGGTAATGCAGAAAAATGTACATGGTGAAAATCAAATCATTAATACTTATACAGAGTAAACAGAACAGTCACTGAGCATTTTACACTTAAAAAAAAAGAAAATTGAAAAGTGCTCATTTAGTTACAAAGCTGATTTTCTATATTTTAAATATCTATCCACTTGGATGTGTTAGTGTGGGATTGCATTCACTCGCTAGATTATGTCTGACTTGTAGACATGTAAAAGTTTAGCCAAATGTGAATTTTCCTAAACACTGAGCTCTTCTGAGAGCTGACACAAATAAAGAATTCAGAGCTGATATCAGTGTAACTTTAGACTGACCTCTTTCCACCCCCCCATCCTCCCTTAAAGCCGTGAACTGTCCTCTGCCCAAGCCACCAAGAGATGGTAGAATTGCCCACGATAAGCCAGTTACTGGAACCACAACTAAGTATGGCCAGGCATGGACATATGAGTGTAATCCCCCTAAAGCACCAAGTTATGAGAGAGGATTCTGCATGGCTGATGGAACTGTAACTGAACCACCAGTGTGTCGAGGTATGCAGACACGTACTTTTCTTCTCTTTTTTCATCCTTAGAAAACACTAAAAGGTTTTGTGCTCTAAATGTTGTTTACAATTTTGTCTATTTTGTTTTTAATGAAATTGCAGCAACTGTTTAATTCCTATTCAAAACCGTATTCCAGATGTGAGCTGCTCAGTGCCAGCAAGCATACCAAATGGCTTTATAAGATTTGCTGTGATGAGGCCACATGGCTACAAGGAAACGGTTGAGTATGTCTGGCAATGAGCACTACATTCTGGAAGGTCAGAATGAAATACGGTGCCAAAACACAGGAAACTGGTCATCAAAGCCGGTCTGCCGGGGGTGAGTCATAGGAAAATAAGATCTTTTTTCAGGCTTAGTTTCTATAGTCATCTTAAACTACTGAAGTGCTTCTGAGACTGTTTCTGTTCATTATAACATGAGTCCTCCAGTGCCTCGCTCTAAAAATGAAATGAGCTGAATAAGCTCATCATTTAGCACTGTTCTTAATGCAAAGGTGGAGTGGAAATTCTAATTGCTTTTATGACCCACAGACAGGATTTATAATATTTGGTGAAAGTGCTTTAACTGCTCTTTTTTTTTCACCCAGCTCCCTGCGCAGTTGGCATCAAAAGAGGCCGTATCTTCTACAATGGCAAGAAGATCTGGATTGGAGACTTGAAACCAAACAGAGTCCTCCATGGAGAACATGTTGCCTTCTATTGTCTGAACAAAACTGGCAGTGTGGTTACCCTGTGGCTAGCACCTGTAATGATGAAACCTGCCTATTCCAGAATGCTTTGAGGGTGAGTCCTTGTGTGTCTTTTAAAGCAGCTGTGGTGGCGTACATTCTCCCCATGATTTAAAAAAAAAAAAAAACTCAATCAGAGAAGTGATTTTATTTCTTTGGGACCTTTGTTACTTATAGTTGTCCACAATATTACATATTTTATGTTAACTGGGCTGGTGATTGTTGAGTTAAACCGATAGGTTCTGTATGCTTCACTGGTAGCCACCCATTACATTTTTTTCCAAAAAAAAAAAAAGTTATATAATACTCCTGTCACATGGCTTCCAGATGTTTTTAGAAAGCCCGTGCAGTCAAATGAAAATATTTAAAGAGTACAGTAATATATTTGCTCCCTCCCCCCTTTTTTTCCCCCAGAACCAGGCAGGATGGAGTACACCTTGAGGCCAAAACCCTTCCGTCAGAAATCACAATGTGTGCTGCTTCCCCAGCTGCACATCCAGGAAACCTTACAGTCACGCTAACATAGAAGCCATTATCTTTATTGGTAATTGTCTGTTTTCTTATATTCAACTGATAATAAAATATCAGTGGTCAATCATGATGTGTATTCATTAACACTTGAGTACATTTGTGATGAACTTTTTCATTTCCAAAACATACACTGCATACTGAACACAGATACTGTACATCTATAGCCATACACAGTCCACATTACAGGTATAAGTTGTGTGTCAATTTTGTTCACATTTCAGATATGCTAAACTTTTGATAATTGGCCCATTCAAAAGTTTAAACCTCCCAACCAGATGAGGGTTATACAAAGATATAACTTGGAGAGCTTGAGGCTAATAAAAAGCTATTAACATAAGAGAGGCAGACGTGCCTTACAATGTCCACCTGACAAACTTTCCTGGGAGATTTCATTTCGCCAATTCACACCTTTTTATGTTAGTCGACTCTCCATTTGACCTTAACTACTCAAATGCAATATCAGGGAGGTGAACAACCCACACAGGTGCTGGGACTCACATTGATGCCACTTTAGTGCTACTTGTGATAAAAGTGAGCGGAAATGGACTCGAAAGCTTGGATATGTAATAGGGTGGATGAAATAATGATTAAATGCAGTGTGTTTCTATTAGTACATCATTGTGGAGAAAACCATGCAGTTTAACTTGAATTAGTGTGCTACAGTACTTTCATTTATATGAGTCTAGGCATTGATATCAAATCTGCATCTGCTCATTCAGTGTTTCTTGCTTAGGTTTACAGTAACTTACACTTTGCTCATTTCTGAGAATCTGAAATTCATAATCAAACAAGAACTCTCACTCTACATAGTTTTCAATTTCTCCTTCAGTATGAGGGATTTTCTTAGGGGTTTTCATTATAATGTTTCAAGCATGGACACAATGAGCAATGGTAGTATAGTGTGTGGGGAAATTGTTACTGTCAATTGCTGAAATTCGTCAGCAATAATTAATTTAAGGCATTCCTGTATTTCAAGACACATTACATTGCCCAGAATTATTCTTCCATCTGCCTTCATACACATATGAACTTGAGTGACATCCCAGTCTTAATCCATAGGGTTTAATATGATGTTGGGCCACCCTTTGCAGCTAGAACAGCTTCAACTCTTCTGGGAAGGCTTTCCACAAGGTTTAGGAGTGTTTATGGGAATCTTTGACCATTCTTTCAGATGCGCATTTGTGAGGTCACTGATGTTGGATGAGAAGCCTGGCTTGCAGTCTCTGCTCTATTTCACTCCCAAGGTTGAGTAAAGACTCTGTGCAGGCCAGCCAAGTTCTTCTGTACCAACTCACTCATCCATTTCCTTATGGACCTTGCTTTATGCACTGGTGCTCAGCCATGTTAGAACAGGAAAATGTTCCGAGACTGTTCCCACAAAGTTGGGAGCATGAAATTGTCCAAATTATCTTGGTATGCTGACGCATTAAGTATTAAGTATTTCACTGGAACTAAGGGGCCAAGCCTGACTCCTGAAAAACAACCCCCACAGCATAACCCCCCAACCAAACTTTACACTTGGCACAGTGCAATCAGACAAGTACCGTTCTCCGGCAACCGCCAAACCAGACTCATCCACTGGATTGCCAGCGTGATTTGACACTCCAGAGAACACGTCTCCACTCCATGCTTTACACCACTGTATCTGGTGCTTTGCATTATGCTTGGTGTTTTAAGGCTGGATGCAGCTGTTCGGCCATGGAAATCCATTCCATGAAGTTCTCTCTGCACTGTTCTTGAGCTAATCTGAAGACTACACGAAGTTTGGAGGTCTGTAGTGGTTGACCTCTGCAGAAAGTTGGCGATCTCTGCCACTATGCACCTCACCATCCGCTGACCCCGCTTTGTAATTTTACATGGCCAACCACATCATCGCTGAATTATTGCTCCCAGTCACTGAGTTGACTGTGGAATATTTAGTAGTGAGGAAATTTCACAACTGGACATGTTGCACAGGTGGCATCCTATCACGGTACTACAATGGAATTCACTGAGGGATCCATTCTTTCACACATGTTTGTAGAAGCAGTCTGCATGTCTAGATACTTGGGTTTTATATACCTGTGGCCATGGAAGTGACTGGAACACCTGAATTCAATGATTTGGATGGGTGAGTGAATACTTTTGGCAATATCTCTTATTGGCAATATCTCAGTATCTCTGATTGGGCCAGCATGACAGAGTTTAGACTTCAAAAAAGGTTCAAACCACACATTTTTTGCCAATCGGTAACAAAACATATTTATTCGGCTTCATCTGGCTACATATTTTTCCCCTAAAGTACGTATATGCCCCAAAGCACTGTGCTAATCTCTATAGAACAATTTATCAACAACAAAATGGGGACACTGGGATGTAATAAAGACTGTAGCATTGGGCAACAGTCATTGCAACAACAAGGGAAAGTCCACTCATCGAGTTTGTCACTTCCAGTAAAAAGTCACAACGATCACAACCTTTAACTGCAAATAGTCAGCAAAATAAATAAAGCAAAACAAAGATATGCAGTTACTTCATGTTGATCTTATCTGTTTACTTTTAGAGAAATACAAACAGCAGCAACAGAGAGTCAGTATTTGAACCAAAAGCCACAGACAAGAACGGAAGAACATTTGAACATTTCTACAAAAGATGGAACGAGGGCTGACTTTGATTCTGCTGTCTCCAGTCCTGTTTTTTGCCACTGTGACATCTGACAATGGTATTATTTCTCACTTTTATTTTACATTATGTGGCTTGACTGTATAAATATATATATAAATTTCACAGTTTTATGTTTTTAGGTTCTTGTCATCTCAATAGCTTCTAAAGACATATTGGAACTTACTTTTGGAGTGCAGAATTATACAGCTAAAGCTCGTCACAGAAGTAAAATATTTTGATTTTAACATCATAAGGAAATCAATCTGAAATCAAATATTGAAGTCAATTGAAATTGACTGAATATGTGGCAGTGATATGCAATACAATAAAAACATACAATAATAACTTTCAAATGAATGCTGCCTCTGGAAATTAGCAATATTCTTGCAGCACAGACAGTTAATGTTCTTCTATAAGACTTTTACAAGAGTTTTTAGTAAACAACTTACCAAACTGCATAATTTACCGGTTTGCGCACTTTTCCATAATTGCATGTGAATAATTCATTCCTGTGGTAAAACTGATGTTACTTGATTGTAATGTTGTAAATGGAGTAGCAGGCTTGATGTGTTAGATATTTTGTAAATGTATGATGTAAAATCTGTCTATAGTCAACATACAATTCTTAATAAATCCCTTTTTTCTCAAAGTATGTCCCAGACCTAAGTTGGGTGCCAACATCAATGTGGCTGGGCTCCAGAGTTCCTTTAGCCCCGGTACGGAGGTAGTGCTGTCCTGCAAACAAGGATACACCCCTATCTCGGGCCCTCGCACAATTGTTTGCACTGCCAGCGGAGGGTGGACAAGCACCAAGTTTCTGTGCATACGTGGGTCTCCATTATTCTAGTGAGAGATTAATAACAGACTGTCTCATATGGCAAATTCATGATCTTTTTGGACACATTCAAGATTTTGAAAGAAATTGTTTTTATTCTAGTGTGGTTGTAGATGTTCATTGTAATATTTTATAATATTACTAATAAATCAAGCATAGACATGCTTCATGTCTGCTCCAACACTATAATATATGCTATATGATATCAAAATCATGGTTTTGATATCATATAGCATATATTATTTGATGGTTTTATAAAAGAAGCAGCACCTTTATTTTAAATCTTTTAATACTCACATTATTCATAAAAAAAAAATGAATAGCAAAACTTATGTACATATGATCTCACTACCATGTACATATTGTCTCTTGCAGCAAAGAAGTGTCCTTACCCTGATCCACCATCTAATGGAGAATTGTATTATGAGGATATTGTGTACCAGAGTACGATCAACTATACATGTCATGATGGGTAAAGCAAAAACATCTTGTCAGATTTTAGTGTGTAACAGACAACATTATGTCATAGCTTTGCACATACACCACAACTCAAGCTTATATTGACTCAATAATATGCACTAAAAGTAGATGATAACCAGCTACTGTTTTTGACGTGCCATTTGAAGCCAATTTTGTTTTTGATCCATCAGGCGCTTTGTTGTTGCTAACATACTGCTGATATTTTCTGTGTGCAAATAAAAGACCTCTCCTGAGGTCCCCAATTTTGTCTAGTAGCTAATATAAGGTAAAGCATGATTAAAAAATAGATGTTAGATTCAACTCATTGTCATGGTGCGCACAAGGCACACAACGAAATGATCGTTCCAGATCACTCATCCAGAGACGAGCATCTGCGGTCATGCAGCCAGAGACCGGCGCTACCGTTAGGCAATGTGGTTTAAGTGTCTTGCCCAAGGACAGCACAGGGACAGGGGCTCGAACCTGCAACCTTCCGGCTGCAACCATTCATTCAGTGTTTGCCTTAAAATACATCTAACCTGTTTTGAGTCATTGTGTCATTTCACATTGCACATTGCATCAACTTAATGAATAACATTGCACTGCTTAGGTATATAATGGCTGGATCCAGCTCTTCTATCTGCCAAGCCAATGGAACATGGAGCACACCAACACCAGAATGCATAGGTATGTAATCCAAAAAGGAAAATTTATTTGCTCTCTTACAACTTTTTTGGTCTTTAAAGACAAACACACAACTAACAAATTCGATAATTCCTTAATTATCCTGATTTTAGTTTACTGTAAACATATTAAAAACTGTTTACAAGCATGCTGGTACGTGAAAGATTAATTGAACTGTCTGAAATATCTCACTGTTTTTGTTTTCTTTCTTCCTTCATGCTGTTTATGTGTTTTCATATGATTGACTTTTAGAACTGAGACTGACTAGAAATAAGAAATCACTCAGTTGGCCTAGATGTAGCCCTGCAAAATAATACATAACATAGAACAGGCACCATTTACAAGTAATAGGGTAAGACACTTATTATATATAATGATATATGTATAAATTCACTCACTGTTCCTGTCCTGTTGCAGCTGTGACCTGTGGTCTTGCGCCAATCCCAGAGTTTGGGAAAATCATTTACAACTCAAGAGTCAGAGGGAACACCACTGACTACGGCATCACAGGGACATACACATGCCTGCCTCCATATGTACTTTTTGGCGATGCAACAGCAGTGTGCACCACCAGTGGAGCCTGGACCAAGACACCTGAATGTCGAAGTATGAAGGCTATAAAAGCAGGAGTAATTACAGTGGCACTGCACATGCATTTACAAACCACAATTCAATTTAATTGTATTTATATAGCAGCAAATCACACAACAGGCATCTCAAGGCGTTTTATATTGTAAAGTAAAAACTAACTATGTACTAATCAACCCTTCAATTTAAATGGAAGCCAAAAACAATAAATGTTAGCCTTCCAATAATGCAAAAATTATACCGTTTTTGAATTTCAAACTGTTTTTTTTTTATGCGATTAATTGCTATATAATTGATGTGCAACTCTATACTCCAGCATTAGAAAGTAACAAGCTATAGTAGTTGATTGAATTAAATCACTAATCTTTTTAACAGAGAATGATCAAATAGCTAACCAGTAGTTCTGTTTGTCCCTCACAAATGCTGTGAAATCTGGGTATGCGTAGAGGAAAAAAACTATAATTTGTGCCGCAAAACAAAGGATTTGGATATATTTGGAGATTTTCTGCCTTCACAGTTGGAAAATGAAACACTTCTGTCCAGTAAGAAGGTCATAATGATGCAGAGCTTCACAAAAACACAATAACAGACAACACGAAGTCTTGCTACATTTTTATTAGTTTCTAATCAGTGGAACAAATTGCTCCTTTACAGGGGTGACTTGCCCTCCACCAGAGAATATTGAAAGAGGCTACATGTCAAACGATGACCAGAGAGACTATGACTACCAGGAGACCATCAAATACGGCTGTAATGGAGATTATGTCATAGAAGGAAGTTTGGAGAGTGTTTGCCAGCAGGATGGGACTTGGTCTGCGAAGCCATCCTGCAAGGGTAGGACTGCAGTATATAGAACATCTTTTTACATCACACTTTAGATAATAGCTGTGCTTTGGAAGATTGTGTGAGGTGAATGGACACTTTTATCTCACATAATGATGAATGGAATATTTCAAAGGTTATCAAGACAAGATACTACACAATGCCAAATCTTCAGTAGATGTATTTTTTATTCTCCTTTTTGTGATTTACAGGTCCTTGTAGGGTTGGAATAAAAAGAGGGAGAATATTGTACAAAGGAAAGAAAATATGGATTGGAAACTTTGAACCCAACAAAGTCTTACACAAGGATATTGTCTCAGTCTACTGCATGAACAAGGACAGGAATTGTGGTTATGCTGTGTCAATGCAGTGTATCAATGGAAAGCTCATAATTCCTGAATGTTATGAAGGTAAGGTATATTTCAAAAAGAAAGAAAGAAAGAAAGAAAGAAAGAAAGAAAGAAAGAAAGAAAGAAAGAAAGAAAGAAAGAAAGAAAGAAAGAAAGAAAGAAAGAAAGAAAGAAAGAAAGAAAGAAAGAACACATCTATATGCTCACCAGCATGAAATATTTGGAATGATTTCCTGTCAGCTACATGTGTTTTCCTCCATTCATATTTTGGAACTTACAGAATAAAAATACAGAAAATTCCTATTGTAATAATCAATCAATTGCATATGCACATAGTATAAGTTACATATTTACAGTCTTCAACAAATGATCAGCAGTCTGTGTCACAGGAGTTTATTATTATTCACCATATGGAGCTGCGGAAAGTACTTACTTCCCATTAGATCTATTATCACTCAACCCTGCAGAAAAAAGCAAAGCACAGCAAGCACACATGGCTGCTTTTGGTGTCTGTTTTCTTGAGATAAACAACAGGGCAGTATTTGCTGTAAAGGTCACCTTTTTTTTAATAAATGTCAGATGATGGTTTTCCCCAGGCTTCTTAAGTTGTTAAGCCGTTCTAGTTCCTGAGGATATTGTTCTGTGTGTCTGTGTGTGTCTCTTTCCAGAGCCAGGCGCTACTTCTTATTCACTTCATTGGAGATCGCTTCCATCAGAAATTAACCAGTGCTGAAGCAAAGGCAGCGTCACACTGATGACAACTGAAGCACTGCAAAATGACGCAGATGTCGATGCATTCTGTTCACTGATATTAAAGAATATGGTTTGACTCAATCGGCATTTATATTGCACAAAATGTAATTCAGTAATTAATCCTGGCTGTTAAAATGTTTTTGGGGGTATTTTATTTTCTGTTGATAATTCAGTTATGAAATTAACCTCCTAAGAAGTCAATATTCAGTATACATGGGCAGTTATTAAACACAGTAATTAAAATGTGTGGTGATTAATTAATGCAACCAAAGGTAGACCTTTCCTGTATTGTAATGTAACCAGGTATTTTCTCACTGTTTCCCAAATATGAGGAGTTAGGTATGTTTGACTTAATTTTTCACAGCTAAATTGTCATGAACTGAACAATGTTGTGCTAATAAGAATAAAATTAACTAAAATGACACAAATGTTTCCAAATTATTTTATAAAATCTCTTTCTGAAAGTAATACATTTACTGTATATAGTCGGAGTAACTCATTAACAGGTCACTGCGAACATTTTCTCTTTCAAGGAAAAAGTATTAAAAGTCTTGCAAAGGGTGAATAAAAGTCATTTTTTCTCTTTCTCCTGTAATGTATGACATCAAAGAGAGGGGTACAGCACAGCAGCTCCCAGAAATGGTGGCCTTAAAAGGAAAGGAATTACAGTAAATGGCTTGTTTAGGCCAGCAGATGAACTGAGGGGCTGCACCAAGGCCCTGTATAATATATTTTTTCATATATTTTTTATATAGTATATATTGTGGACTGATATAACCGTGACTCATGTAAAGCTCATCTGTAAAGTCTACAAATATCCAGGGCTCCTTTGAGACTGGTTTCATGGATTCTGAGTGGCCAACACGTCTACTTTCCAAACACATAAGAAATAAAGTTTTTGTTTTAAACTGCCACACTATCAGAAACACTATCAGATGGATTGAAAAACTGGTCATCAATTGCTTGATATCGACAACATATTAGGTCAAAAATAGCTGATATGATAAAAGATCAACATGCAGTTACAATATCAAAACAAGTAAAATATTATAAGCTTTTGGAGCTTATAAAAGAAAAATAACTTTTTTTTCAAAATCTTCAGACAGATTATTAAAAACCACATTTTTTGTGAACAGGGAAAAAACATAAAACAACACGACAAAATTTCAAATATATATATATATATATATATATATATATATATATATATATATATATATATATATATATATATATATATATATATATATATATATATATTCAAAATAAGGCTGCATCTATCGAGCTATCTAAAATAAATCACAGGCTAAAAATTATTATTCAAAGCCAAGTGTTCTTATGTAGCTCAGAACATAAAAGCTACTAAAATGTTCAGGTTTTTGGTAGCAACACTTAGAAATATATATGTCTATGGCAACACAATCCCACTCCTCGTGGTTCCGGTGCGCCAGCTTGTCTATATTCTCGCGAGATCCAGCGAAATACACTCTCGTCGCCCAGCATGGCAGCCCTGTATGAAGGATACACGTTGTGTGGGCTTGTTCCAGATCAAAATGTGTCAAGTTCAGGCATTCAGGGGATCGAAGAGGAGAGAGATACTGATCATGTCGTGGTCACGGATTCAACCAGATCCGTGACTCTGTACAAGGTAACGTTTAAGCTCTGTTTTCAGAAGGCTCTCCCAACCAACCTGGGCCAGCTGATAAGTGCGACTCGTGTTAGCATCCTCTGGTTTTCTTGCCAGCAGTGTCCGAACCAAAGCGTTAAACCAGATATATGTTTAAACGCTGTTATATTATCACGTGTCTTTTAGGTGCAACTCGACAACAAGGGGCACATAGATTTTATAATCTTGATAGTCGACAAACACAATTAGCTAACATTAGCTACACCACAAGTCATGCATGCCTTTTAAAGTGTGATTTTTTTTTAAAGGCATGCAGCGTATGCGCATGCAGGGTATTTCGTTATTAGCTATAAAACTGCTTCGCTTGCATGTCTAATCATCTTCTCCAATGTGAATGAGTGTGTCCAGGGACGTAGTTTGGATGAGCTAAAAACACTAGTCTTGTAGAAATAGCTGAAATTACTGCTGTGTGTGTCGAGACTAAAGAACCCACTATCAGGATTTTATATTTGTTTTGTATCAATTATGAGGTCACTGTTTACAGTGGGGAACGTTATAGCTCCAGCAAACAGTGTTCACATTTAACTCTGTACGGCATATACATGGCTAAATGGAAACAGTGGAAAACATCGTGTCTTTATTAATTATCTCTCTGTTTCATGTTTTGAGGTGTCAGACCAGAAGCCACTGGGCAGCTGGACGGTGAAACAAGGACAAAAACTGACCTGCGCAGCAGTCTTTAACTCACAAACCAATGAATATGTGGCAGTAACAGACAACAAGGTACGCTTTTGGGGCTGGAAATTAGTACAAGAATACAAGTGACTGCTTTGATTGCTGCAGAGTCACCAAAAAAAGACCCAACCATTTCCTAGTTAAAGTAAATATTTGGTGAATGGCCAGTATCAATCAAAAAGGTAGCCATTCTGCTCAAATAATTAAAGGAAGACTTTTTAATTGGAGTATAGCATCAAGTCAGTTAAACTTCTGAAGGAACAGGATGAATGCTGCCAGAGCCCAACAAAATGACCCCCAGCAGGCCACCGGTGTGAATGTCTCTGATCAAACAAATAAGACCTGAGGGTGGCCTGAGGGCCCGACACTCTGTAGTGGGCCCTGTGCTCACTGCCCGGCGCCACGAAGCTTGATTGGCTTTTGCTGTAGATTACCAGAATAGACAGGTCCACCACTGGTGCCCTGTGCTTTTCACAGATGAGAGCAGGTTCATCCTGAGCAAATGTGAAAGATGCAAAATGGTCTTGAGAAGCCATGGAAAACATTATGCTGCCAGTAAAATCGTTAAGCATGACTGGTTTGGTGGTGGGTCAGTGATGGTCTGGAGAGGCACATCAATGGAGGGACACACAGTCCTCTACAAGCTAGGCAACAGCACCCTGACTGCCATTAAGTATTGGGATGACATCCTTGGACACATTGTTAGACCCTATGCTGGTGTGGTTATTTTTTTGAGCAGTGTATATGTGCATCCTATTATGTTCTTGAATGTGAAGTATCTGTATTTTGCAAATGAGATTAGTCCCAAGATGTCTCCAGTGATCAAACTCTTCAGAAATATCTTTCATGTTATGTTTTGTAATGTTTTTTTGTTTTGTTTTTTTAAGGTGATAAGAGTTTGGAAGGAAGAAGATATACTATTGGACAAAGCCTTCAAAGCAACAGTAAGTCTAATCATATATATTGATGTAGCATCTCAAAAAACTCAAAAGTTACAAAATGAAGTTACAGAAATGAAGACTACAGAAAAATGAACATGGAGTCCATCCTCTGTTAAGGGTATCTCCTTCCACTAGTGTAAATACAGTAGACTTGCTAGTGTTGTAACATTACACATCATGATTCTTTAACAAACAAAGATTATGCCCCTTCTTCAGCGTGTCCAGTACCCTTAAAATTCTCAATAGTTTTTAGAGTAATTAACCTGAAAAGTCATGACATACCCATTGGTTGTTGACAAAAGTGAACACTTCTGCCTCTTTGTACTTTTTCTCCAGGTATCTTCAGATGTCTGGAAGGTGCACTGTACACATGGAGGAGAGCCTGTGGTCTTGTTTCAGAGAGGAGCTGTGAGACTGCTGGACTCTCTGCTTGCTGCTCCCCAGCAGACCATAGAGGAAGTCTTGGTTCAAGAAGAAGCAATTAGGTCGGTGTCATTCTGAAAACATTAAGACCTAATACTGAACCTGTACTTCAGTGTGACACGTTAACTTTTAAACTTTTTTTTTCTCCCTTTTTGTCTGTAGGTGGAGCACCATCATATTAGCGGAGACCCAGCAGTTTGTCATCTTCACAACTGAACAGGTGAAATATTTTTGTTTAGCTTTTTACATCAGACTCGATGAGCTAACCGTTCCAAATGAAGTTAGTCATAAGCGTTCTTTGTAATACTCGCATTCACCAGATTGCCTAGAATGACTGTTTCTGTCTTCCCACAGAAAGGAGACCATTTCCTCTACCTGCAGAGACTGAACCCAAACTCTCTACAGAGGTACCGGCTGGAGAGAGAAGAGCCTGGTCTTTCCCCTCTCAGCTTCTCTGCCACTTACACGGATAAGCACATCTGCCTCCTTTATCTCTGTAAGCCACACTTTCCTGTCAGAACATTTATTATGCTATGCTATGGAATATGGAAAGAACAGAGACTCAGGACAGTGCATGATGGGAGTGGGAAAATATTAAATACTGACACTGCATACCAGGGGGGTAAAAAGTGGCATGTATGTGGTTATGGTTCTGCATTGTTTAATTTGAGCACTCAGCTAATGGAGCTCCGCTATATACAAGACAACCAATGTATTTAGTAGTATTGCGAGAAGTAAATATCATGCTTACGTATGGCATTACCTACATTTCATACCCGATGTGATTTTTTTTTTTTTTTTTTTTTTTTTTTTTTTAAAAAAGAAAGATATCCCTTAAGTAACTGAGTCTTCACTTTTGCTGAGACATATCAACCAAAAATCTAGAAAAAAAAAATGCATTATAAGTTATAAATTGATTTGTTCTCTCCACACATAGGCTGGCACACATTACATTCACAGATTTCACTCAATGACATGCAAATCAATTTATAACTTTTATGTAATATGTGTGTTTTCTGGGTTTTTTTTGGTTGATATTCTCTCTCTCCATTAAAATGAAACTAATCATTTCCCCTCATTACTCCTTTTAATCTGTTGTGTTTGATTGTTTCTCTCACATTCAGACCCTAATGGTCACGTGTACAAGAGTGTACTCTCTGTGCGGGGACTCGGGACTGAAGAGGGGGCCCAGCCCATACCATTGCCTCGTACCCTTCTGCTGAGTCTTCCTGTTGTTGATGGCCTGCTGGAGGCAGCATCAGCCATGGCTCTGGATGAAGCCCACGTAGCTGTCGTTGGGGTTCCACATCCCTCTGCTGGAGCTGGGAAAGGTAAATGCTGTTAAATTACAATGCCTCAAATAAGACCATAAGTGCTTGGATACCTTGTCTGCTTTAACTCCTCTAAAAGGGCCATTCATAGCCAATCCTCTTGAAATTTGTTTGGTAAGCCCTTGTAGGGAGTTAGCATGGAAACAGGAGCTGTTTTGAGTATAACATTCACATTATAATACTTGTCTTTCATACCTTAAGTAATCAGTTTAAAAAAATATGCATCAAACCTAACTCAGCTTGGTTAGGCTGAGTTAGGTTTAAATAATTGATAAACTGACCTAAATGTGGTTTCTGGTGTCTGTTTTCATTTATTTATTTTTTATGGAGTGGTTTAAAAAAACATTCTGATGCTGAAATTGTTTTGCATGTTGAAGTTAGTAGAACTTTAAAGAATACTCGGCAAACATGCTTTCTTGCCTTTAAGATGTCTGTCGGATCAGGTCTATGTACGTGATGTGGGAGTCTGTAGTTCCTGAATGTTTTTGTTGTTTCAGACTTTCTTTGCATCTGGAATACCAACTTTCAGACGGTTCAAGCTGGAAAAGAGATGGCTGGAAAGCTCTACGGACAGGTAGAAATGCATTGACCAAAACAGAAGACAGAGCAAGGACCGCCAAGTCATACTGCCCATTTTTTAAATTGTGACTTAGAGTAGTTGCTGCCTGAAGGATTGAGTCATCATTCACAAAATGTACAAAGCTAGATACTATGGTGAAGGGTATGTGTGACTTTCTGTAATTGCAGTCACTTAAATTCCCCCCCCCCAAAAAAAATCAGTCATAAATGGACAGAAAAGCCTGATCTTTAAAAGTGGCTCAATAACTTTTTACCTTCACTGCAGCCATCACACGTGCTCAGGCCTGCACATTGTTATTAACTTTGGGCCAAGGTTCCCTGTCCTTTCAGCTGTTGGGTGCTGATGGAGGACTGTATGACTTTGGTAGAGCATTGTGTCTGCACTCCACTGTGATGGGGCTCACCGTTCCTTTTCACAACTTTATAGCAGTTTACAATTCTAAAACCAATGCATTAGATACATTTAACAGTTTCGAACTATATCTACATCATTGCATCTTTGTATTTATTTTATTCTCTCTCTCATATAGCTCTGGAGTTATTCCAACAAGGTGTTTATTCCACATGGGAAAACCCTCTCTGTTATACCTTTTGAGTGCACCAAATCTTCCCTTGCCGCTGCCGTGGGGAAATTAAGACATGCAAAGACTGAAGGTGAGCTGAAACAAATTTGTCGTACTCACGCTGTAGTAGAAAATGTTCTGATTCACAGTCCTGCATGAGAAATTGTTGTTCACTCAGCATTGTCTTTTTCTAACTGCCACAGAGTTGAAGGCTCCAGCTTCTGTGCCATCTTGGAATAACATTCTTCATGGGGAGAAAGCTCAGCCCTCAAAATCAGTGGAAACGAGGAGGACGGTAAGTTGGATAATTCTGTAACCGTGTTTTGTATTGGGTTTTAAGGAGAAATTATTTTAGGCACAGGAAGGCCACTTTATATATTTATTTATTTTTGGTGCATGAATTGCTAGTGCATCAGTATCCACACTCTTACTTAGGCAAACGGCTTATAACAAAAGCCTTTACATTGTTCTCGTTTGTACTACCTCATAGTTACATAATATGGTAAGGGGAAACTTGTTTTTCATTTTAGCTATAATGACATTAAAACAAAAACAATTTAGCATAACCTTTGCAAGTTCTAAAATAAGCTACAAGAGTATGAAAAGCTGAATATCAAAGAGTAATATTTCAGTAACTTATCTGTGAGGCACCAGCAGTGTTATGTAGTAGATCTTTAACTTGATTCTTCTCTTTTCATACAGAGAACCCGTAAGACCCAGTCAACACCGAATTTAACAATTGACCAAGTATTAGAGCTCATCAAGGTTAAAAACATTATTTCTTTTTCTAACAAACTTTTGGTTCTCCATGATTCAGCTCAGCTGAACTCTATCAAACAATTATGAATTTAAAAATATTTTTTCCCCTCATAGACAGCACCAGTGGAAGAGATCCAAAAAGAGGTGGAAGGGTTCCTGACCAGGGCGGACCTCCAGGACCTGCAGCCCTCGGTGGGACAGCTTGCATCAACCCTTGTGTCCCGGAGCCTTGCTGATCCAGCTTTCTACTCTTCTAGCACCCTGACACAGCTAGTGCACACTCAGTGCCTTTGCCACAGGTATGTACGGCCTGCCAATGAGATATGGTAGATGGATAAAAATATAGATTCTCAATACTATTTGTTTAGTCTGCAGAATTTCTTTGCTTTTAAATGTAGTTTCTGTTTTTGATAAGAAGTTGCCATAAATGAAGTTTGTATTTTAACATGGGAAACATGCAGTAAAACCCCAAACTGCTTTTCTGCATATGGTTATTTAACCAGTGAACTACTGAAAGTAAGTATTTGTTGTTGTCACATTCAACAGTGTGTGTCCTGACCTTGTGCTCCTGGCCCTTGAGAAGAAGGATTACTTCCTGTGTCAGCTCTGCTTGCAGTTCTTCCCTGATATTCCTGAAGCTGTTACCTGTGCCTGCCTAAAGACATTCATCAGGTAAAATGCCCCCCCCCCCCTTTTTTTTTTTTTTTTTAAAAACAGCAACAACTTCTGTACATGAACTCATTGTCATGCTCATGATTTGAGCTTTGTGACATGGCACATTTTCCTGCAGCCATCAGCACTGAAATTGAGACTCATCAGATGAGGCAGTGTTTTTCCAGTTGTCTATTGTCCAATTTTGGTGAGCCCGTGTGAATTGCAGCCTGTTTGCTGTTCTTAGTTGGCAGGTTTGGCACCTGTTTGTGGTCTTGTGCTGCTGCAGCCCGTCTGCTTCAAGATTCAGTGTGTTGTGTATTCAGGAATTCTTTTCTCATACCTTGATTAAAACAAGTGGTTATTCGAGTTACTGTTGCCTTCCCATCAGCTCGAAGCGGTCTATCTATTCTCCTCTGACATCTGGCAACAACAAGACATTTTCGCCGGAGAAGTGCCACTCACTGGATATTTTCTCTTTTTTTTTTTTTTGTTTTTTTTGTTTTTTTTGGACCATTGAACCCTAGAGACGGTTGTGTGGGAAAATCCCAGTAGATCAGCAGTTTCTAAAATACTCAGACCAGTCTGTCTGGGACCAACATCCATGCTGCATTCAAAGTCACTTAAATGACCTTTGTTCAGGTTTAGGTTACTTTATTTATTCCCATGGATAGATTGGATCTGCAGTAAATGAGTCATCCATCATCAGATGATGATGGATATCTGTTGTCTGGGTTTCAAAACAAACCCAGACAACAACTGATAATAATACAATATACTGAAGAAATAAGTAAATAACAGAGAATCCACTCAGCATCGTGGATACCAAAACTGAGTTCCCCATTCTGATCTGATGACCTGCTCCATTTGACCTTCAACAGGTCGTCTTGACCAGGTCTACGTGTCTAAATAAATTGAGTTGCTACCATGTGTTTGGCGGATTAGACCAATGAAATTGGCTGGAAAGTGTATGTAAAATGCAGGTATCCCTCACGTGGCCTTCACAGGGACACAGCTCTCACTGTAAGCAGAGAAACTCTATCCACCTGATATTCAGACCTGTTTGTGGAGGTGCAGCCAGTCAGAGGAAAGTAGCCTTAAAGAGAGCAATTTAAAATGGCTCGTTTTAGACTGTGTGTGAACTTTTGCTGCACCAAGGTCCAGTATAAGATAACTGTTATTTTGAACTGTGAATCACGCATAGGTACTCTAGTATATACTTTGTACAGCACTGAAAACTGTGTTTAAATGTGCTTTATAAATACATTTTACTTACTTACTAGTGGAGTGAAAAAATCAAGATGTGCAGCTGGGAATTGGCATTATAGGTTCCCTTCAATAATCTGATTATTGCCCTTTGTGTTGCATTATGTTCTGTAAATACAAGTTTTTGTTCTTTTTTCGTGCAGCATGCCAGATGTTGATGCTGAGAAGGTGAGCTTGGAGCCCGACAGTGTCTCTTTCATGGAAACCCTGATCTCGAGAGAACATGCAGAGGCTGGCTTGCAGAATGGTTTTAGCCCCATTTTCTTAGAGGAGGATTGTCCAGATGCCGTCAGAGGCCGTCAGACCAAAGCTGAAGACAAGGAGAAGGCTTCCGCTCCATCAAAACTGATTTGTCCGGTCGGATTACACAAGGCGGCTCTTCTGTATCCTCCCAGCAGTCAGAACATTGTCACCATTCTGTTCTGTTGTCCACACAGCCACTTGCATTCAGCTGAAATATCTGTGACAGGCTTGATTATTCATTAAGCTGCAGTTTTGCAAACTGGTTGTGTAATCATTTTAATTCAAAAACGCATGAAAATGTGAAGGTATTAGGTCTTAACTTGAGCTGCATAGAAATGAAGTCCTGCAGACGGCATACAGCGAAGCCTTTCTCCTCCCACACCTAAAAGATCTCTCCTCTCAACATGTTGTTGTAAGTAACTGCTGTCAAATGGTTCCTCTCTAAAATAAACCAGACAGTACTGTAATCGTGTCCCAGAACAACTCTCACATTTGCCATTTTTCTTTTTCATCCCATCAGCTTTTCCTCCAGTACCTGCAGTTTCTATACCTAAAATATTCCCAAGATGCTTTGCCACAGATGGATGGAGTTAGATCACCAAGTCTCGCTCAGGTTTGTATGAGTGTTGAACTAAGTAGTTGGGATGACTTCACTTTACATACAGTTGCAAGAACTTTATTACTTAAAGTGGTCTAATCTTCACCCAGATGTATTGAACGCACTGAGTGAGAATTTCTGAAACTTCCCAAACATTTTGTTGTTGTTTTAATAGTCTGAGAATTGGGCATCTTTCTTAAAGCTCCTAACTTGACCTGAAAAATTCTAAGGAGTCCTAGCTTGAGGGGCTTAAACTTTTATCTTAGTGAGGAGGTGTTTACCAGTTGTGAGAATTTGGTTGATTCCCAAGGAGGAAAAAAAAAAACTAAATTGAAAAAATAATGGGCAAAATGGGGAAAAATAAGTGCTCTTTTATGAGTCTTTAAGGTGAAAAATCTAGTGTCTTGTGCTTTGAGTGGGAAATGTGTGGAAGCTTCTTGATGAGATGGACCACATTATCACTTCAGCATTTCATGAGCTCACTGGAGAATATTTCTTCCTGCTCGTTTACCTTGGAAGTCGGATGTTGGAGCTGGGAGTGACGACACTCCTGAGATGAGGGCATTCCAGTAGTAAAGTTGGAAAAGCGAGTTAAAAATTTGTTTTCCCTCCTTAGCATTGTAGCGCCATTCATGCATCACGAGCAATACAGCACAATGCTTGTCTATTTTTTTGATTGTTTTTGCACTTAAAAACACCACTACAGCACGTTCATGGATGGACCCTGGTCAGTGCTCATTTAGCAAGTCACAGATGCGCAGTAGTAGTAGTAGTAGTAGTAGTAGTAGTAGTAGTAGTAGTAGTAGTAGTACAGGTCTCAAGTTTTACTAATGTTGTACTACTGCCATCTTGGATTGTTAAGTTGGGGTTGGTGGGGCCTTTACAACTTTGTGAGTTGGAAGCCTGATTTGAGGGGGTGTTCCAGTTGGAACTTGCGACTTTAAATGGAATGCACCATATTTGTTAAAGTACAGGAGTGCATAAGTGAGTTGTGCCTTGGTGCTGCAGTTAAGAAACCACGGTTCTAATGGTGGCAAGTTTACATACACTGATCAACTATAAACCCAACAATCAAATGTGTAGACTGTGTAAAGTCATCATAAAGTCAGCTGTTCCTCCAGTCTCCATCAGCCACTCTGTGGACTCCAGAAAAAATAAACAAATTTAAAGATGACCTGCAGCTATCAGCAGCTTTTAAGGTGGAATGTTTGCTTGCACGAGTGAATCTGTTAACACACCTTAAAAATCGATATGACAGCTTTGGCAAGTCAGTTTGGCTGAATCATCTAATTAGTGGTATTTTGCTCCTCTAAAGCTTAAAAGGATGAATTAACTGGATTATCTGAACGCTGTATATTTTATATTTCCTCACTTGAGGGTAAAACAGTTGAGGTTCTTTCTGTCATTTTCTCATCTGCTTAAGAACCTCAGCTGTTTTAACTGGGAGCCTCTTAAAAGTCCACCTTAGGAGGTCTTAGATGCAAATGTGAATAAATTTTGTTTTTACCAGGCTTTAGTCCTAACTTCAAATTCATTAAAAATTAAAAATTCTAATACTTTTCATAGAAATTTGACACTGGGATCAGCTCTTTGTGCGAACAGACCTGTGTCTTTAGAAATGATTTATAGCTTTTTCTTAATGCATCTCTATAAGGCTTTTTCCAAGGTGCTATAAAGATTGTTGTGATAAAAGCATGGTTCACACCAATCACAAAATAGTACACTTCTCAGCAACCCTTCAAATAGTTTTTGGAGAAATCAGTAACACAAAGGTTCAGTTACATTTTCTAGTCTGGGCTGTGGATGATTATTTAATTTGTTCGATAAAGATGTGAAATGTACGACTGCTGTTGTGTTATTGGTTTATTCAGATTGAGGTTGCTTATAAATATGACTTGGATGAGGATCAGACCAGATTTTATAAGAACTGAATGCATAAATCACAGCAATCTGAGGAGCCTTTGCAGCTGTGTCAGTGCAGCTGTTATCTGTATTCCAAGAAATATTAAGTGGTAGAAAAAAATATTTTATTGCCTCTGCTGGCAGATTCTCATGTATAGATGCTGGGGAGGATTTTTTATGTATTTATTTTTTGGCCTGCTTGTAGGTTAGTTCTCCTCACAGCACATACAGTATAAAAATTTATGAGAGAATAAAAGTGTGTCTCACTCACTGGAGACGCAGCATTTTTGTGGAGCTTGTGATTACGTATGCCTAAATAATAAAAAATACTTTACTAGTGTTTATTACTATATGCAAATTATTGAATGCAACAAATCAGGCTTTCCAGTTGGCTAAGTGCTCAGTGCATGTTGCTTTTTGTTGTAGATCATGGATTGGGTGTGTTTGCTGTTGGACGCCCATTTTACAGTGCTAGTAATGACTCCAGAAGCCAAAGGGTTACTGCTGAACCTCCACAGCTTTGTTAAATCTCAGGTAAGAAACAGTTATCCCTTATATCTGCTCTGTAATCAGCTGCATATTTATTGTAGTAATGTCCATTTTGTTTAATTGTGAAGAGACATTGTTTCATACAGGGTAGTGCTAAAATACTGTATGGCAGGCTCATGCTCACTGTTGCAAGTTTATTAAAAAATGCCTTCTTGTGTCCTCAGGTGAGACTGGTTTCTGAGCTCGGAAAGATTGAAGGAAGCCTTCAAGAGCTCAATAAGTTGAAGGTGAAGGAGAGCGTCGGACAGTACTCCATTGAAATCATTGAGCTGTTTTAGAATGTGTACAAAATACTTTTAATAAAACATTTATAACATCATCTCCTTCCAGCTTCTGAACTAAAATGATTTCAATGCTGTATGTGAAAAATTCCTGATTGTAGACCTTGAGTGTTGCAGATGTCTTTTAACCATGTTTTAAATGTGTTTAAGCAAGCAAAATGTTTGTAGTTTGCTGAATTGCATGTTAAAGTTAAGGTTTAATGCAAAAGCCACCTAATGCAACAGTATGGTTTGGGATTGCAATATTAATAATGGGGCTTTCCCTTTAAGTTAATGACTTACTTTTGTATGTGTCATAACATTTTTTTTTTCTAGAATGAAAACCTTTTTATGCTGAATATAAAAAATTACAATTAACATTTGTAACACAATTAATTCGCTTGTGTGGGTTTTTGTTTTGTTTTGTTTTGTTTTTTTATTAAAAGCTGCTGTCAGAAGCCAGGCCAGTGAATCAGTTTTTAGCATCAGAGTTTGTGGTGTTCATTTTCTTTGTGCATGAGGACTAAATGTGATTAAAATATCACTTTCATTTTTGTTTAACTAGCAAAAGTGTACTAAAGTATAGTAAAAATATAAAATATGCTGTCTGTAATAGCAAGTCGTTATTACGTGTTACTGAGCTAAGGAAGCACGTTTAAAAAAAACTTAAAATTCTAGTTCAATTCAGTTTTACTTATATAGCACAAAATCATAACAGTCATGTCTAGTTTTCATTTATTAATCAATATGCTAAAATTGGTTTATAATGCTTTTAAGCGGCAGTTGGTGGTTGGTTCAATTATTTCCCGCCAATAATAGACGCAAATTTTCATCAACTTAGAAAAAGATCATCTCGTTGTCGGCAGGATTCGAACCTGCGCGGGGAGACCCCAATGGATTTCTAGTCCATCGCCTTAACCACTCGGCCACGACAACCGTTGCTACATGTGATTTAGTAACAATAATATAACACTATATGGCCACATATGTGGCTACGTTTTTTTTGAGAAGATATTTTAATGTAAATAGGATAGTTTTCCATATGTTTGGCAGTTCTCCGCTTAGGCTGTGTTTTGCCTGTTGTGGAAGTAGCTAGCCAAAGCAACAGGAAGAGCAGACAAAAAAGATCAACATCAAAAATGAAGCCAACCTATGCAAGTTGTAAAGTCAACCCAGACGTCGCAACTATATTGTTGCACTTTAAATGTTACTAAGCATTACTACTGATTTAGTTAACTGACTGCCTTGGTAATATAAGTAACAATTTTAAAGTTATATAACATACATTCGTATGACTAATAAATTGCAGCTGCTCTGGAATTTTTAAGGTGATCAGTGTGTAGTATTAACTTTAATGACCGCTTATTCGTGTTCATGTAATACAGCTCATGTCGGACGCATTATCTTCTCGCCTCGCTTTGCGGTGACGACGATGGCGACAGGGCCGAAAATGAACTATTGTGGTTTATTGAATGCAGTCGACCCACCTGAGATTAAAACCACACACCAGAAGGAGCAAACACTAATAAAGTACTATTGGCGGACAGCGTTTGCATGGATAACCAATTTTATGAACTAGCACGGCAATTGCGTCTATTGTGGAATAGTGAGTCACGTGATCTCGCATCGATTCGGGCCTGCTACGATCAAGTTAGAGAAGAACGATGGCACTTCCGGATATGCTACAGCGAAGTCCTCAAGGCGAAATCGTTTAAAGCTCGGTTTTGAACTGCATAACCTGCCACTGTGGCCATAAAAATGAATATTCTACCGTTTGAATGTCTGTTTTGCTCTGTTCAGCACCGTATTTAATCAGTGCTTTTTAGTTTTCCTATTTTAATTGCTTTTATTTTGAAGGAACAAGCGTTGTACTTCTGCTTTTAACTGCTGCAACCCGAGTTTAGCTTGATGGAGCTCTGGGGCCTGCTGTGTTTTCAACGGAGGGAGACTGGTGAAGAAAAATGGCGTCTGCAGGCGACCCAGAGCGGGACACCGGCCATTCAGTTTGAGCTTTCCGCTCTGAAATAGAGACTGGGCCTTGGTGGGGACCTATCTGGAACCGTCGCCAGATCTGTTGGTTTTTTCTTCCCCGTTTTTCTCCGGTGTGCGTGGCTCATTCAAGCAGCGAGATTGAAGCGGAACAGAAGAGACTCTCTCCCACAATGAGAGGGAGAAGAGGAAGGCCGCCCAAACAAGCAGCCGTGATGCGGGAAGGTTCACCCGGGCCAGTCCGTGGCTCTCGAGGCGGCAGGAGCAGAGGGATGCGTGGACGGGGAAGGGGCAGAGGACGGGGACGGGGACGGGGTGGAAGTGGCGACGTTTGCGGCACTGGCTCTGTGGAGGTAGATACAGAAATCTCCGGTCGAGAGAACTTTCATTCGTCCCGGGGCCGCAGGAAAGTTGGAGCCTCCACCACCGCCGCTGCCGCGGCATCGCGGGGCA
Source organism: Archocentrus centrarchus (assembly GCF_007364275.1). Classification (NCBI taxonomy): domain Eukaryota; kingdom Metazoa; phylum Chordata; class Actinopteri; order Cichliformes; family Cichlidae; genus Archocentrus; species Archocentrus centrarchus. The sequence goes on along the minus strand of NC_044346.1, from coordinate 27,101,860 downwards.
GAGGAGGCAGAGGGAGAGGCAGGGGGTCTAGAGGCGGCCGCGGCAGTAGAGGCGGAGTGAGGCGGCCTCAAACCAAGGTGGTCTACGACGACAACAGCGACGAGGAGGATGATAATTTAAGCTACCGATCAGACGAAGACGAACTCCTGAACGACAACCCTTCGTCGGGTCTTGAAGAAGAGGAGGCCTTGGGAAACGACTCTGACTATCTGGAGGAACTACCAGATGATGATGATGCCAGCTACTGCACCGAGAGTAGTGTTAGAAGCCACAGCACACTCGGGAGCACCCCAGGTATGTTGGTTTGCAGGTGCACGCACTTTAGGAAACCGGGTTTTGCAGTACTTAAAGTGCATTGTATTTTTAGCTCAGTACAGAAACCAAGCCGCATTGTTCAAAATGGAGCTTGCACTCAGAAACAGGCCTTTGTTTACCCCGTGCTCTTGGTCGCTGGTTTGCAGATCTGCTCCACGCTTTTACCGGCTCTCGTGCTTTTGACTTTTGTCGGATCAGCACATTTCTGTTATTAATTTGTAATTATGATGTTTTTTTTCGTGCTTTTGTACACGGAATTTCCACGCGCGCTTCTTCAAATTTCTTTTCATACGCACAGAGAAACAGGATGCATGAAAAGTGTTTGCTACTTTATATTCATTCATTCAGCTTTTTTTTTTTTTTTTTTTTTTTTTTAAATTATGCATAGTAACTGTAGTTTGTGCTAAGTAAAACGCTGTAACCAGACACGAGTTTTGTAAACATTGTTTCAAGTTTGTAGCGGATTAATAGTTAATTGTTGTACTTTCCCCCTTAAAGTGCGATAAGTGTTAGTAGTAAAAGAGCAGTTTTAAAAATTTTATGCGCAGTCACTAGACTTGACTTAACCTTTTACAGAACATTTTCAGAAGACGTATTTTCGTTCATAGTAGTGCTAAATGAGTTTGACAGACGTGTGTTTTGAAGAGAACCGCTCTTTTTTCACTTGTTGCGAGCACCAGCTCATTACGTAGTCCACGTTACCATAGCAACCACTCATGTTTATCAGTTAAGGAAATTGAATTCACAAATCATGTTAATAAAGTCGTGAACACAGAAATTAGTTAGCACTCCTGTTATGTAATGCAGAGATTTAGAAGCAGTATGAGGACTCCTGGAAGTTCTAGATAGGATTAGGAGGACTCAGGAGTGCATTCCAGCATCTCCAACAGCACAAGCTTGCTGACCTCTAGAATTTATATTTTATATTTTGATATATACATTTTTTCCCCCCACACTTGTTACACTTGTCAGGATGCCTTTTAAGGGTTTCAAGGGTTACATATATAATTTATAACTTTTTACCAATCTGTTTACTTTTGCTGAAGATGTGCAAACAGGCAGAACTGGGCAGCAAAGTGTGAAGGTTCTTTCATAAGGCAGAAGGCTACAGACAGACAGACAATGCAATCATTTCATCTTAATTGGCTGACAGACACAATATATTCATGATGATTTCTAAGACATTAAGATAAGATAAGATAAAACTTTAATGATCCCACGACGGGGAAATTTGCGCATTACAGCAGCTCAGTACAGAAAACTAAAAATAGAATAGAATAAAATAAAAATAGAAAAACACTATACACATATACATAAGCACTATATACAGAAAATATTGCACATGCGGGTTTTTTTTTTTTTTTTTTTTTTTTTTTGAGTTTGTCCTTGTGTTTGATGCCTAGTTGAACCTGCTGCTTGCCCTTGTTGGACCCAATAATTGTTTTATTGCTGTAGTCCATCACTGTTTCTGTTTACCCATCACCCCTAAACCGCAGATCAGTGATAGGCCTAATATACATACAGCTGCCAAAAAGTGAACTGCTCACCTACACTGAACATACAGTATGACAGACATTGCTTTACGAGTTATTTGGTCTTTGTAAGAAATCCTAATGTTACATTTTAGAGTCTGTGAGATTTACATAAGGCTAGCACACACTGCTATGTTCTCTTATAATGCAAATTTTATAGTAACACTGTACTTATACTAATACTACCCTGATCATAGAGACAAATATTTGATCGTGATCAGTGAGATAAAAGAACTGGTTTGCAAATAATTTAAAGTCTATATTGATTTGATTTGAAAAAGTATCAGATGTTAACTGAGGAATTTGTTTGTTTTAAATACAGGCCTATTTTAATTAAATGCTAGCAAGACAGAAGTTGGGAAAGGGGCAGCAAAAACTGGAAGTGGCAAAAAAAAGATTTTGTAGAACATCTCACAACTGTTGATGTTAATGTTTGTGACACGACTGGGTATAAAAAGAGCCTCCGAGAGAAGGTGAGTCTTTAATAAATAAATATAGGGAGGCCTTCAACCCTCTGTGAAAGACTGTGTGGACAAATAGCAAAAAAATTGTGCATAATATAATTAAAAGACTCAAGGAATTTGGGGAAATCTTTGTATGTAATGGATGAGGCTGAAAAGCAATGTAAATGGCTATGAGGGCAGCGCTCCATTAAAACAAAAAACAGACAATTCTGGAGTAGACATTAATGAATGGGCTCATAAACACTTTTGAACACCAGTGTGTCTTTGAACATAGTTCATTTGTTGTTCATTTGTTACTGGATCCACAAAAGCTAAATCTCTACTACGCAAAGAAAGTGTTTCTTCTGGGACATCATGCCTAGAGAGGTTATCATTCCACAATTCAAAAGTCCATCCATTTTGCTATCTTGATTACATATCTTATTCAGGAAAGTCCGAGCTTACTTGAGAAGGCAGTGCAAAACCTGCCCACAGTCCAGACCCGTCACCAAATAAGAGGAGCTTTATAAGATTAAAAAAAAAACCTGCAAAGGAGGCACTGAACTGTCAAGCAGCATAACTCTTATATCAAGAAAAGTGGAAAAATATTTGGCTTCCAAAACTACAGCAGTCTGTCGCCTAAATTTCCCAAACACTCATCACATTCTGTTAAAAGAAGAGGCGATACAACACTTTATGGAAACACGCCCATGTGCCAACATGTGCAAACATTCTCAGCTGTGTTTTTGTATTTGTACTATATTCAAATAAATATAAGGTTTTAAATATTTTTAAATCATTGCATCCCACTTTTTCTTTAATTTTACAGTGTCCTGTTCATTCATTCATTCATTTAAATGGGTTTGTAGACAGATACAGGATAGGTACATGCAGCTAAAAAAAAGGCTTATAAATCAACTTGGAGCATTTAGCGTGTTTATCCTAGGCAGGAATATTTTTGTCAGCCTTTCACTTACTCATCTTCAAACTGTGTTACAAATTTCCCAGCTCACATTAGTACAAGCTTGTGATTCTCAAGATTCCCCACTTGTCCTGTTGATAATATTTGTAAGGGGCAGGGTGTGAAGCTCTGTTACTGCTGTTATTGCATCTTTTTAAATTTATTTAACTAGAGCAGATTATTGAACTTGGAGCTCGCCAAGTGCACTCGTGACACTTAAAGATGCTTCTTGTGGGTTCTCCTGTAGCTGAAAGGCAAATTGTAACAAGGAATCTCCACAGATTGTCCTGAGTTTGCCCAGGGGTATCATTATTACTACAGACATTTTACTCTTGCAAAATGAGAGAGCACAGTCAGTAAGAGCTCAAGGGTGTTCTTGCGTTAAGGTATAAGGATGTAATGACTAATGGGTTTTTTTGGTGATTTAAAAAGGTTTCTAGTAGTTTATATATGCATGCATTCCCTTTTTTGCCACATATCTCACCTCACCTGGCTTTTTCTTTCACTTGTGTAGGCCGGAGGAGGACTCGGGCGCTGCAGCCACAGTCACCTATTCTTGAGGCAAAGGACATTCCTTCCTTGGAGCTTCCCAAGTCCTCTGAGGACCTCCTGGTTCCTACCTCACAGCTCCTCAATGTGTCTGCTGTCTACGAGGTGCTCCGCAACTTTGGCACAGTTTTACGGCTCTCTCCTTTCCGTTTTGAGGATTTCTGTGCAGCCTTGGCCAGCCAAGAACAGTGCACACTGTTGGCAGAGACCCATATCTCCTTGCTCAAAGCTATTCTCAGAGAAGAGGACACCTCCAACACCACATTTGGTCCCACTGACGTGAAGGACTCCGTTAACTCCACTCTGTATTTTGTGGATGGTATGACTTGGCCAGAGGTGGTGCGGGCGTACTGTGAGAGTGACCCAGAGTACCGGCATATTTTGCCTTTCCAGGAAAATGAGGATTACCCTTACGGACCATTGGATAGCAAAATTAAAGTTCTTCAGTTTTTGGTGGATCAGTTCCTGGCAACCAACATTGCCCGGGAGGAGCTTATGTCAGAAGGGGTGGTTGCGTACGACGACCACTGCAGGGTGTGCCATCGCCTTGGTGACCTGCTGTGCTGTGAGACATGTTCAGCTGTGTACCATCTGGAGTGTGTAAAACCACCACTGCAGGAAGTGCCAGAGGATGAGTGGCAGTGCGAGGTGTGTGTGGCACACAAGGTACCCGGTGTGGCGGACAGCATCCCAGAAGTCCAGAAGAGCAAACCATTTATTCGTCAGCTGCCAATTGGCTACGACAGGCACCACCATAAATACTGGTTCTTGAACCGGCGTATTATCGTGTAAGTTCACAGTGTTTTATTTTGTGTTGTCGCATAGGATTCAACGGTGTGAAGTGTCTTATCCTTGTTGTGGTGATGCACATTGGTGATATGAAATGTATTTATCTAGTTGTTTGTCAAAGTTACGAAAAGATGCAGCAGTGCTGACACATTTTCAAGTTTCTTTTTTAAGGGGGGGGGGTTCATGAATTGTGAAACTGAGACCGAAACCACGATTTCCATTTTCTTGTGCTGTGATACCCATGTAGAGCTGTTAATGCTTAGCTAACATGTGCTACTCTGGTAAAAATCTGTACTGTTCAAAGATCTGGAAAAACAGTAATTTTTTTTGTTCATGGTTCAGTCACAATCAAGTGATCAGGCTTCGCTTAAAAATACCTTTTTTAATAATCCTCTCAAAACCAAAGTCCGAGCTGAAATATGATATATGAATCGTACCTTGCTTTTGGAGAATTCTTACCTCTAGTATATTACAACACAAAACAAAAGCACATTTGTCAGATTTCCATGGTTTTTCTTAAAGAAAAAGTGTTTGTTTGTTAGAGTATTGCGCTTTAAAGCAGTTTAATAAAACATTCAACCTCCATATAACTCTCCTAATTAAAAAAAACAACAAACAAACAGAATTTTGTCACAAGAATCTCTCACAAACTACATCACAACTAAATCATTTTTTTAATATGTCATTTACAATAAATTAAAGTGCCCATATAATGCTTTTTAGTTTTCCCCTTTGGTTTAGTGTTCTGTAGCTCTTTTTTTTGTGCATGTAAAAGCTCTGTTCTTTCTCACTGCTTTTGTAATGGCTCATAAGCGGTCCAGCATTTTCTTTTGTGATTTATTTATGTCACTGCGTGCTGCATTTGCATAATGCCTTACTTTGCAGCTAGTTTGGCACAATTCAAACAGAGAAATAAGCCACTCCCTCTTAGTCCACAATTTTTAATGACTTGGTAGAGCTGCTTCTATTGGCTGCAAGAGAGAACACAAGAGTTTTCATGCATCCCTGGCATCCAAGAAACTGAGGGTCCAGAGCGTTTAATTTTTGATGGCAATATCTCCTCAACAATAGGAAAATCCTACGCATTAGCACTTGTGCGGTCAACGTGGTTAACATTAACATAACTGTTGATTGCCCACTTGATGTAGCTGGAGCTGTCATATGTCAAAATTGTGATGCTGAGGTGCTCCACACAGGAAGAGACGAACAGCAACCAGAGAACATAAAATGTAAATGAAATTGAGCAACTTGTAGCAACAACAGGCAAAATAACTTGGGAACTTTTCTTAACTTTGAAGCAGCTATGAATGGGTGTGAGTGATATTGCTGATTCCCAAATGAGAGGGTGGAAAATACATTAGTGGGTTACCGAAATAACTGGAGCCTGGAAAGTCCACTAGCGACCCACCATCATCTACAACCTGATGCAGGTCAAATTATTTGCTTTAGGAGCGTTAAAGCATGTAAACCTTTTTAGACAGAGCACCAGCATATAACATTATGAACCTGAAAATAATATGGACATTTTAAAATACCCTTCCTAGAATGACCAGGGGGTTAGAATGTGGCTTTTGTTCCCTCTGAGCTCAGCTCAGATCAGCAGTAGGGTTATGAAGGCTGGTCAAATGAATTCCAGGTTAACATTCAGTTTGAAATATCTAAAAAGCACAGCCAACAGTCAAACACACACTCTACAGTTTTTGCTCAGTGCAACAAGGTTTGCAAAAACAAGTAGTACACCAGCAGTTTCCATAAATTTTCTATCAACTCTGATGTAGCTGTTCACACTGTGGAAACACAGTGCGTGATTGTACTGTATATTTTTCCACTGCTGACAATCTGTAGTTAAAAAAGTAGTGATCACAACCATACCATAACCTTTTATGCACATGAGTATATATATCTGCATGTTGGGAGAGACTTACTCCCTATTAAACCAGACTGCATCCCCCTCTAGTTTTAACATAACCTTACCATCAGCGGTATTGGTCCCATATGTTAGGAAGCAATATTTGTATTGAGCGGTCACAGATGGTGGGTGGGGGTGTGTGTGTGTGTGTGTGTGTGTGTGTGTGTGTGTGTGTGTGTGTGTGTGTGTGTGTGTGTGTGTGCTGGATCAGCAGCAGCAGACGGTGTGCAACATAAATCATAAAAGAGTGTGAATGACCTAAACAACAGAAGATTTAAGAGGCGGTCTGAGGTTTGTCATTGCTGCATTTCACTCTTTTTCCTTCCTCTGCTTCATCCTGATCACCAAATCGGCCAACAGCAGGTGCTGAGTTACCAGTCTTCAGACTCCCTTCAGAGGCTGTGCTCGCATACACGAAGTGCACAAGTTGTGTGTGTGTGTGTGTGCAGAAAGGAAAAAAAAAAAACGTTTGTGTGCACAAATGGCTTGGAGGGATGCTGAATAGACACCACTATTACATGGCCTGAGGCTTCACAATCCCTTGGCAGGAACTCTGTAGCTGCTGCAAAATGAAGTCAAGTGTCCATGTGAAGAGAAGGTCTTCCATTGTCATGTAAAGCTAAAGAGGGTTTCTTTTTTTCACAGATATTTCCAATTGCCAGTTTTTTAAATAATTTGCAGCAAGTAAAATGATTCATGAGTCCTTTATTAGATACATTTGTCCATTTTGATATATATTTTATAGTCAAAAACATGAGTAATTTTCTGTACCCCTGTTTCTAGCATAGTTACATACATTTAAATACAATAAGCTCCTTATTAAATGTAACTCCCCGTAAACCTTGTGTTTAAAATCGACAGATAATTCTCTTTAGTACCATGGATATCATTTCAAAGATGTACTTAACAGCCCAACATGGGTACTGGGTCAAAATTGCCATTTGGGAAAAAAATATTAAAAGTACAAAATTTCCCTACAAAACTATTAAACTTTATGGTTGCATGTTATTGGAAAGTTGTTGCTAAGAGACCTGTCAGCTCTAAGCCAGCCTTGATATTGTAGTACATATACTATAGCTCAAATATGTGCAGTAATATATATATTTCTGTCTAATGAGGGGTGGGCGACATAGCCTCAAAATTACATCACCACTGAACAATGTTTTATCTGTGATTGCAGCTTATAGGCAAAATGGGGCGAGCCGCTGTCACTCATGACATACTACCTCATTCAAAGTGTGACTCTATTGCCACAAGGTGCCTGTAGCTGCAGCTTTATAGTGAGCCGTGACAGCATAAGCCACATGTAAACAAAAGTAGCCTAGGCAGTTATTTTCCTGAAAACTTTAAGTAAAATATAACATAATTGCTCAATACTTTTTAATGTTAGAAATAACTTAAGTAACTTGACCCTGTAACTCTTTAGCAGCCTGCATTGTTATTGCCACATAATAAAATTAAGATTGGAAAAAAAAATTTTTTTACCTGGGATGTTGTAACATGGGCCCAACTTTTTAATGAGCTGCTTTTCCAATCAGTAATTTCCCTCCACTCCATGTGCTCGTCATCGTTACATGGAGTGAAACTAGTGAGAGTTTACTTTTGGGCTGCAAATTACCAGCTACTAGTATCTCCTCCTCACGTGCCTTCGCAGCCTGATTGTACTCGATGATGTGTTTTTGTCTCAAGTGGTGAAACACGTTTGTTTCCACCTTCAACTGGAACAGATTTCTTGCAAATTTTGCAAACCATTGTGTTTTGTTGGAGGATGTCAAAGTCGCTCCCCTTTCTATTCAGTCATCATCAGAGGCTGACACGAGGCTCTTGCTGTCAGACAAGGTTGGGCTTGTCTCCTTGTTGTGATTGCTAAATGCATGGTGTCTGCATCAGTGGCATTGTGATATGACAGTTTTATATCCCGTAAAAAATTTATACTAGTATTACCGTGGACAGCTGTAGTCTAATGAGGAAAAAAAGTAAAATATGTTTCCCAGATGTACTTTTGAAGCACTTTTGAAGAACATTTGAGGAAGTTTGACTCATAGACACATCCAAAATTTTTCAATAGACAAATGGTCCTGCATTCGCCACTGTCACCTAGGATGTTGATCAGATGTGTACCTGTCTATTGTTGTGGAATTGATATGTAGTTCATTAAAAAAAATGTATATATGGAAATGGGCTTAAACATTTTTAACAAGGCCAGTTTTGTTCATTTTTAGTGAGTCAAGCAAGTTAACAATTACACGCTGCCAGTTTATACTTTGAAGATCATGCATTTATTGCTGATTATTAATTTTATAAAGTCCGTCTCTGACAGCAATAGGGAGAAGCTGTGGCTGTGATTGCGGCTCATACTTAAGCTGCTATAGCTAGCAGCTTTTCATGACACACATTAATATGTTACTCCCATAAATTTAATATCCAAACCACAGTTGCAGGGACAGTTGTAATCTAACAGTGGGCAGCTGGGCAAAGATCATTTCCAGCATCCAGGTAAAAATACCAGAAAAAAAAAATACCAGTCCTTGGTTTAAATCACGGGTCTCTCCAAAGACTTAGTTAGACATGACTGGCTGTGCATGTGGTTGCCTGGATACAAAGTATGTCACTTCAGCTTGAAACTACATCCTGCTTTGGTCTGATTGTACTCTGAAAGTTCTGACTGGAAGTGGTGATGTATATCTCTACTCCTTTGATTCCTCCTTCAGGACGTTGATCTGTTCGCTGCTATTCTTCTTCTCATGTTGTCTTCACTCTTCAAAGTTACACCTCGGAGTAGTGCATCCAGTGAATGTCACAGCCAATTATGCTTTTGCTTAGTCATGTGGAGTATAAAGTTTGGACAGTACTGTTATTTATTCTATGACAAATTTTGTATAATTACTCTGAAAAACAGATCACTGTCAAATCAAGATGGTCCATGATAGATCGTCAGGTCACCCTCCCATGCCGTGAAAACTGCTGTCACAATCACAGCTACATTTATCTGAATGAGCCAGAGCAGCAGTTGGTACACTAGCTTCTCGAGTTATCTTTCTGAATGCAGCACTATGGTAGATTTGTGTCAGAGCAGCTACAGCTGAGGGTGTGCCAACTCACACTGTGGTCACAGCCAGCGGTTGTTTGCTACATGATATACACTCCTCTCCAAAAGTATTGGAACAGTGAGACCAATCCCTTTATTTTTGTTGTAGATGGAAAACATCTGGATTTGATATATTAAAAAAACAAACAATATAAGATAAAAGATCAACATCTTAACTTTTATTTCCAGGTATTTACATCTGGATCTGATAGCAAAAGTATTGGAACAGATAAACTTAAAATAGATTAAAGTGAATATTTACTTGCAATAGCTGCATCAAGCCTGTGACCCATTGACCTCATTAAACATTTGCATTCATCTTTTCCAGGCTTTTTCAGTTGTTTGTTTTGGGGGGGGTTGCTCCCTTCAGTCTCTTCTTTAGCATGTAAAATATAGGCGTTTGGTCTAGACTCTAGACCTAAAGCCAATCTCTAGACTCTAGAGATTGACTAGGCCAGTCTAAAACCTTCCGCTTCCTCTCCCTGATGAACTCCTTTGCAGTTTTGGCAGTGTGTTTTGGGTCATTATCTCTCTGTACGATGATGGATCTCCCAGTCAGTTTCGTTGCATTTTTTTCTTTAAACTGACAGACAAAATGTTTCTGTAGACTTCTGAGTTCATTGAACTCCTGCCATCATGCATGACATCATCATCAATGAAGATTAATGAACCCATCCCAGAAGAAGCCACGCAAGCCCAAGCCATGACATCATCTCCACTGTGTTTCACAGATGAGCTCCTATGTGTGCGATCATGAGCAGAGCCTTTTTTTTCTCCTCTAAACTTCAGCCTTTCAATCACCTTGGTAAAGATTCATCTTTGTCTCAACAGTTTACAAAACTTTGCCTCAGAATTTCTGAGGCTTGTCTCTGTACTTCTTGGCAAATTCCAGCCTGGCCTTCCTGTTGTGATTGCTAATTAGTGGTTTGCATCGTCTGGTGAAGCCGCTACTTTTGTTCATGAAGTCTTCTGTGAACAATAGATTGTGATGCCCTCACTCCTGCCCTCTGGAGGTTTGCTGATGTCACTAACAGTTGTTTTGTCGTGTTTGTCAGTTATGTTTTTGTCATCAACTGTTGCTGTTTTCCTTCATGTAGATGTAGAACATCTGTTACTTAGTACACCAATGATGACTTTCTTCTTCAGGACATTCCAAACGGTTATACTGGTTATGGCCAATGTTTGTGCAATGATCTGATTGGTTTCCCATCTTCTCTCAGCTTCATAATTGCTTGTTTTCCACCACTAGACAGCTCTCTGGTTTTCATGTTGGTTCCTCTTCTAACTATAAATGTACAGCCTGAACAAGCAAAACCCAAATCTGAAACTGAGCGCAGACATTCAGCGCTTTTTATTGTTTGAATAATCACTGTAACAGGTCAACAAAACATGCCTGTCAGTCGCGTGTTCCAATACTTTTGCTCACAAGAAAAATGGGTGGGTTCAGATAAAAGGTGCTGTCTTCTGAACTGTGTATCAGAGCCAGATGTAAATATCTGGAAATAAAAGCTAAGATGTTGATCTTTTGTCTCATATTATTTTTTTAATTTCAAATCCAAATGTTTTCAATCTACAGCAAGAAAAAAAAGGGATTGGCCTCACTAGTCTAATACTTTTGGAAGGGAGTGTATATTACTGCACTGCACATACTGTATGGCACTTTGCATGTTTTGTACAGCCTTTTCCCTAAGGATCTGAGGAAATGCAAATGTAACTGCACTCTTCAGGGGCTTCTTACAATGTGATATGAAAAGTAAAATTACAAAAAAAAAAAAAATTGCTGAAAAGGAAAAACACAAACCAAAGTAAATCACATACAGTTGCACAAATGAATACAGACAGCAAACCTACATTATTTAAAGCATATCTACCAGCAACTCTTTGTTCTTCTCTCCCTAATTCTTTATTTATTTATTTTTTTTATCTAACTTCCCATGTCTCCCCTACAGTGAAGAGGATGGTGAGCAGGAGGACAAAGCCATCTGGTACTACAGCACCAAGGTAATGCGACTCATCTTTTCTTGTTACCAGGGTTGTATGCTCTTCACAGAATCACATTTAATCATTTTGGTCTTCCTCTTTTATTACAAACCTTTCCCTGTTTTTTATTTTCCCTGTTTGTTTATTTTGGGGTCTCTTTTTTTTGTTGTTTTTGCCAGTAAGGCTTTCATAACTTTAACCTAATGAAGTGGAGTGCATTGCAATTTACCTAATACTCCCTGAACTCTGTCTTTCTCAGGTGCAGCTAGCTGAACTGATAGATTGCTTAGATAAGGAGTACTGGGAGGCTGACCTGTACGCAGCCCTTGAGGAGATAAGGGACGAGGTGCACACACATATGGACATCACAGAGGACCTAACCAACAAGGCCCGTGGCAGCAACAAATGTTTCCTCACTGCTGCAAATGGTAAAGAGATTATCATTCTTTCTCCTCATCATAAAACCGGCCCTGACAGTGTGAGATGCTCTCTGTTGCTGAGCTTAACCACGTTTGAAAGGGGGAGAATGATCTCTTTTAAACTCAAAGTAATTTTTTCCCCTTTCTCTTCCTGCCTCTCTTTCCTTGTTCCTCTGCCTGCTTTCTTGCCAGTACTCATGAATACCACCCAGTCATAGATGGCTTGGCCATAGGAATCAACCCAGCTATTATGTAACTTTACGCTGGTCCCGGTCTGGCTCATGTCCAGCAGTTCAGTTTCTCTCCAGTGCCTGATCCTTTTCTCTCTGCCTATAGGGCATCTCCAAATGTCCTTTGTGTGTCTTGCTTTTGTGTGTGTGAAAATTATGAGTATTTGAGCACATATCAGCTCATTTTTTTATAGCTTTCGGTTTGCTCAGCAGTGGAAGTTAGTAACAATTATACATGAAATTATATATATATTACATATTTTTATTCTTCAACTCTACTAGGGTAACTTTGCAGGATCCATGGTTCGAAAGAAACTTTTTTTTTTTTTTTTTCCCCCCCCTGTGCCAGCCCTGAGATCATCCTCTGTCTTAAAACAGCAACTTCAGCTCCTTTACCTGCAAGGCCAACTTTCTTCTGATTGGCTGCCCCTCATAAATAGGGGCTGGCTGTGCTCACAGCCAAACCAGTATGCCTGAGATAATGATAATAAGAATATCTGCTTTAAATGATGTCATACATGCCCAAGAGTGGAAAAAATTGTCAGAAATCATTTCCTTAGAAACCTTTATATAGGGTGTAATCTCTGATCCAACAGCTTAAGCAAAAACTAGCACAGATAGTGCCCAGATAATTTAGAGGTGCTCTTTGACAACAAATTGCTTGTTTATTTGTTTATTTATAAACCCATATGCAGTTAATACAGGCAGACAAAAAAGCACATGACTCGAAAGATTAAATAAAGAATGGTTCCAAACTGGCATCTGAATTTTTCATCTCCAGGCTTCTCTGGTGTTTTTTCTTTTGCTAAAGTGTAGTTTACCAACCAGCCGAGAAACAGCACAAGAATGTCATGATGCACAAAATATATAAATATGCCCTAACACGGCACTTTTTTGTTGCTTTTAACTCTAAAAGGTTTTATCTTTGGCAATGAATTGATCTTTGTAGCTGCTTTTAAATTCATTTTCAGATGAATCTAGTTTATGTTGTCACTACGTAACTCTTATATGAAATGTATATATTTGATTACACATGTTAAAGTCTTTCTGTGGTCTTGATCATCTTATTCTTTTCTTTTCTGCAAGTTTCATATTTGGTTAGGAAGTGATGACTGGTCAGCAGCTGTGTGTGTGTGTGTGTGTGTGTGTGTGTGTGTGTGTGTGTGTGTGTGTGTGTGTGTGTGTGTGTGTGTGTGTGTGTGTGTGTCAATAAAGGCAATGCCTCAGCGTTTGCATGGTCTTCTGTTTGGTCTGCTTGGTGCATGATTTCCCAATCTGGGTAAAATGAGAATAAACACAACTGACAGATTATGATGTGGAAGATGACACACATGCACTCACACAAAGTCAGACTTAATGTACTAAACAAAAATCAAATTGATTACAAAACCTTCCATCAAAGCCTGTGAGGTACATTTATAAACATATTGCCTCAGCAATAAAAACAGATTTCAATCATTTGCATTTTTGGTGTTTCTTTTCCCCTGACTGATTTTTTTTTTTTTTTTTTTTCTTGCAGGACTGGGATTTTCCCCTGTTTTTAAGAGCCATTTAGTGTTTTGGCTAGATCACAGTCTTGCCTGACTTGTATTTTTACTGCCTTGTGTGAATTCTCTATGGTGATTCAATTGATGGAGTAAGATAATGTATGAAACAGTAGTACTGCCATCTGTTCACATTATATCTATCTAAAACTGACTGCTATTAGAATCTAACTTTATTTGGGTGCTTGTCAGCATGCTTACATTTGAATACATCCCAGTTAACACAAGTGATTATGTAGACATTGTAGATGCCAGTTATTGATTGCAAATCATAAACAGTCTGTTGCTTCTGCCATTCTTGAATTTGGGAATCTGTTGAAAGGCGACTCTCTCTTCTCCTAGTTTATGTATAAAAATAAAATTCAGTCTTCATAAAATGGCTGATTTTTGTCTTTTCATATCATTCGTATTATTTCAGTCATCATTTACCACCTCTTATTTGTCAATTTACTCTGAATTTAATTATAATTTTAATTATATTTAAGACTTGAATATATATTTGATATATGATATATTTGATTTTTTTTTTTATTGTCTTGCTTTGAGTATCCTATACTGAGAACATCACAAATGCCAACATAAACATACAAAGTCAAAAAAAGATTTTTTTTTTCTCATTTTTCCATAATGATTAGCAATAAATCTTCCAGTCCTTGAAAATTTCTTGTGCTATTTCTTGGCTCAGCTTTAATTTGTTTGGTTTTTTTTGTGGCTCTTTTTATTTGTTTTGCTTACATCTTCCTCTTTTATCCAGAGGAGATCCTGGAACGATTGCGGGCTAAGAAGGAGGAGGAGCTGGAAGAGGTGAAGAGACGAGTTGCTGAGGAGGCCATGAAAGCGCAGTTGGAGAAGGAGAAAAGGGAGGTGGATGTGGAGAAGGAAGATGAAGATGTCAAGCTGAAGGATGAAGGACAGCAGGAGGGCAAGATAAAAGAATCGACAAAGGAAGAGGGGGAGCAGCGGATAAAAGAAGAAGCTGCAAAAGAAAAAGTGGATGATGTTAAAACTGGAGGTAATTATGTTTATGTTTCACAACAACTCTAAAAATATGACCAAATATATATTAAAAAGAATTAATGATAGGAAATCAAAACACGTAAGATGGTTTTTCCTGATTCTAAGCGCGGCCATCTTATTTTGCTTTTGATCTTTGAAAAAATGACATCACCACAATGCTGTAATTAGTTATTGATTGAAGAATCAATTTCCACACTTGTTTAACCCATTAAAATGCTGTGATTATTTCAAGACTCAAGTCAAAAGTTGGCACTCACAAAAGGACATATGCTTATTCACACCAGTGTCTTGTTGGAATTATACTGGACACATCAATAAAGAGACAGTTAAAAAGAGTAATAGCACATTTATAGATTGTAAGGCAGAAAAAACACACACACAGAAATGGCCCCAAACATCATTTCCCCTCTCCATTGTCTCCAAGTAACCAATGCAATATAAACTAAAATCCACAATATTTACAATGTTGCTGCTGTTCATCTGTAGTCGGTGAAGCTCCTTCCACTGGCCAAGAAGGCAATAGTAGCATCTCAGATGGATCCATGCTTCCAGCAACAACTTCTCCAACTCAAACCGTCACTACGAGCTCTGGTGTGGCTGCTGAGGCTCCAAAGCCTCCGGCCTTCACAGCAGAAGCTCAGACGGAGGGATGTTCCCATATGGAGGTCTCTAACGGCAATGAAGGTATACAAGAAATTGCCCATTAAGTTGCTTTTGGGGATCTGCTTCCCTGCTACAGTTTGCAACTTCTCACGACTAAGTGATGAATCTCATCTCTCCTCACCACTGACTTGTGTATTCCAGCATATGTCCCCGGTGCTTTGATGTTCCTCTTTGCATGTTGCTCTCATTCCATCTACTGGTTTTTGTGTTCAATTGTCTAGTTACTTCTTGAATATTGGCTTTTGTCTTGAAACTGTGCCAGTCATTCTGTGCTTTAACTCAGTCCCTCACATGCTTTCTTTAAAAAGCTAAGAAGCTGATTGTGTTGCGTTGATTTGCAATCACATTGCATTGTCACTGCAATCAGCACGACTAGAAACGCTCTTTAAACAAATAGAGGCAGCATTCACATTTTCTGGTGCTTTCAAAAAGCTTTTATTTGGCTGCTTGTTTGTAATTGCTGCCTTTGATTAGATGTTGCTCTGTTTGATTGCTTTTGTTGAGTAGATAGTTCAGTGACGGTGTACACATACTGATCTGTAAAACTGACTCATCTTCATCATTGATGTCTGTGTGCACAAGCCTCATTATTGAGTCTTACCTTGCCTGGTCTGGTAGCTTTCAAATGACCCATCCTTAAACCTGAAGTGTTTATTTGGTGCATGCATTAAGCATGGCTTATCAGCAGAGGGAGCTAGAGCCCTAACATTTTTCTGAATGGTAAGAGAAAAATTCCTGTCTTCACTAAAACTGAATGGTTTGTTTGGTTTACCTCTATGTAGCCCTCTACTTATTGGCCAAGTTTTAATGGCTTGGTATTCATTGTTCTAGTTAAGTAATTATAACGTGCTATTCACATTCATCTTGCTGGGTAAAATAATCCATGAAATATGTGTCAAGTGATGACTGATGACCTGAAGAATAGAAGAATGCACAGTTGAGTCCTATTACTTTTAATTCATCTGTCAGCACTGTTTGTGATTTTTATTTATATTTATTTATTCATTTATGTCTGTGCAGCAGAAAACCCGCCATCAAATTCTGTTCCTGTCAGTGGACATAGCATCCCCGGCCTAAGCCAGCCTCCCCATCCCATTGAGGAAAACAGTAACAGCAGTACGGGAGCTTGTGTCCCTCCGAGATGTCCTGAACCCCCAGATTTGGCTGACAAGTCCTCCCAGTCATCCCTGGCGAGTCTTGATGACGCAGGTCTGACAAAACAACATTTCATGAATATATCTTGCTTCTTTCTTTTTGTATTGTCATAGCTATATATATTATTATACTGTATTATGCTATATTATACTACCTTACAAGCTAAAAAGGCTGTTCACCATGTCTTACTAGTCACCAACACACTAGATATTCCTGAATTAAAGCCATGTATGGCTTTCTCTGCATTTGACTGAATTGGACATTGCATTTCCAGGAGACAGTAAAGACTCGACCAACGGTGAGGTGGCAGGTACCGGTAGTAAGAAGTCGTCAGCAACTCGCATGGTGACCCGGCTGAGGAACCCAGACAGCAAGCTGAGCCAGCTGAAAAACCAACAGGTCGCAGCTGCTGTTCACGAAGCCAACAAGGGCTTCAAGGAGGGCAGAGAGGTGAGAACCACAGATGGATTTTGCTCTTTTAGACAGTACATGAAGAATGTGTGCTGAGTTCCTAACGTGGGCATACAGACCAGGCCAGTGTATGCATTATGATGAGATTAGGGGCCTAATAGAAGAAATGTAGATTTAACTGCCTGTATTTTGACTCCTCAACTTCGCAGTCAACATCCTAATAATAAGCTTGTCCCACAAGAGCAACATTTAGATACATGACTGTGAAGAGGAACAACAGGGTTCCCACAGATTCTTAAAAAATTTCAACAGTATTTATTTAAAGTATTTTTACTTTTGAAACTTAAATCATACTTATAATTAAGACTTATTCAAGTACTTTACCCAATAAACATTATTGTATGATTTTTTAATTTTTATTTATTTTTTTTTTTACTGCTGTTTAAAAACAAAAATTAGATTTTCAAAAGTTTGTAGCAACTCTGTAATTGTAGCTCATTTCAAAGTTACACTGTCAGTATGAGTGATGAGGACACCTTTTTACATTCCACCTGGATTTTCATTCTTTTCTTACTTCTGTAGGTACTGGTAGTAAATGCACAAGGTGACATCACCCGTGTCAGCACACGCAGCAGCAAAGAGGTGGTGATGAAGGGGACCCTCAACCAATACTTTAAGCTTGGGCAGGAGGGCAAGTACCGTATCTATCATAACCAGTACAGCTCCAATGCCCTGGCCCTCAACAAGCACCAGCACAGAGAGGCAAGTAGCATGACATCTTTTTTCCTAACATTTAAATGCTCATTAGAAATACTCATTAATGCACCCATTATAATATAATGAATTGTAATGTTCATGAATCTGTCTGGCTCTTCTGAGCTTTTTATTTTTATTTGCATGGGTTTCTTCCATTTTTAGAAAGGCATCCAAGTCAGATTGGAGTTCTCATTTGTGATCACCTGTCTGTGTGTGTGATAACCTGGAATAAGCTTCACTTGTTATATGTGACAGTTTGAACCAGTTATTATCCAGATGTGGAATTAGACCGTTCCAAGTGAAGTATCTCTTAGTTCTTTGTGTTGCCAGATTCAGATTCCCAACTGAAATCCATGTATCTGTTTGTTATCAGGACCATGACAAGAGGCGGCATCTCTCCCACAAATTCTGCATGACACCAGCAGGAGAGTTTAAGTGGAATGGGTCTATTTATGGCTCTAAGGTTCTGACTATCTCCACATTGAGACTCACTATCATTCAGCTGGAGAACAATGTTCCAGCACCATTCATGCACCCTAACTGGGCATCACACAGGTATAAAACAGAGTGGAGAACTGGGATATAACAGTAATGTGTCGTGCGCTCCACTTGCTTTGTGTTTTGTTTTGTTGTTTTACCACAAACAGTTTTTTAGTGAAGAGGTTAACACCCTTCAGTAAATCAAAGTGAAAGATAAGTCGGAGCTGTGGTATTTTTAACAGATGTAAAAGCAAACCACGATAAGACTGTGCACACAAAACAAATATTCTGTAGCCTAAATCTGAAAGAACTCAGAGGTTGAAACATGCTAAAGTGTTGTTTTTGTTTATTTGTTTCTTTGAAGGACCAATTGGATCAAAGCAGTTCAGATGTGCAGTAAAGCCAGAGAGTTTGCACTGGCTCTGGCCATCCTGGAGTGTGCCATCAAACCTGTGGCTATGCTGCCCGTCTGGAAGGACTCACTGGGTCATACAAGGTATGTAAATCTGAATCTGTGTAACTCTGTATGTACATTATGTGTGTGTGTTTACAGTGCATACTGTACATGCTATCATTCCACAAACACAAATACATTGGAGTTTTAATGCAAAACATTCAAATACCTTAATGAACTCAAACAAGCTTTCAGTGCACGTACATGGGGGATGTGCATCCAGCTAACCAGCAGAGCTAATCTTACCCAGATCAGATCAAAAGGCCCACCCTGGCTGCGAGGCATAATATTTAGATTGCAAGTCCACAACCAGCCACCACCCACTCCTACCTCTACGACTGCTTCAGTAACACAAGGGCCCTTTTAAAGAAGTGATTGTCCAAGATTTCACAAGGTTAGGACCAGAATGTGTGTGTGTGTATGCCTGAACTGTTAACATCAAAGTAAGTGAGGGGGAGAGAGTGGCATTTCAAGGACTTGTATTGGAGTGTGTAATGTGTGAAGTTTTCATGGAACTGTTTCAAGAGTAACTGTCATCTCCTCATCTTTAATCAGAGTTTTCATAAACTTTGAAATGACTCAGGAAGCTTTCCAGTGTTTATTTACAGCAAATATGAAAAGATTATTGATATAAGAGTTAAAAGGATGAAGTCTTCGTGACCTGTCACTCTGTATAGTGTTATTGCGAGCAACAAAGACAACGTTGTTGGTGCAGCATCATATCAGCACAAAATTTCAGACGCAGATTGCCCAAAACAACTTCTATTCTGTTTCTCTGTTTCTCTTAGCACAATTATAGAAACATTCAAAATGTAAACCATGTAAAAATGGTTTTCAGGTTAAACCGCATGACATCCATGGAGCGTGAGGAGAAAGAAAAAGTGAAGAAAAGGGAGAAGAAGCTGGAGGATGAGGAGACACTGCAGCAGGCCACCTGGGTCAAGTACACCTTTCCAATAAAGCACCAGGTAGGTCCTGTACAAACTCTGAAGTTGCTGTACTTCAAATGATATTTAAACCCTGGAACATGAATTATTGAATGAATGATAAATTTAATATGTAAACCTTTATAAGCTTATTTGTGCACACTGAGAATAGCATATCAGTTCAGATTGGACCACATTTAATGCATATTTCTACTTAATACAGTGCAGGAAGACCAGAGCTAAATGACAAATAGATAAATGTCATGATAGGCAACCATGTTTAGAAGCACTGGTGAAATGAGTTTCCATTGATTTTGATGGTAACTGTAGTATGTCAGTCTAATCTATGTCTGCATTGAAGCTTTGGAAAAAGGCATTTTAGTGGGAAACACTGATGTGTATGTTGTGCATACGAGCACGAGGGCCGATCAAAGACTCTTTGATGCAGAAGGTTAAGCTCTGCTGAGAGTCATTTCCCTCAGCAATTAGTGATCAGTGTGCAAATAACTTGGTAACCTTAAAGCTCTTTGTATGATCACCCTCTCAGTTTCCCACCACTTTTTTCCTTGTGAATATCTTCACTTTGCATGATTCCGCTTTTCTTGCCTACTTTCGTGTCCTGTATGAAGGTGTGGAAGCAGAAAGGAGAGGAATATCGCGTTACGGGCTATGGGGGTTGGAGCTGGATCAGTAAGACTTATGTGCCCCGGTTTGTCCCCAGACTTCCTGGAAACACCAACGCCAACTACCGCAAAGAACTGGAAGGTCTGGAACAGGAGGCTTTGTGGCATAATTTGTGGTTTTTAGTTATTTAGAATTAAAACATGTTCGACTCAGAGACTTTTATCTCATTCTGTTATTTTTTAACAATGTTATTGTGTGTATTGATTGATCAAGAGTGAATTAAATTTCTCTTTTGATTTATTTTGATCTCATAGAGAGTTAAACATCTTTTCTTTTTTTTTCTTCTTTTTTTTTTTTAAAGTTTCAAAACTGCTCAAATGTATCCAAACTTTACTAATCAAATTCAGTTATTGATGGTCTGTCCTGCTCAGTTATACTAATTGTGAGTAGCTTCCCAACAAAATGCAAAAATATAAGGTTTTCCTTTCATTCTCTTTTCCAAAGATGCTAAACTTGGCAAGAAATGTACCCTGCTGGACTTGAGTCGACGGCCTAGTGTAGTCACACCAGAAGCTCAGGGAGCTGCTGCCTCAAGCAGCGAAGCAACAGATGAAGACTCCTCTGGCCTCCCCAAACCACCAACCGATCAACAGACATCGAATGAGAAGACGGACGGAGAAAAGAAAGAAGAGCTGGATGAAAAGGAAAAGGGGGAAAATGAGGAATTACAGGCAGAGGAATCGCCCATGAAGATGGAGGTGGATGTAACGGACTCACCGACAGATGAAGTGCAAAGTATGACAGTGTGCCACTTACTGTCTAAATAACGCTATTGCATGTACAATATTAGTTAATATTGATCATTTCTAATAATTGTAATTTCAAAACACATTTACTTTAACACTATTTGTACTTTCCAAGCAACTTCAGATTACCATTGCAAGGAGGATATGATTAAGTGTCTCAGAATCTAAATTAATTTTCTCTCCAGGGTCCTGTATTCAGGAGGATAAGGCTTCTCTAAAAGAGGAGCCTATAGAAAGTCTTCAGAGACCTTTTAACTATGATGTAGTGGATGTCAGTAAAGGCTTCCTCACCCGCATTGCCTACAAGAAGAAGGTCAAGGCTTCTAAGCTAGACAACCTACTGGAACGCAGAGTGAAGCAGCACGTCATCGAGGAGAGGCAAAGACAGCAGGTGTCTCCATCCAAACCCCAGGATCCTAAAACAGTTTCATCCACATCGACCCCTCTAAGCACTCCGGTCCGGCCACGGTCACCACTCAAGCCCCACGCTCTCACTCAGACACAGCTCACGCTGAGTGAAGCTGTGAAAGCGGAGGAGAAATCTTCCATAACACAAACTCCAGTGCCAGGAGAAGTTGGAAGACAAAAAGTAGAAGGGGAGAGTCAGGATGAACTCTCTAAAACTACAGATAAGATTGTCACTCGTCTTTCTTCTCCTGTTACAGACCCCACACCCAAAGACAGTAGCAATACAGGTACAGGTGAAAATTCAGATTCACCACAAAACCAAACCACCTCCAAGCCCCAAAAACTGGAGGAAAATGAAAGGACTACGGGGCAAAAAGAAGCTAGTTCAGGGCAAGAGGCTATTAAACTGCCTGATGTGCAAGAAACAACAGGCAGTTCTTTAGATCAACAAGCAGCCTGTGTAGCATCAGATGTTACAAAGGCTGCACATACTGAGAATGAAGGGTCCAAGGAACCCAAATTAAAACTGAATGTTGAAGTGACATTTACAAGTGTTCTTGACCAGAAAAGCAGTCAAGACACATCTCCCTTCAAACCAATGCAGCAAAAGACAGAAGTTTTAGGCTCGGTGCATTCGAGCACAGAGGAAAATGGCATGGCGCTAGAGGATAATCAAGACAATATGCAAGACATTGGCGATGGTAGGACTGTAGGTGAGAGCACTCCCGAGCCAGTTTCTCCTCTCCCTCAGGTAAATGGTAATGATGATTTGGGGAGTGAAAATGTGTTGAGTAACTCTGTGGCGAACTCAAATAATGGTGTGCTCAACAACAGGCCCCAGCCCAAGGTGAACAGTATTGGGAAAGATGAAGAACAAGGGCTTGCTGTGACACTGAAAGACACCACACAGCAAAAGCCTTTGGTGAATGGGGACATTGCTCCTTTAAACGATAGTGCGGAGGTTAGAGTGAAAGAACAATGTTCAGCTCCTAAGTTAGAGGTAGAGAGCAAGATGACAAATTCGGACCAAGATTACAAACCTCCCCTGAAGAAAACAAAGCTGGAAAACAACATAGACTCACCTGCAGCTCATACTCAGAATGTTCACAACAGTACGTCATCTTTTCAGTGTGTAGAGACCAAATCCAGTCCTGGCATCAAGATCATAAGAATGGCTCCCTCTCCTATACCTTCAGCAGAGGAGTCGAGTCTGAGCGACGACTTTGCAGAGGAGAATGGTAACAGTGGGTTGACAGAACCAGTCAAGACCATCATCACCCAGGTAACCACAACCTCCACCACCAGTACCACCACAGTAGTTTCCACTGAGATGAGGATAGCTAAGGCGCCATCAAAGACATCTGGAGAATCGGCAGTGCCTGCGGTGTCAACAACGGAGAGCAACGTAGTGTCTACCCTTACAACCATGACCAAAACAGTTGTGACCAAAATCTTCCCCCCAGGGCTCGATGGTCAGTCTGAAGACACCCAAAGTGAAATGGTGACACAAGAGCAGAAAACAATGCTCTCAGCTTCCGTGGGTGACTCAACTGCTGACACCAGCAGTAAAACCTCAGTGTCATCTGTTACTGTGAGTGAGGAGGACTCGTTGTTAACAAAGGGTCGTGTGCGCCTCCTCAGATTCTCCCGTACCAAGAAGACGCGCTCGGACACAGCTCTTCCCTCTTACTGCAAGTTTGTTACCAAGAGCAACCGGAAGAGCATTTTTGTACTTCCACACGATGACTTAAAGGTCTTGGCCAGGCGAGGCGGATTCCGCGAGGTGCCAGTGTTTAGTTACAATGCTAAGCCAGCATCGGATATCTGGCCGTATCCTTCGCCCAGGCCCACATTTGGTGTCACCTGGAGGTAAGGTCACACTCTGTTTATTTTGCTCACACAATTATCACTTGCTGTCCTCACTCCCTGAGGGCAATGCGTTGTTAAATCGTATTAGCTGTGTTGAGCCTAGATAAGATGCACCTTACTTTGTGTGGGAATACAGTATATCAGAGGAAGCCGGGTGATCTTTCCCACCTAGAAGAGACACTGGCGGTTCATCATCATTTAGTCCTTTGCTTTTAGAGGTGTCTCCAGTGGAGAAAGCTCCTCAGGTGTTTACTCTTGTTTGCGCCTGTTTTTATCATTTCCGAGAGTGGGTTCTAGCTGGGAGGCAGTGCTAGTGGTGGTAGCACTCATCTTCCAGATGTCTGATTCACTAGATTATCTGTCAGTCCACATCTGCTTTTCCATCAGTATCTCAGCTTTTTCTTCTCCAGCTGGACACAGGGCAGACTCATCTTGTTGTGCAAATTAGTATTACATGACTGTATGGACCTTTTTAAGCAGAAGAAAATGGATGAATAGACAACATATTGGTTTTCATTTTTATAAAAACATCATTAATACAAACTATGTAAAATGCAAGGACATCCCATTATATTCATAAGTTGAGATCCTTGGTTCATTCCTGGGAAGAGACGCATGTCCCTTGGGGGTTGCGTCAGGAAGAGCATCTGGCATAAAAATCTGTCAAGTCAAATATGTGGAACTACCTGCTGTGGTAACCCCTTTGGGATGAGATTATGGGTGCTGCAGTGGTTACTGTTCCGTGTTCCCTTACTACGAGAAGTTTCTTGAGCCAAACTCAGCTGGAGTTTTTCTGTAGTTTACGATCTCCCGCAGTTTAAAAACACAGGCTTGTTATGCCAACTGCTGATTCTACCCGCTGTGAATGAGGGAGCAGCCGAAAGGAGCTTTTTATTTCGATATTTGAGCAGCACAATCATTTGCCAAAAGTGTATCCCATGAAATTGGAATCACAATATATGGCTTTTGAAAGTCATGGTATGACCAACAGTTTATCCACTTTTACCAAATATTTTCAGCTTCATACGAACAGCAGCTGATTCTGTCCAACAGTGTTGCAATTGTGTTCTGAATGAGTTATTTATTGGCTTTTTCATCTCTCTTGAAATGTAATATTCAGGAAATGAGCTCAAAAATGCAGTATTTCACAGCATAATCTCTGCGTAATCACACTTAGTTTTCCTCAGAAGAAAACTTAAGTAATGATTACCAGAGCATGAGTGTGACACAGTGCGTAATCATGTCTGCGTCGCTTTGCGGTTCTTGTAGGATTATACACAGGCAGTCTTTTTTTGTTACTCGCTTCTTTATTTAAAAAACAAATACGTTGTTTACAAAAGGGTTAATAATATTTTCCCTCATCCTTCCCCTTTAAACCTCTTCCCTGCTTTGGCAGAGTGCCATGTCCTGTTGATTTATTGTTCGTTACGTCTTCACCCTTCCTGTCTGCCGTTCGTGGCTTTGGCCTCGGGCGATGCTGTAACTCTGACTGTGGTGTCATACAGGGACCTCTCGTTATTTTGACCAGACCTCAGAGTTCCAAAGCAGACATGAATCATCCGGTGGTCGGAGAGGTGTCACGATGTTCGCTTTGCACACTGACCAAGCCCTGCAGCCCAGGCATATTTTTCCGCCTGCGGTTACACATGGGAAAGGGAATATCCACCAGACCCCGTACACACAATCACCCTTGTGATGATCGTGTGTTTTTCAGATGTTTAAGATTCTGTAAATGGCTATATCCAAATGCCAACCTCACTGTCAGAGCAGTCATAATGATGCAAAAAAGGAATTTCTCTTCTTTTGGAAATTGGTCATTGATGGATGACGTTCTGTCATCTAATTCTAGGCTGAGAACAATCTGTTATGCCAAGAATTGTGTATTAAATTTAAAAGGACTATCTAAATGCATGTGCTTGATGTGCCTTTTAGAAATGAAGTGAAAACAGCATCACCAACATCCTTCAGTTGTTTTTACTCTTCCAGTTCCAGTTCTATGGTCGTGTTTTCAGTAACTCTGAGACAGTCGTTATGTGCTTAAGTACTGCTGGTAGTGTTTCTATGCATGATAAAAATATAAATTTACAGTATACAGCAACAAGAAGCACCACACAGTGGTGCTGTGGATGACACTGCAGCCTCACAGCAAAAAGGCTCCTGGTTCCTCCTTCCTGGTGAGCTGGGGCCTGTCTGTATGAAGTTTGCATTATTGTCCCTGTGCCTCAGGGGTTACCTGCCTTTGATATGATAGACTGGCAAGCGGTCCAGGGTGCACTCTGCCTCTCATCCTTTTGACAGCTGGGTTAGGCCTGAGCCCCCCCCCCCCCCCCTGCAATGCTAAGTTGTATAAGCAGTTATGAAAATGTATGAAAGTATACAACAGGCATTTACTGTACTTTTTGCAAATGTTCAGTCGCATTTATCTGTGGCTAATACTTGAACCTCTGGGTGTTACATTTAGGTATCGGCTGCAGACGGTGAAGTCTATGAATGGAGTGAGCCTCATGCTGAGGCTCCTGTGGGCCTGTCTGAGATGGGACGACATGGCCGTAAAACCATCCGCTGCTGTCGGCACCACACGTACAGGTAGACCCTCAACAATTCCAAACATCAAATACAGTTGTCCATCCGTTTTTCTGGGAGGAACTGCAACGAACTCGTACAGAAGTGCTATGCTCAAATAGGTGCTTGCAGCTACACTTTAGGTTAAAATAGCATTTGGGTAATAAAAGCTATTTTCATTTTATTCTTATAATTTTTTTGTATTTAGGGAAGTTCTGAATTTTGAGCATTCAGTCTCATTTTTGGGCATCGCTGTTTTTATTTTGGAGTACGTTTCCTGCATCTTTTCGGGCTTTCCTCCTCATCACCATACCAACCCAGCCCTATCCCCACTCATTGCTACAGAGACATCAGATACTGAAATCACCACCACAGAGATCATAAAGCGTCGTGATGTGGGACCATATGGCATCCGTTCAGAGTACTGCATACGCAAAATCATCTGCCCCCTTGGAGTGCCAGAAACTCCAAAAGGTAAAATGCACTTTTATTTGTTAAACGTGTAAGAGGGATGTTATAGCATGAATGAAAATCGTCTGCTTGGAATAATATTTTTGTGTGATGTGAGTTTTCCAGTTAAAACTAGGCAGGTCATGGTAATGGGTCAGTGATGGTCTGGGGAGGCATATCCACGCAGGGATGCACAGACCTCTACAGGCTAGGCAACAGCACCCTCACTGCCATTAGATATCGGGGGGGAAATCCTTGGACACATTGGTAGATCCTACGCTGGTGCAGTGTGTCCTGGGTTCCTCCTGGTGCCAGACAATGCCAGGCCTCATGTGGTGAAATATGCAGGCAGTTCCTGGAGAATTCAATTCAATTCAGTTTTATTTATATAGCACCAAAACACAACATAACAGTCACCTCAAGGTGATTTTCATTGTAATATAAAGACCATAAAAATTACAGAGAAAACCCAACAATCAAAACGACCCCCTGTGAACAAGTACTTGGTGACCGTGGGGAGGAAAAAACTTACCTTTAACAGAAAGAAACCTTTGGCAGGAACCAGGCTCAGGGAGAGGCAGTCATCTGCTGCGATCAGTTGGGGGTGAGAGGAGGGAGACAGGACAAAAGATACACTGTGGAGGAGAGCCAGAGACTAATAATAACTCATGATTAAATGTGGAGTGGTGTATAAACAGAGTGAAAAGAGGTGAATAAAAAAGAAATACTCAGTGCATTATGGGAACCCCCCAGCAGCCTGGACCTATTGCAGTGTAACTAAGGGATAGTTCAGAGTCACCTGATCCATCCCTAACTATAAGCTTTATCAAAAAGAAAAGTTTTAAGCCTAATCTTGAAAATGGCGAGGGTGTCTGTCTCCCAAATCCAGACTGGGAGCTGGTTCCACAGAAGAGGGGCCATAAAACTGAAGGCTCTGCCTCCCATTCTACTTAAGTATCCTATAACCACACATAACCCAGCAGTAGGTTGAAGGAATATGCCATTGACTGCCCTCCATGTTTGCCTGACCTAAATCCAATAGAACACCTCTGGGACATTATGTTTCAGTCCATCTGATGCCGCCAGGTTATACCTCAGACCGTTCAGGATCTCGGTGATACCCTGGTCCCGATTTGGGAGGAGATCCCTCAGGGTACCATCCGTCCTCTCATTAGGAGCGTGCCCCGACATTGTCAGGCATGCATGCAAGCATGGTGCCATACAAACTCCTGAGTACCATTTTGAGTTGCTGCAATGAAATTTCAACAAAATGGACTAGCCTGCCTCATAATTTTTTCACTTTGATGTTCGGGGTGTCTTTGAATTGAGCCCCTCTATTGGTTAATAATTTTTAAATGCTTGTTACAATATTAGGTTGTTAGTATTTTAACATTTGATATTGTGTCTTTGTTATTTATTGTTAAATATTGGTTTAAAAGATTTATAATTCTGTTTTCCTTCATACACCGTACAAAGTTTTTTAGAAACAGGCTGCAAAACTAACTCATTTACATGGACTCTGTTCTGCTGTCCAGTATTAAAAATGTGATTCCATGTTGTCATTCATTTATTCATCTTTCTGCCAGAAACCCACACCCCTCAGAGGAAGGGTTTGCGATCCAGTGCCTTGCGCCCCAAGAAGCCCGAGCCTGCCAAGCAGACCGGCCCAGTGGTGATCGAGACCTGGGTCGCAGAGGAGGAGCTGGATCTCTGGGAGATTAGAGCCTTCTCAGAAAGGTCAGAGAGTCAAAGGTCATTGGTTTCAGCATAATATGTTTACACTTCTTATGTCTCATTGATTATATCAGTCAGTTTATGAACACATCATCCTGGAGAGCCAGTATTAGTATTTCACTCTAATCCTACCGGTCACTGATTAGTTTAGAGCTTGAAAAATCCACTAAAAGATTTAATATTTTTTTAAAATGGCTATAATGTAACTTTTTCCCAGTTATTCTACTTTCTATTTTTCCTCCTTTTTTTATTTTTCCTCACATATTCTCTTTTTACAGGGTGGAGAAAGAGAAAGCTCAGGCAGCTGAACAGGCCAAGGTGAATGAGTTTCAGTTCTCTAAGTGTGTTTGTTATTTTTACCAGAAGGTATTTTAAGGGAGCCCTTTTTTTTTTTTTTTAATTTGTTTTTTGCACACAATTAATGTTATTGACCAGTAAGTACCACGACAAAAAGATTGCCTATTAGATATGGGTGTTAAAGTCCAGGTTATGGCATATTATCATCTTTTTGTAAATGAATGCGCTGATCAACGTATTTATCATTTCAGAAACGTCTTGAGCAGAAACCAGGCTCAGTCACAGTAACCCCAACAGGGACTCCTGCAACACCTGTTTCCACACCCAAAGTCATCGTTGGTTCACTCTCAGGCCAAGGCACTCCCAGCACCAAGGTGGTATTGTCCACCAAGATGGGGACCCCTGTCACATTCCAGCAAAACAAGAACTTCCAGCAATCATTTGCCACCTGGGTGAAGCAGGGTCAAAGCACACAAGGTACTAATAATCAGCATTTGTTATAATACTGCAAATACTACATTAGCAAAGCTTAATAACTGTGTTAAAAATGTTATATGTAAGAATGTGAAGCAGTTGCTGGTATTAATAGGTTGTTTGGGGGGGGGGGGGGGGGGTTATAACATTGGCTTGGTTACTTTAAAGAGTCTGTGAAATGATTTGCATGTGATTTTATTTTTTGTTTTTTTTTTTGTAGAATATACAAAGGTTGTGACACACAGCACCAACAGTGGGCAACAACAGCTGATGTGATCAAAAGTAGAGAGATTTGAAAAGCAGCCTTGAGTCTGAAATATCAAACTAAAAGAAACATATTTTTTTGTTGGGAACTATGTTTTCATCTTTGCTTTAAATCCTTTGTTTTATATCATTTTTTAGAAAATGCAGCCATTCTGTCAGTGGTTTTTCAATTCCAGGTTATTGGTTTTAGTCTTATTAATTTGTTAATAATAAGTAATTTGTTTACCAAACACAACCTGAACCAATTGCACACCTCACAGCTGCTTCAGTTTACTGCATTCTCAGAACACACACACACACATACAAAAACAAAAGAAGAAGAAACAGTGTGAGGACAACATTGTCATCAGTGCCATTGTGAGCCACAGCTGACACCGCTGGAGGCTGTTATATGCTGGATGCTGACGTGCACGTCCGAGCTGTTGCTGCAGCCTTGCATGTTCATGACAGCACCGTCTCTGATCTGATTGTTTTCAGTGGAAATCTCACTGGAGGTATTGAGATGAGGTGTTGAGATTGAGATGAGGTGCTCCAATCTGTACTTTTCCTGATTTCGCTGGAATACCCTGCAAAATTCTGCACCACTAAATCCAGACGGGTTAAGATGGTTAACTCGTCTATCGTCATGAAGCTGCTGGTTATTCAGTCACATTACTGTTTCAGCTGACGCCAACAATGTTCACCCTCACTTACCTGCGGAGAGCGAGCAAAAGGATTTGAATTCAATTCAGTTTTATTTATATAGGCCAAATCACAATAAACAGTCGCCTCAAGGAACTTTATATTGTAAGGTAAAGACCCTACAATAACTGTGTTCACCGCAGCCTTAATCGGAGTCGGTAATAACAAGAAACTTTTAACAAAAAAGATGATTTCTTATTTTTTAATGCTCCAAAGTCATACAACTCAGCAAACTGCAAAGCATTTCTAAAGTGGGTTGATTTTCTGTTTATGCTTACCGTTGTAGACAGACATGGTGGTTATGGTTGTTAATTAAAATGGAAATATTATTGAATTTAAAGTTTAGCTGTATTTATGGTACCTTTTGTTTATTTGTTTCTTTTAATTAGGAGCGGGCACAGAGACCACCGTGGCTACTTCTGGTGGGCACACTTTCCAGATTACGGGAACCTCTGTTGGTGGAAAGGTTGTGACCACCAAGCTGCCACTACCTGCCAACAGCAAGATCGTCACAGTAAACGTGCCAACTTCGCAAGGAGGTATGGCTGGTTTTAATAAGTCACACCTCAGAGGCAGACCCAGGGCAGTATACACATTTCTTCTTTCCGTCCATTTGGGGATGCATGTATGTTTGTTTTCATTGCCTCACATCAGACCCACACCAGAGGCATTTAAAATGTGTCACAGGGGCCAAATTTGATCTGGGCGATGAATTGGATGCCATTGTAAGCAATTTAATGTACTAACCACACACACAGTTCTCCAGGGGGACTGAGCCTGTCTTTATTCATTTTATAAATGTTATTGGTGCCAGCTGTCCCAAATATTTGAACCCGACAAATCAGGCATTCCTTTTGTCCTTGATTGCTACTATCGGTGAGCCAACAGCAGGACTTAGGAGAGCTACAGGGCTCAAGTGTCATGATAGCTGGTCAATATTTAACACACTCTTTCAGAATCAGTCACACAGCTGTTGCAGATTCACCATGGTCCAAATGCAACCATGTTTTTTTTTAAACATGCATGAAATTACATGCATCTGAAGCACTCTATTTAGCTTGGTTCAGACCTCAGATTTATCACCCTGCATCGCTGATTTGTTCTCTGATTCGCTGGTAGCTTTATTTTGCTTTTCCAGTTGTTCTTTGGCCATGTTTACCCTGAAATATTGTACATTATATAAAGCATAACTGTCTAAATTAAAGACTTGGAATAAAATGGGGTGGAAATACAAGATATAAATGTCTTATGATAACAATGGGTCAGAAAAGTGGTTGCTTGTAGTGATGAACTTCAACTATCTGGCAGTTTTAAGGAAAGTGTTCTTGAGCTGTAGCATCAGTTTAATGGTTTTCCTTTATCCATTCTCCATCAAGCATGATTAAATCGTTTGTTGACAGATTATAATTACATGATAATTCCCATGCAGTTTGATTATCATCTGGCATTTACTTTCCGTTTGCTTTACATGGCTTGGTTTCACTGTGATCACTTGCATTCGCAGACAGAAACACAACTCCAAATAGACGCTAATGTTGTGCTGCTCAATGCAAATGTACACTCCCAATTTCCAGATGATGATGATTTGTTATTATTTTGTAGCTTTTGCTACTCCAAAGATTGGTTGCATGTTTAAAGGGAATAAAAAGTGGTGTTTTCTTTTTGCCTACTACTGTATACGCTAAGCACAACTTTACAGTGGATCAAATGAAAGCAGCATCTTTCCAAAGGGGAATCTGTTTGTAATGTATGAGATGATGCAAAGCAGCAATGGGAAAACTGCTGAAGATGGTAAGATAATTCAACATACATTTGGAACATTTTCAGCTACATTTTGCAAAGAATACTAGTGAAAATTCTATTTTATAAAAACTCCCTCTTCTTTTAAATAATCTTTTAGTTTCATACACAATTTTAAGGTCCCGCGAATTTAGGCATTCCCCATCCCTGCTCTGTTCTGTGCTCCTGTAATGCAGTGGACTGGCTTTTATATACCACTTTTCTGGCCACTCAAAGCTTTACATTACAAGCTACATTCATCTTTCATATTTTAGATTTTATATAGAAAGTGGGGGCCCAGAACCTTCTTGCTGTGGGGCGACAATAACCACGGCACCAGCTTGGTGCACTGTACTGTACCAGCCTGGTCTGCACAAACCCCATTGTGGTGCCCAATGTGAGCCAGCCTCATGAGTCAGTGGTTTGGTTTGGTGTGGTATACCATGTCTGGTTGTATCCTGTCGGCATGGTAATCTTAAAAGAAGATGTTATTTTGGTTGGATGGTTTTTGGGATGGTAGACTTGTGTAGTCTGAGGTTCTAAATCAAGACTGCGGATTCAAAACTGCAATATCTGTACTAACTTCTGTGCTTTTCAGCTGTTTGAAATGTCAATATTGACACCTTGGATGAGACGATGGTTTGTTCTGGACACCATCAGTTCTGTCTGTGGCCCTGTCAAATTATAGGGATGGATGTAGCTCAGCACTTAGGACATGTGGCCTGTTATGTTGACATGCTTCATTAAACTGTTGACAGCTCTTGTGAGTCATATTCATTGCTTCCAAAATCTATTATGTCAGCATGTGTTTTTAAAATTTAAATCTGGCCCTTTAAAGTGAAATTTTGCTTCCGTAATAAAAACAGGACATTAGTTCATCTGATAATTAACTTTAAACTACAGTACTGTGCGAAAGTCCTGAGTCACCCTTCATTTTTTTATATTTTGTTAGGAAAATGGAAAATAGGTGCAATGATTTATTGAAACATGTACAAACAGTATAGAAGGCAAAAGTTTGTTCAGTTCTAATAAGCTTTTAGTATGACCACCTTTATTTATCACACATTTATTTATTCATTCATTCATCCATCTATTTATTCTTTAACACAGCCTGAACTCTTTTAGGCAAGCGTCAGTAGTCTTCAGTCTTCTCCAGGATTCTTGAAGGACATTCAAAGCTCTTCATTGGATTTTGGCTGCCTCGTGTGGTTTTTCTATCAAGTTGTGCTTTTACTGCATTGGCGT
This sequence comes from Archocentrus centrarchus, assembly GCF_007364275.1. Lineage (NCBI taxonomy): Eukaryota > Metazoa > Chordata > Actinopteri > Cichliformes > Cichlidae > Archocentrus > Archocentrus centrarchus. The sequence continues at coordinate 27,069,046 of NC_044346.1, read as the reverse complement.
GTTCATGCCAAAAAATTACGTTGTTGCTAATAAGTCGCTTTCCAGATGGTACTGCATGGTGGATCAAAGTCTGATGGTATTTTTCTGCATTCATAATTCCATCAATTTTGACAAGATCCCCAACACCACTGACTGAAATGCAGTCCACACCATGACGGAGCCTCCACCGAGTTTTACAGATGGCTGTAGACACTCACTCATCTCTCCTGATCTCCTCCATACATACTGAAGATTATTTGAACCAGAAATTTTAAATTTGGATTCATCACTTCATAAGACGTGCTGCCACAAATTTTCAGTCCAGTGCTTTTCTCCCTATTTCCCTTTATTAAATATAGCTTCTTGTGACTGTGATGAGGCTTTTGTAACAGTAGGTGAATCAACTGAAGGGCTAGCTGCATCTCTCAGGTCGTTTGTCAGGTCTTCCAACGATTTGTTTCCTGTTTCTTAAGGACATGGCTTTCAGACACTGTTCCTCTGCTAGAAATTGTTTTGGTTTTTTAGGACTACCACATTTTCTTTTGTCTTCCACTTCCTCAAATTTTTTAAGGACATGTGGCACACCAGGGCGAGATATGCCAAGTTTCCAGCTAATAGCTTTTTTTGGAATTACTTTGTTGGTGCAAAAATACTGTTTTATGTCTGTCTTTGGCATTTTTTTTTTAGCCTCAACTAAAGAAATTGGAAGAAATGATGTGTTCTTGTGACAGGCTGCTCGGAAAAAAATTTCCTAAAGATGTTTAAAGTTGTTTTATGTGTAGACACAACACTGGTTCATTCCTTGAGTTTAGGTGCCTTTTTTTGGCTTGAATGATGAAAATGGTCAGGGACAAAGACTGGACTGAAAATGAGTGAAAAAGTAGCCAGTGTCCAAAGAAAAACTTTGAAAGACCTTCAGAAAACTTGGAGAACTATTGAGTTATTGCTCAATAATACTTTTGTACATTACTGTATATCCATGTACTTCCATCACTGACAAATTGGGAAACTTCTTAGTTTTTCAACAAACAAAAAAATACCTGGAAAAAAAACAGAGGAAATCCTAATTTCCCAGAAAACTGTCCCTTTAAAAGAAGACGTAATATTACAGTTAAATAATTTTTACACACCTCTTTAAATAAAAAAATCAGGCAATCACTTGAAAATGAGAATGATACTCACTGAGCATAAAGTGATATTTCTTACCTTTGAAGTTACCATGAAGGAGAAACTTAAGTTCAGGTGGAGTGTAACCATTTAATGGACATGTGTATTTATCCAGCGTGACTGTTTGGTGCCCTGTTTGGTTTGGAAGGGCTAAAGGAAGTTAGGCAGGAAAACAAGTTTACCCTGAGGTCTGCTTCCCAGACAGGTAGCCCTCTATAGTAGGATTCCATTTTTCTTTTTTTCCCCTTCGTCTTTTTGAATAAAAGTGTACCTCTCCACTCACCAGAGTCCCAACTCCTCGACCTCTCCAAACAGCCAGTCCATAGAAAAGTGTGTTTGATGTGTGCGACCAGAGCAGCAACTCCCCAGTCTTACGACCGGGCTTAGCGTCCCTGTTTGAAGAGGGAAACCCTTGATGTATAGGTTTACCTGCTTAGTTGCGGTTAAAAAAAACCACAGCAACAAGGCAGCAGAGGAAAAAGAGCCACACACTCATGGTTTCCATTTCTGCCATCAGCCTCACGTGAGCTCATGAAGGCAGAGAAGCTGGCGAACAATTATGAAACGCCGGCTTTGTCAGATTAAAGTTGAGAACTAGGATGTGAAATTCATGCATAATTTATGAGGGGTTTCAGGTATGTTGGGGGAAACCCAACTAAACTTTCAGTGAGCCTTTGAAGATTTTGTGTACCTGCTCAACTAATATTTACAAGCCCCGTGATCCAAAGGTGGCCCTCTAGCAAAAAGGGAAGCTTACAAGTAATCTATTCAGCCGAGTTAACGCAGGACTTCTGTACAACTGCTCACTTTTGTAACCGCTGCTTCACATCAGAAATTGTTTTAGGAATGTTTTGAGCATTTTAATGCCGTTATCCACCAAGGATATGCCACATCTTTGCAGATACATTTTGCACCAACAATTTTTTCTTTTTTGGGTGATTGCCTTGTCTGGCTCCCCTCAAAAACCTTGTTTAAATGTCACTCACCTTTTATTTTTTTCAGCCTCCTTGATGTCTTTTTGCCTCTCTTCTCTCTGCAGGTGTGGTTCAGCAGAAAGTGCTGGGTATCATCCCATCCAGTACGGCAGGCAGTGCCCAAACCTACACCACATTCCAGCCCCGCACTACCACGCTCAACATCAGGCCCAATACCCCAGGCTCCCAACAACAGGTACAACTGTTGTTTTTTTCCCTCTTTGTCTTTGTGCATTTCTTCCATAATATTCTTCATATGTTATATTATTTTGCAAAAGGCAAGCACAGTAGAGGCCAATAGTGATTTTAAACATATATCTGTACTTAATTTATGCTGTCTATTTTTAATCAGTCTTAGACATCTTAATTTTGCACGAACCCAACCTGGATGTAGTTTAAAAGGTAACTGCTGGCTTTGGAGTAAATCATTTGTACCGTCTTTTTGAAAATATCTTCCAGGTTCTGGCAGGTGGCAGTCAGATCCGTCCAGGAATGACAATGATCCGAACCCCAGTCCAGCAGACAGGACCAATGGGAAAGACGATACTTCGAACACCTCTTGTGGTCCAACAAGGTGATCTACTTTTCATGTGTGTGCGCTTTCCAAGAATAAACAAGTACTGATGGTGAATTTGGCAAAACTGCATCGCTGAAAGAGTTTTTAAAATTAATAGCATTGATATAAAAAGAGTTTTTAATCATTTTTGTTTTAGAATTTAATTTTATCCATTATAGATTCTCAGAAATAACAAGAAACTACATAGATAATCTTTGCTGTTATTGTAAGTAGAGAAGTCATACTCACTGTCATACAACATCTCCCCACAAAGGCCCATGTGAGTCAGGAAAAATCCTTAAAAAAAAAAAAACCCTGCTCAAATCAAACCAATGGGTGAGTGTTAAAGTGACCCAATATGTCTCCAGTTTATGTTGCATAGTTGTTGAATTTGTCATTGTTCTCTTTCAGGTCAGGGTGGACAGCAAGTAGTGACGCAGATCATTCGTGGGCAGGCAGTTTCCACGGCAATATCTGCCGCCAGCCCCGTCGCCACGGCCACTGGCCAGGGAGTGGCCAGTCCCAACGCCGCGGGACAGGCAGCAGGCCAAACACCGCCCGGCACCCCACGAGCACAGGGGCAAGGCCAGGTCAAGCTCACCCTGGCACAGCTCACCCAGCTCACACAGGTTTGTGAGGCAGAAACTCAGTGATGACCTGTCATATACGCACAGCATATCTATAACACACAACATTAAAATGGATCTCTTATGTTTCCCCTTATTTCTGTCATAGGCATACCATTGCTTTGATTAATTATCATAAAGGAAACTGACTATATGCGCAAGTAATCATTTGAGCCACAAGCTCAAGCTTCAGACTGTACTAAGCACTTGCTTTGTATTTGTTTGTTTGTATGTTGTCATAGAGAGGGGTTATCCTCAATATGGTCATCTTAGGCACAGCCATGGCTGTGCTGCCTTCTGTTAAATCCTTCTGTTGGTGAGGGGCAGGCTGTCAGTAGAAAGTTGGCACAAAGCAAAGGTTGCCATAAAGTAGGAGGAGCTAAATCATCTTCTTTCAGAGAGTGGATAAACTGGGGGAGCATACAAGGGATCAGTCTAAGATAAACAAGGGTTATTTTGAACAGTGAGTCATGCAAAGTGACTCTAGTAGAGGCCAAGTATAAAAATATAAAGTTCTGCCCTTTTTTTAATAACAAACGGCACTGTGGCCTGTAAACATTTGAGTATCTCAGTTGTATAAAATACTCATCCTGGACAAAGTTTAGAAAGGAGCATCTCATATGTTTATCTTTAATTGTGTGAGGAAAAAAGTATTCAGATTTATAAATGTAAAGATTTACTTTAGTATTGGGTCGCTCCTACTGGATTTTAATGTTTCAGTGGCTTTAACTCTATAAGGCAGTAATGGAAAACTTGGAAATTTACAACACGAGATGGTTGATATTACAAGATTTTTTACTATGGTGACTTTTTTCTAAGCTTTTCGTTGCTATGCTGCAAGTCAGTTTAACATATATGGTTCCTCACCTCAAGTCTAAGATGATCAAGAGTGTGCCGCCATAAAAATATCACTTTTTAAAACATGACGATACATCATGATTATCCCTATTAGGGTTTAATATTTTTCCCGAAAATGACATGAATCAAATCCCGGGAAATGACGAGCCATTTCCCGGGAATCCCGGGAAAAAGTTTATTTATTTTTTTATTTTAATTAGATCTTCTGTAGCCTGTGTCGGCCTTAACCTATTGTGATATTGTAGAGGTAGCTTTCCAGCTATGTCCTGTTATGCCCAGTAGGGGGTAACGTCGGCTTGATTAACGCAATAAAACCTACATCTCGACATTCGAGTGCTCGAGCTATGCGGTGTTGTATCGTTCCTCAACACTCCCTTAACAAATATAATTCGAATATTCCTCCATTGTACATGGAATTATACCAAGATATTTTACAACTGCTGGTGCAAAACAATACGGTTCATCTCCACAGCATTGATAAAGGCTCAGCCACGCTGTCGTGGCGACATCTGTTACGCTATATCTCCACCAGTGGAACGCTGTAATAGTCATTGAAAAGTTAACTACCGTACTACACTATAATATGACATAACACAGGGCCTTGAGTAATGCTCCACGACTTGGTCATTGCCATTCTGGCAACAGCAAATTTATAACACCGTGTCTGAGGGTTAAAGTAGGTTCGCTGTGAATCGTCTATTGAAAAACTGGCCAATCATTATAGCCTAAAAAATATACATTTTACTCAACTCCATTTTAAAAGCGAAATATGTTAAAGCAATCTATTTCATGATCATTTCTTCACCCATTAGGCCCGTATCCTAATTCATGATTGTTAGTAAGCGGCTGCAAACGAGGAAAAGAAACACTCGAAGTTAAACAGATATTTCTTTATTGTTCAGGGCAGGCATATTTTATAGGCTATATAATGCAATATAACAATATATAATAATATGAAATTATATAATACAAAATACCTTAGGGTAAACACATTGCCTACGATTTCAACAAATTAAAGAGGAAAAAAGTACAACTGTGTAATACCTCTATTAAAACGCTTGAGATGAAGGCTGAAGCCTTAAACGGAGGCTGAACGTGCCTGAAATGAAGAGTAATGCTTTTCGCATTAAACGAACCCTTCTCTCAATATTTCCTTTAAATTTAACATTCTGAAGCTTTCTTTTCTTTCTGAAAGTCAAATCGACGCGCGCGACTTTTTTCCCGGTTTCCCGTCTAACGTTTCCCGGGAAACGGGAAATTGTTCTGATCGCATTTCCCGGGAATCCCGGATCCCGGGATTAAACCCTAATCCCTATATCTGATCTGGTTTTCTCTCAAAGAACGCTTGTGCTGTTATACAGCTCTTATGATTTTAGATGCTGCCCTAAACCAATTTTTGTGTGACTTTCAGTCTAGTTTAGCAGAAAACTCCTTCTGATGGTGTCTGTTGGCACAGACAACAGATACAAAAGCAAGAAGTCCAAACCTGTATACCTCTGCCAAGGCTTCCAGATTGAATGTATCCCTGAGTCCAGAAGGATATTAGGATATGGATCAGTTTGTGGATCAAGACGACGCTGGCAGTTATTTCAGTTTGATAGTTATTTGTTAACAAGTGATGCAAAATGCTCTATCTCACAATAGTTTAAAATAAAAAAAATACAAATGTTAATAACAAACTGTTATATTATGTTGATATATAGGACCCATCATTATGTTTTTTTTTAAATTCATTTAAATCCATTTGTCATTTTTCTCACACAATTTCCAAACCCTTCTTCATCTAAGAGACACAAACATGTTGCTGATTTTCCTTCTGGACAAATTCCACCAGGTTGTAATGAGGTTTGAGATTTAGTGGGGGAACTAGGGGATCACTAAAACTCTTTAGATAATGGTATGCAACCAACTTCTGTTACAACAGGCAATTTATTTTGGATTAGACTGGACTGTAAAATCTGATTCACAAGCCTTCTTGCTCTGCTTCACCCTCCCACAGAAGCAGCAGGCCGGATCTGGTGTGGATCGGCAGGCCGGTGCTGGTGGTACTCAGCAGGCTCTGACAGTGATGGTTCAGGGCCAGGGTCAGACCACTGGCCAGCTGCAGGTCATACCTCATGGGGTCACCGTTATTCCAGGACCCGGTCAGCAACTCATGCAGGCAGCACTGCCCAACGGCCAGGTGCAGCGCTTCCTCTTCACACCCTTGGCCTCATCTGCCACACCCACATCAAGCACCGGTATGATGCAATACAAGCAGATTAGTACAGATGAGGTATTTTTATACAGCTTGCATGATGTGATTTTAGTTGATCTTGCATTATCGGCCATTGTTTTTTTTTAAAGGCACCATTTTCACAGTACCTTGATTATCTCTAAACATTTCTCTGCTTTTTCCTTGTTCTCTTTGCAGCCACAACAGCCACCAGTCAGCCCAGCTCCACCTCAACCAAAACTCCAACCCAGCCTGCTCAGCAGGCCGTTGCCCCAATTCAGACAGGGGCAGCCCCTCTGGCCACTACCAGTACCCCTTCATCGGCCAGCCCTCAGGGCCAGTTACCCCCACAGACACAGGCCCATATGCCCATCCAGTCTCCCACCTCGCTGCAGGTTAAAACACAGGAAGGAACCACCCAGCTGCAACTACAGCAGACGTCACACGTCATTAGTGTGTCTGGACTGCAGCAGCAGGTATAGTTATGATTAGCAAAGAAGTTAACTACAGCTTTAGTCACTCCTTTCCCCTCAAAGTTGATTAAAATCCTCCAGTGAAAGCCACGCAGCAGCTAGCAGGAAAACAATTCTCTGTTTGGTCCAGCCAGTGTATTTGCCATTGCTTTCCATTCTGCATTGTCCACTTTGAACTGTGATTCATCTCACACATTGATTTGTTAAAATTGTGAATTTTCTGTGTTGTGGCTGCAGGTGTTGGCCCAGCTGCAGGCCCAGCAGGTTGGAGGCACTCTGCCACCACACATCAAACTGCAGCTTCCTATCCAGATACAACAGAGCGGGACCACCTCAGCTCAGGGAGGACAGGTATCGCATTCAGCTCGCTATACGAGATCCTAACTTATATTGAGGTTATAGGAGTTTTGATTCTTATAAAATAAAATGATAGAAATGGTTTGGATTTTATAATTTGACTTGTAGAAAATTTGTGTACAAATCTTAAATCTACAGTCCCCATGATTGGGGATTAAAATGTTAAATAATCTGATCCTTTCTTCCTCTACCTCTATGCCATATTTACCAAACCACATTTTTTGTTTTTTGCTATCAAATCCATCTCTATTCAAAGCATAAACCAATTACCACACTATGCTCTTTACAGATTGGAAATGTGGTTACCATCCAGACCGCATCTGTCCAAGAGCAACTGCAGAGAATCCAGCAGCTCAGAGAGCAGCAGCAGCAGAAGAAGAAACAAGCTGCAGAAGCAAAGAGAGAGTTAGCACTCAGCGCAGCCAGCCAGAGCGACATCATTCAGAAACAGGTGTGTATGTACACAGCTGTCATAGTCAGGTTATCAGCTCACTGCAAAACTCCCGGTCATCAGTGCATAAACATTCATCATCCTTCAGTTGAGACTGAGTTTATTTTTATAGCACAGACCTGTTTCTGTTTATTGAGCTTTATGCTAATGTGTTAATAATACATTTCTATAGATATTTGGGGTACACATTAAAGGATTAGTCTGACATCTTTCTGTGTCATATGTTCCAGGTGGTCATGAAGCAAAATGCTGTGATCGAGCACCTGAAGCAGAAGAAAACCATGACGCCTGCAGAGAGGGAAGAGAATCAGAGGTTTGCCTGCAGAATTTTTTCTGTCATATGTGCCACTTTGAAAGACAGCAGGTTCACTTCATTAGAACACCTGTTTAAATGTCTAATAGGCCAATCACGTGGTAGAAACTCAGTGCTCAAGAGGAACTGCTGAAGTTCAAATCAAGTACCCAAATGGGAACAAAGATGGTTTAAATGACTCTGATCACGGCTTGGTTTTCAATTTAAGTAACTGGTGCTCTGCTGAGGTTTTCGTGCATGACTGTGTCAAGTGTTTATGAAGAATGGGCCACAAAGGACAAACATCAAATGAGCAGTTCTCTAACCTCTGCAAAGTTAATAGCAGAGGTCTGAACATAATGCCCTGACTGCTTTAAGCTCATAGAGAGTCATTTCGACCAAAATGTGTAGAACAGCATCTCTAAATGTACAAGCCTTCAAGTCTCAAAGTAGATAGACATTAACAGAAGACCATTCCCAGTCACTCGTCTAAGCTAAAAGAAAACTGAGCTACAATGGGCACAGGCTCCCTGAACCTGGACAATGGAAGGCAGAAGAAAACCTTGGCTGGTCTGTTGAAAATGATGTTAATGCAACATTCATTAACAACATTGATGCGTCACCACTTGTATCAATTCCACCTGATACTGATGTCCTGATGTCCCTTATTATTAATTAAGCATCATTTATAAGTCACAGGTTACCTATATGTTGTTATTGAAATGTCCATCTCTTTGTTACAACAGTATACCCACCTTCTTTTTTTTTTTCCACAATGCCCATGTCTAATCTCAGATTGAGTTTTTGGACATAATGTGTTCACTGTATTGAAATGGCCTTCATAGACACCAGATCTCAGTCCAACATCTGCAGCATCTACAGTTACAACTACAGACAGTTCTGTGGCTTTGAATTGATAACTTCTTATGACCATGTGCACATGCATGTTCTTATCGTATGGACCCGTAACTTCCTGCAGCCTAAACGCAATCCTCTCCTGTCTCCATTTGGCTTTTGTCTAACACATTGTTGGGAGGTGCGAAACTGCGCTGGAACATTTGGGATGCGTAACCACTAACAGCTGCGTGTCTTCACTGTGACCCTACAAGCAAGAACATTAAGACAAATCCATTTATAAATAACGGGAGTTGTACAATAAAAACATACAAGGCCTTCCCTTCCCAACTCCTTCAGTGATTTGTGTTGGTGTAGGAACTTTAAACTTCAAAAAAGCGACTGAAAAATTGGTCAGAAATTTAAGCCACCCCACTTTCATTGCTTTTCACTGCAACATCCCCGTGACCAATCCTACTGCTAGCATACCAACATCATTTTATGAAGAGTGTGTGAGACCGACTGTTGCTCCTAAAAGACTTGCTCACTTACCGTGTTAGGATTAGTTAGGACAACTGCAACTGTAAAATAATATTCAACTGTTTAATAAGGCTTTTCCTCTTCCCTCCTTCCTGATCCTGTGTTATATAGAATGTACTCTGACCTATAGCTGACCCTGACAACCATTTGTTTATGTCCACATACACTGTGTCAACACTGTACCCATTCACACAGACCTGAAATACCAAACCCAGACTACCGTGACATCAGTACAGCAGCTCAAGCAGCAGCTGTCTGTCTTTGCTTATTTTTTCAACCTTTTTCCATTTCTTCATGTCATCCTTTTCTCTCTTTTCCTTCAAAACACCATTCTGTTAGTAATAACGCGGAACTTTGGCATCAGCTTGCATGTTTTTGTGTTTTATTCCTCCACTTTCACGCTGCATTTGCCCAGTGTACTTCAGAATGAACGTGGTCGGGTCCCTGGCTGATCTTTGACTTCAGCAGACGTGGATGTGTTTATATGTTGTTCGCACAAATTTGCACTGAACGAGGCGACACAAGTACACATACTGGGGACATGAAGCCATAAATCACATAGACATTCCCAGAGGCTGGCATTTGATTTTGAGAAGTGAAGCTGTGTTATGAGTTTAGGACCCTATACATAATTCTCTATCTCTATGGATTCTAATTTGTTTGAATAACAATAATAACAAACATTTCTTCCTCATGCATCCAGTCCCACTCTATCTGTTCATCTCTCAGCATGCCTCTCTTCCAGTCTTCCAACTCTGAACTCTACTCCCTTGCCACTGAAGAATAGAGTCTTATATAAATAAACACAACTAAATAGTCCCCTCAGCTTCTGTAAAACATGTGGCCCAGTAATAAAACTAGGGATGATGTCACATTTGCTGCCACTTTTAGAAAGCATCCATGTTGGGCTCAGCTTTTAAAAGGAGAAAGTTTCCATACTTGTCTAAGTAGTGGAGATTTTTGGTGTTAAACAGTTTGTTTGAACTTAAAGTCACCGGCTGCTTAGTTACACCTTATAAGTGCTGGGTTGAACTCCCCTTTACCCTCTTAATGGCAAAGAATCAGCAAGATGCTGGAAACGTTCCTCAGATTTGGGTCCAGTAGCTGCAGATTTGTCAGCTTTACATCCATGATGGGAATCTCCCGTTCCATCTCAAAGGTGCTTTTTTTGGATTGAGATCTGGACTGTGGATTTGAGCGTTGTGATGAAGTGTATTATTCTGCTAGATGGAGCCATCAGAAGATAGGTACAGTGTAGTCATAAAGAGATGAACACGTTTACAACAACAATACTCAGGTAGGCTGTGGTGTTTAAATTATGCTCAGTTGCTACTAAGAAGCCCAAAGTGTGCCAAGAAAATGTCTTCCTATCAGCTCGGAGCAGTCTGACCATTGTCCTCTGATGTCTGGCACCAAGGAGACATTTTTGCCTGGAGAACTGCCGCTCACTGGATATTTTCTCTTTTTTTTTGGCCCATCCTCTGGAAACCCTAGAGATGGTTGTGTGGGAAAATTTCAGAAGATAAAAAAAAAAAAGAAGAAGAAGATCATCTGTTTCTCAAATACTCAGACCAGCCCCATATGGCACCAACAAAATCACTTTTCTTCCTAACCTAGTCCCTAAAATTTCTCAGATTTAAACTGTTACTTGATAGTTCACAGCTGAGAAAGAAGAGATTTGGAACATGATAGAGATGGGATACATGTTCAGGACCTGAGTCAGATCCAGGACTTTGTAGTTGCGTGGCTTACACAACTAAGCCACCAGAATGCCTCACGGGCTTGATTTCAGAGAAATGCCTTCATTGTTCATTGACACGGACTGCCATTTCTTACATGTGGAAAGTTACATTTTAATGTTTTGAAGCAGCCAATAGCCACACAGGTTGTACTTTATGAAACATAGAAGCATTGTTTGAATTAATGCTCTGCTCCAGCCCACTGGTGTGTCACAGGGATACATTTCTTCCTCTGTGACTTTGACTGTACTGACTTTCTAAATTCTAGCTTCAGATATGTGATAATCCTTTCCCTCCCAGCCCTTTTATCCTCCTCTTCTCTCTCAGCAGGAGTATTATGTGTGTTTAATGTCTTTAAAATGCCTTCAGTGGTCCACAGTGCTTGTTCACATGGCCCTTCATTAGATTTAGTAGGGTTCTGTTTTTTTTGTTTTTTGTTTTTTTGTGGTCTGCTACATTCACACTGTTTGCCCCCCAATTTCAGCACTAATATAATATACAATATTATAAAAATGTGGTTATGAGTTGTGATATATTTTTTTTAAGGTTTAAGAGATGTGATTATTTACTATTATTTACTGTCTTGACCATCTTCTGTCTTCATAGGATGATTGTGTGCAACCAGGTGATGAAGTTCATCCTAGACCGGATAGATAAAGACGAGAGGCAGGCAGCCAAGAGGAGGAAGAAGGAAGAGGTAGTGGAGGCCAAGAGGAGGTTAGCCAATGCCAGTAAGCTCTCTTCGCTTCTTTACCGACACAAAGAGAGCCTCAAGATGGAGATTCTGAAGAAACGGGCACTTCTTGACAAGGAGCTGCAGCTAGAGGCCCAGGTATGAAGGAAAACTTGAGACATAAAAAAATAAATAAAAACTTTACACTCTGGGCATGACGTTTTAAAGACAGCAATGAATAACTGGGTGACAAATGGCACTAGATCACCTTTATTTTGCACAGAATTGGCAGGTTGTGACTTTAACCGCATTTGTTTCTGTTGTTAAATTCTCCAGGAGGAGCTGAAAAGGGACCTGCTGCGGATGCGAAGGGAGAAGGAAAGGGCTCAGGCTGCAGCCCAACAGGCAGCCCAGGCTGCAGCCGCCGCTGCTGCAGCTGCTACCCACAACCAGCAACAGCAAAATCTGTCACATATCACCTCTCAGCACCACCTTAGCACGACTGTTGGCTCCACACACAAGAGGAAACGAGAAGAGGAGAGGGAGATGGCAACGTCAGCCAAGTCCAAGAAGAAGAAAATGATCTCTACAACGAGTACAAAGGAGAGCAAGAAGGACACCAAGCTCTACTGCATCTGCAAGACGCCTTACGACGAAACCAAGTATGATGATGCTCTGTTAAATACTCCATAAAATACTGCATTAGTAAGTGTGGGAGCATTGGTAACAGCACTAAGCTCAATAAAAAGAAAAAAAAAAACACTGGAGACAAAGTTTTCTAAAGAGACTGTAAAAACATGCATCCACAGCATCCAGTTGTCCACGTTAAGACGTACACAGTTGATACGAGTTGTTACTGTCCTGATACCAGAGGTCAAACAACATTATTTGACATCATCAACCTCACTCCCTCAAACCAGTTACGCTTTATAAAGTTACACTGATTTTCAGGGTTTACTCAGCATCACTCTATTCATCAAGTACTCATTAAATTAAGTCTATCATCCATCTTTCCAAACTCATATGTGTTTTTAACACTTAAAACTAACATTTGGTGCATTTATTGGCACACTAAACTAGACAGTGTCTAAAATGACACCTCTGTGTCCTTGTTCTCCCTAAAGGTTCTATATTGGCTGTGACCTGTGTACCAACTGGTATCACGGAGACTGTGTGGGCATCACAGAAAAGGAGGCCAAGAAAATGGACGACTATATCTGTGTGGAGTGTAAACGGGGCCAGGAGAGCAAAACAGAGGAGCTGTACTGCATCTGTCAGACACCATATGACGAGTCCCAGTAAGGAGCCAGTTTTCAGTTGTTTTAATTTCAGTTTGTACGTACCCTCGATATTTTTAGTCACACCACTGCAAGAATTTCCAACACACAGTGTTGCTGTTTTTGCCCCGTTTACCTTTAGCTTGTGCTTGGAAAATAAACAACATCCCAAAACAAATTCCCAGATCCTTAGACTGGCAGGTTTTTTAGCTTCAGATATGTGATAATCCTTTCTCTCCCAGCCCTGTTATCCTCCTCTCTCAGCCAGAGTATTATGTGTGTTTAATTTCTTTAAAATGACTTCAGTGGTCCACAGTGCTTTTTCACATGTATCCCAAAATCCCTATCATGCTACAGTCGCACTAGGGAAAACTGGTTGGAGATCGCGGCACAACCAAAACTACTGCGACTATATACAATGAAGTGCCATCTTGTTGCCTTTGAAGTGGTCTGTGACTGTGAGTCCCAGTCAATTGCTGTCTTCGAAGTGACTTTGGTACATCAAGATGGCGATAAAGCGAGTCAGCCTGCTATCAGTTTGCAACTGAATTGGGTCAAGTTAGCAATTGCATGCAATCTGTTTGTGATAATAAAGTTGTTAACTCTGATACATCAGCAAAACTTGCAAATCTGTTGCCGTCTACCTACACAGAAATTCACATTAACTGCTTACATTCAGAGTCCAGCCAGAATCTCATGGATTTGAAACAGAAGTTCCCCTTCAGATAGTGACGTACATGCTGCAGGATTTAACTGCATTATGACATAGGTGCTCAGCAACCTCGCTTTGATACAGGAATATAACCAGAATACAACCAGTTGGCAACCACTTGAGTCCAGTCCCCTGTTGCAAAGATGAGTTGCACTCACTGGTGCAGACTGACTCAGATTGTTTGCAATGTGTTGGCAATCTGTCTGTATTTATAGATTAGACAGCAACTAATTGCAAACCTTTGCCTGACTGTCTGAGAATGATTGCAGTCAGTCTGAGTCCAAACACAATTGTTTGGAGACAGGTTGCCTGTTGCAATGTAGAGGATGCCAGTTCATGAGTACTTTTCATCTTCTCAGGTTTTACATTGGCTGTGATCGATGTCAGAACTGGTACCACGGTCGCTGTGTGGGAATCCTGCAGAGTGAGGCCAACCACATCGACGAATACGTGTGCCCGCAGTGTCAGTCGACAGAGGACGCCATGACGGTCTTCACGCCGCTCACTGACAAGGACTACGATGGCCTGCGAAGAATCCTACGCTCCTTACAGGTGAACAGATGATTTACAGCTGGTTCACAATCTCGCGTCCTGGTAGGAGACGGTGTCATACAGTCCAGCCTCGCCTACCTGCTTACACCCATTTCATGCGCTATGGTGAAGTAGGTTAAGTCAAAGAAGCTTATTTACGGGTGAGGGGGTTATTCTCCATTTCGTCACAAACAAGTACACAAACACACTGAGCAGGATCTGAAGCAGCAGCACTGTAATAGTTTTTATTATCAGCAATGGGCAGAACACTAACACAGCTCGTTGTAGACCCACTGCAGTGCAAGAGCAGCAAACAAAAGTCCTCTGTGTGCTTCTTATCTGATGGGTTGGGCTCCCCTACTTGGACAGCTGCCTGGCCTCACCGTTTTTTCTGGCTTCCCTTTCTTTTCTCTTTCTTCTCCTCTAATTTTCTCCTCCTCTGTCCAGCTGTGTGTGTGTGTGCGTGCGTGTGTGTGTGTGTGAAATGTGGTAGAAAGTGAGAGAGAACATCTGTGTTGACCCACCTGCTTTCAGTGTAATTTTCATGGTGCTGTTTGTTTGTCTTCATTGGTTTCAGCTTTCTCAAGTGCCTTTTCTTTGTCTTTATTTCCATTTTTTTGGTCTCCACCTCCTCTGCAGGCACATAAAATGGCGTGGCCATTCCTGGAACCAGTGGATACGAATGACGCCCCGGACTACTACAGGGTTATCAAGGAACCAATGGGTGAGTGCACTGTTGTGAATTCAACGGTTTGTCTGGGCAGTAGGTTTGGATGTCACTCAATGTCAGCCTCAACATTTGCATTTTGGATGTTTCTTTGGAGCTAGAAGTGACCCAAGCCTAAATAACAATCTACTAAAATATTATAAGCACAAAACTTCAGGTAAAGATGCCTTTGTCTAGAACAGGGCTCTTCAACTCCAGGCCTCGAGAGCCCCTGTCCTGCAGGTTTTAGATGTGTCCCTGATCCAACACACCTGAATCAAATGGCTGAATTACCTCCTCAGTATGCAGTCAAGTTCTCCAGAGTCCTGCTAATGACTTCTATATTTGACTCAGGTGTGTTGAAGCAGAGACACATCTAAAACCTGCAGGACAGGGGCTCTCGAGGCCTGGAGTTGAAGAGCCCTGGTCTAGAAGTATGTCAGTCAAAACGGTAACACCCCTAGCGTTAATCCTTAACAAAATCCAGGTTGAGAAGTTATTAACAAAAGCTGTTCTCTGTCATCCTTGGCCCACACCTTGACCCATGTGACATTAATAGCTCACATGATGGTGGGCTGGGGTGGGATGTCTCAAGAAGGTAATTCACACCTTTGCCCCTGGTGACAGTAATGACCTACGTCTTGATTTACACCTTGGCTGCGCTCTTTAATGACTCACATGGTTACAGGGTGGGTCAGCAGCTCTCAGGACCACCTCCAAAGGGACAACCCCACTAGGAGTTAAATACCGGGGACTGTCCATCAGTTTTTTTTGTTTTTTGTTTTGTTTTTTTTGTTTGTTTTTTAGAACCTCTTCAGAGGTGAAACCATAAAAAGCTTCATTTCAAACACTTATTACTGTTGTACAGTTGTTAAATTACCTATAGAGACCAAAACCAACTTTTTTACCAGGCTGTAAATATGAGACTATAACAGGTGATTGTGCTTTATGACAGTGGAGTCTGTGGGGAATGCTTCACTTCTGTGGCCATCCTCTGTTGTAGTTTTTGACACTCCTATGTTGGCTTAATTTCCCAACCCGGAGGTTGCCTCTTGGTCTGGATTCAAGCATTCATTGTGTTGTTGTGTACTGTTGAAGCACCTGTACTTGTGCACATATTAAGCACAACTTCTTGCAACTTTTCTGAGAGCTCCCCTCCTGTTTATTTTGTCTAAAGGATGTATAACTCCTGAAGTCTTTTTCAGCGGGTTCTCTGAAATAAAGCACATAACCAAAAGGGAAATCTTGAAAGTGGTATCACTGAATCTAAAGCGTTTTAGCTCATTTACTAAAAATTGCATATGACAAATATTTTCTGCAGCATACTGTTGATTCTTGAGCTTGATTATTGTGATTTTCCTACCTTGGGCTTCTTAAGTTTCCCTTCTTTCTGTGCTGTCACTGCAGGTTAATTTAAACAAAAGTAATTTTTTCTTCCCAAAACTTTTATGAAGGTGTTCTTGTAATTCTTGAATTATTATAAAAATCTTTGCCCAGACAGAAATACAAAGCTGCTTTGGCATCAGTTTAAGTAGAATTTTGACTATTAACTACAGTAACTACTTCCGTAACTTTTATTCTTGAGTAATTAGTTCTTCTGTTAAGGAAAATACAAAATATACAGGCTTAAGCTCCTAGAATGGAAGAAAATGTTGTACTGTACTTTACTTTTGTACTTTTATGTACTGTACTTTTGCATAATTGTTAATTGATTAGTTAGTCTCATTAAAATATCTAAGGGGCACTATGCAACACTATATTAGGAGTCTATTAAATGCTATAATGCAAAGCTCTATAAACTATCAAACACCCTCTCTTTTTATAGCTCTGTGATCTACTTTTAGGGTTCCTTTCACTCTCAGCATGTATCCTCATGTCCCTCTTTCGCGTCTCCTCGCATATTAAGCTCTCCCTCTTCCTCCCTCTCTTGGAGAAGCCAAATGACAAATCTTTGGATTCATAGCATCAGTCTTAAACAGCACCGCTTTCTTAAAAAAAAAAATCACTTAATACATAAAGCCACTTGATAAAAAACTTTGGGAGAGGACACAATGTTCTTCTTGCTCAGAGTTCTTCCACATGCATCATCTCCTTAAGGTGCAATTAAGGGATCGGAAAATGGCGGCAGGGCAGTTATTTCTGAGTCATGAGAGGAGAAAAGAGCGAGGGAAGCTTAAGCTTGGATAATGAAAAGTATCGTAATTGTTGACGTGTGTAGCCTTGTTGTGGAGGAAAACTTAAAAACAAAAGTGGGAGTCGACATATAATTTGTAATGAGTTACTTGGAATGGGATTGGTTGGGAGTAATCCCTGTGCAGGCGATAAAATTGCTTCTGTACTGCTGTTTTTATTTTATAATTGCTTTCGGCTCTGGAAGTAACACCCAGGCTCTATATCTTAAACATTAAAAAACAGCCGCCAGGAGGGCAACACGAAGGAAGCCCTCCAACTCAGATCAAACCGGCCATGTAAATGGGGACTTGTGTCAACAGGCCTTTTTGAACTTCCATCCAAACAAACCTTTAATGAGCTGGTCCGTGTCTGCCGGACTCCCTGTGGAAAGGGACCAGCCCCACATTCAGCTCCTGTCGGCCTGGTCCTGGAAACTCTAGTCCTGCCCTCGCACGTCCACCGCAAGAAAAAGTCCTTGTTGGTTTACAAAAAAATAAAAAGAGCATTTGGCTGGTGAAGCTGCTGCCGTTGGTAGTTTTTGGAGGGTTTTGAGATGAAATCTGATGACAGAGAAGAAGGAGGTCTTTGATATTGACCATGAGGTTTGTGAGCCTCTGGCCATCTGGGTGGGGGTTAAAGAGGTTAAGAGTCGGATGTGTTTGTTTGAAACGCAGCCCTGGGGATGCCACGCAGAGCAAACTGCCAGCAGCAGCAGCTGCCAGTTAGCTTCTTTGCTAAGTCTCTTATTTTTATAAGTTTTCTGCTTGTTTTAAAAAGGTTAGTGACTCTCAAAGCTTCTTTTCGAGGGCGGCACTGATAACCATTTTTTTCTTTTTTTTTTTTCTCCTCAGAAATGACTATTAGATAATGGCGTTCTCCTCAGGAATGATGAATCGGTCACGTCTCAGTAACTAATCTGGAAGGCTGACTAGATCGAGGTTAATGCTGGCAGAGGTTGTGGATTTTTGCTGTCACATATAAAGTGATGCACTGTGCTCCCACGAAACATATTTGAACGTCTGTCAAGCACATACCACATAAGCTGCAATTACTTTGAAGCAGGCATGCTGATTTGTGGAACAAAATTGATTCGAAAACCCAGATATTTGTGCTCTGTTTCCGCATATGTGATGTAGTTCTCTGCCAGGAACTCCCAATTAAATGACGTTCATATTGCAAACTAGCCATAAAATCTTTTACCAAATATAACTTTAAATCTCCTTTTTCCTAGACCTTTCCACCATGGAGGAGAGGTTACAGAAACGCGAGTACATCAAGCTGACAGAGTTTGTAGCAGACATGACCAAAATCTTCGACAACTGCCGCTACTACAACCCCAGCGACTCGCCCTTCTACCAGTGTGCCGAGGTTCTGGAGAACTTCTTTGTCCAGAAGCTCAAAGGCTTCAAAGCCAGCAGGTAAGATGACGGTGAGGATGATGAGTACCATCAGCACTGAGTAGATGATGAGGATAAAAATAAGAAAATGGCAGCAGTGTGCTTTTAAAGGAGGGGGATGTTTTAATCCCCAGAATCAGAGAGAACTTCTTTCTGAAGTGTCCTTCAGAAAGACACCAAGTCATTAGAAGTTGCAGTTGTGGTGCTATATGGCTGACTCTGACCTGGAGAATTGTTAGATTTTTGTAGTGAGAGAAAAAATATTCATTTACTCCTGGTTGACTATCTTGTGTTCCTCCTAAATGTTTCAGTCACCTTCATTTTAGGGGGTAAATGCCCACTTAACCACCAAGCCTCTTCTGTCTTTGGACTAAGTCACTAACACTCTTAAAGGGACCTGTTGTGCTTATTCTGGGCTTTGATACAGCTCCTTAGTTCATTCTGTCTGAAAAAAACACTGTAGCTCTCTTCCCTTTAAGACCAGCGTTCTTGATTGGCTGCCCTTCACAAACAGAAGGTTCAGTTTATGTGCTCACAGCCAGAGCTGTGTGCCTGAGATGACCATAACAGGATTCACATCATATGGATCTAGTGTGGTCATGTTTAATATGAGCATCCATGATCATAAGGCCCGAGTCACACAGGCCTAGAGACCAGTCAGTGACACCCTGGTGACTTCCAGTCGCTAGGGAAAAATGTGTATTTCCTCACTGGTTGGTAAGTGGTTGCTGGAAGTTGCTTGCTTTTGCTAGGTGACACTTGTGAGGAGGGTGCCGCATCGAAATCCTTCTTGTTGATTGCTTTGGCCACTAGCAGGTTGCCGCAGTTGCCAGTAGTCTGCATGGAAAATGCTGACTACCACTCGTCATTTACTCTCTGAGCTGTACTGAATAACTGCAACACAGACCGGAAACGGAGAACGTTCACCTTCACAAGTAAAAGTTGCATCTTTTAAACTGTGTTGGCTGCAGCGCTAAGGCACAGCTTTCGCTTTGAAGGTGAACGGTCCCTGTTTTTGGTTTGCATTGCACTTTTTCACAGTTTCACTGCAGCTCAGAGAGTGGTTTGAGAGTGTTTGCAGACAATTCCACATCTTCCATGCAAACTACTGGCAACTGCGACAACCTGCTAGCAACCAACATGATTGCTAGGAGGCTTTCAGTGCAACACTGTATATTTGCAATATCACGTTATCTATTGACAGCAACCTCTCACCAACTGGTCACAGAATACACAATTCTCTCTACCAACCAGCAGTTGCCAGGGTGTCACTGACCCATCTCTAGGCCTGTGTGACTGAGGCCTAACTTATATATTTAACAGAAGGAAAAGCATAGAGTAGTTCCATTCTGAGATTTTCAAATCTTTCAGTATATCAGATTTATATAGTTGTGTATAATGTGATAATGAAGTGATTATTGGGTCATTTCTTTCCATGCACAGTAATTGTTTTCATTCACATCTTTGCTGTTTTTTGGTTGGATCTTCAGTTTTCACACATTCTGGCTTCAGTCAGCTGATTTTTGTGATCATAACAAACGTGCTTTCAGCTTTCACTGTGTCGATGGTGGATTTTGTGCTATCATTTGGTGCATTTTCCAAGCAAAAAAAAAAAAAGAAGGCAAATTTCTACCATTTAACCCAACATGTTTTATGACAGAGTGTAGGAAATAAGAGCTACGGGAACTTGACTCACAGAGTCTTGCTCCACTGTCTGTCTGTGCTTGGTTGTGCCTCTGAACTCATCTCACTGCACTGTCCTTGCTGCATCATGTGATTGCTTTGGCCGGATGCACACTATAAGATGGAAGGAATATAGTCACATTGTCATTCAGCTGGCTTTTTTTGTACAATAATTTGGCTGGGGGGGGGGGTTAGCTGAACATTTATCCATAGGTGGCAAGACTGCAGCCTTCTCCCATCTCAAAAGGTGGAGCTCCAGTGAGCATTTGAGCTGCAATGTTTGAATGTGTTCAGTAAGTCTTGTGGTCTGCATCCAGCTTAATGTGCCTGAGGCGGTGACGTACTTCGCCTGCATGTACTGACATCATCCATTCTCTCTCTTTGTCTCTCTCTCTTTCTCTTGCAGATTGTGATGTCAAACTCCTGGGTGCCGGGGTCACTCTTAAAACAAACAAAACATAATTTGCTATCCTGGACGTTGCTGTTTTTACTTGCTTTAAAAAAAAAAAAAAAAAAAAAAAAAACAGCGTTAAAAATTTTGTAAGAAAGTGCATATAATAAGACACACGTTAGGTGTGATCATTTTGTTTTATTTTAAAAGCAAATAAAAGAAAAAAGTTTCTACTGTCTTAAAAAAAAAAAAAAAGGAAAAAACATGGCAGCCATGTTGGTCGCACAAACCATTCAAGGGAAAATGTATTTTCTTTCACTTCCAACAGATGACATTTTTTTTGTTTGAGTTGGATTTAATGCAGAAAGAAGTTTTTCTAAGCTTGTTTGTCTCTGAGATTCAGTTTTCAATAACAGGTTTTGACACAAACACACACATTTACTTTTGATTTGGTAGAACTGTTTTTTGTTTTTTTTTTTGAGGGGGGTGGGGGGTCGTAACATGCTGCAATAGAACATTTTTACCTCATTTCTTTTTTTCTTTTTTTTTTTTTCTTTTTTTGTAACATTCATTAGATTTTCTTTATTGGCTGTACCCATGTAAAATATTTTATGTTCATATTATATCTTTTTGTGAATGACTATTTTTTATGTTCTAAAGGAAATAATGGTTTAAACTGTAAAAATAGAGTGAAGAAAAATCTAGTTTAGCTTTCATATTCAGAATATGGTGAGCTTCGCAGTCTCAGCTAAAAAAAAAAAAAAAAAATCACTATCAGGTCGACGTCAAAAACACACATTTCAGTAACATTTCACCAACATGGCTGCTTGGTCTGCATCAATGTGTCTGACCCACTGGCATCCAATATGTGTTTTTGTAAAAAAAAAAAAAAAATTTTTTTTTTTTTTTTTTTTTTGTATTTCCCCTAGTCATATTTTTGTCACATTGTAAAGCCTTTAATAAAAAAAAAAGAAACAACAACCAGAAGTTTTCCAACTATTTTCTTCCTCCTCTCTTTGCCTGTCTCTGTAGGTCACATAACAACAAGCTGCAGTCAGCTGCCTCTTAGCTCTCTTCTAAAAAAAAAAAAAAAAAGAAAGAAAGAACAGATGTCAAAACGACACGGCTTGTGGTTTCCTCTGACTGATTAAGAACCGTGGTCCAAGTCAGGCTGCATCTGAACCTGAGTCCTCTCTGGAGGAGAGCTGCCCCTACCCCACACAACACCTCATCTGCACCTGCAGTGCTAAGGGGAAAGAAGTGAATTGAAAAAGCCCTGTTTTTCTTCCAAAGTGTCAGGTGGCTCTAGTGACAGAGACTCTGCCTGGCAGCCTTTTACATCCCAAGCAGCCATTCCTACCAGTGTAGCCCCTCCATGAGAAGAAAGACTGGAGAGTGCAGATGGCGAGGCAACGAATCTGGTTGGATGGTCAGTGGCAGCCTAATCTTACGGCAGCAGCAGACTCTTGAAGTTTATTCTGTAGCTGATGGCTATTTTTGTGTATCCTATATAGCAAAGTGTCAGCTTCTAACCCCCTTCTTAACTTCATGCTGTCACGTTTTCATGATGCAAACATCCCACTCAATGTTAGTCACTGCTTCGAATGGAAATGCCTGTAAATGTGTACAGCCGATGTCAGGAAATGTTTCATCCGAAACAAAATGTGCAGGCTTCACATCCAGCTTTGGAGTTGACTTCCCTAATATTTAATAACCGCATGCCTGAAGGCAGCGGTGATTTTGTCGGTGCCGAAGGAGCGTCACCAAAAAAAATTAACCCCACAAAGAGTCCTGAAGATGCAGCATCACCTTTCATTTTTTCAGACCTAGTTCCATCAGCCCGATTATTTGACCACATTATTTTCAGGTTTGAAGCACTGCATGAAGCATGAACCAGCCTCATAAAACTTTGTCAATCAGGGGCACATTTTGCTGTATATAATCAAAGTAGCCTGCTGATGCTCACATGATCCATCTCTAAGAGAAGCTCAAATTGTTTAAAAAAAAAAAAAAAATGGTTGGGATACATTTTTCTGTCAGGACATCATTTGAGGGGTCTTCAATTTGTCTGAGTGCTACAGTGCTTTCATGCTTTCCACAGGGAACACCCAGAATAAGCCGCCCCACCCACAGCATCCTGCCGTTCTTTTGACCCCCCCCCCCCCCCCCCCCCCCATTTAGTGTTCTTCTGAAATGCAAGTTTAAAAAAAAAAAGTCAGCTAGTTCTGTGCCTCCTTAAACTTGACTAGTTGAATGAGGCCAAATTGTGAAGGGGGGGTGGAGGTGAAACTTGCACGAGGCTTAAACAACCTACAAGTACTGCACCCTCCTCTCATCAAACTTCAGTGTCTGTTTCTGTCGGTGGCTGAGTCTGTAAGTCTGTCTCCCCTTATCTTTCAGCCACTTCTTCCAGCATATTTCACTGAAGTTGACAGGTTGGCTCACATGTGTCTCTCAACTCTGCCTCAAAGCATGGTTAAGTAATTGGGTAATGGACTTTTCCACTCACAATCAACTCAGTTATGTTGCGGTCCGCGGCAGCAGAGTAAACTCTGAGTGGGGACTGGGGAGTCTTTGTACCACGGGGTTTGTATGAAAATTTTATAGCTGCATTTTTGGCATTTCTGGGTGCATTTTTGTAATTTGTGATCATCAGTTTTGTAGGAGGAAAGCAGTTATAAGGCACAGTTACAGTTGTCTTTAAGTTTACATGTTGGAAACTGTTTATAATCAGGAAATCTTTCAGTTTTAATCACAAAGTTTTTACATTTTTGGGTGTTTTAGAGTTGAGAGATAATGTAGCTTCTGTCTTCTTCTGTCTTTTCAAACGTGAGTCACTTTGTAATTTGACAATAATGTGCTTTATCCACTGTTTGTAATCTCTATTGTATATTATTGCTGTCCAAATATGTAGAGATGAGAGATTTTTAGAGTAGTAGAAACTTTTATTTTTCACTATTTGAACCAGCAACTAAGCCCGCCTGTATATTTTAACTGTCTATTTTTTTCTCTTTAAAGTGAACTCTACATTTAGGTGAAATTGCCCTTTATATTAAAAGTGCTGCATATTGTGAGCATAAAGGTGTTGAATGGGGTAGAGTGACACAGTAACTCTTGTACAGAGTTTTTCTTTTTTGTAAGAAACCAACCAGTTCAGCATAACGTCTATATTGACATTGCATTTCTTGTATTATTTATTCATATCAATGAAAAGTTCTCAGTTTTTTGAGTAATGTTGAAGAAACGTAAACTGCAGATAAAAAGTACTCTATGTTTTTAACAGATTGTGGCAACTCTGAGGAGATTCTCTTTTGTACTTGATAGGACATTTCATCCTAGATAATAAAGTAATGTTTTTGACACCAGTGTTTTCTGTCATTGTCTCTGCTTATTAAGTTTAGTACAAGGTTTGTTTGTTTTTGTTGTATAATAACGATAATAGCATGGTCGAGATGACCTGCTGAAGTTCAAACTGAGCATCAGAATGAGGAAGGAAAGGTGATTTAAGTGATTTTGAATGTGGCATGGTTGATGGCAGACATGCTGGTCTGAATATTTCAGAAACTACTGATCAATGGATTTTCCTGCACAATCATCTCTAGAGTTTACAGAGAATGGTCCAAAAAAGAGAAAATATCCAGTAAGTGGCGGTTCTCTGGGTGAAAATGCCTTGGTTGTAACCACTCATTACAACCAAGGTATGCAGAAGAACGTCTCTGAATGGACAGCGCATCAAGCCTTGAAGCAGATGGACTACAGCAGCAGAAGACCACACTGGGTGCCACTTCTGTCAGCTAAGAACAAAAAGCGGAAGCTACAATTCACACAGGTTCACCAAAACTAGGCAATAGAAAATTTTTTAAAAAAGTTTCAGTTTCTGCTGCCACATTTGGATGGTAGATCTCAGTTTGGTATAAACAACTGGAAAGCATGAATCCATCCTTCCCTGTGTCAACGGTTCAGCCTGCTGATGGTGGTGTAATGGTGTGGGGGATATTTTCTTGGCATACATTGGGCCCTTTTAGTACCAACTGAGCATTTTTTTTTTTTTAAATGCCGCAGTCTACTGGAGTACTGTTGCTGAACATGTCCATCCCTTTAGGACCACAGTGTACCCATCTTATGATGGCTGCTTCTAGCAGGATAACACACCATCTCACAAAGATCAGATCATCTCAAAACTGGTTTCTTTAACATGATGGTGAATTCACTGTACTCAAATGGCCTCCACAGTCACCAGATCTCAATCCAAGAGAAGATCACCTGTGGTGGAATAGGAGATTTGCATCATAGATTTTTCAGCTGACAAATCTGCAGCAACTGTGTGATGCTATTGTGTCAAAATGGACCAACAACTCTGAGGGATGTTTCCAGCATCTTGTTTAATCTGTGCCACGAAGAATTAAAGCAGTTCTGAAGGCAACAGTGGTCCAACCTGGTTTTAGCACGTAGCCCTAGGAAGTGAAAAAAATTAGGGCCACCCAAAAATGTCTTTTTACAAAATTTTATTATTCAAATGGTCTAAAATGCAAACTGATTCTCACAAAGGCAGCTGGACTTATTTTTGTTTATGTATTTCTCTGGTGCGCTACCTCTGAATTAACACAACCCCAGTAAAGAAAAAGGAAGAGATGAACCAACAGTAAGTCTTAACAAGTACTTATAATGCTGCTTTTGAAATAGGTTACTGCATATAAATATAAGGCTTAAAGTCCAGGCAAGAGGTGTCCCGCTGTTCTGAATCAGTGGCACATGAGACCACCTTGATAAAATGGTCTCGTGTGCTCAGCAGCAAAACTCTAAGCACTCCATGGAAGTTTTACTGATGCCAGTGAAGAGAAACCTACTGTTGATGAGACAAGATGAAATAACAGAGTGAATAATCTCTTATTAAGCATGAAAAACGAACAGGCAGAGTTATAAAATATTATCTAAAATATGAATAGACAGAGACTGTGGGTCTACCCCAGGGCCTCCTCCCAGTGGGACATGCCTGGAACACCTCAGCCAGGAGGCACTCAGGAGGCATCTTAGTCAAGATGCGTGAACCACTTTAACTGGCTTCTTTCAATGTGAAGGAGTGGCAGCTCTACTGTGATGACTGAATTTCTCACTCTAAGGGTGAGCCCAGCCACCCTATGGAGAAGTTTAGAAAAAGAACAAATAAAATTGAACTTGTGACATTTAAGCTACCTTACATAGCTTAAATGAGGTCATTATTTGCTGAGAGGGGGCATGTATGAAGTAAACATGAATAGGACCCAGAATAGAACCTTGGGGTACGCCACAGTACAAATGCATTGACTTCACCTCATTATCTGGAAATTACTTATTAACATTACTTTGCATATCTGATATGGAGCTGTACTCCAGGCTCCTGTTTTCACATTAAAATGATACTTTTTTTTTAACTGGGCAAAATGGAGTAGGCTACTTGCCGATGGTCCTGTATCCTCAGGGTCCCAATGACCCCGACGCTAATTATGAGTTGACATGATAAGAAACACTTGTATTAATAGGCACTGTTTTATAGAGAGGTTAGACGAGAGGCAGACTAAAGCAACAGAAGCAGGGGTCTCCACAGGGGCCACAGCTAATTGTTCCTATGAGGCCCCTTGGTGAGTTGATCAGGCTCTAAATATGAAGTTCAGCCTTCAGCTTAAATCGTTAGCTGCCTGTTTAAGGCAAGCGTGAGGGACAAGGTCATGACCCCTGCGCTAAGACATACCATCTAGTCCTGTGATGAAATTACCAAGATGACACATCCAGCCACCACCTGCTTTGATCTTTCACTTTTCTCACACACCCCTCTTCCCCACCCCCCCAGTCTCTTTAACCCCCCCACTCAAACCACTAAATGGCTCCAGAGACTTCAGTGGACACTGAACACACCACAGATGACCACAAGCCCAAAGTCATTTGGGGTTGAGGGGGGCACTTCACACAGGAAGCAACTCGTAGATATTTCCACCCCACCCCCTTCCCCTCTTTCTCTCTCCCCCCTCCTCCTTTACATCCTCTGTCATGAGGAATGTCCTCCCGCTGTGATAGTAGCCACAATGTGGAGCAGGCTCCTGTTTCCTGCCCACATGCATGTGTTCCCTCCAGCGCTGATCCCAGATAGGGGCTTCACCGAGCCTGGGAACTGACCTGGGCTGACAGACGTGCAGAGGGGGAGAAAAGAGGCTCAGCGCTGCCTACATCAACATCCAAATTCCCAAGTCAGCCTCTCTTCAAAGAGGTCAGGCCGAGACCTTTGGTTGCTAAACTCTAATTAGGTTGGTAACTCCTTGTCATGCACTCAGTGGGAGTGAAAATGAGGGTCACTGCTGGTAGATATGTGTGATTGTGTGAGCCAGGAGGTGCTGGTTTTGAGATAAATAAATTCTTCACAGGGCCACTGAGTACAAAACAAATACACATTTTTATTGAGTTCATGTTTAGTAAAGCAAAGTAAGCGTTCAGTGCAAATCTTTTCCCTTTCATAAGAAGCATGAGCTCAGAGTCGTACTACAATCGAGCCTGGGATATTTGATTAAATAAGAAGCTATCCCTTTAGAAAGACAGACCCAACAACACCCCTTCTATAGCTTCACTTCCCTCCCTGTGTTATTTTACACAACTGTCTGTATTCCTCCTCCTCTTTGCTCCCTGCCTCACTTTTCCTCTGATCCTGCCGACATACTTTAAATACCCCCTTTGAGTGCTTGCCGTCTCAGAGGAGTATGTGTTTGTGTGTAAGAAAGAAAGCAATAGCTATCCCAAAAAGGAGCTGTGACGGAGGCACTTCTTTCAGTCATGTGTCCAGGTGTGCAGAGGATCAGATTCCCGCGATTAGACTTATGGCATACTCCCAACAACACCGCACCTCCTCCTCATTCAGCAAGACTCCTTTTGATGTCCCAGTCTACTTAGGGAGACATCATCGTAGATACATAATTAAAGTTAGTAAAGTAAGCCGCTCTCATGACATGCAAAGTCTCTGCTCAGTCTCTCTTTTTCGTCCTCCTCCTCTTCCTCCTCCACTGGGGCTTTGGTGCTGCTTTAAAGCCCCTCAATTCCCTTCCTTTTAATAGTGCATTTCCTGCTTAACATTATCACCCACAGTGACATCATGCAGAGGACTGAGTGCTGCAAACCAACACAGTTCAGTGCAATACAATATTCTGCATTCATTGACTAATTAAAGCAAGATTTACATGTTTTCAAGAAATTATAGAAACTGACAAATTACAGATAAAAAGATTTAAAATAATTTTGGAAACATTTGGGCAGAAGTGTTTCACCTAAGCCAGATTTACTTCATGTCTTTGTGCTGTTGGATTATTGTAGAAATACAGAGAAAACCTTTCATTAAAGGAAAACTCAACTCTTTTTGAATTAATGGGATGTCTCACATTCCCTCTAGCAATACCATCTACAGTTTATTACTCAAAGACAGGAGCAGTGTTTCAAACCCAAACCAGAATATAACTGGAGGGGATACTGCTGCACATCTGATTTTTTTTTTTTTTTTTTTTTAATGTTAAGTTTTACAGGAATGCTGAGATAATGATCTCAATAACCCTCTGTGGTCTGAGTCCCCTAAATGCCTTAATCCTTAGATCCTAACCCTATTATCTGGGGAATTATAAGAAAGAGTTTCTTGGGAAAAAAAGGTAAATTGTCCCCTATATGCTAAGCGAACAATTTTCAAAATATAAAAATAGAATATTCTGATATTGCAGGGTTAAGGGTTATGATTTACCATTTTAAAGTTTATTCAGAAAACCCCTTTTCTCAGGTAAATGCATTACTCTTCCATTAGCAATATTCCCACTCGGTACACTAACAAGTGAGCTAAAGATGAGCCCAATTTCCCTTTTAAATGTGATCGACTTTAATGCCTTATTAGTTTAGGGACTTCATGAACCAGCCATGAATGAAAAAGTGTTTGGGGGAAAAAAACATTTAACTGTAGCTGCTCGTGTTTTCTGTCCAAAAGACCACAAGTCAGCAATTTTGGATCTTAAAACATAAGTAAAAACAAGATGATCCAGTCTTATAATAGCATCACAGCAGTCCATGTGAAACTCAATCGATGCTTTTCACCACATATCTTCTGTCCTGCACAATAATGAGGGGCTACTTAATATCAGTTCAGCTGCAGTGTCTCTTCCCCTGCAGCGAGGAGGCGATAGTCTTATCTCTGGTTCACCTACACCTGGAGTGGGTGGCCTCCAGAGCTTTCTGGTGTCGCCGCTTGTTGTACCTCTTGACGTAGCTGTTGCTTCGCAGGATGCCATCCCCAGGCTTCAGTTTACTACCCAGCACGTTCAGGAGGTCAGTGGGGAGATGGCGTCTTCGGTGGTAGATCTGGCCCATTATGATGTATCTGGTCCCTTGGGAAGAAAAAGAGCAAATGTTGAAGTGACAAAACAAAAAGTGCAAAGTCAAAAAAATTTTGTGTTTGCACTAGACGTGTTCTGCTGAGCCCAAGAAAAAGCAATTTCCATATCCCACAAAGGGATGCTTTGGTGTTAAGTTGCCACATGGTTTTTGGTCTGAGGGTTGCACTCATGTAAAATATCAATTATCAAACTGTACTTTTCACGATTTATTCCTTTAATCTGGTCTCTTGATTATTCAGGAACAAAGAACTTAACAGCTAGGGGACACTACAAATGAGTATATATTAAATATTATTTATTTGTCAACTAACTACACAACATAACTAACAACAAAAAAACACAATTAATAGGTACACAGCTATTATTACCACTCAGGAAAGCTCAACCTGCACAGTAATACTTTGCAAGGATTCAGACCATTTTTTTTTTTTTTTTTGTCTTTTGAAGCTTTTGAGCGACACTGTAACACTCACCAAGTTTGATATCAGGGCAAGGCTTGCTGCACTTGTAGGTGTCCAGGACCAGAAGGCGGACTTTGAAAAAGAAGCTGTCTGGAGTCACGTACAGACGGCTCATCTTATAGAAGCCATCATCGCTCACCATCAGTGTGATGAGCCGTATTCCTTTGCGTAAAACGTCAATGTCATGGACAATCCCATTGACAGCTGTGTTAGATGGAGACAAAAACATGACCATTGTAAACAATGGTGGCTTTCAGGTTTTATGCACTTTTAGAGAGAATAAGGTTAGATATTTCCCCTTGTTTCCAGTCTTTACACCGATCATGTATAAATCATAATTCTGAAGCTGTCTCTAACTTATTCTCAGCATAATGCATTTCCTATTCCCGTTCCTTGAAACTGCTACTTTTAGTGCCAAAGGTCATACTTTCATAATCCAGTTATTGCATACATAGATTTCTTTATTATAAAATATTTAAAGCCATAGAGGCACTAATTAGTTTATGTCTAATGTGAACAGCAAGTTTTAAAGGGACAGTTAACTTCAATTAAATTCATGTACTTTTGCTCTGGCCTGTAGTGCTAATTATCCATCTGTACTGTGCCAGCTTTGATATTCTCAGAAGAAATGTCTGCCTCCACTTGATGGTGGAACTGAGTAAAATAAAATAAGCTAGGTCTCTATGATGGCTATTTTGAAAAAAATCCACAAACCTTGCAGTTTGCTGTATGAACTATTTTCTTCTTTAGGAACTGCCCACCTTATTGCTCTGAAGAAGAAAGAAAGTATCTAGCATAGACTGCATATAAAAAATGGACATAGACGCCTTTTGGTTTGCGAAGTCCCATTTTTGAAACCTCAAGTTGAGCATTTTTACTGTCACCATCTGAGCTTTTTGAAAGCTTTCACAAACACGGTGCGTACTGTGAAACCGAGGGACGCTGCCCACTGATATATAAAACTCTTCTAGTCTAACTGAGCACTCAGAGTACAAGCCACATTCACCCATTCACACATATACACACAATCATAAAGCCCTTTATTCTTAAACCTTGAAGGCAGCAAGGAGATAAAACCTTCAGCCTTCCGATTGGTGGACAACCCAGAAGCTTACCCGTCATAATCTTTCTGGAGACTAATGGGGACCATAATTTCACAAAATGTAATTCAGTAAAAATTTAAACTAACTAGAAAAAAGATACAATTTGTAGAAATTGTGTGGGTAGACAAAAAGTTGTGGAAATAAAAAGAGCTGAAATCAGTAAAAAATGTAAAAAGTGAAACAATTCAGATTCTCCATAGAAATTTCAGAAATGTCTGAAAATTTCATAAAACTTAAAACTGTCAGTGTTTGAAAACCGTAAACGATATAAACAAACAGAGTAATACCTGAATAGTTCAAGGTCCTGGGACCCGTTTAAAGTTTGAATTTGGTCTGTAGCTCAAAGTATGCTGAACTAAAAAAAAAAAAAAAATATATATATATATATATATATATATATATATATATATGGAAAATAACTACAGGCCAGAGGGAAAAACCTGTTAAATTGATTCTGTGGGTGACCTGTTGATTTAAATGTTCAGGAATGTTCATTATTTGATAAGGAAGGCCGGGATTGAAAAATCAGCACCGTTGAACTGGAAACCAAACAGTCTCTCTTTGTCTCACATTAGATACATACCAAACTCACTGTAGCAGTAATACTCCTTCTCGTCCTTCTCCTTCCTGCACTCGCTCATGCAGAAGGCGTCATTTGTGAAGTCGGACTCTGTGGAGAAAGAGAACAAGCACAGCACAGAGTCAGGGGGGAGGATGAGGGGGAAAAAAGGGTGACTAACTCTCATTAGAAAAGACGAGGCTGTCATTACGAAGCCCAGGCGTCACATTCCTCGGCAGGGGACTGGAGGAGGTGGTGTGTGTCACAGGATCACGCTGATGTTACTTTTTTTTTTTATCTTAATTGCCAAATCAGAACCTTCTCGCTTGCTTTGCGTTATTTTCATTATAACCACGAGTGCGCACAGGGGACGCATCGATAGCCAGATTTGAGGCAAGCGGTTATAATTAGTGGCAGGAGATGTTAATTACCTACCAGAGGGAAAAGACAAAACCACCACTCTCATCACAGCCCTCTGTGTGAACTCTGTGAACTGTGTCAGTATATATGACTATGACATTATTGTTATTTTAAATCAACAAATCTGACTTTTCAAAATGATATTAGTCTTTTAAAGTATGGGACAAGAGATTGTAGTGAGTAACTTTTTTTTGCACTTTTTTCTGCTTAAAATAAAATTTAGTTTGGGCCTTTTTTTTGTGAGCAAATGTCATCTAAACTCAACTTTTCATGAAGCACAGTTGACAAAATTTAATCCAAAGACAGCTTTTTTCATTCTGTAACAAATGTTTTTGTTGGTTTGGTAATTTGCACTTATCTAATATAGTATTTAAAGGCCAGAGGCCGTGGATGATTACTGGTGAGAAATATTGTAATATTAAAGAACAAAGATCTTCCCATCTGGCTAAAGTCTTACATGAGTTTAATAATTTAAAATCTATACTCCCAGAAGGGAGTAAGGGTCTGTCTTAAGATCCTGTCTTAAGATATGTGGACAGCACTGTAATTATGCACAGGTCACATTTTGAGGTCAGGAAACCAAAAAATCCTCCCATACCTCGCCGCATGATGTCAAACTGATAAAGCAGGCTGGAGGAGCGCCGGTTAAAGATCACCGGCGGGCGGCTGTTGTTCCGGGTCGCTGCACTGATGCCAGACTGATAGAGACTGGACTTCCCCGGCCGGTTCTCCTCTGGGTCCATGCGTCGGTTGGGGGAATCTCTGCGTGGGGGAGAAGCTGGCTGTTGTGGCTGAGCCTGAGGTTGCGTGTGAGGTGGCGCCCTGGGTCTGGAGTTGGGGTGTCCCTCTGGATCACCGTGCTGCGAAGGACTGACGTTGGACTGGGCGTCCTGATTGGTTTTCTGTACTGTGCGGTTAGTAGAAGCACCTGGAGCTGCTGTCAGCTGGGTTTTGGGATGCAGACCAACAACGTCTGGTCTGGCTTTCTCACTGTTGTGCTCCTCCAGGCGGTCGCTCTTGGGGCCTTTTTTGCTCTTGCTATGGGGACTGTGGTGGCGAGGGATGTGGGCCAGGTCGGTGTGCTTGGGCCACACAGCAGACGGAAGAGGCTGGAGGTTGAACTTGGACTCACTGCTCTTGCTGCTTTTCTCTAGGAGCTCGTTGATGGGCAGGTTGGGCTCTTTAACCACCAGTCTGCTCTGATTGTTAGGAGCTGGATCTGCAAAGCTGCTCTGACCCTTTTCTATCAGTGTGTATAGACCTACAGTTGAAACACAAAAATCTACACTTTAGTTGCATAATCTGACAAAAGATTGCTACAACAATGGATAAATTTTGTGTAAATAATAAGCTGGACCTTCCTTGAAACTTGGACAAATTCTTGGACTCATATCAATAAAGTATGAGCATTATTTTAAGTAGCTTTTATGTTTTTTTTCACAGCTATGAACAATATTATACATTATTATTTATAAAACGTACAGTATGATGTCAGCTCACTCAGCAGCTTATCTAAATTAAATTATACAACTGTAATGGCATGTAATATTTTCTCTCATGCAGTCAAAATAAAATAGAGATATTTATGAATAATAATATCACTGAACACTGGTTGCACATAAAGCTAGTAGGAATTAGGAAATTCCTACTATCTTCCTAAAGCTATTAGGAAAAAAATCCACTCACCATTAACCACATGCTCCTCTGTGTTGTAAAGAGGAAACACCACAAACAAAAGTGTCAGAGTAATCCCTGTCATCCTGGATGCTCACTGTGGACACACTTTAGGCTCTGCTACACAGTTGGGATTCCTGGGATTTTTATAGGCGTGCACTCAGGAAGGAGATGGGATGGGATGGAAAGGGAGGTGGTGGGACGTCCCAAACACAGAAATAAACACTTTGACGTGACACTCCTTTCATTCATGCATAGATTCAGAATAAGCCCACAGGGTTGTTTACAATATGTGAGGGAAAATGTGACTCTGCGCATATTGTCTGCATTACACAAAGTCAGATTTTATTCAAATGGGAACCTTTCCTCGGATGTGGTTTCCAGTTGACTATTATAAGTGTCATTACTTGGGTTTTTGGACATTTAATAATAATTAGACCAATTAGATTAAATATGCATCATCATAGGAATAAGATTAGGAATATGAGCTAATAACACTCTTTATGAGTTAACATCCTTCCTCACTTAAGTTAGACGGATGGAGGATACACGAGTCTTCACTGCCCTCTGGTGAGCTGAAATAGAGGTCTGCCAAAAAGCGATGGCAGATGTGTTTTTTTCATGTCTGATATTTTGGCTTGTATTGGTAAATAGGCTGTAGTAACAAGATTTACAAAGGGGTTACATATAAGATAATGTTTTGCATGCATCTTTATGACTCTTCATTATTGTACCTACTCTGTGTTCTCTGTGTTTTCGACCACTTAAAGTATCTTTATAGAACTGTTATGTGGCCAGATCTCGCTTGAAAAAGATATTTTTAATGTCAATAACACATTTTACCTGAATAAATAAAGAATATATAAAAATTATGTTGCTAAAAAAAAAAAAAATGTCAGGAATGTTCTTTCTGGCTCAAAATGACTTGATATCATTCATTAGAGATATGTTTGACACGCGTTTGATAAATTATAGTCCAACAACTGCAGTTTAAATACAGGCAGTCATTTTTTGGCACGACACTGGCAAACAATTCAAAGTCAGTGACAAACATGAAGAAGCCAGACAAGAAGAAATTGCTTTGTCTCAACAGTTTGATCCTGTGATGTCAATATTTCAATCCTCACACTGTCACTGGCACGTAAACATGGCCCATTTCTTCCATTTCTCTCTACACTCTTCCTCATTAAGTCTTTTCTTATGAGTCACTTGCTCCATAACATATAATATATTCCACTCACAATTTTCAGCCATTCATCTTCTGTTGGTGGGTCTAGTTTGTACCATCTCTTTGTTTTTTTGCAGGCTGCTAACAAGATTTTGACGCAATATTTCCTACCATATTACCTAAATACAACACAGTACACAACCTTGATATATGGTAACCAATATAAAGCCAAAAGACATAAGGATGGTTTACATTTACTGCTCCACACTGTCTGCTAGATAGAAATTTACTCCTAATTTGGGGTTGGGGTGACAAAGAATCTCATTAAATTCGTTCAACTGTGTTTTCTCCAACTACAAAAATTAATCTTGTTTAGAGAGAAATATGTCATATAATGTTGTAACTTGGTTGTTTATTTTAAAAAATGCTTCTGCTGTATTTGCGCAGTTTAAAAGTAGTTAGAAAAAAAAAAACTAAACTGAACTCTTTGCAACATGGACCATAATGTGGTGGTACAAGTTCTCTGAGGCGTTTTTGTGTAGACCTGCTGTATGTTGCTAGATTCTACCTAGGACCTAATGAAAATTGTATAATGATGAATGACTCTGGTTTTTGTTCTTTTCATTGATATATTTATTTTATATATTTCATGTAACTATGTAGATCAATTGAATACCAAATATATCTATAGTAGGTTAGTTTGCATTTATAGTTAAGGTACCAACCATTACATGTTACCTGCAGGCAGAGTGAAAACAGTATTCATCATATAACGCAATTATCACATTAGAGACACAATAAATAACCGTGTGTAACAGACTTCTAACACTTACTGGAATTGAATCTGGGTCCTCCTTCAGAATTGGTGGAAGAGCTCGCAATCCAACCCTGAAAAGGAAGCTAAATACGACCCAGATGGGACTCGAACCCACAATCCCCAGCTCCGGAGGCTGATGCCTTATCCATTAGGCCACTGGGTCATTACGTCGCAGCCATAGTAAAAAATTCCTTATGAAAATACGAAACCGAGTACGGAGGCGTGTATTGGGAACGCAAAGATTAAATTTTCGTTTGATTTGGCAGGGGAATAATTAGCCGCGGAAAAATGGATGACTCTGACGAAGCAGCATTATTTAGCACACGAAGAATAAGCCACCGCACAGAGCTGTTGACACTTTTTCTCGCGATAATGACAGCCGTTGCCTTTGACAACGGTTTTGTTGTTTCATGCTTTTTTTTTTTAACCATGAGCAATGAGGCGGTGCTAAAAATCCAACTGACCAATTAAAAATCAGAACAATTAGGGCGGTATTGTATGACGTCACGCATATGTTTAACGAATGCAAGAAATCTGAACGGTAAGCGTTTTGTACATGCTATGTGGCTTGTAGTATATTTCATTTTTTTTTCCTTGTTGTAATTGTTATTTACATTTTTCACATTTTAATTCAAGGTATAATCTTTGTTTCCCTGAGTTTCAGCGGGTTTTGGTTTATTAGACAGACTGTATATGAAGGGCCACATGGTGTGTTAGATAACCGGCTTGGCTTCAAGATAACCGCCCGGTTAGCTAGCTCAGCGCCTGCTCACTAGCTGACACCTGAAACTGAAAGCAACTGTGGCTGCTGCTGCTTAAAATTTGTTGTTAAAATATTCTCGCTCGACAGGAGGTGTCTAACTATACTGGAATCGGTTGTGTTGCTCAACGGTCAGGAATGTCAGCGACAGCGGGTAACGACAGTGGAGCGAGACTCAACCAGTTTAAAAATAAAGGGAAAGATGCTAATGTAAGCTTTGCACCCAGCAGTAAAACACCAGAAAGTTAACTGAGTAATCTAAATGTGCTGAATGCTGTGTTATATCTTTGTACGTCGGTTATATCTTTTATTTGTGTGTTTTCAGGAGCTGAGGCGCACAAGAGCGGAAGTCAATGTGGCGCTCCGAAAAGCCAAGAAGGATGATCAGATCCTCAAGAGGCGAAACGTCCACATCCCTATGGACGAGCCAGCGTCCCCTCTGCAAGAGAAAGTTCGCAACGCACAAGTAATCATAAGCTCTTTTCGGTGTAATGTGGCTGTGAGTGCAAACGTGACGCACCAGAAATAATCACAGCTGCTTAAGATGTTTGAAACATTGGATTATGACATAATTTCACAGGCTATAAACAGGATATAACAGCTTCAAAAGAAACAACTCTGCAAAGTCTGCAGACAGGAAGAAAGCATTATCCAAAGGTCACTTTAAATCTTGGCACAGGTGTCCGGTGAAAAGAGTAAAGTCGTTTGACTTAAAAGCTTCTCAGTTGATTTAAGAAAAGTCACTTTGTAATTGATCAGTATTAGCCTGATCATGTGACATGACCTAAAAACATTCAAAGCATGGCCCCCTAAATGCATTATTTTTAGCTGATCTAGTTTACTGGTAGTGATCTTCTTTCATTTCTGTTTCTGGTTTCATAGCCTCATCAGCAGCAGCACTGGACTGTGAAGGAGATTGTTGAAGGTTTTAACAGTCAGAATCTAGAGTTTCAGCTCCAGGCAACGCAGGCAGCCAGGTAATGCTTTTGAATGTTAAACTGATGCTGTGTGGCTGTGCGAGACAGGAGTTGCTCAGTGATAGCCACAGGCTGGAGAAAAAAAGTTGAGTACCATAATAAGGCACTTAACTCTGGCACCAGTAATGCTTGCTGTGTTTAATTTATTTTCCTTTACCTTTAAGTTACTTTACTTTCAATAATGATCCAACTTTGTTTTTCTAATTTACAGAAGGCTCCTTTCCAGAGAAAAAGACCCACCTAATGACAGCATCATTGCTGCCGGACTCATCCCAAAGTTTGTTAGTTTTCTGGCGCTGTCTGAATGCCCCCCCATCCAGTTTGAGGCATCTTGGGCCCTGACTAACATTGCCTCAGGTACTTCAGACCAGACTGCTGCTGTAATAGATGGAGGGGCCATTCCAGCTTTCATCAGCCTGGTGACATCGCCCCATCAGCACATCAGTGAACAGGCCATTTGGGCCCTGGGTAACATTGCAGGTACTGTGGCTCACAAAACTCAGCCTCTCTTTGTATTTGATGTCTTTGTTTTTTTTTTAATTATTATTATTATTATTATTTTTTTTTTTACATCCATTGGTGCATTACTATATCCTGTACCATTCAAAGTGTTTGCCTTGATATTTTTCATGTCAGGATGTGTCGTGAATCTATTTACAGACTCTGGTGTAACTAGAAGGTTAAACCAAAAGTTGCATTTTTAACTACACTAACCTATTGTAGTTTACATTTAGTTGCTGTGTGCCTTTTCTGATACTCTAAAAAAAATTTTCTCCTCTAAATTTAGGTGATGGGCCCAGTTCCAGAGACCTAGTGATCAAACATGGTGGTCTCAATCCACTTCTAGCTTTGCTGTCAACCTTCGACCTATCTGCATTATCTGTGAGTTGGTATTAAATTCTATCAGGATACATACATCAATCAACACTGTTTTAACTCAGTTGAAACAAACAGCTTTTTACACCTTATATCAAAATAGAATACCACCATTTTTTCTGCTGCTTCTATGTCTAAACAAATATGGAATTAATACCAAACCAAAAACCAGGCTCAAGTAGACTGACTCATTTTAAGGGGAAAATATCAACAGGGCCTTGGCATAAGGCCTGACGCTGTTTTTCTGTGGAACAGTTAATGCACACTTTTAGCTGGCAGTAGTGAAGTGAGTAGTTTGATTTGGACAGTTTTTTACTGGGGTTAAGTTCCCTGTGCGCAAGTTCCCCTTGAGCTCCTCTCATTTAACTTCTTACATTTTATTAAATTGTAGTTGTTACTAAAATATATTTTGATGTTTTGGATATTCTCTGAGGTCATTTTGTTTGAAGCACTGAGCTTGTATTGTTTGGAGAAGATGCTGTGTCAGACAGTTACTTATCTATTTACTTCCATTACTGTCAGTATAATAATTATCATGTAAATTGTGTTATAATACTTGACTCTCAACCCACTATATTAGCCAGGCTATCTGCGCAATGCCACCTGGACCCTA
Organism: Archocentrus centrarchus; assembly: GCF_007364275.1. Classification (NCBI taxonomy): domain Eukaryota; kingdom Metazoa; phylum Chordata; class Actinopteri; order Cichliformes; family Cichlidae; genus Archocentrus; species Archocentrus centrarchus. Next base: position 27,030,625 of record NC_044346.1, on the reverse strand, counting down.
TCCAACCTGTGTCGGAACAAGAACCCGGCCCCTCCTTTGGAGGCGGTGCAGCAGCTGCTTCCAGTCCTGGTGCGCCTCCTATACCATGATGACAAGGAGGTCCTGGCGGACACTTGTTGGGCTTTGTCCTACCTAACCGATCACACCAATGAGAGGATAGAGCTGGTGGTGCAGGCTGGCGTGGTGCCCCGTCTGGTGCAGCTTCTCAGCTCTGGGGAGCTCAGTGTTGTGGTATGTGACAGTGCATTTATTAAACTCAGGCTGTTCCATTTGTTTAGTCATCACACATCTCCACAAATTTCTGCTGTTATGATAGAGGGTGATAGTCTTAGTGTCCAGTTTGCTTACAATGGTAGTTGAACATATGTACTATAGCCCCTTGTGTCATTTACTTCTGTCTAATGAATACTGATCACATTGATGGAGATATAATTCTCTTTAGTTCTGTTTTCATTACTTGTTTCTGTTTTATTTGTAATGCATGAAGATGAGATGTGTATCACAGTATTTTGTATATTTTCTAAATTGAGAGTACTTGAAATAACCAACTTGCTCTCCTTCACCTCACAGTCTCCAACCCTGCGCTCACTTGGCAACATTGTGACAGGGACAGATGACCAGACCCAGTGTGTGCTGAATGCAGGTGCTCTGGCATTGTTCCCCAGCCTTCTGCGCCACCAAAGGCCAGACATCCAGAAAGAAGCAGCATGGACAGTGTCCAACATCACCGCCGGCAAGAATAACCAGATTCAGGAAGTTATAAACGCAGGCCTGATACCCATCCTCGTAGAGCTCCTCCAGCAGGTCAGAATGCTGCTAGAAATTATAGCAAGCTTGTTACATGGGCCCTGATGAGCTTTATTAAATCATTTAAATAAGTTTACATTACACTTTTTAATGTAAAAAAAATCAAAAAATCTTTATATACAGAGCTGTAATAATCACCGACTGCTCAGTAGCTAATTATAACCTGACCAGCATAGTCACTGAAACTTCCCCCAACTTCACTGTAACCTTCAGCACGTTGTGCATAGTTTTCTTATTTCCTTATTTTATTTGATCATTTTCTATATACTTTTCTCTGACATAAAAACTGAGCTCTGTTTCCTGCTTAGGGAAACTTCAAGACCCAGAGGGAGGCAGTGTGGGCTGTTACCAATTACACCAGTGGTGGAACATTGGACCAGGTGGCCTACCTGGTACACTGCAATGTGCTAGAGCCTCTGCTCAATCTACTGACAACCAAAGACAGCAAGATTGTTCTAGTCATCCTGGATGCAATCTACAATATTTTACAGGTATAATACTAACCTTGTGGCAGTGGCACAGTGGGTAGGTAGGTGCGCGCCTTGCAGCCGGAAGGTTGCAGGTTCAAGCCCCTGTCCCTGTGCTGTGTCCTTGGGCAAGACACTTAAACCACATTGCCTAACGGTAGCGCCGGTCTCTGGCTGCGTGACCGCAGATGCTTGTCTCTGGATGAGTGATCTGGAACGATCATTTTGTTGTGTGCCTTGTGCGCACCATGACAATGAGTTGAATCTAACATCTACAGAGAAACCGAAGAGTATGCTTTCTAGTTCTAGACTGTGGACCAATCACAATGTTTGAGTTAATGGTACCTGTAATAGATTTTACCATATTTTTAACTTAGCTGAAAATACATTCTGTATGCATGTATTCTGCGGCTTTCTTTAGACTATCCAGTCAACTCTGTGTTTTATGAAAACAACCAGTTAGGACTTGATTAAATTATGGGTAATGTTTCATGGAGAAAATTGTGCAGTGTTTTGGCTGTAATAGTGTAGACTAAAAGGCAGATTCACAATTTTATTGGTGTGCTAAATTAACAGGGCAAGAAAAGAGTGAACCTGACTTAACAGTGTACTAATTTTGGATTAATACAGATACTTGAGATACTCAAGATTTAAAAAAAAATAAAATAAAATAATGCACAGAACTTAGATTATTAGCTAGATTATTGACTGAATGATGCATTTTTGGCTGTCACTGATTAAAACTGATCACTATTACAGGCTGACATTTGTTTCCCTTTCTGCACAGATGGCAAACAAAACTGGAGAACTTGACAGACTGTGCTTAAAGGTTGAGGAGCTGGGTGGTTTGGACAAGATTGAAGCCCTGCAGTCCCATGAAAATGAAGCAGTCTACAAGTCCTCTTTTAATATTATAGAAACATTCTTCTCTGACAAGGTAGGTGTTCCTCCTAACAAGGTTCCCATTCTTATTCATGTATTAGGCGAAAGTGGGCCAGTCTGGTAACTTTGAAGAATAATTGATATGACAGCAACAGTGTTCAGCACAGATAATGAAAGCATTTAGATAAAGTTGTATACAACTTGAAATTTACCCTGAGATGTATTTCCTCAATAGTAGATAAAGAACCTGAGTAAATATAAAATTCCATTTCTAAAATGACGATTTCATTTATTAAAGAAATAAAATATTATCTATTTGGCCCTGTGTAAAAGTAATTACCCCCTAAACCTGTGCTTCTGATTATTGTCCTACTGCATGGGACTCAAACCTTCCAAAAAAGTTCAGCTTTTGTCTCCATTAGTCCACAGAATATTTTCCCAGAAGTCCTGGGGATCATCAAGATTTTTTGCCAAATGTGAGATGAGCCTTTGTGTTTTTTGGGCCAGCAGTGGTTTTCTCCTTGGAACTCATGGATGCCATTTTTGCCCAGACTCTTTCTTATTGTAAAATTGTGAACTCTGACCTTAACTGAGGCAAGTGAGGCCTGCAGTTCTTTAGATGTTTTTCTTGGTTCTTTTGTGACCTCCTGGATGAGTTGTCGATGTATTTTTGGAGTAATTTTGGAAGGTCGGCCACTCCTTGGAAGGTTCACCACTGTTCTCTCCAAGTTTTCTCCATTTGTGGATAATAACTCTCACCTTAGTTCACTGGAGTCCCAAAGCTTTAGAAATGGATTTGTAACCCTTTCCAGGCTTATAGATGTCAGTGATTTCGTTTCTCAGCTGCTTCTTTAGATAGTGGCATGATGTGTTGGATTTTGAGATCTTTTAACCTACTTCAACTTCAGGTCTGGCAGTAATCAGGCCTGGGTGTGACAATGTCACCACTTTAATAAACAGATGAAGCCAACGAAGTTATATATCTCATGTCTGATTAATGTGTACATGAGACATCCCAGAAACACTTCCATAACTTGGTTAGTCCTCTAATGCTTCTGTCCAACTTGCCTTCTTGTCTTTCAGAATGACACTGAAGAGTTTATAGTTCCTGGATCCAGTGAAGTCTGCTATGCCTTCCACATCCCTGAAGACCAAGGCACTTTTAAATTTTAACATGTCCACTTTGCTTTTTGTAACATAAAAAAATGGAAATTCTTGTTGTTTTTTGTATTTTTTTTAGTAATTTCAACTTTGTACCTAACAGTATGGAGAAAAAAGTATACATGTTTTAAGATTTGTAAATAAACTTTTATTAATGCATATGGAGTTTTCTTAATTGTTTCATCTCTCTCTGCGTGTGTCTCTCATACATTAAGCATAACATTCAGCCACTAAAACAATTTTTGTTCCTTTCAGGAATGTAGGTATACATCCATCCATCCTCTTCTGCTTTTCCTGTCGGGGGATGGGGCGGCTAACTCAGTGTGAATGATTGTTTGTCTGTGCAAGTATACATCTTAATCAAAAAAAACAATAATGTGCTTTACTATTTTTTTCAGCTTTTTTATAAAACATTAAATTTTAAAATTAATGGATAATGATAATTATATTTTAGCATAAAGTTGTGCATACTGGTAGATTTTTTTTTTTTTTTATGTGGGAAATGGGCGGTAGGGTACAAGTGTGTGTCCACATCACCACTAGATGGCACTGTAATTATTTGTTGTGAGGTATATGCGACAAGGTGTGTCTGTAATAGAAGTATTACATGGATGAAATTCCAATGCTTTTACAGTATATTGCATTATATATGGCTGTGATGACTCAGGAGGTTGCAGGGAGGAGCAGAAGCGGACCCAGAGATTTAACCTCCCTCTGTGTATACCTGCATATATGCAACATGTTATGTAATTGTTTTAGCTAATTGGCTTAATTATTTGAGAGTTTATAGTTTTTATTTATTCATTACCTGAGTTCAAACTGTACCTCTCTTATTTCAGACAATCTCTGAGCAAAGTTTGGAATTAGATTTATTGTTTTTATTATTTTTATATTAGTTCCATGTTCAGTTAAATAAAAACAAAAAATTAAGGCATCTAGTTTAATGATTTTTGATTCAAGATAATTTTTTATATACTGTTGTAACAGTTTTATGCATTTTGTTTTTGCATCGTTTATATGAGCTTTGCAACATAATTGAAACCCTCTTTCAACATAATTTATCATAAGTTAAACTTTGTTTTATTATTTTTATTTCCAAATATCATGCTTCATTTTACTATATTAATTAACCATGATAGTTTACTAATATCCAAACATTTCTTTAGAATAAGGTGAACTTTAACAATTAAGAGACATAGCAGATATAACCAATATCATCAGTTTAGGGGCCAGCACTGAACCTGTGGAACTCCACATATAACCCTATTGGATTCAACATTATTTGTAAATATTGATAAGATATCAAGCCATGCCTCTGATGTGTAGTGCTCATAACAACCAGGTAGTTGGTACTGGAAAACTATATTGTTTTGATTGTGCGTTTATTTTGAACGCTCGTACCGGATGTCCTCTTATGTTTTCCTCCCCTGTCCCTGCCTCCCTGCCTGCCCGCAGTAGAAGCGTCTTTACCATCACGCACAACTTGAGTCCAGGCAGCCCGGTCAGAGCAGACGCCTGTCCGGATGGAGGACGAGTCTCTCTGCTGACTTGTATCAGTACTCGTGACACGCGGCATGATCGGCATTTGGAAATGTAGTTATTTGCATTTTTTTTATTTTTTATTTTTGCGGAAAAGGAGCTCGCGCGGAGAGTGTTATTCCAGGGATGTGATTATGGTATCTTTATGTTGCGTGCACAGTCAGCGTGATTTGCTATGGTGATACTACAAGCTAACCCTAAGCTAGCAGAGGGATTTGTTTGGGAGATGTCTTTTTGAAAACGAAGAAGAAGGAAAAACTATACGGTGACACTTTTTGTGAACATTCGTCAAGCTGGAACACAAGGGGGAATGTCTAACCAAGGAGTTAGGAGAAATGGCCCAGTAAAGCTGCGGTTGACTGGTAAGAAAATTTAAACCCCCTCCTGCGCCGCTGGTAAACGTTAGCGAGCTAGCCTCCTAGCCCAGCGTGCTAACTAACGTCTCCTTATTGTACGGCAGGACTCTGTCTAGTGCGGTGAGATATAAAAGTACTTACCCATATCCTACTTCCTTATGTTTATTCTGATTTAACTGAATTCTTTTATATTTAACTGAAACCTGTAATAAACACACCGATGAACATTGAAAGCTAGTCAATGAGCTTTGATCGTTAGCGCACATTAGCGGTGACAATGTTTATTGGGTGGTTATTATTTCCCCCCTTTAAGGTTAGCTAAGTTTAAATACTTAAGATTGATATTGACACGTCTAGTGTACACGTGTACCCAACGTCCTTCAGCATTGAGATAAGTGTTTATTTTTAATACTTTCCATTTATTGCCATCGCGTCAATAAAACCCTGCTGCCTATTATAATCTATTATCTGAACTTCTCAAGGTAAATGCTGCGTTTCATCACAGCAGGTGCGGAAAATTTGATCACAAATGTAAAATAAACCAACAGTATATCACAAATTACCGTCCCCAATAGCCGTGATGCAGTTCGAGGAAAAATGTGGTTGGCAGCAGAAAAGGTGAAGGTGGTGTAATACACTGTTTTATTTATAGACTACACATGTATTTTCTTGTTTACCCTAAAGAGCTGTGTTGTGGTTTAACTACGGGAAGATGACCTCTGTAGGATATAATCCTTCATGCATGGTTATATGCCGGAACTGTACTTCCAGCCTTGCACCATCATCTTCTGGAGACAGCTATGTCAGTTTGTTCAAATTGCTCAGTTTGGCAGGAAAAAAAAAAGGTGACATACGAAAGTTTTTCTTTGGTGTCAATTACATGGTGGGCTACATGGGCTGTAGAGCTCTATGAATTTTTGATAAAGTTGAACCAGAGTATATGTATATACCCTATGTATATGTATATTAATTTATCATGAAAGGTGAAGATAATTACTAAGTTTTTAAGGTACTTGATACATTTGAAGGAAAATGGTTGACATATAGTATATGTAGGACTATATATATAGTCCTGATTCCTGTGCAAATGGGCAGATCAAGAACCACTGTGTGAATAATGTTAATTAGAACATAATTCTTATGTTCTACTTAGAATTATGTTCTAATTCATGAGAATTAGAACATAATTAGAACATAATTATGTTCTAATTCATGAGAATTAGAACATAATTCTCATGTTCTATTCTCATTGCATTATTCATGAGAATAATGTAATTCATCAATCTCATAATTCATGAATGAATTATATTAATGAAGACCTAAGTCATTTGTGAGAATGTATTACATCTTAATTTGTATTGCCCTTGTTGTAATGAAGTAAGAATATCTGTATTTATTGAAATGTCTAAAAAATCAACAGGTGTTTTGATGTGCTGATGATGACAGAATGAAATGGTTATTCAGTAATTTTGTTGTTTATAAGTTAGCTGTGTTTGTTTCCAAAGCTTGGAAAAGATGTCAGGTAGGATTATTTCTTTAGTGTGTCATGGTGCTACTCTGGCTCTGGTTTCTTGTTAATGATGTCTTGTAAATCTATTTTGGCTGGGCATTATTTATTTTTTTTGCATGAGACAATGCTCAAAGTGTTGAGTCATTCAAAATCAGTCAGATGACTTGTTGATTTTCATCTGGCATGACTGCTGAACACAAGAAGAGAACTTTAACCGTATGATTGTGATTAGATGTTTTTGTCTTTGTTTAGTATCACTGTTCAGCACTGCAGGATGTATGTCTGTGGCTGTACAGTTATTGGCTGGCTATCTTATGTCTCATTCAGTGCAGTGAGGAACAACAGGCTCATTCACACAGAACAGGGCATAGTTTACGGTAAAGACAAATCAGTACTCAAAGCTTTATCCAGTTGTCTTTCCTGCTTGCTTCTTCTTGGAGGTGGATAGTGAGAAGATACTACCTCAGACTGCCTCCCAAGATATTTTGGATAAATAATATACCTACATGAGGCAGAAGTGACCCAACATTCTGTAAAAAGTGATGTGAAGGCTTGAACAAATGTTCCCTGGACTTGAGCTTGTTAGTTACTGAATTTACACATGAAGAACGGAAATTGAGAGATTGCAAGAGAATTTATAATCGGAGTTCAGCGCACATGAACTGGCACCACAATGACTAGTTACTCACGCTTTTTTAGCATCACCTCACAGAATTGTTTGCATCAGAGTCACAACTGACACAATGTGGGGATAAGAAGAACAGACAGGCATGCAGGGATGAATTTAAGGCATCTAAGTTAATAAGCAGTTATCTGATCAGGAAATTTCATGGTTTTCTTAAGATCTGTCTTTTGCACCATCTAAAAATGCTGATGAGTTTACAATTAAGATTGAATTGTCTAAGGCAATTAGGGCTCTTTTCTCTTCTGAACTGAACAAGCGTTATCCTAATTTATCCCTACAGCATAGACTGGCTTTTAAAGATTGTGCCAATGATGAAACAATAGTTGTCCAGACTGCAGATAAAGGTGGTGCAGTAGTATTGCAGAACAAAGAATTGTACTGTATTGAGGTAATGAGTCAGTTACATAATACAGACTTTGGTGCTTCTTTAAGTTATGATCCTACAGTAAAGTTTTTGAAGTAAATTAAGAATACTTTCAGTAGTAAGTGGCTCTTTGACGACACAAGATGAATATCCTTTTTTTTACATCCTAGATGTCCCTTTTTTAAAATTTATTTTGAATTTTTATTTTATATATACATTGCCTAAGATTCAAACGAGTCGTGTGGAACCTGTTCCAGGACGGAATTTCAGGAATAGGCTCCATTACAGAACCCGTTTCCCAATTTGAGAGTTTTCGTTGTTGTTGTCCCCCCTACAGAATCAGGGAGTCTCAATGGGTAGCCCTTCCACTCTTAATTATACAGTTTATTTATGGAGAAGTTGATCATGTTTATAATAATCCATACTTCTCATTTATTAAGTGTTGGTTCAGATATATGAATGATTTGTTTGCTATATTTACTAGCACCATTAGGCATCTTAATGGATTTAACTGTAGGTTACTTAGTCTTACATTTACAACAGAGGCCAGTAGGGAGTCTGTTTCTTTTTTCTTTTTTTTTTTGGATATGGGAATAAATAAATCAGAACTAGTACAAACTGCAGTTTATCGAAAGCGGACTGATAGGAATAACTTTTTTGGGAAAAACACTGAGGTCAAAAGATTTTCAATGTTTGTCTAGGGTTAGAGAAATGGATAGAAATGACCTTTTGGCATTTGAACATTGTACTCAAAAGAGACATTCAGTTGTTTTAACTTCTGCTTATCACCATTTCCCATGCGCCTATAAATGTGGTGGGAAAAATATTTAGTCACCCTGCTGTTTGTAAAATTCTTGTTTATTCTCCACAAGGAGTTCTACTAATTTGAGAGAAATGACAGATTCATCTGAACCTAAACATTTTTTTAAAACTTCTCTTCCCTCTGTAAATTTTCCATGTTTGAACTGTCATGCCATGATTAAAGGGGATCATTTATCCCACCTACATACAGGTAAAACAAATTCTAGTGAGTGATAGAATCACTTGTGGGACCAAACATGTAGTGTGCCCTTGTGCATGATATTTGTATACAAATACTAATCATCTTCTCATCTTTGTGGACTAAACATCATTACTTTTATTAATGTTGATGTATTAATGATAGTTGTACCTGTGTCCATCAGGGATTATGTCTGGGTGGTGCTTTATTGCTGAAACACTGAGAAAAGCCACAGGCTGAAATGCACCAGCCTTTTCTTACTGCCATGTTATATTAAATACATTATGTATGTAATTGTGAGCTCTGAAGTTCTTATTAATACTTCCGTCTTGCTTGCTCTGGGGGGGGGGGGGCCAGAGCAAGGGCTCCAGTGGTCTTCAGATGGAATCCTAGGAATGTGAAACCTCAGAGAGACTTTTCCCGATCAGACTCACATTCTGTCAGTCCAGCAAAGTCAGTGTTTGGGGAAAAGGGAGAAATCGGGGGTTCATATGGTATAAAGAACGACCGTGATGCAGTGATGCAAAAGACTTATGCGTTCATCGTCCACCTTACACAAGTGTTTAGTTGAAGCCACCCTTGATTTAAGTGTCTGAAACTGTATGAATTTAGACTAAACATCGCAAACTAATCCACCATTATTCTGTATGTTCTGTGGTCTCGTGCATTTTTTTTTTTCTGTGTTAGGATGAATGGGAAGTTGTTGCATCCTCAGTTTCTGAATCTAGTTATCAGCTAGTCCCCAGTGATTGGCAGCATTAAAATTTTTATTTTAAAAATTGAACCAACCTGTGGCAGTGCTGGCTTTTTAAATTAAATTATTCTGTTAGCCTGCATAATAATGGATTTTCAAAATAACCTTTCTCAGTATCTGTATTATTAAATATATAAATGGGAATGCTTGCCGTTTTCTTAATGTGGTTAAAACACACTGTCAAGACTAATCATTTTGGTAGCGTGCCAAAAAATAATGACAGGGGACAGTTACCCCTACAGAGGCTCTCTCTCTGTGTCTTGTAATTTTGCTACTTTGGTCACAAGTCTGTATTTGATTTGTCATTCTATACAGATGTTTTAAAACAAACCAAAAAAACTGCAGTATTGTTGATGATGCTTCAAAATTAAGCTCAGCTTCAGCTACATCTTACTCTGTTTCTCACAGTAATGTAAAGATGAACTGATTTTGTTTTTGAAATTCTCCTCCACTAAAGTAAAAATGTTTTTTCTGGTTATGAGTCACAGAGACAGCTGAATTTGAAGTGTGTTCTTATCGTTGTCCACCCTCACTAGGATCCCCTCTTGTAACAGCACTGAATTAGAAATTGCGTAGGGTGAACTTACATACACGTCAGGATTTTGACTTTTTGACAGGATTCATCCTGGGTTATGTCATTTCCCCACTGCATTTAAACGGCACAGTGAATTTTCTCACACTTTCATAGCTCCCCCTTACACTTATCTGGATGAGTTGCTGTTTGATGCTTCAAGTAATTAAAAAATAAATCTACTTTTAGTTTACTGGTAGGCAGTGTGTTGTCGAGCTTGGAAATAAGAGCAATTTTGGATTTTGAGTGCTACTATTCCAACCGCTGCAGGGAGCAGGCCGTTGTGCTGTCCTCCACCCACCGCTGTCTCTTGCAAAGGAGTTGTTGGTGGATGACTTGAACTTAATAAGAACAGGATTTTTTTCCCTCATCCAATGGAACATGGAGTTCCTCATAGGTGACTGACATGAGCTGTACAAGGAGAAGAATCCATCTCTCACCCTCTGTCAAATATGGCCTCTTGGCTGCACTAAACTGGGAGGAAGGGAGTCTGTCTATGTGATCCATTTCCTCCATTAGCCTCCAATTGGCATGCAGCAAGCAGGGAAGGACTGGAAGAATCATCTCAGGATTTTTCCTGTTCTGTGTGAGCGTGTGACACTCAGACAAGCAAGGAACCCTGCATGTATAGTTTCCATCTACTGTTGTGCCTTGTTTTCCTGTCCCTCTCTTTCTGACATTTTGGGAAGGCAATGCCAATACTGTGTGTGTGTGTGTACACGCACGTGCACTGAAGGGGGGAAGAGCCAGGAAGCTGGTGATTAAGATAAAGATCCAGCCTCAGTTACAGACCCAGCATTCGGACAGTGTATTTCAGGGAAATTATCGGGAACCACTGTCTCAGTATTCACCATCAGCACTCAGGAAACATATCTGGGTGTCAGCTTGTTTGTAAGTTAAAGTGCAGTTTTTTTGTGTGTGTGTGTGGTGTTGTGTATTTTTTTTTTTTTTTTCCCTACACTTGTGTGCACAGTTGAGCTTCCACAGGATGTACTGTCAGCACGCAATGCTGAGCTAAATTAGGTGTGTTAGCTTCCTGAAATTTAGGGAATGAATGTCACAAAGAGAGTGCACTTTAGTGATAGTGAGAAACTAACAAGTGTTGTCAAGTTTTAAGTTATGTTTTCCTTCTGGATTTGCTCACATTAGTATGGACTAGGATTATGATTATGATGTATTAAGCTTTTTAATACATTTTGACTGTTTTTGGGGGTTTTTTTGGTTATTGGTTTATTTTGGGAAAGTGGAAGAAATGACAGGGTTTTTCCTGCATAGAAAATAAATTTGCCAGCCCAAAAAAAGGTTTAATGAGAGCCTAAATGAAAATTATCAGCATTGTGGTGAACAGTTGGTTTATGATTTGCTTAAATATAATAGACAGTTTTATATATCCATGATTGCCAGGAAAATGCACACATTTCTGTCATAGTAATGAACTTGATGCTTTAACTCAGACCAGTCTTATTTCTGTGTGTGTATTCAACTACAAGAGACCCATTTTGAGACAGGAAAAACCTGAATGAAAATATTTTTGTGTTATTTTAGCTGGTTACATAGTGGTAGTCAAATTTAATCAAAACATTTTTAGTTGCTGGTAGTAGTGGGCTTGAAAGATGTATGTACCTAATGGTGTAACTTATTTTTGGAACTCTAAATTATTTCATTTTTAAGTGTCTTTTTTTCCTTTTAAACAATGCAGAGTTTTGACAGTTGAAATGTGGAATAGAGTAAGTGATTATGATTCATCAGCACACACTCCATGTGAGTCATACAGTGACGTGTTTGGTGTGTTCCTCTCTGCTTTATGTAAGCCTGGCACCAGGAGACCATGCAGTTTGACCCAGATATGAGATCATTAATGGGCACGGCTTACACATTTCTGCCTCTAGGCTGTTCTTAAAATTATAAAACCAATTTTCACAAATTTGTGCAATCCTCCACTCACCTAGAAGAAATAATAGGTTGAAAATATTTGCGTAATATTTGCGCTAATAACCCTCATGGTTAAGGCATGTAACATGCCCTATGTAGAAGGTTGCTCACATACCTGAACAATCCAGGCATTCAGATAAGTAAGCCTTAGCTGTTATGAATGCAACGCCACATCTCCACCCTACCACAGTGTTTTATATCTGGAGGTCTGTATGTAACTCATCTTAGCAGTCCATTGCCTTTTTGAATGATCATTTCTTGAGTTTTCTTAGCAAGCATAAGCTGCTCATTTCCATACTGCTTACCCTGACTTTCCTCTGTCTGGAAATCAGACATTTCCTCTTTCACTTGGCTCCCTGTCATATATTTTTTTTTTTTTTAGCCTGTCTTTCACTGTCAGAAAATGAAGTGTAGAATAATAAGTTTCTGACAGAAAAGTACAACAGCACTGGGCTGTTGTACGGCTATCCACACACTGTAATGCTAATCACTAATTGTGTGGTGGCGCAGACAGAACAGCAGTTTGTGTGTATAAACTTACACAGTAAGGTTTTTTGCATTCTTTATGTGCTCTAGCTTAAACGTTTTCACTTGATCTGTTAAGAGAAGACATAGGAGTCATTGTCTGTTTCTGCATCATCTTCCTCCACTCTTCTTATAGCTCTCATAACACTGCTTTGGCAACAGATTTTCTTAAGTCCTCACTTCTTCTTTGTATCCTCCAACAACCTCTCCTCTTGCTAAATACTGTCTAGTTTTTTTTTTCCATTCTTCATCATGCCATGTTCTCTGTGAAGCACTAAGTTTTAATTCCCTGAATTGGGCATATTTCTAAAGATCTGAATCTCTGAAGGCTTTTCTTAACATGGTGGTCTTGAATGACTTCCACAAAGATTAAATATTTCTAGTGGTGATTCTTAACATAGGATTTTAGAGGCTGATATAAAAATGTTTAGAAAGGTGTGTCCTCTCATAAAATATGATTAGTTTTAACCTTACACAAATGGGCTAAAGCAGCAGTACAGGTTCTTACCAAAAGCCTGTAGCATCTTCAGTTTATAGTGTTGTCTTTGTAGAATTTTTTTTCATAGATAACAATTGTAATTGTAAATCTTCTGTCTGCCTGTTGTTCATCTCATAACTGGATTTTCACCAAAAAAAAAAAAAAAAAAAAAAAAATTTTTTCACAACAGGGAGTGACGAGTGAAGGTGGGGGGAGTTTCTTCTGTTTAGTGCCCATTTTTGGCATCGACAGCTCCTAAATTTGCCTAGAATTGCTATCGGTACTCTGTGATATTACGCCAGCCACCATCTATTCATAGGAACACTGCTTTTGTAACAGATGTGTTAAGGAATAGCAACTGGTTACAATTAGTAGGTGCAGATGTGTTTGATCAAGAACATATATTACATGCCATACCACAAAAAATGCAAGCCATTCTTTTGTACAATTTCAGCAGCAATTTGGAATCTTATTTAATTTGATGATCTCAAATGAAGAATTGGGCACCAATTCACCAGTTCCAATATGCCCTATTATACAGTAAACATGGTACAAAATCTGTTAGTGGTAAGGTTAAGTATGAGCTTAAAGCAAGACAGAATGTAAATGTAATTTAGCTAGAACAACAACATAAGTCAACCTAAGAGTTGTGAGAAGTCTAATAATTAGAATATTCAGTAAAGATTAGTCCTAGATTAGTTGCCAGGATTGTGGCTATTTAGATATCTATGTATCTATTTGCTAAAAAACCAAAATGTAGGAAAAAAAAAAGACACTGTGGAGAGGTCTGTGGCCACCCACATCTGTGCAGTTTCTCTTTATAAGATTATAGACAATCAAATGTGCAATAATTTGTGAAGGGAAATTGCCCAGACTTTCCAAGAGAAGTGCAAGTCTTCCTGCAGATGCCAATCTAACATGCATGTACGCAACATAGACTTCAAGTGAACTAGAAAGTAGATTAAGAATAACTATGTGTCCATGTTGTCTCCAGCTGTCCGCGTGCATGTCCAATATGAAGTAAATTTGTGCCTGTGTGTGTTTTGACTGTGTGTGTCTGCATGTCTGCTTGATCTTGCCTCTAGCGTTTGGGGTCACTGTGCTGTGGTTAGGTTTTGTAGTGAAGCACAGAGGTCTGTACCCAAACTTCCCTCAGCTCTGTTTAGTCTGCATTACTAGCATATACTTCAATTGACCACACACACTACACAGGTTCTACACATTCATTTAGAGTTTACATGGCCCTCATCATCATATGGAAATGTTTATATCCACTCTAAAATGCAGCTGTTCCAGCTGTATTTATCATTTGTTATCAGAAAACATCCGTTTTTAGATCCTGAAGACTTGGGGGTGATAGATATACCCTGAGACATTCCCAGCACCAGATCTTAATATGTTGATATTCCCTTTTAAATGTCAACTCATAACTCAAAGCTAAAACAAGCAAAACCTTTTGCTTGAAAATACAAAACACATGTTGCTATTTCAGAGATTTGCTTTTAAACCCCAGAATGTGAGAATTGTAAAACACCTAAAACCTCATTTAGTCTGCATTTGTGGATTTTCTTTGTTTTTGTTTTTCGTAGTAAAGATTGATATGTACATTTGGATTTTTCTGTTTTATGATCACAGGCCATCTTGATCCAAAAGTCAAGCATTTTCTCATCTCAGCTGCTTTACTACTGAATGTTGTGGCATGTGGCACTCTAGTGACACAGTATTATTAAAGTGGACCTGTTACCCTCATTTCCAGCTCCATATCTTTATTCTTTGATTTTTCTTGAGTAGTTTTAGAAGATTCACAGCATAAAATAATCTATAATTATCTTATATTGGACCTTAGTACAGCTCTGCAGTTCATCCTCCATCCTTTAAGCTCCTATATCTTTAATGTCACTCTTCCTGTAAAACACCATTCCTCTGATTGTCTGTCTTCACAGACAGCAGGTGGGTGTGGCTGCTGCGTGTCTGAGATGACCTTATTAGGCATATCTCCTCTCAGTGACATCATGCAGATCCAAGAGTAGAAAAAGCAATCACAAACGTGGGACTTAGGAAGCCTGATCTTGTTATTAGTGATGGTGACATCATTATTTGAAGCCTTGTCCATATTTAATGAGTATCTGTCATTGTAACTGTATGTATATGACAGATATATGACAATATAATGATCATTTATTATCAGTTATTGCAGACTAGTTAAAATCATATGCAGTTCACCACCAGTATTGCAGGCAGATCTGTCTGTCTTCTTTTTCCATTACTTTGCAGACACTGAGTCAGAGTCAGTGCAGTATTAATCTTAGCCATGGATTAACTGTCCAACGGTATCTCTGGTACAGCTGTCTAGTCACTGAAATGATAATGCAGTGTTATCATCTTGGTTGGTTTTTATTTCATGATGTAGAGTGGACAGGAGTGTCTCAATAGACTGGAGGTTGGATTGTTGTTGCTTTTTCCTGGTCCTCTTCAAGTCATATAAGACATTTGGTACTTTCATTATTGGTTGTTTTGGATTTCAACATTATGGATACTGACTCACAGGGATGTAATTACATACTGTGAGTGAGAAGGGAACAAGGTGTTGCACACTGAGGTTATTCCAGTTAATGTTGGTGCTCAGATTTCATGTTTTGGGGTAACTAACATTCAGGTTTCTACTGTGTGAAACTATTCTCTTTCTTTGATAGATTTATTTTTAGCTGACTTGTGGAATTTTCAGTGTCTTAGGACATTGCGCACAGCCACAGCAAAGCAGACATAAAGCAACATTGCTCTGGAGAGATGTCGGTTATGTACAGCTGGACAGCGCTCCTTAACTTAAGATTAATGTCACTTGATATCTGATCAGGCTACAATGATTTGTTTTGAGTCATTATTGTTAAAAATGACAAATCAAATCTAGCGTTAATGTTTTCTGGCAGTCTCTTTGTAACACAGCACTGTGTTTTAGCAAGCATTTGGCATATAAGGAGTCTGACTCAGTAATGAAATCTTACAGGGCACTGCCAGTCCCATAACTCAGCGTTACTGTTCACCACTCATGACCTGCATTTTAGCACATAAGCTTGTTGACACATTTATTACACTTTATTGGTTATACCTATACTATGTTACAATGTAGTCTATGAATTTGCTGCTTTTAGTGGCTTTGTAAAAGTTGTTCCTTTGTTTCAGTCAATCCTTAGTTTAATCTGCTTTTCAAATTACTTTTTAACTTGGTGGCATCAGTATACTTGAATGAGCAGGAAAATGGAAAGACTGAACACCTCAGTATTGCATAACAACGTCTGACGGGAGAGGAGGTGGGCTTCAATATGCAGAATACATTAAACTTTCCAAGTGCTTCAAGAGGATTTTCCTGGTGAATGTGGAGGAGAAATATCACCTTTTGCTTTCGTATGGCTGCAGCACAACCTTTCTGACAGCCTCACTAAATTCTTAAGGAAGGCAAAAAACCTAAAGGCTTAAAGGGATCAGTTGATACATATTTCTTTAAAATATGTGTAGACTTATATAAAAGTAACCCGTCTCAAATATGATGTGTGTGGCAATGTATTTGCAGAAACCCTGCCTTTTGCCTGTGTTCTCTTATTGCCATCATATTTTGCTATGTTCATAGTTTGCATCATTAAGTTTCCATAGGGCCCACAGTGATTTGCAGATGCCCTGTTTGTTTTGTTTTTTCCCCCAACCAAATAGTTTGCATTTTAACTATAAAGGAGTTGCAGCTTTAAACTCCCCGTTGCAGCCACTCATCATGAGTCTCTATTCTGAGTTTTTCTTTTAAATTTCATTACTTTTTTTCCTTTCCTTTTTTTTTGAACAGGATGTCCCTCATCTCTCTGTCATTTCTTTCTCTTCCTTCCTCTCCTTCTCTCACCCCCGGATCTAGTCCAGACAGCTGTCAGACGACTCTGCCGGTGTGGCTCCAGTTTGGTGTATTTTTTTTCTTTATCTGTTTTTATGCATGTGTCGTGCATGCGCGCACACCTACACACATACAGACACACACAGAGACACACATACTTCCTGTGCCAGTTCCTCAGTGCAGTACAGTACTTGGTGTTTGTCAAAGTATGTTTGGGGACTCTGAGGGGGTGTTGGGGTCTCTGAGGGGATTCCAGGGACCCCCTAGAAAGCGATGTTATCTATTTTTAATGCCTTTAAATTAGAGAAAGAGACCTAAGATTCAGTTAATAGTGTTAATGTCAGACCAACAGAGAACAATATATCAAATCAAAAATATTTATTAATATTTCTATACTTTTTCCCCATGAAAGTAAAAACGTGGACAATGTGCAACATCCACAAATGTTATTACTGTCAGGAAGGAAGGTAAGACTTCCCCCTCAATGTTCTCCTGCTACTGTTTCAGTTGTCAGACTGCCCATCTCTGTTTGTGTGAGTCTCTGGTAGACCACTCAGTGTGTCTACTGTATGAACAGACAAGCACATACACTGCCACTCAGATTGCATCCCTCCACCCGCTGTCTGTGTTTTCAGTGCAGCAGTGGGTGAGAGACAGTTTTGGAGGTTGTGAGTGCTGCAGTGGTTTGTATCATGGAGATCAAGTACCTCTGACTCTGAATATAATCAAAATAACAGTTCCAGGTGCAAAGGTGCAGGAGTAAAGAAAGATGATTCTTTCAGTGTTTCCTTGTCTTTGTCACCTTTGAGTGATTTGGCTCCTTGTTCATCAATGCTAAACACATTTTTAATAAAGCTCCTGAATCAGGGGTATTTTAGTGGGAAGTCACAAACTTCAGATTCAATATTTATATAACAGCTGTTTCATAACAATGCTTTATTGCATTGTTAAAGAATATTTTTTCATATTTCTGATGTCAGAGATTTCAGCCAATTTTGTGACATGCATGGAAGATTGGGTTCAATCGCTTTTATTGCAGGTGATCAACTTTTCAGAGTAATCATAAACATTAGGTTGTTAAATGATTAAATAGGCCAATAATTTAATTTTCTTTGGGATAAGTGATGTTCTGTCAGATCTTATCTTAAATAGCAGTGCTCTCCAACTTTCTTAATCCACATAAAGTTAACAAAAACATGATTGGCTGTAGCACATTTCGGTTTTCTCAGTATAACTGTATACATAAAAGCAGAGACCAGAAGAGAAGCCAACATGGGAAAAAAAATGCCCTCTCTTTATAGTCCCTGTCAGTACTCTCACTGCAGCATTTTGGATCAATTGAAGGGTTTTCAGGGAGCTTTTAGGACAACCTAATATTAATGAAATACAATGGTCCAGCCTAGAAGTAATAAATGCATGAATTAGCTTTTCAGCATCATACAGAGATGGGATGTTTCTAATTTTAGAGACATTGTGCAAATGCAAAAATCCAGTCCTACATAACAAGCAAGCCCTGGAATCCACCATCAAACTTCTCCAGGCTGTTTGTATTTTATGTGTACAAATATCAGGAAAACCACACGGTCTGAAGTGCTTGGTGTAACGTATATATTTTACACTAAGAGTGACAGGAAATGGTATAGCATGCACTGTCTCACTGTCACCGCTCTTTCTTTTCTACCTCCATCTTCACAGTAGCTGTCTATCTCTCACCATTTTGTCTCACACCTCTAGCAGCTATTACGCCTGTCCTGTCAACTAGAACAGAACCACAAGATGAGTAAAGACAGTTTGTGTTTACACTAGATACACTTACCGTGTACCTAGTGTGAACACGCCTACTTTCCACAGATTGTGTCACCTAACCTGCTGGCCTGCACTCACTGTGCTTAGAGATCTGGGTCCTAGTATGTATCAGATGTCTCAGATCAGCTACTCTATAGCGCTTGCTCTCTCTGTTTCTCTCTCTCTCTCTCTCTTTCACTCACACACACACACATACACACACACCATTATTTTTAAGCAAATTACAAATTGAATTCACGTTTTTTTACCCAGCCAGCACACGGGACTTCTCTGAGAAGTCAGAAATTAATCAAAGATAACATTCAGCCACTAAAACAATTTTTTCTGTTCAGAAGTGCAAATAACTGTAATTTGGCATCTTAATAAGAAAAAATAATAACGTGCTTTAGTATTTTTTTTCTTACGTTTTTTTTTTTTTTTTTTTTTTTTTTTTTTTTTGTAAAACAGTAACTTCGCAAATTCATGGATACAACAATAATTATGTTTTAGCATTAAAAATATTTTGATTAAAGAGCCTGAACATACTGTTATTTTGTGCACAAACCCACGCTCTCAGCTAGCTGTGGTTTTTATCCCCTTCAAATGACCTGAATAAGCTTAGATTGAAGTAGGGCTGGGTGTTAAAACAATAATATGTATCGCGATAGACACGTTCGATATATTTTTTTTTAATTGGAATAAACCAGAGCAAAGATTCCGCTTTAAATGCACCCGCTTGTGAAGCAAGATTGGTTGGTTGGTCCTCTGGTGGCTAGCAACGTATGGAGTGACACACTAATAGCCAATCATGGAACAGTATCAAACTTCGTTGTGCCACCTCGTTATCTCGTGCACACCCTCTTGTTTGTGTAACTTTCTTGAACTGGCATGGTGTGAGACGCATGGTGAAAAGTGGAATATGAGCGCGACAGCGAGCGAAGAAATTGTGAATAAAAAAGCAAAGGTCAGCTCACCAGTATGGCAGTTTTTCTGATTTTTTTCAGTCGGACCGTACTCAGACCAATGTTGTCTGCAAATTGTGCAGGACTGTCGTCCCCACCAAGACTGGCAATATGACTAACTTGTTTTACCACCTTAGCCGATCCCACCCTTTGGAGCACAGCCGAGTTCGACAGCAACCAGCATCTACTGTTGCAAGACCGCAGCAACAGACCACTATGGAAAGGTATTCCACATCAGTGCCTTATGATAAATCATCCAAATGTTATAAAGAAATAACCCAGGCAGTGGCATATCATATAGCCGAAGACATGCTGCACCCACTCAATACAGGGTTACAGAAATCTGCTTCACGCGCTTGACCCACGCTGTGTTCTGCCAGGTCGGAAGTACTTTTCTAAGACTGCCATTCCAAAACTGTATCTAATATGCAAAGAAACAGTGCAACAGGAAATTTTAGCAGCCAAGTACTTTGCCACAACCACTGACCTGCGGTCAAGCCGTACCTCAGAGCCATACATTAGCTTGACCATTCATTTTATAGACAACGAATGGAATCTAAAAACCAGATGTCTTGAAACCGCTTATTTCCCAGAAAATAATGTTGAAATAAAAATTTTAAATGTAGCATATTTTTCTCCTAGTCCTTATTTTAAGTAGGTCAAAAAAAAAATTCAATAATTATCGATATCGACTGATATGAAGTACTTATATCGTGATACCATTTTTAGCCATATCGCCCAGCCCTAGATTGAAGTATCCGTACAGCCATAGTTGTCTTTAAGATAAATTTAATATGACAAGGACATGCTTTTTATGCACACAATTTTACATGTATTAACTATCAAATAAACACAATGTACATTAATGTACATTAGCCATTTGGACTGAAAATTATATGAAAATTTCAAACTATAGCCATGACAAAGCAATCAAATAGGAAGATTAATGCATTTTAAGAGCTACATTTGGACACTTTTGCCACCTGCAAACGGGTAAATTGCTGCAGGAAGAAATTACCTTCTGGGTGAACTTCAACCCTCTAATGCATACCGTATTTTCCGGAGTATAAGTCGCACTTTTTTTCATAGTTTGGCTGGGGGTGCGACCTATACTCCGGAGCGACGTATATGTGACATTTATAACACATGAACCAAAATACTCCAGCCACTTGACATCTCCGTGAACTGCAGCTTTAAGGCAGTCTTGCGTAACCTGTGGGCGCAGTGGATGATGGATGGAGAGCACAGCTTAACGGCAACTGGGAGAATGCGCCACCCAACTTTCCTGGAAGTCATTGGATGGATCAAGAAAACATGGGCTTCAGTGACAAACCATCCTGTTGGGATTCAGAAAGGCTGGAATAATTGGAACTGCAGCTGACGACGAGTCTGACTAACGCGACACAGAAGAGGAAGCGGCGCTTCGTCTACGGAGTGTACGGAATTGTTTAGAAGTGACACCGAGGATGAAGAATTCAATGGATTGATGGTTTGGTTAACTTGTTAGTATGTTCTTTATGCTATGGTTATCTGAATAACTTAATGTTACGTTAACATACCGAACACGTGTTCGTTGTGCGTCATGTAGCTGAATGTGCTACGTTAGCATAACGTAGGCGTAACCGTGTTCGTCCTGTTCTTTAATCCATTATTATTTTAAATTGCCGTTCAAGATGGAATTTGTGCTCTGGGTCTCGGATTCTATCAACCCCCCCCCCCCCCAAAAAAAAGTGCGACTTATAGTCCAGTGCGACCTATATATGTTTTTTCTTCTTTATTATGCATTTTTTGGCTGGTGCGACCTATACTCCGGAGCGACGTATAGTCCGAAAAATACGGTACTCACATTAAGCACCAACTTCTTTCTGTGTAATGGCTATCTTTTTTTGTCATGTTAGTTTCATACACATGCCAAAAAAAAAAAAAAAACCTCTTCCAACCCAAACCCTATATACTTTGACCTCTTAATCACAGTAGCCTCCTAATCGTAGATATTGAGAAAATTATTTTTTACTTCATTCCTGAATCACAGTCGGCTTGAATCACATTCATTATGGTCCGTGCTCATAAGGATGCTGGACCAGCTTTGCATCAGCCAAAGGTACTGTATTGAAGTTTATTTCCCACACATAAGCGTATCTAAGTCACATGTGAATGAATAACTTTGCTGTGGTATATTATACCTGAATGTATCTGAATCAAACTTCATTCTTCCTGTGTGATTATTCCATTTACTTTGACTCAGGCTTTAGATGAGCTTGCCTGACTCACAGCTTATTTCCTTTTCCTTAATCTTTTTGTATTTTTATCCAGACCTCGAGTATTTACTCGTCAACATTTTTATTCAGTGATTTCAAAATCATTCTAATTTAGAATAATCCTTGTATTCTTTTAGTTTTAGTTTCTGCACATCACCCATCTTTCGCTAGTTGTTCTGAGAGTGTTTTCAGAATATCAGAGCACTGTTTTTTCTTTTAAGCAGACCGTAATCAGCTTTCCATGTAGTTTTGGATAAAAGATTTATAAAAATAGTGATCTCCTTTTAAAAAAGAAACAAACACCCCCCCCCCCCCCCTTTTTTTTAAAGCCTTATGCCAGTTATCATTAAATTTGATGGTAATCAAACACAAGCTCCATTTATTGAAATTTCGTAAAGAAATCAAGCCAAATCAAGAACAAAAAGTGTCCCTTCTTTCTCTGATGTGAATATGTTGATAGACAGGAAATAACAGCACAGATCATAAATATGTAAACAACTGAACTTGGTTAACACCTGCCACCAATGTTTAAGCAGTACTTTTTTTTTTTTTTTTTGAGATATATCTCTAGAAGTGCTGACTTCATTTTCATTTTTTATTTATGGTGTGCACTTTTTTTTTCTGCCCTACTTTGTCTTATCTCTCACTGCCATCCCTGCTTCTCCTCCCTCCCTCAGTGTTTCCACTGTTGCCAGAATACCATCACTGTCATTCCCCAGTTATATTAAACTCCCCCCGTCATTTCCTCCCTCTCCTTTGCTGTATTTCTCTCCATTTCTCCCCCTCTATTGTCTGCATTCCATAGATTTGTGACTGCAGATATACCTTTCTCCTCCCTTCCTGACATTCCTTCCTTCCTCCTCATTCCACCGTAAATTCTTGCCTCCAGATGAACATTTTGTCTTTACCTTCTCACCCCTCTCTCTGTAGTCACTACATTCACTCTAAATTCCTGCCTCTAAATTGTTGGCATCTCCTCAGGGAGCAGAGAGGAGGGGGAGTGTCAGCTGTAGACTACTGGCCTCTCAACTGAATGACATAATTGGCATCCTGAGCATTTACTGGGCTCAAGGAAGGCTCAGTGTGGGAGGCTGAGAAATCAAGTAATAGTTTTATAGAGGAAGTACAGTGTAGATTAGATTTTGGAGACCCATAAATGCTAATTAATACCATATTATTATTGTTATTGTTATTGTTATTGTTATTGTTATTTATTATTATTATTATTATTATTGTTATTGTTATTATTATTATTATTATTATTATTATTATTATTGTTGTTGTTATTTATTTTTTTATTTTTATTTTTTTTGCAGTGTTATTGCCACAGTAACATAAACTTGCACATAGAGCACTTGCTTTGACTTTTTCCCATCATGGCACTGTATTCTGTGTATTACAGTGAGGGAGCAAGCAAGGAGGGGAAGTGGAAGTGTTTGGTTTAACTGTTGAACAATACTGTGAATGAGACAGTATGGGGGTGTTGTAAGAGTCATAATAGGGCCAAATATGTGGGAAGTTGTGGGCCTTCCCTCTTAAATCTAAATGATCATCACAAAAGACTACCAGGATGCCAGTGGGTATACTGTAGAGGTAGTACAAAATGTCTATACAGCTCCTTGTAATACTGGCACCAAATATTTTCATTAAAACATGCTGGTTCCTCCATCAGTTTGACTTACCAGAGTCACTACTAGCAACGGCAGCCTTGCAAGCCTTTGGGATTGTACCTGTAATTTTGTTTAGATGTAGAGACATTTCAACCCTGGGTTCACAGAAGCCCATCACACTGGTCATATTGGCTTGATAAGGACTACGCATACTACCAACTGCTTCTTTCAATTTGGAAATGTACTTTGGGTTATTGTCATGTTTTTGAATGAAAATGGCTCAATTTAAGCAGTGTCCACAGAGTATGCAGATCCTGTATATACTGTCTTCTCACTTTACCACCAAAACACTCCTAAACCATCACATTTTCTCCCACTCTGCTTGACAGACTGTGTCAAACAGTCCTCCAGCATCACTTCATGTAGTGTTTCATGTATTTGTTCTTTGCCCTGCTTAATCTTTTCCTCTTTTATGATAAGTCATCAGTCATAAATGTCAATTACAATGTTTCAAAACAAGGATGACCTTAAACCTTTGAGCTGTAGTTTATGTATAAAATATGTTGGCCAAATGTTTTTACTTCTAAAAATCAATTCAGTAATATAGTACAATACAAGCTTACAAATCTTGGTGTGAAATAATGTTTATAAAAAAAATCCTGTATTGTCTGGCTTTTATGATGTTTCTGTTGGTTTTTTTCATATTTAAAGTGTTGAAATGGTCCCCAAAAGCCTAGTGTAGTAGCTTGAATCTCTACTCTCAACCCACATTGGCAGGCATCAGGTGAAATGTGTTCAAAGGCAAGAGCAATCAAATTCTGGCTTTGGGCCATAAGCATGTTTCATTACTTGGCAGCCTAGACTTGGCAAAGTAAAAATGTTATTTTAAAGTACTAGTTTTTCCCCATGTTAATCTTCCAAATTTGATAACAGTTTTTGTGCAGCTTCCTGTCTCTGAAGCCATTTACATTGTTACTGTAGGTCAGTGCATTATTAAAGAAGTGGTTATTTCTATAGAAATAATTTACTTTTATGATCATTTATGGCTGGGTGATTAACTTCCATTTGACTTCCAGCAATTATGAAAACAAGATAATCGGAATAAAGTGATAAAGTTCTTGTTTTGTCTTGGTATAAATCAACCACACCCGTTTTTCTTTTCTTTTTTTCTTTAACATTTTTTGCAGCAGTGTGGTCTCACTTCTCCCTAAAAAGCCCAAATAGTTTCAATGTTTAGTTCAGTCAAGATGAAAGATCAAAAGGTTCTATCTACAGAAGGTAAAAGTTGTAAAAGATTTCCCTAGGTGAACCTGTGGAAAGATTGTTAATGGTTAGAGCATTTGTCTCCAGATCATTTACTGGCCTGCTTTCAGTGGTGCGATCCAGGCATTGACTACCAAGCATGTCTCTGGAGACACGCGAGTCTGCTGCCATCTGGGCCTCTTTTCACCCTGGTTTGACAATATAGACCTGTGCTGTAGAGGCTGTGGGCTGACGTGGGCCAGTGTTTGCCCACATGGGTTGATTCCAAAAGCCTCTTTTACATTTATTTTAATTATTTTTCAAGTACAATACTTTATTCACTATTAAAAAAAAAATCATTTAAATTACAGAGATTACAGGTAGTAACTAAAATAATCCTGATTATGAATTTACCATTATTTTTTTGAGCAGTTTATGACCAGCTTGTTGGTAAATTATCCACAACCTCCACTGTTAGCGTGTGCTAGGAGGTTTAAAATGTTCTCGTTAATGATCAAACTTGACATCTTGGCGTGAGCTGTTAAATATAACTCAGCTTTGACCTCAGCTTTGGCCTTACTCTGCTTGTGTTGGGTTTAATTCAGCCCCACCAGGTTATAGTCTAGTTGTGCTTTAGAGTGTTGCCTGCTGGGTCATTGAACCTTTCTGTCTGCTGTTGGTCTTCTGTCTGGTTGCAGATTAGTTGAACCTCTTTTTGTTTGTGAAAAATGCCTTTTTGGCAGGAAACTGGTATTCTGTTTAGCAATATTTAAAGTGTTTACATAACAGAAGCCCTTTCTCACCCTGCCCCGAGTGGGTTTTAGTGAGATTTGAGCTTTCTTCTGACTTTGTCTCAAAGTCAATAGTGTTGAACGTTTTCTTTTGCACCACACAGTTTACTGTACTAATATTTGGTGACTCTCAACATCTATGGGTGTAATGCTGTCTAAATTAAATACCAGCACAGCAGTAAACTAACACATTAGCTTAATCATCACAACTTCAGGCAAATATGCACTAAACTGGACTTGAAATAACAAACCTAATACTGAAAAAATGTGCTCTTGAAAAGAGCATTCGGTCCAAGTGCAACAGCAGGGTGATGCTGATGCAGCATGGGTTGACTGTCCTGTCCTTGGATTGCTACTTCTACTTTAATTGAGCAAATGTACCACAAAATGTCTGTATTTGGCTGTGGTGTTAGCTGTGCACAATGACACAGTCTGCTGGGGTTACTCGGACAGAATGCAGTAGGCTAGAGGGATGCTGGTCGTTCAGTGAACTGGAGAGTGCAAGTCATATACATTTTTGAACTTGAATACAGCTCAAGTGCTTTGTCTTGTCATCCCCCTTCTCTTTTTTTTTTTTTCTCAATAAATATTAATTTTCCATTCATCTTTACATTGCCCGGTTCTTCAAGCAATTTACGGTAATCAGTTTATTGACATTTCTTCGTACATTGACTCATCAAATGATTATTACATTTAATTTTTGAATGCAATAAATTTTATAATTCACTGGAAGAAATAAGGTATATCTCGTGATGAAAATGTGTGTTCATAAATGTGCGTTGGGGTTGAACAGCATCAGTTCACATTTAAAATATATTAGGATGTTCTGATTTTGTTAATTCAAGATAAAATAACCAGTTATCGGTTTGTGGTGCAGTTTCTGGAGTGGGACCATATCAGGGTTCTTTTTATTAATATTTTTGTAATTTTAGCCATTCCCCAACTGGAATGAAACTGATTAGCTTGCTATGTATTCTGACCGTTAGACTCTTAGGACACTCCAAAGATTTAAACATCGGTCCCACCCCTCACCCTTTTCAACAAAGTTGGGCGGGTAACAACTATTAATGGTATCTTGTGCAGACTCCCTTGAGAAAACAAGCAGGAATAACCCAGTGCCCCTTACCCGTGTCTGTTTACGACCTTTCACCTTTTGACCAGAACTAATACCAACCTTCAGCCTGACACTTTTATTCTGACAGATGGAGATGTTACAGAGGTCCTGCTTGTCTAAATACCTCTCTTTGTCATCAAAGACATCATTTTGTAATGAAGACAGAGGGCTACTTTTTTAAAAAAAATGTAAAAAGTCACCATATAATTATCATAACCAAATGCACAATTATTTATATAAGTTGCTGGGGTGACGATGCAGAGCAGTATTTTTTTTCTTATTGCAAAATGGAATTATTGCATATTATTACATTATATTTAAGAACAATTTTCACTTTGCCCAGCTATTTTGTAGCATATGAAAAAAATCACCATATGAAAGTATGTATAATCTGAGAAGGTGGAACCCTGTATTTTAACCTAAGCTGATGGGACTCGCATTGCATTTCATAGAAAAGTAATTAAATCTCAAAACATTTAATTGTTAGGCATTTATAGCCTCTGTCCTGCTTTTAACAAGGTACATTCTCAAGTAGGATTGCAAGGTTTGCTCAATAAATGCATGGGCTTAAATGGTATACTTTCAGTTCCCCTAGGGAAGGGGTACTGTTGACCTCTGAAATGTACAGACATATTGTCTGGATTAGTGAAAGGTCACTGTCTGTCTCCACATCCCTTAGCTACCAGACAGTGGTTAAAACAAACAAACAAAAAAACCATTATCCTTTTATGCTAATTGCTTAGATGGATAAGCTTGGCTTGGGGTGACTGTTTCACTGGCTTATTTCAGAATGTGGATCCCACTTGCAAATTATCCTAAAACGGCAGCTGTTCCTTTAAATCATGTTGAATAAGCAATGGAGTAGAGTTGACCCTGTTTTGAACTCTTAACTGCTACCACAGTTTTGTTTAAGATGAGAAGAGTATTGGGTGGTCAGAGGACTATGTTAGGTGGAAGTTAATCTCCCCCCCCCCCCCCCCCCCCCCCCCCCCCAAATAGGCTGAGCTATAAAAAAAAAATTTCAAACACAGCATGTGGATATGATTTTGACAGAAATACTTCAGACTATATTGTCTAATTTAAAGTTCATTATTCAATCACTGCTGCGAGGAAAAAAAAAACAAAAAATTGAGATGCTTTTAATTGACCTGATATTTGATCTAAGTTAATACATAACATAGTTCACAGCTTTAGCCAAGAAAAAAATATCACAGCCCAATGCAGTGCTGGTTGATCAACCGCTGGCTAAAGCCCTGTAGTTGATGTTGAGATAGTAAATTATTATTAATTTTTTGGGTTGGTATTGTTAGCATTAGAAGAATGTCTACAGCAAGCATGTTTCGAAAACCACTATTTAGTAGAAAGAGAGTAGATTTACTGTCCATTAGCATAATTCTGATTGGGGAAGAAGTGGAAGGAAAAACAGTTCACAGCTAGAATGACATCTGGGGTCGAATCCACCTTGGCCCGGGCCTCTCTCTGTGTGGAGTTTGCATGGTCTCTCCGTGTCTGTGTGGGTTTCCTCTGGGTACTCCGGTTTCCTCCTATAGTCCAAAGACGTGCAGTTACTGGGGTTAGGTTAATTGGTCCCTCTAAATTGCCCATAGGTGTGAATGTGAGTGTGAATGGTTGTCTGTCTCTCTGTGTTGGCCCTGCGACAGGCTGGCGACCTGTACAGGGTGTACCCTGCCTCTCGCCCTATGAGAGGCTCCAGCCCCCCTGTGACCCTGAACAGGATAAGTGGAAGAGGATGGATGGATGGATGTGAGAAATTTCAGTATAACACCAATAGTGAAAGAAGTGGGGAAATTTCAGATACAGCTATACAGAATTATTTAAACCAGGTTGGCTTTCAAGTTGTAGCTAAATAAGAACAAAAAAAAATTGCCATTAAGGGGTATAAGCCCTTTTTGTCACTCAGCTATCCTGCTGAAACTCATACATCTAAAATATCAGAAATTCAGGAATCAGTTGCCATCCTTTTATTTAACAGTAGCGAACATGCCCGTCAATGGTTGTCATTTGCGACTGCACAAGTATTCAGTCAGACTTATTATCTTTCCCCTTGCTTTTAAAATGAGGTTTTATGGTGGATGATGACCCATAGACAACACCAAGGACAGCCTCACCCCAGGGCTTCGTCGTGGTTTACTGTTTCCTAGTTGACCTAGCTTTCCGTGTTAGGATCTGAATGAGTCTGGTCTCCTGCCAGCCATGGCTTGCCTGCTCACGTGGCAGCTATTCAACACTGCCGGATCCCTAGAGGGCACAGTATGAGATTTGACTTGTCAGTGATTGTAGGGCCCACAGTGGAAGAGTGTGCATGAGCGTAGATAAGATTATAAAAATATTTAGGCATATTTTTTTCTAAATCCTTACAGGGCTGCTGTAAATTGATATAGATATCTGATCTGTTGGAGGAGCGGTAATAGTTGAAATGAGTGAAATAGTTTTTTTTTTTTTTTTTTTTTTTGAGCTATCCTTATTTTATAAAGTCCTATTTATGCCATGACACAGGGTTTTTTTTCACATTTTTCACAATTGTTACATTGTTTTACTCAGTATTATTAAGAGAAATGCTCGTCTCTGAAAAAGTTTGAAATTATTATAAACTACTACTGTTAAACTAGGGGTGCAAATTTAAAAAAAATTTTTTCTAAAAAGCAGAGATGTTCAGTGCCAGGTAAGGCACAGTTATTTTCTGCCTTCCACTTTGCTTTTTTCTTTTTTCTTTTTGCACTTTGCCTGAGCTGTGATTGCATTTCTTCTTCTTTTCGCAACTCGGTGCTTTTCAATCAGCTAATGGTTGAACAGAGAAATTGTATAACATACAAAACTAGAAGGGCACTCAGCAGAGTGCATACCTCCCCACCTCAAATTTTCTTTGTGCCAGTACTATGCTGCAGTAGATACCACCCAGTGTTGTCGAACTCATAAATTACTACATCAAATTTAAAAACTGTAAAATATGATTTTATAGTTATATTTAAAAAATGAGGTCCACATGAACAAATAATGGTGTGTGCATAATCTGGATATATGAGAGATATGAATTGTATATATGATTTTTGTGTAGGGTCTGCAGTTCACGTTGCATTTTTGTGAGTATCTTAATTTTAAAGACAATGAATTATCAACAGTAATCACTTATATTCGAGTACCAGGTTTTATTGCTATAGATAAAAAATTCACTGAGATGTTTTTGTTTTTTAATTTTTGAAAATTTTTTTGGTGATTTTTCAAATTTGGCCTTTGACCCTTAAGTTTCACAATTTTTGATTCAAAACATTTTGAGTTTTACTGTTAACAGACAATCAGGTGAAAACATAACCTCCCTCCACCTATCGGTGGGTGAGGCAACTAAGCAGTCCTTTGTTACC
The DNA here is from genome assembly GCF_007364275.1 of Archocentrus centrarchus. NCBI lineage: Eukaryota > Metazoa > Chordata > Actinopteri > Cichliformes > Cichlidae > Archocentrus > Archocentrus centrarchus. The sequence goes on along the minus strand of NC_044346.1, from coordinate 27,000,578 downwards.
TCATCGTTTAGATGAAGCTTTCCCCCAGATTTGTTTTTTTGTTGTTTTTTTTTTTTTTTTTTGGGGGGGGGGGGGGGGGGGGGGGGGGTGAGAAGTTCATTAGCTCATCAATAATAAAGATCTCTTCTCTAAAAAGCACTTAACACAAACACACATGTCCATATGGACAGTCCAGACCTCGCTGTTACATGCAATGCCACTTTCACTATTGCCTTGCCTCCTCCCGTGTTCTTACAGCACTAATTTTGGAAATCACCACTACTTGCAGTAATTATCCCTTGTATAATTTGTTAGTTTTATTTAAGTTGTTGTTACTCTGTTGTGTAATTTACATCCTCTTGAACATATTGATCAGTATCAGTAGCTTTATCCTTGTGTGCCTGGCAGCACAGTTAGTGAGAGAGGCCATTGATAACAAGAAAGAGGATTTTCTCCGTGTGGTAATTGTGGCTGAGACAGTGGAGCAGTGTGCAGGTTAATCCCTTAATTTTCACTAACACAGTTTAGTAATTTGGGAGCCAAGCACACCCAGTTTAACCTGCTAGCTACTAATCTGTGCTGCCTCTTGAGCAGTGTTGAGCATACACACTGCTGTTGGGTCTACAGCCCAGGGTTCTTGAGGTTACCAGCCTGGCTCCTGATCTCTAAATGATAACTCATGAAATGAAGAGAGATGAAACTGTAGAGCAGTTTAGTTTGAATATCATTTTGCAGTACTAGCTTCCTTTTTAAGAGATGACTGATTTTATTAGTATATCTGTCAATGTTGTAGCTCACTATACAGTTGAGGAAGCCTGCATAAGAGGAAAAACCTTTATTAGGTCAAGGAGAATCCTAAGGCTTTAATTTAAAATATTTATTATTAAAAGCTTCAGTGTTGCAAACCAAAATTTAGCAATTAGTTACTTTTGAGGAGACTGACAGCCATATAATCAGGAATAAAGTAAAGCCTCTTTTTGTCAGAATGATTAAAGTGTTTACTCAATTACTCATTTCGGACTATGTTCATTTATTCAGCAAGCAGGAATTTCAAAGCAGTAGAACAAATGAGCTTTCTGATTAAACTTTTGCTGGTAACACCCTGAAATATGACTGCAATATGGACTCCTACAAATATTTTTAAGGGTAGGCTTTATGCCCAGATGATGACCTATTTAAACTTTTTTTTTGTGGCTTATTTAGTCTTTGAGTTGCATCTTGTGTCCACAAATGTCCAGCCAAGATTTCAGACCTCTTCTTTCTTCTGTTTTTTACTTGTCAGCCAACAACACAGTGTCCATTTTGTCCCATAGGAGGTTATTTTGGCTGCTTCTGTTTTGGCCTGCACCCATACTGTTGGCTTTGGCAGTATAATTTCCCCTGACAAGTGGATGGTTAGTGTTCATCCAGTCGGCGCGGTCAGTGTAATTTGGTTTGTGTTGAGATTTTCTGTTCCCGTGTTGTGATTCTGTCTGATTTGACTGACTGTGTCATTTTGGTCACTGTCAAAGTCTCCAGATTCACTGGGTGTAATGCTAGGTTTGTTTCCCAAGTCTGGCCCATATCTTTATCAGAAGTAGTGCTCATTAGTGGCAGGTTCTGTTATATACTTCATGTACACAATAGGTCCCTACTGTTTTGGTGGTTCTTAATGTGTTTGAAAGATGGAGCAAAGCTTCTGACTGTTGTAATTTAAAAAAAAAATAGGAAACAGTTTATTTGCTGTGCAGAATGAAACAGTGAATATGTAAGCAGCGGGTAGCCTGTTGAGTTGGTTAATACTGCTGTATAATTCCTTTCTCTGCCACCACAAACATCTGAACTATGGTAGCTTTTAACCTGCATAGTGTATAGTGGAGCTATTATCCTGTTTTCTAGTGCTAGTAGGTGCCTGTTGTGAATAAACATATTTTTAAGCATTATACAGCAGCACTTTCACTGCAGGCTTTACCTTTTGGTCTTGTTTATCACAAATCTTAGATGAGGCTAGGCAAACAAAAAGGAAAAACTCGGAGTGAATTATGCTGTTTTTTTTTTTTCTTTTCTAAGGAAAGATTACCAGCAGCAAAGGATGAGACTTATGTTGTGGGCAGATGTTATACCTTTACAGTCCATTGAGCTGCCTTGGGCTCAGCAGCAGATTTGTAATACCTGCTGTTTAAGTTGTTCTAGATTAACTGAGGTTTTTACTGTTTTGCTCAGAGACTAAACCTCTGTGAAGATATTTGAAAAGAGAGACATTACCTGTATATGTATTAATAATGAATTGGTAGGGCTTGCTCATGACCATGAATAGAAAGTATTGAATATTAAAATAGATGGATGGCTGAAAGCATTAACAGAGAGAGTGAACGCTGAGAGTTTCTTTAGTCCTCTTTTTTTTTTTTTTAATGCTTGGCCTACTTTGTCTCGCTCTGTAAGTGTCATAAGATTGTTCAACTGGCTTCAGACAGAGCTTAGTTTCACCTAGGTCAATGTGTAGTACTACAAAATATTTAAGAAGGGGAGAATAAAACAAACAAACAAAACAAAAAGACAGTATGGTAAAGGAAAAAAGGCTTGCCATTAGCCAAACACAGACATACTCTTACCCTCCCTTTTCTGTTGAAAGCTAGCGTATGCGTTCTGTGATGCAAACCCCCATAGACTTGCTTGCTACAAGAAAGAGGGCTTGTCTATTCAATATTTCAAAGTGAGAAACTCTTAACTGGTGTCTCTGCCTTTGTGGGACTATGAAAATGGATGAACCAAGATGTAGGCCAAAAAAAGAGTAGCAACTACTCAACTTTAGATAGAATTTAAAAAAATAATTAACGAAATTAGACAAGCTTAAACTAAAATTAGAGAGAATTGTTCAGAATCCCTAATATATACACATTATAGATAATAAGTTGTAGGATTTTTTTTACCTTGCTTGTTGCCATATATGAAATACATGCGGCTGTTTTATAAATTATATGATTTTATAATTTTTTTTGACATGATATTGAATATTCTTGGAAAGCTGTTGAAAAAATTAATTTGGCAAAAGTATGCAAATCACTTATTTTATTTTTTACCTTTTTACTAACAGTCACTCTGTATTTTTTTTTTCCAGTCCTGTGTGCAAAGAACCTGGCAAAGAAAGACTTCTTTCGTAAGTAAAAACTGTTTTTATTTACAAGATGCTATTCCTGTCCTGTTCTCTCTCTTGTTCATTAGAATGGGGTTTGTCAACAGTGGCAGTATGCAGTTTTTTTGAAACAAAAAAAGCTATAAACAAACCCCCTCAGGAGCTATCTGTCTGTTAAACACACCAGGATCCACTGCTAACCTCAATTCTGGGTCAGTCACCCTTTGGAGGGAGCCCATATCTCCACTCGATGTTGCAGAGTCGTGTCAACCAAGACAGTCCTACAATGTCCAGAGCCTTCGGGAACTCAGAGCTAATCTCACCCACCCCAGGAGCCCTGCCACCAAGGAGTTGATTAACCACCTAATTGACCTCACCCCCAGTGATGGGCAAGTTGCCCCCTCATCCTCAGACTCTGCTTCCACTACAGAAGGCATGTCAGTGGGATTAAGGAGGTCCTCAAAGTATTCCTTCTTTCTTCAGCTTGATGGTTCCTTGATGTCCACAGTCTGGTTCTTACCACCATGACAGGCACCAACCACCTTGCAGCCGCAGCTCTTAGCAGCAGCCTAACAGTGGAGGTGCGGAACATGATCCATTTGGACTCAGTGTCCACAGCCTCCCTCAGAATGCTGTTGAAGTTCTGCCGGAGGTGAGAGTTGAAAATCTTGTGGACTGGTGCCTCTGCCAGGCATTCCCAGTGCACCCTCACTATACGTTTAGGTGCGCCAGATCTGTCCTGTGCCCTCCCCTGCCACCTGATCCAACTCACCACTTGGTGGTGATCAGTTGACAGCTCAGCTCCTCTCTTCACCTGAGTGTCCAGAACATGTGGCTGCACATCTGATGATAAAATTGATCATCAACTTGCAACCTAGGGTGTCCTGGTGCCACATGCACTTATGGACATCCTTATGTTCAAACATGGTGTTTGGTATGGACAAACTGTGGTTTGCACATAAGTCCAGTAACAAAACACTGCTTGGGTTCAGATCAGACAGGCCATTCCTCCTAATCACACCCCTCCAGGTCTCACTGTCTTTGCCCACGGGAGCACTGAAGTCTCCCAGTAGGACGATGGAGTCACTGTATGGAGCACTCTCAAGCATCCTACTCAGCGGCTCCAAGAAGGCTGGGTACTCTGAATTGTCATTTGGCTCTTAAGCACAAACAACACTCAGGACCCGTTCTCCGGCCCGAGGGTGCAGGGAAGTGACTCTCCCATCCACCAGTGTAAACTCCAACATACAGGCAGCACGCCAAGGGGATACAAGAATACCCACCCCAGCTCGCTGCCTTTCATAGAGGGCAACTCCAGGCTGGAACAGAGTCCAGCCCCTCTCAAGGACACTCAAGGAGACTCGGGCTCACCTCAACGCTCACCATGCGTTGAGGTGAGTCCAACTATATCTATTGGTATCTCTCAACCTCATGCACTACCTCAGGCTCCTTCCCCACATGCCTCGATAGCTGGGGATCAGTCCACCAGGGCCTTCGCCAACACACATTGAACCCAACCCCTACGACGCCTCCTGCTGGTGGTGGGCCTACAAGAAGGTGGGCCCATGTCTCCTCTTTGGGCTGCGCCCAGCTGGGCACCACAGGCTTAACGCCCGGCCACCAGATTCTCTACCTCGAGCTCCCTCCCCAGGACTGGCTCCAGGGTAAGGACTTGGTAACCCTATTCCGGGCAGGGTAAACTGTTTCCTTTATGTGTATTCCACAGGGGTTGTTGCAATTGCTCTTTGTCTGGCCCCTCACACAGGACCAATTTGCCATGGGAGACCCTACCAGGGGGCAAAGCCCCCAGATAACTAAAACTGAACTCAGGTTGATGTGAAGGTCATCAGACCAGCAGAGATAACTTAGCTCCTGGGATCACTGGGACACACAAACCCCTCCACCACAATAAGGTGGTGATTCATGAAGGAGAAAACACAATATAACATTTTTTTTTTTTTTTTTTTTTTTTTTTTTTTTTTTTTTTTGCGCCCAGTTCTTTGGCATCAACTCAGACTTGGATGGTCACTGTGCTTGCAGTGCTCTGTGCTGCAGAAACCCTGCCAAAGGGTACAGCCAAGAAATGCACTGTTTTTACTTCAGTTTATAGTTATGGATTCTCTGAAAGCACCAAACTGCAGCTGGTTCTTCATTTTTGTCTTTTTATATATATATATATATATATATATATACACACACACACACACACACACACAGCCACAACAAATGAAGTACCAAGTCACCAAGAGTGACTGAACAGGTTTAGCTTGTGTAAAGAGTTTCATACCCCGACACTTTAAAAAAACATACACAAGCATGCACAGACCTACACAGAGACCACAAGATAAATACACCATGAAGAATCCCTTATCAGATTTCCAACTGAGCAAGATATTGTGAACAGACTTGCCTTAAAGTTTTTTTTGTTTTTTAAACATATTGCTTCATTTGTTCCTTTTGTTCACAAACTGGACTAGTCTGTGAGAAAACTTTAGCTGCATTTTCTCACAGTCTTTTAATTCCTTCATCTTAAACAAAGTGTGAAAGTTAGTATTTTAACTTACCAAATGCCTGTTTAACCAGCCTGACCTGGTTAGATAGGTGTATTATCAGCTATAACATTAAATAGGAAGCTGACAAAAACATACAAAACAAGATGCTTGATTAGACTAATAACTATATTTAGTGTCCATATTTTTACCCCTCACAATTATGCAGCAACACATGCATCATGTGCCATCTGTGCTGGTGTGATGACCTTCACATCAACCTGAGTTTAGTTTTAGTCACTGTGGTTTCACAAGAGTGGCTCAGATAAAGGTTAAAAACAGTGTCACCTCTGGTTCCTCCATGATGAGGGTGTTGGCTTACCCACAGGGTTTGTAAAGTGATTAAACAAGTGTCCTGCCTCTTGTCTGTCTACTTTACAGGACTGCCAGATCCCTTTGCCAAGGTGGTGGTGGACGGTTCAGGACAATGCCACTCTACCGATACCGTGAGAAATACCCTGGACCCAAAGTGGAATCAACATTATGATCTGTAAGTTAGCAGAAGACGCAACGTGACATGCTGCTGTTTACTCTTTGCGCAGAATTAAAAAGCAAATGCAGCGAATGTGTGTGCTTGCTATCAATCAGTCTCTTATGAAATGATCAAAAGAAGCATGGAAGGAAGAAATGTAGTGTACTGGTTTTACTCACTCACATGTCTCTGTGCGGAAGGAAGGAAGATTCATTTGTGTCTTTTCCGTCTTTAAACAAACCTAACAAATAAATTACATGAAAACAAAACCTGTTTTCATGTAACATGTAACAAACCTGTAACATTTCAGGCGTTCCTTACCACAAACGTCATTAAAGATACTTTCATGAGATTTTATGGGCACTGAGCCAATTCATGTTGATACGTCTTTCTCAACTGACAGGTTATGTCTATTTTTGGAACATTTTAGGGAAATAACTCCTAAACAATGTTCTTTGTGAATTGGAAATATTTTTTTCTGGCATGCTAACTTTCTTTCAGCTAAATGTGGATGACAACCATTTAAAGCTCTGTTAGTAATTTCTTTCAGCATTTCAGCCACATATCATCAGCCTCTGTGAATTTATTCAACTTAAATCTTGAAACCTGCTTTTCCATCAGTGAAGGTCTCCTATCATTTTCTATCTGTCTCAGGTGTTTAAAAACTTTTTTCTGTTTGCTACTATTACAAATTAAAATGTAAAATAATGTTCATCATGTCATCCACTGACCTCATTGATTTCACTGGGGCTGTGCACTCCGAATGTTACCTCTACTGAGTTTTCTGTCGATAGGCTATTACAAGAACCGATTACCCTGAAGGACCCACTGGAAATGATGGCTATGCATTGGTGAGAGATGAAGTCTTAAAAAGCAAGGGGGAGTAAGCAGGTAAAAGAATAAAACAGGTGGGAATAAGAGGCCTGAAGAATGAGCCATGAGGGGAATGATTGGAGAAATGGATGCACACAGAAATTCCAGAAGAAAGAGAGAATAGTTGTATAATGAATATATGTATGTCAATTGGTAATTTGGCTCACTGTGTAAACATTGGTCAGACCCCCCACAAAAAAGAAAAAAAAAAGACATTTAGTCTATATTCATACTGTATGTGGTAGTGGCCCAATTTGTGCTCTTGTGCTCATATGTGACTCTCACCTATTTTTCATGCCATTCTGAACAGCACAAATCCCAGAATCTGTTCCCCTTCCATATGTAGTCCTGCATCAGAGCAGATTTTTAGCTGGCTGGCTAAAGGTCAGAGGTCAGGTTTTCTGAAAATCTTGTAAATGTAATGACTCGAACGATCTCACCTAGGATGTTCTCATTCACATCATAAATGCATACTGTTCAAGCTAGACCGATTAGCGGCACCACAAAAAGTCATGATTAAAAAGCTGTGTTTATCCTCGTCTGCACATCATCTTAAAAATGAAGCTGTAAACAGTGACTCTAGTTGCCTCCATGTTTGCTTCTGTTCAACAGCATCAGTGGCTGTGACATCTTTATTATTCTTACTTCGCTCATATGTGACCAGACTACACTGGAATAATGTGAATAGATAAATAATTCATATGTGAGCAATAAATCTGAATTAGGAATTAAAGAGTGCAATCTGAGCATAGCCTTGACATCTAGGAATAACAGGGATTTAGTTCACATTTTTCTGATGTTTTATGTAACAAATGGGAAATAATTTCTGATAATCGTTAGTTTCAGACAGTCTTAATGTAATGTGCTTTTTAAAGAAAATGCACTTTAGGTGGATATACATATGACTGTTTCTCATTTCTTTTTACAACTATGGATGCACACTTTAATTTTTTTGCTACGTTAACATTGACCTCAGACTCCCTCCCTGTTTGCATAATCCTCCTCCCCTTTCTGCATCCCCACCCTCTCAGAGGAGTGTATTCCCCACCCACGACCCCTGGCCTCTTCCTCTGGTTCAGGAAATGGCTAACATGCCACAGAAAGCAGATGGGAGTGTGGGCTTGGCAGATTGCCAGCTCACCACACCCCCATCCTCAGCCTCTAGCTTTAGGAGGTGGGGTCTTTTTCCACACCACACTGGTTCTGACAAGGACCTTGTTATCATGAATACCTTTTGCTTTTTTAAGACTACAGTTTATGTTCTATAATTCATATCGGTGTCCTGCTTTCTTTTTGAAACATACAGTTAGTGTTGAAAGTTTATGAACTCATAGTAGTATGTAGGCCTTGTTTTGGCAGGTTGCCTTCTCGTGCTTTGCCTCCTATTTCCAAGCTTTTCAGTACAAGTCTTCACATTGCTTTGCTTGGAATATCAGATTTGCTTGCGGCTCCCTTTTCCTTTACTCTAGAGATGTTAAATTCTGTACATGCTGTGCTGTAGAGCCTGATGTAATTCAGTAGTCTTTACATATCTACCTGAACAAGATTTGATTTGTTCCCAGTGATAATTGATTTGTTCCCGGTGATATAGTGCTGAACATATAGATGGCATTAAGCTGATTCCTTCTGCCACTCATTAACATCCAGATCAATAATGTATTGGCAGTAGTTGCCAACCCACCTCTTGAATACAGACTACTTAACACAAGCATTGCCTGTATGTCAAATTTACCCTCCTATAGTTTAATCAAAACATGCTAATTTTGCTGTTGCTCTAACTAATATCATATTTTTTTTCATAAGTTTTTGTTTGGATGAGAGAAAGACAGACACACAGACACACAGACACACACACACACACACACACACACACAGACACACACACACACACACAGACAATGTATAGGCCCAAATTAAGGTCAGTAAGCTTTTTTTTTTCTTTCTTTAAAAGAAAAAAGAAAAAAAAAGACTGTAAACACTGTGATGGCCCCTCAGATGCAGGTGGAGGTAAATCAGAAAAATTAAGCAAATCCTTTATTTACGCGATGATGAACTGTCTGCAGATTTAACTTTGTTTTTTCTTAAAGAATTTATTTTTCATGAAACTACCCTTTAAACTTGGAACATGACAGTAGTCTGCGTCTAATTTTTTATCAGTATTGTGGTTACACAAAGACACTGAAAAAAGTTCTTTGTGTACTAATAGGAAGAAGAAAACTGTTCAAACACTCAATATTCCCACGCTGTGTGTTACACTGAAGTTCAGCTGAAGTGCTTTTGACACTGTGTTTATGTCTGAATCTGGTTTGGTCTGATTTCTTATGGAGATTATATGTTTTTATGGAATAAGATTTTAAAAGCACAACGGCATGCGAGATATAGATAGATGTATAGATATAGATATATAAAAAAAACCTTAACCTTATTTGACATGACATATTATTATAGTTGTGTTGGCATCATTGGCATGTTATCATCGTTTGTCATGAGGTCATGAAACAGAGTGTTATGGGAAAGAAGTAAGCGTAGCAATATAAAAATTTTCTTTGAATAATAAGCCAATGATTGCTGCAGAAAGATTTCAGATGATGTTTCAGTGAGAACTTTAGGTTGTTTTTACATCCACTGACTCCCAGGAACCATCAGTTGAAAACAGGAAGTTTTGGTTACTTCAGACTGTAGTGATGTCATAATTTTATCAGCTTTTCAGTTCAGTTTTAAACCATCAGACAGGTTTTTTTTTCACCTTTAATCAGTCTACCCACATCCATTTGCTTCACTGTTGCTGAATTCATGAGTATCTGCAGTGCTACGTATGTTATTGTGAGTCAGGAAATAACTTTTTCAACTTGCTCTCTTATCTTGTGACGCTCTTTCGTAGTCTTGTCAGCAATTTAAGGGTTTTTTTGTTTTGTTTTTTTTTTAAAAATCTGTTGCTTTGAGGTAGTGCTTTGCACAGCATACTGCCACATCAAAGACCTGTTTAATCTGAACCACACCGTGTAAAGAGAAAACATTTACCAAAAAAAAGTGTTTTTTTTTTTTTACCCCAGCGCACAAAATACAGGAACTAAACTGAAACGTAACAACATGAAGATTCGAAGAACTTAAAATTGGTCTCGGAGTGAACAGAAATGCCATGTCCCATCCATTCATTCATTCATTCATTCATTCATTCAAAAAAATCCCAGAGTTTTCCTAATGATTTCTTGTCTCAGTATCAACACCTTGGGAAATAAGGTCTATAATTAAAATAGCCTGGAGCTTAATTGATGCTTTTGTGGCAAACAAAAGGTCTGTTCTTTGATCCATTTGTCATCAAATGTGTCAGTGCTAGCATGAGATCATAATGTACATGTGCAGTAAAGCACATATTTACTACAAGTGTTTTTTTGTGGGGGGTATCAATACAGCATAGTATTACAATATTTTGCATGGCAATATTAAATTGATACAGGGACACCAAATATTGATATTTTATTAAATAAATTAAAATAGGTTGGGAATACTATGAACAAGAGGGCTCATCTCATGCACCATCACCCTGAGAAAACTACATTAATCTGCTCAACTGAAAAATCACCCAACATTGGACACACGTAGCTTGACAGAGCTACCTCCTAATTCAGAGCAAGCCAGTTGCTCAGTCACACAAGTAAAAATAGAACAGCAATTCATTGCATCTACAAAAACAAAAAATTGGTGGCTTCCTGGTGTATTAAACATTTTCACATTCTGTGACTGATTACAACTTGTGGTGACTAAATGGTTGCCCAGAGCTTGAGGGTGTTGCACACTCCCGACCAGTTTTGATGGCAAGGTGATTACAAAGGTCGCCTGATAGGAGGCAATGTTTCTGCAAACAGCCGCAATCTCAGAAAGATTGTCGAAGGTTTTCAAATAATTGCTGTCTAATTTATAATTGCCAACAGGTTGTCATCAGTCTGAATGAGTCTTTGTTGGTGAGCATGACTTGAGGGGACTCGACTCAACTGGCTGCCAGCTGGTTGTATTCTTGTTATACGTCCATAGGACAGCTGAGCGCAAACGTAATAGCTAAATGTCAGTTTCTGTTTCAGTGTTGGTGTGCTTGACAGTCTCATTTTGCAGTGTGCCAATATGCTCCTGGATCCTGATCATAAAAATATCTTATCATTTTACCAGCATCCTTGATTTGGATTTCATACCAAACCTATATATGTTTTGATGTGTAGAGCAGGACCACCCCCCAAGCTATACAGCATAATAGCATAACAGCTGCTAGACTGTAATTACATCTGTGCAAGTGAATTTGAGAGTGTGCATTTGAATGTTGTGTGAAATGTCTGTTTACTGTAAGAGCTGTCTGCGCCTCAGACAGCGGCGAAGCACATCATGGGGACTTCCTCTGTTCCTTAACCACGACTAGACTGGTCTCAGCTGTGCTAATTCTACACATGCATGCACACACACACGTACCACACACATATAGAAAGACAGACAGACAGAAGTTACTTTGAAATGTGATGAGCTAATCTGCCTCATTACATAGTGTACATCTGAAACTCTTGTCTGGGAGATGCAAATTAGAAGGTTATGGGGTTTTTTTTCCTTTGTTTTTAGTAACTGTTATAATGTTTAGGAAATCTTTTGAGTACAGGGTTGTTTTAGCTTATGATTTCATTCAATTTTTAAATTTCATATCCTGTCAGCTTAAGAAAATTGCTCTCTCCTTAAAGGGTTGAGGCCCTGAGCACACATGTCAAGGAACTTTTTTTTAAAGTACAGTGTCAGGATTTAAAAGTTTTGTCATTACTCATCTTTTCTGTCTCATTGACCTTCTCTTTTTTTTTTCTCCCCCCACTTTCTTTCTTGCACCCTGTCAGATACATTGGAAAGTCAGACTCCATAACCATCAGTGTATGGAACCACAAGAAGATCCACAAAAAGCAGGGCGCAGGTTTCCTGGGCTGTGTCCGCCTCCTGTCCAACGCCATCAACAGACTCAAAGACACAGGCTGTAAGTAGCTGTTTGCATTATTGTATAAATGAGTATAAACTTATGTCTTTCACATTTACTGAAAACAGGTCACTGGTGTATGCTTTGGTGCTCCCTTTGCCATAAGGTGACCTGTCAGGATTGTTTGTGAAATGTGATAGTTAGGTGAGCCAACTTAACCTTTGTCCACACATTCTGACCAGAGCTTATCACACATAAACAAATGTGTGAATCAAATCAAGTGTCTCCAGTCATCCTAATCTGCAGTCCTGATGTTCATCTTTCTCTGCTGGTTGTTGCAGCAATAGATAGAGAGCCTGCTGCTACATGTGTAGCATGTGAGCTGTGTCCCAGCCCACAACCTGCTGCTGCTTATGTGCCAGCCATTCATTTGTATGAGATTTATGACAACTCCTTTAGGAACTACATATCACACATATTGCTTGCTGCAGACATCTGGCTCCTGGGACCAAATCAGTGCCCACAATTCATTTTAAAGCAACACAACTTTCTGTCAGGAAAAAAGGGAGAAACATGCTGCTGATTGAGGGATGGCACAAGATAATCACTGGTTGCCCAGAACAAGATCCCAACATATTTGCACAGATGCTCACATTCACAATGAACAGTTCTTCATGTACATGGCTTTAGACCATCACTTCACTCTTATGCCCTTTCATTTCAAACATATTTTGTGCATTCCACATGCTTGTTAACCCTGCCTAACTTTTTGGCAGTACCAGACACATATACACTTAACTGAAGTCCAGACTGTCAAATTAACATTCCTTCCAGTCATTCTCATCTTTTCCTTCAATCTGTCTTCCTGGCCTGCCCTAAACACAGGCCGTCAGACTAGTGCCAGACCACACTGAGTTACATTTATCCCTTTTCATATGTATCCAGCCTTTTTCTTATTCCGTTCTGCACGTCGTCCTCCAAAAAACTCTTATGGAGTTGTCAAATAATGTCACTTGCTGTAGTTTTTTGTTAATCCAAACTGCAATATTGAAGCTATTAATGCATTTATGGAATGAATTCCATGAATGCAGGCAGTTGTAGTTTAGTTGGCCCAGGTGGGACAACCTCTTATTCCAGCTTCAAACTGTCAAACTAAATACTTCACATAAGCATTCAGAATAGTTTCCAGCACCTTTTTATATTTGTTAAATGGTATTTCTGGCTCATGAAATTCCCCCTAATCCTCTAAAAACCACAACAGCGTTATTGTTGCCACAAAAAGGACCTTGACAATCTAAGAAAACCTGGTGCAATACTTTCACCTCACTGTGACTGGGGACTTAAATGTATCCACTTCCAGAAGCAGACAATTTAGGCTCCAGACAACCAACTTACTGTGGCAGAAATTATACTTTCTCAGCCACAGAAAATGGACAAAGAGGCATGTTCTGTGACAAGTCCTTGCATTATACCTTTGTCCTCATCCTGTGTTCTTTAGACACATGAATGCATATTTAGATACATGAATGGAGCCTACTCTGTGGTCTAACCAAGATGTGGACATACACAGGCATAAACATAAAAACAACCCAAACACACAAAAAGGCATTACTGGAATTGCCTGAGTTCCTGCAAGTCATATTCATACACATAGCACACACTGTCAACCAATATAAGCACAAACTCTAACAAAACTCCCCCTACACATGCATGCATACAGAGAGACACACAGTGCTCTTGCACAGTCTTGCAAAAGGGGATCCAGCATGGTTACCTAGTTTACTAGAAGTTTGTTTGGCTTTACACTGAACTCATTTCCTGCTTTAGCATTACAGACACAAACCTCTAAGTCATCTGCCTCATTTCTGTACCCACAAACTCACTAACACACACAACACACACACAGACCACCAGTTTTTCCAAAATGACTTGACTTACTACACGATATACTCACTTTGAACTCTGCTTCTTTGTGCTTGGTATTGGTAATGTTGATGCAGTGTCGTTAGATTTACTGATGTGCCAACTGTGATACTGTAGATTTTACAGTTTTTACACGTGCATGCAGACATGGCAAACATGCCCAGACAGGCATGCATGATCTAAATGAAGTGACTCTTAAACATGTGGGCCTGCATGTGCACATTGACACATATTTATGGAGTTTAGTCTATTGCAGCACATAGTTTTTATAGCTCTGAGCAATTGAATGGTGTGGTGAGGGCTTGTGGTTAAAGGTCTGTAAATGTTCTGTCTCTCTGCTTTTCCTCCTCTCTTATTTAAGAAAAAAAAATCTGCTTACCATTCTGGCCATGTATGGCTTAGACCATCCCTGTTTAGTCTAGACACATATCTGGAACAGATGCATTTGTTCTCACACAAACACACACACACACACACACATCATAGAAATGAGCTATACATTTGTTCCCAGTCAAAACTATTTCATGTGCAAACAGACTCATACACACAAACCAAAGACATGACAAATCCATAAAGAGCTTGGTTTTAAAATTGGCTTACGGTGAGCTGGAGTAGCTCTTTAACTTGTTTTCTTTCACTCTGCCGCTTCTGCATATTTTTCTTCCTTCTACACTCACCCTCTGTTTTGTGTCTAGCATGCAGACACACATACTCACACACACAGGGATGTTGTGTTGTGTTAATGAAAATTCATTGATATCACTCCTGCCTTGGTCAATTCATATATGTTCAAATCTCCTTGTGGGATTTAGCACGTGTGTGTGTGTGTGTGTGTGTGTGTGTGTGTGTGTGTGTGTGTGTGTGTGTGTGTGTGTGTGTGTGTGAGAGAGAGAGTGTGACGAGTGTATATGTGTCTGGATCTTGTTCAGTGTCTTGGATTATGTTCCTCTGCTGCTTGTGTCTAGCAGCACTGTCCCTTCCTGAGCAGACAGTGAATTCCTACTGAGAAACAAGGCTAGTTGCAGTTTTTGTGTCCAAACATAACTCCATTTGCTGTCTCCAGATTCAGATGTCTGTTTTTTTTTTTTTTTTTGTTTTGTTTTTTTATTGACTGCTGCTCAGCTGGCATGTAAGAAATTGTAAAATCACGACTAATTTGAAACCCATGGAGGTCCAGTTTATAGACTTAGAAAAAATGTTACATGGACAGTTAAAGCATTCTGTGTACATACACAGAAGGATAGCCTTTTCAATCAAGTAGGAGAAATGCTTTTTCTGGTAGTTAAACTTTCAAAATCTGTTTTTCTGTTTGACTTATTTAGAAGAAAAAAAATCTTGTCTTGTTCAGCAGAATTTCTTTTAGCTGTTCAAACTTTACATACAACATATCACTGCTAAATATATGGTAATGGATTTTATGGCTTCTTAAACTATTTAAAGCATACAAAAAATGTTAATCTTGGCTCAGCTTTGCCATAATCCAAAGTATCAGTATCCAGTAGCACTCTGTATCAGGCAATCAAAAGCTGTAATGTTCAAGTGCTGATTCTTATGTAGATAACATAAAAGTTGGATGTTGCATAAGCTTCCTGGATGGTCTGTACCACATATCATAATATCAGTAATGTAATTTATTACTAATATCAGGCATTTCAGTCAGAAAATTGATTAAAAAATGCTTCAAAAAGCAACAACAGCAGGCATACACACAGTGAAGAGGTCCAGTTTAATGATTGAAGTAGTGGATAAGGCCTAGCAGACCCCAATGGGCTACATCTGCCTGGAATTGGGGTACCTGCCAATGAATCATTTAAAAAAAAAAAAAAAAATCAATCCCACTCCCAATTATTATGAATGGGAAAACTATCCATAGAGACGCAAACCATCTTTTTGCCAGGCAGTAAACATGCTTTTTAATTATGTAAAGATGCTGTTTACTCTGAAGTCCAGAGTAAACAGCATGTAGGATTTCAGGCTGCTAATGCTATATTATATGCTAATGATATGCAGCCTCTTTCTCATGCCTGTTTGGCTTAGCCTAATCATGTGATTATAGTGTACTGTGTGATTGACTACACCTACTTGATCTTTATTGACTGAAATGGTGAAAGTGGGGATTCCCCATATCTAGCGACTGACCTAAATCACTGAACACTTGGCAGTAGCTTGTGAAGAACTGGGGGATCCCAGATTTCTAGGTAAAGAGCCGGTCTATCTATAGTAACATCAGTTCTAGGCTGCAACTTTATTGATTAGCCTGTTATGCCAACTTCTGATCAGCTGATCGTTGTCTGTCATGTTGGTCTGGGATGACTCATGGCCATGAATAGTACAGACTATGACTCATCATATTAAAGTCATACCTACTGCTTAGAAATATTGCTCAAAGTGAAACAACATGGTTCCCTTATGATTATAGTGATGTTATACATAATGCATTGATAACAGTAGATTATGTAGTATGGGTGCATTATGTAGTAATATTCTTGTCCACACACAAGTATAATATGATGTGAATACCCTGTAAGTATGCATTAAATCTGGCTTATTGGTATAGATTATATAAATAGGCATTATGTAGTATACACCCTTGTACAAGAGTGCAATATGTACCTTCTCTAATTTGTTCACAACAGAATTTTTTTGTGTCTGTTCTAGGATGTGGTTACCAAAAAGTATTTATAGAAATGTTAAAGATAATCACAATATGTATTTTTTTATTTAATGAGTATTGTTAATATTGGCCACATATATTTGCTGGAATATGTGATCCGATCTGGCAAAATGAGTCGCAGGGGCTCATACTTAGGCAAATAACATATGAATCAGCACTGTATTGTGGGTCATTTCCTGATTCACGGGATGATCTTAGCAACAAGGGAGAGATAGATATGCATATTAGATATGGATGGAGGCTATTCCCATGAGTGATGGGTCTTGTTAGGGTTTTCAATTAGGTGGTAGTACCTGATACCAGGTACATTTTTAGTACCTGCTCAGCGGGCGTTCCAGCTGATCTCAGTTGAGCCGAAAATGTGACAGCAACAGACTGCATGCCACTGTCTGCCCAGGGAGTGGTGTCACCAGATAGGTCGTGGGAGCGACTTCTTCACAAGACTCAAATCTGCCATTTTTGAAACCTGGCAATGAGGCAAATGGCTACACACTAACCAACACAGACATTTTTGTGCTTGGTGGCTGACATCAATGGAAATTGACCGAAATAGAGTAGTCAAGTTGAGCCGAGTAGGTACTAGTGGGGAAAAAGAGGCATTAGTGAGTCAAGAAGGGTATATTTTAGGGGAGGTCAACCTTGTGAGTGATAAGTAGCTAAAGAATGAGTGGGCACTATCCCTCTTTTTCTCATTCAGATCCTCGCCTCACTTGTATCATCTGGTTTCAGAGCACCAAGATGGTGACCACCCAAATGCTCAGCTCATGGTTTTAAAACAGGACTTTTCTAACATCGCAGTGGCTATATCCATCTTTTATTTATAGCCTATGCTACCAACACAACCTCTTTTTATTTATTTTTTTTAAACTTCAGTATCGTTATTGGTATGACTCCTCAGTAACTAAATGTGCACTTTTAAAGGTTAAACACATGCTGAATCATTGTTTTTTTGTTTTTGTTTTTTGTTATTTGCAGATCAGAGACTGGACCTGAATAAGCTGGGCCCTAATGACAATGATACTGTAAGAGGACAGATAGTAGGTAAGAAAAATACAGTTGCAGCTGTATAAACTCCAAGTCTGAGTGAAAAAAGGCAAGCCATGGACATGTGTGCCCGTGTATGTGCATAAAGTAAAACCACCTGGTGTTCTCTCCAACCACTCTCTTTACTTTAATACTCCATGTCTTGGCTTCAGAGATACACAAGTATTGAAATGTAAATAGAGATGTTGCACCAAAAGTCAAAATATAAAGGATTAAATGGTATACAGTAGAGGATTTTGTTATCTAAAGCCATTTCACATGTGATCTTCAGATATATTGTTCCAAGTTGTCCTTTCTTTTATGAGATATACGACAGGGTATAGTCCTCTTCAAATGTTTTGTCTCTACTGGAAATAGATTGTTTTAAGAGGGTGCTGCCTGGGTAGCATGTGCAAGAGGCACATAACATCCATTTGACATTACATGGGCATTGTACTTATGAGCTGGCAGGATAAAGACCGTTTAATGTCCGATCCAACTCCATTTGACATTTGCTTTCTCATGTGCACCTTTCTAGGTGCATATGAGAAAAGAGCACGTGTGGATCAGTGTTAATTTGGACAGCAAATTTTGATTTAGTTTTAGTCAGTCTTTTTCCGAAAATGTAATTTAGTTTTAGTCATAATTTAGTCATCTGAACAGTTTTAGTTTTAGTCTAGTTTTAGTTGACGAATTATCTTCAGAATATAGTCGACTAAATATATAGTCGATTTAGTCGACTAAAATATAAAGGGTGTAAAATGTAAATGCTTTTTCTTCAGTTCCCTTGAAGTAGTCATTATACACACTTACACAAAATGAAACATTTATTAAAAGTTATGGAATATTATTAATAATATTAACATTTGCGTCTCACCTGCTTCCCACACACCTGATCATTAACACCACCTTACTGAGATAATATGAGCGTGTTACAGCAGGACACACTCTGAAAGGTACAGGGCAGTGTTCAGGACTAAGATTAGGAAAGGCTAATCCACTGCGGCATGGTGATTTTCTCTAAACACAAACGCTAAACTGGGAACAACACTTTACCCTGCGTGACATTAAAATGCTTACCTTTGCATGGAGATCTGGGTGACTGGTTTGTAGATGTCGTTTAAGATGTGTCGTGTTTTTATCTGAGATAGTTGCCCCACATGGTTTACACATCGATTTGTTTGTCACAACGTCAAAGGACAAATGTGCCCATACATCGGCTCTTCTCTTTCTCCCTGCTGACATTGTTTACATAACTTGGTTCTATCGGAAGTAAAGACAAATCACAGGCTGGTTTGGTCTTCCCGGGTTTGGAGCAAATTTGTGCAACTCTGCGTTTGATTGGATGCTTTCCTAACTTGTCCTGCTCTGTCACAAAATTAAATCAGTTCTGATTGGATGTTTTCCTAACTTGTCCCTGCCTTTCACAAAATTAAATAAGTTCTGATTGGATGTCGTCCCCGCCAAGCATTTTCGTCTCGTTTTTATTCGTTGACGAAAGTGTAAATTAATTTCATCATCGTTTTTATCCTTTTGGGTGGTTTTAATTTAGTTATCGTCTTGTTTTCGTCATGGAAAAAACGGGTCGTTGATGAAAACTATGATGAAAATATTTCGTCAACAAAATTAACGCTGGTGTGGATATGGCTTAAGTGACAAACATACATCATAGAATTCAAAATGTTAAATTTACCAAGACTTAGTA
Organism: Archocentrus centrarchus; assembly: GCF_007364275.1. NCBI lineage: Eukaryota > Metazoa > Chordata > Actinopteri > Cichliformes > Cichlidae > Archocentrus > Archocentrus centrarchus. The sequence continues at coordinate 26,981,329 of NC_044346.1, read as the reverse complement.
GAGCCTTATGGTCAGTAAACCTGCTTATATAGTGTCTTCCTTGTCTTAAATTGTAGTAAGTCTTCAGTCCAGAGATCGCATCGGATCTGGAGGCCCAGTGGTAGACTGCAGTCGCCTGTTTGACAACGACTTACCTGACGGGTCAGTATTGCCAGAGATTTTAGCTATCCTGTCGTACTGCTTTTAGTTGAAGTTACTTATATTTTGTATTTGTTGTTTGTGCATTTGATTGAACCTTTACTTTAAATCAGTGTAGTACACCCTCTGGTTTATCAGTCATGTATTTTGAAATATGTATTCTCTCTAATTTGAGATTTTTTTTTAACAACTGCAGGTACTAATTTTGAATATTATCCTTGTGACAAACTTATGAGGCATTTTGTGGTTTAAGGGAAAAATATTAAGTTTTTTTTTTTAATTGTATTTTTTTTTTTTTTGCATTGTTTGATTTGTATTGTTTGCTGTACAATGAAACAGCTGGGAAGAGAGGAGGACGGCCTCTGGAAGGATACAGTACCTGAACCACATCACGCGCACCACACAGTGGGAGAGACCAACCAGGTACACATCCTCAGCTTTAGCGTCCTTTAAACCATGTAGGATAAATGACAAAAAATACCAATGTACCGGCACTACTGCTTACCTTATATACAGCAGGGATACTAATATAATCCAGAGCAAATCTGGATTATATTGGGGGTGGGGTGGGGGGTGTGTGTCTGAGAAATTAGTACTCTTTCCCCACTTCCCCTTTGTGAAGAAAATCCACTTCAACACAACAATAACAATCCGTTGATAATGAGAGAGTAACAACCCAAACACAGCCAGCCATTCAGGCAGCCTGGCTTCATTTGGCCCCTTTTGCTACAGGAACAACTGTCGCCTTCCTACTTGGCCCATATCACTGGAGCCATTAGGAGTGTAAGCAAATAATACCCTCGACTACCTCACCCACTTTTACTTCACATCTTTAGTCACCCCCGCACAGCAGAGTGGAACAAAGTTGGAATGACAGGAAATAATGGTGAGGAAAAGGTCAAGTGGTGTGGCACTGGGGGAGGAGGAGGAAATGGTGAATTTAAGGAGGAAGATGAGTAGGTAGGGCTGTGTAGGAGGAAGAAATGACAGTGAGAACTTTTGAATTAAGTTGTCGTGAAAGGACACTTAATATAAAAGATCTAGCTTGTGCTTGGAGGCTGTCGAGTGATAAAACATGAAGACGGGATAAGGGAAAGTGGATACAGAGATGAGAAAAAATAAGCACAGAGAAAGAGGAAATAGGAGGAGGAAGAGTATTTGGAGGGGTTGTGGGTCCAAGGCTTTAGATAGCTAAGGCGTCAGTAACTCTGGACAGCCAGACAGTGGTCAGACAGGCTGCACATACACAATGAGTGTTAGTAAGCCAGCCTGTCTGTGTTTGTGTCTCCTTATCAGATATCTGTTTGCAAGTCCTGTTCTTAACATGCTAACAGACTGTATTCTGATGACCTTTTTGTTCTCTTTTATGCAACCCATAATCATTGACATTATTCAAAGCTTAAGCATTATCATAAAATACATTTATCTTCGAGAGCTTATGAAACAAACTGTTTTGCAACAAAGATTCTATGTGTGTCTATGTGCTGACCAAAAATGACCATCTTGCTACTCCTAAGGCTTAACATAAAACATGGCTATTCTGCCGAGTCACATACTTTTTGCATTCCTTCCCTACAAGGTTCCTATAAGTAAGCATGGTGAACAGTTGTTTAAATTGACCAAAACTGAAAGCCAACCACTTACCACTCAATCATTTAACAAAAAAAGGAAATCAAAGCAAACATGTTCTTGTTGTTCTTGTCAGTTTTTTATCCAGTTTACAGCAAGAAAGAGCACAAATGCCCTTTCAAAGATGGTTTATTTCAAATACATTCTGAAATGTATTATCTGAGTAATATGTACCAATTTATAGTTTGTTTTTTGTTTTTTATTTGTGAAGGCAAAAATGGAATACAAACTCCCTTTACAATGTGACCACGTGCCCTTTCTTCTCTTTTCCAGACCGGCATCAGAGTACTCTAGCCCATCAGGGCGCCCACTGAGCTGTGTGGTGGATGAAAACACCCCAGTGATGACCCCTGTTAATGGGGCAGAGGCGAGTGGCCCTCCGGGCGAACAGCGGATCCAGGAGAGAAGGGTTCGATCTCAGCGGCATCGTAACTACATGAGTCGAACACACCTACACACACCGCCAGATCTACCTGAGGGTTATGGTGAGAGACAGAAGTGACACGCAAATGCACACACATAGTGTTAATACATTGCTGGTTTAGAAAAAGCATCGGTTATGCAGAGTTCAAACTACACAATATCAGCCTAATTATGGCCCACACCAGATGACATAGGGAGCTGCTTTGAGTTGGGAATGCTTAGTGTGTCATAATGCATGAAGACTGATACTGCTGTGTCCTGACAGAAAGATGACATATTAGAATTTTTCTCCAGCCATCATGAACTTTACCAATACAAGCACAAAACATTCATCCAGCTGGTCAGGTTTTTCAACTGGTTTGCTGTATACAGATAGAAACATGGCAAAGTAAAAGAGGTTGATGTTGCCAGTCAGTAATCAGTATCATACAACTGAGCCCAGCATTTACTGCTGTTTCCTATTTAAATTCCTTATTGTTAGCACTGAGGGAAAGCTGTATCACTGACATCACTTCACATTGTACTGGTGTGATTATGCTGTCAGCTACTAAGTTCACTTCAAACTACAATGGTTACCAAATCCCATATTAACTGAACTGAAAAGTGTGTTTTGGAACATTTAGGAGTATTTTGGATTGTACTGCATAGCTTTAGCCTTTCTAACCCCAAAAATACAAGGTATGCAGATCAAAGATGTGGTGCTCTAGGCTACCTTCCCCTTTGTTCTCTTTTCCTGTATTTCTGTCCCATCATTTGGTTTATTCACACTTTCTCGTCTGCGTATCCCTTCCTCCGTCTTCCTGCAGAACCACATCATGACAACTGCAGTCATCACTTATTTTGAGTCTCTCCTTAACTGCTGTCTCTCCTTAACTGCTGTCTCTCCTCTCCTCTCCTCTCCTCTCCTCTCCTCTCCTCGGAATGTTTTGGCTTTGCACAGAATTATTCCCAAAACGAAGAGAAGGTGGGAATGCTTTTCATAGCTCAGTGTTTAGCTCTAAAAAGGGACTCAAGTTTTTTTTTTCTCTGTAGTTTTTAAGCTGGATTTGCTTACAGCATGCAAGCACTTTGGGGAAAATAATGGAGAGGTAGTTTTTTTCCAACATGGGAAAGTCAAAAGAAGAGTACTTCTCTCACAGTCAGCCACAGTGGACCGCACAATTTCTGTAAAATAAATTATTTTAAGTGTGGTGCTATATGCCAGCGCTTGAGAATGGCACTGCTGGATGTGTGCCCCCTTTGAAAGGTCCTGCAGTGTCCACTGAGACTGACTGAGGTTGGACAAAATGAGTCACTGATGCCCAACAACTCAAGAGCTTTCTTCCTCAGTTGAACCCTCTGAACCACTGGCTGGGTGTGGTGAGAGAGAATAAGAGAAAGAGAGGGAATGTGTGAGGGGAGGGAGAAAAAAGAGTGAGAGGTCAGTAGGAAATGAGTTGTGCCAGTAGGAAGTTGAGGTGGGAGCTACTAATGGATTAGCTGGTGAATATGCGCATGAATACCCCACCACTGCAGCACTCACTTTTGTGCCAACATTCACACACTCGCTGTCCATTCATCTATGAATTGGATGGAACCACAAATTCAATGAGCTAATGATGGATTACGAGTGAGTGTCACTCCCTTCTGATTTCTTCTGGTTGTTTACACATGTATTAGTGGGTTTGGTGATGTGAAAGCAGCTTACTTTCCATTTCCTTGGTTTCTGGAGATTAATGGGGGTGGATTACTTTCAGAACACGCACTAACCTTTAAGCGAAATAAGACAACTAGGATGCATCAAGGAACTCTCTGCAAGGAAAAACACTTTGATAAATTTCCCTCACATTTTATTTTCTCATCCTCTTGGGATACGCCTACTGGAGACTCAAGAGGAACTAATTGATTACATTGGCGCACACCTTAAGAAACTCTTAGGTCAACAGTGTCCCAGCAGTTTGCCTGCCACATAAATTATAAACAGACTTCCCCGTCTCCAAAATACATAAACTCACTATCCTTGCTTGTACCCATGTAGACTAGAGAACATCACTCCCAGAAACAGTCCCAAGCTTTCTTGTTTTGGCCTTTTTTGATATATTCATTCAAATGAATGTCCTCTCTATTCTAGAACAAAGAACAACTCAGCAAGGCCAGGTCTACTTCCTCCATACGCAGACTGGAGTCAGCACATGGCATGATCCCCGGGTGCCAAGGTAACTCATTTGTGCTCATATATTTCTTTTTTTCTTTTTTTATTGTGCAGATTCACTAGTAAAACCTTTTTCAGGTCCTGTTTGATTGGGAGTATTCAAATGTGTAAATAATATATATGATTATATTGGAACTGAATTACACTGAATTAAATGTGGTACATACAGTACAGTTCTGACTACCTTTGTTGTTTTATCCCTAATATGAAACCAGACTCTTTTTGCGCAAAACTGTCAAGAGCAAACTGGTCTTGTCTTGGTTGGATTAGATCTTATGTCTCCCTTTGTTGCTGTTTTTTGTGTTCAAAAACACTCTTATTAGTCAAATTTCAGGCTCAAGTCAGTGTCAGCCAAACAAATGGCCCCTGGGTCTGATGTTGATTTGGAAGAACATTTTTGGATAGATGTTGAACTGACCACACTATAAGCCAATGGTTCTGCATTCAATCATGCTTTTTCACCAACTCTCCACAGTTCTCTGCTTAATTCCCCAAAGATTAAAGGCAGTGCTATTGCGTTATATTTTTGGCCTCATCTCGATGTAGCTTCTGCTCACATAGCATCCAACTGAGAGCATAAACCTCTGGGTTTGGTCATTTTGGACAGAGCTGCTAAAATGACCCAGTATGTGTGATGAGTGCAGCCAGGCATGTGCTTTGTGCCTAAGTGATGTGTCCTTACTTCACACAAGGACAATAGATTCACACACATGGAAAGGCACAAAACGTCCTTAGGCTACAGCGTTGTCCCAGATCACAACTTTAGTTTCAATTCACAGAAGGAGAATTAAGAAATAAGAGCAAGGACTTTGTCAAAATAACAATTGCAGTTGTAACATGGTTGCAGATAATTTACTTTTAACAACTATCACCAAATTTGTTAACAAATCATCCCCCTTATAAAATTCAATATGAACAGTTGTTCAGTTTTACTGTAGTTGTGTAATAATTGTAGTTAGCTACATAGTAGTAGGTACGTGGTGCAGTAAAGAAATTCAGCAACCTTATTCATACAAGTAACCTTACCTAATTTAAATGACATCCATCTCCCCTTCAAGGTCATCCCCTCATGCACCTCTGTACCATTTCCAGCGCTGGCTCTATTTTTAGGTTGCATCCTATAAAAGTTACATTCTGATCACTTGCAGTTCTGCATCTTTGACACCAGGCACCACATCAAGACTGTAGCGTGACCAGGACCACATTTGTTGTCTTCTTCTTCCCATGGCTGTACACCATAAACTTGCTCCCTTGGGTCAGACTGTTAGTACAGAATTTTACTATTGTTCCCTGAGGCGTCTTTGGCAGGAATTTCTGTGGAAACAGCCTAGTGCAGGTCATCTTGCCATCAAGTTAATTTGACTATAGCACTCAGCTCATTACCCATCTTGCTCATCAGATTGCTCAAAATTCAAGCGGGAAAGTTGCCACTCTGGGGGAGACCCAAGGGTGTATTGCAGGTACACAACTGCAAGTGGTCACAATTGGAGTTCCAAACACAGTAGCTTTGCTAAAAGTGATACAATGCTATTTAATGACACAACCTTGAAGAGGAGACTGATGGACTTTAAAACATTTTTTGAAGTTTATGGTTGTAGTAGCACAAGAGGATTAAGTCAGTAGGGGAGTTTCCAGTGCAACATGACTGAATTTACAGTTTAATTTAGAATTTTATTTAAACTGTTAAATGGTTATTGTAACAATTTCATATTTTTTTTCTTCAGGGACTTAAGTAATGTAAACTGTGAGGAGCTTGGCCCACTGCCACCAGGCTGGGAGATCAGGAACACTGCCACCGGCCGTGTCTACTTTGTTGACCACAACAATCGAACAACACAGTTCACAGACCCCCGACTGTCTGCTAACCTGCATCTAGTGCTCAAGTGAGTATAACAATAACAAAAATAATCCAAAAGTATAAGGTTAGATATGTTGAAAGTATGCAGATCTAGCTAATTACTGTTGCTTTTTTATTAGCTGCCCCATGTAATCATAAAGTAATCTGTGTAGTGGTGACTAAAACACACAAATCACTGACAGTAATTGCTGTAAAGCACCTTCAGCTATTTGGAAACCAGGTAATCATTAAGGTAACATAACTGTGATCAAGGATTTGACTATAAAAGAAAATATTTTCATTATGTAAGGCATCCTTCATATTATTATTGTTGTAAAATAAGTCTAACATTTCATCTTGATTGAGTGCTGACCTCACTGTGGTTACTGCACTGCTGAGTTTGGCTTAGCTTTATTCATTCTCTGCCTTCTTCATATTTGATGCAAAGGGGCATTAATGGCTTAATATTTTCAAAATTAGCTTCCCACACATTGTGTTAGTCCTGGAAATAGACAGTGCGTCATTGTGGGTATGAAGTAAGCAAGAGAAGAGAGGATGTGTGTTTTGGAACCTCTGATAAACACCAGTTATAATTCTACCAGCAATGAATATGTAAGCTGTTCATCTCACCCTTTCTTTTTGTTTTCTTTCTCTTTATTGCTGCCTCTTTCCCGTTTGTCTCTTCTTTTATATCCTATCTTCCTTTTTATGTCATCCTTAAAAAACCTGCTATTCTTATTTTTTTCCCATGTTTTTTGGTTATTATTTTACCTTATTTTCTTATTTGACTTTACCTTCATTCTCTTTCTTTGTCCTTTTATTCTTCTCTTCTGTCCCTTTTTCTCTTTCTCCTATCTGTCCTCTTTCTCCGTTCCTTTTTTAATCCCATCCCCTGATGTTTTCAATGCTCTAATACTCTTCTCTGCCATTCACCTTCTCTTTTATGCCCTTTTCTCCTTTTTCCCCCTTTTGTCTTTCTCTGTCTTTTCCTCTTTTCTTTCCTCTCCATTCCTGCTTTCTCCAGTAGCCCAAGTCCAAATGGTTCCCGTGTGGCCATGGACAGCCAAAACACTAACCTCAGGTAACCCACAAATACACACAAAAACACAGGCATTCACAGAGACAAACATGTGCATTCACATGCTTGCACATGATCTGCAACAGGCATATGAACTATGCAAACAGCACACAGTTTGATAGATGTTTGCATACTTCATACACACACCAACCCAAAGCACATACACAAACTCACACTGTTATAATATCATGAGTGAAAATGCCATCCAAAGGGAGCATGTCTGTTTGTGTTGTTGTAAAAATGTGCACATTTTTCTTAAGGTTAACTTTCAACTGAATGTCATGCAAGTTTTAAACACACACCCTGGCCTGTGTCCATATCTGAGAACTGTCAGTCCATCTTTCATTATGCTTGTCTTGTCTGTCAGCAGCCTGCCTCCATGGAAGAACTGCTCTTAGTACGCTGACCCAGTGAAGCCAAACCTCACTCAGGAAAATACTAAACATCTGTTAGCTTAGCACAAGGTCTTTTCTTCTGCAGAAGACGCAGGCCGGACACATAATTAAGTGAAAATTACACCAAAATTGTCCGCGGTATTTTTGTAGACATGACAGACTAAATTTTAGGAAGTAGTTTGGCTGTCAGGGAGGTCTCTTTACTTTTCCGCTTTCGGCGTGTCCGGCAGAGATTATTAGAACAAGAGGCGCATACAGAGGGATGTAGGGATTTTTCCGTCTTTGCTTTTTTGATACAAAATCTTAGTCAAAACTTCTTGCAATAATAGCAGCTGGCACGATAGACATGTTTGGGAAATCAACATCTGGTCATTTGGTCAAATGGTATCCATATGTGTCAGAACAGCCTCTGGTTGTGATTTGAACCTCAGCTATGTTATCCACAGTCAGTGTCGTTAACCGCTTGTCTGACTCCTTATTAGGTGAGATTTGAGTCCTGACAAAGTTTTAGGGCTTTGAAAAATGAATAAGCTCTAATTTGTAATGCAGCTTTTGTGCTCATGTTCACATATTAATGAAAATAAAATTGAAAGACAGTAGTTTACAATTTTGTGTCACAGCAGGGGTAGTGTTCTGCCCTGTTGAAATGTGATGAGGGGTACATGTAATATCCCAATGTGTTATTGTATATTAAAGTAACCACTTGCTCTTTATTTGTTCTTTATTAGATACGATTAGAGAAAAAAAAATTGGATTGCCTAGTTGAGTATCAGTTGGATCAAATTTTTAATTAGACTTTAAGACTTTGACATGTGATGGTCCAGTGGTATACTTAACATATATAAAGCAGCCCTGTTGTAAAAAATAATTTTAGCTTAGATTATATCTGCTGCTTCAGAGCTGGTCCTTTATGTCTGGCCATAACCAAAAACTGGCAACATTGCTTTTAATTAGTAACCCGATGTACTCATGCAGAAAAGTCAGAGTGGCAGGAAAATCAAATTGCACTGCACGAACAGTGTTTTATTTATTTTTCTTCTGAATGGAAATGTCTTCAGTTTTAGTCACTTTTCCACTTTGACTCTGAAACACAAAATTTTATTGGTCGTGATAAATATTGGACTGCTTACTGGGCGAGAGGCTGAACTGACAGCATGTACATAAACAGCAGCAGGCAGTCATACAGAGGCCACATAGGCAGATGCATGAATGCCACAACAGTCTGTTTACACATACTGCACATGTACAACAGATGTATTAGAACATTTTAGAAGTGTCAATCTTTTTAAGTTCCAGTGTATAAAGAGTACCAGTACAACCAGTCAAACTGCTGCCAGACCTTTTGTTGTACTTGCCCTCCTTCTTGCTGTTCATTTTTCTTTTATCCTCTTTGCATTCCACCTTCACCTGCACTGTCTTCTGTCCTGAAACTTGTCAAACTTTCTGCCGAATTGGTGTCAGGAGGGTATGATCACAATCCATACCTGATTTATATTTGACCAATTTTTTCTTAAAGGTGACTTTCTTGTGCATATCCAGACAGCTTTCAGCACAGCTGTTGTTTAGATCACTTCCTGGAAGTCCCAGTGTGATGATTTGTACTGTGCACTCTGCAGTTCATTTTTGAGCACAAAAATGAACTTCTCCAGCAGAATTAGTTTGTTGTGAAATCACAAACTGTCTGAATTGTCAGAGAGGAGTGGGACCAGGAGCAAGCGCCTCATTTTATTTACCTTTATATAATTGGGTTGTGCAATGTGAAGTCATTGTCCCAGAACCAGACTGTTAATGGCAGGCTGTACTGTAGCATCCTGAGGCATCTGAGAGAGAACATCGAGCAGAAACAAGAGAAACTCATGTGCCAGTACAGAACATACTGAGAGAAAACATATTTATTTGGCCACACAATGTTTGCCCACCACCTGTCCTACTTGCAATATTTGGTTTGGTGTGAGTGAGTTTTTCTGCATTGACGAATCACCCTGGAGGAGATTCATCACTCATCACAGAAGCACAAGTGCAAGGATACAGAAAGGTGACTGGTTCACTGAGAGATCTAAAAAGCCATCCAATCATGCACAAGTAGATGACCTTGAAGGAGAGATCAGCAAGTTAAAATTGGGTAAATTTTTTGTTTGTTTTTATCGACTGCTTCGTGGAACTTTTTGATCAATACTTCCTAGATCCATAACATACAAGCATATACTTGCACATATAGTGATCGTGCTACAGTTCCATTTCGGGAGTTTCAGTGTTAGGACAACTAACTACTTGATAGTGCATGTGGTTTAAGCTTTGCTCTTTTTTTTTTTTCTTCTTTCTTTTTTTTTCAGGTAGCAGCAGAACAGCAATAATAGTGTTTTGATTTATTGAGAGAAAGGGGGGTTTAACAAATGTACTGCATACTGCAGAAGCAGAGAGCACAACAGGAAATTTTGCATGCTTAGTGAGAAAAAAAAAAAACTCAGAGTTGTTACGCCTCTGTTTCCTTACACCACAGCAGTTAATGTTCCTGTCCTTTTCTGTCACACAGACACAGAATGAAATCTGTGGTCACTCAAAAATGAGGAAGAAATTTCTGACCGTAAAAAGAAAAATAAACTTTGATTATTTCAAAAGACACTGAGTGTGGCAGATCAGAAATGGAACAAATATAAATGCAGTGAACCCCCCTTACTTCTCTTAAAGATTTGATTTCCACATCACATGAGCACTGATATTCTTTTGTACAGTCTTTCTATCAAGTCTGAAACTGTGTGCTATATTTTCACGGTCTTTCACATTGCTTTTTTCAAAACTACATTTCATATCATTGTGAATTAATCTGCTTGCAACTAATGCAGACATGTGGTCCATTTTTATTGTCCTTGACCTCAGGTCAGCCTTCCACACTTAGGACCGCAATGTCTTAAACAGTGGCCTAAAAATTGAATATGACGTGGCAGAATATTTTTCTTGATTTTTAACCTGCTGACTCATTTTAGCTGGCTAGAAGCTTTGCTATTGCCAGAGTACCTCACATTTCTGCACTCTTTTTGTAATTTAGTTGTTCAGTTTTCCCCTCTCTTGTAGTAACAGCACATTTAGTCCGCAGTATTAGATGCATGGAGTAAGATTTGGCATTTAATTGTAATCATTGCAGTGCAGTCTTCTGATTCCTTCCTGTACACTTGATTTAAATGTGACTAACAGCCCTGTTGCCTTTGACCTCAGCTGATGCAAGACATAGTCAGACAGTCAGACACAGCTGCATTACTGTGGTATGCCACAGTGTCTCTCACATACTTAGCTTCCTCCTTTGCACCCGCTCATAGAGTATGCCTGAAAAATTACATCAGTGTTTACTGAAGGTATTTTTAGGTGGAACTGGATTTAGGTTTACTGGGCATCAGCAGGTACTTTTCCCAACCAAGTCATAAATCTTCACGACACTTATATCAACTTTTGCATTAATGTTTTTTAGAAGTTGCGATTATATTTGGTACAGTAACCTGCAAAGCTAAATATAATGCAAATTATTTGGCTTGGGGGGAAAAAAAAACCCTCAAATATGTGTACAGTGTATTTATAGCATTTGAGATTTTCTACAGTACTATGTAAACCTTACAAGTGATTTGCCAGAACAGTAAATGCCAGCTGCCTAAACAGTACAAATAGCAGGATGTTTCTGCTACAGTACATGTGGTACACTAAAAGAGAACATTTAGTATTAGAGCAAACAGAAAATTCAAGATGGAATTAAAGCCTAAAATCCTACAAAAAAATCACCTCTAACAACTGTATACAGTGTAATTTCTGCCAGTTTTAGGTTGGTAATAATGTCCATGGTAAATTATGCAGAAAAAGTAAATTTAATCAAAAAGCACATAATGATTAGAATTTATTCTTAGAAAATGTATTCATACACAGCATTTTTCATCAGTAGGCTATCCACAGTTTGTCTGGTGCTTATTTCCTGTAATTTATCTGCTTTAGAGAAGGAAGAAGTTTGCAGATGTGGGAGATTTAAAATTAGAAAGAATGTCAGAGGTCATGGTTCGCTGGCAAGCCACACAGCAGTGGCATTTTTGTCTGATCTTTCTGTTCTCGTGTGCATTTTAGACCAGTGCAAGGACCATGGCACCAGCCTGATAGTCTGACTCTTAAAGGGCTCTTTTGATTCTGTGGGTGTGGGTGTGTACATGTGGCTTTAACACTACTGCACTTAGTCAACAGTCATTATACCCCACCTGTGCCAGCTGCAGTGTAAAGCAGCAAGTACACTTTCTCACACGGAGACGTGCAGCTCTGCACACACAGCCGCAAATACAGAGAGAGGATAGAAAGCTATCATGACGCTGCAGGTTCAGGTGCAGGTCATCCAGTTCATGCAAATGTTTGCGTCTCAATTTCTTGACCTTTGCTGCCTATTTTTCCTGTTCTTTCTACCATGGAAAACAATAACACAGTTCTGTGCCTCTTAGATTGAATTTGAAAGTTTAGAGTTCTTCCCACTCATCATATTTCAGAGTTGGTCACATCAGTAAGAAGTACCATTTCTCTTCTTTGGCTCAGGAAAGATTTTCAGCTTTGCTGTGCTTGTATTTGCTATATTTACCATCAAATATGCAGAGTGTGTCCCATTTGGAAACTTGAGACACTGAACTATGTTGAAACTATTTTAATTACATCGTGCCCTCAGAAGAAAGAGTGCACTGAAATTGTGCTTTATTTATATGGTTCTTGGGTCTTCCAGCCAAAAGCAACTCATTCCGTTTTTGTTTCAAGGCATCTTTTCTTCCCCTCCTCCTTCCTAAAGTGGTTTTCAAGACTGCTGTGCTGGCCAGTCTTACCCTTTCTTTGACATGCTAGGAGCCCCAGCGCCCTGCCAATAAATAAATAGCAGTGGAAGTTGATTATATAGGGATAGACTGGCAAACACTGTACCCGTTTAGCTTGGAAAGCCCACATAGATAGACAGGCCTTTTCAACCCACTGAACCAGAGAACTCAAGTGGTACAGCGAGTGCTGGAATAAGTGGGTGGATATGTGCTGCTACCCTTGGAAGGCCTCTCCTTCTACTTCCTTTATGTTTCAATGATTGCCCACTTGGTGCGCTTGCCTTGGTTTGGTCAACAGTAGCTTTTGAAACTCCCAGCAGAGGACAGTAGCGTCTTTTAAAAGAAGTCGTCCGCTGCCCGCATGTCTCTTCACAGGATAATGAGGGCCTGCTGCCCCGCCGAAGGGAGAGATGAAGTTTGTTTTTACGAGGCCCCACCCAGGCCATCTCACCACCAACACCACAGTGAGGACTGGAGGAAGTTAGAACATGAATACTCACCATGGCTCACGTTCTGTATGCTGTATTTAAATATTTATCAGAATGTAGAAGCTCTGAATGGCACGAGGACAAAATAAGCTGAAGGTCCACATTTAAGTGCCTCATGTTTGAATTTCACGTTCCTCACAACAGACCTTGTTGTCTTAAAACTACAAGGCTGCCACATAAATATGAACTGGATGCATAAATTTGATTTACATTACCTGCATTTGTAAATGGAGAGAAGGGCATTTTCTATTTTATATAGGCAGAGGTGTTATTAGGATCGTGAAAACTTTGGTGTTTAATTCTGCCACAGAAATATTAAGATTTCATGATAATTGCATTATTATACAGTTATTTCAGAGCGAATTTAGAGGTGAGACACTGTTATGTCATAAGGCTTGGGTCAAGTGGCTGGCTTTATAAAATGTTGATGAATGAGTCAAATGCTAGATGGTATATTGATGGTCTCATTGCTAACAAACTATCTCTTTGACACTGTCCTTCACAGCAGCTTTTTAGCTCTGCTCCCTCCCTCCTGAAAAAAGGTTGCAGTCAGCATAAGCCAACACAAATGATTGAGACATTGATTCATTATTTTATATGTATGTATTTTGAGCATAAGTTACTGTACTTAAGAATATAATCACTTGTAAAGTTATGCCTTGGAAATGGTCGTGACAGACACATTTGAGAACCACTAAGCTAGACTAGTTAGTTAAAGACTTGTCCTCTTCACCAGCCTGATGTGGCACTTTCACATCCTGATTCACCTGCTGCTACACCAACAGCTGAAAACTCTTTCCTCCACCTCCTCTAGACTCATCTGCTCCTTGTTCCCTTCATCCTCCTTTTTCTTTTTGAAATGGCATTCCAGAAATTGACAATGAATAGTCCTGTAACCGCTTTCTCTTTCTCTTGAGAGAGGATGCAAAAGTAGCCTGCTTGTGTTTTTAGTCCTGGGCTATTTTTTTTCCCCCTAAATTTGAAGATCCATATTAACATCATCCATATCTGTAGTCCCAGATGTGCAGGCCTTATGACATCTATGGAAATGTGTTGATACATTTACTTTACGTTGAATTATAAGGTAGGGTGGCAGCTCTGCTGGCTAGATGAAAGTTCAGTTTGTGGTTGTTGGTGGGCAGAGATACCTACCAGAAACCACGGACTTCTCTAGCTTTAAAACAGGAAACAAAGATTTGTGGGATGGAGACAGACAGTTATTTTAAGAATAGTAGGTGAATTTAGACATTAAGAGAAATGTGTGCTGAAAGAAAGCAATGAAAACACATCAACTTATTGGTCCAGTTGAGCTTGCCAGAGGTGACAGCTACTCTTACACCACTCTCATTTGTAAATTTTCTTCTCCTCTCTCGTTCTTTCTCCGTGTGTGTGTTTATGTCTCTCTGCTTACTCAGGGTTTATCTCCCTCACTCTGTCTTTCCTGGTGGTGATATTTACCAAATGTCTGGGCAAAGGTTCAGCCTGTCCACAGGTCTGGATTAGATTTGCTCAGGGCTTAGAGCTCTGTTAGCACTCTTTGCTTTGAGACCACTAAAGCGGGTGAGGGATACAGAGGGAATTTCTTACAAAACTCCCTGGTCCTGTGGTTAGACGATGGAGGAGTTAGGGAATTCCCTACCGAACATATCCCTTCTGTCTTTGTATAAAACAATATCTCCATGATCACACAGTAGTAATTAGCTTTCAGAAAAGAGCATCTCAGGACAAACATTTTAAAACTGCTAAGTGATGAATCATACTGACAAACAGCTGTTCTCTTATTTCCCCCTGCCTTCTTTCACGCCCCCTCTCCATCTATTCCCATGCTTTTCTCCCTTTAATCCATTCTTGACTGTTCATCTTCCACCCGGATTCACCCCCTTCAGCCATCCAACTCAGTTGAAGGACCAAGTTGGTCCTGGTGGCCCTCAGCAAGCCCTGTCCCCAGCCCAGTTACCAGAAGAGGCAGAGTGCCTGACAGTTCCCAAGTACAAGAGAGACCTGGTGCAGAAGCTGAAGATTCTGCGACAGGAACTTTCTCAGCATCAACCTCAGGCAGGCCATTGCCGCATTGAGGTCAGCCGTGAGGAGATCTTTGAGGTAAGGAACAAAGCAGCACAGTTGAATGACGGAATCATTTTCATACAGAAAAATGCATACAATCAAGTAGTATGAAGCTTTTCATAACCTTCATGCTTCTTAGATTGCAAAATAAACACAAACACTGCCTTTCTTTGTGTCCACAGTTCATAAACTGTCTGAGCTTTTATTTCTCTGAACTGTACTGGACCGCAAATATTTACCTAAAAATAGTTGTCATATTTATAAACATGGCACTCCAACATAAAAATTTTGTGCGCTTCAAACAATAACAGAAAACATCTGAAGGACGTCTGAATGCAGCCACAGACGTGAACGTACAAATTGTTCCTAATAACCAAGAATTTACTGTGAATTTGTATAATGTGCATAAAGTGAATCAACTGGCATTGAAAGCATCACATGGTGACCTGAAAAATCTAGCCATGACTGTTGCCCACACATAAAAAAGAATGTGCTCGCAATGCTTGCAAACCCAAATCTTTGCATTTTACTGGAATTTTTCACTCCATTTACAATGTGCACCAGAAATAGCCCATGGCAGCACAGAACCAGTACTCAGAGCTACTTTATGATTTCCAGGGAAAAGCAGAACAGAACGGCCTTCACAACACCACAAAAAAAAAAAAAAACTATTCCTCTGTTCCTTTTTTTTCTCCTCCTCTGCCTCTCTTTTTTGTGCTCTCCCAATCATTTGTTCTACCAAGGCAAAGGCATTCTTTCTGGATGATTTCAGCAGCTAAAGAGAAATGGGGAGGGGGTGAGGAAAGGAGCTCAGGCAGCAGTGGCAAGTATTTGTAGCCAGACGTAACTTCATAACTACAAGCTGAGCGATGAAGAATATGACTTCATTTCCCTTTGACGTGACAGCTTAGGAAGAACGTTTGAGAAAGTGTTAAAACCTAAAGTACAGATCCACTTGAGGTTTTCGTGCAGTGTTGCTTTGACAGTGACGGCTCTTGGCATGCGTTTTCTACTACAAACTGATTATTGATCGCAGTGGCCCTCCTTCACATTTTAATCCGTCCATTGTTACACCTGTTTGCTTAAATCACATGTCAAGCTCAATTTCCATAAATCACTCAACCAGTCAACAGAAAGTGAACAAAAAAGGTGCCTAATCATCATAGCATTTAGTCGAGCCAAGAATAAAGAATTTTGATTACAGTTCTGCACGTAGGCTACTGCACAGCTTACTCACAGCAGCTCTGTTTACAAGCCTGATATGACAGCTACTGGTAGAATAGATCAAACTATGCTGCTCAAAAAAATTAAAGGAACACTTTGAAAACCCATCAATTCTCAATGGGAAAAAAAATCATGCTAGATATCTATACTGATATGGACTGGGTAATGTGTTAGGAATGAAAGGATCCCACATCTCCTAGCGTAACTGCCTGTCTACTGGAATCTCCTTCATGCTCTTGAGACTGTGCTGGGAGATGCAGCAATCCTTCTGGCAATGGGATGTACTGATGTGCCATCCTGGAGGTGTTGAACTACCTGTGCAACTATTCCTGTTTTGGGGGTTGTCTAATTGTTGTCCCTGTAGTACAGCTGTTGTTAATTATATTAACACCAAAGCAGCTGAAACTGAATAGCAACCCCCCTCTGCTACTTAACTGAGCAGATCATTATCCCAGAAGTTTAATTGACTTGATGCTACACTCTGATTACAGTGTTCCTTTATTTATTTATTTTTTTGGAACATTATAGATCTTGATATAGAAGCACAATAAATAAACCTAAGTCAATAAACTTTGCAGGTTTTCCAAAAATCTCTGACTGAGGCATTTCGTCTGGTGAAATTCTCGCTTTGAGATTTGGCTTGGAGAAATGTAATTTGCTGCTCACCTCTTCACTGAAACCTCTGCTCCCTTCCACAGCTTTTTATTTTCTTGTGGATACACAGGCCTCTTTACAATAATAATAATAATAATAATAATAATAAATTTTTATTATTATTACTAATACTAATGTTAATGTTATTATTATTATTATTATTATTATTAATAATAATAATAATAATAATAATAATAATAATAATAATAATAATACATTTTATTTGTAAGGGCCTTTCATGATACCCAAGGACATTTTACAGGGGTTAAAATGAAAGAAATCACATAAAGCACAAACAGAAACTAAAATGATCAAAGGAACTAAGGCGAGTATGCAATCTTGAACAGGTAAGTTTTGAGTCATGATGTGAAACTTGAAGAGAGTCAATATTGCAAAGGTCTGGTGGGAGAGAGTTCCACAGCTGGGGAGCAGAGTGGGAGAAAGCTCTATTCCCATGGTACTGAGGCAGGCAGAGGGCACAGTAAGGTGGATAGAGGAGGAAGAATGGAGGGTTCGGGAAGAGGAGGTGATGTGAAGAAGTTCAGCTAGATAAGTAGGGGCGAGGTTGTGGATGGCCTTGAATGCGTACAGGAGGATTTTGAAATGAATTCTGAATTGAACTGGGAGCCAGTGGATCTGCTGTAGGACTGGGGTAATGTGGTGAAATGAGAGGGTTTTGGTGATAATGCGAGCGGCTGAGTTTTGAAGCTTCTGGAGGGATTTGTGAGGGAGGCCAAATAAACGGGAGTTACAGTACTGATGCTTTACTGATGCTGTACAGACCCAAGCTACAGTAAGGCTTTCTAAAATTTATGGAGAGCCTGAAGTGATGTGCCAGCCAGAATAAAACCAGTATAAACCCAATATTTAGGAAAGGACCAGTAGCTGTGCTGTGTTTCATTCTATATGTAATTTTATTTTAATTTTAATATGCAATTATTTCTCTTAAACAAGAAATGCTGTGAGGGTGGTCCTTTTCTTAAGTTGATATTACTCATAAAGTTACTGAGGTCTGCTATTCTTGAATCATATTTTGTCCTTATTTTAGCACCTTTCAGAATTAGGGGCTTCTTTTTCTGTTTTAGAGACAAGAAATATTCTATCAAACTTGTAGTTCAGCTAAATAATGGTCTTTAAGGACTTTCCCCATACTGGGAAACTGGTAACTTAGCTTCACTATGACGTCCCGTAGTAATGTTTTGGAGACTTTGTACATAAATATTTTTGTTTGTGCAACCACGTGCTGTAGTTGGAGGGGTAGTTTAAGACTCTGTAACTTCAGTTTACAGAATTAGTGTTTGTAATGAATTGCATCTTGCAGCTGACTCAGTGCAGCCTGGATCTGTCATGCTTTCACAGCTGCAGCAGTGTCGTTGCTGCTGTGGCAGGAGATTGTTTACTGCAAGGTGGCCTTTGAGTCTCTGGACTCCAGTTAGAGGACAGGAAGATTATTGTTGCAAGGGTCTGTTGTGCAGGAGCAGTACAGTGATGGGAGAATCAGAAGAGAATTTATGGTTTAGTTTGTTGTTAAAAGCAATATTTTAATAGTAATATTTAATGTTAGTAGTAATATTATTTTTATAGCATTTTAGGACTTTCACACAGGAGTGCAGAGCTTTCTGTTGAATTCAGTGGTTCATGTTTTGAAAACTTCTAGTGGGAGGACAGCAAAAATTCTGTAATAGTTTAGCTCATTCCATCATCACCCAAACTATGAAGCACTAGGAGGAGGAAGATAAGAGAGATAAGATAAGATTAAGATAGTGTTTATTTGTCACATGCACAGTTATACACAGTACAATGCACAGTGAAATGTATTTTGTACCTGCAACCATATATACACACACATATAAATAAGAAGAATAAAAATTAAAAAAAAAGTAATTCACACTATACACTATACTCTATATACTATACACTATACACTCTTTTATAAATTATAATATTTACATTGTGCAATAATGGTCCAGTTAGGGCTCAGAGTTGAGCAGACGGATGGCTTGTGGGTAAAAACTCTTCTTCAACCTTTCAGTCTTAGCCCTCAGGCAGCGGTAACGCCGGCCTGATGGGAGCAGGGAGAAGAGAGAGTGTCCGGGGTGGCTGGGCTGTTTTAGGATCTTCATGGCCCTCAGCCTGCACTGCTTGGTGTAAATGTCCTGCAGGTTGGGGAGGGTGGTTCTGATGGTCCGTTCAGCTGAACGAACCACCCTTTTTAGGGCCATGAAGTCCTGCTTGGTGCAGTTTCCCATCCAGGTGGTGATGCTCCCACGCATGATGCTCTCGATGGTGCAGGTGTAAAAGTTCCTGAGCACCTTGAGTGGGAGCTTGAAGTCTCTCAGCCGCCTGAGGAGGTAGAGACGCTGTCTGGCCTTCTTCACAGTGATGTTTATGTGATGAGTCCAGGACAGGTCCTGTGAGATGGTCACTCCCAGGTATTTGAAAGTGTCCACTCTTTCCACCTCAGCACCACTGATGACAAGTGGATGGTAGTCCCTCTGCTGCTTCCTGCTGAAGTCCACGATCAGTTCCTTTGTTTTGCTGACATTGAGCAGGAGGTGGAGATATAACTAAGGTACATTTACAGCAATCTGCCTGACTGTTCAAACACACACTTGACAGGTCTACTTAAGTGGAAACCTGTAAACAAAAGGGCTTTCCTCCTGAATTCTTGCTAGAGATACAACTTGCGTTGTGTAATTTGTTGAATTCAAACATACACTTTCAACTTTTTGCTTTCCCTGCATGCAGTCAGGTGGAAGCCTCGTTTCTATCTGCAGTGGGGGGTAGCTTTCAGAGCCTGAAGTGGTCAAACTTACTGAACTTTGACCCTGGAGTGCCAGAGCGCTCACAGGCTGCAGTGCACTCTGCTTGGCACAGTGACAGACTGCACAGGTTGTTCTGGTTTATTCCTGCAGTTTTATTTTCATGCTTTATGACTATCTCTGAAGGTGTATGTTGGTTCCTTTACCGTCTTTGGTTTGTTTGCACAGCATGTAATACACTTAGCCAACCAAAGTTGCAAAGTTTATTATTTTTCCAGTAAGTAAAGGTAGCAGCACCACTGGTCAAGTCATATTGGAGAAAAATGTGATATTGAAGCGTATCTTGTTTTATTAACCTGCAATATTATATTTGCTGAATCGTAGGAGTCATACCGGCAGGTGATGAAGATGCGCCCAAAAGATCTTTGGAAGAGACTTATGATCAAATTCAGAGGAGAAGAGGGACTGGATTATGGCGGAGTAGCTCGGTAATATGTCCAATGCTTTTTATTTTCCTGTGCTTTAAATATCAGCAAGCATGCATTTAAGCTTGTTAGTGTTATTTTGTATTCTATTTTCACACTGAATCCATATTTGTGCATTAGGGAGTGGTTGTACCTGCTGTCCCATGAGATGTTGAACCCCTACTATGGCCTCTTCCAGTACTCCAGAGATGATATCTACACTCTGCAAATTAACCCAGACTCTGCTGTCAACCCAGTAGGAATTATTTGGTTTAATAGACTTTGATAAGATCACTGTATTGCCAAATGTATTCACTCACCCATCCAAATCACTAAATTCAGGTGTTCCAGTCACTTTCATGGCCACAGGTGTATAAAACCAAGTACCTAGGCATGCAGACTCCCTCCCTCCCTCAGGAGCTCAGTGAATTCCAGTGTGGTATCGTTACAGGATGCCACCTGTGCAACAAGTCAAACCATGAAATTTCCTCACTACTAAATATTCCACAGTCAACTGTTAGTGGTATTATAACAAAGCAGAAGCAATTGGGAATGACAGCAAATCAGTCATGAAGTGGTAGGCCATGTAAAATGATGTCAGCGCATGCTGAGGTGCACGATGTGCAGAGGCCGCCAACTTTCTACAGTCAATCGCTACAGACCTCCAAATTTCATGTGGCCTTTAGATTACCTCAAGAACAGTGTGTAGAGAGATTCATGGAATGGCAGATCTTGGATGATCAGCTGCATCCAGGTTTTACATCACCAAGCGCAATGCAATATGTTGGATGTAGTGGTGTAAAACGCACTGCCACCGGACTCTGGAGCAGTGTTCTCTGGAGTGACAAATCACGCTTCTCCATCTGGCAACATTTTGGACAGTTTCATGGTCCCAGCACTGTGGGAATAGTTTGGGGATGGCCCCTTCCTGTTCCACTCTAACTGCACACCAGTGCACAAAGCAAGGACCATAAAGACATGGATGAGCGAGTTTGGTGTGGAAGAACTTGACTGGCCTGCACACAGAGTCCTGACCTCAACCCAACAGAACCTTTGGGATGAATTAGAGTGGAGACTGCAAGCCAGACCTTCTTGTCCAACATCAGTCTGACCCCACAAATGTGCTTCTGGAAGACTGGTCAAAAATTCCCATAAACACTCCTAAACCTTGTGGAAAGCCTTCCCAGAAGAGCTAAAGCTGTTATAGCTACAAAGGGTGTGCCGACATCATATTAAACCCTAAGGATTAAGAATGGGATGTCACTCGAGTTCATATGTGTGTGAAGGCAGATGAGCAAATACTTTTGGCAATATAGTGTGTGATATAGTGTGATTATGTATGTAAACCACCAATCACTGGAGACAAACGTGAAATGGGTTGTTAGGATATCTACACTGATTGTGGCAGGACAACTTCAGCTTTAAATGTTCAAGCTTAATTTGGGTAACGTTTTTTAAATGCTTGCCAGGTTTGACATATGTATTTAATGTGGATGTAAAACGCTAATAAAAGATTAGTTAAAATTAATCGTTAAATAATTGTCAAAATTCTCTAGTCTTATACCTTTGTTTTGGTAAATTGTTTTTCTGCTATGTATTTGGATGCAAAGTAGCAAATGATTTCCTCTCCTGAGTATACATCATTGGTATCAGCTTAGTGTTAAAAACTTAAACTGATGTGATAAGCTATGAAATAAAATTCTGTTTGTTAATATAACCTTTTTCAATCTGCAGGAGCACCTGTCATACTTCCACTTTGTGGGTCGCATCATGGGCATGGCAGTGTTTCACGGCCACTACATTGACGGAGGCTTCACTCTGCCCTTCTACAAACAGCTGCTAGGAAAACCGATCACGCTGGACGATATGGAATCTGTTGATCCTGACCTACACAACAGCCTCGTCTGGATTTTGTGAGATCCATTATGTTCATTTAATTTTATTTGTTTTCTAAATGCTCTACAATGGCAACCCAAAGTTGAGAGCATCGTAAGATCCAAGAGTTTTTCTTTTAAAGCATACGCAACAAAATAAAACTAATTTTACAGATACTTTGACATAAAAAAATATATTAAAGATATTTCTCCCAGGTGTTTCATGCATGCAGAAAACTCAGAGCAAATGTACTTAAGAACCACACACAATCCAAACCACAATCCAAACCTGTCCTCACCCAGTCTCATGACTGCAGCGTCCCCTGCTGCCAGATGGACTGAACATCAGATCTCGAAAATGAACAACCTTGCAGATTTAGTCCTTCACTTGCAGCTTTTTTAAAAGTACATTGATGGTGTATCATGTGTCAGTTTTAGCCTGATTAGTGCAAAAACTGCATTTTATTTTTTTGGTTTTTGGCTGATGCAGTCATGTCGGTTTAGTAGTATTTCTCGCTGAGACATCATTGAGCATGTGAAGGTGAATATTGGGGGAAAATACTTTGCAGTGCTTACATGACAGGACAAAATGTGATGATGATGACTGTAAAAATACCACCGTCTCTTCTTTAATCCTGGAAAAATAAAGAGAGGAAAACAGAATCAATGAGTTGGTACTCATCACTACATCCTTTATTTTTGCTTACTTTCCACTCAGGGACAATGATATCACTGGCGTCCTGGACCACACTTTCTGTGTGGAGCACAATGCTTATGGAGAAATCATCCCACATGAACTCAAGCCCAATGGGAAGAGTATCCCTGTGACAGAAGACACCAAGAAAGAATATGTCCGGTATGGACAATGTGCAGCATGCAGCCAAGTTTAATTTGAACCCACATAAGCTCACCCTATTTACACTTTTCTGCACTATTGTTGTTAATACAGTGTCAAATGGTGGCTCTGTATCTCCTGTCACGGTGTGATAAATTCAACATACACTCCTCTGTGTTTCCTCTTTGCTCTCTGCAGGTTGTATGTGAACTGGCGTTTTCTTCATGGCATTGAAGCTCAGTTTCTGGCCCTGCAGAAGGGTTTCAATGAGGTTATCCCACAGCATCTGCTCAAAGCCTTTGACGAGAAGGAATTAGAGGTACTGTAGATGACAGAGCCATCTAGTTACAGTGGTATCTCTTCTTTAAAAAAAATATACACAAATATCATCATGTATGATTAAATTGATGGGATTAATGCTCTTTCAGGTATTGTAAAAAAATTTCCACAATGACCTAAAAGTTTCTCTCCTTGCAGTTAATTGTGTGTGGCCTGGGAAAGATCGATATTGCTGACTGGAAGGCCAACACCCGTCTGAAGCATTGCACCCCTGACAGCAACATTGTCAAGTGGTTTTGGAAAGCTGTGGAGTCATTTGACGAGGAGAGGAGGGCCCGGTTACTGCAGTTTGTTACTGGCTCATCCAGAGTCCCACTGCAAGGCTTCAAGGCTTTACAGGGTACTTAACCTGACTAAGTCTGTGTTCCCATCGGTTCTCTACTTGCAGTTCTAAAGATTTTCTAGGTCAATTTTT
Source organism: Archocentrus centrarchus (assembly GCF_007364275.1). Lineage (NCBI taxonomy): Eukaryota > Metazoa > Chordata > Actinopteri > Cichliformes > Cichlidae > Archocentrus > Archocentrus centrarchus. The sequence continues at coordinate 26,957,699 of NC_044346.1, read as the reverse complement.
GGAGAGTAGAATCCCAGTTTTTGTTTTAGGTTCCTGTAGTCTTTGAGTCGTGATATTACTTTCTGCCCACACTACAAATGAGTATCTCCTTCAGTTTTCTTTTTAATTTTAACTAAAGTAATGATGTGATTTTTTTTTTTTGGACAACAAAGAATACAGAAAAACACGACCAAATTAAAAAGGAAGCAGGACTTTATTAGCAGTGATGTGGTGAGTAACTTATTAAAGTGGGCCCATCACGCTCAGTTGCAGCTCCATATGTTTATGTATTCTTGGACTCTATTAGAGTAATTACATATGAGTCACGGTTCAAAATAACCCTTATTTGTCTTCTGTTGGGCTTCAGTGCAGCCACTCAATTCCTCTGCTGTCTCAAACAAGTTGTTTTATCTGCTCTCCCTTTAAGCCAGCTTTCTTCTGATTGACTGACCCTCACAAACATGAGTTGGGAGGGGTGACTGTGTTTACTGCCATACCTGCATGCCTGTTGTGACCATAAGGTCATCCCCTTTTTAATCTAAGAATTTAGGGGAAAATGCTGAAATCAGGTGTTCATAGCAGTCTGAATCCTGAGCGTGTTTACACTTGTGTACTTAGTATTTGAAACTTGTATAAACTGAACATCCACCACTGTGTCAGTTTAAGGAAAACCATAATAGGTTCACTTTAACAGCAGGATGGTGCCAAACTGGAGCTGATGGATTCTGTTTGTGCGCTGATTGCAGGTGCTGCAGGGCCCAGACTCTTCACCATCCATCAGATTGATGCCAACACCAATAACCTGCCCAAAGCCCATACCTGGTATGTGTGACGTATATCTGCAGAAACAATACTTGCACATATTTAACAGGAACAAAAAATCTTTGATAATTTTAGGAATACAAAATAATCCTTTAAATGATTCTGGCACATGTCAAAATGCTCCTATGTGTCAAAAGGCCTGTCCCTGGGATTCAGTCTGTTTTTCCTCTTTCTCCAGCTTTAACCGGATTGACATTCCGCCCTATGAGAGCTATGACAAGCTATACGACAAGCTACTGACAGCGATCGAGGAGACGTGTGGCTTTGCGGTGGAATGAGAGCCAGTTTGGAGTGTATGAACATGTGTAACTGTGCAGGACTATAGCGGACTACTTTTGTCACTGTGACGTGCCGACAGATTCACTTTGAGTGTGCGTCCAGGCTACAGTCTTCCTCTTCTCTCACCACTGTCCACATTCTTCCCTTATCGATACGTTTGAACAGCTGCTATGGAGTCCTCCCTGTCATTGTCAGCATCTTAAAAAATTCTTTGTTTGAAAAATTCCTCCCAGATATTTAGCAGCCATTATACTTCTTTGTTTGTTTTGCTGTTTTTTACTGACTGATCCATGTCATGCTACTGAATCTTTGACACTGCAGGTAGCCACACACACACACACACACACACACCCCTTAGGTGCCACCTTAATCTCAACAGATAACACCTTCCGATTCTCCTGGAGCTGGTGCACTTGATCTTGTAGGAGTGCCACGAATTGATCCTACCTCGGTGTACTGCGTCGATATCGATAGGGTTTCCATTTCAGAATGCTACATGTTCATAATTAGTTTGATTTTCACACCAGCAGTCATTTCGTAACTGTTAAGTCATGTCACATCTGAGCAGTGAGCATGTCATTTTGAAGTGGAACTCATCACGACTGAGTCGTGTGTCGGTCCCGTGTTTTGTGGCGTTTTGAGGGATGGACTCTGGTGACGAAGAATTTTCAGTAATCTTTTCTCCGTAAATCACTGCAGTGTAGCCACAGTTCGTGTAAGTACGTATGTTTCTGCATGTGTCCAAGTAAAAAGTAGACACGTCGTAGCTGCCCTTAATTTCCTCACCGAATCCAGTTCATCTTCCTTTTCCCTCTCGTTCACACATTTGTCTCGAGCAGCATGTCTGTTTCTTTTCTTTCTTTTTTTTTCTTTTTTTTTATATCCAGGCAAGCTTGCCTCAACCCACTTAATGTCAAAACATATGTGAAAAGAGCACAGGTGTCCACGGTATGAGGCTCGACAAAAAGCTGTTCAGGGCAGTTTTCTGATTTCAGTCACATCATCAGTTTAAACAGGCAGAAGTTTTTCTCTCTCTATCTCTTGTCACTTTAGAGCACTTTACAAACTGAGCAGTAATAGCAGGAGTGCTTTCTTCACATTAGATTCAGATATATGTTTCATTTGCTATACAACTACATTTGAAATATTCAGAGTAAAAAGTATCTATACACCTGTAATTTTTAAGTATATATGTACAAATACATAGTTATTTTGTATATTGTTGCTTGTTCTTTCTGTTCAGTTTAAATGCAAGCATGTTGATGTCTGTCACAGACCTCTTTGCATTCTCAGGTGAAGTTGTCCTTTTTCTTTTTTTTTTTTTATTTTACATTAGGCTAGTATGTGAGGAGGGGATAAAACTGTATACAGGGGCCCTTTCTGTAAACCTTTAAAACTTAGCAGTTTAAAGTGACATTTTCTTTTGCTCTTTCACTGTCACTTCTTAACAAAAATACCTTCTCACAGGAGACCACATTTGCTGCTCTGGAGGTCTGCTAGCACAGACAGCGATGTTTTTTCACATGTAGGGGGACAACTTTCAGCTTGACAACGTTAATTTTGTTTTCAATCAAAGACTCTGCTGGTGCTGTTGGTAACTTGAGATCTTAAGAGCTGCAAATGCTGAAGGTTGACTGCTGCTGATCTCCGGGGGTGCTACATGGTGAAAATGTTTAACCAAAATGAAAAGTCACAGAAAACTAGAGAGGCGAACAGCAAAGCCTCCATCCAAAAAATAAAAACACTGCATGAATGGATGCTTGAGATTAAAGCCTATTTAATTGTTCCTCTTAGAAAACTTTTTAACTTGGAAAGAATCTAATAAATGTTCTTTTTTTTTTTTTTTTTAATATGTACTCTGCATTTATTTGCAGGTATCCCTCACATCATAAACCGTTTTTTTTTCCTTTTGTTCAGCATGAGACAAAACAAATAAAAGTGAGTGCATTGAAAACATGGTTTTTGTCCAGTCATAGAGATATTTGATTTTACCTTTAAAAACTTTACTCAGATCTGGAAAATAAATGCATTACAAGGGTTATTTTTTTTTCTTTGCACACATTATGCATACTTGGACTCCCAAGTTATAATCCAAAACTTCCTTCTATTTACCAAATAGTTATTGGACTAAATATTTTTCTTTATTAGATGACATATATAGACTCACGTGTGTTTGTCCAGAGTACACAGTCCACTTCTGCTCTTTGTTGCTGCCTTTAGTTTTTCAGACGGTTTAGTCTTCCGTACAAAAATTGTTGGCTCCGAGCGCTTCCAGATGAGGGGAAAGTCACCCCCCACCCCTGTTAAGCAGCCAAATTGATCAGACAGTCTCAACAATTTTACAGATAAACGATCTTTTGAAGCAACATCTGCAATACAAAAAGCTCAAAACTTAAATCTGGTTCGGGTCAAAACTGTGCACTTGAAAGAGCAACTGGTTACAAACCACAAGTTATTTAGTGTTCAGCAGACTCTCCCCTTTAATTCCTCTGTGTGTGAGTGGGTTAATGACTTTTGATGGAAATCAGTACAAAACAAATCCTTTTTTTAAAAAAACAAAACAAAAAACTGCACCATTTTTTCCTTTTGAATTCTGTTTTTGTATTTATTATTACAGTATATGTTTGCATAGTTTTTAACATCAGCTGCTCTGTGAGTTTGTAACTGACACCTGTACATAAAGACAATAAAGAAGCAAAGTCATAAACTTCTTGTACCCTTGCAGAAGGCTGAGCAATAAAACTGTGCTGTTTGGACCTAACAGCATTATGTTTTATAGAATCATGTGTTACTGTCTTTTTTTTTTTTTTTGCTGCTGCAACATTATGATTGTTTTGCTGGGTTGAGTAGTCAGGAGGAACTGAAATCTTCTACTCTAAGTTGGCAAAATATTTAATCAGAATTCATTGAAGTGTATAAAATTAGCCTAGGAGACACTGGGCATGATTTTAAGACTCATGAGCCCCGTTCCCCCATGCATATGTATTTCTTGAAAAGTGTAAAGATTATTTTATCTAAGTGTTCTGCAGAGTGGTGATTCAAGAATTTAGACACTCTAAGTAAAAGTCATAATCCTACTTAAGTAGTTACTTCCAAGGTTTTTGCATTAAGATATACATAAAGTAAATGTACACTGCTCCAAACATTTAAAGGAACACTTTGAAAACACAGAGGTGCAACCTGACAGGATTGGATGGAGCAAAACATAATGTCCCAGAGGTGTTCTATTGGATTTAGGTCAGGTGAGCATGGGAGCCAGACCAGTAAGTAGTATCAATTCCTTCATCCTTCAGGAACTGCCTGCATACTGTCACCACATGAGGCCGGGCATTATTATTCACCAGGAGGAGCCCAGGATCCACTGTGTCAGTGTAGGGTCTGGGATTGAGTCCAAGGATTTCAGCCTGATAGGTAATTGCAGTCAGGGTACTGTTGCCTAGCTTGTAGAGGTCTGTGTACCCTCAGGTCACCCACACTATTAAGTCTGTTTCTGATTGTTTGGTTAGAGACATTCACGCCAGTGTTCTGCTAGAGGTTATTTTGTGGGGCTCTGGCAGTGCTCATCCTGTTCCTCCCTTCACAAAAGTACCTTCTACAGCTCTGTCCAGCTCTCAGTAACTACCTGTCTCCTGGAATCTCTTAAAGGGGACATATCATACAAAATCCACTTTTTTTTTTTTAGCTCTTAAATTACTTTTTTTGTGTACTTTGAGTGTCTGAGTGCAGGAAATTTAAATGTATTCTCTCCCGGTGCTGCGTAGATAGCTTTATATTCTTTTTGGGTCATATTTTTCAGTCTGTTCAGTTTTCTCTATTCTGTTACGTCACAGTATTTCCTGTGGAACTGCTAAACAAGGGCATGGACTTCCGGCTAACAATCTCGTGAATCCTCCATTTTTTTTAAAAAAAAAAATTTTTTTTTTTTCGCAGCGATTTTGTAGTCCAGTTCAGTAATGCCGAAGTTGCAAGCAGACAAGTCAAAATGTTCGGTTGTTGGGTGTATTAACCCACACGATTCCTTACATCGCCCCCCGGCATCAGAGCATATTCGAAGTGAATGGTTAAATTTTATTTTTTTCGGAAATGTACCCACATCAGTGAGGAAAGTGTTCCGTGTTTGCGCGAAACACTTCAAGGACGAGTGCTTCAGCAACCTCCGCCAGTATCAAGAGGGATTTGCCGAAAGACTTCATCTGATTGAGGGGTCAGTTCCTTCTCTCTACAGAAACCACGGACACAGCAAAGCGGTAAGCTCTAAATAACACTAAAATGGCAACAAACTTTATTTTAAACATTAATTTTGTGTGTTGATATGACGTCCTGGCCATTGTTTTGATAGCAGTAGCATTGTGCCTTCTGCTTCTGTTAGTGCTGTGTGCTAGCTTTTAGCTCCTTGAGGATATAAGTGTACTGCATGTTTTGAATAACATTATTTGGCTTTGTGTTTGCCGTTTTTGTCCTGGGATTCAGTCACGTTCTTGACGCTCGCGTTAGCTAACTCCTTAACTATGTCGAGGCTTTGTTTACATCATTCATATGTGAATAAAAAGCTCCTCTGCCGGTACCTAATCGTATCCCTGTTATCAAACTACATTAATGGCCGAACGGGGTAGAGTGGAACGCTCTGCGACCTGGAGGGGGCGGGGCGTGAAATGTCTCATTCACATTTAAAGAGACCGCACCAAAACGAGCTGCTCTAAGACGCACGTTAAGAGAGGGGTCTGTGGAGCTACAATAACGAGGAATTCAGACCAAAGCATTGCAGTTCTACTTTATATAGACCACAAGTCAATGATTTACATGTGAAAAGGAAGGATTTAAAAGTATGATATGTCTATTTTAATGGAAAAACCAATATTGTACTCATCTATATGTACATTAGTATGTTCCAACAAAATGACATTCTTATAACTTATAATAGAATTAACGCATTAAAAAAAAAAAAAATACAGAGGACCAGGCACCGGTTTGTGGAAGCCGCCACCTTGAATGCAGAGACTGCCCACATACGTAGCGCGGAGAGGCGGAGTTAAAGACCCGCAGGCTTTTCTAATTAGTGTCTGCACCTTCAGAGTCAAAATATGAAGGATCATATGTATTTTTCATCATCTCAGAATGGGTTCCCTTCATCAAAGAAGCAAAAACGCGAAGGAAAGAAACAACGTAACTGGCGTCAGGATAAAACCACAGTCAAAATTGGCACAGTAGCCTTTCCCGGATGGAAGGAGTTGCGGAGAGAGAAGGATTTTAAAAGTGACGCCGAAGTTGCCAGCTTTCTGCTCAACAGGTAATTCAACCTAACAGAAAAAAAATTATTTAACCTTTTTTTTTTTTAAAAAAGTGCTTTTTGGTGGCTTGAATCTGCTGGGTAAGAAAACAATTCAGTTTAGTTGCACATCAATATTTGTTTCACTGCCACCAGGGATGAATTTTTCCATCACAAAGAGGAAGTACGCCAGCAAACAAATTAAGTAGTTAGCCTGTCCTTAGGGGAGCATAGCAGATATACAAACTGTTTCAACACAACCACACAAAGGGGAAAAATAAAATTTTGGGGTTTTTGGAAGCAAAGAAAGCGAAGAGATGGGATAAGCTGAGAGTCAACCTGGAGAAAGTGTTTAAAAACTATTTAAGCATAAAAATTCAAAACCATAAATAATACAGCTTCCTCCCCTGCACCAAAGAATAAAACGGTTAAATGTGGATTATTAAACATTAGGTCTGTCTCTTCCAAGTCCCTGTTAGTAAATGATTTAATAATTGATCAACATATTGATTTATTCTGCCTTACAGAAACCTGGTTACAGCAGGATGAATATGTTAGTTTAAATGAATCAACACCCCCGAGTCACAGTAACTGATAGAATGCTCAGAGTACAGGTCGAGGAGGAGGATTAGCTGCAATCTTCCATTCCAGCTTATTAATTAATCAAAGACCCAGACAAAGTTTTCATTCTTTTGAAAGCCTGACTCTTAGTCTTGTCCATCCTAATTGGGAAAATCAAAAACCTGTTTTATTTATTATCTATCGTCCACCTGGTCCTTACTCAGAGTTTCTGTCTGATTTCTCAGACTTTTTATCTGGTTTAACATCCATGTAGATGCTGAGAATGACAGCCCCAAAACTGCATTTAATCTATTATTAGATTCAATTGGCTTCTCTCAAAATGTAAAGGAGCCCACCCACCACTTTAATCATACTCTGGATCTTGTCCTGACATATGGCATAGAAACTGAAGACCTAACAGTATTCCCTGAAAGCCCCCTCCTGTCTGATCATTTCTTAGTAACATTTACATTTACTTTAATGGATTACACAGCAGTGGGGAATAAATTTTATTACAGTAGAAGTCTTTCTGAAAGTGCTGTAACTAAGTTTAAGGATCGAATTCCTTCATTGTTATGCTCTTCAGTGCCATGTGCCAACACAGTGCAGAGCAGCTACCTAAACTCTGCTCCCAGTGAGGTCGATTATCTCGTCAATAGTTTTACATCCTCACTGCGTGTGACTTTGGATACTGTGGCTCCTCTGAAAAGGAAAGCTTCAAATCAGAAGTGCCTGACTCCGTGGTATAATACGCAAACGCACAGCTTAAAGCAGATAACCCGTAAGCTGGAGAGGGAATGGCGTCTCACTAAATTAGAAGATGCTCAGCTTTATGCTAAAGTAGAGACCACTCTCCTTCTGTGTGTCCTCGTGCTGCTTGTTTCCATGTAAATGAATTGCCTTGTTTTATGACTAGTTATCGTCAGACCACATCAGCAAGTCGATCTGAACTGCCGAGCCTCAAAGAAAGCTCATCTGCTGAATCCCGGTAAGAAGGTCTGTGTGCAAATGTTATAATATAAAGTATTATTGTAAATAAACATTCAAATTGTTTCTTTTCCTTTTTTATTTCCTTCATTTCGTTTTGAAAGTGAAAAAGCTGGAACATGGGTATGTTTACCGCCACCTTACATCACCCTTTCTTTTAACAAAACTCTGCTGCCAGCTCATCAACTGCAGAGCTTTTCCATGCTTTTGTGTCCACAATCCAGACTGTTTTGAAACGTGCTGCTGGCAATTTTTTTTTTTTGTTTGTTTCCAAAAAACAAAACTTCGCAGTTTCAACATTTAAAGAATTTTCAGATTATTTCTTCCTGTTTTTTACATTTCACAGCATCTCAATTTTTTTGGACACAAGGTTGTGTGATGAATACGTGTTTTTAAAAAAAAAAAAAAGTTTAAAAAGGAAAAACCAAATAACACAAGGTTGAATTCCTGGCTTCTTTTTTTTTTTTCCCCCCTTTATTGTTGTCTGTTCAGTCAAAGTGTGTGCCGTGAAGATCAATTTGGGATGAGTTTATCAAATGAAGCTGAAAAGGAAAAAGATTCTTCTATCCAGTCAACGAGAAATGGAAAGGTAAAAATGACTGTGTGGTCCCTCGTGTTGAACAGCCACAATTTGCTTATCAATCCATTTTTGCAACTTTTCTGTCCAAAACAATCAAAAATTGTTTTGTAGCATGGTAATATGAACATTTTTGAATTTTTGGACCATTACGGAAACAAAACAATCAAACTAAACTTGGAATGAGCTTTAAAAAAAAAAAAAAAAAAAGATTATCAAGTACATTGCATCAAAGCCGAACTGACTTTGGTCAAAACACAGCTGTTTTTCTTTTATTGTCTTTGCACTATAAATCAGACTTCTGCCTAACTGCTCTGCTGACAGGTTCCTTGTCTTATATTTTCAGGAGCTGAGGAAAAAAGATGCAAGCAAAAATGAAGAAAATGGAGGTGAGAAGTTTTCACTTTAGCCCCCCCCCCCCCCCAAAAAAAAGCAAAATGCATTATTTCAAGTGTAACTTATGTAAAATCTACAAACAGCTCAAGAAGATGGAAACAGAAAATTCAGGACCTCATTAAGTGTGGGAGATGGACGCCATCTGGTTGACTTGGGAAGGTATGCTGCTGTGAGGCTCCATCAGCAGGTTTTTGTTCATTTTTCCAACACGTGTGTTCCTCAGATGTATTACTGTATCATCTTTCGCGACTTCCAGAGACATGATTTCTGTAGTCTGTTTACAGACATCAGAGCCTTCATATAGTTAACTGCTGCATGTTTTCGGACCCCTTCAGTTCATCAGAGATCATTGTGGATGAAGAGTGCATCCTCCAGCTGCTCGAGTCATGCCGAGAATGCAGCAGACAGTGTACAGTGAGGAAAGCGGTCAAAGGACTGAAGCTGGTTGTTTACCAGGAGTGCGGTTTCTGCAAGAGCCGCTGTAAGTGGACCAACCTGCCGGATGATGATGATGACAAAGACGATGGTTATTTCCAGATTGATGGGAAAGAGTCAGCAAATAAACGGAGCACAGCAGTATCACCAAGAAGTAGCACTAGCTGAGGAGATGTCATGGATGATATTAATCTGAGAGGACTGTCACTGCACTGGAGCAAGAATATGATTCACAGTGGATGAAGCATCTCATTGTGGAGCTACCAATCAAAAAAAAAAAAAACACCTGATACAGGTGGGAGAGTGGTTGGATAAGCTTAACATAGCTGGTGTGTAATTCTGTGTGGTGGCACACACCACACAGAATTACTGACACTCATTCTCAGCTAGATCGTCTGCAGCTTACCACAGGTTCATGTTTAAAACTCACTTGATCTTATTCCTTGTTAAACGTCTGTGGACTTTAACATAGTGTTTGGGTTTGTTTCTGCAAATTCACACTGACAACAGTTGATGGATAAGAAGATTCCCTGAAGAAAGGTGGACTGTGCTCTCGATACAATTTCTTGTGAAAAATGCTCTTTTCAGCATCTTCTGCTCCTCTTCCAATTTTGTAACTTAAGATATTTGCTAAGGAAAAGACTGTAGACACTGTTTTAAAAGATGTTTCAAATTGTTGTGTTTTTTATTTTGTTACTGATTACACTCTCTGCCTCGGTTACTCTGTGGTCTCAGTGACCTGACTGGTTTTAAGGCTACCCAGCAAGTTAAAAAATTAAACCACTTCCCTCTCCTTCCATTTAAATAGCCAAATTTGGCAATGGCTACAAGTAATAGTTTGTCCTCTGAAAGGTGATTTGAAGTGTCTGCTGCCTGGTTGCCCATTAGTGGCATTGCTCTCTCTGACCTGGGATGCCATGCTTCTTGAGAAGTCAACCTTTGCATAATGACATGCAGTCATTATGCAAACTAAAAACAGGCAGAAAGGAGATACTCTACACACTCACAGCTTTTACACAAGCAACCACATTCACACAGCACTTAATTCTATGCTTTTACCTCTGACACTCACACATGGATGAGGCCTAGCAGACTCCACATCACAATGTGGCCATTACCCGGGTGGATGACTCATTAATAAAAACAGTTGTTATGAAGGGGCAAACTAAGGTTAAGCCTTGTTTTGTTTTTTTAAAACCAGACTGTAAACATGATTTTTAATGCTGTAATGTTGGATATCGTAAACATGGGGATTGCCTCCCTTTTGTAACCAGCCAATGGGAGTAGGAATTGCAGTGTTTCCCATTTCCATGCTGGCATTATTTTCCAAGTCCAGAGGTTTCAAATTACTAGGTGACTTAGTCTGCCTCCTGAGCCACAGCAGACCCTTACCTGCTTTAGATTTGTAATGTAAGGTAAAGCTATATAGTTATAAGATTTTTATTGATAATTATGGTCAGTTTTACCTCAGATTTAAAAGTGAAGCTTTTGTCCTTCATGTTATATTCATGAGGTACAATTTCTGATCATTTGGTCAAGTACATTAGGCATCAACATCTTAGTCAAGAAAAAGGGTGAGCTCACACATTTAATACGTGTTGACAGCCAACTTGTGTGCTTATAGATACAATGCACAATGTCAGTAGACAGTGTTGGGAGAAACCTTTGTGCACCAGTCCAAAGCGCTCAAATTCAGCTGAGGTTAAAAAAACAAAACAAAAAAACAATCACAATGGTGCTGAGGAAAAGAAGGCGTCAAAGACTGATTATCGTCACCCTGGTGATTAGAAAGTAAATCAGGTTAATTTAAAAACTGAACATTAAAGTTAAAAAATAAATAATCCACTGGCATGGTTAAAATATTAAGGAAGACCTCGCACATAAAAGGTAAAATGTTAAGTCTTGTGACATTCATACTTAACTTTGCATCTGTGGTCCTTATTTGGCAAGAGGAAGAACATTTTGCTAGTTTTTTTTTTTGCTACATTAACAACACAAAGACTGCACAGTGAAGGAGTTAAAACATTCTTAGTTATCAAGTATTAAAAACCCACAGAGGAAGGGGACTTGGTCCAAGGTGTCTTAAGATCAGCAGCTGAGGTGAGAGGAAGAGCTAGCCAAACTAGCCAATAGCTACATTTAGTCAGAGTGTGTTCAGTTCATCAGTAATCTATAATCAGTACTTGTACAAGTTCTTGCAAAGTGAGTTTCCTTTTCCTGTGCAAATCTCTGAAGGAGGATACTTGAGGAGATCGTACTGTTCATGCATCAGGTTCTCGTACCATTGTTGCAAACAGCAGGAAGTCTCTTGTAGCATTATCCTTTGATACAAACCAGCACCACGTGGCACTTAAACCGGAGTCTTCCTCAGTCAGTGCAGATAGCTAGTGTTGTACTGGAAGGAAGCCATCCGAACCCGATTACGCAGCCTCTGGATCTCCAGCTCCTGGAAGTAGTCGTCCTCATTGTTCTGGATGATGATCTGCTGCAGTTCACCGATTTCACGCTCCATCCTGGAACGCAGCTCTCGCTTCATCTTCAGCAGAGCCTGGGAAAAAAGGGAATTGTAAATGTTTAAGTTTCTTAAATGATTATTTGTGTTTTCTGGTCTATAAACTATGTACATGTCATCTGTCTGTGGTTTTCATGACTGCAGTACAACAGCAAAGCACTGTGGTTTACAAGCTTTTCAAAGAGTATTCTGGACCGCAAATTCAGTGTCATATTTAGTTTTGATATGCACAAGAAAAGCTATGAATTCACAAAAAGGTTTTCACTTGTTCAAGGTAAAAAAAAAAACCCCTCCAGTTTGGCTGAATTCATAGAACCAATTCAATCTAATAAATCGCATGGATGGGTGTTCTGTTAACTGTAATCATCACATAAAACCCCCCACTCAGCAGTCCCCATCTGTCAGCATTCAGAAAGTCTGAAGTTTGAAGCAGACTATATGTCTTGAGATTCAGGTCCACTCTGGAATTTTACACCAGGGCTCCAGTTCTATCCTCATCCTGAAAACCTCACACCAAAATAATTCCAAAGAGCCACATATCCTTCAGTATGTATCTTGCTAACTTGTCTGTGATGGGCTTTTTTTGAGTTGGCAAAAGGCCTGCTGAGGTTGTGAGAATAGGCTGTCCAAAAACAGAAAAGAGAGAGAAAAAAAAAAAGTCATATAGTTGATGCTGCTGCTGGCAAACAGAATGAGATGGCTTTTAAAAAACTTGAAACAGTCTGCATCAGCTTGTAAATTTGCCATTCGTAAGTTTAGATTGCTGTGTGACTACTGCACTATGAGATGCTCTGCCTACAGAGCATGCAGGTGAGTTTAAAGAGTGCCCTCTGCTGGACTACATGACAAATTACATTAATTTGTAAAAACTAAACACATGGTGGTTAGCACTGCTGCCTCACAGCTAGGATGACATCTAGGTCTGCATTTGAATCCACCTTGGCCCAGGCCTCTCTGTGTGGAGTTTGCATGTTCTCCCCGTGTCTGAGTGGGTTTTCTCCGGGTACTCCGGTTTCCTCCCAAAGTCCAAAGATGTGCAGTTACTGGGGTTAGGTTAATTGGTCCCTCTAAATTGCCCATAGGTGTGAATGGTTGTCTGTCTCTTTGTGTTAGCCCTGTGACAGGCTGGCGACCTGTACAGGGTGTACCCTGCCTCTCGCCCTATGACAGCTGGGATAGGCTGACCCTGAACAGGATAAGAGGAAGAGGATGGATGGATGGACACATCTGGTGCAATTTGAATATTAAATTTTTCTACTTTTAAAAAATATTTAAATTAACCATAAGCAGCAGTAATAAGAATAACATTTACCTTTTCTTGGGCTTTTTTCCGAACCTGGATGTCCTGTCGCTCTTGTGCAAGTTTTTCAGCTAGGAGTGAAAACTGAAAGAGAGAGAGAGCATGTCAAACTACACCTGTCGTTACCTCCATTTTAACACAGCAGAAAGTGGTATGTGTGTCTTACCTGGTCTTTGTAGTAGTTCTCCATGGACTTTATCTGATCCTGCTGTCGCCTCTGCTGTTCCAGTCGCTGTTCCCTGGCGAAGGCTCTCTGCTCTCTCAACCGATTCTTCTGCATCTCCAAACCCTCCTCGAACAGCTGCCGAAACATCTGCAAATACACATAATTACATTAAGTAGCATTACATCACCCAAACATGCCAAATAATCACATATTCTTTAAATATTATTCCAACCTTTACCATCAGCAGAGCCATTTTTGAGCAACATCTGGTTGCTGAAAATGTTTGACAGTCTATTAAGTATAAATTAGACTCCACTTTGAGTCCCATCTGTCTTTACTGAAGTGAATCAAATTAAAAGTAGTCTATTTTGATAATAAATAGAGTACAGAAGCCCAGTAGCTCTAAATATCTGTTGGTAGTGAAAACAAACAAATCTACATGTTCCTAACTTTAGCAATCAAGGCTGTGCACGGAGGACATGGATGAGGGTACAATATTCACGTCCCTGTAGTCAGCAGAAGCCGTCAAATATTTCAAACATTTACTGTTTTAGCTTCTCAGCTGAGATTGTTAAATACATTTCTATTTTCACAGAAATAAAATCTTTGTTACAATCTCAACAAGTTTGTTAACGTCATATATATGTCATACATTTAAAATGAAGAGTAAATGAAGTAAATAATTACTTGTAGCTTTAGTCCTAGGACTGTAATGAATAACTGTCACTACCCACCCTCTCCTCCTTGGTGCGAGCTCTCATCAGGCGGGCTCGGTGCTGAACATGGTAATCGTCGTGGTACTTCTTGGCGCGAGCTATCTGCTGCCTCTGCTCCCTCAGTCTGTTCTGGGTCGACTTCTGTTGCTGGATTCGCTCTTTGAAGTCTCTCTAAAGAATCAACAGCTCAGTCAGAGAGATACTGTGCAGCACAGGCTGGTAGAGTCTGTGCCCTATACCTCTTATCCAGCAGCAGGGCACTGGTGGAGAGCCAGTTCTGCTTTGGTGCCTTTTGAGAATTAGATGACATTTTGACAGGTTTAAGAAGTGTGTTAAGATGTGTTGCCAGCAGGCAATTTTCAGGTTTTTGGAACCTGCATTAGTCCATATTTGGCAGAAATGTGGGAGACCAGGTCTAGTTACGGAACCTGCGTCAGTGGAAAAGGGATAGTAGAGGATAGTATTGTAACTGATATGTTGATGCTCACCAGGCGCCTGCTGTGGTCCTGTTTTTTACGAACAAGCTCAACCAACAGGTCGTGTTTCCTCTGGGCCTCTTCCACCTGGAAGTTTAATTATATATTTATTAATGAGGCCATTAATCTGACAATGTTGTGCAGGCCAAAGGGGGCCAGACACATGAAATGGCCACTGTCTTACCTCTCTGGAGAGTTTGCTGTAATGCCGACTCTGATTGGAAGACATTGCGTGGAGTCTGTCCACCTGCTGCATTTGCTGCTCCCACATTAGACCCAGAGTGTGAGGTGAGATGTGAAGGTGAGGCAACTCGTCCCGGAGCACTGGGAGAAGCTCATTTTCCATTATTGTCACTGGAGAGACAGGGAGCACATAGCAGAAAATGTAATTAATAACATTTATTACTCTGTATCTTGTTTTTGTATTGTTTTAATGACATTTAATTTTTTTTTATTTGTTATTTTTGTAAGCAGCAAACTGTATACTACTATGCAAGGCTACATTCAACATGTGTCTCTCATTTATAAAAGCAACTGATCAATTAAGAAACTGGCATCAACAGACACTGTTTTTTTCCCACCTGTGTAAGCATGATGCTCTGAGACCACACTGCAAATCAAATACACGTGTTAGCACTCTTGTGGTGGTTTAGTGTTGCAGGGAATCCTTAGTGGAGCTGAGTGAGATTTAAACTCCACTTTCCTGTGGACCTGCTACTGTCTCTTCCTGTAGTGGCTGCTTAGAAACTCATGAAACAATCTCACCTTTTTAAATTTTCTAAATGCTTAAACATATGTTGACCTACAAAGGCCACCGTTTCTTTGTGTGTACAATTACGGTGACTAGATCCCAATAAACTAAATGTGGGGTAAAGTGTGTGTTTGTGTGGAATATGTTGCTAATGCTGAGAGGTAGTTTAAAAAAAAAAGTGTGTATGTTGTGGAGGAATAGTTAAAATAACTGTTCCACTATTATTTAAAGTGTGTCCCTCTAATTATAAAGGTGATAAAAATGTTTGTCTTGTCCAATTTATCCATCAGTATGGATCTGGTGTGTGTGTGGAGTTTTTTTGTTTGTTTTGGGGTTTTTTGCAGGTTTAGAGTTATTGCTCTAGACCTTTTTGCCATCTCTTGGATATGATGGAACTAGACGACATTTATCTAAAAAGATTAAAAAAAAAAAGAGATATACTTATAAAATTTATTGCCAATGCCTTCTGGAAATCAAGACCCTTTAACTTAAAAAATAAAACAAAACCTTCATTTCTTGTAAGAACTATTTTTTTTTCTGCCTATCTACACCGACCGGTGTGACACGTGACAACGTGCTCCAAGCAGGATGTAAACATTAATGGCGTCCCCCGTCACTGGTAAACAGCAGTAGTAGGAATGTCACTATTGGTAGATGATGGGCAGTAACATAAAAGTTGACTGTGTTAATTTCCCAACTGCAACAACAAATGGAAAACCTGGTCTGCGGTCAGTTTTCACAGGATATTCTTGAATGACTCGGTGCGACGCAAGTTACGCAGCCTCCAACACCTTAACCGGAACCTTCCGTCATCCTTTTATTTTGGTCTGCAGCGGCCATTTTTCACCCGATGACCTGATTCACCACGAAGGCAGCACCTGTCTGACGCCCTGCCAGAGGCTCTAACGGGAACCGGTAAAAATCCCTGATGCTTCTTTTCCACCGCCGAGATGCCGGTGCTCGTGCCAGTTTCAATGAACCGGCGAAACGCTTAAGAACGGGCCTGCGTTTTCACCGCGCTTCTATGAACTGCTCCTTTACGTATGAGTGTGGGCGGGTCCTCGTCTGGACACGGAAGCTGAAGAGCGCAAACGTGGGAGAACACGCTCCCCTTTCTTGTGCTGCAAATACGTTTTACGGTACAAAGCAAACTACTGCAGCATCTGTGTGCAGCACAGAGGTAAACACAGACAGCGATTAGAGCAAGACGACAAGTACACACTTTGTATCCTTTTATCTGTGACAATGAACTGATACAAAGCAGCAAGTTCAGCCTTAGGGCCCAACCTAATTCACAGCCGTGAAAATCGCTTTGCTTTTCTCATGTAATACACATGTAATCTGGTAGAAAACTTGATGTTGAGATGGCAGAGTCACGCGTTCTTGGTTCGAGACCAGCTAGCTTGCGGGGCCGGAGTTGAACCCGTTTTTCGGCCGAGCACCGAGTGCGTTCACGATGGAATAACCGCTGAACGGTTCAAATACCGGAACCGGAACCCTGACGGTGGAAAAGCGGCTTTCGAATGGCACACACAGTAAAAGAATAAGCTGATTTTACAAGTTATATCAATTTCAGAGCAGATTAACGAAAACTGCGAGTGTCTAATTGAATTATAATTTATTGTTGTTGTTTATAACCCAAACATCAACTCAATAGGGAAGCGGCCCACGGACATTAAAGTAGGGGGACCAGGCGTGGCTTTTTATGTGGGTCTGGACTAGGGATGTGCAATATTGACAAAAAATAATATCTTGATATTTTCTGTAATTTTTGCGATAACAATAAACAATATTTTGCATTATTTAAAAATGTGTTCGTAAAAGAAGTGCAAGCTAGTAAAAAATAAGACTTATATCAGTGTTTTTGACACATTAACTTATATTTTTATTTTATTTAACCAGGAAAAACACAATGAGATTAAAATCTCTCGACAACAGTAAACAGAAAAACTTAAGTGAGTTTTTCAAAAGCAGTTGCTCAATACAGAAGACGTGCAGCACGTGCAGCAGCCTATACTAAAGCATAAAGTAGTGAACGCGTGGAGCCGAGGGTTTTGATTGTTGTTTTTTTCCCCAGTCATTAGCATACTCCATAATGTCAGCTCGCACATCGTTAACAGCAATTACAATATTATCGTAGATGATATATATCGCACATCCCTAGTCTGCACAAGCAGTGTCATTACTTGTCCTGTATACTGAGACAGTATCCCTCATCTTTTCTGTCCCTCAGTTTTCAGTATTGTCAACAGAGACAGTCACCATGAGTCCTGCAGGTTTACATGTCAACATCTGCCACCTACAAGCCCAAGGGGTGGAAACTGCAACCACCACAAAGTCACAAGATAGGCAATACAACAAATAAAAGGAAATGCAGCTTATGATTCTCAGTGTTTTTGAAAAAATGTTGATGGATGCATGCACACTGAAACCCAGTTACTAGATGAAACAACAACTCAGATAACAGCAGTTTTAAGGGTAAAAGGAGCATACAAAAGTGTAAGACAGGGCTCTTCAACTCCAGGCCTTGAGAGCCCCTGTCCTGCAGGTTTTAGATGTGTCTCTGCTTCAACACACCTGAGTCAAATATAGAAGTCATTAGCAGGACTCTGGAGAACTTGACTGCATACTGAGGAGGTAATTCAGCCATTTGATTCAAATGTGTTGGATCAGGGACACATCTAAATCCTGCAGAACAGGGGCTCTTGAGGCCTGGAGTTGAAGAGCCCTGATGTAAGATGAATATCACATAAAACTAAACTCTAGCTCCCCATTTAGAAGGGGTGCAGATTGCCGTGTTGAGTGCAGTCAGAATACCTGAGCATCGCAGTTCTTTTATTCCTAAATTATTATAAATTATTTAATATTTTTCCTTGACCTCATCACTTTTTCTAGTGAGGCCAAGAAAAAACAAAACAAAACATTTTTTGGACTGTTCAACCACAGCAAATCTGACAAATATATTTTTATTTCATTATTGTTACAGTTGCAAGCAGATGCCAGTAATGGACCAACCGTCAGGTCAGTTCAGAAGCACAGGTGAGTCAGTGAATGATCTCTACTATCTGATTTGGATTATCTGTGCATGTGCATTTAAATACTAACACTGTTAGTGATTTACATAACCAAACCTTTGTAATGGTCATGTGTAAGAACTGGTTGCTGAAGATTGATGCCATACAAATAATTACAAAATTAAATAATTTGGATCTTACCCTTGTGGAAGATACAGATGCATTTCTTATTAAAAGTTGAACAAGGGAATTGTCTGTGTCTATTTATTGGTAAACACTGACACTCTGGCAGCAGTGCCTTGTGGTGAATGTTCAGGTCCACAAATGTTTCAGGCTACCCTCTTGATCATCATTCTCAGCATCAGATAGTAATACTTTGACAAATGGAAACAAGCAAGATGAGTCATCAAAAGAGAATCATTGCTTCAGGACTCCCAAATGGTTTGAATATAGACCCTTCACCAAAATACCTTTATGAGTTTAGTTTAATATGTTAACTCAATCTAAAATCTATACGCCAAATGGCCCGTACCTCCTATAGGTTGTAAAGTTATAGAAGCAGTAAGAACAACACAATTTTCCTTTACTTTAGAATCTACATTTGTTTCAAAATAGTCCCTTCTTAAATTGTTAAGTATTCAAACTTTTGACTAGAACATCAGTTTAATTAACATTCTGACATTAATTTACAGGCCTTCAAGTAAATCTGCCAGAGAAGTGCGCCTCGACCACTGAGAAGTAAGTCAGCAATTAACTGATCACATTCTTCAATTTTCCAAATAAAGATTTAAGTTCAAGTAGAGAAAGTAGAGCATTCTTTTTAAGCTTTGTTATACATCATTCAGTTATACTGAGGTACTCTGAGTGAGATCTCTTGTATGCCATTATCTGTAGCCATGCTTCACACAATAGGTGTCATTGTTTCACAGCGATTATTTTCTGATATATTTCAGAACAACTCCACAGTACATTGTTGACGAAGAGGCTATTCTGCAGCTGATGAGGACCTGCCCAGTGTGCAACAAAAAGTGCCGCTGCAGCAAACACACTCGCGGTCCTTACCTCATAGTCTACCAGAGCTGTTACTTCTGTGATTATCAGCGCAAGTGGGCCAGCCAGCCCGAAGCCAGAACAATGAACATTTATAAGACACAAACACTGTCCAAGAGGAAACTGCCAGCAAAGGGCGAGGTTAACACTAAAGCAGAGTCATCACAGCCTAACGGAACAGGAGTTTCTGAACCCTCAGCCTCACCTGAGGAGAGGTCACAACATACATGAATCCGAACATGTCCTGGTTTTAAATGTCTTAAGGTGGATTGTTGTTTTTTTCTGTAACTCCACTGCAGAGCTGTAGTTTCATCCATAATTAATATTTAAAGAACAAAGTATGAAGTTAGCAGATAAGCACAGTTTTGTTCACTAGTCATGAGAAATTCTGCTTGAAAATATCACTGTGCCACTGTGTGGAGGAAACTCACTTTTAATATTAACTGTAATTTCCATGTTTAGAGAAACATGTTTCTGCAGTGCAACGTATGTACATCACTCCGAGTCATGTTTAAAACACATGAACTGCCTTAAAAAATAAGATTTACTTTATTTATCATAAAAGTTAGGGTCCATGTGATTAAAATACAAGTCTAAACTTACTCGACGGAGCTTTCCCAGGGGCCTCCAACCGTCTCTGTCTTGGTGTGGTCTGTGTGTTACGTTGTGATTTATGCCGAGCTTTCGATTTAGCCGGTGACGCTCTGGGTGCTGGTGAAATATCCTTTAGTAGGGCCTCTCTGTACTCTCGCTCCTGTACACACAGAGTCCTGGTTTAGCAAACTGGAACAAATGCCTCTACACTCACAACTTTTACTATTAAAAGTAAAATATTTGGACTGTTTTGGTGTTTACGTTTAGAAAAGTCTTAACACATCTAAAATGAGAGGCAGTTTAAATTTTTGTAGTTAAATTATTTCCTATACTTTTTTAAAAAATGTTCCCGGGTTGCATCCCAAAGTTTTTACTGTACCCCAGTCAGCAGATTTCTCCTGTTAAATTACATTCAAATTTTGTATTCTCTCTGAACTAATAGGCTTTTTATTACAGTTTTTTTCTACTTATGTTATATCAAGGGTATAAACATTTTTAAAACATTCATATACCATTATTTTATTTATTTGTCAATCTTTGTGAAATTTAGTTTTCCCAAATTTTCTTATGGCTGGATACAAATGGTAAATTCCATAACTTTTCCAGAAAAAAAATAATGAATAAATAAATAAATAAATAAATAAATAAGGTCTTTACCCATGTCAACTCCATTCAAACAAACACTCAATTCCCCGATATGCTGCTATCAGATTTGAAGAAAAACAAATAGGTCGGGACCCATGGTATGGTTTACGTTTGTTCACCAGATACTTAATGTAAGTGGTATCAGGTTATACCGATAGTTTTATATTCTGACCTTTAAGTTGGCAGGGAACTGTCCTTACTGCACTCACACTGTACAAGAGATTAGATTCATAACTTACAGCTTCCTGAGCTTTGACACGTGCCTTATCTAGTTCTTCACGTTCTTTTTCTTCATATCTTTTCAACTCCTCCTCGTAGGCTTTACTCTCGAGATACTGAAAGAGAGAGAGAATCATTTAATTTTCAAAGCACATGAAAATAATCAAGCAGATTCACCATTTGTGCATGCACCTTTTCCTTGTTTCAAAGATTGCTCATGTTTGTGCATGACATCTTTACATTTGCACAAGGGTAAGAAAAGAAGAAGACAATAGTCTACAAGGGCTTGACCCAATATACTCCCAACTATGTTTCAGTGCATTAAAAACATGCATGCTGCTATATTTGTCTTTCATCAGATGACAGTTTTTTTTTGGTTATGGAAAATAGATTGAAATATCAAATTTTTTTCAGACACTTCTAATGGCAACAAAACTTTATGTTCAGATTAAAATACTTTATGTCCATACAATAAACTAAGGTATGCAGACAGCAGGCAGGTCTGATTAATGGCACGTTCTTCTACCAGTGAGAATGGTGGTCTGGAGCTCTGTTAGCATAATTTTACCTCAGATCTTCAGCTCATAATTTTCAGGGCAGTGTATGGTTTAAGATATAAATAGGTTCAGTTTTAAATGTAAGCTGGAAAGACAGTAAAAAAAAATTTCCCTCCTTTTTTAAAAATTGTCAACTGCATTCATTTTTAAAGACAACTGAATGCCAACTTTTTTGATCACAGTACTATTAATACCTTTCTATGTTTTCTGTGAGACGGTCTGTGGTGAGGCTCTTCTTGCTTTGACCGATCAGACACTGTGAGGTTGGACTGTCTCCCATCATCCAAGCTGAGGGCCTGTGCCATGGCATCCTCCAGCTGTCCCTGCAGGGGGCGACGGACTCGAGGAGGGGAGGGGGATAAGGAGCGTGTCCGGTGGGTAGATTCAGGATCAGCTGCTCCTGAAACCATAAAATGTTATATTTGACTTATTTTATTAATTTGCATGAGATCCAAAATGGTTAAGATAACGTGTATCTTCTAAGACTCTTTCACAAAAATAAAAGTAAAAATGAACATTAAAAGTTGTTTGAAGTTTGCTGTGAAAATGTGAAGGACAAAGTCTGTGCTTTCTAATAGAATTTTTTTCTTTTAGCCAAAATATGTGCATACCTGTGTGCTGTCTGGAAGTCCTGCGACACTCCATGATGCTATCGCTGTGGTGCGACTGCTTGTCCTCCTCTCTGACCTCACTGGACTCTCCAGTTTCGCCCAGAACTCGTTTAAGCATCTACATGAATTGCACAAGACACACAGTCACGCAAGCTCAAGGGATATTGCACAAATACATAAGTGCTGCAATTAACAAAGACTTAAAATAATGTAGCCAGGAACCACTCCATAATAGTGACAAGACTGACAATGATCCTTTTGTTGTGAGCTCACTGACCGCTTTGTTCAACTAAATGCAAGCATACCTGATCAAGTTCCTCTAGTCGATAGGACAGGTTTTCGGATATTTCATGCAACTCTTGTTCTGCCTGCTTGTTCCTTTTTCGATGATAAGACAGAGGCTCTTCAAAATCTTCCTGCTGTGCTCTGCTACTGCTTGGGAAGGCCAATAATAGAGAACATAATGCAGAAATAGTTAGGGAATCAAAAGAAAAATAAATTGACTACACTGCCTTCACATAAAAAAAAAATTTTTTTAAATTTAGTCTGTGATTATATTCTATTATTTTTCCTCATAGCTTTCTTCTATTCTCTTTAGCTCTCAAGGTGAATCATAAAGTCTTACCTAAGGGCAGTTCTTTCTCTGTAACCTATCCTTCTGTCCTTTAATCTTTGTGTGTAACTCAGCTCCTCTTCATTTTCCTCTTCCTCTTCAGTGTCTGGTGGAGAAGGCGTGGTTGGTGTCATTCCATCCTGCAGGGTGAGGAAGAGCACATCCGGCTGGGTTCGGAATAAAACCCTCCTGGGACCTCCATTAGTTGGCTAAGAAAATAAAGAAAATGCATTAATTTTTACTTCATTACCGTATCTGAGCATTACTGTACGTACCAGTTAAACAGTGCCACTATTTTTTTTAAACAGAGCATCCAGCATACAGATTTAAAATTTATCCTTTAGATGAACTGTTAAAATTGGTACAAGTGAAAGTGCACTGGTTGCTCTCTCACCTCTAGTGTCTCCCCCTCCACTTCTGTCCCAGCTCTTTGCCGGCTGATTAAAGACTTCTCACTCACAGCTGGAAATCAGACAAGACATGATGTCAAAAACTATGTGACACTTCACTTCATTTCCAATCATGTTTTCATTCAGTTCAAGCAGGCCTTCTTAATGCAGCAGGCATTCCAATCTAACACTTTAACCAGTTGAAACTGTGTTTTATTGACTGTGATAAGACATGTGGTTTGACTCACCAGGTGACTGGCAATGGGTAGAAGACTGCAGTCCATTAGTTTCAGTTACTACTTTAGAGGTCTGTGAAATATTGAGAGGAGAAAGAGTCAAGTTTTAGGCAAAGCTGAGCAGAAGTTATTAACATTTATTACAGAGGTTTAGATTTAGTGCTAAACAATCTGCAGCTTTCAAATGTGAACTCTGTAAATTGACTAGAAACTTGAGAAGACTTTTTAGAACATAATATGTTGACTGAAAGTACAAAAAGTTACTGAAATAAAAAAAAAAAAAATGTTAAAAATGGGGAAAATGAAACTGGTGCTTGTTGTCATGTACTTTATGCTATAGGAGCAGACCACATGTCAAAGAACACCAGGTCAGACTCATGACAGGACCTGTAAACATAGATAGTTTTATAGTTCATACGAAGTGATGACTGGATGCAAATGTAGGAAAAATGCTAATCTTTCAACAGATATTGTGATAACTTAAAGTGTTTCCATGGCCTGCAGACTTTTGGATGTACCCACACTTTTATTTTTAGTTACACAAGAACAATCAACAGACATTCAAAAGGCAAATATCACATACTATACATTTAGAGGTTCAGCAACCGAATGTTGCTGAACGTGGAGATCAAAATGAAGTGCGTTAGGGAAGTAACTTCATGTTGTTTCAAAAAAGTCAGCATCTGAGTCAGCATAAGCTCATCCTTCCTGTATTTGCTTTGGAATCACTAAAGTGTGTTTATGACAGGGAAAGTGTCAAATATTAACATATCACTGATCACACTTCTTGTAAAACTTAAAGATAAAGTTTGAATATTATTTTAAACTGCAGATCATATCAGGTAGAACACACACAACACTTAAACCTTATCACTTTATATAAACGATACCTCTGTAGTGATGAGGCTGGCTTCCTCCTCTGTGTGCTGCTCTTTGACACCAGCAGCTGCGGGGAGTTGGCCGGCTGAGATAGGGCCTATCATGGGACTGTGGGGAGTGTTGGACTGGTTTGGTGGCTGTAGTGCGATGGCAGAGTGTATCAGTTCAGTCTGTGGTGCTTCCTCATTGTCCACAGCACATCTGGCAGAGGTGGTGACTGCATCTGAGGTTTGGGGAGGGACAGCCAGTCCTTGCATTAAAAGAAAAAAAAAGAAAAGAAAAACAGATTTGTTACAGATAAAGATGTTAAAGTCTTTTATAAGTCTTTGATAATAAAAAATAAATCAAATATACATGATAGCACAGGGAAACAAGATTACACTTTCATGACAGATTCCTTTGCTTTATGTACACAAAGTGATGCCCTTTCATCCTCACTTGAGCCGCGTTTCCATACTGAACTACTCAGCGCGACTCGACTCGCCGCGGTTTGAAGGTGTTTCCATTAGTATCTGGTACTTTTTTTGTACTCACTCACCCAGAGTCCCAAGTGATCCAAGGTGATCTGAAAATGTGACGCGGAAGAATAGCATGCCACTGATTGGCCACGGAGCAACATAGGGTATTACTATGGTTTTATTACAGTAATTGTTGCCATAAGTCCACTAACAGCAGCACTTCTGAAGTACACTGAGCCGATTATGACATGTTCTGTACTTAACAATGATAACCTTCATCCATTAAAATATTGTACAGGAGAATTATGCATGATGATGATATTAAACTGTCATTAGCTGTAAGAGTTGTGTTGAGTCGAGTCGACCCACGCTGAGTAGTTCTGTGTGGAAATGCGGCTATAGTGTTGATTCTGAATTGAAACACAGCTGTATACTGGGGCAAACAGACCAGCACCTTCAATAAAAGCACCAAACTGGCTGTCCATGTGATATTATACATTTCAAACAAAGAAAAAAAAAAAAAAAAAAAAAAAAAGATCTACTAAGAGAATGAATTTCAGACAGAAAATGTGACCCAAAAAAAAAAAAAAAAAAAAAAAACCCTGGAAAACCTCATGTTTACTCTATGCATAAAGAAAATAAAGCATTTCGCCAAAAAAAATCCTTGTCACTAAGGGAGCAGAGCAAACCTTACCATCTTTTTTGTCTATGTATGTACGCGCAGAGACACCCAGTCCAATGAGCTCACTGGCTGAACCCACCTCCTCACCATTCCAGGAGTGGAGGGATTGTTTACTGGACTGGATGGCAGATCTAAACATTGAGAAAATTCACACTATAATTACTGTGCATGTTTGACTTTGATAAACATGCTCTGTATTCAACACAGGACATGTGCAGTGGCAAGGTGGTAACTTGCAGAGCCAAATTTCTCCTAAATTCAACTGCAGCACAAAATGTCTAAAAATAATCAAACTTATATATTAAAATGTCACTTAAGGATGTTTTTAAGATCCAAGGCTTTGGAAAAATTACTAATAATTTAACTAGTGTAGAGCATGACTCACACACACAGGCCGTCTCAGTAGTTTTATTTGTTACTGTACCACTATACTAAATTATCCACATATTACTTATTACATTAACCGCTTCCAAAACATCAATATTAATAGTTTTGAAGAGAATAAAAGCAATGCTACAAACAGCATAAAAAAATTACTACTCAAACATGTGTTGATATATTTCCTTTACTAATGACAGTCATTAACATTTTAATATTTACAGTGCTGCAAGAAGGTTGCTGTGTCAACAGGACGTAGAGCAGGATCTGCACTAAAGCTGAATGATAGTGGTCTGAGTCATCAATTTCAAACCTGTCTGTCAGCAGTGTTTTTGGTTTGTGGAAAATACAAACAGATACAGTAATATTCTTTTACTTTTTTACTGAGCCTTCTCTAAAGTGTACCAAACATGTCTGTGCTTACTCTACACTGGATGACAAGGATGCCACCTCCAGTTTTGTCTCCCTCTGCTTTTTGGCTTCACAACCTGGTGGCTCATTGATGTCACCAGGTACATCCTCACTGAGACTGCCATTCTTCTCCTCTGGGAGAGAAAAAAAAAAAAGAAGAAGAAGAAGAAGAATTGCGCAAATTACAGAGAAGTAGAGGCAGAGAAAGCAAAAGTAGTGATTACAACATATTCCATGGAAATTTAAAGAGGAACAAACTCAATTGACCCAACAAAGGCAACAAACTCCCTGATCAAATGTCAAAGCATAAACCTCAAAGTATCACAGTTAGAAATGTCTGAGAAACAGCAAAAAAGTTGGACTGCTTTTATACATTATATTTTTAAAGTACTCAGCTGTGACACTAAAGACATTCAGAAACAGATACTTTTAACTGCCTTTCAAAGTAAAGGTGCATATGTTAATGAGGGAAAAGCAACAAATTCATCGTCCTACCACCATTCCGTGAGTCTTCATTTATCTCCTCACTGAGATATTCCAAGAGGCCATCAAAAATTTCCAATAGGTTCTTAATAGATTCTTTATCCCCTCTGACAACATTTTCTCCTGAAAACAAAGTCATGCTCAGCATTAAACTTTCTGTAAATGTCTTATTTCTCCAACATATGCCATGCAGTGCAAAATAAAGTAATATGATTATGATCTCAAGTTCATTCAAGTTAATGTTCTGCAGGTCTGAAAGAGTGAATCATAGTTGTTCTTCTCCAACATGCACATTATTATTATAGACTCAGAGTTGTTACAAATTAATTTTGTTCCTCCTGACCTGTAATATGTGAGAGGCTAATCTGCAGGTAATCCAAAGATAGAGAATCGATCACAGACTGGACATTGTGGACATTGTCCTCTTGACTGCGTGGTACTGCAATATAATCTAAACAAATAAGAAGAACGCACACATAATTAATCAGAGCCTGTATGCAGACAAAAGACACGTGCATACATGCTCAGCTTTAACTCTTTGCTGTACTCAACAATGAAGGGAACAGAGAGCTTTAAAGTCTGGTAGTGGCATGTTTGGTCTTGGAAAGCATTCCTGACATACTAAAGCACATTCATGTAACCAATTGCTCAACTAAAATGTCACTGCTTGTTAAGTCATAGTATGGCTGTGCAATAATCAAATTTTGAGTTACAAGTCTGGCTTCTATTGATTAAAACAAGATAATTAGAATAAATGATCTCATCTTCTCTTTACTTTGGCCTCTCCATAAGAATTTAGATTTGCTCACTACCATGTTGTAGTAGGTATAGTCCAGTTCACTTTTTTTTTTTTTTTGTTCAAAGAAAATACATTTTCTTTTTTTAAATAATCCACATTCTTTTTCAAAGCCTGTGAGTACTTGGTTAAATAATTGTGATCTCAGTATTGACCAAAATGATGATTTTACATATTTTAATTTTTACCATAATCAAGCAGCCTTAACTCATAGCACTGGTGTGTCTGTAATTGGAATTATATTTTTATTATAAAATTAAAATACGCACATCAACATATGCAAAGCCAGAAACAGAGAATATTAGATTTTTGGGGGGGCTTAAAAATATACAAGTTGACATGTTAACTTCTTCTTACCTGGAACTTTCTCCCCCAGGATGTTCTCATACAAGGAAATGAAAACATCTGCATTACAGTCAGTCAGTTTCCTCAGCCTCAGGTTTATGTGACACTTGGTGAGAAGATCATTTGCCACATCAACCCAATCTGTTGACAAAAAGGGAAGTCATGTCGATTCATATAACAGCAAAACGGGAATTTATAATAGAATTTCTCTTAAATAGTCCTAGAGTATAAGGGAAATTAAAACAGCATCTTTGTCATCACTTAATTATGGAGACATAGAATAGAATAGAATGTCTTTATTGTCATTATACAGGACGTGCAATGAGATTGGAGGATAATCAGGATAATCGTGCATCAAGTGTAGAATTAACCTTTGCTTAACTCATTTTGATGACACCTACTGGTTCTTTGATCACATATCGGATTATTACCAGTTAAGCTTGATTCAATCATGACTGCCCGGAAAACTTCAGTCTAAGAGCGGGCGGGGGCGGGGAGTCTTCAGCTGCTACCTACAAAAGCTGCCGCCTAAAACTCCTGATTTCGGGGGTCCACATTAAGTTTTAAATAAGCAACAGCCGTGTTCTTGTCTTGTAATGAACTCAAAGTACTGCCTAAAAATTCTGCTATCTTTTTCGAAACCTTTTACGCAACTTTACCGGTTGAGTCAACTCAAAAGTAGCTAGCGAAGATCGCTAATGCCAGCTAACACGAACGTGAACATAAAAAAAACAAACAAACAAAAAAAAAAAACACTAAAAGGCGAGCCCACATTTTTCATTCTAAAATACATAGCTGTACCACTCGTGCCAGCCGGGCTCAATGACAAGTCAGAATCCGCAACTTTAACCTGGATGCTAACATTAGCTCTAAGTCAGCGTTATGTGTCGTTAGCTTTCCTCGGACCAGAGCGTCGGCTGCCTCACCTCTCTCTCCCTCTTGAGTTCCCATGAAACACAGCTCTGCAGCAGATAGCTGGAGCTTACAAACAACCGACTAGCTCGACAAAAAGAAAAGTCCCGTATACGCCTGAAGCGAGCGCTATGGTCCGTTTTGTTGTGGTTTTCGGTAACTGGGAGAAGGAACCATCGTTTGAAAGTAATATCTTGTCTGATTGGACGCTAGCTCGTTCTTTGTTTCCGGAAGTACCTTTCGATTGGCGCTTACCGCCCTCTACTGGTGTTAGTACAAATACACTCCAACCTCCACAGAGAATGATTTACCAGGAGGGACATGGCTAGAAATGACATGTGCAGAGGAGGGATAGTCGATATACTGACAAGAGATGCTGAAGATGGAGCTTCTAGGTAGGAGGAAGACCTGAAAGAAGATTCATTTGATGTAGTGCAGAGGGTTGGTGTGACAGAGGAGGATGCAAGGGGATAGGGTGAAATGGAGGCAGATGATCCGCTATGGTGACGCCTAAAATGAGCAGCCGAAAGAAGAAGAGACAGAAATATAGGTGGCGTATTAACTGTAAAAAGCATTAATGCCAGAGTCACTTTAGTGCCATAACATAACACTTTGCATTTTGTTTTAGGACGAATAACCAAAGGAAATCAAAATCAAACTAAACAACTACAAGGAAAATACCACACAGTGAACCTAAGCCTTATGGGCTGGCACATTGAAGAAGTTCCTAACTAGATTAAAAACTCAATTTATAATTAAAGTGTGGAGAAAAAAACCCCGTCATAGATTCAGTCAACGTGTAAATATTTAAAAAAAAAAAAAAATCACACTTCGGATTTCTCAATTTGTCAGTTACAGTTCACTCCTCCGCGGGAGTAGGTGTGAAGTTTTATTTTTTATCTCAAGAATAAACAGCAGAGGCGTTGATTAAAAAGGTTATTTAGGAACTTGTGCATGATATCTGTGTAAAAACTTTACAGAGCTGTCGTAAACCACCCATATCACCCGTAAATGTGTGTTTCAGAGTTTTAATCATTTCAGCATCTGCACAGGAACAGGAACTGTGTTATATCTCAGGTTTTAAGACTGTACTGTCAACATAGAGGCAAAGGCTGTGCAGCTTAATGCAATATAATATTAATGAACATCTGTAATGTTAGAATTCACAAACACCAATAAATAACCTTGAAATTGCAACATATGCAAATATGTGAAGTGTTACTTTGCATATTTAATATGCAAAGTAATTTTACTAATGACATCACTGGTAGCGCGTAAGAGCCAGCTATGCCTTGTTGCTAAGAACATCCCGTGAACCCGGAAATGGGCACTGATTCATATGTTATTAGGCTAAGAATTTGCCCCTGTGACTCCTTTTGCCAGATTGTGTCACAGTATTAAAATCTTGAACGTGAACGTGAACGTGAAGCATTCAGATAAAGTTATCTGTATTAATGCAATTTTTTTTTTTCAAAGGTTCAAACTAGCTGGTGAAGCAATCAAAATACACAGATAAAAAGAAAAAAAAATGTTACAGTTTCTTAATCAGTTTCTTAATGCTTGCAAACCATGGCTGCTTACTATTGTACACAGCTACATAAACCTTTATTTTGTATTTATAGTAAGATGATAACAGGACTTAGAAGTATAATGTGAAAGATGGCCTATTAACATTTAAGGCTGCATTATTATCAAACAGCAATATAGAAGTATTCTTTAATAGTTTGCAACAGTTTGCCCTGTTAAAGCAAAAATATCAAGACCAAAATATTTAACTTATTAACTTCACATATAACAGAAAGTCTCATTTATCGTATTGGTGTTCCCTACATTTGAACTGTTTTAATGGTTGCATATCAACAGTTAGTGAAACTCTGTGTGTTAGTAAGGATATCATAAAAACATAGACATTATGTTAAACAGTGATTTTAAAAAAAAAAAAGGGATTTTCAACGAGACATTCAGCACCACCTTTTTTCCCTCAAATGTCAGACGTACCTTTAGAGGTCTCTCCCAAAGGAATTAAAGAGCTGATGCAAAAGACACAAAATATCAATCTGAAGAAGCTTTTTCCACAACCTGGCAAGACAAAGGTTTTCCCATAAATGGCTCATAACTGATTAGAAAGGTCTATCAAGACAAAATATGATAACACGTGCGTATGATGAGACACTTTCCCTGCCACTTTGATAGTTAATTACAGGTCCACTATCTTCTCACAGATCCAATAGTTTTCATTTTCACAGTGTGTGTCATTCCAGTTGTTTTCCTCTTCTCTGGGTTTAACTTCTCCACAGTCTTCATCTGTGCCTCCAAAGGTGTTGGGTTCCCCAGTTTCCCAGAATCTGAAAGTAAAGAACCACCTTTACATAAAATTGGAGTTGCATATCAGCTACTTATAAACAAAGGAAGGACAAGGTCATCAGATTAGCTGTGAAGTTCCACATTAGTGAAATAAGCGATCACTGGTAAATAAACGAAATTCAAAAATATTTAAAGAAATCTCAGTCCAAACATGAACATTAAATTTTGTCGATAATCCCCAGATATTGACAAAAATCAAGTGGTACAGCATTACAGGATCTAAAGTGCACAAGATGAGATCCTGCTACACACAGAGATATTCAGTTACAGATATCCACTCACTGAGTAACAGGTAATTGTCTTACTATCACAAAAAATCAAAAGCAATAATTCAATCAAGTGCATTTAAAGTGCTTTATGCATTGAGGATGCTGTGCTGCCACTGATGGCTGCAGCATTTTATTATTAGCAATTATTAATTTAAATTAAAAGGATAATTTATGAACCTTTTGTTCAGCACAGTCCCATCCACCCACTTCCACGTCCCCTCTTCCTCTGTGTCAGTCAGTCCGATCCATATGTACCCTCTGAACTGTCTGATGAAGTTCTTGTTTGCAATAAAAGAAAATGCATCTCAGTCATCTTACATGATTCAGTTTGATATTTTTGTTTATATACTTGCAGATCGATTTCACTCTCTCACATACTGTACCTGTTCTTCTCTGCTGCTGATAATCACCAGGTCTGCACCTCTTTGCAGGCAGTCCTCTCTGCTGTCACTCCAAGATTTTTTAAAAGGGGAAATGTAATAAAAACTGCCACCGAAATACACCCATCCTTGTTGGGTATAGAGATCTGTTCAAAATATAAACATAAAAAGATAAAAATTTCCATGTAGTTAAATAATGCAGCTATAACAGAAACAACAACAACAATAATACTACTATTAATAATATAGGCTATTATTAAAGATTTGATTTTTAGTTTCCAGCGTCATACTCACCAAAGACATTCAACTTCCTCTTCAGTGAGTTTTCTTCTTCAGTCAAATTTTTAGCGGTCTTAGAGTCTGGTGTGTATGAGCAAATAAACAATTTGTTGTTACTGTTGGTTAAAATATGCAGATGACTTTAGTTTATTTGTTTATTTCATAGACAGTTTGTAGTAAAGAAATTATACAGTAATACCATAGTTTACATTAAAGGGCCTCATGACAGGTAATTTACACAACCTTGATATTTGAGCCAACACTTAAACTGAGGGGGAAGACAGCTGTGGGTGTGTCTAATTATGTTATGAATGATTCCAGTCTGATATAATAATGTGAGGTCTTGATCTTAGTAAGTAAACTGCTTCGAGAGGTCAGATGTTATAAAAGAGTGCTATCTGAATAAACTTCAATGAAGTTGTGTTGCTCACAATTTTTCAAGTGATGATGTAAATTCTTTGTAATTTCTGTTCTTACATTATTCAGATGGAGAAGCTGAGGTCACATTACAGAGAAAATAAAGAGGACTCACAAAGTGCTAGTCGCAGGGAAATGCTGAGAATAACCTGAAGAATACACAGAAGTCCAAGGCTCACAACGACCAGTCTGCACAGTTTTCCTTCTGTGTGCAGGAATCAAACAAACACACACAAAATCATCTTTACTAAACAGCAAAATGTTTAGTAGTTCCTCGAAACGAGAGACTGTGAAACATTTTTCATATTACTGCCAACAAATGAACAAACAAATCCCTTCAGCTGATTCTGACAATGCCCACCATGGCCTACTTTGTTTTTCAAACTCATTTTGAGCTGGAATAAAACATCATATAGAATTTTTAAAAACGATTTTTCCAGTCCTTTAAGATACTTACTCCTGGCTGGTGTATCAGGTACATTTACATAGTCCATCTCAGGCTCTGCTTTATTTTATCAGGATAAGACAAGAAGTATCCTCACACAATGAAATTCTGAACTAATCCACAAACTGTTTGCTCTTTATCCCACTTCCTCTTTTTGGCACTGCTTAAAAAAAATCTGCTTAAAAAAAAAAACAAAAAACACAAAAACACACAAAAAACCCCACAAAAACAAAACCCTCTGTTCCTCAAAATGCTGAAACGCCCACACGTGCCCCTTTTCTGACTTCTTACACAGATTTTAAGACAGAAATTGTCACAGCAGTCTAGGCAGAAAGAACCAATACACCTCAAGTTTCAGTAACTTGCAGACCTGCCTTTAGCAGCAATAATGTGAAGTAATAGGTCTCAAGAGTTCATTGAGGTTTGTGATCATTCATTTATGCACAGCTCTCTTAAAGCCTGACCACAGCATTTCATTCAGGTTGAGGTCTGGACTTTGACTGGGCCATTGCAATACTTTGCCTCTTTTCTTTTTCAGCCACTCTGTTGCAGATTTACCGATACGCTTGGGATCACTGTCCTGTTATACAACCCAGTTTCAGCCAAGCTTTAGTTGTTCGATAGATGGCCTCACATTTGACTCAAGAATACTTTGGTATACAGAGGAGTTCATGGTGACTCATTGACTGCATGGTGCCCAGGTCCCATGGCTGCAGAATAAGAACAAATCATCACCTTGCACCACCATGCTCGACAGCTGGTGGTGTTTGTGCTGATATATTGCATTTAGTTTGCCAAATGTGATGCTGTCCATTATGGCCAAAAATCTCCACTTTGATCTCATCTATCCAAAGGACATTTTACTGGAAATCTTGTGGTTTTTGTTCAGCTTCATTTTCAGCTTTGCAAACTTGAGCTGTGCTGCCATGTTCAAGAGTCTTTCTCCTGACAAGCACTACTTACTTCTACTGTCATGAATTTGAACATTTAACATGACAACTGAGGCCTGTAGAGTCTGATGTAGCTCTTGGGTTTTTTGCATTGCATGGTATGACACTGTGGGGGTCATTGCTGGGACGTCAGCTCCTGGGAAGATTGCAGCATTGTGTTAACACACACACCTGAATGTTCCAGACCACCAAACTGCCAAAACTTCTGCTTTTATAGAGGTGCTCACACTTACTGATGATGAGTTAATTAAGTGCATTTGATTTGCAGCACCTGGCTGCTACTTAATCTCTTAATTCCTATGTATTTAGGAGCAGATGCCAGTGAAGGTGTATTTAGTTTTTCACAGGACTGCATCAAGTCCTGTGAAAACTTTCCTTTTCACATGACTGTAAAATAATCAATAAACAATCAAATCTGAAATACAATCAGATCTCTATCCCGTCAATGGCTAGGTCTTGTCCCAGGCGCTGCCTTGGGGGTGATAGCCACACTTGCTTCACAAGCGTGAGCAAACATTATGGTGTGGGCCCTTGGGGCTTTCTTTTGGTCATCGGGTGGGTACCCTCCTTCACCAGTGTTTCATCAATAACCCACAACACCTCCAGAAGGCTTAACAGCCAACCCCAGCATCCTGGGGGAGCGCCCTCACCCCATCAGGTTCCACAGCTGCTGCTCAAATATATTATCTCTCTGCTGGGTGGGTTGTTCCAGTGCCTACAGCGCTTCAACCATAACCACCTTGATGCTGGTTTGGCTCGTTTTATGAAGTTAACCACAAGCTGTCTTCTGCTGTGACCTTTAATACCAAGACTGGACAGTGAAATCCAGAGAGATTGCCCAGGGAATCCTCAGGGTTTGGTATTTTCCAGGCTTCCTCTTGTGTGTATCCTGTCACTCTCTCCTCACAAGGAACAGTTAGCTCAAGAAGCACCACTTGCTTAGATGTTCTGGATCACAGGACTATGTCTGGTCTGAGAGTCAAGATGGTAATCTCCTCTGGAAACTTAAATTGTCTCTTGAGGTTGTATCTCATGTCCTAGTCAGCAGCAGAAAAATGTAGTTTTCTTATTTATGTGCAGAGTTTAAACAATGAGACATGCAGTCTGGAGAACGCACCCTTAAAACCTGAGACAGCTGGAGTAATTTGTTCATGAGGAACAGGCCAAAAAACACCTGTCGACAGGTGCAGAAGTCTCATTGGGAGTTAGAGAAATCGCTTGATTGAAGTGACTGCTTCATAAGGGTGTGCAACAAAATATTAAGGGTACCATAATTTTTGTCCAGGCCAGTTTCGTTAGTTTTATTTTTTATAATTCTGTTGAACCATAATTCAAAAGCAATGTCTGATTTTCATTAGTTAATTTTCAGTAAATCTTTATTATTCCTTTAGTCAGTTTTGAGTTATTTCAGTGACCATTGTGGTTTTTTTCTTTCTTTAAAGGAAGGATACCAACAATTGTGTCCACATCTGTATAATTTATTTTTCAATTACTTTTCTTTCCTTTTTTGAAGTATTCATTTCATTATGAAAAAAAAAAAGATGTCTGCCATGGTAGACATGTTTATTGTAAACTATAATATATAAGAGAACTATATATATATATATATATATATATATATATATATGACACTAATAGTGTCACGTTTCACTGGTGCAGGCAAGGCAGAGGACCCCAGTGCAGGACTCAGAGGCAAAGCGTACTTTAGCTTGGAACTTTATTTAACAAAAAGGTCTGGGCGGGTGCCAGCAATACACAAAACTAAACTTGAACATAAGCATAACTATGGACATGGCATGAAACGTGGCGCACACAGCAGGCAGTGCAGACGACACTGCCCATACAGAGACGACAAGGACACGACAAAGAACAAAGCAAACTCAGGGGCTTAATACATACAGAAGGTAATGGTGGGTAACAAGAAACAGCTGGGGAACACAGGGCACAGGTGAACAGAATCTACCT
This sequence comes from Archocentrus centrarchus, assembly GCF_007364275.1. NCBI lineage: Eukaryota > Metazoa > Chordata > Actinopteri > Cichliformes > Cichlidae > Archocentrus > Archocentrus centrarchus. The sequence continues at coordinate 26,922,135 of NC_044346.1, read as the reverse complement.
AATAAACAAGGGAAGCAAAACTAGACAGGACACACAGGGAGTACTAAACTATCAAACTAAAACAGGAAGTAAACAAAGACACAAATGCAGACTAAGCACAAACCCATAACCAACTGAAGACCCACATGAGAGAAACCAAATAAACATAATCAGAGATAACAAAACATAACCAAAAGAACACAAAGCACTGGGCCACCGGCCCAGGATCATGACAAATAGACTGTATGGACATTTTTACAATGTTTCCAGTGTTTGTTACTTACTCCTGGCTCAAGTATCAAGTACATTTTCATAGTCCATCTCAAATTTGTCTTTAAGGACATACCTTTTTTTACTGGGGTACATAAAAGCATGTAACAATAATGAAAAAATGGAACCACTAATTCATCTGTTAACAGCTTCCTCTTCATGTGTTTGATACTAATAACCAAAGACAGAAATAAGGCCTCTTTCTATCACACATTTTCCTGTTTTACCATCTTCCTCTCTTAACTTGAAGTGTTATTGAATGGTTATTTTCAACCTTTTTCTTGTAATGCTGTATATGGCTATCTATATTGTGTTACAGAGGATTAAACATAACGAGATGTTGCATTTAATATGATAACAGCTGTTTATAAGAATGAGATCCAGACCTTTTCGTGAGCTATACAGTCTATTCATAACAATTTGACACTGAATACAAGCAGTCAGGCAACCTCACATGATTTTTACAAATTAATGGTGTTTTTATGGCACCACAAGACAAGGGTGAATGTAAGCAGCCCCAGCAAGGGGAGCTGCATTTTTCTAATTATTACTCAAAGTCCACATAAATGCTGAAGCCAGTTATGAAGCCAGATCACCCCAACAGACAGCTGGCTTACTTGTGGTTCTTAGGATATGTGTGCTGTCCTCACAACATGTGAGCCAGTGTGCTGCTAGACAGCCAGCGAACAAAATGAAGATAGCTCCACACAAGGCTGGCTTTTCTTGTATCTAATGGAGGTTCTCTTTTAATATCTTTCTTTTTTCTTTGTAACTAAAAATACAGAAATAAGAAGAACAATGAATTACAAACTGTTACAAATATATACTGTGCTACATTCGGAACACTTCGGAAACTAAAAACACACATATATAAATTCTATTTTATAATTATTTCGGCATATAAACTTAAATTGATGTGCTTGAACATTCACGGATACTCACAAAGACAAACGTTTCCCAAGGAACAAGCGTAAAGAGCACATTTAACACGAAGATAGCTTGACTTTTTACCGTTGGAGAAAAAGACGTCAAAGATGTACTATTGTGATAAGAGCACCACTCCTACTCCAACAGTCACCATAAAGAAAAAGCAACATACAAATATCTCACTCTGATAATTTCTCAGAACACTTCTTAAAACTGATTTACAATGAATTAAACCTATTTATTAATTAACTATGAACTGATTTCTTAACTTAATGTCTTTACATTAAAGACATCACAATATGTAAAGAGTAGAAAGGGAAGCAAAGCTTCCAGCTTTCAGGCCCCTCTTCTGTGACGGCAGCTCCAATCATGCTTATAATTAGGGCTGGATCAGGTGACCCTGCTGCTGGTGGTGGTGGGTCTCCCATGATGCACTGAGTGTTCCTTTTTCATTCACCTCTTTTCACTCTGTTTATACCCCACTCTGCATTTAACCATCAGTTATTATTAATCTCTTGCTCTCTTCCATAGCATGTCTTTTCTCCTGTCTCTCCCCTGACTGTCTCTCCAGTCAGTCACAGGTCTAACACAGAGAGACAGACAAGCATATGCTCAAACATACACACCTGTGGTCAGTTCTGAATGAGTTCACCAATTTCATCTGAGGTGACAGTGCTAACCACTGAAAACTGGGTTCTATATGTGCTATAAGATGCTGAAATATGCTGCAACACAGCTTGACACCGATTACATGACGAGCATTGTAGCACTGATGAGCTACAGTGAGAAGTTTAATTTTTCAGTAAATGACTGACAGTAAAACAATACATAAAAGTATACTTGTATTATTATTATCTGAGCAATAAATTATAATTACATTAATTCATTACAAAGAAATAAAGCTCAATTGGATATTTAGCAACTATACTGCCTTTTAGTTTAAAAATGGTGACTGTAGCTTAAATTTCTTCAGTACACAGTGGCTGCTGAGTTATACAGCCCACCATACAACCATCTTCTTTTCTCAGTCAGATGTTTTATTTTTCCGTTCTTCCAAAAAAACAAAAAAAAAACAAAACAAAAAACGTAACAGTACTTCTAACCTATGTTGGTTTCTGCACACCTGCAAGAAGGGAGATTTACACAAACATGCCAAATGTGGCAAAAGCAACATATTTCCTGTTATTAGTTGTGCATTACTACAATGGCTCTTTATCCCCTTCTCCCCTTACTTTTATATTCAATTTATATCAGAACAAAAGCATTTTTTATCCCTTGCAAGAGAAAAATCCAAAAGAGATCAGCTTGTTTCTACCTGTTAATGAGAACCAAAAGGTCATGTTCATATGTGTTGGAACTTATGCATACTGATTACTGAGTTACTTTCCCTGTGGCTTATCAAATGGTACTCTGGTGGTCAGTTACAAATCCACCATCTTTTCACAGATCCAAAAGTTTTCGGTATTACATTCTATGTCATTCCATTTGTTTTCATCTTCAACGAGCTTGATTTCTCCACAGTCTTCCTCTAGGCCGTTATAGTTGTTGGGCTCCCCAGTGTGCCAGTACCTGAAACTAAAGAATCAGCTTTTAACATGAAATCAGAGAGGCACATCAGCAACTTATAAACAAAATTCTTCAAATTAGCTGTGGGTTGAAGTAAAATAAACAGAAACTGTTAAATACTATTATCACATTATTAGTTATTTTTACTTTAAATTAAAAAGAGAATATATGAACCTTTTGTCCAGCAAAGTCCCATCCACCCACTTCCACGTCCCCTCTTCCTCTGTGTCAGTCATTCCAATCCATGTGTACCCTCTGAACTGTCTTATCAAGTTCTGGTTTAAAGAAACAAGGAAGTACATCTTAGTCATCTTGCATAATCCATTTTTTTTTTTTTTGGTTATATTCTTGCAGACAGATTTCACTCTCAAACATTGTACCTGTTCCTCTCTGCTGCTGATAATCACCAGGTCTGCGCCTCTTTGCAGACAGTCCTCTCTACTGTCATTCCAGGATTTTTTAATTGAGGAAAAGTAATAGAAACTGCCCCTGAAATACACCCATCCTTGTTGGGTATAGAGATCTGTTAAAAAAACAAAACAAAAATGGTACCATAAAAGTTTTCTTGTACAGAAATAATTAAACAACGACCAAGATAACAGAAAACAAAACAAAACAAAACAAAACAAAAAACCCCCCCATTAATTTTCAGCATCATACTCACTAAAATTATTCAACCTCCTTTTCAGTGTGTCTCCTTCTTCAGTCAAGGATTTCACAATAGCCTCTGTATCAGAACTGTCTATGAGAGCAAAGAAACAGTTCTTTGTTATTACAGTTAACCTAAGTAAATGTGTCAACCTTTGCATTTCAGTTAGTTTAATTTATTCAGCTATTTCACTGTGAAAAAGCATAGTAATTACATTTATGAAAATGTCATGGTCCTGGGCTGGTTCCCAGGACGTTTGGTTCTCAGTTGAAGGTGGATAGGCTCTGCTCTAGGCTCCTCCTGCTGGTGGGGTCTCACACCAGACTGTCATTATCTCGTCAGGGACCAGTAGTTTAGGACCCATTCAAGCTTCCATTCTCTGCCAGATTGTCATTGATTGGTCATGGTAATCAGGCTCCTCATGACTCCTGTGTTTCTCAGTGATCTTCTTAAACTAATCAGAAGCTCTCTCTTGCCAGCTAAAGGACATTTTCACCCCAAATAAGACTTACCTGCCTCCTCCGAGCTCATTTGTGTTCTAAGGAATGAAATTATTGAAAAGAAAGCACCCACTGAACTCACCAGCCTGTTTACCCTCCAACATCACCTCTCAACTGTGGAACCCTAGTCACTCTCTTAGCTGCCCAGCTTCAGGAAATTCCAAGTAAGAACCAATCTCAGTCAGCACATTAAGACTCTTCTGATTATCCCTTGGACTATCTCCTCTCTCCCCTCTCCAATAGAAGTGGCCTCCGGTGTTGTGGTCCCCAGGATTCCCCCATTGAATTTCTACTTGGTTAAAAGAGAGTCGGTTTTGTGTCCTGCTTCAGAGCCCTTGGCTATGACAAAAAATACCAAGAGGCCTACTTTCAGCTCTGTTGCATTGAAAACATACAGTAATAATTTGTGGGATTTTCCAGTTATTTTTAGAAACTGAACAACAGAAATATGTCAGAGGTTTTTTTCAGATTTTAAAAATCTAAAAAAAGCAACCTCGCTTATAGGAGTTTATCTACATGGCTCAAGATGTCAGATTTCAAAACAAAAGCCTCCTAAATGTCTTTTTTAAAACGCTTTTAATGATATCAGTCTCTGGAGCATGAAAAAAAGGGCGATTGGACTTCTTTTTGTTTCTTGAAGACGTTTCACCTCTCTTCCAAAAGGCTTCTTCAGTTCTTGACATATAAGTATGAATTGCTGTCTCTTTTCAGCTTTTAAGCCAACCTTTCCCTCTCCAACTTTTCAGTAGCAAGCCAGAGATTAGCAACAGTCTAACCACATTGTATATAAAGCGCTTTACAAAAAATAGTCAATTTACCATTATTAACTTGCATTAAAGGACTTATAAAGTAAGACAAGAATAGAGCAAAATTATTACATAACATCACATTCAATTTGATATGGTGCCAACAATTAAACTGGTTGGAAATGCAGCACTGGATGTTTCTTCTTATTTTATGACTTATTCTAGTCTTATAAGACACTGTAAGGTCTTGGCTTTAATGTATAAACTGCTTTGAAATGACAATTACAACAGAGTGTGAAATAAAAAATATAATTAAATTTATTAAAATGGAATTGAATTCATCACAATTTTTAAAAAAGATAATAATTTGTTCTAATTTCTGTTCTTAAATTATTCAGATGGCCAATTTGGGGTCACATAATAAAGAAATATAAAAGGACTCACAAAAAAACAGTCGCAGGGAAATGTTGAGAGTAGCTTGAAAAATACACAGAAGTCCAAAGCTCACAACAACCAGTCTGCAGAGTCTTGCTTCTGTGTGCAGGAATCAAACAGACACATACAAAAATCATCTTTGCGAAACAGCACGGCCTAATCCTGCGCTCTTCGAAACAGGAGACTGCAAAACATTTTTCATGTTACTGTCCCTGAAAAGATTAACTTTGTTTTTGATCAAAACCCTCCACCTGATTCTGTCCACCAACAGGGACCTTTCATTGGAAATTCCATTGGAAAATCATATTCTGAGCTAAAATAAAAATAAACATAAAATAAAAATAAAAATAAACAAGAGCATATATGACACAGACAGACAGAATGGAAATCCATAAAATAAAATAAAATAAAATAAAATAAAATAAAATAAAATAAAATAAAATAAAATTGCTTACTCCCAGCTGAGATATCTGGTACACTTTCATAATCCATCTCTGATTTGTCTTTAAGAAGAAATCTAATTTACTGGAGTGCCACAAAGATGTTCAATGAAAAGGAGGAACAGAACTGATCTCCAAACAGCTTTCCCTTTTCACTTTTTGACACTGATAACAACATGTGCACACCTCTTCCTAATGTTTTTCGTCACACATTTTCCTATTTTGCTAGTGCTTCCTGTCTTGTGTTTCTCACATAGAATTTAATTGTGAACCAGGAAAGGAAATTAGTTTGTTTAAGCTTGTGAATCATTTACTTGTTTTTCTGTTGTAATACAGTTTATGGCTGTTTACATCATTCTAGCAAGCATAACTAGATGTTGCATGAAATAAGGTAATAATTTTTTATAAGAAAAATTCAATACAGATGTTTTCATGAGATATAGTTTATTCATGACAAACTAACACTGAATACAAGCAGTCAGAGCAGTCAGGCAACCTCACATCATGATATTTACAAATTAATATTTTTTTATGGCACCATGAGATGAGCGAGAATGTATTGAAGCAGCCCCAGCAAGGGGAGCTGTATTTTTCCAACAATTACTTAATGTCGACATAAATACTGAAGTTGATGTGTTACAACGATTGTGTTGTTTGCGCTGACCTACTTTGAGCAAACAAGATCTGTGTTTGCAGATAATGGCAAAAAAGTTCTTATAAAGCCTTAGCATTTATCATAGGTTTCTCAAATTATATGCATAAACTGAAATTACATCTGAAGACATGTGGGACTTCCCCGAAGTAAATGGCTCAACAACTGGCAAAACACACTGAGACAGAGGTACAGTATATTTTATATCTATAAAAAGAAACAAACACATCATTTGAACACAGTATTTTGAATAATCAATATTTTGGGCACAGCACCTTTTGACCTACCAATGTCAAAAATGAACACCGACATTATATTTATAAACAGATATCTAAGTATTGTCACATCCTTTGCTTCTACCCCCAGTTGTGTTGTGCTGCTACTTCAAGATGTTCAAACATCATGGGTTGATGTTCATAAATAGGGGGGAGAGTGGAACCCTTTATTGATTTTTTCAGGTTTTAAAGAGGAAATGTCTTCTTCCTTTCCACTTTTCACTACCACTTTCAAACAGGTACTATAACCAACACAGTTTTCTATTTTATCTCTGCAACATCTTTAACACTTGATTGCAGTTTTAGTGATGAAGTAGATGATTTGTATTTAAATGCTGCTAGCAACAGTATGTTTTTCCTGTGTATTCTGTTTCTCTGGTAACATTTTTACCAGATATGTAACACTGTATAATATGTATGAAAGGAGGTGATTAAGTGTTGAGCATAGCAGTCAATGCTTATAAATAGATTTTTACAGTAAATAATTGTTCTTCAACAGGTACTGGATAGAACTGTCTATATTTTTATACAAGAAAAATCTGACATAGGAAATACAGAGATATGACAGCCGAAAGACAAATAAATGATGGAAAAGATTGATGACAGTAATTAAACCAGTATAAGAGGAGTTAGGGTTATGGTTCTTGTGCTCTGCAGTTGTCCTTTTCAATGTGCATCTATCTTCCAAGCTTGAAGTCAATATGTTGCACGGTTACTGAGATACTGAAAGCATGATGGACAGACAGATGACGGAAAAGTGATCCCTAAGTGTCTCCCTGCCTCTTGGCAGGTAACACAACAAAAACTTGATCTTTGACCTTGACTTTCAGGACGAGGTTTCCGAGATTAGTACTTGTGCGAGATTTTTTGTAGACGCATCTATTGTGTGAATTTGAATCTATCCTCCAAGTCTGAAGCCAATATGTTGCACCATTACTGAGATACTGAAAGCATGACGGACTGACGGACGATGGAAACGTGATTCAGTGTTTCACTGCCGACACAAAAAAGTGAAGAACTAAGTTATCTGATAACAGCTTCCTGTTTCTGTTTTGACACTAATAACCAAAGAAGTGCACACAACTTCCTAAAAATGCATTTTTTTAATCGCATGTTCATGCTTTGCTGTCTCTTGCTGTTGTAACTTGAAGTGTTTCTCACACAGAATTATGAACCAGGGAAAACATTAGTTTTGCTTTATAGGTTTGGTTATTTTAATTTATTTAAGCTTGTGAATCATGCATATGTTTATCTGTCATAATGATGTGTATGGCTGTTTACATCATTATTTAGAGCATTAAACATAACCAGATGTTGCATGTAAAATGGTAATTTCAAAGAAAAATTATTTAAAATGTATAAGAAAATTTTAAACCCAGACCTTTTCATGAGCTATATACAGTTTATTCATAACTATACAACACCAAGATACTGTATACAAGCAGTCAGAGCAGTCAAGCAATATCATTATATTTAGCAGATAAGTGCAAACTTACAGCAAAATCCATTCACACTGAGACAGAAGTATATTTTATAAAACTTAAAATTCTACTGCCTTTGTTTGCATTGGCAACATTTAGGAAATTAAACTGGTATATGGGGATTCTAAATATCACATTATAGTTTTCAATTCAATTCAATTTTATTTATATAGCACCAAATCACAACAAACAGTCGCCTCAAGGTGCTTTGTATTGTGGGTAAAGACCCTACAATAATACAGAGAAAACCCAACAGTCAAAAAGGACCCCCTATGAGCAGCACTTGACGACAGTGGGAAGGAAAAACTCCCTTTTAACAGGAAGAAACCTCCAGCAGAACCAGGCTCAGGGAGGGGCAGCCATCTGCCGCGACCGGTTGGGCTGAGGGGAGAGAAAAAAGACATGCTGTGGAAGAGAGCCAGAGATTAATAACAATTAATGATTAAATGTAGAGTGGAGTATAAACAAAGTAAATAAGGTGAATGAAAAGAAACAGTCTATTGTGGGAACCCCCCAGCAGCCTAGGCCTATAGCAGCATAACTAAGGGATGGTTCAGGGTCACCTGATCCAGCCCTAACTATAAGCTTGATCAAAAAGGAAAGTTTTAAGCCTAATCTTAAAAATAGAGAGGGTGTCTGTCTCCCGAATCCAAGCTGGAAGCTGGTTCCACAGAAGAGACGCCTGAAAGCTGAAGGCTCTGCCTCCCATTCTACTCTTAAGTATCCTAGGAACCACAAGTAAGCCAGCAGTCTGAGAGCGAAGTGCTCTGTTGGGGTGATATGGTACTATGAGGTCTTTGAGATAAGATGGTGCCTGATTATTCAAGACCTTGTATGTGAGGAGAAGGATTTTAAATTCTATTCTAGATTTAACAGGGAGCCAATGAAGAGAAGCCAATATGGGAGAAATATGCTCTCTCTTTCTAGTCCCTCTCAGTACTCTAGCTGCAGCATTTTGGATCAGCTGAAGACTTTTCAGGGAGCTTTTAGGACAGCCGGATAGTAACGAATTACAATAGTCCACCCTAGAAGTAATAAATGCATGAATTAGCTTTTCAGCATCACTCTGAGAAAGGATGTTTCTAATTTTAGAAATATTGCACAAAGGCAAAAAAGCGGTCCTATATATTTGTTTAATATGTGCATTGAAGGACATATCCTGGTCAAAAATGACTCCAAGATTTCTCACAGTGTTACTGGAGGCCAAAGTAATGCCATCCAGAGTAAATATCTGGTTAGACACCATGTTTCTAAGATTTGTGGGGCCAAGTACAAGAATTTCAGTTTTATCTGAATTTAGAAGCAGGAAATTAGAGGTCATCCAGGCCTTAATGTCTTTAAGACATTCCTGCAGTTTAACTAATTGATGTGTGTCATCTGGCTTCATTGATAGGTAAAGCTGAGTATCATCTGCATAACAATGAAAATTGATGCAGTGCTTTCTAATAATACTGCCTAAGGGAAGCATGTATAATGTAAATAGAATTGGTCCTAGCACAGAACCCTGTGGAACTCCATAACTGACCTTAGTGTATAAAGAAGACTCCCCATTTACATGAACAAATTGGAGTCTATGAGATAAATATGATTCAAACCACTGCAGTGCAGTACCTTTAATACCTATAGTATGCTCTAATCTCTGTAATAAAATGTTATGGTCAACAGTATCAAAAGCTGCACTGAGGTCCAACAGGACAAGAACAGAGATGAGTCCACTGTCAGAGTATCATTCAAGTATCATGTCACATTTGACCTCTGACCTCACTTTTACCTTCCACATCTGCCTTTTTTTCAAGTTGACCCCAAAATGTGTTATAAAGAACGAGAAAGAGAATGAGCTGCCTAGTTAGTTAGAAATACACTGTAGTATAATCTCTGGAGCTTGAAAAAGGCGACTGGACTTCTTTTTGTTTCTTGAAGACGTTTCACCTCTCATCCGAAAGGCTTCTTCAGTTCTCAACCAAATGGTGGAGAGACCCAGGTATTTAAACCCCTGTGGGCGTAGTCCCCTGGAGGTGGTTATGACCCTCTATTGATCATGTGCTTGAACACATGTGCCCAGGTGTGAAGAGGGCGTGGGTCATATTTAATCAGTGGTTTCAGTTGAAACCAATTTAGGACTCCGCTCCATTGTTTCCTGTGGCCTATTGAGGTCACTGGAACAAAGGTGTGAATGGGGGTTGAGACGTCTGGGAAGGGAGCTCAGGACAGCACTGTAAGCGGGGGAAAGTTGGTGACGTAATCCACCTCCTCTGTTCAATGATGGTTGTTCACAGTGGACATAGATGGCTTCTTTCACTCCTCTTTCAAACCATCTGTTTTCCCTGTCCAAAATGTGGACATTGGCATCCTCAAAAGAGTGCCCTTTTTCCTTCAGATGCAGATGTACTGCTGAATCTTGTCCTGTCGAGGTGGCTCTTCTATGTTGTGCCATTCGTTTGTGAAGAGGCTGTTTGGTTTCACCAATGTAGAGGTCCGAGCATTCTTCACTGCACTGAACAGCATACACTACATCGCTGATCTTGTGTTTGGCGGGTTTGTCCTTGGGATGAACCAGTTTTTGTCTTAGGGTGTGACTTGGTTTGAAGTATACTGAGATGTCATGCTTGGAGAAAATTCTTCTGAGTTTCTCTGACAAGCCTGACACATATGGGATGACAATGTTGTTCCTCTTGTCCTTCCCATTCTCTGTAGTTTGTGTTTGGCCTTCATTCCTGTGCATCTTAGCTGATTTGATGAAGGCCCAGTTGGGGTAACCGCATGTTTTGAGGGCTTTCTTAATGTGTGTGTGTTCCTTATGCTTCCCTTCTGCCTTAGAGGGAACACTTTCCGCACGGTGTTGTAGGGTCCTGATCACCCCAAGTTTGTGTTCCAGAGGGGGGGGGGAGTCAAAGAGGAGATACTGGTCTGTGTGTGTGGGCTTCCGGTAAACTTCAATGTTGAGGCTTCCATCTTCCTCGATAAGCACCGCACAGTCCAGGAATGGTAACTTGTTATCTCTGGTGTCCTCCCTGGTAAAACGTATGTATTTATCCACTGAGTTAATGTGACGAGTGAAGGCTTCTACTTCTTGGGTTTTGATTTTGACCCAGGTGTCATCTACATATCTGTACCAGTGGCTAGGTGCCTTCCCTTTGAAAGAACCAAGAGCTTTACTTTCCACTTCCTCCATGTAAAGGTTGGCTACAATGGGAGACACTGGGGAGCCCATGGCACATCCATGCTTCTGTCTGTAGAATCCATCATTGTATTTAAAATATGTTGTGGTAAGGCAGAGATCTAAAAGTGCACAAATCTGATCTGGGGTGAAGCTGGTTCTGTTCTGTAAGGAATCGTCTTCCTGTAGTCGTCTTCTGACGGTCTCCACTGCCTCAGTTGTAGGTATGCAAGTGAAAAGTGAAACCACATCAAAGGACACCATGGTTTCATCTGGATCCAGTACAAGATTCTGGACCTTGTTAGTAAAATCTGTAGAGTTTTCAATGTGGTGGGGTGTGATGCCAACAAGCGGTGATAAGATGGTGGCGAGGTGTTTGGAAATGTTGTAGGTGACCGAGTTTATACTGCTGATAATGGGTCGAAGTGGGACTCCTTCTTTGTGGATCTTTGGGAGTCCATAAATGCATGGAGTGGCTTCTCCAGGGTACAGGCGGTAGTAAGTGGGGCGGTCAATGGCTTTTTCCTTTTCAAGTTGTTGCAGGCAGCAAACAACTTTTTTCTTGTAGTTGCTTGTGGGATCACGTCTCATTCACACCTTTGTTCCAGTGACCTCAATAGGCCACAGGAAACAATGGAGCGGAGTCCTAAATTGGTTTCAACTGAAACCACTGATTAAATATGACCCACGCCCTCTTCACACCTGGGCACATGTGTTCAAGCACATGATCAATAGAGGGTCATAACCACCTCCAGGGGACTACGCCCACAGGGGTTTAAATACCTGGGTCTCTCCACCATTTGGTTGAGAACTGAAGAAGCCTTTCGGATGAGAGGTGAAACGTCTTCAAGAAACAAAAAGAAGTCCAGTCGCCTTTTTCAAGCTCCAGAGACTACTATGACCTGGATAACTGAGAATCTACACAGACACTGTAGTATAATATTATATAAGCTCAATTAATTTATGTTCAGTTATTTACAAGTAGTTATTTATTGTTGATTTAGTGAAGTATAGTGTATATTTTGTATAACCTGTAAAGTACTGTAGTCAACTGAGGCTGATATGAATGTGATACAGAAATAAACTTGACTACAAATCAGTATTTATTATCTATTACCTGCTCCTACATAATCAGAGTAAACATCTGCCATGCTACCCTTATCTGATTTTTACTGCACTACAAACTTCTTAAAGTATGCTTAAAAAAAACAAAGAAAACAAAATACAATACTGTCAGGATGCTGTGTTGTTGTTGCTGTGGTGGGCTCTCTCTCTTTCTTACTTTTCCAGGAGGAAGGTGTTATGGAGTTCCTCCTCCTCTCTGAGGAGGGACCGGAGGGAAGAGCTGGGCAACCCTGCACATCTGATTCTTGTTAGATGGCAATCAACCCTGTATTTAAGGCCCAGTCTAATACCCTAATTGAGCTTCGGCTGTAGGCCTTGACATCCAGTCTGTTCTGCTTATTCTGTTCAGGGTCACAGGGGGGCTGGAGCCTACCCCAGCTGACAGAGGGCGAGAGGGAGGGTACACCCTGTACACAGAGAGACAGACAACCATTCACACTCGCGTGCAATTTAGAGTGACCAGTTAACCAACCCCCAGTAACTGCAAACTGCATGTCTTTGGACTGTGGGAGGAAACTGGAGTATCTGGGAGAACATAACAAACTCCACATATAAAGGCCCGGGCCAATTTGTGCTCTTAAAGTTCTTTGTGGTTACTTACAAAGTCAGATTCTTTTCACAAATCCAGACTTTTTCTGTGTCACATGGTGTATCATTCCAGCAGTTTTCTCTCTCAAAGAACTGTATCTCTCCACAGTCTTCATCACGGCCTTTGTCACTGTTGGGCTCGTCGGTGCCCCAGTAGCTGAAACCAAAAAATAGCCATTTTATATTCACACTGAAATCATAGCATACTGAATCAGCAGCTGCACACGAGGACAAGAATTTACACCTACACATTTCCTTAAAAAGCAATTTACTAACATTAATTTATTAAAGAATCATTAAAAAAAGCAAACTGTGAAACCTTATTGTTGGTTGAGTCCCATCCACCCATTTCCATGTCCCTTCTTTTTCTGTGTCGGTCAGTCCAATCCATGCCCGTTTTTTAAACTGTCTCATGAAGGTCTTATTTACAGTAACAGAAATAAACAATGATAAAAACACACTTTTCAGTTCTCCATTTTTGTTCATATGTGTCTCAGAGACAGAGTTTGCTCTCATATACAGTATACTGTACCTGTTCCTCTCTGCTGTTGATAATCACAAGGTCTGCATTCCTTTGCAAACAGTCCTCTCGACTGTCGTTCCAGGATTTTTTAATAGATGAAATGTAATAAACACTGTGGCTGAAATATTTCCACTCTTGTTGGATATAATGAGCTGCAGAGGACAGTAAAAATGAAACTTCAAAATTATGCTTAAAAAGATAAAAACAGCAACAACAACAATAATGGTAATGATAATAATTTTCAGCATTACACTCACCTAATATATTCAGTCTCTTGTTTTGTTCTTCAGTCAAATTTTTAATAATGACCTCAAAATCTGATGTTGTTGAACTGCCTGTGAGAGCAAATAAAAATTTCCTTTGTTACTTAACTTCACCTTACGCCACATGACTTTGTCTTACACAAATTTCACACGGTGCCAACACTTGAACCTGTCTGTGAGAGAGTAGTAGATGTTCTTTTTTCCAGTCATTACAATGCTGTAATATCTGCCTTATTGTATAAACTGCATTGATGTGACATGTTATGTTATAATAGAGTGCCATATGAATGAAGGTTCATTTATTTTAAGTTTAAGTGAAATTAACTTACGTTATTCAGGTGGAGAATTTGAGGTCACATTACAGAGAAAATATTGATGTACTCACAAAACCCCAGTCGCAGTGAAATGTTGAGAGTAGCTTGAAGAATACACAGAAGTCCAAAGCTCACAACAACCAGTCTGCAGAGTCTTGCTTCTGTGTGCAGACACCAAACAGACACACACATCAAGGCCTAATACTGTGTTCTTTGAAAGAAGAGACTGTGAAATATTTTCTCATATTACTGTTACTGATTTAAAAGATTAAATTTACATGCAGTTTATTTCCCAAGTGTTTGTCTTTCAAAACAAAACACGCTACCTGATTCTGAGAATGTCCACCATTGCGGGCTTTTCATTGCAAACTTGTACTCTGAGCCAGAATAACAACATATATGACACTGAGAGAAAGTATGGAAATCCTTAATGATACCTTAAATTTAATACTTACTCCTGGCTGAGGTATCAGGTACATTTGCTAGGTCCATCTTAGATTTGTCTTTAGGAAGAAACTTATTCTGCTGAGGTAATGCAAAAATCATGTGATGATAAAATGAACAACAGAGATAATTCATGACTAGCTTCCTTTTTTTTTTTCTGTTTTTTCACTGACGCCCAAAGAAATGCACAACTTCCTCTCAAATCAGCAACATTTCATCAACAGCATTTTCCTGCTTTGCTATACCTTCCTGTCTTAACGTGAAGTTTTTCTCACACACAGATTAATTAAGAACCAGGAAATTATGAGCCAGGAAAGAAACCAGGTTTGCTTTATGTATCATAATTAATTTGTTTATGCTTATAAAGTATATGATTGTTTGGTATAGTGTTGTGTATGTCTGTTATGTCTAAATGTTACTATACAGAGTATTATACATAGCCAGACTGTTGAATGTATTGTGTAATTGTTGTCAATATCAAAATAAATCCAGACCTTTTCATGAAATGGCAACAGTTTATCAAAAACAATCAGGAAACACAAACAGTCAGACAACACCACATCATGATATTTGAAAATTAAGTTTGTTTTCATGGCAGCATGAGACAGCTGTAACTGTTAGCAGCCCCAGCAAGGGGAGCTGTGTTTTTCTACTATAATTATTTCACTTTATTTCATTTCAATTTTATTTATATAGCATTTATATAGCAGTTGCCTCAAGGTGCTTTAATGTTAAAAGGTAAAGACCCTTCAATAATTACAGAGAAAACCCAACAGTCCGAATGAGCAAGCACTTGGCTACAGTGGGAATGGAAAAAACTCCCTTTTGACAGGAAGAAACCTCCAGCAAAACCAGGCTCAGGGAGGGGCAGTCATCTGCCGTGATGAGTTGGGGGTGAGGGGAGGGAGACAGGACAAAAGACATGCTGTGGAAGAGAGCCAGAGATTAAAAATAACTAATGATTAAATGCAGAGTGGAGTAAAAACAAAAAAGAAACAGTGCATAATGGGAATCCCCCAATAGCCTAGTCCTATTGTAGCATAACTAAGGGAGGGTTTAGGTCACCTGATCCAGTTTTATCAAAAAGGAAAGTTTTAAGCCTAATCTTAAAAACAGAGTGTGTCTGTCTCCCAAATCAAAACTGAAAACTGGTTCCACAGAAGAGGGTCCTGAAAGCTGAAGGCTCTGCATCCCATTCTGCTCTTAAGTATCCTAGGACCCACAAGTAAGCCAGCAGTCTGAGAGCGAAGTGCTGGGGTTGGGGTGATATGTGGTCTTTAAAATAGCTGGGTGCCACTAAGGTAAAGCCTAAAGGCCAAAAGCCATAAAAATGCACCAAAGGCCCAAAGGCCTGTGGTATGTAGCCCATTAATAAAGATAGATTGATCATATTTAAGATTTAAACATTAATTAGTGGTAGGACTTATACATTAAATGGATAGTGCTCTGTACAACTCACAAATGTCTCACGGTATATTGTACAGGTCACATGGAGCACCTCCACATCATTAACACAACAGTGATGAATTCTTGCCTGGAAATCAAAGGTTTCCCTGCAAACAGTCTGGTACCATGCTATAAATTTAGCCTTTACACATTCCCTGATCGTGATTGCTTATGGGCTTGGATAATATTCATTTTCCCAGGTGTTTTTGCCAAGCATATAGGCAGGAAGTTAAATGAATCAATCCACCTCTATTCAGAGCATTTATCACATAGTGACACACAAATGTACTCACACATTTTAAAGTACTGAAAAAAGTTTTTGAATGGGCTGTATGAAACACTTAGGAGTCTTGAGACTGTATTTATACAATGAACACTCCTAAATCATGTAATATCCTTCAAAAACCAGCTTGAAAGATGCACAGGAGTCCAACAACTCACAGCAGCCAGTCTGCAGTTGTACCAACCCTGTGTAAAATATAACATTATACTGAATTATAGCACGCAAGAGACTATTTTTTAGTTTTGCTACACTGATTCAATGACTAGAAAGAGCATGATCTTTGTGTGTAACATTACCAAGTTGGATTGCTTTAGAAATTAAATCTGTTTTATTATACAGTACCAGCCAAACGTTTGGACAGAATGAGTGAGTGTGTCCAAACTACTGACTGGTACTTATTTATATCAAGAATGGATAAAACTACTGAGGTAAATGGATTCTAATGTTGGGTATTTGGGTGGATCTTGAATTTTATGTGCCAAAAACAACTACTTTAAAGTCTGTAAGTCTGATTTATTTAAAGCTCTCTGTTTCATGTTTCTGAACATGTATGCATGTTCAGAAACATGTCAACTTGATTTGACCTCTCACTAAACACAGATATTCTTAACCAATCAATATAAGGACAGTACAAAAGAAAGTGTAATTCATTCTCTTTCAAATTTGCCACCTTCATGTAGAAACAGATGGATTCCTGTTTGCAGCTGTGCAATTGAAGATCTTTGATCAATGTTTGTAATTTTGGCCTTAACAAAATATCTTCCAACCATTTGTTCTTCAAGCATATCAAGTAACTTTCTTCTCATTTTATTCACATTACACGCCAAATTATTAGTGTACAGATAACATCCTCAAACACAATATATAGCTCTATAGCCCACTGAGAGTTGTGTGATTTAAAAAAAAAGGAAAAAAATCCTATTTACTAAATTATCTGCCAAATTAAGCATAAAAAAGGTTGATAAGCATTGGTTTAGTCTACATTTTTGTAGTGGGTATACTGTGCTTAGAAACAAAGTACATCGGTTAGTGTAATGAAATCAACAGTTTATTTTGATTTTTAAGCATATTTAACATTGCAAAATTTCTCTGCTGCTTACATTTGAATAAATGTACAACAAACTGTACAACAGTTGGCTTTGTATTAAAAACATGTAGAATTTACAAACAGTATAAAAGCAAAGCATGTTTAACTGTTAAATAGTAAGTACAGAAATACTATACAAAAAACAGGATGAACCAACTGTGTCTATCAAACTGGCAGGTTCTTCTAAAGCTGCCTCTGTGGTCGGGCCAAAACTGAAGACACAGTCTGAGTCGCAGGATGATCAGGATTAAAAATAATCATTTTTATCAGCAATATGAATTTGAATTGCCAGAATACAGCAACTTTTCCCTCAACACATTAACTAAAATATAAAATTATATTTTTCTTTATTTATACTTCAGTCTGTATTTAATCATTAGTTATTATTAATCTCTGGCTCTCTTCCACAGCATGTCTTTTGTCCTGTCTCTCTCCCCTCAGCCCTCTCCCCAGATACTTACTCTGGATGGCATTACTTTGTAATGCCATCCAGAGTAACTATCTGGTTTGACACCATGTTTCTAAGGTTTGTGGGGCCGAGCACAAGAATTTCAGTTTTATCTGAATTTAGAAGCAGGAAATGTCGCGGTCAGGGTCTGTGTGCAGAGAGGGGGTGGACCCAAATGGAGGATGCAATGCAGACTTATCTAAAACTACTTTATTTGCAGGTACTCAAATAATACAAAAGACAAAAAACTCAAAATCTCAACCAAGGCATAAACAAACTGGAAGCCTGGGAGAAAAGTGAAAAACACACAGCAAGAGGGGGAACAATGACAACAACACAACAAAGAACAGAGAAAAACTAAGGGCTTAAATACACACAAGGAAATCAGGGAGAGTGGAAACAACAGGGAACAACAGGTGAAACAAATGAACCTAATGACAAAGGGGAAGCAAAACTAAACACAAACCACAGGGAACACGAGACTGTCAAAATAAAACAGGAAGTGACTCAAGGGAACAGAGATGCAGACCTGACACTGAACACTGGGGAACACAAGGAACTAGAAAATCAAACATAAACAAATCCCACAACAAAAGAAAATCCCCAGAACAGATAAATTAAAGCCAAACCAAAAACACACAGGGTCCAACGGACCCCGGACCATGACAGGAAATTAGAGGTCATCCAGGCCTTAAAGTCTTTAAGACATTCCTGCAGTTTAACTAATTGATGTGTGACATCTGGCTTCATTGATAGGTAAAGCTGAGTATCATCTGCATAACAATGAAAATTTATGCAAAGCTTTCTAATAATACTGCCTAAGGGAAGCATGTATATTGTAAATAAAATTGGTCCTAGCACAGAACCCTGTGGACTCCCCATTTACATGAACAAATTGGAGTCTATTAGATAAATATGATTCAAACCACTGCAGTGCAGTACCTTTAATGCCTATAGCATGCTTTAATCTCTGTAATAAAATGTTATGGTCAACAGTATCAGAAGCTGCACTGACTGCACTGCACTCTCAACGCTATTGATTGATGAAATTTTTCACCATGAGGAGATTGGGAAAAGGAGAACCCTCTTTCCTCTTGTCCGACTGACATACCCAGCTGGCTACATTATGGATTCCTGTGGAGAGTGAACAGTGGCGGTGCCAGGGGGGCGCTAGGAGGTGTTATAGTTCCCCCTGGAAAAGCCATAGCACCCCCATAGCACCCCCAAGAAAACAGCTTGTGTCTGTGTGTGTTGAGAACTGAAAGAACAAATGATCCTTCATAGCACCCTCAGTAAAATGCTTAGCCCCCACGCCTTAGCACCTGCAGAAAAATATTTCTAGAGCCGCCACTGAGAATGGAAGATGACGTGCCTGGCTGTATTGTCAGTTGAGAACGTGGCATGTTGATACCAAGATTTCTGCTGATTAGACTTGGGGATGCCTGGCTTATTGTGCAATTTGGGAAGATTGGGCAGCTGTTGGGGCCTTGGTAAGGCTGCCTGTGAGGGTGCAGGGCAGTACAAACTCAAACTCAGACTCAGCTGGAGCTGAGTCGGAAGGGATTAGATCTTGGAGGAGTGTCTGTTTCTGCGTGGCGAGGAAAGAACCAAGAAAATTCAGATGATTGGATTTTTCACCATTGAGAGGTGCCAGAAAGACTGTAAGGCTGTCAGTAAATTAATCAGCTATGACAGCCTGTACCAAAACAATTGTAGTATCTGAAATTTGGCTCCCTGACTGCTCATGTATCTCATTCTTCTCCTGGATGTTTTGTAAACAGATGCTCTAACTAATATACCTAGACTAAACTGCTGATAAACATTCCACCTCTTATCGGGAACTGTTAGCTGAGGGGGGATTTTGGGTCAGCTCCAGAGTAACCCGATCCCACTCGCCTCCGCTGGCTCCATTCCATTCCATCCGCGCCCCTTCCCACCCCAGCGCTCCCATGCTATTTGTGCTTACACTATGCTGTGCAGAGGTTTTTTTGAACCTCATATATTGCCCTGGTACAGGGGAAAGTATGAGATGCTTTTTTCTCCTCACTTACCCTATTGTATTTACTCTGTTTCCATCTTCTTTTTAAAAAGGGAGAGCCTTTGATGGCTGCAAGGCCGCAGACACTTACAGTATCTCCCCTGTTGTTTTGATTTGTTTGTCTTTTATTGTATGGGTGTTCTGGAATGTAATTTCGTTGTATGTCTGACAAATAATGACATTAAATTCTTCTGATTCTGATTCTGAGAAGAAAACATGGCGTGTCTGCACTTTCAGACTCAAGGTATGAAGAATCATACCTATGTTTTGCCATCTGAGAAGGACTTGAATATAACCTATGATGAAACTAGAAAGCTCGAATGCATAATAAAAACATAACTACAATTACAAGAATGCAGAAAATCACAAATAAGAAAAATTTTAATGAAGGAGTAAGAACAATAAAACTCACAGACCACGACAGGGGTAAGAAATAGAATTCAGTTGAATAATTTTAAATAATCTACACTGTATAAATATTAGGGGTGGGACTTTAACGCGTTAATTTCGATTAATTAATTACGGGGAAAATAACGAATTAAAAATTTTAATGCATTTGAATCACACTTGGTAATGCGGAACGTTTCTCAGTGCACGAGTTCTAGGCATACCGATTATATCGACGCATGATGTCAAAAATTCAGGGGCCGCATCCTACGAAGGACCCGGCCCACGGTCCTTTGCAGCCCACGAAGACCGCAAAGGCCGGAAGTGAGCGGCTGTGAAATTGGACTGTCTAGCCTTCATATCAGCGTCGCCTGCCCTCACCTCTGCGTAGCTCGTGTCGCCAGCAACCGTGAGTGCGAAGCACAGCTGTGGAAAAGCAGCTGGTTAAACAGAGAACGAACTTTTTCTCCTTTTTGTGGTTTAAGTATTTAATTCAAAATAAGCTGTTAAAACAAGCATAACACATTTCAGCATCAAGGAATACAGCTGAGTGAATGGTTAATTTCCAACTATAATAAGTGAGACATTAATGTTATTTTCCCACCAGTCTACTTAGACTGGTGGGAAAATAAACAAAATTTTGAAGTTTAAGCTTTTGTATATTGATTCATTCGTCAATCAAACTTAAATTAAAATTTATCATGTTAAATATTTAAATGTGATTAAAATGTGATTAATTTCGATTAATTAATTACAAAGCTCCTAATTAATTAGATTAATTTTTTTAATCGAGTCCCACCCCTAATAAATATACTTTGTATTATTACAGTAAATTTAATGCCTTTTGACCTTCTGCCTTTCAGTGTGCTTTCTACTGCAAGGCTCATTCACACACTCTCTCTGATGGATGCATTGGAAGCAATGAGGTTTCAGTATCTTGCCCAAGGGTACTTCGGCAATCAGACAGGAGGAGACAGGGATCAATCCACTGAGCTTTATATTGGTAGAAAACCTGCTCTACCACCTGAACTGCTGCTGCCCCCAATATGTAAGTAAGGGAAACTTGGAGCCAATATTTTAGTCTTAGTTATGTTTCACTTGTTACTTTGTGGGTTCATTTGATTGTTTGATGTACCAGAAATATTGGGTAGAGTTTGTGCACTACTAAAAAACAAACAAACAAACAAACATATATTATGAATTAATACTGTGAAGGGCTTCAGTATGGCAACAATTAACATAATTATGCTACCATTCATCTTAACCAATCACGTGTGGCTTCCACACAAAAAAAAAGGAAACGAATGAAAAGAAAAAGAAACGGCTCACTATCGGGAGCCGGCTCCCGTCGTTCACTTCAAAGAGCCGGATCGTTCGCGACTCATCACTATAACAGAAGCTCTTGAAACTTGTTCGTGGAGACAACTCAGTGTGACATTTAACGAAATATGTAACTTAAAATAATAAATTCAGCTTAAGTGTTCACCTATATAACCATTTTCTTTTCACAGAGCCAGAGGTTTTGGTTTTCACACACTGCATCATTCCAGCTGTTTTCATCATTGTAGTAATTTATTACTACACAGTCTTCATCACTGCCACGATAATTGTTGGGTTCCCCAGAGTACCAGAAGCTGGGAAAAAAAGAGAAACTTTTAATAAAGAGGACAAAAAAGCAAAATACAGCATGACATGCAAGTTAGAAACAACTTAACCAAATTCCTCATATTTAGAATCTAAATATAAATGTAGATTTGTTTGATTTAAATAATTATTAATGTGTGCACCTTCCTGTCAGTGGAGTCTCATCCACCCATTTCCAGACCCCTTCTGTCTCTTTGTCAGTCAGTCCAATCCAGATTATCGTCTCTTGCTGCTGCCTTATGAATTTCTTATTTAAACAAACAAATAGGAATAAAACATTGAAATGATGTCACTCAGGATGTAGTTGTTGTGTTAATTCAGTTTTCATTCTATTATCTAGCTATGTCATGGATTAATAGACATACCTGTTCTTCTTTGCTGTTGATAATTGCCAAGCTTGCACCTCTCTGCAAACAGTCATCTCTACTGTCTTGCCAGTTTTGTTTGGTTGAAGAAATATAATAGAAACTACCGTTGAAATACTGCCAACCTTGTTGTGCATAGTGAACTTTTAGAGAAAGAAAAAAATAACTGTAGGAAGAGTATTCAAGATTCAAGAAGACTTTATTGTCATTATATGTAAACATATAACAAAATTTGCGTTCCAGAACACCCATCCAAGAGAAATACAAACAACAAAAACAAACAGGGGGGACAGGTGTCTGAGGTCGTGCAGCCGTTTTGCCGGCGCTACCTTTAGCAGGAAAACAGAAAGAGATACACTGGGACAGGTAGGTTCAAAAAAAATCATCTCGTATGGTGTTCATTATGAACACCATACGAGGTTCCAAAAAAACACCTCAGCAAAGCAGTAGCACATTTAAAGCCTGAAGAGCACTAGGGTGGGTAGGGGAGGGGTTGCCAGTGGAGACGAGCAGGATACTGTGATGGCCACACAGCTTCCAGACTAGCAGTTCATGATAATGTTCATGATAAGATGGTATAGTCAGCCTTGGTTGCCAGGATACCAGTTCATACAGGTCACAACATGGGGCGGGGATGAAGAGCATCTGTTTACATAACATCTCCAGGAGATGATTTAGATAGACAGCCATCCAAGGCCGTCTGGGAGCCAAATTCCAAATACTGCAATTGTTTTGGTTCAGGCTGTCATAACTATTTGCTGACAGACCTTACAGTTTTCTGGTTACCTCTCAGAAGTCCAATAATCTGAATTTGGTTCTACCATGCAGAACAGAGACTCCAACACTCCTCCAGATGTAA
Organism: Archocentrus centrarchus; assembly: GCF_007364275.1. Classification (NCBI taxonomy): domain Eukaryota; kingdom Metazoa; phylum Chordata; class Actinopteri; order Cichliformes; family Cichlidae; genus Archocentrus; species Archocentrus centrarchus. The sequence goes on along the minus strand of NC_044346.1, from coordinate 26,899,244 downwards.
TCCATTTCGATTCAGCTCTACTGAGTCTGATTGAGTTCGTACTGTTTCTGCATCCCTCATAGGCAGCCTTACTAGGGCTTGAACAGCTGCCTGGAAACCAGGTATCCCCAGGTCCAATTCGGGAAAAAAATCCTGGTATCAATATGCCACGTCTACACGGTGCAGCCAGGAACGTTATCTTCCATCCCCACGGGAATCCATAACATAGCCAGCTGGGTGTGTAGTTGGACCAGAGGAAAGAGGGTTCCCCTTCTCCCAATCTCCTCGTGATGAAAATTTGGCCATCAATAGTATTGAGAGACCAGCTGACCAGATCCATGATTTAATTTCCAGTTTGGGGATGTGTGAAGAGATGCTCTAAGCAGCGAAGCAGCAAAAAGCAGGGGTAGATAGGGAAGGCTGGGGAGAAGAGGAAAATGCGTCCGTCTCCACCGAGAGCAGGAAGAAAAAAAGAAAACTAAATAACTCCTGAGAAATACATGTAAAATGTTCAAGTAGGGCTGCTTGATTATGGAAAAAATCATAATCACAATTATTTTGGTCAATATTGAAATGACAGTTATTTAATTACTCAGTGACTTTGCAAACACACTGCATTTATTGCACTTAGACAATAGTGAATATCTTGAATTCTAGTTCACTTCTACAATCTCTTGACAATAAATACTAGACTGAAAATAAAATACAGACTATATAAAATATAAAAAAAATATATAAATAAATTGCAGTATAAATAAAAACATTAGAAATTAAACACAACTAATAAATAAATGAATAGAATGGTAATGCCAGTTATCACGACCAAATAGTTATTTAGACCAAATAAATTTGCTCACATTTCAGTGACTGCCACAACATTGCTGACAGATCCTGTAAGTGTATTCAAAAGCTTTGTTATTAACATTTGTAGGGATGTGAGTTGAATCGATTTCTGGGGTTTTTGGTGACGAATTGGGGTCCAGTGTGGTGCTAATTACACCCGCAGTGCAAATATTAGTAAGGACAATTCCCTACCGTCCCTTGCTAATCAAGCCCCGTGATTGGTAGGGACATAACAGACGTTATTTGATATTGATAGAGACTGATTCCAGTCAAGCTGACCCATTATACCCCAGAGCAAACAGAAAACATGCTCTGCTTCAGACTAAATCAGAATTACTCAGGTCGACACAGCAAATACTAGTTATGCTGGCAGGGGTGCGGTGTGGACAACAGAAACAAATAAAATGCTTTGACTCTTTTCCCTCCAGGGTCTTCGCTCTTTGGGGTCAACTTTTTTTGGGTGCGAACATATTTGTTCCTCTAGTTTTTCCACTTCCTTATATTGATACTATGATTATTATTCCTTTTATTGAGATGCTGATTGTTATTCTCTTGCTGATAAATTAAAAATCTGCACCATAAAAGTAGCTGGAAAAGCATGTGAGGATACGATGGTGCTGAACAGGCCAATCACAGTCTTTATGGGCTGCATTGCCCTGACACATTACATATCTTGGGAAGTTGAAGTCCGGTAACAACGTAGTTTTCCCGCTCAATAATTAATGGTAATTGACACATAATTCACCATAATGGAGTAGTGCCGACAACATCTAGCCACTTATGTAGGTTACGCTGTAGGCCCTGCAAAGACTTAGCGCTGCAGAATATATCAGGAGTAAGAGTATACGGTGCATAATGTAACAGAATAATTTTAACAATAATCATTTTTTATTGATTACACTGTTTTTGTGATCGTTTGGAGCTGAAATCTAAATGAAAATTTGATTAATTCCTACGTTCCAGGATACAACAAACTTTTTTATCTGAATCATAGAATATTTGATCTTATGTATATATGTGAAAGTATTTGCCCCCTTCCTGATTTTTTTTTTTTTTGCGTATTTCTCACACTGACATGTTTCAGAAGCAAATTAAATTTTGTATTGCGTCCACAAACGGAAATCGGAATCGGAAATGTATGAAAATTTGTTGGAACATTCTTTACATCACCCTGATCAAAAAAGTCAATCAGACCCATGCCCTATTTTGCATGCTGGAGTCGTGACCACACCCCGAATTATTCGATTGGGTCTATGTGGAGAGCAAAAGATATCTTTTCCCATAAAAGAATTCAACTTTCTACAGACCTTCTGTACACCATCACGATCACAAGACCTCCGAGTGTGCCACGGGTTGACGAGCACAACGGGTCAACGTGCGCCACGGGTGCGAGGGCCTGATATCACCGCTTGCGGTTTTAATTATTATTGTGATTGTCCACACTTATGTCTCATTCCCTCTCATTCTTATGTATATAAATAGTCCCATTTCCCCCCCCCTTAGTCCTATTCATGGCCCATCTGTCCCTTCCCTGCTTTGGGGTTGAATTTAGGTTTGTCATTCTGGACTTACTTTTTGACTTTGCTTTGGTTTTTGCTTACAACCATGTTATTTTAATCAAGGTTCTTTTTCTTTGTTTATTTGCTTAATTCTTGCATTTGGATCCTACACTTTACTCTCCATTACAAATGTTTGTAAAAGCTCTGAATCTAGTTTTTACAAACCTGCAGTGTGTAGAGCTGGATATTACGCTGGATAATATTTGAACTCCTCATCATTGGTATGAGTTTCATGCTCATACTCACCAAAGTCCTCTAATTTCCTCTTCAAGTCATCTCTCTCTCTAGTCAGGATATTATTCTGTGAAACTGCCATAAGATAAGAAAGATTAGATTGCAAGATTGCAGTTCTGGTTGCAATACCTGCCAGACATGACAGACTAAAGAAAAAAAAAATGGAAGATTATATGTTATACAATTCAATAAATTAAATATTTTAAATAATTTTAACATTTAAACATAAATGAATGAGGACAAAGTCCAATTCAGTGTTGCCAGTTTTCTGATTACTAGTAAAAACAAATATATTCACTAATAGAATAGAGTTGCCTCTTCTGCTCTTATTCATGGAATCCTGCTGCAAAATTGTTATTTTTATGTTATGTTACCAACACTTGAAGTATAACCAGAGCATGTCAACAACATATAATTTAAATGGAATACTTATATATTGGATAAAGTTATGAATCACATTTATTTTGTTTCAGTAAGTGAGCACAAACCATTCTATTATAAAGCAAGAAACCAGAAATGTTTTAGATTTAGTTTGTTTTCATTTTGATAATGAAAGAAAGCCTCTCCTGTCACAGTTACTATGGCCTTTCTTTCAGTCTTCATTTAATATGTAGCATTTATCAAATTTAACAAATTATATGAGCACAATATTTGATGCATTTATTTGTGACTCCTGGAGGGCTTTTAATCCCCATGATGTTTACCAGAGTTGTTGTTCTTCAAACTTTCTTCTTCATCAGTCAAGCCCCAAAGGTACAGGTAGGTTTGGATAGGTTTTTTCCCATTAAAAAGTTGTGAATTTGACTTTCCATAGTTCCCAGTTTGAGCTTCTGTTTTGGTTTTGGTTCGGTCATTCTGGACTTACTTTTCGATTTTGCTTTGGTTTTTGCTTACAACCAAGTTATTTTAATCAAGGTTCTTTTTTGTGTAGAGCTGGATATTATGCTGGATATTATTTGAACTCCTCATCATTGGTATGACTTTCATGCTCATACTCACCAAAGTCCGCTAATTTCCTCTTCAAGTCATCTATCTCTCTAGTCAGGATATTATTCTGTGAAGCTGCCATAAGATAAGAAAGATTAGATTGCAAGATTGCAGTTCTGGTTGCAATATCTGCCAGACATGACAGACTAAAAAAAAAAAAAAAAAAAAAAAAAAAAAAAAATAAATGGAAGATTATATGTTATACAATTCAATAAATTAATATTTTAAATAATTTTAACATTTAAACATAAATGAATGAGGACAAAGTCCAATTCAGTGTTGCCAGTTTTCTGATTACTAGTAAAAACAAATATATTCACTAATAGAATAGAGTTGCCTCTTCTGCTCTTATTCATGGAATCCTGCTGCAAAATTGTTATTTTTATGTTATGTTACCAACACTTGAAGTATAACCAGAGCATGTCAACAACATATAATTTAAATGGAATACTTATATATTGGATAAAGTTATGAATCACATTTATTTTGTTTCAGTATGTGAGCACAAACCATTCTATTATAAAGCAAGAAACCAGAAATGTTTTAGATTTAGTTTGTTTTCATTTTGATAATGAAAGAAAGCCTCTCCTGTCACAGTTACTATGGCCTTTCTTTCAGTCTTCATTTAATATGTAGCATTTATCAAATTTAACAAATTATATGAGCACAATATTTGATGCATTTATTTGTGACTCCTGGAGGGCTTTTAATCCCCATGATGTTTACCAGAGTTGTTCTTCTTCAAACTTTCTTCTTCCTCAGTCAAGCCCCAAAGGTACAGGTAGGTTTGGATAGGTTTTTTCCCATTAAAAAGTTGTGAATTTGACTTTCCATAGTTCCCAGTTTGAGCTTCTGTTTTGGTTTTGGTTCGGTCATTCTGGACTTACTTTTCGATTTTGCTTTGGTTTTTGCTTACAACCAAGTTCTTTTAATCAAGGTTCTTTTTTGTGTAGAGCTGGATATTATGCTGGATGTTATTTGAACTCCTCATCATTGGTATGACTTTCATGCTCATACTCACCAAAGTCCGCTAATTTCCTCTTCAAGTCATCTCTCTCTCTAGTCAGGATATTATTCTGTGAAGCTGCCATAAGATAAGAAAGATTAGATTGCAAGATTGCAGTTCTGGTTGCAATATCTGCCAGACATGACGGACTAAAAAAAAAAAAAAAAAAAAAAAAAAGAAAGAAAGATTAGATGTTATACAATTCAATAAATTAATATTTTAATTAATTTTAACATTTAAACATAAATGAATAAAGACAAAGTCCAGTTCAATGTTGCCAGTTTTCTTATTACTAGTAAAAACAGATATATTCACTAATAGAATCGAGTTGCCTCTTCGGCTCTTCTCGCTCCTTATTGATGGAATCCTGCTGCAAAACTGTTATTTTTATGTTATGTTACCAACACTTGAAGTACACTGTAAAACCTAACAATATATCTTAATAAAAGAAGTAAGTTCATTTAATTTAATCTGCTGAAAAAGTTGGAGCCTCTCATTCCCATATATTAAATAGAATTTAAAATGAATTGTTGAAGTTCTATCTCAGTTGTTTTGAGTACACTTAAATTTGTTGTTAAATTTGTTTTTGTTACAAAAAATGTAAACACCACTTCATCTTTCAGTTGTTGTTTATATTTCAGTTTTTACCAAATATGTATGCAGATAACTGTTAACGATCTGCCAAAGTGTAAAGATTTGATGTTGGTCACAGGGATGGCACGATACCACTTTTTTTGTCCGATACCGAATTTTACATTTGGATATCTGCCAATACCGATACAAATTCAATCTTTTTTTTTTTTTTTAAACAATTGTTTTTAAATGCCTGGATATAAGTCAACAGTCTCTCACACAACAAAATAAAAATCTTTTAGTTGTCCCACATACAAGACTAAAGACCGGGGGGACAGGCAGTGGTGCCAAAGCTCTGGAACTGTTTACCACTACAGCTCTGTTTAGCTGACTCTGTGGTGTCTTTTAAAAAACAGCTGAAAACTTTTCTATTTAACCAGGCTTTCTGTTGACTTTATTTTATTTTATTCTTTTTCTTTTAATATGGTAATGTTAATATGTTTTTAACATGGTGTTTTATATGCTTTGTTTGTTTTGTTTTTTTTGATATTGTGTTTTAATTATTGTACAGTGCATTGTGACTTTTTGTCTGTGAAAAACACTATATAAATAAACTTTACTTACTTACAACAAACGCTCTATTACCTGAATCCTGTTGCTCCTATGTGAGAAGGTGATGCATTAGCTTATGGCATATTGCAAATTTCATTAGGGCTGCAACTATCGATTATTTTAGTAATCGAGTATTCTATCGATTATTCCATCGATTACCCAAGTAACTGGATAAGAAATACTTTTTCCATATTAACAGCTCATCTGCATATTTTAACTTCCATACTGCAGTTTTTCCTAAATATGTTATTCTCCTAAATACGTTTCTACTGCAGGTCAAGATTTAGTCACCTATCAGGAATTAAAATATAAAAAATATTTTGACAGGGAAGGGGTCCGTCCGGTGCCGAACGATCGCTAGTGCTAATAGCTGTGCTCGCTAGCAAACTGCGATTGAACTCGGAGCTGAAGTAGAGAAAAAAATAACAGCTGAAATTCTCAGCACAGTGAGCACAACGCACAAACATGGTAGAGAGCGGTGGAACCGTGGAAAAACATGTCAGCGATAATCCACAATGTCACAGCGACAGAGAACTTTTTAGAATCGGAGGGTTTTTTTTTAACTCCTGATCCCCATTACATTCCAGTTGGTGGCAGTAATGCAGCTCTAAGCGGGTTTGGTCAACCGCAAACCCACAAGAAGAAGGCGATAACAGAGAACTGTAATGCAGCTAATGTGGGTTGGATCGGATCGGATTGCATTTTTTATTCCTTTCCGATATCCAATCCAGTAATTTAGGTCAGGATCGGACTGATACCGATACTGAATATCGGATTGGTGCATCCCTAGTTGGTCATATCAAAAAGATAGAATCCATCCATTCACTTCTGCTTGTTTGGGGGTTGCGGGGATGCTGGGGCCTATCCCAGCTGACATAGGGCGAGAGGCAGGGTACGTCCTGTGCAGCTCTCTTCAACCCTGACTGTCAAATAAAGCCCCCCCTTCCCAGAAGAAAAAAAAAAAGGCAGGCATGTTGTGTTTCCTTTTAATCAAATCAGAGCATTTTTGACTTTATTCATCCAAGGTGCTTTACCACAAAATATCTTAGTTACTTTTACTCATAATGAGTAATTTTTTCATGCTTTAAATGTTTGAGATAACCTCCTGAGAATTGAGCTCCTGTTTGTGATACATTTTTAATTTCTTCTAGATATTTGTGATTAGATGGACTTGATATGTATATAAACTGAGTTTCCTCTTCAAACAGGAAGTTGTAATTTGTTGCATGGTTGTTACATACTTTTTTTTATAAAAAGATGTCCTCAGATGGGAACAATGGGTTTATTTTAAAGCATAACACAGCAAAGTCAAAATGGCTTAGCAAAGTATAAAACACTATTGAGCAGAATGAAGTTTAAGATGCAGCAAAGCTAAAATGCAATGTCCCCATAGGTGGGCACAGAGTCTTAGGAGGTTAATGAACTTAAATGATTCAAGGCAATCAGTTTCCTCAAATAATTTGAGTTGAACTAACTCATTGGGTTTTACAGTGTATAACCAGAGCATGCCAGCAACGTATAATTTAAATGGAATACTTATATATTGGATAAAGTTATGAATTACATTTAGTTTGTTTCAGTATGTGAGCACAAACCATTCTGTTATAAAGCATGAAACCAGAAATGTTTTAGATTTTAAATTTAGTTTTTTTTCATAATGATAATGAAAGAAAGCCTCTCCTGTCACGGTTACTATGGGCTTTCTTTCAGTCCTTATTTAATATGTAGCATTTATCAAATTTAACAAATTATATGCATACAATATTGGATGCATTTATTTGTGGCTCCTGGATATGGAGAGAAAATTGACTCAAAATATCTGTGTGTCTGTAATGCAGGATTTGTGCGTAACCAGCTGTACAAATGTAATTATTTGGTTAAAAGAAACGACCACTAGGTGGTCGTTTCGTTTCCAGTCAAACTCTGAGAGGCATTATAAAACATCTGAGCCTGGAGATAAATTTAGAGATAGCTTTCATAGATCTGGAATGTACTGTCTTAGCTACCAACAGCTAAAGTAGCTTAGCTCACATAAAGATGAGTTCTAGCTAACAGAGAAATGCATGGAGAACTGTATCAAACTACTTGACACATAAAACGCAATCTCTAAAAATACTCATTATAATCGGATAGCAAAGTGTGCAGATTTTAACTTTAAATTACTTCTGAGGGTAGACCACCGTGATTCCCTGCCATAACAGTCGCCTACTATTCCTTTGTGCCTCTCAGAGTTTGACTGGCTGTTTTCCGAGCCAGAGAAGCATTGCACCACCTAGTGGTCGTTTCTTTTAACCAAATAATTACATTTGTACAGCTCACAAATGCATATGTAAATAGTATTAGAATATTAAAAAATAGATGTAGGTGTATGTGTTATAACTAAAGGGTGCTGAGGTATCCCATCTTCCACAGAAAATCGTCTTTTCCACTTCGGCACAAGTATAGAGTGAAATAAGTTCAGCGGGAAAAAAACACTAGACCCAGAACAAAACTCAGATGACCCAGCTTTGTACTAGCATTAAACGCACCAAGTTACGCACGAATCTGGGAGCTCACCGGAAGCGTGAAATGTGTCTCAAAAACTTTGTGCACTCGTAACCGCCGTTTTGTGCGTGTGTATCAGGTGATTCGTGCGTAACTTTAGTTTTGTGCGTGTGTATCAGGTGATTCGTGCGTAACTTTAGTTTTGTGCGTGTGTATCAGGTGAATCGTGTATTACAAAAAATTACAAATCAAGCAGGTTACGCACAAATCCTGCATTACAGACACACAGATATTTTGAGTCAATTTTCTCTCCATACCTGGAGGGCTTTTAATCCCATGATGTTTACCATCGTTGTTCTTCTTTAAACTGTCTTCTTCCTCAGTCAGATTTTTACAACTGGCATCAGTACCTAGTGGAGAGTTTACCAAGTTAAGATCAGATTATATCCACAATGACACAGACAGTGTTCTTTAAAATGAATGTTCCTTTTATTATTGTAACTATAAACTATTTTGGGGACATTATAAATAATGCATACATAAGCTGGCAAAAGTGGTAGTAGAGAATTTTGCTTCCTGTTTTCACAATAGCAACATTTATTAACATAAGATCTTTAAATAATAAAGAAATCTTACGTAGAGCAAGACGAAGAGAAATGTTGAGAGCAGCCTGTAGGATACATACAAGACAAAAGCTCACAGCCACCCACTTAAGCAGTTTTCCTCCTGTGGAAAGAGACCACACATACATGCACACAGACAGTTGTCTTTTTATCACTGTTAGAATCAAATGCAAAAATGTATAAGGAAATCTGTGGCTGGGTGTAACAACACTTGTTTGAGTGTTTTTATTACAGTTTTGTACATGGCCTTGAAGAAAGAATAATTCATACTAGAGGAGCCAGCAGCATTTGAACACCTCTACAATTATGAACTGCAAGGAAATGAAGATGATTCACAGAAGAAGGGTGTGCAAGATGATGCAGGAAGATGTCTTCCTAACCCAATGTGTGGACAAAGATCATGTGAAATCACATATAAATAAGAGAGATCACTGGGACTTCTGAGCTTTCTCTCTGAATTGTTAAAGCGTACTGTGCCTTCTTGCAAGAATAAAACTTTATCCGTACATCAGTTGGAGTCTCCTGTGAAGTAATTTTCTTTAAAGTTCTGTTCAAGATGGCGCCGGTGAGGTCAGCAGCCGTCGTACCTGCTCCTACGCTTTGTTTGTATATATTAGGTTTAGCTCTAATTTTGGACTTTATAATTCCGCCTGCTCTGTGTCATATCACGTATGACAGACAGACTCTTTTTAATATCAGAATACAGCACTCTGGCTGTATTCTGACACCTTTTTCTCCCGACCCGACTTGGCCTCAGGAAATACTGCGTTTCCAGTGGGCCAGCTCAAACAAAGGACCCAGGTCACGGACAAGGCCCCGAGGGAAAAGAGCCGGCGTAAGAGAGAGGCTGAGGAGCAGAGCGCACCAAACGCCACTGCCGAGCATCCTGTTGGCTAATGTCCAGTCACTGGATAACAAGCTGGACGAACTCAGGGCCAGGATACAGTTTCAGAGGGACATAAGGGACTGCAACATCATCTGTCTCACGGAGACATGGCTGACCCCCTTCATACCGGACCACGCCGTACAGCCGTCGGAGTTCTTCAGTGTTCACCGCACGGACAGAACGAGTGAGTCTGGAAAATCAAGAGGAGGAGGTGTGTGCCTAATGATTAATAACAACTGGTGTGACAGTAGGAATGTTGTCCTTCTGAAACAATCATGTTCACCTAACCTGGAGCTCCTAACCCTGAAATGCCGTCCCCACTACCTGCCCCGCGAGTTCACTTCGGTCATCTTCAGCGCCGTCTATATTCCACCTCAGGCGGACACAAACACTGCACTATCCGAGCTACATGAGGCTATTTCCACCTATCAGGCTAACCAGCGTGATGCGGCTCTCATCATAGCCGGGGACTTTAACAGTGCAAACTTGAAAAAGGTAATACCGGAGTTTATTCAACACATCGACTGCCCCACCAGAGGAGAGAGGACCCTAGACCACTGCTACTCTCCATTCAAAGATGGCTACAAAGCAAAGCCTCTTCCGCCTTTTGGGAAGTCTGACCACACCTCTGTCCTTCTCATGCCGAAATACAAACAACGGCTCAGGCAGGAACCCCCTGCTGTGAGAGAAGTGACACGGTGGTCTGATCAAACAGAGGCCGCTCTGCAGGGTGCGTTGGATTCAACCGACTGGGACATGTTTCGCAGCAGCGCGGGCGGAGACATCGAGGAGTTTACGGAAACTGTTGTGGGATTTATTGGGAAAGTTGTTGAAGACACTTCACTTAGGAGGACCATCAGGACTTTTCCCAACCAGAAGCCGTGGGTGGATAAATCTGTCTGCGACGCCCTGAGGTCCCGCACCGTTGCCTACAACTCCGGCCTCGCCTCTGGGAACATGGAGGACTACAAGGTTGCATCATACAACGTCCGCAGAGCGGTGAAAGAGGCTAAACATCGCTACGGCCGCAGACTGGAACAGAAACTACAACAGTCTGACTCCAGGGGACTGTGGCAGGGATTACGCACCATCACGGACTACAAAGCACCACACACACACCCGGTGAGTGCCGACGCTTCTCTGGCTGATGAACTCAACATCTTCTTTGCGCGCTTTGAGTCTGGAAGCCGACAGCCCGCTGCGCTCCTGGCCGGAGGGGCGGAGACACTCACTGTGACGGAGCGCGACGTGAGGAGGGCGTTTAGACGTGTAAATACCAGGAAAGCGGCTGGACCAGACGGTATTAGTGGACGTGTCCTTAAGACCTGCGCTGACCAGCTGGCACCTGTGTTTACACTGATATTCAACCTCTCACTGAAACTGTGTGTGATTCCCACCTGCTTTAAAAAGTCCATCATAGTCCCTGTCCCAAAGAAACCACACCCCAGCAGCCCCAATGACTTCAGGCCCATAGCACTCACCTCTGTGGTGATGAAGTGTTTTGAGAGACTCATCAAGACATTCATCACCTCCTCACTGCCCACCACCCTCGACCCACTACAGTTTGCATACCGGCCAGACAGATCCACAGATGACGCCATATCCTTCCTCCTCCACAAGACCCTTTCACACATAGACACTGGTAAGGGGAACTATGTGAGAGTGCTGTTTGTAGATTACAGCTCAGCATTCAAAACCATAGTTCCCTCCAGGCTGGTCTCTAAGCTGCTGGACCTGGGCCTGGGCCCATCCCTGTGCAGGTGGGTTCACAGCTTCCTGACCAGCAGACCACAGGTGGTACGAGTGGGTCACCTCACCTCATCCTCCCTCACCCTCAACACTGGATCCCCCCAAGGCTGTGTGCTCAGCCCTCTGCTGTACTCACTGTACACCCATGACTGCGAGGCCACGTCAGAGTCCAACGTCATCATCAAGTTTGCTGACGACACTGCTGTTGTGGGACTAATCTCTCACAATGAGGAGACAGCCTACAGGAGAGAGGTCTCCCGCCTGGAGAACTGGTGCCAGGAGAACCACCTCCTGCTCAACGTCAGCAAAACAAAGGAACTGATCGTGGACTTCAGCAGGAAGCAGCAGAGGGACTACCATCCACTTGTCATCAGTGGTGCTGAGGTGGAAAGAGTGGACACTTTCAAATACCTGGGAGTGACCATCTCACAGGACCTGTCCTGGACTCATCACATAAACATCACTGTGAAGAAGGCCAGACAGCGTCTCTACCTCCTCAGGCGGCTGAGAGACTTCAAGCTCCCACTCAAGGTGCTCAGGAACTTTTACACCTGCACCATCGAGAGCATCATGCGTAGGAGCATCACCACCTGGATGGGAAACTGCACCAAGCAGGACTTCATGGCCCTAAAAAGGGTGGTTCGTTCAGCTGAACGGACCATCAGAACCACCCTCCCCAACCTGCAGGACATTTACACCAAGCAGTGCAGGCTGAGGGCCATGAAGATCCTAAAACAGCCCAGCCACCCCGGACACTCTCTCTTCTCCCTGCTCCCATCAGGCCGGCGTTACCGCTGCCTGAGGGCTAAGACTGAAAGGTTGAAGAAGAGTTTTTACCCACAAGCCATCCGTCTGCTCAACTCTGAGCCCTAACTGGACCATTATTGCACAATGTAAATATTATAATTTATAAAAGTGTGTATAGTGTATAGTATATAGAGTATAGTGTATAGTGTGAATTACTTTTTTTTATTTTTATTCTTCTTATTTATATGTGTGTGTATATATGGTTGCAGGTACAAAATACATTTCACTGTGCATTGTACTGTGTATAACTGTGCATGTGACAAATAAACACTATCTTAATCTTATCTTAATCTTAATCTAAAAGTGGTGCCAGTGGATTTATCTGACAATCACACTCATTTACATTCATGCAGCCTTAACCTGGAGAAAAATTGTTATTTGCTTTACTAACATTTTGCACTCTTCAATACAAAGTATGGCTGTCTGATTTTGTTGGGTGGGTGGGTGGGGGGGGTGCGGTGGTATGTAGCCTATCCCAGCTGCCATAGGGCAAGAGGGTACAACCCGGAGAAGTTGTCAGTCTCTGGCAGAACTACCACAGAGAGACAATCCTTTGTGCATTTACCATTAAAGTGTCTTCAGATAAGGGGGACTGAGTAAGATAGACCAGGCAATGTGCCATTGTTAAGGTTTGCATCATGTCACGGCCCGCCGCTGTGCAGGCAGGAAGGAGGACCCCAAAACGCAGAACTCCAGGACGGGTGTAAGTCACTCACATGCTTTATTTGTACAAATACACAGAAATACAGGAGCTGTCCCCGGCATACACCTAACGGGAGAGAGACGTGAAACTAACTGGGCTTTACTCGATTGGACAAACATGCAAGACAGCAGCGAACAACCAATGACACGACAACAGGCACAGAAAACACAAGACTTATATACACAGGAGGTAATGGACAAATGGGAAACAGCTGGGAGGGAAACACAGGAAACAAAATTAAACCCAAAGCACATCGACCAAAGACCTACCAAAATAAAACAGGAAGAAACCTAACATTGTGCACACAGACTAAACACCTACGGATAAACAATAGCACAGGGAGACAGAAACCACAGTAACACAGAACTATACAACAGGAACACAAAACACTGGGCCACCAGCCCAGGACCATGACACATCAACTATCAAAGGTAAGCACCCCTTTTTCTGACTTGCATGTCCTGAAACCACTACAGCACTAAGTTATAGTATACATTAAAGTTGCCTTATGCCAGCTTGATAGTAGATCACCATTTAGTCTTAGTTTTGGGTGTAGACATGTCCATCCATCTGGTTAGCATTTGAACTGGGAAACATTTAGCACAAATATGATGAAAAATAAAGCTTTGTTTTCACATTGCGGGTGAATAAAACACCTCTGAGGCCTCTTCCCACCAACAGGGTTCCGGAGCCCGTGCCGTAATTTGAACCGTTAGGCGGGTTTTCCACCGCCGAAGCACTTGGTGCTCAGCTGAAAAACGGGTTCAATTCCGGCCCCGCAAGCTAGCTGGTCTGGAACCAGGAACGCGTGCCGAAAGCGGCAGAGGGGTGTGACTCTGCCGTCTCAACATCAAGTTTTCTACCATATTACATGTGTATTACATGAGAAAAGCGAAGCAATTTTCACGGCTGTGAATTAGGTTGGGCTCTAAGGCTGAACTTGCTGCTTTGTATCAGTTCATTGTCACAGATAAAAGGATACAAAGTGTGTACTTGTCGTCTTGCTCTAATCGCTGTCTGTGTTTACCTCTGTGCTGCACACAGATGCTGCAGTAGTTTGCTTTGATGATGATGATGATGATGATGATGATGATGATGATACTTTATTGATCCCACAATGGGGAAATTACAGTTAACACGTATTTGCAGCACAAGAAAGGGGAGCGTGTTCTCCCACGTTTGTGCGCTTCGGCTTCCGTGTCCAGACGAGGACCCGCCCACACTCATACGTAAAGGAGCAGTTCACAGTAACGCGGTGGGAACGCGGGCCCGTTCTTAATCGTTTCCTTGGGATCGGCATGGAAACTTGCTCCGGCTCCGGAACCTCCGCGGTGGGAAAGTAAACCTCATAATGTAAACCTCATGAGTTGTTACAGAAAACTACAGCCAATCCTGAGGTAAGACACATGGAACACACAATACCCCTGTCGTGTATTTTACGGCTGAGGGAACGTTTTGTTTTTGTTAAAAAGGCTAAGTTTAATAGGGGCCAAACAAGAGGTTTGCTTAAAGAATGAACCTTAACTGTAGATCAGTCATAAAGATAGTATGTTGTAGAATATTTAAATTGGATAAGAGGAAGAAAATGTATGTATGCTAGCCATGGCCTTTATGTGTGGAGTTTGCATGTTCTCCCCATTCCTGCACGGTTCTTCTCTGTGTATTCCCACTTCTCTCCACACTCCAAAGACATCCAGGTTTAGTTAAATAATGATTGTAAATTTTAAACAGATTCAACTTTATAGCCTTTCATATTTAACATAAATGTGTGTTTGGATAAGTCAGTCTCCGATCTGATTCTTCTTTTGTAAGTTTTGCAAGTCATGTACTATGCTGTGGCAGGCAGGTTTAGGACCTCAAAGCAGGAATCTAACTGAATTAGATAAACACACAGACAGGAGAACACACAGTATGCTGGGAGCCACTGATGACAACGCGACAGAGAGCTGAAGAAAACAGAGACAATATACACGCAGCAGGTAATCAGGGAGGTAGGGCACACCAGGGGATCACGGCTGAACAGGATCTAACTAACAGGACAACTGAATACAAAGCAGACAAGACTAAAGCTAATAAAGTATAACAGGAAGTGACTAAACATGACAGAAATGTAGACTAGATGCATAACCCATGGAGGCAGGTACACTGAGGAAATGCAGGGAAAGCATAATAACTGAAGAAAGGGATCAAATACAAATGAACAATAACCCAAATGATCAAAAATGAGAAGGCCTGAGAATCAAAATAAAAGTCAAACCAGAGATCCATGATCCCAGACACAGCAAATAATAATAAAAAAACAGAGTTCAAAAGTCCAAACCTAGAAAACACTTGACCCTAGACTCAGGACCATGACAAATAGACTTTCTTCTTCATTTTTGTCTTTCTTAAAGAAATATCATCATACTTCCTAACCTATATTGGGTACTTGGAAGAAGGAAGAGAAGCATGTACAATGCATGGCAAGCAGCATACTTCCTGTTGTTTGTTAGTTGTACATTATCGCAGTGACACTTTACTGCCCTCTCTCTTTACTTTTTCATCAATCCTATTACCATAACTTTTTAAAAATCTACTTTTATCTACTTTACACAAGAGAAAAAAGTTTTTCACCAAACTAAACTTACCTGGCAGAGCTGCAGCCACTTCACCACTTTCACCTGTGTAATTGTTTAAGACAGCAGTCCTGGCTGAAGCGTTAAGGTTTCTAACATCCAGAACTATACCAGATTTATCTTTATGGCCTTTCATGTTTCAGGTAAATAAATTTGTGTTGTGGACAGGCGTCGATCTCCGATCTGATTCTTCTTTTGTAAGTTGCTTACACAGCAATAAACTTTCTTCCTCATTTGGCTTTCATTCTTCAAGAAATGTAATCACACTTCTAACTCGTGTTAGGTACTTGCAAGAAGGGAGATATGGGTGATGAGCAGCATATTTCCTGCTGTTTATTTGTTGTAAAAAACATCACAATATACAACCAATAAACGACTAATTCAGCTAATACACAACTCAATAGACAAGCTCAGAACTTTTTTAATCTATTGCACAAGTTACACAAGAGAAAAAATGTCTGTTTTGTCATGTAAATTAGGTTCTAAAGGCTGTGTTAGTGCTTACTCTGGTTAGTTAAGAGTTTAAAGGAAATTTTCTCTTTTATTACTGCAAGAAAACACAAACAAAAAATAAACAGCACCTGAAAAAAAAAACACACAGAAAGCAATATACACAAACCAACAATCTTGTTGTGTGTGAGTGCGTGAGAGAGAGAGAGAGAGAGAGAGAATGTCTGCCTCATTGTCATGAAACATACTTGATAATGAGAGGTCGTGTATTGTGCTATTTTTGTGGTCAGAGTTGGTTAAAGAGTGGCGCTCTCGCTGCAATAGTACATCTTTGGCGTTTTTTCTTCGACGTGGGAAATGGGCTAGGTTCTCGGTGAGAAAAGGCAAAGCAGTTAAAATGTACTCTAACGATTGTTCCTCGGAAAACGTTTGTAAATGTTAGAAGCACATTAGTTTAAGTTCATATGCTGAAATTATAATATAGAATATTATTACATTAAAATATTATTACACACTATTTCTACTAGAGCTCAAAAAGGAAGTTATTATATTACTTTTTTTTTTTTTTTTTTTTTTTTTTTTTTAAAGCCTGTCATGTCTGGTAGATCTTGCAAGCAGAACTGTGATCTGAATGCGTTGTTGTGCCAAACATATTTGCTATTTCAAGATGAGCTCTATAGGTTCTCAATAGGCTCTTCTTGTTGATGTTTTAACCCTTTATTTTATTTATCTGAGTTATTTTTCCACATACTATGTAACAGCCAGAGCTGACAGGCTGAAGAAGAGGAAAATAAAGAGAAGAAAAAGGGAGAGAGAAAGGGAGCAAAAAAAAAAGGGGGAAAGAGCACAAGTCTATTAATCAGATAGTTCATCACTTTAACATATAAAAAAAATACTATCAATACTTGCAAAAATAAATTTGTGTGTGAAAAACAAACTAACAAAGCATGTTACGCACACCAACAATTTTGTTGAGTTGTGATTGAGTGGGTGTTTGTGTCTGTGTCATGTTTGTGTCTGTGTCATGGAACGTACTTACCAATGAGGGCAAAACGCTGCAGCTCCACCCATCAGAAGCCAGAGGCAGGTACGGAAAGCCCCCGGAAACCCAGGCCACCAGCAGCCCACCAAGAGCCAGGAAGACCCCCGGCCACTCAGTCCAAAGACAACCGCACACCTACCCCAGCAGACGGGAGAGGGTGGTCTCAGACGGAGCCCCCCCAGTCGAGGAGCGAGGGCTCCAGGGAACCCAAGGCGATGAGAAGCCAGCCCCCCCCCAGCGGCCAGCCCCCTGCACCGGCCGGCGGCAGGGCTCCCGGGCCCATGGCACCCAAGGACCGCCCGCCCCTCCACAGAGCCCCCCCCCCCCCCCCCCCCCCCCACGCCGAAGAAGCCAACGCAGCCCCGCACCGCACCCCCTAAGTAATTATTTTCCCCACACTGCACTGCTACACCTGATCTTAGGGTTATGCATTTAGATTTGCAAACATATAAAACACATTTTTAGTAGCCTACATACATTTTCAAAATACATGTTAAAATTATGGCCTTTTATTTACATTACTATTGTTTTTATTGCTCAATATCAGATTTAAAAAATGAGATAAAACATTTATGTATTCACAGTGACTTACATTGTTGTTTGACTTAAATTTACACAGTTGACATTAGTTGATTTGAAACTGGTGTTTTACCTCATTGGTGACCAGTGAAAAATATATATGTATTGAAACTCTCTATCCATCCATCCGTCCATCCATCCTCTTCTTCTCTTCTCCAATCTCACCGTACATTCTGTATAATGATAAATAAAGGCATTCTTATCTCATCCTGTTCAGGGCTGTGGGGTAAGCTGAGTTTGCTAAGGTGTGAAACTTAATTTAACTAAAATATAAATTTCATCCAAATAATCTTCCATTAAAGATTTATAATATTTGTAAGATGAAGGGCTTATACATTTTTCTTTCTTCAGAACCACACTGGTATAACTGATCTCTTTATAAGCACATTGTAGCAAATGGTCTTTAACTGGCACAACACAAATGTCTCACAGCATTTATACAGATATCTAAAAACAAATTCAGATTAAGACGTGTCTATTTTTACGTGTCTATTTTTATGTGCCATTTTCTACTGAACAGGAACTCAGGGATGAGGTATACTGTATATTAAGTGATTCCCTTTTTTGAACTGTAGATGCATAAAGTTGTTTCAGTCTTGTTTTAGTGACATTTTACATGTTACAAATGTTATAATGCTATCACTGGCATGCATCACCCAGCATTCACTTATATGGTTAAATTTATAAGCAAAATGACAAAACTGGTTTGTCTCTATGAATTTTGGCTTTATCAAAATAACCATTTTGGAGACAAAAAACAAAGCATGTTTTACAGGGAACCTGGCTGGTCCGTGGAACTATTGTCTAACACTAAACTGGTCTGTGGCTCAAAAAAGGTTGCTGTTTATCTCAGCTGATGGTCAGTTAACTCAAAAAGGGAGACAGAGACACAGCAGGGAGTGACGCACAAATGCTTGCACGCGCGCGCACACACACACACACACACAAAGATTTCAGCACTTCTGCAGTTCACTTGGCAGCTTGGGGCAGCGGTTTTCAGTTGGTGGTTGGTTAAACTGGGGATTCAGACTCAACTTGGTTCTGTTCATTTCACTTCTTCATTTTCAGGAAATCAAGTTCAATTTAATTACTTTTGTTGACAATTTCAGCTGTTTTGCATTTCAAATTCAGTTTTTGTCTTTTTCAGTTGGTTAAGCTCTTTCAGCAAATCAAGTTTCAGCTCTTTGAAGCATTTCAGCTTCAATCATTCGGCTTTCAGCATTCACAGTGCATTTTCTTCTTGAAATGTTTGTTTTAATCCCAGTTGGTCAACATTTAAATTCTCCTTTGTGACACAAGAGGTCAGCCTTGCTACATTTGTTGTGTTTTTCTGCTTTTGATTATGAATAACAGTGCAATCTAATGGCCAACATTAAACGAATGTGTTCGTTTATTAGTTTATTTGTGTGGGGTCTCAGTAAAGACCAAAAGACCACGTCACAGTGTCTCATTGCTGAATCCATTAATGTTTAGCTCACTGTCTAGGTTAATTACACAACAGTTAACTGAGGGCAGAAGAGTGACAGTGTATTAACTTCTTGGATCTTTTAGAAATTGCTCCAAGAGACCTTCCCAACTTGTGTAAATCAAGAATTTTCGTTCTTAGAAACTTCACTGAGTTGCTTAGACCTCCTCATTATTCTGAAGTGAATCCAATGAGTCAAACAAATTCTTTTTATGCTGACAAAGAGAAACTACCAGTTGTAGTCAATGATTATCGCTAATGAGAAGTTCATCGGCCTTGGCCTTTGTGACCAGACAATTGCAACCACGTAAGATAGATCATAAATTCTTTTTGCATATAATCCCAGAGAATTCACACTCACATTTCATGCATTCAACGTGTCCCAGAGCGATATATCCTTCCTCTAACAGTTTTGAAGAAGGGCTGCTCATTGCCTCTGGCTCTCTGGGGCTCTTGCCCTTTGGCCATGGGAGGTCCGTCTAGGGTCTCCCTCCTTGCTCCTCTGGGGTGTGTGCACGGTTATCATCGGGACGTGTGGCCACAGGTCTTCTGAGTTCCTGGTGGGCTGTGAATGGTGTGAGTGTCCTGGGTCTTTCCCTGTTTACCTCTAGATCCCGGGGGCATTGTTGCAGCTTCTCACCTTCATTGTTGAGTATATTTCATGACAGAGACACGCACACACGCACACACACACATACATTACAACATAACACAGCAAGATTGTGTGTGTATATATATATATATATATATATATATGGAAGTCTCCAGATAGAGACTGTGGGACTTCCAGATACAGACAGACAAACTTGTGATGGCTAACCAACCGGACATCGTAGTGGTGGACAAACAAAGGAAGAAGGTCGTGGTGATAGAAGTTGCAATACCAAGTGACGGGAACATCAAGAAGAAGGAACACGAGAAGCTTGACAAATACCAAGTGCTCAGAGAGGAGCTGGAAAGGATGTGGAAGATGAAGGTAACAGTGGTCCCCGTGGTAATCGGAACACTCGGGGCAGTGACCCCCCAAGCTGGGAGAATGGCTCCAGCAGATTCCTGGAACAACATCTGAGATCTCTGTCCAGAAGAGCGCAATACTGGGAACAGCTAAGATACTACGCAGGACCCTCAAGCTCCCAGACCTGAGCTTGGAGGTCAAAAATAGACTGCCCACAGGGCAAGCTGGGATTTATATATATATATATATATATATATATATATATATATATATATACATATATGTGTGTGTGTGTGTGTGTGTGCACATACACACAAAATATGTGTAGCTCTGTACCCTTATTTCTTCTGTTTTCTCCCCTCTTTTTTTCTCTCTCTCTTCTTCTCACTCTTTCCTTCCTGCCTGTTAGACCTGGCAGTCACATTCTGTGCACAATAATTGAAATGAATGAAAGAAAAAGACAAACATTAACAAGAGTAGCCTATAGTGAACTTATAGAGCGCTTCTTGTAAAAGCAAATATGTTTGGTACAACAATGCATTTGGATCATGATTCTGGCTGAAATTCATTCATTCATATGAATGGACACACTCGCCCATTCATATGAATAGGTGTGTGTCCAAACTTTTCACTGGTACTACACATACAAAAGATTTTGAGTTGTAGTTACCTTAACAAGACGTATTTTAAGGCTTAGATTCATTCAGTTTGCTTCCTCTATTTTTTTACCCTTTCTAAATCTCTTAACTGCAGTGCACGAGAGTGTTTCCGCATTTGTCACTGCTGAAGAAATACGCAGACAGAGGACGCACACATTTCAGTGATTTAACAGCCCTGAAGTGTATTTCTGTTGATGCAGTCAGAGTGATGCAAGAAATGGAGATACGAGATTATATAAATGAGAGCCCAAGATGCGGAGGGACGTACAGGATGGACAAAAATGAAGCCTTAAATGAAGGTAATAACACAGATTAGATATAGTATGTATATAATATGTAGTACATACCTGTATATACACATACACTATATATGTATGTGTGTATATGTGATTCAGTTTGTAGCGGTTGATACAGAATGTCATGACTAGGGTGTGTGTGGCAGGCAGGAAAGGACCCCAGGAAGCAGACTCGGATGAAGGTTCGAAATAAAAGGTGGTTTTATTGTCAAAACAGAAAGAACCAAAACTCAGCTGTACGGGAGGTGGATAAGTGCCAGAACTAATACAAAAACCAGGACGCAGGGACACACACACAGCACAGGAATACTGACGACGACACAACAAAGAACAAATGGAAACTGAGGGCTTAAATACACAATGGGTAAACAGGGCAAGAGGAAACAGCAGGGCACAGCAGGTGAGGCAAATGAAACTAATAACACAGGGGAAGCAAAACTAAACACAAAGCACAGGGAAAACCAGACTGTCAAAATAAAACAGGAAGTGACTAACCAAGGTACATGCAGACTCAACATGGGTAACTGGCATACCGACTCAGGACAGAGACGCAGACTAGTCACAACACTAGGAAAAACACCATAAGAAACACTGGGGGTCAGAGGACAGACAAGCTGACAAAACAGACACAAGACCATAGATACAGGGGGAGACAGGGACAAAGGGAACGAGAATCAAAACATACTGGGGACAAAACCTCAGGAAATATGAAACTTAACACAAAACGCTGGGCAGACGGCCCAGGACATGACACAGAAATTTCACTTTATTCACTGAACGATTTATTTGCACTAGTGTCATGGTCCTAAAGTCCTCTCCATTTCAAATTTATGTAGCTAAAGTACAGAAGTGCAGTGGCAACTGCAATCTGTTGTAGAATTCCCCATTTAATTTGACCTGTAAAGCACATTTTTAAATCTGCTGATTTTTCAGACAGAAGACTTCATCAGCTACTTTTCCTCAGCTTTGGTGTGCTGTGCATCATACAAGCCAGTCTCAACCTTGCTTTGCGCCTCACTTGTGAGTATCACTCCTCGTCTATGAATTTTAAAAGAAAGAAAAATTGGCCATGAAACTATTTGTCAGTCATTCAGCCATTTGTGTTTGAACCTCGGAAAATGGGAGTTTACGTGTAAACATTTCCAAACGATTAATGTAATGTCTTTGTAAAACCTCCTGAAGCTTCAGTCACATATTGATGTTTGATTTAAAATCCAGAGGTAAAACTACAAAAATTGACAGACCTAAGTGTCTTCATTACTTCACAGCTTCCCTTTTTTACTTTAGTCAACAGGATGGACTCAGCCCCCTCAGAGTGGAACACAACTAAGATTTGTGGCAACACTCAACCAAAGGAAGTGCAGCTGGATTTTGAGGATAACAGGCCAAGTTGTTTCAATGAATTACAAGAAAAAATCATTGCTTTGACCAGAGACAGAAGCATGCTTGAAAAGAGAAATGATGAACTCCTTAACATCATAAAGACAGTTGAGGAAGAGAAGGAGAGACTGAAAATGAGGCTGAATGGTGAGAAACTTCAGTTCTTCCTCTTTTCTTTTCTGCAATTTTGTGGCATTCTGACATCACATCTGACATTAGTCATGACATTAGTCTGACTCTGGTACTCATCTCTTCTCTCTCAGGGTTCATCTTACACCAGCCCAGTGAGAAAAATGGTGCCCTCCCTGAGAGTGTATCTACCTGTGGTTTCTTTAGTTTCGTCCTGTTTATTTTCTGCTCACTGACTCAGTGGATGCTCATGGGAAACTGTTGGGTTTTTCTCTAGAATAATTGTACCTTAATATACAGTACAAGTGTCCCATGATGTTTCATCTAAAGAATGGTTGTTTCATTCTATAACTGGATGTTATGAACTGAACTGAATTACTTCTGTTGCTTAGGTCCTATCACCTGCTTTGATTTGGGCCATCCCTTGGTGAAGTCTCATCTCATTGTCAGAGTCCAAACACCGAAAAAAAATGCAGTAGATTTTTTTTAACTTATTTTTTGTTTGTTGTATCACGCTAATCTGGTCACAGTCACAAGTTTTTGTGTTTCTGAGTTTAGCATTGGTTGTGAATACAGTTGAGTTTGGGTTTCTTTCTTCGGGATTTATTTTTCTAGATTTTGCAGCTTTAAAGTCCTGTTTTGATTTCTTCATTATTATAAAAGTGAGTTTGATTTCTTCTGATATTGATGATTCTTTTCATTTCTGTTTTATTTTTCTTCGTGGAGACTTAGCGTACCAGCGAAAAGTGACTTCTCGCTAGTAATGTAGATTTCTGTTTTGTTTTTATTAATATTCTAGTGTCTTGAGCATTAGTCTCCTTATGGACTTTGGATTTATTTTTGCATTTGCTTCTTGGACTTTGTTAAGTTCGGAACATCTGCATTGGCCTCAATAAAATGGCTTGCTTTCTGTTAGTAAGTCTGCCTCCTGTGACCTGCCTTTGGGCCTTAATATCTATACTCCAAACAAATAAACAAACAACCTGACAATCCAATGTCTTCATGCAGTTTAGAACAGCCAGTGTGAATGTTTTCACATTCATTTGAATTTCCAGCACTTCTGTCTTTCCTGCACTATCAAAGCTGTGAAATAAATGAAATTATTAGTTTGGACACAGTTATCATCAGAGATAAGCCTGCCTTTGCAATTGATAGCTGAGCAGTTACAGTAAATGGTTATAGTATAGTATGGTAGGCAAATACAAGTCAAAATACATAAAGATACAGGATTTACATACAGATACAGAATTTATATTTATAGTTGTTAATCGTGACAGCATGGTGAAGTACACAGAGAAAACAGCAGTCTGGTCTAAATCTGTGCTCTAACCTGTAACAGAAGGAGGTGACTGGCTCTGCAGTGAGCTCTTAACAGTCTTCACCCCTCTGCAGGGGGCCACAGAATCCAAGCCAGTGTGCTAGAAAGATCAGCCGCAGTTCTGCACAAATGTTCAACATTCAAACAAAGAGAAATGAATAACTTATCCCTGTCCCTATAAAGGGAGAACACTAACTGATCCTGGATAGAAGGGGAATCCAGCTGTAGCCGTGCCTCTCAAAAGATGTCAACTTATGCAGTTGTCACCACCATGTGGCTGTGTGAAAAGAACTTTATAGTTTAATTATAAAGCAGTTTGTGCACATGCATCAGCAGTTTGTGCACATGCATAGGCTTATATTCTATAGGAATTTAAGCCTATAGAATTACTGCCATTCCTGGTTTATAGGTTCACATTACTTCAGGGATGCTAGAAGTATAGAAAGTGTATGCTCTGGCATCAAGTCTATTTAAAATGGCTTTTGACACTGACAGAGGTCAGTTGTGAACTACAGAAGGATCTTATGTGAAGCTGATTCTAAGCTACATGAGCAGTGCATCTATATTTCTTTTAATGGAGATTAAGCATTAAGTAGAGCAGACATATCTGATAAACAATCTAAACACTGTGAGCCCCCTGGTCTGCAATGTTAATGAAACTTAGCATTTTGGTGGCAATGATAAATTCACTAATGCAAACACATTTTGACACATAAACGAAAGGATCTAGATCAAAATTTGCTGGTTAACTGTAGTGTTTTGTTGTATGTACAGTATCAGCTGCACTGTAAACCCGGATAAGTTGAATCTACTAAAAAAAAAAACCAAGGTGACTTGTTGCCTTAAATTTTTTTAAGTAATGAAACAGCTGAATAAGTGCAGTGGACTATGTCCAATGTACTTGAGGCCCTTTTGGAATGGAAGATCTAAATTGAATGTACTAATAACAGAGTTTCAGTAACTCAAGATGCTTAGTTTAAGCAATCACCACCCATTTATTTAACTCAGCTTGTTAAGTAAGCACTACTCCATTACCAGTTGAACTAAATTGTATGTTCTAATTGACCAAACTTATCTTTTATAGTGAAAAATTAAAATGTCTTTTAATCAATCCACCTATCCTTTTCATGGTCATTGTCCAGCTGACAAGGCAGTAAAATGCAGAGTACACCCCATACAGGTCACCAGCCTGTTGCAGGGCTAGAGAGAGGGAGACAACCATTCACACCTGTGAGCAATTACCCTAATCCCAGTAACTACATGTCTTCAGATTGTGGGAGGAAACCCACGCAAACACAGGGAAAACATGCAAACTCCACACAGCAAGAGGCCCGGGCCAAGGTGGAATCGAATCCAGATTATTTGCCTCACAGGTATTCTAGCAGTGAGGAAGCAGTACTAACCACCACACCACTGTGCTGCTCAGTAACAAAGATATTTCTGACAATGTTGAACTGTGTCTGTTTACATTTGGTAAATAAACAAACATGATAAAACTCAGCCCTGCTGAACACTGGTACATTAACATTTACAAATAACATTTGTCCATGAAACAATGAAAAAAAAAAACTGTACAAGTAGAGAACCAGAAGGTGAACAAAAAACAAACAAAAATACCAAACATCTACTCTTTCAAACTCCACACAACAAGAGGCTTGGGCCAAGGTGGAAATGAACCCAGACCTTCTAGATGTCATTGTAACTGTGAGGCAGCAGTGCTAACCACTACGCCACCGTGCTGCTGTGCATTAAGCCAGTCTGTTAAAACTGGTTTAAACTAGATTTTTAGCAGGTGCAAAACCTGATGATAGTAAGTTGTTTGAACTCAAACACATACTTACAATAAGATAGACCATCAAAAAGTACAGTCTACTCAGCATTAACAAGTAATGTTCACATTCTAGGTAATTTTAAGCAAAATGAACTCAATATTTTTAAGTTGAATAGAAATCTGGGTTTACAGTGTGTTTTTGCAAATGCATCGTCACTGCTGAGCAATTGAGAAAAACTGTGAAATCTCAGGATGTATCAGAGAGATGATCGTGGATTTCAGGAGGAAGAACATCGTGTGATATGGGAACTGCTCTACTTCTGACAGGGAGGCTCTGCAGAGAGTGGTCAAGTCTGCCCAGAAGATCACTGGCAGCACTTCACAAGTGTAGAGGTCATCTGCATCAGCAGATGCAAGAGCAGGGACCCCAGCATAATCAGGGACCCCCCCCCCCACCCTGCCCAAGGACTGTTCTCCACACTTTTTACCTCAAAGCATCATCAAAGATGACCACCTCACTCCTGATCCACCACCTGCAGACTCCATTAAATGTAGAACTGCACAGTTTATTTAGTAAGATTGTCATGGTTTGGCTGTGTGGTGGAAGGGTAGGACCCAAATGTGTGACACGGAGCTAAACTTTGACAGCGTTATTGTGCTGAGGCTCACAGGAGAAAATAAACAAAACAACAAAATCTCAACCAAGGCTAAAACACAAGAACAAGCCTGGGAGAACTAGGGAATACTTAAACCGGGAAACACACAGCAGGAAGGAGAAACACCAACAATGACGCAACAGGGATCAGATGAAAACTGAGGGCTTAAATACACAACAGGTAATTAGGGCAAGAAGAAACAGCAGGGCACAACAGGTGAAGCAAATGAAACTAATAACATAGTGGAAGCAAAACTAAATACAAAGCACAGGAAACACAAGACTGGCAAAATAAAACAGGAAGTGACTAACCAGTACACGCAGACTAAATACGGGGGACTGGCACACAGACACGGGACAGAGACGCAGACTAGTCACAACACTAGGAATAAAACTCAATAAGAAAACACAGGAGGTCAGGGTCAAGACAAAATGACAAAACAGACAAGACCATGGAGCAGGGGAGACAGGGACAAAGGGAACAAGAGTATCAAACAAACTGGAAATAACAAAACTCAGGGAAAATAAAACTAAACACAAAACGCTGGGCAGACGGCCCAGGACCATGACAAATATTTACAGTTTATAATATGATGAATCTAATAATACTAAATTATTCTGTGAAACCTTGTTAACACTATATACTATTTTATTTACATTATTTAGTAAAATAGGAGAATATAATGAGATATTTTTTGCACACAAGCATATTACAGCAATTCCATCCAATTAAGGCAAGTCTGGGTACACAGCTTCTGATATAATGACTAGAATGTAACGAAAAAATAAAGTAAGGTAAATTAATTTGTGTCATCGTTAAGAAATGTCATTCTCAACTCTATTTTGCTAGCAATATCTAGAGCAGTATCACTATAAAGACATTAAAACCTAGTTTTTTCCCTGTGGTGAAGCAAAAAACACACAACACAACACAACACAACACAACACAACACACAGAGGAAGGTGAGTTTAGTGACCAAACCTTTTATTAGCAAAATGCAATTTTGAGGGAAGAGGGTTATTACAGTTCTACAGCTGACAAAGTTAATAAAAACGAAGCCGCAGCAATAAATAGGCCTGTGACAGCTTTAATAACAAGTGTAAGTAACATACAAATTTTTCCTCAACACTGGAAAAAAAAGCTCAGAGCAGGGGGGAGGGCCGACATGTGCAAAGTCAGAATGCATTAAGAACACTTGAGTTTATTGTTACATAACCAGGATCAAAGGTGTCATGAAGAGGCCCCTTTACAGCAGGCAAAGGGAAAGATGGGACTACAAATACACAAAACAGTAATTACACAGCTGGGATAAAAGGCACACATCTGTCAGTCAACAACACATTAACACAATGGTGATGGGCAGACAATCACAAAAGAGGAGAAAAGAATGAAAGTAAAACAAGGACAAGACAAAACAGAAAAGAGAAAACAAACCTTCAAATTAAAATAGACAATTTAACTGATTAATAGAGTCTAAATTGTGCCTCCTTGTCTCCTCCCACCTGTGACCTGGAAGTTAAGCTCAGTTGTCATGTTAGAGGATGTCTCAGTAATCCTAAAATGTATCTGGAGGACAGAGGAGGATTGCTGGGTGGAGCAATAATTGAAGATGCATAGGTATATCCTTTGGGAAGGGGTTTTAAAATTCAATATATAAAAAGATGAATGGTACAAAGTTAAATATACAGAGCAGACTTTGTAGTCCAAAATTGTCCAGTCATTTAAGATTTTGAACTAATGATCAAAACTTTCTTGCACTTCACTCTCACATTTGTGTGGTGTGGTTAAAAAAGGATAATAATCTGGTGACATTGTGCCATGGCGTGAATTTTGTTAAAAGTGGCGCTAAATATAAAACATCTGAAATCTAAATACAGCAGTAGCTGGGCTATAATATAACAATTCATGATGCAGTTGTCCACATGAGTCTCATTTATAGATGTCTGTTGCTTCGATTCCTCTCCCTTAATGGCTCTTCCTCGACTCCTCCGCTTCCTTCTCTGGTATGGAAGGACTTAGATGTAAGGAAGGAGTCGAGGAATGGAATCCATCATGTGCAATTTGAGAAGATGTCAGAGACAGGGGAACACAGGAGGACAAAGGCACTAACATAAAGACAAGACAGAGGTAGACAACAGAGGAAAATGCCGAGGGCAGTAGAAAACAGAAGAAGGGATGAGAATAGAATCAAGCAGGATCTTAAAACTCAAGAAGATCTAAACACATCACTAGAATAACAAAGAACTAAGCTTAATTATCCAGTCTAGTTTACAGCAGTTTACAATAAATACCATGAAGATCTGCTCTCGTCACGGATACAGTAAACATCCAAAGGAGTGTAAACAAGCTTCCAGGAATTTGTACATCAAATGTGATTTAGAAAGCTCTCAGACGCAGAAGTCATGTTTCAGATTTGCAGATGTTACTTGCTAATTTAAGAAGCCCTTTCTTTTCACAGATCCAGAAGTTTGATCTTCACAGGGTATGTCATTCAGCTATTTTCTGAATCAAAAAAAAATTTATTCTACACAGTCTTCATTTTTCCTTCAAAAACCATTGGGCTCTCCTTGGCCCCAGTACCTGAAAAAACAAAACAAAACATAACAGAATGTAACCCAGGATATATGAAATTCATTAGAATGTGGACAGATTGAAGCTAAAACATTTAAATTGCTTCCTTTAATACACTCCATCACTTTAATATTCTGTCACAAAAAATCTGTAAGGGCTTAGTTTTGCCACTGATTGAAGTAAAATAAATGATGTAGGAAACCTTTTGGTCAGCAGAGTCCATCCACTCCATTTCCACGTCCCTTTCCTGGTTCTATCAGTCAGTCCAATCCACATGCGTTGCTTTAACTTCTTGTAAAGTCCTTACAAATAAATAAATAAATAATAGAAATGCAACTGATCATGTATTCATTACATTTTGAGCTCTCACATTAACAGTAAGACACAGTCACAAACCTGCTCCTCTTTGGTGTTGATAATTGCCAGGTCTGCACCTCTTTGCAGACAATCATCTCTACTGTCATTCCAGGATTTCTTAATAGAAGAAATATAATAGAAACTAGGACGGAAATAGACCCTCCTTGTTGAAAATATTGATCTGTTGTAGGGGAAAAACAACACTTAATATTTCAGAATTTATAAATAAATTTACATTGACATTTAATTCATGATTCTTGTAATTTAAAGTGTAGCTATTATGACTTTCCTTATTTTTCTGGCATTCCACTTTACAGTGGCGTATGCTCGTGTTAAAATTGTTAGCATATGTACAAATTATCTGCTGTAAGCCAAATCCCTCATACTTTACATGGCTCTAGATGCTTGTTTCTCACAGGTTTTTTTTTCAGTTCTTTGTATCTGTTGAGAAAGGATATCCTAATTGGTCATCTTAGCAGTGTTGCCAACTCCTCCAGTAAGGAAAGTAAGTATGGCTGTACTAAAAGTTGATATAAGTTAAATCCAGGCTGTAGGGAGAGGAATGACCAATGCTCTAGCCAGTAATAAATGTCATGGTTCCCCTGGGTTAATCCACAATCCTGGGGGATGGAGGGTTGTCTCTGTCTTCCAATAACACTGGAAAGGTCCCAAAAGTTGCTAAATTTGTCACTAGTCGCTAAAGTTGCTAGAAGGGTCTGAACACTCACTCAATATAGCATCAAAGTGACTAAGTTGGCAACACTGCATCTCAGACACACAAATCAGACACTGGCTGAGTGCAGAAGCCACGCCACTTGTTCAAATCCCCTGCTTATAAAAAGGTATCCAATTCACAATAAAGTTGTCTTGAAAGGGGAGGGGCTTGTGTTTCACACAGTAGTTGAACTGAGAGGATGCAAGAATGCCCAACATAAGACGAATAAGGGTTGTTATGGACTGTAATTCATAGAATAAAAAATAAACAGCCGGAAATGAGCTAAATAGATCCCTTTTAAGGAGTTGCTAATGAGGAAGGGCCTCACTAAACTGTAGGTGTAAGTATAGCAAGCACAATAAGTGAGAAGTAAATGTTGCAAATATGTCTGTAAATTTTCATTTAAGAACTCCAGATGGTGAAAAAATAATGCAGTCTACCACAGCACAAAATTCTGCCTAAAAAAATGCACCGTAAATATCATTTACTGCTATGGATTGTTGAATTAATTTGATTGGCAATAAGATTTATTTCATCTGTCAATACTCATACTTACCAGTCAGGTTTTTCAGCTCTTCTGGCTCCCATATCCCGTTACAAGATGATGTGATCTCAGAACCTGGTGTCTTATTGTCTGAAAGAGCAGAAACACTTTGTCAGCAGAGTGTAAAACAAAGTTTCCCAAAAAAGTCTAAAATAACTTAATTTTTCTTTACACACACAAACACAGGAAAACATTTTGGGATTCTCTGTTGCACTCTGAAAGAAAAGTAGGTTGTGACTGTGGCTTCATTTTAAGGTTGTGATTTAAGGACTCAAAAACTGAAGCATGACCTTACTGGAAAGTCCCTTTCTTTTTCTAGCATAATATTTCAGAGGTTTTTTGTTGGCTTGATGACTGTTTTTGCATCCAAACTTCCCTAAATGTGTTTCTCTGTCTGACTGTCAGCCAACTATTAATCTAACAGTGAGAATTACTAAAGAGAAACTAGACACAGGAAACCAATACAATTTTTCTATTTTGTCACTAATAAAATGATATAAACAGTGACTAATAAAAATAGTATAGTACTCTGGTCCAGTTAATTTACACAAAGAGGTGTGTCTAAACATTTAGTTAAGCAACTCACAGAGAGCAAGACGCAGGGAGATGTTGAGAGCAGCTTGGAGTATACACAGGAGTCCAAAGCTAACAGCAACCAGTCTGAACAGTTTTCTCCCTGAATACAGATATGAAAGATATGAAAAAAATATCTTCTTTAGTGGCCTCTTTAAAAGAAGCAGATCTGCTGAGATTTCAGGGTCACTGTGCTCAACAAAAACCTAAACAAACCCACAAGCTAAAATATATCTACATTCTCTAATTGTTTTCACTTTTCTTCTTCTTCTTCTTTTTAACCTGTCTTGTCCAGCAGCTTAAGCAAGCACTCTGCATGCTAGAGAGGATGGGGGGAGGGGGGATAAAAGAGGGAAGGGGGGGTAGTCACCACTGTTGCATCTGTAACAAACACACACACAAAAAAACCCAACAGCAAACAGCACCTGAAACTGAAGAACACAACAAGCAACAAACACACACTCTTGTTCTGTTGCTTGTGTGTGTGTGTGTGTGTGTGTGTGATTGTCTGTGTGTGTGCAAGGTTGTCATGAAACGTCCTTGATAATAAGGGTGAGAAGCCGCAACAACGACCCCCGGAGCCTGATACAGACAGAGAAAGACTCAGGAAACCCAGGCTGCCGCAGCCCCCCATGAGCACTGAACACCCAAGACCACACATCAGATTAGATTGCTTTTAGATTAGATTAGATTAGATTGCTTTATTGTCACTGAACGTTCAGTGAAATTTCCATTGCAGCTACCATTTAAAAAGACATATATACACCAGTGACGTGCAGTCAGGGGAGGCAGGTGAGGCACGGCCTCACCTGTCATCGTGGAAATATAAAATTAAAAAATAAATTAAATGGTTATATTCATTCAGTGATTTGTATTTTAAAGTTCTTTTCCATTTAACTACAAAATTTTTAGATTAGTTTTTTCAAAATAGCTGAATTTTCGCATTTGCCGGTCAAATACTAAGAGACGAACGGTGAGGCAACCAGCCCGGCGAGCCGCACCACGGATTGCGCAATCCGTGGTGCGGCTCAGTATAGTCATTGCCAATGACTACTAACTGTGCTGGCATGCTATGCAGTGAGACCGGATTACTTTCCCTTTGCATGTGGCTATTAAAATGTTCTAACACTTTTACTATATGAACTAAATTTCTATATTTTAGCTGGTGTATATAATGCACAGTTTTTTTTTTGTTTTTTTCATTAACAACTGTATGTGTGTGTAATGCATTCTTGTGTTGAGCGATCATGAAACTGCTGCGAAGAGACACTAGGTGAGGCACGCAGTTCTCGTGCCTCATGGTAGGGGGCGCTGGTGATCCCAGGGACTCTACGACTCCTCGGCGGCAAGCTACCATAAACAGTTAGCAAGGCCAGTTAGTTTTTCCTGTTGCTTGGCCTTATGTTCAACATGGAAGATTACATAACTCAACTGAAAGAATTTTCTAAACTGGACTTTCAATCGAAGCAGAAGATAATAATTAAAGGAAGACCAACACCGGAGCTAAAAGGTTGCTTCAGACTATGTTAATGTTAAACAAAACAACTGTTGCCAATCAAATGGTGAATAAGCTATATGTTTGTAAATCTGATGTGATGACGTCAGTGCCTCACCAGTCACGACCCTCACCGCACGTCATGATATACTCTATACATAAACAAAAACAATAGTAAAATACACAATAAGTTAAAGTTAGAATAAAATAAAGTAAAATGTGCAGAATAGTGCATCCCAATGATACTGCATTCCATCCCCAAAGAAGGAGGAGAGAGGTCCCAGCTGGGGTTCCACGGCCAGAGGTAAGAGCCCCAGAGAACCAGAGACAACAGGCAGCCGACCCCACCAGAGGCCGGTCATCCCATTCATTTAAAATTTATATTAGGTTAATTAGGTGAATATGCTGTGTTCATTTAGAAGCTATTATGTTTACTGTTATATTTATTATCAGTTGCTTTTGCCTTAAATCCCAAATGACAGTTGTAGTTTGGGAAAATATGTATAAAAATTACAACAACAGTTTGTAATTCTCAGTGAGAATCATTATAACACATTTAGGCAAGTACTAAAAAGAAGCATATCTACCATCTGACGTTTTTAGTGGCTGTTTTCACTGTTATTGCCTCTTTCAGAAGAGTTATTTTGTCGTTTAAAGTCTTTCAACCCCACAGGGGTAAATAATGGTGATGATTATATAAAAGTAATAACTCTAACTTAAAAGACTTACATCGAGGTGTGAGCATGGTGGAGCCTGCTGATAAACAAGAGGAGTAAGAATGTGTGGTGTTGTTGCAAAGGGAAAGACAACAGAAGATAGGCAGGAAAGATACAGAAGAATGCAGAGGATGGGACACAGCATGGCACTTCTTTCCCAGTGATATTGGGAGCGCCTTAGATGTAAGCGTCGGTAGGGCTTATGTTTCCCCATTGTATAGATTTCATGGTATTGATGGTCTACATGTTTGTTTTTCTGTTTTTTTCTATGCAGTTGTGGAAATTTTTTTTTTCTATTTACTCAATTGTACTGTTGTACAACCATTGCAGGGAAGAATATAGTCCATTCCCCATCCAAACTAAGGTGCTAGTTTGTTTTACAAAGAAAAACATTAACCATCACCACAGACATGATATAAGGA
Source organism: Archocentrus centrarchus (assembly GCF_007364275.1). Lineage (NCBI taxonomy): Eukaryota > Metazoa > Chordata > Actinopteri > Cichliformes > Cichlidae > Archocentrus > Archocentrus centrarchus. Next base: position 26,865,491 of record NC_044346.1, on the reverse strand, counting down.
TTTATGTTATAAATAGAAATGGAGACACAATTCTAGAGTCTGTTGCATTCTGCCAAGTTTCTAAACATTTTGACTAACCTGGTTTACACTTTGTCAAAAGACCTTCTCATTTTAGTGGCACTGACTTCTTCAATCACTCAAAAAAAAAAAAAAAACCTCCAGGTTCCAGAATTTTTAAGTTTCCAGTTGTTTTGAAAATGCTAAGAATAATATAACTAATCAAGAAATGTGCCAAAGCAACTGAGAAAAACACAAGCTAAAAACAAAAAGAAGCACTCCCTATAAGCTCACACATCTACAAAATGACTGAATGAAATGACAATATAGCAGGTCAGTAAGAGTATGGATATCAATTATTCCATAAATGAAAAGGTCAAAATGATTTATTTACTGATGGATTTATTTCTTACCTGTTGCAAGCAGGCACCTCTTCACTGTGTTTACCAGAACGACTGTTGGCTGACGCAATCAGGAAGAGTTGCATAATCCATACTAATCTCTGGTTGTTCTCTATGGACAGCTCTCACCATGTTTTAAACCACTGACTGGAGAGTAACAGTGATGAGGAAGAATGCATTTCTTCTTTTATACGTTTCTGTTTGCTAACAAATCAGCATTTTTCTTCTTCCTCTTTTGTCCTCAGCTTTACCCCCATCCCCTACCAACCCCCTCCAGACTCCACAAATTATCACAAATAACATAGGTCCTTTATCCACATACATCCAGATATAGTTGAAAATCTTGGTGTTTTCACGGACAGTTTCTTGACTTAACAATGAACGCAGTAGTGTTGTGAAAGGCAGTTTTTACCAGCTGAGAACCATTGCTAAATTAAAAGCTGGTTTTGTCTCTAAAGACACTGAAACTCCATGTATGTAAGACTGCAAACTTTTCTGGGGAGACACCAAAGCGTTCCCAAGCCAGCAATGTTATTGTCGTGGGGGAGTTTGTGTGCTGTAGTCATCCCAGGAGATATTTGCAGGGCTTGCCTGTGGTTGGGTTTCCCAAGGCAAATTAGTCCTAAGCGCAATTCATAAGACCTCTATGGAAAACCAACAGTGGACCCCTGTTTACTGTGCCTGGATGTAAGATACCAGGGATCCACCTGGGAGCCAGGCCTGAGGGAAGGGCTCATGGGGTAGTCTGGTAGTTGGGGCCTTATCTGGTTGCTCAGCCAGGCTCAGCCTGAATGAGTCACATGAGTCAACCATCCTGTTGGACCCACTACCCACAGCCTCCTGTGGTATGGGGTAGTGGATAGACATAGGCATTTGGTGCAGTGTGGAACAGGCAGTGGTTACATTTTTAAATATAATTAAAGTAAACTTGAATTGTAACAATTATTTATTAATAATTTAATACAGAATTGACTTTGCACTTTTAATAGCAACTGTTTCCTCCTTTATTAATATAATTCAGTTTCACTTGGAAAAACACATTGATTTGCTCTAAATCTGCCTGGACACTTTTCCTTTAAAAGATCATTTATTTATTTATTTTTTTAATCTGAAGCCTATGGTAAATTTTAAGTAATTTCATTTTACAGGCAATGGTGAGGTGCCTTTTTTACCCCCAAAGATGTAAATATAGTAATTTTTCCTACTGTTAAACAAATACAGTATTGTTTTGGTTTTTTTTAGCAAAACCAGCAAAATCTTCCGTCCGTCCTCTTCCAGTGTGAACGAAGGAAAAGTGTGTTTACAATCTTAGCAACCACCAACAAAGCCGGTTCCTCACTGCGGCACTAAGGCCCCGTTTACATGGCGCCATTCCACTGGAAACGGTGTCATTTTGGATGGCATTTCATCTTCCGTTTACAGGATAGCATTTCAGAAATGATCATCGTGTCCATGATGACACGTGAAATATGAAAATGATGTAGTTCCCATGCCAGGCCACAAATTGGCATGGGTTTTTCTCTTTACAAAACTTGTTTACGCAGGCGCGCATGCGTGGAGGGACACAGTAGGAAGCGCGGCAAATTGTTCATTACTTACAAACGGCCAATGTGAGAGGTTTTGGGTGAACTGACGATGAGGTTGGATCGCTACTGCACACAACGCTGAATTACAAAACGGTAAAAACACAAAAAAAAGCACAAGAAGAACTCGTGAATCCGCAAGTATTGTTTATCAATTTGCACATGCACGGAAAACTGTGGCCATTGCAACTATAGTGCGCATGTGTGAGTCACCTGTCTTCAAGCATTTACACGAGAACGCAAGCCGGTGCGTTCCTGAAACACTCCACTCTGGACCCAGTTTCCGAAACACATCGAGTTCACTCTGTTGTCGTGTAAACGGAAGGCCGAAACGCATCAAAATGACACTGTTTTCAAACGGGGCCTAAGTCACAAAGTCCGATCTTGCATTCTGATTGGTTCTAGGGACATGGAGGCATTTACGAGCAATGGGAAGTGGCGTTTGGAGGCTTTTGATAATTCAGACTACTCAGAGACGTATTTAACAGGTTATGACATGAAATAATTGATTGGCGTATACGACCTGTGGCAGTACTTTTCGGAGGGCCGGATGGAAAGCTCTGGCAGGCCAGATGTGGTCTGAGGGCTGCCAGTTGACATTCCCTGGCCTGACCTATTCAATATTCAAATGAGTGCCCTAAAATATACTTCCCTTGACACTAGCAGTGATGTTTTAAAAATGTACAATTGAATTACTAATAATTGCGGAATTGTTCTTTTTGTAAGCTTTTTTTTTTTTTTAAACTTATATGATTACAGACTCCAGCTCCTTAAACTTATATTTTCAGTTTAATTAATTTAACAACAACAAAAAAAAGTGTGATAAAAATTAAACATTAATGTGACTGATAGCATTTTTACTTTTAAAATCATCTTAAGGTATCTTAATAATGCAATATTTTTGCTATGAATTCTCTTTAGGCCACAATGATCATGTATTGAAATCTGGTATTGTGAAAAGCCTAATTCAACTTAACTAAAAAATAGAACACAGAGCTTTATTAAATGATTTATTTGGAGAAAGGTAGATATACTTTACTGACAGTATAATCAAAGACAGTGAAAAATTAAAGGTTTGCAGACCTAAACAAAAGGCAAATATTTTTCTTCGCAGTCATGCAGCCACATGAGAACAGAATAACAACAATGTTGAAACTGAAAATGTTATGAATGGCACCGCTTAACCCTTGATAGGGCACTCATTGAAATACTTTTAAATTCAGAATTTCAACCATAGAGTGTTATTGGGGGACATAACAAGACTCAATTACTGTTGTGACATTTTTCAAAATGTTACATTTTCATATAGAAAATCAAGGTTGACAAAGTTACCATATTTGGTTCCCTGCCTGTCCTTCTGGGAAAGAAAAAAAAATCTATACATAAAAAATATATAAAAAAATTCAAGAAAAAACAAATATATGGTGAAAGGAGCATGTGTTTTAGAACATTACAACAGATTCATTACAACATCACTGCTCCCATGTCACTTGGGCCTGGAATGTCCTGGTTTTAGGTGGGAGGGACAATGATCATTTTCCTTCTCGTCATTATCACTGATGGCAAGGTGGGTTGGCATAACAACAGTCTCCCTTCTCTTGCCATAAACCATCTAAACAGACATTTGCTAAAAATTTATACACAAGCAATGAAACAACTGTTATAATGTCAAAAACTGACAAAAATCGCTCATCTTCACTATTTATAGCTTTAAAAGGTCTAGAAATGGATTAAATTTCTGTCTGAAGAATTATATTATTTTTCGGTGCTATAAAAAAAACTTTGGCAATAAAAAATAATGTTCTAAGCTTTATTCCCTCATTTGTAAAGGAAATACACTTGGTATGATTTGTAGATGCATCAGGCATGTGTCCAAATATGGTTACTTATTTGTTTATGTGAACAGGGCGTAAGATCAAATATGGTGCCCACATTTTTCATGCCGTAATTTCACTCATTTCACTAAGTCCTTCACAAACAACACATAGTCCGTTACTTAGCACAACTATTCAACAGTAAATTGTGTGAGTTTTATCAACTTAACATGGTTAATTTTGATATTTTGAACATAAATGCACAACGAGCTGAGCCCCGTAAGCATCTTTTTTTCGATTTTGTGAAAACACAAACTTTGACATGGTCCAAGTCTCTGCTGAATCGTTGACACATGCTTATTAACCTGACTGCGTTGCAGTACTGTCATCATTTATCAAGTGTATGGAAATCATCAAATATGGTAACTTGCCCTATAAAGGGTTAAGGTCACAAACCAAAGTTTCCAATATTGCACATCTCTTCGTGATCTCTGACAAAGCTGAGGCTAAGACATGTTCCTGAAACAAAGCAGAAGTGTGGCATGATGATGTAACCACAGAGAGTGTGTTAAAAGTTTGCTTTTAACTGGTCCTGTCTACTGTCAGCCCCCCAGTTTTAATGGCACTTTAGACATTAAGGGCTTTAAGGGGGTGGTGTGGTCGAGCACCGACGGCCAGCAGTTGGATGCTTGAGGCACAGCTGTCCCCTCAATTTTAAGTGCATCCTATACATTTCATGCATTCACAAACATGAAGCCATACACTTCAACATTTATAATTTGGGTGGGGGGTGGGGGTGGGGTGGGCCATCCCACACCCAGGTTTCCTACACCTCGCCCGGGGTGGGAGTCGGGTGGTGCTTCGGGTGCCAGGTTGGCAATTCAATTCAATTCAATTCAATTTTATTTATATAGCGCCAAATCACAACAAACTGTCGCCTCAAGGCGCTTTGTATTGTGGGTAAAGACCCTACAATAATACAGAGAAAACCCAACAGTCAAAAATGACCCCCTATGAGCAAGCACTTGGCGACAGTGGAAAGGAAAAACTCCCTTTTAACAGGAAGAAACCTCCAGCAGAACCAGGCTCAGGGAGGGGCAGTCATCTGCCGCGACCGGTTGGGCTGAGGGGAGAGAAAGACATGCTGTGGAAGAGAGCCAGAGATTAATATCAATTAATGATTAAATGCAGAGTGGAGTATAAACAAAGTAAATAAGGTGAATGAGAAACAGTGCATTATGTGAACCCCCCAGCAGACTAGGCCTATAGCAGCATAACTAAGGGATGGTTCAGGGTCACCTGATCCAGCCCTAACTATAAGCTTTATCATAAAGGAAAGTTTTAAGCCTAATCTTAAAAATAGAGAGGGTGTCTGTCTCCCGAATCCAAGCTGGAAGCTGGTTCCACAGAAGAGGCACCTGAAAGCTGAAGGCTCTGCCTCCCATTCTACTCTTAAGTATCCTAGGAACCACAAGTAATCCAGCAGTCTGAGAGCGAAGTGCTCTATTGGGGTGATATGGTACTATGAGGTCTTTGAGATAAGATGGTGCCTGATTATTCAAGACCTTGTATGTGAGGAGAAGAATTTTAAATTCTATTCTAGATTTAACAGGGAGCCAATGAAGAGAAGCCAATATGGGAGAAATATGCTCTCTCTTTCTTTTTTTTTTTTTTTTTTTTTTTTTTTTTTTGCCTGTCATGTCTGGCAGATCTTGCAAACAGAACTGTGATCTGAATGCATTGTTGTGCCAAACATATTTGCTATTTCAAGATGAGCTCTACAGGTTCTCTATAGGCTCCTCTTGTTACTGTGTAACCCTTTATTTTATTTGAATTATTTTTAACATGCTATTTATCAAATTGTGCCAGAAATGACAGGCTTAAGAAATAGAAAAGAGAAAAGAAAGAAAAGAGAAAGGGAAAGAGGAAGAAGAAGAAAGGGAAAAAAAAGGAGAGAAAATAGAAAAAAGAAACAGGAAAGAGTGCAAGTAAGTAAACCAAATAGTTAGCCACTTGTTAAACTTAAGATATTGACAATATCTGCAAAATTAAAGATTGTGTGAGGAAAAAAAAATAAAAATAAAATAAAATAAAAGAAGAATAGTTATACAAACCAACCATTTTGTGTTATTATGTGGGTATGTGTTTGTGTCATGAAATGTACTTACCAATGAAGGCAGAAAGCCGCAGCCCCGCCCATCAGAACCCAGAGGCAGGCAAAGAGAATCCCAGGAAGCCCAGGCCACCAGCAGCCCATCAAGACCTAGAAAGACCCCCGGCCACTCATTCCAAAGACAACCGTACACCCCTCCCAGCAGACGGAGGACGGAGGTCTCAGATGGAGTCCCAGCAGCCAAGGAGCAAGGGCACCAGAGCATTCGAGGCAACGAGAAGCCAGCCCCCCCCCAGCGGCCAGCCCCCCGCACGGCCGGCAGCAGGGCCCCAGGGCCCCCGGCACCCGAGGGCCGCCCGAGCCCCCACAGGGCCCCCCCCACGCCAAAGAAGCCAATGCAGCCCCGCGCCGCAGCCCCCAGGGGAGCAGGTCACCACCCACATCAGAACATCCGGCCCCACCCAGGAACCAGGAGGTACCCACACCCCAGGGGGGCAGGGGGGGAGAGGCAACCAGCAAGGAGCGGTCAGGAGGCAAGCCACCAGCCCAGACCCAGGTCCAGCCAAACATACAACCACACGCACACCGGCAAGCACACCCATGTACACATTTATGCACAAACACACTCTCCCACACACATATAAACATAGATACACCATATTCACTCGCCCACCCATACTCACGAAGACTGTGACAAATACAAAGACACACATTCATCCATAGCTACCCACTCTCTGAAGATGGGAGCGGAAACCACCCCAGGGCCAACAGTGACCCCAAGATGCCGCCAGCCCGGTCCCCAAGGAACCACCCGACCCCAACCCCGGGCGAGGCATAAGAAATCGGGGTGTGAGATGGCCCACCCCCCCTCCCCCCGCCCAACTTATAAGTGTATGTGTTTATGTTGTGAATGAATGAGGTGTATAGGGTGCAGTTAAAATTGAGGGGGCAGTTGTGCCACAAGCACCAACTGCTGGACGTCAGTGCTCGCCCACACTGCCCCACCAAAAACCCTCCATGTCTAAAATGCAAATAAAATTTGGGGACAGACAGAAATGAGGATCTGAATGGGGCCACCTCAGCGGCCGCCCCTCATCAACCTCTATGTAACATGCCTGCCCCAAAGGTCCTATATGTATCGTGTAGTATGTGTGCATGTGTTGTGAATTATAATGTCTATAGTGCAATTAAAAAAGGAGATGCAAGTGGCCGCGTGACTCTGCACGCAGCCTCTCAACCCTACACCCTACGTGTGTGTGTGTATGTGGGTGGGTGGGGGGGGGGGGGGGGTAAGACCAGGAAGGGGGAAGGAAAAAAAAAAAAAAAAAAAAAAAAACCCCACCCAACCTGGAAGAAGAGAGCCAGCAGTCCACTGGCTCAGTAGGCACCCCGACCTCCCACACCCCAGCACAGGGCAGGGAGGGGTGAGCCCGGGGCCATGGTGACAGCATCCCAGAGCACTGCAGCACCTGAGACTGGTGCCACCGCCCCCATCATAGAGGGTAGCCCACTCTCCCTAGACGCCCATTCACTCAACAATAGACACAAACAAGCGACAGGACATGCTGGCCTGAGTTGGAAATACGGTGCCCGGGTGGCGCGCCCGGGACAGCAGAGACCCCCCAGCGCCAGGGGGGACCCACCGGGAGCCGGCACGGCCCCAGGTCCGGGGCCCCAGGGCCCAGCCCCCAAGCCACCCAGGGAAGACCAGCCAACCGACCGGTTGGCGCTTGTGGCATAACTGTCCCCTCAATTTTAACTGCACCCTATACACCTCATTCACTCACAAACATTAACACATAGACCTACAAGTTGGGGAGGAGGAGGGGTGGATGGGTCATCTTACACCCCGATTTCTTGCGTCTCGCCCGGGGTAGGGGTCGGGTGGTTCCTTGGGGACCGGGCTGGTGGCGTCCTGGGGTCGCTGTTGGCCCTGGGGTGGTTTCCACTTGCCCCGCCTTCAGAGGGTGGGTAGCTATGGATGAATGTGTGTCTTTGTGTATTTGTCACCGTCTCCGTGAGTATGGGTGGGTGAGTGAATGTGTATGTATGGCATATCTGTGTGTGGGTAAGTATGTATGGGCATGTATGAGTATCTGTGTATAAATGTGTACACGGGTGTCTGGGTGTGTTTGTATGTATGGCTGGACCTGGGTCTGGGCCTTGTGCCTTGCCTCCTGGCCGCTCCTTGCTGGTTGCCTCCTCCCCCCTACCCCCCTGGGATGGGGGTGCCTCGGGGTTCCTGGGTGGGGCTGGGTGTTCTGGCGTGGGTACTGGCCTGCCCCCCTTGGGGGTGCGGTGCGGGGCTGCGTTGGCTTCTTCGGCGTGGGGGGGGGCTCTGTGGAGGGTCGGGCGGTCCTTGGGTGCCGTGGGCCCGGGAGCCCTGCCGCCGGCCAGTGCAGGGGGCTGGCCGCTGGGGGGGGGCTGGCTTCTCATCGCCTTGGGTTCCCTGGAGCCCTCGCTCCTCGACTGGGGGGGCTCCGTCTGAGACCACCCTCTCCCGTCTGCTGGGGTAGGTGTGCGGTTGTCTTTGGACGGAGGGGCCGGGGGTCTTCCTGGCCCGTGGTGGGCTGCTGGTGGCCTGGGGGTCTGGGGGCTTTCCGTACCTGCCTCTGGCTTCTGATGGGTGGAGCTGCAGCGTTTTGCCCTCATTGGTAAGTACGTTCCATGACACAGACACAAACATGACACAGACACAAACGCCCACTCAATCACAACTCAACAAAATTGTTGGTGTGCGTAACATGCTTTGTTAGTTTTGTTTTTCACACACAAATTTATTTTTGCAAGTATTGATAGTATTTTTTTTATATGTTAAAGTGATGAAGTATCTGATTAATAGACTTGTGCTCTTTCCCCTTTTTTTTTTTGCTCCCTTTCTCTCTCCCTTTTTCTTCTCTTTATTTTCCTCTTCTTCAGCCTGTCAGCTCTGGCTGTTACATAGTATGTGGAAAAATAACTCAGATAAATAAAATAAAGGGTTAAAACAACAACAAGAAGAGCCTATTGAGAACCTATAGAGCTCATCTTGAAATAGCAAATATGTTTGGCACAACAACGCATTCAGATCACAGTTCTGCTTGCAAGATCTACCAGACATGACAGGCTAAAAAAAAAAAAAAAAAAAAAAAAAAAAAAAAAAAAAAAAAAAAAAAAATTGAGGGGGCAGTTGTGCCACAAGCACCAACTGCTGGACGTCAGTGCTCGCCCACACTGCCCCACCAAAAACCCTCCATGTCTAAAATGCAAATAAAATTTGGGGACAGACAGAAATGAGGATCTGAATGGGGCCACCTCAGCGGCCGCCCCTCATCAACCTCTATGTAACATGCCTGCCCCAAAGGTCCTATATGTATCGTGTAGTATGTGTGCATGTGTTGTGAATTATAATGTCTATAGTGCAATTAAAAAGGAGATGCAAGTGGCCGCGTGACTCTGCACGCAGCCTCTCAACCCTACACCCTACGTGTGTGTGTGTATGTGGGTGGGTGGGGGGGGGGGGGGGAAAACCAGGAAGGGGGGAGGAAAAAAAAAAAAAAAAAAAAAAAAAACCCCACCCAACCTGGAAGAAGAGAGCCAGCAGTCCACTGGCTCAGTAGGCACCCCGACCTCCCACACCCCAGCACAGGGCAGGGAGGGGTGAGCCCGGGGCCATGGTGACAGCATCCCAGAGCACTGCAGCACCTGAGACTGGTGCCACCGCCCCCATCATAGAGGGTAGCCCACTCTCACTAGACGCCCATTCACTCAACAATAGACACAAACAAGCGACAGGACATGCTGGCCTGAGTTGGAAATACGGTGCCCGGGTGGCGCGCCCGGGACAGCAGAGACCCCCCAGCGCCAGGGGGGACCCACCGGGAGCCGGCACGGCCCCAGGTCCGGGGCCCCAGGGCCCAGCCCCCAAGCCACCCAGGGAAGACCAGCCAACCGACCGGGGGCCGGCACCCATCACCCCAAACACCCCGGACCACACCCCAGGACCGCAAGGCAGCACCATCCAAGCCCCCACCACCATCAACTAGAACAGGCACACAGACATCACCAGAAGGTCGCCCCAGGACTCCAGTCTCAGGAGGCTACTAGCTACACAGGCCCCCAGAGCTCCCACCCGACCGCCTACAAAGCACCTCAGGGGCAGAACCAACAGCCAACCACCCCCACTAAGTAATGGAGCTGATCAGTGGGAACCAAAGAGAGTCAAATTCCTCCAATTGATCTTTAGATGAAGCAGACATTCTCTCTAAACTAACATAATCTATTAATAAATTTCTGTACTGAGTAATACATAGTTTATTTTTTGACTTCCAATTCATAAGGATAGTTTTCTTAGCGATGCACAAGGTGGTGAGAACTATGTGTGACATATTTGACTCCATCACTAATTCACTGATGTCACCTAAGATGCATAGTCTGGGGAAGTTGGGACGCGACAGCTAAACCATGTGGATAGGTCTTTACATATCCTTTGCCAAAATCTCTGAACAGGTACACAAGACCACAGAGCATGTAGATAATTCTCCTCTGAATTGCTTGTACAGTGGGTGCATATGTTTGAATGTGTAAGGCCCATTTGGAACATCCTTTGTCCAGTATAGTGTGTTCTATGGAGAATTTTATATTGTAAAAGTTGTACTTGGGGTCTTTTAGTCATTTTGAAGATATTTAAACATATTTCTGTCCATAAATTTTGATCTAGGTTAACAGAAAGATCACGCTCCCATTTTGCAATTGGGAGGGAAACTGAATCATCAGTTTTCAGTAATAATTTATACAATTTTGACAACAATTTTGGGGTATAGAGGTTAAGAAATTCTGTTACCCATGTAGGTATTTCTAGATTCAACTGATTAAGGTTAAATCTTCCCTGTAAAATGGACTTAAGTTGTTGATATTCCAGAAATCTACCGTTGCCAATTCTATATTTTGACATAAGTTCTTGGAATGTAATAAGGTTTCCATCTTGGATAATATGTTCTAAATTATTTACACTCTTATCACGCCATAACGGAAAATTCAGCATTTTCTTTTTCTGACAAATATCTGGATTGTTCCAAATCGGTGTTAGCTTACAGGGGATAAGTGAAGATTTAGTTATTTTCAAAAATTCCCACCAAGCTGTCAGAGAAGTATTTATACTAAGGCTTTTATAGCAGTTATGATATTTAATACTAGGGCTAATGAAAGGTAGATTCGAGATTTTTATTTTTCCACAAAACTCCTGTTCTAGATCCAGCCATGGGTTGTCTAATGAATTGGATTTGATCCACTTTGAAATATACTGCAACCTATTGCTTAAGAAATAGTAATAAAAGTTTGGTAATTCCAGACCTCCACTTTGTTTTGGCTTTTGTAAAGTTTTTAAGCTTATTCTTGATGGTTAGTTTTTCCATAAAAATTTTGAGATGTTTGAATCTAGTGACTTGAACCAAGGAATAGAAGGTTTATTAGGGATCAGTGAAAATAGATAATTAATTTTTGGTAAGACCATCATTTTAATGGCAGCAACTCTCCCCATGAGTGATATAGGTAAACTATTCCAACGTGTGAGATCATCCTCTATTGTTTTTAATAAGGGGATATGATTTAATCTTACCAAGTCTGAGAGCCTGGCGGAAAAATTTATGCCTAAATATCTAATATTTCCTGACTTTAGTGGGGCCCTAGGGGTTCTATGGAAATTACAATTCAGAGGCAAAACTGTTGATTTACTCCAATTGATAGAGTAATCGGATATAGATGAGAACTTATCTATCAGTGTGATAGTCTTCAAGAGAGAAGCTTGTGAATTCCCAAGGAAAAGTAATACATCATCAGCATAAAGGCTAATTTTATGGTTCATATTTTCAGTTTGAATCCCTTTAATATTTGCATTTTGACGGATTGCTGCTGCTAGTGGCTCAATGAAAATTACAAAGAGAGAGGGAGAGAGTGGGCAGCCCTGCCTAGTGCCCCTCTGCAGACTGAAGCTTTGGGAAATGAGATCATTTGTCCTAACACGTGCATTTGGGGAGCTGTGTAGTGTTCTGATCCAGTTTATAAAGGATGAACCGAATCCAAATTTTTGTAGAACTGCTAGTAAGAATTTCCAATTTACCCGATCAAATGCCTTTTCTGCATCTAAAGACACGACTGTCGTCTCTAATTTGTTAATAGAACAATAGTCTATTATATTTATCAGTCGACGTGTATTATTGGCTGAGTGCCGACCCTTGATAAAACCTGTTTGATCTGGATGCACAATAAATGGAGTAATACTTTCTAATCTTTTGGCAAGGGCTTTGCAAATTATTTTAAGATCTACATTAATGAGAGAGATTGGCCTGTAGCTGGATGGGAGTGTGGGGTCTTTGCCTGGTTTAAGAAGCAGGCTAATGTTAGCAGAGTTTAGGGTTGGAGATAAGATGTGATCACTCTGAATCTGAGTTACCATTCTGAAAAAAAATGGGAGCTAGCTCTGACCAAAATTCTTTATAAAACTCGGCTGGAAAACCATCTGGACCTGGGGCTTTATTATTTGGGAGGTGCTGTACTGCTTCACTAAGTTCAGATAATGAAAGAGGTAAATCCAGAGCTGCAGCTTGATCGTCATCTAGTTTTGGTAGAATTATATTGTTAAGAAATTCTTCCATTTCAGTATCAGATGGGTTAATCTGTGGTGAGTATAAAGCTTCATAAAAGTCTTTAAAAGAGTTATTTATTTGTTGTGGGTCATGAGTAATGTTACCAGTTGAATCTTTAATAGAATAAATAGCTGTTTTTTCTTTATTTAGTTTTAATTGGTTGGCCAGGAATTTTCCAGATTTGTTTCCATGCTTGAAGTTTTCCAAACGCAGCCTCTGCAACATAAATTGTGTCCTTTTATCAGTTATTTCATTTAACTCCAGTTTCAGTTTCCTCAGGTTGTTAATTATATGTTCTTGTGGTGAAGCAGCATAGGCAGTTTCTAAAGATTTAATTTTCTGTTCTAATTCTAACACAAGTGTTTTTTCTTTATTTTTCATATGCGAGCAGTAAGATATTATTTTGCCCCGCATTACTGCCTTTCCTGCTTCCCAAAGAACACATGGTGATATTTCCGGAAGATCATTATTTTCTAAATTGCTGACCACTCCTTTTTGAAATAATTAATGAAATCTTGTTCTTTAAGTAATGATGTATTAAATCTCCAGTTCCTGGTTGGTGGTGTAACTTTTTTCTGTGTCAGAGAGAGAGACACCGGTGCATGATCACTGATCGTGATAGGATGAATCTGAGTGTCTGTAATGTCCATCATCATGGAGCTGCTAACTAGAAAGTAGTCTATGCGGGAGTGGGAGTGATATACTGGTGAGAAAAAACTATAATCCCTCAGAGTGGGGTGATGTGAACGCCAAGCATCACAAAGACCAAAATCCTTCATGTACTGTTTAAGAATGTCTGCAGACTGCCAGTTCCTCTGATTCACTGCTGTACTGAGCCTGTCAATATCTGCATTAAGTACCAGGTTGAAGTCTCCTCCTATTACTAGTGTAGTGTCAGAGTGATCAGATAGTGAGGTGAAGAAAGTATGAAAGAAGGAGGGGTCATCAACATTTGGTCCATATATGCTAGCAATACATAAATCTGTATTCTGAATAGATAAATTAAGTATTATAAATCTACCTTCAGGGTCTATTGTAGTGTTGCTAATGTTAAAATTTATCTTCCTGTTAATCAGTATAGCTACACCTCTTTGTTTGGAGTTGTAGCAGGCTGAGTAAGTGTGAGGGAACTGTGGAGAGGAGAGAGTGTGCACAGATGTTTTGGACATGTGTGTCTCCTGTAAAAGAACAACATCTGCTTTTAAGTCTTTTAACTGATTAAAAACTTTTAGTCTTTTTTCCCTCAAACCAGCTCCGTGTACATTCCATGAGACAAATCTGAGTGTGCTCATGTTTAACCTAACTAATGGGCTGTTGTGTGCTCACTAAAGATGTGTGTGTATATGCGCTGTATGTTGGTGGGTGTGTGTGTGTGTATGTGTGCGTATGCTCTGTATGTTGGCGTGTGTGTGCGCTGTATGTTGGTGTGTGTGCGTCTATGCTGTATGTTAGTGTAATAAATTGTAGCATTGAAAGTGACGTAAACATACTGATTGCAGAAATAAAAAAGACGTGAAAAAAGTGACCTGAGTGACATAAGACTGAAATAAGAAGAGGAGGAAAAAAGAGGAGGAGAAGAAGAAGAAACATCCTTTAAACAAAACAAACAAGTGATCACGGCACTATGCTCATTAATCGGCGTTATTGGTACTATTTAGACAGTTGAATATACATTTAGAAAACTGCAGAGAAAGTAGAAAAAGAAACAAAAAAAAAAAACTCAGAAAAGAGCGTTAATATGGACACAGATCACCTGAACGATCAGTAGAGCCATGGCGTGGTGCTTTTGTCGCGGTAAAGCTGTCCGTTTACATACAGTTTGTCCACGGCGATGACAGCCCGGGAGCCTCCCTGCATGAACTTCTTCCGGATGGGGAACAGGACCTTGCGTCGCTCCAGGATCTCCTTCGGAAACTGGTCGTTGACGCTGAAGTCCGTCCCTCTCAGCTCCCGGCCGCGGCTCTTCACCAGCTCTTTTTGTTTAAAGTGTTCGAATTTGGCCACGATCGGTCTGGGTCTGCGTGCTCCGGGTCGCTTTCCTCCCAGGCGGTGGACTCTATGGAAGGCGATGGTCTTCACGGTGTCATCCGGGAGCTTCAGGTGAGTTTGGATAAACTCCTTCACTGTAGCCTCCGGGTCCTCCTCTGCCTTTTCCGGAATACCTGAAAACACAAGATTTTCTCTCATGCTGCGGGCATGAAGCTCGATAATAGATTCTTTAATTTTCTTATTTTCAGCTGAGAGCCGGGTCGTTTCCTCGGTGAGGGAATTCACCGACTCTTTGAGGACTGTCCAGGTCCTCTTCACCGTCCTCCAGATTGCTGCAAAAAATTTAAGTTAGGCTGAAAAAACTATCTAGATTTGTTAGTTTTAAGCCTGTCTACTTTATAAATCGGCGGAAAAAAAGCTAATCACTCAAATGTTTGCAAATGGAATCACGCCGCCATTGGCGATTCTGCCGAGATTCACAAAGTCTCGCGTGACTACAGCATAGCCTCCGTCTGACCCTATGCTCTCTCTTTCTAGTCCCTGTCAGTACTCTAGCTGCAGCATTTTGGATCAGCTGAAGGCTTTTCAGGGAGCTTTTAGGACAGCCTGATAATAATGAATTACAATAATCCAGCCTAGAAGTAATAAATGCATGAATGAGCTTTTCAGCATCACTCTGAGAAAGGATGTTTCTAATTTTAGAAATATTGCGCAAATGCAAAAAAGCGGTCCTACATATTTGTTTAATATGTGCATTGAAGGACATATCCTGGTCAAAAATGACCAGAGTAAGTATCTGGTTAGACACCATGTTTCTAAGATTTGTGGGGCCGAGAACAAGAATTTCAGTTTTATCTGAATTTAGAAGCAGGAAATTAGAGGTCATCCAGGCCTTAATATCTTTAAGACATTCCTGCAGTTTAACTAATTGATGTGTGTCATCTGGCTTCATTGATAGGTAAAGCTGAGTATCATCTGCATAACAATGAAAATTGATGCAGTGCTTTCTAATAATACTGCCTAAGGGAAGCATGTATAATGTAAATAAAATTGGTCCTAGCACAGAACCCTGTGGAACTCCATAATTAACCTTACTGTCTGAAGAAGACTCCCCATTTACATGAACAAATTGGAGTCTATGAGATAAATATGATTCAAACCACTGCAGTGCAGTACCTTTAATACCTATAGCAAGCTCTAATCTCTGTAATAAAATGTTATGGTCAACAGTATCAAAAGCTGCACTGAGGTCCAACAGGACAAGAACAGAGATGAGTCCACTGTCAGAGGCTGTAAGAAGATCATTTGTAACCTTCACTAATGCTGTTTCTGTACTGTGATGAATTCTCAAACCTGACTGAAACTCTTCAAATAAACCGTTCCTCTGCAGATGATCAGTTAGCTGTTTTACAACTACTCTTTCAAGAATCTTTGAGAGAAAAGGAAGGTTGGAGATTGGCCTATAATTAGCTAAGACAGCTGGGTCAAGTGATGGCTTTTTAAGCAGAGGTTTAATTACAGCCACCTTGAAGGTCTGTGGTACATAGCCAACTAATAAAGACTGATTGATCATTTTTAAGATTGAAGCATCAATAATTGGAAAGACTTCTTTGAACAGTCTAGTAGGAATGGGATCTAATGTTGCTGGTTTGGAGGAAGTAACTATTGAAGTTAACTCTGAAAGATCAACTGGAGCAAAAGAGTCTAAACAAATACCAGCAGTGCTGAAAGCAGCCGAACATCAAGAATAATCTTTGAGATGGTTATGAATAATTTTTTTTCTAATGTCTAAAATTTTATTTGTAAAGAAATCCATGAAGTCACTACGTGAAAGGAATACTCGGCTCTACAGAGCTCTGACTCTTTGTCAGCCTGGCTACAGTGCTGAAAAGAAACCTGGGGTTGTTCTTATTTTCTTCAATTAATGATGAATAGTAAGATGTCCTAGCTTTACGGAGCGTCCTGGGGTCGCTGTTGGCCTGGGTGGGGTGTCTACTTGCCCTGGCTTCAGAGGGTGGATAGATGTGGATGAATGTGTATCTTTGTGCATTTGTCACTGTCCTCGTGGTGTATTTTGGTGGGTGAATGCGTGTAGGTAGGGATGTGTGTGTGTGTGTGTGTGTGTGTGTATATGTGTGCACATATGTGGGTGGGTGTGTGTGCGCATGAGCATATGTGGGTGGGTGTGTATGCGCATGAGCATATGTTGGTGGGTGTGTGTGTGTGCGCATGAGCATATGAGGGTGGGTGTGTGTGCATACGTGTGTGCATGGCTGGACCTGAATCTGGGCCTTCTTGTGCCTTGTCTCCCGGCTGCTTCTCGTTGGTCGCTCCTGCGTCCCCCGCCTCCCCGGGGTGTGGGTGCCTTGGGGTTCCTGGGCCGGGATGGATGTTCTGGCGTGGGTGTCGACCTGCTCTCCTGGGGGCTGTGGGCCAGGGCGGCTTTGGCTTCTGCGGTGTTGGGGGGGGCTCTGCAGTATGTCAGGCGGTTCTTGGGCACCTGGGCCCTGGGGCCCTGCCGCCGGCCTGCACTGGGGGGCTGGCCTCTTGGGGGGCCGGTTTCCTATTGCCTCGAATTCCCTGGGGCCCTTGCTCCTCGCCTGGGGGGGCTCCATCTGGGCCTTCCCTCTCCCCTCTGCTGGGGTGGGTATGCGGTTGTCGCTGGAATGTGCAGCCATGGGTTTTCGTGGGTCTTGATGGGCTGCGGATAGCTCGGATTTCCTGGGTCCCTCTCTGCATGCCTCTGGCTCCTTGTGGGGGCTTTCTGCCCTCGTTGCTAAGTGCATTCCATGACACAGACACTAACGCAATCACAGCATAACAAAATTGTTGTTCTTATACAATCATGCTTCATTTTGTTGTGCCTTTTCCACAGTTATTTTTCCAGGTATTGCTTGTTCTGTTTTGGTATGTTGTCTTTTTTCTTCTTTTTTTTTTGTAGTTGCAGCATTTGAATTGTTTTGGTTAGTTTAGTGGTGCTCTGTCTTCTTTTTCTGTCTTCTCCCCTTTCTCTCTCCTTTTACTTTTTTGCTTTCTTTCTTTCTTTCTTTCTTTCTTTCTTTCTTTCTTTCTCTTTCTCTCTTTTTTTTCCTCAGCCTGTCAAATGGAATTAAATGTATGTGTACACAAATAAATAAATAAATAAAATAAAAAACAAACAAACAAAACAAAACAATCCAATCCAATCCAACTTTATTTATAGAGCGCTTTAAAAGACAACAAAGTTGAACAAAGCACTTTCCAGATAAAAGACAGCAATAAAATACAGCACAAAAAAACCAAAAAAAAAAACCACATAAAATAATAATAATAATTTAAAAGGATAAACCATAAAAGGAGTACTTAAAAAAAAGAAAAAACAGTTCCCAAAATGACTCAATACTAACTAGAGACTATTATTTTGAAATGCCTCAGAGAAAAGGTGTGTTTTTAATCGAGATTTAAAGACCTCTAGTGTTGGGGCCAGCCTAACATAGAGAGGCAACCCATTCCATAGTTTAGGCGCCACCACAGAAAAAGCTCGGTCACCTCGGTGTTTCAGTCTTGACTTGGGGACAGTAAGAAGTAGCTGGTCAGCCGACCTTTGTGGGGTGTATGTGTGTAAGAGGTCTGTTAGGTATGTGGGGGCCACGCCACTTAAGACTTTAAAAGCAAACAATAAAATTTTAAAATAAATTCTAAAATAGACAGGCAGCCAGTGTAGAGAAGCAAGAACAGGGGTGATGTGCTCGCATTTACGTGTCCCTGTCAATAGACGAGCAGCAGCATTTTGGACCATTTGTAAGCGCGACAGTGAAGCCTGGTCAATACCAACATAAAATGCATTACAATAATCAAGACGGGTGGTCATAAAAGCATGTAAAACCCTCTCTAAGTCTCGAAAAGATATAAGAGACTTAATTTTGGAAAGCTGTCTCAGCTGAAAAACAAAACAAAACAAAAAAACCCCACAAACATTAACAAGAAAAGCTTATAGAGACTCTATAGAGCTTATCTTGGAAGAATAAATATGTTTAGCACAACAGTGCATTCAGATCACAATTGTGCTTGCAAACACTGCCAGACATGACAGGCTTTAAAAAAAAAAAAAAAAGTTCGCTTTTTCAAATCATAATCTCACAGCACTATCGTATCATTTCCTGTTACAGAGCACAGTGGTGTTTTTGTGTATGTCATTTGCCTCACCTCTTGTTGCCCTGCTGTTTCCTCTTCCCCTGATTACCCAGTGTGTTTAAGCCCTCAGTTTGTATGTGTTGGTTGTCGCGTCGTTGACGTTATTGTGCCTGCGTGTTCCTGTGTTCCCCGTGTCTTCCCTTCGTCTCCCTTACAGAAATACATACCTTTAAGTTATGCCTTTCTCTGGAGTCCCTCGTGTTTGCCCTTCCTCGCCTGTTTCCTCCCCGGCCATGACAGAACGACGCGACCATACTAAAGACCCTGCCAGCTCCGGCCGCTACAACGGCACTCGCCTGGCGCTGGGGGGGACCAGCTTTTTTGAACGGTCCCCGGCAACGCCGCTCACCGCCCCCGCCTAAACCGCAGGTCTGCCGCGTGGGCGGACTGTTTTTGGCGCCGGCCGCTCCCTCACCTGCCTCTCCGTTCGCTCGCCCCTCTTCCCTCTCA
Source organism: Archocentrus centrarchus (assembly GCF_007364275.1). Classification (NCBI taxonomy): domain Eukaryota; kingdom Metazoa; phylum Chordata; class Actinopteri; order Cichliformes; family Cichlidae; genus Archocentrus; species Archocentrus centrarchus. The sequence goes on along the minus strand of NC_044346.1, from coordinate 26,846,348 downwards.
CAGACGGAGCAGCAAGGGAGGAGGAGGGATTCCCGGCAGCTGCGGGAGGAGTTTTTTCCGGCGCCGCGTGGTGTAACGCCGCGGCTATCCCAGCCGTCTGCACAGGCGAGTCTTCAGCCCGCTTCCGTGGGGTGGAAGTTTGCCTCTCAGCAGCAGAAAGAGCAACTTCAGCCCACCGACCCAGTGAGTGAGTCTGTTCTGTTCCCGAAAGTGACTGTTCCTGTTCATCACGTCATGTACTTTGCTGCTTCCTCCCTCTCAGAGGAGAGCAGGAAGATTCTGATCCGAAGATTGGACCGATTATGCTTGGACTTGTTATCTGACCCGTGTAAGGAGGAACAGGAAGCCATCACCACCAGGCTTCAAGACCTGATTGCCAGTTTCCCTTGGCTGTTGGACTCCTTGCACGGGTTAGTGAAAGACTTTGTAATCACCACCCTTCACCTACAGCCAGCACCACAGACCACTGCTGCAGCCTCTCAGCCACTCCTGTCAGTTCCCTTAGCTTCTTCCCAGTGTTCCCAGTCAGCTGTAGCTCCAGCTCCCCCTCAGTCGCAGTCCCAGACCCCTCAGTTAGCTCCAGCTCCCTCTGCTCACCCTGCTCCAGCTCCCTTAGCTCCAGCTTCCCCTGCACCCATACCTGTTCCGCGGGTGGGGGCAGCCACGGACGGGCTGACCTCTGCACCCGTACCTGTTCCGCGGGTGGGGGCAGCCACGGACGGGCTGACCTCTGCACCCGTACCTGTTCCGCGGGTGGGGGCAGCCACGGACGGGCTGACCTCTGCACCCGTACCTGTTCCGCGGGTGGGGGCAGCCACGGACGGGCTGACCTCTGCACCCGTACCTGTTCCGCGGGTGGGGGCAGCCACGGACGGGCTGACCTCTGCACCCGTACCTGTTCCGCGGGTGGGAGCAGCCACGGACGGGCTGACCTCTGCACCCGTACCTGTTCCGCGGGTGGGGGCAGCCAGGTCCAAGCCTTCGCATCGGTTTTCAGCGTTAGCTGCAGCAGCAGGGTCTCAGTCAGCCTCTGTGGCTCTCCCTCGCCCTCGGTCAGCCTCAGCTCACTCCCAGCCATCTCAGTCGGCTCTAGCTCAGTCCAAGCCCTCTCAGTCAGCTCTCCTTAGCTCTCAGTCGGTGTCCACGCAGTCTGCTGTCTCTAGCTCTCAGTCGGTGTCCACGCAGTCTGCTGTCTCTAGCTCTCAGTCGGTGTCCACGCAGTCTGCTGTCTCTAGCTCTCAGTCGGTGTCCACGCAGTCTGCTGTCTCTAGCTCTCAGTCTGCTGCCACGCAGTCTGCTGCCACGCAGTCTGCTCTCCCTAGCCTTCGGTCAGCCCCAGCTCCTGTCGCTCCCTGTCCACTCCAGTCTCAGTCAGCCCCAGTAGCTCTTCCTCGGTCCCCAGTGTCGGCTGTTTCAGTGCCCTCTCAGTCAGTTCCCTTAGCTCCTGTCTTAGTTCCTTCGGTTTTGGTCCCAGTTCCCTCAGCTCCTGCTCCTTCTGTAGCTCCGGTAACGTCAGCTTGCCCAGAGTCTGCTCTCTCTAGTTCGCAGTCTGCTTCCACGCAGCCCGTCGTCTCCCGGCCTGCTTCCACGCAGCCCGTCGTCTCCCGGCCTGCTTCCATGCAGCCCATAGCGTCAGCTCCCATGCAGTCCCCTGCACCTCGGCTATTCCCAGAGCAGCCCCTGCTGCTCAATAAAGCAGCAGTGTGCCCTGTTCCGCAGTCCCAGCCTGCGCATCCGGAGCCTCACCATGTAGGCCCTGTTCAGCCCAAGGGCTCATCTCAGTCAGAGCCGCGTTTGAAGCCCGAGGGTCCCGCTCAGTCCGAGCGCTCCGAGCCGCCAGGGGGTCTCCGCTCAGTCCGAGCCGCCAGGGGGTCTCTGCTCAGTCCGAGCCGTTGGGGGTCCCGCTCAGTCCGAGCGCTCCGCGCCGCCCGAGGCTTCCCCACCAGAGCCCGGGGTCGCCCATCTCCGCCACCACATGCCCCGCGGCCGGCCTCCAGTGCCTGCTCCTCATCTCCGCCGCCGCATGCCCCGCGGCCGGCCTCCAGTGCCTGCTCCTCGTCGCCGCTGCCGCAGGGAGCGCGGTCGGCCTCCTGTGACTCCTCCTCGTCGCCGCCGCTGGGAGCGCGGTCGGCCCCCAGTCCTGTCTCCTCGTCGCCGCTGCCGCATGCCACGCGGTTGGCCTCCAGTGTCTTCTCCTCTTCGTCGCCGCTGGGAGCGCGGTCGGCCCCCAGTCCTGTCTCCTCCACGTCGTCGCCGCCGCCGCTGGGAGCGCGGTCGGCCCCCAGTCCTGTCTCCTCCACGTCGTCGCCGCCGCCGCTGGGAGCGCGGTCGGCCTCCAGTGTCTCCTCCACGTCGCCGCCGCTGGAGGCACGGTCGGCCTACCTCATCCAGCCTCTGCTTTGTGGCCCCTTGGCCTGTGCGGCCTCCTGAACTATGTTTTCTGTTTTGGGCCTTCCCCTGAACTCTTCTGACCTGTTTTTGGGTTCCTGTGTTTTGTTTTGGTTTTCCCATGGACTCCCCTGCACTTTGGACTGTTTTTGGCCTGCCTTGTTGTTTTTTGTTTTGTCCCCTGTGTTTTGGTTTCGTTCCTGGGCCTTCTTCCTGTTGGCTCCCTGCCTGGGTTTTGTTTTTGTTTCGGGCCCTCCTTCCTGGTCCCCCTCCTCCCGCCCTGGTCTGGTTTTTGTTTCGGCCGTCGGGAGCTGGCCTTTGGGGGGGGGTACTGTCATGTCCTGGGCCGTTTGCCCAGCGTTTTGTGTTATAGTTCATTTCCTGAGTGTGTCCTCCCGGTATGTTGATGTCTTGTGTTTCCTAGTGTTGTGTTCGTCTCTTTCCTGAGTCTGTGCCTGTTCCCCGTGTTTAGTCAGCATGTTCCTTGGTTAGTCACTTCCTGTTTAGTTTGACAGTCTGGTTCCCCTGTGCTTTGTGTTTAGCTTTGCCTCCCCTGTGTAATTAGTTTCATTTGCCTCACCTGTTGTTGCCCTGCTGTTTCCTCTTCCCCTGATTACCCAGTGTGTATTTAAGCCCTCAGTTTCTATGTGTTGGTTGTCGCGTCGTTGACGTTATTGTGCCTGCGTGTTCCTGTGTTCCCCGTGTCTTCCCTTCGTCTCCCTTACAGAAATAAATACCTTTTAAGTTATGCCTTTCTCTGGAGTCCCTCGTGTTTGCCCTTCCTCGCCTGTTTCCTCCCCGGCCATGACAGTGTAGCTTAATCTGTGTAGCTCAATTCATTGCAAATCTCTAGATAACTTCCTATTTCTCACATGCTTTATCCATCTGTAAAATATATTCACATATTAGTTATTGGCAACTCGGTTTTGAGAAACGTGAAACTAGTGACACCAGTAACCATAGTCGATTGTCTTCCAGGTGCCAGAGCAGGCAACATAGAAGGAAATCTGAAACTGCTCGCTAAGGATAAATGTAGATTTGATAAAATTGTATTTTACATTGGCAGTAATGACACCCGGTTACACCAATCAGAGGTCACTAAAGTTAATATTGAATCAGTGTGTGACTTTGCCAAAACAATGTCAGACTCTGTAGTTTTTCCCTGGACCCCTCCCCAATCAGGCCTGGAGTGACATGTTTAGCAGTGTATTCTTCTTAAATTGCTGTCTGTCTGATTGGTGTCCAAAAAATAATGTGAGCTTTATAGATACAGTGGCTTGCAAAAGTATTCATACCCCTTGAACTTTTCCATATTTTGTCAAATTACAACCACAAATATAAATATATTTCACTGCAATTTAATGTGAAAAACCAACACAAAGTGGTATACAATTGTGAAGTGGAAAGAAAATTATATATGATTCAAAACATTCAAAAGACTGAATAGTGTGGTGTGCAAAAGTATTCAGCCCCCTTTTCTCCGAGTGCAACCAATTGCATTCAGAAGTTGCCTGATGACTGCTAATGACTAAAAAGAGTCCACCTGTGTGTAATCTAATCTCAGTACAAATACAGCTGCTCCGTGACGGCCTCAGAGGTGCATGTGTAACAGACTGACAATTGGGCAACTCCAACAGTCACACTTGGTTGAGGTGGGTTAAAAGTTTGTTCTCTAGTCCCTCCATGCGCCCAAGTATCCTTGCGCATGACAGTGAATATGAATGAAAAGGTATAAGGAGGACAAAGAAATAGTACATACAAAAGGTTTTGAGATGTGTTTACCTCCTCAACAACACAATGTTTTAGCTTAGATTCTCAGTCATTCAGTTTGCTTCCTCCATTTTTACCCTATCTACATTGGTTTCCTCATCTCTCAGTGCTGAAGAAATACAGAGGACACACATAGGTCAATGATTAGATGACCCTGAAGTGTATTTCTGTTGATGCAGAGTGATTCAAGGAATTATAAGAGATTATATAAATGAGAGACCAAGATGTGTGGGGAAGTGCAGGGTGGACAAAAATAACGCAGGTAATAACACAGTTGATCTTTTATTATAAATTGTGTGTGCAATATAGATGTCCTTTAGTTTCGCAGGTTGATGAAGTAATTTCACTTTATCTACAGTATTTTATCTCTACAAGTGTCGTGCTCCATTTTAAGTTCGCATAAAGTTTAGTAGTGAACTGACAACTTGTTTGACTATCACACGCTTTCTCCTCACCAAATAATATGGCCAGTGCGATGTCATTAAAAGACATAACATAATAAAGACTGCCTTCTAAAGCATTGTACAATGCATTTTGCCTCTTTGATAAACCTACAAAAAAAACCCCTGACAGCATCACTTGTTAAGTACTTTTATAACATGTTTTCTAATGTGTTGATTTTTCTGAGATTAGACTGTCAGCTGCTTTCCCTCAGCTTTTGTGTTCTGTGCATCATACAAGCCACCCTTAATCTTGCTTTATGCCTCTCTTGTTTCATTTTGTAATCTATGAATTACAAACAAAAGAAGATCTGAAAAATATATTCATTTGTTCTTTTCTTAATTTAAGAGTACAACAGCACCAAATAATTTCTCCCTGTACCCATGGTACTGTGAGAACTGATAAAGTAAGACTTACATTATCAGTGAGTACATTTGGACTATAGCTAAAGCATTTATCCACGAACATTAATTTAAATATTTTATCAAATGAATGTCCATTTTTGATAACTTTGGCAACTGTGTGTAAATCCAAAATTCTATATTATCTAAAAAAAAAAAAAAAAAAATGGAATTAAGAGAGCCCATTATATATATATAATGTATGTATGTGTGTGTGCGTGCATGTTTTTCCAACTTTTAAAAATATTTTTGTTTGAGTTGTAATAAGCAATGAAAGGAGAAAAGAGCATCATTATCTAATGTTAAAATTAAATTAAACTTAAAAATAAAATTAAACTGCTCGCATAGCTTGCTTTATTCACAGTGCATACATAAACTGCTAAAAAAAGTAACTTTAACAAAATCATTTTTGACTTTAATTTTTCTTAACTTCTGACACAAATATTTGTGTAGTCCTTTTTAGCCTTTTGTGTGCCATGTAAAAATAGATCTTTTAGTGCCCCCTCATGGCAGATTTGGGTAAATGCAGAGTGACAGACACGCTCACATAAACCTGTTTCCTGTGAGCAAACAAACTGTTGACAAAGAAGTAATGAAGCTGACCCTCTAAGACCACTGGCTGACCATCTGAGAATACAAGAGTGTCTCCAGCCTCTACGGACTCTGTTAAGGTGTAGGGCTGCATTTCAGGTGGCGTTGGGGATCTTGTCTGATAAAATTATGAATGCAATGTTAGCAGAAACAAGATCAGCTGTATCGCCTCTATGAATGGCTCTGCTGGTGATGCAGCATTCTGTCATGGAGCTCAAGATGGAAAATTTGACATGAGCTCTAACGTCTCATTTGTGTTCAACATAGTGAGAAAAATCTACAAATCAATACAAGTGTCATCAGCTTTCTAGTCTTACCAGTTTCAGAAGAGGTTTGGCCTCTGTTTCCTCAAATCCTCCCGTTTAGACTCCCAGAGCCTTCAAAGGAAACACAACAGGTTTTATGTCAGCATTTACACTTCGTTACAAACAGACTATCAGCTGTGAGCTGGATGCTCGGTAGGTGTCTCAGTAACTCACTGCTCTCTGACTGTCTTTCTGCTCTCCTGCACCAAAAGGTTGCTCGTATCTTCAGCAGTGATGTGAGGTGGGATCTGATTTTTCTGCTCAAGTCTGAGGAACTCCATCGTCACTGCAATCTAAAAATAAAAAGTAGATATTTAATCATGACCACACTGTTTTGCAGAATTGAACATACTTTAGGTCAGTTTGGGCTTGGATGGATAGTGGATCTTACTTGAGTGTTGTAGCCCCAAAGATGCCCACAGGTGTTCACAGCTGTTTCATATATGGGTGTGCCAACCAACACCTGTCATAGAAATAAGAAGTTAGGCATCATTAGTTCATTTGATTCCCAGTTTGTTAGCTTTTAAAAAAAACATCAACCTCTTTAAATGGTTTAAATGCAGTACAAACAAAGCTCTCTCATACCCTGATGGGTTTGTAGATTCCTCTACTTCTTTCCATTGAAATGCTGCTGTTGTGTATCGCAACAGGGAGCAAAATCAGCCAAATATACTCCCAAAAGTTTGTCAACTCATATATAGATGCCAAAATACTCTGAACTCAATCGTCTCTCCTTATTTTTGGATAAAGTTTGCAATGGAAAAAGAATGAAGCAGTAGATTTTAAGCACTCTGAGACTCTGGCAAGAAGCAGTTTGGCTGTTTTTTATATCCATGGTGGCCCAATAAGACCTCCTTTATTTAATTCTATTGCATTTTCATGAACAATGATACCTTCTTTTTTGTAATTTTGCACTTGTACACCACCACCGTGGATTCTAAATCAAGTGCACATTTTCAGCTTTAATTCAAGGTGTTGAATAAAAGTATTTCACTAATTGTTTAGGAGTTATATGTTACGGCAGGTAATTTCAAATGCAATGTTTCTAAATGCACAACTAATATTAACAAACACACGAACTGTTTGTGTGCAGTTTGTCACACTGTGTGTCTGCTAGCTAAAAGAGCAGCTGCTTTATTTCCAGGGAGAGAAAAGAAAGAGTTCCCTCAGATGGAGAAAGAGGACAAGAGTGGAAGAAGAGAGGTTAGACTTTAAGGTAATCACTGCTCAGTGACATCTGATAAACTGGAAATTTAAAGCTTACATTTTAAAATCAGATCTTGGATCTGTATGTGAAGTTATGTTTTTTTTTCACATTGTGAAACATCTTGCAATACAAACTGAGGTAGACTAACTGTGTTATTCAAAATACTGTAGTTTAGTGCAGGATAACCAGGTTAGTTTGATGTACTGTTGTGAATTTACAGTAAAGCTCTGTGCTGGACTGGTGCACAGCAGCTATGGTGTTCATGATGAATGGTAGGTTGCATCAATTATATCAGAGATTCATTTGAATTTAAGTTGATGACGCTTAGATTCATTCACTGAATTCATCCTTTGTACCAACTGGGGTGGAAATCAGCCAAGATAGCTCATGAAATACGGGGTTACATCTTGTTGAATTCAGTTGTGTAAATCCAAACGGAGCAGCAGCTGATCACAGCCTGTACACAAAGAAAATCTACTGGAGCTCACAATAGAAATTATTGTGAGCTGTGATTTTTTTTTTTTTTTACCCCACGCTGAGCCACTATAACCAGTCTTAGGGTTCCCCACCTGCTGAACCCCATTGTAACCCCTGACTGTACTCATTTTCCTGTTTAGGTAAGGCAGAGTCACCCTCTACAATGTAGGTAACCGCAAATAAAAGTTTTAAAAGTTTGTTTTTTTTTCTTTGCTCATGATAGATTGAAATTAATTTTGTATTCTCGTGTAATGATGTTTTATTTTTACATTAATATAGCAGGTTCAGTTAGCTTTGCACAAAAATAGCTGGCAGAAACGTCCTCCAAAGAGCTACATTTTAATTTCTTACTTTGAGTACATTTTAGAGCCTTTACTTTTTCACTTTTACTTGAGTAAAGAAGTTGAATCACTACCTCAACCAACTCTTTGTGTGCGTGTCCCCCTTATTCCTGCACCAATTGTCTTCTGGTATTCCAGCTTCCTCCCATATGTGGGATAACTATGATGGAAAACTTACATGGGATAACTGATGATTCTAAATTGGTTACAGTTGCAAATATGAGTCTGAATTATTGTCATTCTCTCTGTGTTAGCCCTGTAATAGACTTGTGATTTTTTTTCAGGGTGTACACAGCCTCTTGACCAAAGTCACCTGGGATGGGCCTCAGCCACCATGTGATTCTGAATTCTATAAGTGCTTAAGAAAAGAGAACTGGGTTTTGTAGGAAACAGAGTTAGTATCAACACCCAGTCGCTTATGTCCTGTCTGGTAGGCCACAGAGCCTGATAAATAACAGCAGTGCTGTAGAAAAAAATAACAGAATATATCATATTTAGACTTCTCTGTGTGAGTTCTTATCTGTGTGTATTACATACTACGAGAGAAGGAATTTAAATAAATGGATCCCATTGAAATCCTTAAAAACTAACTACAACTTGATCTGACTTTAGATTTTCCAGTGAACAGTTTGGACCTTTGGACCAGCAACCTTTATGAATGAGAAATCCCCACCAGCACCACATAAATTAAAATTGTTTTTAAAAATTTGATAAATGTGATATAGGCAGCATACTAAGCTGAGTATAGATACACTTTGAATTCAGAGACAAATTTCTTGTGAAAATATTTAACTAAAATTAACAGGAAAAGAATCAATTTTTGGCATTTTGACATTAAAATACTAAAACTGCATACGGGTGCATTTTCTTTATCATATTCTAACTTTCTACACCCTCATGTGTCTCTTTTTTAACATTTATGAAATATTGTCCAGAATTTCTTTTTCACAATAAAATATGATCATTACTGAGACCTATAAGATGTGGGTTTTAATTAATGTTTTAATCAAGAGAGAAGAGGCAATTTTTGAAGGGTTGAGTATCTAAAACAGTGACACAGATGAATCTAGTGATAAGATGCCAAACCCAGGGTAAAGGGGTTCAGTGAAAGCACCACAGAAGGTATACAGGTGAATTAGTGAATCCGGCATGACTGTGTAGAAAGCCAGAGTGCTGGCAGTCCAGTCCAGATACACTCCTACTCTGTGAGAGGCAGAGGACGGAGGAGCAAGAAGAGCTGTTCTAATTATTATTGTGCCAGGCATAGATGCATGTATCAGTGAACTCCAAACTCCATCACTTCTCATTCCATCCAAGTCTGCTGCCATCTCGAGCCCCCCTCCTTCTGACACTTCCGTAAGTCACTCCAATATCGACCCCTCTTTCCCTATCCACCTCCCAGTAACACCGGCCAGTCAGACCGGTTGTGCACAGCAGCTGGTAGCACCAGTCGAATCTGTCTGGGTGTTCAGGATACGGCTGCTTCTCTGGTGACAGCCTGACCTTTCTGTTGTTGTCAGACAGGACAACGTTTTTGTGGGCTGTGTTTGGGTCCAGTGTTAGTTCACATGCGTCTGATGGAGAGTAAAAGGTGAGAAATGTAGCTGCAGGTCTGAAGGTTTTCATTTAAACCAGAAATTCCATGTTACAGCTCCATTAAATACCATGTTACACTTCCTCAGACCAGATTTCAGCCTCTGAAGACCACCATGGTCCTCACTGGAAGAGAAAAACAGTCAGACCAGAGTGGAGCCCATTAATGTTCCTGCAGTGTAAAATTTCTCTGTACATCATACCTGAGAGCTTCCAGTGTCCAGTGTGGTTCCTTCAGTCCTGCAGACAGTAGCTTCACTCCTGACTCTCCTGGATGGTTGTAACTGAGATCCAGTTCTTTCAGATAGGAGGGGTTGGACCTCAGAGCTGAGGCCAGAGAAGTACAGCCATCAGCTGTGATCAAACAGCCCAACAATCTAAAGAACAAAACTTGCATCAAAGCCAGAACAAACAGACTCAAGAACAGTTTCTTCGCCAAAGCAATCACCACCCTGAACTCACACACTCACCCACTCTAACTGTGCAATACCCACATCTCTGTGCAATATTATATTATTCATACTGAATATCTGTCACTCCTATATTGTGTAATCTGATATTCATTCACCAAGTGCAATACTCTCCATCTTCAGTATTATATGTATACACTTATTTTATTTTTTACAATGTATATATTTTTATACATTCTCTTATTTTCTGTATTTAATACATTTTATTTTCTGCATATTTATTTATACATTTATTTTCTGTATATTTTATACATAGTGTTTTATTTTCTATTTATTTTTAGATTATTATTAGGGGAGGGACTTTAACGCGTTAATTTTGATTAAATAATTACGGGTAAATTAACGAATTAAAAATTTTAACGCATTTTAATCGCACTTTGCACCGGAACGTTTCCCAGTGCAGGAGTTCCAGGCATCCAGTTTATATCAACGCACGATGTCAAAAATTCAGGGGCCGCATCGTTCGAAGGACCCGGCCCACGTCCTTCGTAGCCCACGAAGACCGCAATGGCCGGAAGTGAGCGGCTAGCCTTCATATCAGCGTCGCCTGCCCTCACCTCTGCGTAGCTTTTCTCCTTTTTGTGGTTTAATTTTAAGTCTTTAATTCAAAATAAGCTGTTAAAACAAGCATAACACATTTCAACATACAGCTGAGCTAATGATTAATTTCCAACTATATTAAGTGAGACATTAATGTTGAATAAAACTATCCAGTTATGATGCTTAACTTTAATTTCAGGAGTTTGCTTATCACAGGAGCACTTCCACCCTTCACTGGTCTGTGTAGTAGACTGGTGGGAAAATAAACAAAATTTTGAAGTTTAAGCTTATGTATATTGATGCATTCATCAACCAAACTTAAATTAATATTTATCATGTTAAATATTGAAATGTGATTAAAATGAGATTAATTTCGATTAATTAATTACAAAGATCCTAATTAATTAGATTAATTTTTTTAATCGAGTCCCACCCCTAATATTTATATTTCATTCACATTTAAGATCAATTTACATTTAATTCTAAGGCATACTGAAGTTTTCTTTTTGAATAGTATGGAACTGTTGAAAATTTATCAGGGTAAGAAGCCTTCCCCAGGATCCTTAATTCTCTGTTTCAACCACTGCATTACATGAGAAAAACTTAAACACTATGTCATGTCTTCCTTATCTCTTAATTATGATTAAAAAGATAATTTTATTAAGTTTTAAAGTGTTAACATCAAATGTAGAGGAAAAATTGACAAAATGGTCATCAAGAATTAAGAAATAATTACCTTGAAGCTTTGCCTTCAGCTCATCTCTCTCTTTAACTGCACTGTTGTAACTGGCCTGTAACTGGTCTCGTTCAGTTGTCAGGTTGTTGTATCTGGCCTGTAACTGGTTTCTCTCTCTGGTCACATTGTCATAAAGCTTCTGTAGTGTCACCGTCTCCATTTCCCACTGAGATTTGCCTTGGGTGACTGTGTTGGTGACATCAGCATCAGATAAACATCACCTGTTGAGGATTTTAACACACTAATTGTGTAGCTGTTGTACTCACAAAGACAGCCCAGAGTTATGAGTCCAATCAGGAGGAAAAAACTCAGCAGACCCAGAAGAATTGCAGCAGCTCTGCGGGAACTCTGAAGACAGAAGTTAATATTTGTGACGTGTTTAAACATATTTATACCCTCATATATTTTATTACAACACAAAGTGCTCTTTTTCTCTACAAAGTAGTACATGAGACCTTTTGGTCTTGAAATCTGACAAGAAAAACTAGAACTTGGTGTCTGTGTGACTGTGGCTGCGACAAATACTGTCACAGAGTCACAAAGTGTTTGTATTTTACTCTTCTGAACTCCTTACAATCTGATAAACACAGATCACAGTATAAACTAAAACTAATGCTGAAAATATAAAAAAAAAAAACAACAACAAAAAAAGTGAATACAAACATTATTAAACAATAAAGACTGAACTTTAACAACCAAATATTCTGGAAACCAACTGAAAGTCAGTTGAGTTAAAAATAAAATTTTAAACCACAATCAAAATTAAAAACCAACAAACAATCCAAAAATACAAAAACTCTGCAGCAAACCAGACTCTACGTTACTCTTCCTGGTCTTAGTCTCATGTTCTTTAGAATTTTTTAATTTTCTTTGTGCACAAAACTTAACAAGCATTTATGAATCTGTTCATTTGTCTGTGTTTCTTACCTGGGAGTCCAGGTCTTGTTGTTTCAACCTGCACAGTTTGGATCACATGATTGATTGAAGTATCTTGTGAAGATTTTTGCTCCCTTTGTATAATTCTTGAATGACCTAATATTTCCTCTGCATTCTCATAGACTTGATCCATGATTTCTATCTGTAGTGCAGGTTCAGTTGGATCCGTAGGTATCTGAGGCAATTGGGTCTATGAAGGTGTGAGTTGTAGTGTTGTGAAAAATACAAATGACTCTCTATTTAAAAGTAAATTTTAAAAAAAGAAGAAGGAAAGAAACTGGGGGCTGGTGGGGAACTTTTCATCCAATAAATGCATGAGAATCAATTGCTTGAATTTGCATGCCAGGCTTTGGAACAGGTTTGTGGAGGCTTGTATCCTCTGAATAACTGAACACATCACATGTTCATTAAATAATCCCATAACATCAACTGAAATTAATGTCTTGGCATTTTTAAATGTGTAGCCTATGATGTCAGAATTTTAAAAGTTTGGAGTAAAAATGTGGTGAGTCGAAAAATATTTATAAAAGAAGAGCTCGTGACTCAAATATGTGTGGTAAAATGAGGTACAGATTAGGCTTACTGAAATCGGCAGGCTATTCCTGAAATAAAAATGGAAACATTGGACCACAGTGCTTTTTATGCCAAACTTCTCCACATAAACACCATTAAAGAGATGTTTATTTAGAATATGCTGTCACCAGTGGCAGGGGCGCAGCTATATACTTTCTGAGGTGTATGTGGACACATTTTTAAGTGCCCCCCTCCAGGGGCGGGGGTGGTAATGCTAATTAGCAAGCTAATACTAACCGCTAAAAGCTGCTCCTGCTTGTTAATTGAGTGAAGGGGCCTACACATGTAACCAGAAAGCACATCTAAAGCATAATCACAGTCTTTGTGAACCTGTAGTTACATTTCTCGAGGTGCATGTCATTTTTCTTAAAGGCCTTTCACAGCTCTACTGGTGCTGAAAACTAATGTTTGACTATGGCTTTCTGAATACAACTATCGATTATTTTCAGAATCGAGTATTGTATCGATTATTCCATCAATTAATCAAGTAATCGGATAAGAAATAATTTTTCGTACTAACAATTCATCTGCCCATTTTAACTTCCGTACTGCAGTTTTTCTCTATGTCACATGTGTCAGACTCAAGGTCTGCGGGCCATTTCCGGCCCACGATCTAATTTTATACGGCCAGCAAGATCATTTCATATAGTTATTATTAATAGCCCACGGGTAAATGTGCTCCCACCACTTATACTACAAATTCCACGCACTGCAACAGCTGCCGGCAGGCCAAGAACTGATGTGGGATGTGTTTTCCCTATTGCCGATTGATCAGTGATCAGCGGATAAAATGTAACCAGGTGAAAAATGGGTACCTGTAAAATATGTTTTGTAAACCCTGTTTTGCTTTTATTTCATGTACTGGTTGTAATTCTTGCTTTTGTCAGTAAGTGGTGCTATTGTAACAGAGGTCAAAAAGTACGGGAAGTTGGAAAAAACCTCTTAGTTACGTACCCTGGCGTGGTAACTGAGAAAAACAGAAGAGGAGGACATTTTGTTTTGAGCCAAAACTGGTTGAAGAAGACGACTTTATGGCCACTTGAGTGAAGAATCCAGATCTTTGGTAATTAATGTCTGAACTGTATTATTTTTATGTACAAAGCTGAAATGATGTTGCTGACATCATGGTTTTCTGTTTGTCTTCTTTTAGAAGTGCCACCGCCGTTTGTTATGTACTGTTTTTTTAGTGTTTTAGTTGCGTTGCAACAACTCTGTTGAGTGCTAACAGTGCGATCTATGCGCCATTTTGTGGAAGCAGTTACTTCCCGGGAGTTTTATACTAGTATTATACGACCATTCACAGTATAGGAGACTATTTTTGCTCCATATCTTGAACTGTTTTCTTTTATTTTTCACTCCAGAGAAAATCACCCTTTTTGAGAATAAAGAACCGCTTTTATTTGAAGTTCTGTGTGCTCTATTAATCCCGGTGTTACGTCGAGCCGCGTTTCCCCATCAGATACGGTTTCCCCAGCGTCTCTGCGCCGCCCACGCGGCAAAAAACGCGCGTGCTTGTTCAGCGCTCGTAACCAGCGCACCGTGCTTGCGCCGCAAGAAAACTACGGACACCGTGAAAGCTCAAACAACGTGTTTCGGCGAAGTTGTCCCACTTTTTGCAAATGCGCTCCTATCAGATACGTGCGCTCTCTCTCTCTCTATGTTTAGATGTTTATCGATAGATAGATAGATACTCCATATAGCCCATGCGGATAGCTCTATATAACCCAAAACTGGGTGAACACATCTTGATAGCCTAATAACAGCCATCAGAAACCGTTCCCCCTGTGTTAAACTGGGGGAACGCATCCTGATGGCCCAGGGACAGCCATCAGGAAACGTTCCCCCAGATTAACACAGGGGGAACGGTATCTGATGGCTGTCCCTGGGCCATCAGAATGTGTTCTCCCAGTTTAACACAGGGGGAACGGTTTCTGATGGCTGTTATTAGGCTATCAAGATGTGTTCACCCAGTTTTGGGTTATATAGAGCTATCCGCATGGGCTATATGGAGTATCTATCTATCTATCGATAAACATCTAAACAAAGAGAGAGAGAGAGCGCACGTATCTGATGGGAGCACATTTGCAAAAAGTGGGACAACTTCGCCGAAACACGTTGTTTGAGCTTTCACGGTGTCCGTAGTTCTCTTGCGGCTCAAGCACGGCGGTGTGGTTACGAGCGCTGAACAAGCACGCGCGATTTTTGCCGCGTGGGCGGCGCAGAGACGCTGGGGAAACCGTATCTGATGGGGAAACGCGGCTCGACGTAACACCGGCTTCAAATATTGGTACCAGGAGTGGGGTCTCTCTTTTTTTCTCTGTTAGAGTACCTGTATGGCGCGCAGCATTAGTGTTTTTTTTCGGCGGTGGTGAAGAAGTGGCCTAAACCTGATTGGACCTGGGTGGCGAGTCTGTGTGGCGGCATCTGTTTGGAGATCGGTGGAGGACGGTGCTGGAGAGTCTGTGCTGGTGTGGCTGTGAGGGATTTCAGCCGAGGTGATCGTCAGAGCAGAGCGCGTTCCAGGCGGGGGAGAGAGCATTGCCCAGCAGCGGTCTTGGAGCAGCCCAGGAGCTTCCGGTGGACTCAGGAATTAAACCAATTTATCCTTTCCTGAACAAATTTCTATTGACTCTCAAGTGAACTGAGTAATAACCAGAACATGTCTGACCATGACGAAAATGTTGAGATGGATGAGCAACAGTTAGCATTGAATAATAATGAACAGGAACAGGGTGATGGACAGGATAATGAACTAAATGATGACATTGAACAAGCTGGGGTGTTACAACAACTAAGTGAGTTAGCTAGAAAACAACAAGAAGTCTTGGCCGTCATATCATCACTAAATACTGAGCCAACCAGATCTTATGTCTATGTACCGAGAGAAAGGCACATTTCACCATTTAGTGGTGACATTGACAAAGATGGGAGGAGTGTGGATGAGTTTATTGAGGAAGTAGAAAGGGTCATTTCTGCTAGAAACTGGTCTGCCCCTGAACAGTTCGATTTTGTGCTGTCACTATTAAGAGGCTCAGCTCTGGATGAGGTGCGCTTACGCAAAGCCGACAGTGATGTTGTGAAAGACCTGTTTGTTTACCTGAAAGAAGCTTTTGGAGATAAACGTAGTGTTTCCCAACTTTTACAAAACTTTTACAACTGTAAACAAAAAGAGGGGGAAGACATACGTGAATTTTCACATTCATTATCTCAGGCCTTTAGTTTTGTACGGAAACAGCATCCTAATTCCGTGGGTAATGAGACAACAGTGTTGAGAGATCAGTTCATTGAGGGCGTCAGAGACCTGTCATTAAGACGAGAACTGCGAAAGTATGTAAGAGGAAAACCTGCATCATCTTTTATAGAGGTGCGTGAGGAAGCTTACTTGTGGTCCTTAGAAGACCAAGTCCCTGGCACAAAAGTGTTTAGGAGTAAAGGGAAGACGTGCAGTAATGTTACAGCTGAAGCACAGTGCTGTGCAGTTAAAGAGACAGGAAATCAAAGGTATCTAGAGAATGTGTTGGAAACTCCCAAAGAACAAGACCAAGTCACTAATGGGACTAGACTAGATGACGTTCTAAAAGTGCTTGCTGAGCAAGGAAAAGTGATAACTGAACTCAGTAAAGCTGTGAAAGAGTTGACTACTCAGAGCAAAAACCCTAGTAGCCAGACACCAAATAAGACCAGAACTGGTCCAAGATTTACCCCAGACGGTAAGCCGATATGCTTTAAATGCCAAACTGCTGGTCATGTTGCCAAACAATGCCCCCAGAAAAAACACAAAAATTCTGATGATTCCTCTGTTTCCAGTCAGTTGGGAAACGAGAAACCCTGGTTGCAGTGAGTCGGGTAATGCAGGGTCATGTCATAGACTCACCTGAACTGGAGATCACACGTGAACAAATCCTTGAGCGTGCTATTGGAAAATGTCCAGTGGTCGATCTAAAACTTAATGGCAGATCAGCTCATTGTTTACTGGACACTGGCAGCCAAGTCAGTACAATAACAGATGAGTTTTTCAGAAAATATATTGGTGGTGATGAGAGCATGCTAGCTACTAATAGTTGGCTCAAAATAACTGCTGCGAATGGACTTGACATCCCTTACCAGGGATATATTGAACTGGAAGTTGAGACGATGAGTTTAAAGATCCCAAACTGTGGTTTCTTGGTTCTGAAACCTTCAGTGAATCCGATTGTTTCTGAAGAATGCATAATTGGTATGAATGTCATTCACAGATGCAGACAGCTGGTGACAGCAGAGTTTGACAACACTTTGGGTGGATCCTTAGACTCTGGGTGGAGGACAGCTTTCCAACAGATACAGGTCTGTTGTATTGAGAGAAAAGCGACAGCTCGGGTTGCAGGCAGAAACAAAGTACGTATCCCTGCATCCTCTGTGTCCACTGTATTTGTAAAAGGTCACACTAAAACCTCAGATACAGCCTCTCAGTTGATCATTGAACCAGTGACCACTCCACTACCACCCGGTTTAGCAGTTATTCCAACACTTGTCATGAGCACCAGCCATATTCTTCCTCTCCAGGTTGTTAATTTCTCCGCTGAGGACGTGTGGTTGGGCCCCAGAACACGGCTAGGCGTGATCTCAGAGGTTGATCCTGTTGAGAGTGAGCAGACATGCCAAGTTAAGTTTCAGCGCATCTCTGCTGATGTTGAACAGGTTTCAGTTGATTCCCACACAGAACAAACTGACAGTAAGATGCAAACCATTTTGGAAAAACTTGACATAGGAGGCACTGAGGAAGAGCGTGTCGCTCTCTGTGCATTGCTTTCCCGTTACCTTGATGTTTTTGCAGATGATGATGAAAATCTGGGACACACAGATAAGGTGAAACATGAGATCAAGCTGGTTGATGACGTACCTGTCACCCAACCATATCGACGTATACCTCCTAACCAATACCAGGAAGTACAAGAACATATCTCTAAACTTTTGAAAAAAGGAATCATACAGGAAAGTGAAAGCGCTTATGCCTCGCCAGTTGTGGTAGTCCGCAAAAGTGACGGCAGTATACGCTTGTGTGTCGACTATCGAAAACTGAATCTCAAAACCAAGAAAGACGCATTCCCATTGCCTCGTATCGATGAGAGTTTTGACGCCTTAAAAGGTGCCAAATACTTCTCCACAGTTGACCTTGCCAGTGGGTATCACCAAGTGGCGATGGATGATCGAGACAGACATAAGACTGCTTTCACCACGCCTTTTGGGCTGTTTGAGTATGTGCGCATGCCCATGGGGGTCTGTAATGGGCCTGCGACATTTCAAAGGTTGATGCAAGCGACTATGAGCGATTTGATATTTGACATCATGTTAGTCTATCTCGATGACATTTTGGTGTACTCGCTAAGCTTTGAGTCCCATTTGGAACGGCTGGACATAGTTCTTAGACGTTTGAGAGACACAGGATTGAAGGTGAAGTGGAAAAAATGTCACTTTTTGCAGGAGGAAGTAAAATTCCTTGGACACCAGATTACTGCCGAGGGTATTGCAACTGATCCCTCCAAGGTAGCAGCAGTCAAGGAGTGGCCGGTGCCTGGCACCGTTAAGGAGCTCCAATCATTCCTAGGCCTATGTAGCTACTACAGAAGGTATGTTGAGGGCTTTTCAAAGATCGCAGCCCCACTGCATGACCTTGTGAATCAATGTCGAGGAGCTGCCAGTACAGCCAAAGCTAGTCAAAAACTAAATGCATTGTGGGATACCAACAGTCAGATCGCATTTGATACATTGAAAGAAAAGCTTGTGACTGCACCTGTTCTCGGTTATGCAGATTTCACTTGTCCCTTCATTTTGGAGACTGACGCTAGTGGTCAGGGTTTAGGAGCTGTCTTGTGTCAGCAGCAAGGTGACAAAAAACGGGTCATTGCATATGCAAGTAGACGGCTAAGAAATGCAGAGCGAAATGATAAAAACTACAGCAGTATGAAACTTGAGCTGCTTGCACTTAAATGGGCAATAGTGGAAAAGTTTCGGGGTTACTTGCTGGGCTCTAAATTCACTGTTATATCAGACAATAATCCCTTGTGTCATCTAAAAAGTGCAAAACTTGGAGCTATTGAGCAGAGATGGGTAGCGCAGTTAGCTGCTTTCGACTTTGACGTGCAGTACCGGCCAGGTCGGTGCAACCCAGCAGCTGATGCACTGTCACGACACCCATTAGCAGGGGAGCCAGAACCAACTGATGATGAGGAATTTGATGATTGTATTGCAATTTGCAATGTGATTTGTAAAGGCACTGCTCTTGAGCCAGAACTTGTTACAGCTGGGCTCAAATGCTGTCAGCTGAACCAGATCAGGGCTGTGGAAAATGGAAAGTGTGAGTCACATGCTAAAGAGGCTACACCAACTCTTCCAGGCTATTCCAAGGAAGAGCTGCAAACATTTCAATGTCAAGACCCAGTGATTAGTGTTCTAAAACAGTTTTTGGATCGAGACAGCCCACCAAGTTCACAAGAAAGGAAGAACCTTTCTGTCGCAGTCAAGTCATTGTTGAAACAATGGAAACACATTAAGATGCGTGATGGATTGGTGTATCGAGTGGTGAATGATGATCATTTTGGGGAGTGCTTTCAGTTGCTTGTTCCAGGTTGTTTACAAACTGCTGTTATGAAGAGTGTCCATGACTCTATGGGACATCAGGGGATAGAGAGGACATTACAGTTGTTGAGACAGAGAGCATTTTGGGTAGGGATGCACAAAGACGTTGAACACTGGGTCAAAAATTGTCAGCGTTGTGTTCTCACAAAAATGCCCAATCCAAAGATTCACCCTCCAATGAAATCCTTTTTGGCAACACGACCTTTAGAAGTAGTGGCAGTAGATTTTACTCTCCTTGAACCAGCTTCAGACGGTCGTGAGAACGTTTTAGTCATCACTGATGTGTTTACCAAGTTTACTCAGGCGTTTCCCACACGTGACCAAAAAGCAGAGACCACAGCCAAAGTCCTCTTAAAGGAGTGGTTTATGAAGTACGGTGTACCTGAACGTCTCCATTCAGATCAGGGCCGTAACTTTGAATCAGAAGTTATCGCTGAGCTTTGTAAAATGTATGGTGTGAAAAAAACACGTACAACGCCCCATCATCCGACAGGAAATGCACAGTGTGAGCGTTTTAACCGCACGCTGCATGAACTGTTGCGCACACTTCCACCTGACAAAAAGAAACGTTGGCCTGAACATTTACCTGAGCTGATTTATGCGTATAATGTTACTCCACACGCGACTACAGGATATTCCCCTTATTTCTTGCTCTATGGGGTAGATCCACATCTTCCTGTTGATGCATTGCTCGCAAATGGCAGTCACAAGGATAAAAATCTGGATTGGCTTGCTGTGCACCAGCAAAGACTCCAAGAGGCACATGCAAAAGCAAAAGAATATGCAGAGCAGAAAGCAGCAAAACGCATTGCTCAGCATGATCACAGAGTATACTGTCCTTCAGTTGAAGTTGGAGAGTATGTTTACCTGAGACACAGACCAGCTGGTCGTAACAAAATTCAGGATGCATGGAGTCCAGTTGTTTACCAACTTATAGACATAGTAGGTACGACTTGCACAGTACAACCCGTAGAGGGAGGATCTATTAAGAGAGTAAATAGGGCTGACCTTAGGTCATGTGTTAATCCTCCAGATTTGACGCAGAAACACATTGAAAAGACTGACCAACCAGACGGAGACTGCAGAACCAACCACTGACTCATGTGATGAGTATGAGGGGGATATAATCATTGAAGAGGTTTCTTTTAACCTGACCCCGTGTGCAGATGTAGAACTCTGTTCTGTTGGTGAGAGTGTTCAGAAGAAAGCGGACTCTCAGCTGATTTCAGAAGGTGAACCTCCCGTGATTGAACAGGTAGAGACTGACCATGTTGACACTGAACTATGCACTACTGACCAACTGTGTGAGGTACGAGTGTCTCCTCCTTGTGTTAGACAGGCTCCCATACCTGCTCCCCGCAGGAGTAAAAGGGTGAATGCAGGGAAACACACAAATCCACATCACGAACCCAGGTCAGTGTTGGAACCAGAACTAAGCTCATCAATGGTTTCACAGATTATTGCCAGCTTAGGTTCTGTGTTTTTCAGAGAAGCTTTAAAAGAAGTGAAAAGCAGTTACTTCGTCACCGAGGACGTTGACGGTTAAGCAGGGGAGAATGTAACCAGGTGAAAAATGGGTACCTGTAAAATATGTTTTGTAAACCCTGTTTTGCTTTTATTTCATGTACTGGTTGTAATTCTTGCTTTTGTCAGTAAGTGGTGCTATTGTAACAGAGGTCAAAAAGTACGGGAAGTTGGAAAAAACCTCTTAGTTACGTACCCTGGCGTGGTAACTGAGGAAAACAGAAGAGGAGGACATTTTGTTTTGAGCCAAAACTGGTTGAAGAAGACGACTTTATGGCCACTTGAGTGAAGAATCCAGATCTTTGGTAATTAATGTCTGAACTGTATTATTTTTATGTACAAAGCTGAAATGATGTTGCTGACATCATGGTTTTCTGTTTGTCTTCTTTTAGAAGTGCCACCGCCGTTTGTTATGTACTGTTTTTTTAGTGTTTTAGTTGCGTTGCAACAACTCTGTTGAGTGCTAACAGTGCGATCTATGCGCCATTTTGTGGAAGCAGTTACTTCCCGGGAGTTTTATACTAGTATTATACGACCATTCACAGTATAGGAGACTATTTTTGCTCCATATCTTGAACTGTTTTCTTTTATTTTTCACTCCAGAGAAAATCACCCTTTTTGAGAATAAAGAACCCCTTTTATTTGAAGTTCTGTGTGCTCTATTAAACCCGGCTTCAAAAACATCGGTCAGCACTTTTTACAGTGACATTTAAGCTGCCTGACTCCCCAAAAAATGACCAAACGAAAAGTGGAAAACAGGGATTTTCCAAACAGGTGGGAGGCAAAAGACCTCAACGCTGACATCGGAGGTAAACCATCTGTCTCTTTTTTCCTCACTTGCGCTGCGGGGGAAAGAGCGGATTGGTGGGACAGATACGGAAAAGATGAAGAGGGAGACCTGCACAGGTGAGCTGACAGTGCATCACTGCGTCACACAGCAGGAAACGCTGTGCAGCAAAGTCCTGAAGACAGAACGCATCATAAACACCAAAACACAGACAGGGAACTTTGTAACAGGCAGTTTCAGTCTTTTCTGGAGTAAATAGTTTCTGAATTTGGTGACGCGCCTTATTACACAGGTGTGATGAGCTGCCTGAGGAAATCTGTCAGTTCATAGAAAGTGCAGGAAAAGCCTCAGCAGGGCTCCACGATGAAAGGTGGCTGTGAGAGTCGGCTTTTCTTATGAAGCATCATAATGCGTCCCTGCAGCTTTGGGGACTGGACCGCGTGATAACTTGTCTCCACCGCTGTGTTTGCAGCTGCGCTATTTGCTGATAAACTGGACACACTGTGCAGTTTATGCAGCGTTTTTCCGACTGTGAAGCGCAGAAATTCACATTACAGTTTTTACCTGAAAAATTCGCAACTTTTCATCAGTTTGAAATATATTCATTTTTCCTAATGTGATTTTTGAAGAATAATATAATTTTATATTTTATTTAATGTGTTGAGGGAAAAAGCTGCTGTATTCTGGCCATTCAAATTTATTTTACTGAGTTAAATAATTATTTTTAATCCTGTTCCGCCCGCGACTCAGAATGTGTCTTCAATTTTGGCCCGTCCTGTGATTGACACCCCTACTCTACTGTACATGAAACAAACAGCGGTGGGTGGAGCAGCTACAAAGTTCTCTGTTCTTCATGTTGCTGATCAGGTGGTTGAAGAAGGACCTCCAGCTGTTTCCCAATAAAAGTTTTAAGGTGGTTACAGGAGTAAGCGCTGCTGCTTTGGTCTGAGCGCACTTTCTCAGTAACGGCGCCGACAGACTGCACTAAAACAGCTGCTGCAGTGTTTTTGTTGAAAAACTGGGGGCTGCATAAGCTGCATGAGTAGAAAATTAAGTTTCTACTGTGGGTCCATTTTTAATCGCTAATCAGGGATTAAAGCATAAAAATATTCTGACGGAGACACTTGATACCGAAGGGGGGGTCCGGCACCAAACAATCGCACAAACCAAACCACCAGATTGTGGTTATAGTGATCATTCTGGTGGCTACAGCTGATGTAAGGAAAAAATAACAGCTGACATTCTCTGCACAGCCAGTAAAACCACACAGACAGTGGAGGCGTGGACAAAACCTGTCAGCGATGATCCACTCGTTAATTCATTCCTGAAATTTTCATTTGATCTTCGTTTTTCTTCTTACTTCTCATTCATGCTGGTTGTCATTTCGATTTCTGCAGCCGCGAAATCAAGTGCGCGCATGACCTTAGGGACACCAAACGTGCACATTGTGAACTTTCCCTGCTGTGGTAGATTGTAAATTGCAGTGAAATAATACAGGCGCGAGCAGCGATAAAAGCAGCGATCTAGCGGAGTGGGGCGGGCTCTTGTTTGCTAAATGCAGAGACAGGAGCTCCGAAAGTGAAGCGTCTCAGCCTGGCGCAGCGCCTTGCGATCAACCGCTAGCTAGAACACTACACACACACACACAAACAAAACGCATTATCCGCATCCTTTCAACGTTTACTGTGTTCATGTGTGCAGATCACTTATTCATGGACTTATAACATACAAGACTTCTATGACATAACTTACCGACTGTCTTTAAATGGGACAGGAGGAGGGGAGGTGAAGGAGCGCAGGGGCGCCTAATCAGCGCAGCGCCTCTGTTATTGATCATATCATATGCACAGCTGTTAAATACAGAAAATGCAACTAGAGAAATATTTTCCCACATCATTTTGGCGCCCCCCTCTTGTGCGGCGCCCCTATGCATTGCATATAGTGCATACCCCCTTTTTGCGCCACTGCCCACTGACA
Organism: Archocentrus centrarchus; assembly: GCF_007364275.1. Classification (NCBI taxonomy): domain Eukaryota; kingdom Metazoa; phylum Chordata; class Actinopteri; order Cichliformes; family Cichlidae; genus Archocentrus; species Archocentrus centrarchus. The sequence goes on along the minus strand of NC_044346.1, from coordinate 26,822,676 downwards.
CGCCTTCTGTAGTGGAAGCAGAGTCTGGGGACGAGGGAGATGACTTGAACATCACTGGGGGTGAGGTCACTGATGTAGTTAAACAACTCCTTGGTGGCAGGGCCCCTGGGGTGGACGAGATTTGCCCTGAGTTTCTGAAGGCTCTGGATTTTGTAGGGCTGGGTGGTGGTCCCCATCTTTAAGAAGGGAGACCGGAGGGTGTGCTCCAACTTTCGGGGGATCACACTCCTCAGCCTCCCTGGTAAGGGCTATGCCAGGGTGCTGGAAAGGAGGGTCCGTCCGTTAGTCGAACCTCGGATGCAGGAGGAACAATGCGGTTTTCGTCCTGGTCGCGGCACGCTGGACCAGCTCTTTATCCTCTCAAGGATATTCGAGTGTGCGTGGGAGTTTGCCCAACCAGTCTACATGTGCTTTGTGGACTTGGAGAAGGCATTTGACCGTGTCCCTTGGGGTATCCTTTGGGAGGTCCTGCGGGAGTATGGGGTGTCTGGCCTGTTGTTGCGGGCCATTCAATCTCTGTACAACCGCAGTGAGAGCTTGGTCCATATAGCCGGTAATAAGTCGGATTCGTTTCCTGTGGGTGTTGGACTCCGTTAGGGCTGCCCTTTGTCACCGATTCTGTTCATAATTTTTATGGACAGAATTTCTAGGCGTAGCCAGGTGGCGGAAGGCTTCTTCCTTGGTGGCCTCAGAGTCTCATCTCTGCTCTTTGGAGATGATGCGGTCCTGCTGGCTTCATCAGGGGGTGGCCTCCAGCTCGGAGTGGAACGGTTCGCAGCCGAGTGTGAAGCGGCCGGCATGAGAATCAGCACCTCTAAGTCTGAGGCCATGGTCCTCAGCCGGAAAAGTGTGGAGTGCCCTCTCAGGCTCAGGAACGAGTTCTTGCCCCAAGTGGAGGAGTTCAAGTATCTCAGGGTCTTGTTCACGAGTGATGGGAGAAGGGAGCGGGAGATCGACAGACGGATCGGGGCTGCTTCTGCAGTGATGCAGACGCTGCACTGGTCTGTCGTGGTGAGGAGGGAGCTTAGTGTAAAAGCGAAGCTCTCTATTTACCGGTCGATCTACAGTACGTTCCTACCCTCACCTATGGTCACGAGCTTTGGGTAGTGACCGAAAGAATAAGATCGCGAATACAAGCGGCAGAAATGAGTTTCCTTCGAAGGGTGGCTGGCCTCTCCCTTAGAGATAAGGCGAGGAGTGCGGCCATCTGGGAGGGGCTCAGAGTAGAGCCGCTGCTCCTCCACATCGAAAGGAGCCAGTTGAGGTGGCTCGGGCATCTGATTAGGATGCCTCCTGGCCGCCTCTTGGGTGAGGTGTTCCAGGCATGTCCCACCGGGAGGAGGCCCTGTGGTAGACCCAGGACACGCTGGAGAGATTATATCTCTTGGCTGGCCTGGGAACGCCTTGGGGTCCCTCCGGATGAGCTGGAGGAGGTGGCTGGGGAGAGGGAAGCGGGAGAGAATGGATGGATGGATGGAAGTTTAAAAGGGGTAAATGTTAGGAAAATATAGATAAGTATTAATCTTTAATGTTAACTATATGCATATCCAAGCTTTGGTATAACATAGCATAGTGTTTAAGAGAAATATATAACCTGCTTGAAATTAAGTATTAAATAGGAAAACATCTAAGATAATGTCAGAAGGTCCGGGTGATGCCACAGCGTATGAAAGGATCCAGTATGAGCACTGTATGTACACAAAACACGACAGCTGAGTTTTCAGGTTTCTGGTGTTGTGTCAAAAAGGGATCTCCTATTTTTTTTTTCTTAAATGTTTTATCTTTTCTGATATCGGTAAATAGACTGTAGGGCACAGGATTTATGAAGGGCTTATATATAAAATGAAGAAATTACTTGTTTTTACCCTCATTAATAAAGAATATATTATAGCGTCTGTTAAGATGTTAAAGAAGCTTGCGCGAGATTGCCAGTAAAATTTGCCCTTTTATTAACAATTACATCTTTACTGTGGGCCACAACCATGCCAAAAACATTTAGATCTTAAAGATGGTAACTGCCTTTGACCCCTCCTAATTTACATAAAGTTTCAACCCTTGAAACTTGAACCCCAACCAATCACCTGTTGAGACTCTGCCAACTCTCGTCCCACGTGGGCAAAACATAAGTCACCAGGGTACCTCAGTGGTTTACAACAGCTCTGGCAGGTGTCATGATCAATAGGTGTCATCTTTCAATTAAAACCTCTGCTATGAAAACGCCTTGTTACAAAAACACAGGTGGGTCTGCAGAATTTCACAAAGTCATGTGAACCAAAGATGTCCCTGCATCCCAACAAGGCCTCAAGCATACATGAATAATAGATATAACAGGCTTTACCTTTACTGCAGTAACCTTAAAGCATACAGTGTTCATTAATCCAGTGTGTGTGTGACTAACATAATTTAATATATGATATAAAAATAGTGACAGTAAATACCAATATAAAAGTGATAAAAATTCCCAAATAACACGAGATTTAAAAATTTTAAACCAAAAGCTGACATCTGGAGAAACTCATAGGAGGTAAAAACAGGAGGGGAGGCCAGGGAACGGGTCCTGACTGTTGTTTGCACTTGTGCTGTCATGATTCTGGGCCAGTGGCCCAGTGTGTTTAGTTCCTTTTGTGTAGTTTTGTTTTGTTTTACTTTTTGTGTTGTGTTTCTGAGTTCTTGCAGTTTAGTTTCTCAGTTTGTTGTTTGGGTGTTTACTTGAGTTTCAAGTTTCCAGTTTTTCAAATTTTTGTGTAGCTGCCCCAGACCAGCCTTGTTCTTCTAAGCTTGTTCAATAAAAGTTAAGTACAAATAGCTCTCACCTTGTGTCCTGCATTGAGTTCCTCTATGCCCTACCTGCTGCAGCAGTTGTGACATACGCCCAAATGACAGTCCAGAGTACCCACCATTCTTGGAGTCACTGGGCGGGGTGCTGCACCGTGACTCCATCATCCTGCTGGGAGACTTCTACGCTCACGTGGGCAATGTGAGAGATAGAGAGTAGTGTTGTAGTACTCAAGATCGGTCTTGGTCTCGAGACCGGTCTCAAGACCGCTTTTTGATGGTCTCGGTTTTGTCATGGACACGGACCTTGTGGACTCGGGGTTTTATTTCAAGACCAGTCAAGACCACAGCTCTGGAAATATCACTAAATTGTCAGATTACTGTCCAATTTATTTGTTAACATCTTTGCTTTTATTGGATGTAAAACGTACTGATTCAAATCCAACAAAGATTGCGCTCCTCTGCCTCTCAAAGGAGCGCACCTCGCAGACTCCGCCCCGGCTAGGTCGTTGCTATTATCGCTGCTTACGCCTGTATCATTTCACCGCAATCTACCACAGAGCACAGACAATTTCATTCACAATGTGCACGTTTGATCTCACTACGGTCATGCGTGTGCTGCATAAATCGAAATAACAACCGGCATGAACACGAAGAGAAGTAAGAGGGAAAATGAAGATCAAAGGAAAATTTCAGGCTTCCGATTCAACAAAAAAATCCCAGCATGAAAGGTAAATACCAACCTTCATGTATTTTGATACACAAACTAAGTTTTAGGGCTGCAACGATGCTTGGAGTAATGCAATTCGATTATTAAAAATCCTCGACACAAATTTGTTGCTTTGATGTTTCCTTTCAACTCTGCAGCTCAGGTGTCTCCGTGTAAGCGGAGCATTTCCTCCACAGTTCAACATCGCTGTAACGGATTTCCCTCATTTGGAAAAAAAAAAGAAAAACGACCCTTTAACACGAGTGGATCGCTGAGATGTTTCTCCACGCCCCCACTTCTCTGTGCTGTGAGTGCGCATTTGAATGTGCATGCGTGTTGTGCAGAGGATGTCAGCTGTTATTTTTTCTTTACGTCAGCTGTAGCCACCAGAACAGACCTACTGTATAACCACAGTGTACTGGGGAAAGGGGGGCTGCCATTAGCACTAGCAATGATTCAGTGCCCCCCCCCCCCCCCCACCCACCCCCTTCAGTACAGAGGGGCTCCGTCAAAATGTTTTTTATCAACCACCTGATCAGCAACATGAAGAAAAGAGAACTTTGTAGCTGCTCCATCCACCCTGTTCGTTTCACACAGAGAAACATCTGCAGTACGGAAGTTAAAATATGCTGATGAATTGTTAAAATGAAAAATTATTTCTTATCCAATTACTTGATTAATTGACAGAGTAATCAATTGAATACTTGATTACTAAAATAATTGATAGTTGCAGCCCTACTTGTATTCAGAAAGCCATAGTCAAACATTAGTTTTCAGCACCAGTAGAGCTATGAGAGGCCTTCAAGAATAAAATAACTACAGTTCCCAGCAAGATGATGTCACTTCCTATTGTTGCATTTAAAAACGTGATAGTTTATGCTCACAATATGGTGGCTGATATTCAAATATAGGAAATGCTTTTAGCAGCTGAGGAATCTGGATTATGTTTTTGTTGTGTGTTTTTTTATGGGATTTCTGCAAACACAGTGGAAGGAAACGGCACTCTGGGACACATTAAATGCTTGATGTATAAATGTAACTTTTCTGGATTATATGCAAAAATTATCATTCTATCGATCTAATAAGGCCCGATTTAGAGTTCTGCATTGATCCTTTGTGTATAACTGAAAATCCTCTCTGAACCAAACCTGACATGCACCTCAAGAAATGTAACTACACGTCCAAAAAAACTGATGATGATGATGATACTTTACTGATCCCACAATGGGGAAATTACAGTTAACAGAACACCTGTCCAAGAAGACAAGCAGAACAAACATTACTGATTACTGCTTTCCAGTTACATCTTAGGCCCCATAACTCAATTAACAAGTTGGAGCGGCATTTAGCGGTTAGCATTAGCTTACTAATTAGCATTAGCATTAGCATTAGCGCTGGGGTGAGAAATATTTCTTCCTAGTACCCTGAAGTTACCATGGCCACCACCAATGGTAACGGCAGAGAAGTAAGTAAGTTGTTTCTCCACCATTAGTAGATTGAGCTAGTGGTGGGCAGATCGATCCTAATATCGATAATATGGATGCCAACGTTGGTATTGGTATTGATCAATATTAGTGTATTGAGATCGATACTTTGGCTTCAGTTTCTCTCCTGTATGCAGTGCTGCAGTTTCATCAAAGATGCGAGCTGAATGTCTAAGTGTCGCTCCTGTCACAGCACAGAGCAGGCACACTTTGCTCCTCCCCTCCCCACAGTGTTTTGTTATACTGGCATGTGACACATATTATATTTTATTTGGGAAAAAAAAAAGGATTTTGATATGAAACATTCAAATCAAATTTAAATTTGTAGAAAATTAGTGAATGGACATTTTTTATTAAATTTTTTTATAATACTTTCTGAACGATCTACCTGGAAAAAAGTTTGCTTTTGTTCTTGAGTGATGATTTTGTACACTTAATTTATGAAAAAACAAAAATTCCAGACATCAATGTATGGGGAAAATTGTTTTGTTAATATTCTATTGTTTCAGAACAATAACTTTTATTTTGATATAGTATTTTCTACTTACATATAAACTTTGCCCAATTCTATCCTGGGTTTTAACTAATTAATGATCCAAAGGAAAAAAATATCAAACCAGTTAAACTTAATGGAAATTCTTCATAATTATTAAAAAGTATTGGTATCAGTATCAGTGATAATGGCCCTGTGTTTACTTGGCATAGGATCGATACCAAATCTTGAAGTATTGCACACAACTACATTGAGCAGCATACACGAGGAGTGATTGACAGTGCTAAGACCCTCCTCCTGGCTCTGATTGGTTGTTTTTGACTGGGAGCGGTTCAGGGAGGAGGTGGAGGAGCTCCATTTTTTTCGCAGATTATCGGTCTCATACTGTCGTGACATGGTCACAGTTTTAACAAATATGTAAAAACCAGATTTTTTATAAAAGTTACATACTGCAGCTTTCATCTGTATAAGATTAAAAGCTTTAGTTCTTACTTTCGATGAGTGTTTGCCATTTTTTCAGTTTTACACATTTAGCTATGTGGTTTTGAAAAAGCACCCATTTTTACAAAGATTGTTGTTTTAAAAACAACACAACTTTATGCATTGTTTATGAAAGGCAGAGAAAAGTTAAGACTATTGTGATGAACTATGAATAATTGTTTTACATTCTGTGATAAATGATGGAAGTGTCACGATGAGGGGCTGTGTGCGGAGGGAGAGGACCCAAGTGCAGGACTGACGCAGATGTAAACTAAAAACGACTTTATTTCAAAAATACAAAAAATACAAAACTCTAAATCTCCACCAGGGCAGGAACAAACTAGAAGCCTGGGAGAAACCAAAAACCAAAACACACAGCTAGGAAGGGAACACTGGGGAAAACAATGACGACGACGCAACAATGAACAAAGGAAGACTCAGGGCTTAAATACACACAAGGGAATTAGGGCAAGTGGAAACAACAGGGGATGACAGGTGAACCAAATGAGACTAATGACAAAGGGGAAGCAAAACTAAACACAAAGCACAAGGAACACAAGACTGTCAAAATAAAACAGGAACTGACCTAACCAAAAACATGCTGACTTAACAGACTGACAAAGGGAGTGAGAACATGACCAACTAAACCAGACCTGGGACAAAGGAGAGACACTAAGAAACAGAACTAAACCAAAGGGAACCTAAATACAAGAGGGTCATGACTTACACACACATGGGAGTATAGGGAAAACCAGAACATGAAAAACCAAAACAGAAAACAAAGAAACTAAGATTCAAATACTTAACTATAACCAAAACTAGAAATAGAACAGAACTTCACAAATAGAAACCAAAACACTGGGCCACCGGCCCAGGACCATGACAGGAAGTCACCCAGGAGTATTAAATAAAGATGGTTATATTTATTTGAGCTGTGAGTGTTTAATATCAGGATGATTTTATGGGGATGTGGATCTTTCAGATCAATTTGAGAAGTGATTTTGATCATGTTTCACATTTTATTGGGTCATGTAGCGTCAGGCACTGGTCTTGGTCTTGTCTCGGTCTCGCCCTCCCTCGGTCTTGGTCTCGACTGGTCTTGGGCCCTAAAAGTCTTAGTCTTGTCTCGGTCTCGATACCCTCTGGTCTTGGTCTTGTCTCGGTCTCGGGTTACAGTAGGTGGTCTTGACTACAACACTACTAGAGGGGTGTGATTGGGAAGAACAGCCTGCCCATCTGGTATTTGGTTACTTTTTGTTTCATTTTGCTAGTCTTTTGTCTTCTGTGAATTGTTTAGGTTTGCTTCCCCTTTCTCTCATTTGTTTGATTCTGTTCACCTGTTTGTTCCCCAGTTTCACTGTTTTCCCAATTAGTCCCCTGTGTATTTAAGGCTTAATAGTTTACATGTGTGTTTATCGTGGTGTCTGATGTCCTCTGTTCTGTTTTGCCTGTAATCTACCTTTTGTTGGCTTTATGAACATGTCTGCTGGGCTCTCAAGCTCTCTCATTTCCACCCCCACATCACACTGACAATATGTGAGGAGTAAAAAGGAAAAATTACTCATTGTAAATAACATTTTGCAGTCTGACACTCACTTTGATCCAAAATAAGAGCAATGCAAATAAATTTGAATAACACCACTACATTATGCATATTTATCACTGCATTATTTCACTATTAAATACCAAAATTCAGTAAACTTTTATTCTTTTATGTATTCATTCTAGATCGTTCACGTGTGACGAAATTTTTCCTGTTTAGAAGTTGTACCTAATCACAGAGCCCCATTACTTTTCACTGACTTCTATTGACTTCCCTGCTTGTCTCTTTCTGTTATCTATGTTTATCATGATTTGTTGTTTTTCATATATGTTCGTGCTTTTCTGGTTTTCTTGGTGCTTTTCTGGTTGGCATTTTTGTTTTGTATTTGAGACATTTACGTATGCTGTGTAAAATGTAAATGAAAACAGAATACAATAATTTGCGAATCTCAAACACATTTTTTAAAACTTTTTTTTTTCATGCTAGAACACAGAAAGCATTTAAATATTTAAACTGAGACATTTTACTGTTTCATGAAAAAATATTTGCTCATTTTGAATTTGATGGCAGCAACATGTCAAAGCTGGGAAAGGGAAATAAAAGGCTGCAAAAGTAAATGGTGCTATAGAGAAAAAGCTGGAGGAGCATTTTTCAACTAATTAGATTAGCTGGCAACAGGTCTGTAACATGAAATGATCATAAACAGTCACACCACAGCAGATCGGAGCTGATTAAAGTCCCTGAATATGTTCATGGTGACCAAAGACATTTTTGGTTTAAAAAAAAAAAGAAAAGGAAAAAACCCTCTGTGTGCACTTGTTTCTATGTAAGTATCCACTGTTTTCTGTTCAGCTTCATTTCAGGAGTGGATCTTATGGCTCTGTTCTCTGCGTTATTTGTTGGGCTCGGATGTTAAGTTATGGAGAAGCTCTCTTCTCACATATCCAGAAGTGTAAATTGGAACAGTTTTCATCATTCCAGCTGTTTTGTGAGTTGTAATTCTTTATCTGTCCACAGTTTTCATTAATGCCTCCATTTGGTTCACCACTATTCCAGTACCTGAAACACAAATAAAATGATAAGAGTTTAACAACAATTCATCCATCTTTTGTTTTCAATAACACTCTAATCAAAATAATTTAGTTAATGTACACAATGACACAAGAAGACTTTATGGACAGGAGATGGATTTAATTTTTATTCAAACCTTGTGGTCACTGGAGTCCCATCCACCCATTTCCATGACCCCTCTGTCTCTGAGTCAGTCATTCCAATCCACAAGTATTTCTTGAACTGGTTAGCAAAATTCTGTTTTAAAAGTAAGAAACCAACAGTAAACAGAATTTACAGCAATTTCATTTAATATTTTACTCTTTGTGTTACACACCGGCCCCAGACTGTGAGACTTGGCCCCCATCTCTCCTCCACCCGCACACTGAGCACTGGCTCCCCACAGGGCTGTGTGCTGAACCCCCTCCTGTACTGCCTCTACACCCATGACTGCAGCCCGGCCCACAATAACAACCTCATCGTCAAATTTGCTGACGACACCACAGTGGTTGGACTCATCTCAAAGGGAGATGAGGCAGCTTACAGAGAGGAGGTCCTGAAGTTGACAGCCTGGTGTTCAGAGAACAACCTGGTACTAAACACCATGAAAACCAAAGAGATTATCATCGACTTCAGGAAGCACAGGACTGACCCAGCTCCCCTCTACATCAACGGCGAGCGTGTGGAGAGGGTCCACACCTTCAGGTTTCTTGGTGTCCTCATCTCTGCTGATCTCTCTTGGTCAGATAACATCACAGCTGTTATCAAGAAGGCTCAGCAGCGACTTCACTTCCTGAGGGTCCTCAGGAAGAACAACTTGGACTCAAACCTGCTGCTGACCTTCTACCGCTCATCCATTGAGAGCCTGCTGACATACTGTATCACAGTATGGTACAGCAGCTGCACTGAGGCAGACAGGGTCAGGCTTCAGAGGGTAGTCAAGACAGCACAAAGAATCGTTGGCTGCCCTCTCCCCTCCCTGATGGACATCTACACCTCCCGCTGCATCAGCAGAGCCAGGAACATCATCAAGGACAGCTCACACCTCGCTTTGACCTGTTTGACCTGCTGCCCTCTGGCAGGCGCTACAGGTGCATCAAAGCCAGAACAAACAGACTCAAGAACAGTTTCTTCGCCAGAGCAATCACCACCCTGAACTCACACACTCACCCACCGTAACTGTGCAACACCCACATCTCTGTGCAATATTATATTATTCATACTGAACAATATCTAACATTCCTATATTGTGTAATATCCAGTATTCATTCACTAGTGCAATATTCATTCACCAAGTGCAATATTCATCATCTTCATTATTATATGTATACACATATTTACTTTTCTTACAATGTACAGATGCACCAATGTATGTATATATTTTTATACATTCTATTTTTTGTATATTTTACACATTGTTTATTTCTGTATATCTCTTGATTATATTGATCATACTAGATTATAATATTTTTATAATATTTTTATTTTTATTTTAGAGAGTTTGATTTTCTGTTGCATGGCACTGAACAGGAGTGGCCCTCCAGTCTCATTGTACATCCTGTATAATGACAATAAAGACATTCTATTCTACTACAGTGGGTACAGAAAGTATTTGGACACCTTTAAATTTTTTCACTCTTTGTTTCATTGCAGCCATTTACTAAAATCAAAAAAGTCCATTTTGTTTCTCATTAATGTACACTCAGCAGCCCATCTGGACAGAAAAAAACAGAAATGTAGAAATTTTTGCAAATTTATAGATCCTTTTACAGCCTACGTCATCAAAGGATGTGCGCGCATTTTGGCAACGGAAGTGAACTGCTACTTCATTCAAATCAATAAGAACAAGGAGTCTTCACAACGTTTAAACATGATTTAAAAGTGATATCAGCATCAAAATGTCTGGCTGTTGCATGTTTGGCTGTCAGAATTTCTACTCTACCAAAACTGGACTGAAGTTGTACCGAATCCCACGGGATCAGGGCTGTTTAAGAGAAAACGGAGGTTGCAAGCCATCAAATGTACTGATAAAAAGTGGACTGAGGACACGATCAGAAATGTTCACGTTTGAAGCGCCCATTTTATATCAGGTAAAATTATTTATCTTCCATTTTTTATACCAGGATGTCAGGTTTCTAAAGTAAACAGAATTAGCTGGTAGGCTGTTTGGCTTTTAAACTGTAGTGTGGCTTGCTATTTACCGGTGAGGCATCGCTGCAGTCAGAGTCCTGATTTTTAAATTAATATTTTTTAAATTAATATTTAATCGCAATATGCAGTGCCAGTCAAAAGTTTGAGCAGACTCACATATGAATGGTTGAGCGTGTCTCACAGCGTGACTGGGACAGTATATATTTTCTTCATTGTAAATCAATAATATCTGCAGTCGGATAACTCTTAGCAAGCTAGAAAAGCAGTTTGACGAAGTACTCATGCTGCCGCGCAGGTACAATTCGCTGTGAGGACATAGTTCTCTGACTTGTTTACAATGGCCCGCGCCTCATACACAGCGGTCCTGTTTCCTTGTCTTTGACTTGGAAGAATTTCTGCCTTCAAGACACAAAACTCTGAGTTTGTATCATGATAATTGGCGTTCGGTACACGGCCGCAAACAACATAATTGTAAGCATCCAGTGACTTGTATGCGCTGCAACTTCTCTCCAGTGTATACGCTGGGTTTCTCCACCAAATACACGTATGTATCCGCCCACGGATATTGGGCCACTTGCTAACATACCACAGGGATCAGAGTCGGTTGCCGGTGGTCAAAATTAATTTTTGCAGGTAGTTTTCACGATCTTTTGTTGATAATCCCTTCTTGTAGATTGAAACGCTATTGAACTCCGCTGTATTTCCGTTTCCAAAATGTGCGCGTATCGCTACCTACGTCATCATTGTTTACAAACAGTAAAGGGGTCTATTAAAAAAGAAAAACTGAAATATCACATGGTCATAAGTATTCAGACCCTTTGCTCAGTACTGAATAGAAGCACCCTTTTGAGCTAGCCATGAGTCTTCTTGGGAAAGATTCAACAAGTTTTCCACACCTGGATTTGGGGATCCTCTGCCATTCTTCCTTGCAGATCCTCTCCAGTTCCGTCAGGTTGGATGGTGAACATTGGTGGACTGCCATTTTCAGGTCCCTCCAGAGATGCTCAATTAGGTCAGGGCTCTGGCTGGGCCAGTCAAGAATGGTCACAGAGTTGTTCTGAAGCCACTCCTTTGTTATTTTAGCTGTGTGCTTAGGGTCATTGTCTTGTTGGAAGGTGAACCTTCGGCCCAGTCTGAGGTCCTGAGCACTCTGGAAGAGTTATTATTCCAGGAGATCTCCGTACTTGGCCACATTCATCTTTCCTTCAATTGCAACCAGTCATCCTGTCCCTACAGCTGAAAAACACCCCCATAGCATGATGCCGCCACCACCATGTTTCACTGTTGTATTGTATTGAGCAGGTGATGAGCAGTGCCTGGTTTTCTCCACACATACCACTTAGAATTAACGCCAAAAAGCTCAATCTTTGTCTCATCAGACCAGAGAATCTTATTTCTCATAGTCTGGGAGTCCATCATGTGTTTTTTGGCAAACTCTATGCGGGCTTTCATGTCTTGCACTCAGGAGAGGCTTCCGTCGGGCCACTCTGCCATAAAGCCCTGACTGGTGGAGGGCTGCAGTGATGGTTGACTTTGTGGAACTTTCTCCTATCTCCTTACTGCATCTCTGGAGCTCAGCCACAGTGATCTTTGGGTTCTTCTTTACCTCACCAAGGCTCTTCTCCCACGATTGCTCAGTTTGGCTGGACGGCCACATCTAGGAAGAGTTCTGGTCGTCCCAAACTTCTTCCATTTAAGGATTATGGAGGCCACTGTGCTCTTAGGAACCTTGAGTGCTGCAGAAATTCTTTTGTAACCTTGGCCAGATCTGTGCCTTGCCACAATTCTGTTTCTGAGCTCCTTGGGCAGTTCCTTCGACCTCATGATTCTCATTTGCTCTGACATGCACTAGCTGTGTCCAAATTCAGGGGCTGCATCCTTCGAAGGACCCGTCCTCCATAGAACGGGTCCTTCGTGGCCCACGAAGGCCGCAAAGGCCGGAAGTGAACGGCTTTGAAACTGGACGGTCTAGCCTTCATATCAGCGTCACCTGCCCCCACCTCAGCGTAGCTCATGTTGCCTAGCAACCGTGACAGTGCGAAGCACAGCTGTGGAAAAGCAGCTGGTTAAACGGAGAACAAACTTTTGCTCCTTTTTGTGGTTTAATTTTAAATCCTTAATTCAAAATAATTGGTTAAAACAAGCATAGCACATTTCAACATCAAGGAATAGAGCTGAGTGAATGATTAATTTCCAACTATATTAAGTGAAACGTTAATGTTGAATAAAACTATCCAGTTATGATGCGTAACTTTAATTTCAGGCAAACCGATTTCCTGAGGAACAAATAAAACACTGAAACAAACTGAAACATCAGCCGTTAGAGATTATAACTGTGCTTAACTTCCACTCAGCGGCAAAAGCCAGCAGGGGTTTGAAAAGGATGTGCGGGCAGCGAGCCTCGATAGCCCGGTCAGCTGACAGCTAGTGAGGTGAGCTGCTGGTAGAACAGCGGCAACGGCAGCTCCAAAAACAGCGGAGCACTTTTTGCAATTAAGCGATATCTTGATAAAACAAGCTGATATTTGAGGTTTACACATTTACATTCTCGCCTGAAAACATTTTAAAAGTTTATTTTGTGTCACAGAAACAGTCCTTTTTCAAACTTTTTGGCTGCTATCCTCCGCCATTTTTGTGTTTGCGTTTTGATGCGCAATGAATCATGGGATATGGTAGGCCACGAAGGATACACCGGACCCATCCTTCAAATTCGAGAAAGGAAGGACGCATTCTTCGACCGCATTTGGAGGAGTCTTTGAATTTGGACAGGCTTCGTCGCCTCGCTGTGACGTAATCGGCCTACAAATGCGGCCTTCGAAGGATGCGGCCCCTGAATTTGGACACAGCTACTGTGTGCTGTGAGGTCTTATATATTATTATATCCTAATCAAGTCCATTCAGTTTAATTAAACACAGCTGGACTCCAATGAAGGAGTAGAACCATCTCAAGGAGGATCAGAAGAAATGGACAGCATGTGAGTTAAATATAAGTTACAGCAAAGGGTCTGAATGCTTATGACCATGTGATAGTTTTTCTTTTTTAATAAATTTACAAAAATTTCTAAATTTCTGTTTTTTCTGTCAAGATGGGGTGCTGATAGTGTTGTAGTCAAGACCACCTAACTCGAGACCGAGACAAGACCAAGACCAGAGGGTATCGAGACTGAGACAAGACCAAGACTTTTAGGGCCCAAGACCAGTCAAGACCAAGACCAAGGGAGGGCGAGACCGAGACAAGACCAAGACCAGTGCCTGATGCTACATGACCCAATAAAATGTGAAACATGATCAAAATCACTTCTCAAATTGATCTGAAAGATCCACATTCCCATAAAATCATCCTGATATTAAACACTCACAGCTCAAATAAATATAACCATCTTTATTTAATGCTCCTGGGTGACTTCCATCATTTATCACAGAATGTAAAACAATTATTCATAGTTCATCACAATAGTCTTAACTTTTCTCTGCCTTTCATAAACAATGCATAAAGTTGTGTTGTTTTTAAAACAACAATCTTTGTAAAAATGGGTGCTTTTTCAAAACCACATAGCTAAACGTGTAAAACTGAAAAAATGGCAAACACTCATTGACAGTAAGAACTAAAGCCTTTAATCTTATACAGATTAAAGCTGCAGTATGTAACTTTTATAAAAAATCTGGTTTTTACATATTTGTTAAAACTGTGACCATGTCAGACAGTATGAGACCGATAATCTGCGAAAAAAATGGAGCTCCTCCACCTCCTCCCTGAACCGCTCCCAGTCAAAAACAACCAATCAGAGCCAGGAGGAGGGTCTTAGCACTGTCAATCACTCCTCGTGTATGCTGCTCAATGTAGTTGTGTGCGATACTTCAAGATTTGGTATCGATCCTATGCCAAGTAAACACAGGGCCATTATCACTGATACTGATACCAATACTTTTTAATAATTATGAAGAATTTCCATTAAGTTTAACTGGTTTGATATTTTTTTCCTTTGGATCATTAATTAGTTAAAACCCAGGATAGAATTGGGCAAAGTTTATATGTAAGTAGAAAATACTTTATCAAAGTAAAGTTATTGTTCTGAAACAATAGAATATTAACAAAACAATTTTCCCCATACATTGATGTCTGGAATTTTTTTTTTTCATAAATTAAGTGTACAAAATCATCACTCAAGAACAAAAGCAAACTTTTTTCCAGGTAGATCGTTCAGAAAGTATTATAAAAAAATTTAATAAAAAATGTCCATTCACTAATTTTCTACAAATTTAAATTTGATTTGAATGTTTCATATCAAAATCCTTTTTTTTCCCAAATAAAATATAATATGTGTCACATGCCAGTATAACAAAACACTGTGGGGAGGGGAGGAGCAAAGTGTGCCTGCTCTGTGCTGTGACAGGAGCGACACTTAGACATTCAGCTCGCATCTTTGATGAAACTGCAGCACTGCATACGGGAGAGAAACTGAAGCCAAAGTATCGATCTCATTACACTGATATTGATCAATACCAATACCAACGTTGGCATCCATATTATCGATATTAGGATCGATCTGCCCACCACTAGCTCAATCTACTAATGGTGGAGAAACAACTTACTTACTTCTCTGCCGTTACCATTGGTGGTGGCCATGGTAACTTCAGGGTTCTAGGAAGAAATATTTCTCACCCCAGCGCTAATGCTAATGCTAATTAGTAAGCTAATGCTAACCGCTAAATGCCGCTCCAACTTGTTAATTGAGTTATGGGGCCTAAGATGTAACTGGAAAGCAGTAATCAGTAATGTTTGTTCTGCTTGTCTTCTTGGACAGGTGTTCTGTTAACTGTAATTTCCCCATTGTGGGATCAGTAAAGTATCATCATCATCATCAGTTTTTTTGGACGTGTAGTTACATTTCTTGAGGTGCATGTCAGGTTTGGTTCAGAGAGGATTTTCAGTTATACACAAAGGATCAATGCAGAACTCTAAATCGGGCCTTATTAGATCGATAGAATAATAATTTTTGCATATAATCCAGAAAAGTTACATTTATACATCAAGCATTTAATGTGTCCCAGAGTGCCGTTTCCTTCCACTGTGTTTGCAGAAATCACATAAAAAAACATAATCCAGATTCCTCAGCTGCTAAAAGCATTTCCTACATTTGAATATCAGCCACCATATTGTGAGCATAAACTATCACGTTTTTAAATGCAACAATAGGAAGTGACATCATCTTGCTGGGAACTGTAGTTATTTTATTCTTGAAGGCCTCTCATAGCTCTACTGGTGCTGAAAACTAATGTTTGTGTAGCCCAGGTGACAAAACTGACTAATGAAAGGAAAATGGAATTAGTAGGAGTGTATGCTTAAATTTCAAATGCCCTACTGCACTTGAATGCATCGTTCAGTGTATGCGATCCGACGCTGTTCAGCAGCCAATCAGGAATCACGCTCAGAAGCGTAGGGTGAAGTCGAGGCGCAAATGGAGAAGGTAGCTACATGCTGAAGGGAGAACGTCTCGGTTGATAAAGTGAAGAGAAAGACAGAAGCAATTAGCTTACTTGCTGCGAGTTCAGGAGAGAGTGATTCGGCAAAGGGAGACGAGTTACAGCAGCTGGTTTTGCCGTTCACGTTGGGAGCTGTGGATGAGCCGAAGCTAACAAACTCCGTTTGAAATCCAGAGCAACGGTGAGAACCACATTTCGTTTGGCTACAGCTAGATTGTTTCGGCTGCTGGAATTAAAGCTAATGAGTGAGCTATGGTGAGATAAGTGCAAACTGAATGTGTAGCTGCGAGTAGGCTGCAGTCACTGTGATTTATGTATTGTAATGTATGCTAAGAGTTGTAGTTGTGTATTGTTGCTAAATGTGTTTTGTAAGCTCAAATTATAGGGGAACTCTATTCCTCCTTTGTAAATTAAAGCAGGTTAGAGGGCAATTTTTGGTGCAGTTTCTCTATTGTATTAATAGGCCTGTAATGCAAGGGAAGAAATTAAGCACACTTCTTTGATACCTCTAAACCAACTTGTATGTGTACTCGTTCTGTTTAAAATTGTTTGTTTATTCAGGTTGTGATAACTTTTCACAAGATTGATTTGAAATTGTAACTTAGTAGAACATTGTTCACACGAACAGTAAGTAATATGAGTGCTTGAATATTTAGTTCTCATGTTTGATTAGTTTTGAATTGCTGAATGTTGTACAACTAAAACAGATATTTAACTGACTGAGGACATATGACCAAGGTTAAATTCAATAGATATGTTGATTTTGAATCTTTAATGATGCATCTAAGAATATGAAGTAATGAACATGTACATGTATGACCTTATCTGTAGGTCAGGTTTTTTGAGTGGACAAGAAAAACAGTCTTGAGGATCCAGCGAGACTCCGATCCAATTCGATGGCGAGCTAAAAGGACTTTGGAGAAAGACCCAGATCCAGAGAAGGAAAGAGTCAAGTACACACATATACACATACAGACCATTCAGATAGATTCAGCATACCCAGTACACCTGCAACACGGGCTGTCTTTCCCATAAGAGACTCAGACGGACAATTTCCTTTTTCATCCCTAGTGGGACTTGTGCACAATTTTCTTTTTTTTTGTTTTGGGTTTTCAGTTAATTGATTGTAAGCCATGGCAAATTTTATTTTTATGATGTAACAATATAAGAGTTGCTACTCAATTTCATCTCTGTGTTCGGCTCATTATTACTGCTTTATTCCTTGGCTCCACGAACCAGGTTCTTCTGATCTTAGGCCCACAGTTGTTCTATCAGTTATCTCACTATTAAATGTAATCTGCTCTCGTATCTCGGGAAGTTGGTTACATTTGACTATGGCTTTCTGAATACAAGTAGGGCTGCAACTATCAATTATTTTAGTAATCAAGTATTCAATTGATTACTCTGTCAATTAATCAAGTAATTGGATAAGAAATAATTTTTCATTTTAACAATTCATCAGCATATTTTAACTTCCGTACTGCAGATATTTCTCTGTGTGAAACGAGCAGGGTGGATGGAGCAGCTACAAAGTTCTCTTTTCTCCATGTTGCTGATCAGGTGGTTGATAAAACACATTTTGACGGATCCCCTCTGTACTGAGGGGGGGGGGCACCGAATGATTGCTAGTGCTAATGGCAGCCCCCCTTTCCCCAGTACACTGTGGTTATAGATCTGTTCTGGTGGCTACAGCTGACGTAAAGAAAAAATAACAGCTGACATCCTCTGCACAACACAGTCACGCACATTCAAACATGCGCACTCACAGCACAGAGAAGTGGGGGCGTGGAGAAACATCTCAGCGATCCACTCGTGTTAAAGGGTCGTTTTTCTTTTTTTTTTTTGTTCTTTTCCAAATGAAGGAAATCCGTTACAGCGATGTTGAACTAATGTGGAGGAAATGCTCCGCTTACACGGAGACACCTAAGCTGCAGAGTTGAAAGGAAACATCAAAGCAACAAATTTGTGTCGAGGATTTTTAATAATCGAATTGCGTTACTCCAAGAATCGTTGCAGCCCTAAAACTTGGATTAAATTTTTAGTTTGTGTATCAAAATACATGAAGGTTGGTATTTACCTTTCATGCTGAGATTTTTTTGTTGAATCAGAAGCCTGAAATTTTCCTTTGATCTTCATTTTCCCTCTTACTTCTCTTCATGTTCATGCCGGTTGTTATTTCAATTTATGCAGCACACGCATGACCATGGTGAGATCAAACGTACACATTGTGAATGAAATTGTCTGTGCTCTGTGGTAGATTGCAAACTGTGGTGAAATGATACAGGCGTAAGCAGCGATAATAGCAACGACCTAGCCGGGGCGGAGTCTGCGAGGTGCGCTCCTTTGAGAGGCAGAGGAGCGCAATCTTTGTTGGCTTTGAATCAGTACGTTTTACATCCAATAAAAGCAAAGATGTTAACAAATAAATTGGACAGTAATCTGGCAATTTAGTGATATTTCCAGAGCTGTGGTCTTGACTGGTCTTGAAATAAAACCCCGAGTCCGTATTGTCCGAGTCCATGACAAGACCGAGACCATCAAAAAGCGGTCTTGAGACCAAGACCGATCTCGAGTACTATAACACTAGGTGCTGAGTGTACATTAATGAGAAATAAAATGAACTTTTTTGATTTTTGCAAATGGCTGCAATGAAACAAAAAGTGAAAAAAATTTAAAAGTGTCCGAATACTTTCTGTACCCACTGTATATTTACACAAACACACACACACACACACACACACACACACACACACACACACACACACACACACACACCTGTTCTTCTTGGCTGTTGATAATCATCAGGTCTGCACCTCTTTGAAGGCAGTCTTGTCTGCTGTTTTGCCAGGATGTCTTATTTGAAGAAACATAATACAAACTACCCTTGAAGAACACCCAATTTGCACAATCTGTGTAAGAAAAACAGAATAATATTTTGGGCTTCAGTGTAACCACAATCACGAGCTGTTCAAAACTGTTGCTTTGGAGAAGTCAGTGGCACTGAGAAAAAAAAAAACCCACAGTGGACCCACAGTTTCAAAATGTATCCACTTTTACATAAAATCCCAAAGTAAGATCATTTATCAGATCGTAAGTAAGTAAGATAGAGACTATAATTTTTCCATTACCATCATCTTTTGAATAGATTTTCTTCCCTTAAATGATATTCACTTAAATGTTTGTGTTTGGTATTTGTTATTTTAAAAGCCTAAAGCTGCATATGAGAAAAATTGTATGCATTTTTTTGTGGCTTCAGAGGGAGTGTGTGTAAAATCTAATAAACTGTCTCTACTGATTTTGCTTGAGTCTGCAGCCGTGGCTGAAACACTTGAAAATAAAAAAATACTGTAGGTCAAGTTTGAGGAAAAACTCACTTCTCACTTTGAAGGCTTGATGGTGCTTTAGTAATTTCCTGCATAACACACCCTGAACTTAAACCACAGTATTAACATTTCTGTACTCAGCTGTGCTTTTAAACCTAAATATAGAGGTGAAAACGGGTGGAGTTAACGTCCTCTCAGCTTCGGTTTGAAAAGTCACTTAAACATCAAATTTTTTCATGTCTGTGTGGCTTAAAGTACCACAATAAACTGTGTCTAAATGAACTCCTATGAAACTTTTATATTTTCATTCACATTTAAGTGCAATTTACATTTAATTCTAAGGCATACTGAAGTTCTCTTTTTGAATAGTATGGAACTGTTCAAAGTTTATCAGCATTTAAGCCTTCCCCAGGATCCTTAATACTCTGTTTCAACCACTGCACTACATGAGAAAAAAACTTAGACATTGTGTCATGTCTTCCTTATCTCATAATTATGATTAAAAAGATAATTTTATCAAGTGTTAAAGTGTTAACATCAAATGTAGAGGAAAAGTTGCTCTAAGTGGCCAAACGGCCATCAAGAATTAAGAAATAATTACCTTGAAGCTTTGCCTGCAGCTCATCTCTCTCTTTAACTGCACTGTTGTAATTGGCCTGTAACTGGTTTCTCCCTCTGGTCACGTTGTTGTAAAGCTTCTGTAGCGTCACCGTCTCCATTTCCCACTGAGATTTGCCTTGGGTGACTGTGTTGGGGACATTAATATCAGGTAAACATCACCTGTTGAGGATTTTAACACACTAATTGTGTAGCTGTTGTACTCACAAAGACAGCCCAGAATTATGAGTCCAATCAGGAGGAAAAAACTCAGCAGACCCAGAAGAATTGCAGCAGCTCTGCAGGAACTCTTTACAGCTTCAGCGTCTGAAGGCAGAAGTTAATATTTGTGACATGTCTAAACATGAAACATATTTATACCCTCATATATTTTATTATAACACAAAGTGCTAATTTTCTCTACAAAGTAGTGTGTGAGAACTTCTGCTCTTGAAATCAGCATCTGACAAGAAAAACTGCGACAAATACTTTCA
Source organism: Archocentrus centrarchus (assembly GCF_007364275.1). Lineage (NCBI taxonomy): Eukaryota > Metazoa > Chordata > Actinopteri > Cichliformes > Cichlidae > Archocentrus > Archocentrus centrarchus. The sequence continues at coordinate 26,802,093 of NC_044346.1, read as the reverse complement.
CAGAGTCACAAAGTGTTTGTTTTTTACTCTTTTGAACTCCTTATTACTCCTTATGATCTGATAAACACAGATCACAGTATAAACTAAAACTAATGCTGAAAATAACGAAAAACTAAAGGAAATACAAGCATTACTAAATAATAAAAACTGAACTTTAACAAAGATTCTTGAAACCAACTGAAAGTAAATCAAGTTAAAAACAAAAATTTAAATCTTAATCAAAATTAAAAACTAACAAACAACCCAAAAATACAAAAACTCTGCAGTAAACAGACTCTACATTACTCTTCCTGGTCTTAGTCTCGTGTTCTTTAAACAGTGTGTTTAAAAAATGTAATGTTAATTTTGTTTGTGCATAAAACTTCATCAACTTGACAAACATTTATGAATCTGTTCATTTGTCTGTGTTTCTTACCTGGGAGTTCAGGTCTAGTTGTTTCAGGCTGCACAATTTGGATCATTTCATGATTGACTGAAGTATCTTGTGAAGATTTTTGCTCCCTTTTTAACCTTCTGTGATGACCTAATATTTCATCTACATTCACATAATCTTGATCCATAATTTTTATCTGTAGTGCAGGTTCAGTTGGATCTGTAGTTATCTGAGGCAATCAGGGTTTTGTGAGAGTCTCTGAAGGTGTGAATTGTAGTGTTGAAATTTGTGAAAAATACACTGACAAAAATAGTTCTCTATTTAACAGGAAACTGCGGGTTGGTGGCGAACTTTTCATCCTATAAATGCATGAGAATCAATTACTTGAATTTGCATGCCAGGCCTTCGAACATTTTTGTGGAGGCTTGTATTCAATTCAATTCAATTCAATTCAATTCAATTTTATTTATATAGCGCCAAATCACAACAAACTGTCGCCTCAAGGCGCTTTGTATTGTGGGTAAAGACCCTACAATAATACAGAGAAAACCCAACAGTCAAAACGACCCCCTATGAGCAGCACTTGGCGACAGTGGAAAGGAAAAACTCCCTTTTAACAGGAAGAAACCTCCAGCAGAACCAGGCTCAGGGAGGGGCAGTCATCTGCCGCGACCGGTTGGGCTGAGGGGAGAGAAAGACATGCTGTGGAAGAGAGCCAGAGATTAATATCAATTAATGATTAAATGCAGAGTGGAGTATTAAGGTGAATGAGAAACAGTGCATTATGTGAACCCCCCAGCAGCCTAGGCCTATAGCAGCATAACTAAGGGATGGTTGAGGGTCACCTGATCCAGCCCTAACTATAAGCTTTATCATAAAGGAAAGTTTTAAGCCTAATCTTAAAAATAGAGAGGGTGTCTGTCTCCTGAATCCAAGCTGGAAGCTGGTTCCACAGAAGAGGCGCCTGAAAGCTGAAGGCTCTGCCTCCCATTCTACTCTTAAGCATCCTAGGAACCACAAGTAAGCCAGCAGTCTGAGAGCGAAGTGCTCTGTTGGGGTGATATGGTACTATGAGGTCTTTGAGATAAGATGGTGCCTGATTATTCAAGACCTTGTATGTGAGGAGAAGAATTTTAAATTCTATTCTAGATTTAACAGGGAGCCAATGAAGAGAAGCCAATATGGGAGAAATATGCTCTCTCTTTCTAGTCCCTGTCAGTACTCTAGCTGCAGCATTTTGGATCAGCTGAAGGCTTTTCAGGAAGCTTTTAGGACAGCCTGATAATAATGAATTACAATAATCCAGCCTAGAAGTAATAAATGCATGAATGAGCTTTTCAGCATCACTCTGAGAAAGGATGTTTCTAATTTTAGAAATATTGCGCAAATGCAAAAAAGCGGTCCTACATATTTGTTTAATATGTGCATTGAAGGACATATCCTGGTCAAAAATGACTCCAAGATTTCTCACAGTGTTACTGGAGGCCAAAGTAATGCCATCCAGAGTAAATATCTGGTTAGACACCATGTTTCTAAGATTTGTGGGGCCGAGTACAAGAATTTCAGTTTTATCTGAATTTAGAAGCAGGAAATTAGAGGTCATCCAGGCCTTAATGTCTTTAAGACATTCCTGCAGTTAAACTACCGCATTTTTCAGACTATAAGCCGCTACTTTTTTCCCACGTTTTGAATCATGTGGCTTATAGCCCGGTGTGGCTTTTCTGTGGATTTTTCTTTAACCACCAGGGGGCTCTTTAGCAGGATATGAATCATGGGATGTCAAAGTTGGAAATCAAAGAAGAAAGTGCCAATTTTCATTTAGCACAAGTGCTAGTAGCACTTGTGCTAAATGAAAATTGGCACAAGTGCTAGTAGCAGGCACAAAAGAGATTTTTTTTCAAACTCCCTCATCATGGAAACCACAAAATAACTTCCTATGATGCCGCTTTTAAGTTGAGGGCTATCGACCTGGCACTACAGGAGGGAAATAGAGCCACTGCACGTCAGCTCGGCGTGAACGAATCAATGGTTCGGTGTTGGAGACGGCAGCGGGAAGAACTCATTGAATGCCAAAAGACGAGAAAGGCTTTCAGAGGATGTAAAAGCAGGTGGCCTGAACTTGAAGATGTTCTTGAGGATTGGGTAAACACTCAGAGGACAGGCGGCTGAGGTGTATCCACTGTGCAAATCCGGCTGAAAGCCAAATCGATTGCCCGCCAAATGAATATTGACAATTTTAATGGAGGACCGTCATGGTGTTTCAGATTTATGAGAAGAAAGAACCTGTCCATCAGAGCACGGACAACTCTCTGTCAGCAACTTCCCCCAGACTACCAGGAAAAAGTTACAAATTTCCAACAATTTGTTGAAACAAAGATCGCGGAGAACGCCATCAGACCAGACAGCATTATAAATATGGATGAAGTGCCATTGACATTTGATATGCCTCTGATCAAGACTGTAAACAAGACAGGTGCATCATCCATTTTGGTGAAATCCACCGGACACGAGAGGACACATTTCACCTGTGTCCTGGGCTGCACCGCTTCTGGGAAAAAGCTCCCCCGGATGGTGATTTTTAAGCGCAAAATTATGCCGAAAGACCAACGCCCGAAGGACATTGTAGTTAAAGTCAACCAGAAATGATGGATGGTAGAAAATCTGATGAAGGACTGGTTAACGGAGTGCTACGGAAAGCGCCCAGGAGGATTTTTTCACCAGAAAAAAGCGCTGCTTGTTTTGGACAGTATAAGGGCCCACATCACTGATTCGGTGAAAGCAGTCATCAAGAGAACCAACTCAATTCCCGCTGTTATTCCTGGAGGTACAACAAAGTATTTGCAACCCCTTGACATCAGTGTGAATCGAGCATTTAAAGCAGCACTCAGGGGTGAATGAGAGGCTTGGATGACTAGCAGGGATAAATCCTTCACAAAAACTGGCCGAATGCGAAGAGCATCATTTTCTGAGGTCTGCCAGTGGATCCTAACAGCATGGAGCAGAGTGAATGAATCCACCATCACCAATGGGTTCCGAAAGGCTGGACTGCTGCATGAAGAGGGCACCACAGCTTCGGAGGCAGCTTTACACCGGGATGACAGCAACACGGAGAGTAACACAGACATAGAGACAGAAAGGGTATATGACGAAGCTGTTCTGAGGCTGTTTAACTCCGATACCGAAGAAGATTACTTCAGTGGTTTCAGTGCGCAGGAGGAAGATGAATAAACCAATCAATAACTTTTGTGTTTTGTTTGATCAGCACTTTTACTATGTTACAGGCACCGTAACATAATCAGTTCAGTTAAAGTTAAACTTGTCAACTTTTTCTTCTTTTTCAACCTTAATAAATTTGTTTACAAATTAATGTGATGGTGAATTGACTTGTTATGACTCAAATTTTGGGTTAGAGACGTGAACAGGTTGGTGGTGTACCCGGGGCTTCTGCTTAGGACTACGCTTCCTCCTCACAGTCACCCAGCCGGCCTGTTTTCCCTGCTGCTTGGGATCTGCTGGGGGGGAGCTAACGGCGGCTAAGCCACCATGGTCCACACCCACTACAGGGGCCTGGCTAGATACAGGATTTTCCAGGGTGTGGAGCTGAGTCTCCAATTCAGAAAGCCTGGCCTCCAGAGCTACAAACAGACTACATTTATTACAAGTACTGTTACTGCTAAAGGAGCCTGAGGAGTAACTAAACATGTGACACCCAGAGCAGGAAAGTGCAGGAGAGACAGGAGAAGAAGCCATGCTGGTAGTGAGTCGGCTAAGAGTTAAGTTACTAGCCAATTTCTAAAAACAAATAATGTGAATACAGGTGATTCAGCAAAGAGTGTGTTCTAGATAAAGTAGGTGAAGATTACACTGAAATATGTTGTTATTCAGATAAATCAAGCTATAAGATTAAACAGCTAACAGACAGGAAAACACCACTGTGCTCCGAAACAGGAACAGGAAGTGATACAATACCACAGTGAGAGCCAACACCAAGTGACAGCCAACAAAAATTAAAATGATTTCTCGGAATGATACATTTTAGTTCCCAACTATAAATTGTACTCTCTGATTGTGTAAGAGAAACTTTATATTAGGCCAAAAAAAATGAGCTCTGACAGCTTTTTTGTGATGTGTTGACTTCATACTCAAATTATTTTAAAAAAACAGACCAAAAACTGACCTAACAATACAAGTAATAGACAAAATGGATTGACTGATCAGACCAATTTGACACAAAAATTTTTCTCATAACAATAAACAAAACCAACTATGTGAGGGTGGTGCAGGACATGAATAAAGACAGTGAGAATGTGTGAACCTGTTAAGTACTGGGTGTGTGGCTGGCAGGGGTGGACCCAAATGCAAGACGCATGAGATGGAACTGGGGCCTATTCCAGGAAGCATGTTCAACAAACTCTGAGTTTAATAACGTACTCTGAGTTGACCAACTCTGGGATCGGCAACTGTTTCCTGTTCCAGAACAGCTGATCAGAGTTAGTTCAATCAACTAGAGTGGAGCCTTTAATCCGATGGATCGAGGATCGCACTTGTCAGTGTGGAGCATGATGAGTCACTTTAACTCTGATGCATTCCTTTCTGAAGGAGCTTCCTAGAGTTTGACACTAAATATTTAAGTAATACTAGCATTGCTTGAGATTTGAGAGCAATTTGGATCACAGAGACATACCTTACCAGTCAAAAGTATACTGTACATCTAACCAGTAACTGTTCAAATTCTAGACAACTGTATGTCGTGTTATCTGCTTATCAAAACAGGTGTTATTCAGTCATGTCAATCTATTCTAGTTTGTTAAACTGTAAAGTTAAAAAGATGCAAAGATAAAACAGTCAATTTTTTCTTTACATAAATTGTCTGTTTGTGCACAAGATTGTATGAACATCAAATTATGACCTGTAAACCTGTCTGTGTGTATTACCTGTGAATGGAGATGCAGGTCTGATCCTGTTTGGCTCCAGAATTTGGATCTCTTCATACCTGGCATTAATATTTTCTGAGGATTTTAGTTCCATTTTCTGCTTTCTGTGATTACCTGGTAGGTCGCTTACATTCACATACACCTCATCCATGATGTTTGTGTGTTGTTGGTTCAGTTGTGTCCTGAGCAGGAACCTGAGGCTATCAAAGTTTCAAGATTGACTCTGAAGTTGTAATTTCTAGTTTTGAAGTGTGTTTTAATGAAGTGAAAAAAGGAAAATCTCTTTAACAGGAAATGGTGAACTGAAGGGTTGAAATAATTTAGGTCATTTTTTTTCTGTTTTGCACCCACAAGTTGCAGCTGCTTCAAAGTGGTGAGAGAGAGAGAGCACCAAAGATAGATAACTGGTGATAGCAAGGGAAAAAAAAGAGAAATGATACAAAACTGACTTTAAGCTTGACACAGCTCACGAACCCATTAATCTCACTTTGTAATGCAGCTCTCAGAAAACCATGGTATCAAAAACAAACTGACAATGGTGGTAAATAGGTTTACTTCCTGGCATCACAATAACATACTGAAAATGGATAATTAAACAAACCATATATAAAGGAAGAATTGTTGAGAGCAGCTAAACACACACAAGCACATGCGCACACACACTTTCCATCATAGTTGCTTTTTTGTTATCGAAAGGGAGGCGTGGCATAAAAATGAGTTGCACTAATGAAATAATGTGTTATCCACACTTTCACCAGTTCAGGTTTCTCCAGTGTAGAGAAAAGGGAAATGAACATTTGCAAGCAGCATGGAATTGACAGCTGCTTGTCACCTGTTGAGGTAGATGTAGGACACAGGTATGCTGGAGACCTGTTTGTTCTCTCTGTGTTTCTCTTTGCTGTCTTCCATTTCCCCCTACAGCCTCAATCAGTCACAGCAGATAGCTGCTTCATCCCTGACCTTGGTCCTGCTAGAGGCTTCTTACTGTTTATCCTACAGGCAATCAGAATTTGCTAATGGCCCAATGATGGCTGACAATGTTGTGAAAAGGGAGACTGTTTCTAATAATATTCATTTGCGGGCTGTGTACACAGAAAAACACTCTGTTCCTTTTCTGCCTTTCCATAACAAATTTCATGTCAATCTAAGATGTCAGCTTTAGGCATGTGCAATATGGAAAATGTCTGCATACAGTTTTTTGACAAAATATTTCCTGTTGTTTACCATTTACTTTTTTATGTCAACTACCACAAGCATTGTACATCATGCTTAAATACAGTTGTTTTTCACGTTTGTTACATTTGTGTTTGATTACTATTTTTTCTAAAGGCCAATACATTTAAGAAGAAACAGCAGACCCCAAATACAACTTGTACAATATAAGATTCTCCATAGAACATACTACACTGGACAAAGGATGTTCCAAATGGGCCTTACACACTCAAACATATGCACCCACTGTACAAGCAATTCAGAGGATAATCATCTACACGCTCTGTGGTCTTGTGTACCAGTTCAGAGATTTTGGCAGAGGATTTGTGAAGATCTATCCACATGGTTTAGCTGTCGTATCCCAACTTCCCCCAGACTATGCATCTTAGGTGATGTCAGTGAATTAATTATGGAGTTAAATATATCACACATAGTTCTTACTGCCTTGTGCATCGCTAAGAAGATGATCCTCATGAACTGGAAGACAAAAAATAAACTATGTATTACTCAGTACAGAAATTTATTAGTAGATCATGTTAGTTTAGAGAGAATGTCTGCTTCTTCTAAAAACAAATTGGAGGAATTTGACTCTCTTTGGTTCCCACTGCTCAGCTCCATTACTTAGTGGGGGTGGTGGGCTGCGGGCTCTGCTCCTGATGTGCTTTGTGGGGGGGTGGGGGGGGACTCCGGGGGCCTGGGTAGCTGGTAGCCTCCTGAGACTGGGGTCCTGGGGCGACCTTCTGGTGATGTCTGTGTGCCTGTCCTGGTTGATGGTGGTGGGGGCTTGGATGGTGCTGCCTTCGGTCCTGGGGTGTGGGCGGGGTGCTTGGGGGGGTGGTGCCGGCCCTCGGTCGGTTGGCTGGTCTTCCCTGTATGGCTTGGGGGCTGGGGTCTGGGGCCCCGGCACTGGGGCCGCGCCGGCTCCCGGTGGGCCCCCCCTGGCGCGGGGGAAGCCTCTGCTGTCCCGGCCGCGCCGCCGGGTGGGGTGGGTTGGCCTGGCGTCGGGATGTCCGGTCTACGCTTTTGGGGCCCTGGGGTGCCTGCATTGCAGGGGGGTGGGGTGGGGGATGGGGCCGCGGTGGGGTGGTTGGGGGGGACTGGGCACTGCATTTCCATGCCCAGGCCAGTATGTCCTGTCGCCTGTTTGTGTCTATTGTTGAGTGAATGGGCATCTAGGAGGAGCGGGCCGCCCTCTGCAGTGGGGGCGAGGGCGCCAACCTCGGGTGCTGCAGTGCTCCGGGATGCTGTCACCGCGGCCCCGGGCTCACCTCCCCCTGCCCTGTGCTGGGGTGTGGGAGGTCGGGGTGCCTATTGAGCCAGCGGACAGCTGGCTCTCTTCTTCCAGGATTCTTCCTGGTCATATGCCCCCCCCCCTCCCCCTCCCCATACACAAACACACACACACACACACACACAGAATACACATCACTCACAGATGTAGGATGGAGAGGCCACGTGGAGAGCTGCACCACCACTTGCCTCTCCGTTTTAATTGCACTTTAGTCATTATAACTCACAACACATACACACTTACAACCTGATACACATAGGACCTTTGGGGCAGGCATGTTACTCAGAGGTTGATGAGATGGGCCGCTGAGGTGGCCTCACTCGGATCCTCGTCACTGTCTGTCTCCAAATTTTATTTGCACTTTAGACATGGAGGGTTTTGGGGGGGCAGTGTGGGCAAGCACTGACGACCAACAGTTGGCGCTTGTGGCATAACTGTCCCCTCAATTTTAACTGCACCCTATACACCTCATTCACTCACAAACATTAACACATAGACCTACAAGTTGGGGAGGAGGAGGGGTGGATGGGTCATCTTACACCCCGATTTCTTGCGTCTCGCCCGGGGTAGGGGTCGGGTGGTTCCTTGGGGACCGGGCTGGTGGCGTCCTGGGGTCGCTGTTGGCCCTGGGGTGGTTTCCACTTGCCCCGCCTTCAGAGGGTGGGTAGCTATGGATGAATGTGTGTCTTTGTGTATTTGTCACCGTCTCCGTGAGTATGGGTGGGTGAGTGAATGTGTATGTATGGCATATCTGTGTGTGGGTAAGTATGTATGGGCATGTATGAGTATCTGTGTATAAATGTGTACACGGGTGTCTGGGTGTGTTTGTATGTATGGCTGGACCTGGGTCTGGGCCTTGTGCCTTGCCTCCTGGCCGCTCCTTGCTGGTTGCCTCCTCCCCCCTACCCCCCTGGGATGGGGGTGCCTCGGGGTTCCTGGGTGGGGCTGGGTGTTCTGGCGTGGGTGCTGGCCTGCCCCCCTTGGGGGTGCGGTGCGGGGCTGCGTTGGCTTCTTCGGCGTGGGGGGGGGCTCTGTGGCGGGTCGGGCGGTCCTTGGGTGCCGTGGGCCTGGGAGCCCTGCCGCCGGCCAGTGCAGGGGGCTGGCCGCTGGGGGGGGGCTGGCTTCTCATCGCCTTGGGTTCCCTGGAGCCCTCGCTCCTCGACTGGGGGGGCTCCGTCTGAGACCACCCTCTCCCGTCTGCTGGGGTAGGTGTGCGGTTGTCTTTGGACTGAGTGGCCGGGGGTCTTCCTGGCTCTTGGTGGGCTGCTGGTGGCCTGGGGTTCCGGGGGCTTTCCGTACCTGCCTCTGGCTTCTGATGGGTGGAGCTGCAGCGTTTTGCCCTCATTGGTAAGTACGTTCCATGACACAGACACAAACATGACACAGACACAAACGCCCACTCAATCACAACTCAACAAAATTGTTGGTGTGCGTAACATGCTTTGTTAGTTTTGTTTTTCACACACAAATTTATTTTTGCAAGTATTGATAGTATTTTTTTATATGTTAAAGTGATGAAGTATCTGATTAATAGACTTGTGCTCTTTCCCCTTTTTTTTTTTGCTCCCTTTCTCTCTCCCTTTTTCTTCTCTTTATTTTCCTCTTCTTCAGCCTGTCAGCTCTGGCTGTTACATAGTATGTGGAAAAATAACTCAGATAAATAAAATAAAGGGTTAAAACATCAACAAGAAGAGCCTATTGAGAACCTATAGAGCTCATCTTGAAATAGCAAATATGTTTGGCACAACAACGCATTCAGATCACAGTTCTGCTTGCAAGATCTACCAGACATGACAGGCTTTAAAAAAAAAAAAAAAAAAAAAAAAAAAAAAGAAGAAACAGCAGAAGAAGAAACAGCCTTTATTGTCCCACAGAGGGGAAATTTGGGTGTAACAGCAGCCGCAGTTATTATAAATATAAATAAAGATATAATAATTCACACTATTAAGAAAAGAATATATATAAAATCAACAAACAATATTAACCTTAATACTACTAATAATAATAACACTATATACAATGTACATGATGTGCCTGTGTGTTGAACCTTAACAGGCCGGACTATTTACAGTATTAAAATTTATATTAAAATAGTAATGTCTGTGTTTAAAAAAAGATGTGAATATCTTCTTTAAGGTATTGTCTAAATAATACATAACTTAATGATATATATTGTGTGTTACATATATTTAATATTTTAAATTCCAGATGTAATATGTGTCATGGATTGGTGTGCTGTGGCTTTTGTTTTTCTATTCTTTCATTTCAGGCTGTTTTCTCCTCTTCTGTTGGGTGGGGCTGGAGGCTGTCGTTCGGAGGCTCTGCACACCTGTAGCGGGTTCATTCATCACGATGGTATATAAGAGTTTGCTCTGGCCTCCTGTCTTTGCCGGAGTGTCTGCGAATGTCTGGGGTAAAGTGTTCCTAGTCAAGCTTCTAACAGCCGTAGTTTATTTAGGACTCTCATGTGTGTTTTTGGTGCTGGAGGTTTTGTGCGTAACCGTGGAGATTTGTTCATCATTTCATCACTGCAGAAACCATCTTGCTTCATAGCCTGCCTGCCTGCCTGCCCTCCTGAAAGAAGCATCACACCGATCCAGCTATCTGCCTCTCCCTCTGGACTTTGTTATACTGCTCCCCACACTGGCCCCTCGGTGTTTACACCCCCTCCTGCAGCTTGCTAGGACTTGGAATACAGCTTTAAGAAAACCTCAGAGAGCCATCCCCTGGTTTATGGTGTTTTTGCTTGTTATAATAAATTGCTTATCTCAATATAGCCCTGCCTCTGTCCATGTCTGCACTTGGGTTCACTTTTGCTGTGCTCCTGGTTGTGACAATATGGAAATGTCCTGTTAATACTGTTGTGTTTTATTGTTGCTAACACTCAGTAAATGGTCACTTCAGTTGTTTCAAATCTGTATTCCTACCAGTTGTAGTTAGGTACTTTACAGGTTAGTTTTTTTTCCCTTCCTGTACTCTCAATCATTTTTGTCAAGTTACATGTGTAGTTATGTTTATTGTTAGTTCCTATTTTTACTGTGATGGTCTTTTGTCTCTTGAATTTGGGTTCAAGTCAACTTCCCCTGTCTTGTCATTAGTAATTGGTGTTAGCTGTGCTCCTACCTGCTTGCCTATTCGTCGTGCCTTTATTGTCCCAGTTTCCCTTTGTGTGTTCTTCCTCATGCTGTGTGTTTGAAGTGCAGAGTTTTTGATCTTTAATTTGTATTCCTGGGCCGTTTCTCAAACCTCAAGTATGCAAGTATGAACTTGCGACTTGACAAGTACGGACTTCCCAAGTACGGGGGATTATTTCTCAATTGGAACACCAGCGTACTTGATGACATCACAGCTCAGCTCCAGTATTTCTATTGCCTTCCAGCTTAAATTTACTGACTGCTTGGTTTTAAAAACTTCACCTCTGAATAAAAACATGTATACACAGCTCTGCTGCTTACTTTACAAAAACAGATCAAATATTAAAATTATATTATTTTTATTCCAGAACACTTACACCACTTACAGTACAACAGACATTTGTTTAGAATACAGTCAAATAAATAGTAACACTTTAAAAAATATAATTTGATCATTTCTGGAGCAGGCCTGTCATCAGTCTTCACGATCTCCATAAACAGCATCAGCGTGCCGATGCGATGTTCCCATTCCCGGTGAAAAGGCTCTCGTGTTCCTTCCTGAGTAAAATATTTTTAATGTCAGTTTTATTGATTTGCACAGGAACAATTGAAATGCTGAAATAAACCAAACATCAGCCGTTGGAGGTAATCTGAGTGTATTATATCTGTGTTTAACTTCCACTCAGCAGTGAAAACCAGCGGGAGTTTTGAAACGATGTGCCGGCAGTCTGGAGTTCTCTCCGCATACAGCGACCGTCGTTTGGCCGGCGAGCGGACAGCTGCTGTTAGAGCAGTGGATCGGACAAATCCGAAAACGTCGGAGCACATTTGAATTCAATCAATATCTTGATAAAATCAGACGATATTTGATGTTTACACATCTACATGCCATTAGGAGAAATGGCATCCAATAGCAGGATTAGCTGCATTCTTCCATTCCAGCTTAGTAATTAATCAAAGACCCAGACAAAGTTTTAATTCTTTTGAAACTATGGCTCTCAGTCTTGTCCACCCTAACTGGAAATTCAAAAACCTGTTTTATTTGTTATTATCTATCATCCACCTGGTCCTTACTCAGAGATTCTGTCTGACTTCTCAGACTTTTTATCTGATTTAGTGCTCAGTTCAGTTAAAATAATTATAGTGGGTGATTTTAACATCCATGTAGATGCTGAAAATGACAGACCCAACACTGTATTTAATCTATGATGGGATTCAATTGGCTTCTTTCAAACTGTAAATGAGCCCACCCACCACTTTAATCATACTCTGGATCTTGTCCTGACATATGGCATAGAAACTGAAGTATTCCCTGAATGGCCCCCTCCTGTCTGGTCATTTCTTAATAACATTTACATTTACTTTAATGGATTACACAGCAGTGGGGAATAAGTTTTATTACAGTAGAAGTCTTTCTGAAAGCATGGGTGAAAACATGAGTACTAGGGTGGGTAGGGGAGGGGTTGCTAGCGGAGACGAGCAGGATACTGTGATGGCCACACAGCTTCCAAGACCAGCAGTTCATGATAATGTTCATGATAAGATGGTATAGTCAGCCTTGGTTGCCAGGATACCAGTTCATACAGGTCACAACACGGGGCGGGGGTGAAGAGCATCTGTTTACAAACATCTCCAGGAGACGATTTAGATAGACAGCCATCCAAGGCCGTCTGGGAGCCAAATTCCAAATACTGCAATTGTTTTGGTTCAGGCCGTCATAACTATTTGCTGACAGACCTTACAGTTTTCTGGTTACCAATAATCCGAATTTGGTTCTGCTCCGCCATGCAGAACAGAGACTCCAACACTCCTCCAGATGTAATCCATTTCGATTCAGCTCTACTGAGTCTGATTGAGTTCGTACTGTTTCTGCATCCCTCATAGGCAGCCTTACTAGGGCCTGAACAGCTGCCTGGAAACCAGGTATCTCCAGGTCCAATTCGGGAAAAAAATCCTGGTATCAATATATATTCCACGTCCACACAGTGCAGCCAGGAATGTTATCTTCCATCCCCACAGGAATCCATAACATAGCAAGCCAGGTGTGTGGGTTCCCCTTCGCCCAATCTCCTCGTGATGAGAATTTGGCCATCAATAGTGATGAGAGACCAGCTGACCAGATCCATGATTTAATTTCCAGTTTGGGGATGTGTGAAGAGATGCTCTAAGCAGCGAAGCAGCAAAAAGCAGGGGTAGATAGGGAAGGCTGGGGAGAAGAGAATCAGAAGTGTCTGACTGTAGTATAATTCACAAATGCACAGCTTAAAGCAGATAACCCGTAAGCTGGAGAGCGAATGGCATCTCACTTATTTAGAAGATGCTCATTTAGCCTGGAAAAAAGAGTTTGTTGTGCTATAAAAAAAACCCTCTGTAAAGCTCTATGATGCTTTGAGTTTTTATTTTCACCTATTTTAAACTGTTTATACACCACTCTGCACTTAATAATTAGTTACTATTAATCTCTCTCTCTCTTCCAACATGTCTTTTGTCCTGTCCCTCTCCCCTCATCCCCAACTGTTCACGGCCAGAGGTTCTTCCTGTTAAAATGGAGTTTTTCCTTCCCACTGTCGCCTCAATGCACATATTAAACAAATATGTAGGACCGCTTTTTTGCATTTGCGCAATATTTCTAAAATTAGAAACATTCTTTCTCAGCGTGATGCTGAAAAGCTCATTCATGCATTTATTACTTCTAGGCTGGACTATTGTAATTCATTATTATCAGGCTGTCCTAAAAGCTCCCTGAAAAGCCTTCAGCTGATCCAAAATGCTGCAGCTAGAGTACTAGAAAGAGAGAGCATATTTCTCCCATACTGGCTTCTCTTCACTGGCTCCCTGTTAAATCTAGAATAGAATTTAAAATCCTTCTCCTCACCTACAAGGTCTTGAATAATCAGGCCCAGGGGCGTGGTGGCCATCAGATCAGAATTTTTTTTTTTAACCCAATTAAGCACACCAGCACTCGCCACTGCAGCTCTCGCAGCCACAGGTGCAGTCCGCACCTGCAAATAAAGTTCTCTTGTCTTAAAATTATGCTTTGTCCGTTGTACAGTACGATTGGATAAAAGGCCTCTCCAAACCAAGCTCCCGGGCTGAATTTTAACCCCAGCCCGCCCTGGCCCCAACCCCAACTTACAAAATATGAGTAGTGCACTGCTTTTCCCTCCTCTGACAGTTTGCCAGAATCACCTCCAACACTCCTCAAGAGTCCCGCAGGCTCAAGTGTGGAATATGGTCCACTCAGACTCGGTGTCACCAGCCTCTCTCAGAATGCTGTCTAAGTTTTGCTTTTGATCATAACCAAAGATCTCAGAGAAAAAAACAGACTGGATGAATGGATGGATGGATGGATAGATAGATTTGACAATGTCATCATTTATTGATTATTTAGGTTGAAGTAAAATGTCAAGGAGACAAGTTCTTTCTTACAGTTTTATAGCTATCACTACCAACTACAGACAAACACTGAGCCTACAGGTGTATCTATTTGTTTACTTCAGTTATTTTTAAAAGTTCTAGTTTTTTCCTTCAATTTATTGTGAGTGGCCACATGATACTTCTTCCTACTTCCTATTCCTGATATTTATTCCTATAAAACCATTGATGATACGAATGCTAGCATACAGCTGGATTCATTCAAGCAGAAGAGCGCACAACTGTAAAATCAGTAAACAATATGTTGGAGGATCTGTATTCCAAGATAGACTTCACCAAGAAGGTTAGATTTCAGACAGGTGATGAGGAGAAAAAAAAAATAGTAGTGGTAAGCCTGACAATGCAGTGATATATGACAACTACTGCACAGAAGAATGCACCCAGCCAAAATTACAGGAAAACACCGGTGAGGATCAACAGCAAGGTATCTGTTTGTCTGTCTTACTCATATTGCATGTTTCACATAAAAATTATCATTTTGTTATTTGTATTTTTTAATGCTGGAGAAACATTTGCTCTGATGCACACTCAAGAATACGACTTCAGTTGCCTGCACCATTTCTTCTAGATTTGAAGGTGAACGACTGTAAAAGTTTCATGTTACATACAAAAATAACGAACATCTAACTGGGATTTCAGTGCTTGTAAAAATAAAAGCCTGCAGATGAATTCGCTCCTCTGATTGCTTTGCAGTGTCTTTATGAGTGAGGAAATGAATCGGAGTGTCAGACAGGCGGTTCAGGTGCAGCAGGAGGGGAGGAGTCAGAGAGACACTCAGAGTTTGTTGAATAAAACCTGCCAGCAAGCAGGTTAGGTTCACAGAGTCTGTTACCCTGGTAACTGACTCAGAGTTGCAGTTAGCTCTCTTTCTGGAACTGAAAACCTGAGTTTCCCTCATTTTAGGGTTAACAAACCCAGAGTTGTTAGCTAAACCTGCTTCCTGGAATAGGCCCCTAGACAGTAGTTCTCAACCATGTGAAAATACAGTGACACACATGATTCTCTGTTTAACAGGAAAGTGAGGGCTGCTGGGATGAAAACATCATCCTGCTTCTGCTCACTTATTGAGACAATTAAATACAATAAAATCAAACTAAACTTTTCACAGTAGTTCACTTGTACACATGTCAGCACAGTCACATTACTGTTACTGCATCTTCAGTAAATGACTTTCTTTCCCCACCTGGTGGCTGCAGGTGCAATCACAACAGCTTCTAAACTGCCTAAGTGGTGCTAATGTCTGTAAAAGTTTAACATTTTATTACTGTGAATGCTGCAAAGCATTCACAGTATTGTTCTTGTACTCTAAAACCCTTCAGTGGCTTAAAAACTCAAGCAGCGTTTGGGCTACAGACACCGTTCTGGTATCAAAACGTTCAGCCTGTTCTGGAGATTTATGCTCTTACTTTTCTTTTTTGTAACCTTTATACTTTTTAAGATATTGAACTTTTTATAATCTTCATTTTTGCCATTCAAAATGAATGGGGAGGTTTCAAATCCTTTCAGGTTTAAAAGCTTCAGCATACTTTCAGCTAGAAAAACAATTTAAGCTTTAAAATGAAGCCAAGCCTTTCAGCTATTCAGCTATTACTTGGTGTTTCAAAATCTTTTACGGTTTAAGCACAGTGAGCGTTTAAGGTGTTTTTTCAGCCGTTTCAGAGTTTATAATGGTTGTGTATTGCGTTTGCTAGAGTGGGAGCCTGATTAGTAGAGTGGGAGACTTCAAAACTTTCAGGTGGAAAATTTATTTTTAAACTGCCACTGTGTCCACACTCTTTGCGCTACAGCCATCATTTTATGCTCAAAATGTAGAGCTGCTTCTCTACTTTCAAACAATGTGTCTCTAAACCCTGTCAAATGTACACTTTTTAAACTGTAAGCATTCAAACAGAGGGAGTACCTTCCAACTCCTTCATTAACCTCCATAGTAATTTCAGAGATGATATTCTCCAAAGCAGAAATGAGCACATTTTTTAAACTGCTCCCACGGCCACACTTTTGAGCCCAGGAAAATAAAAATTACACCACTGTTTAGAGCAGGTCCTTGTGACGCTCACAGTTCAAAAATGATTTTGATAGGAGCTACGGTTTTTGACTTAGAAGCAGCTATTTGACAGGTGCGCCGAGGCAAATTTGACAGAGTGCATGCATCTCAGCAGGTAAGCAGTGCACCTGGCAGGTGTTTTCAATTGGTGCATTTACAAGCATTCAGCTTGGCAGAGCTCTCCAATATGTATGCATGCAAACCTCACTGCTTGTGTGATACTACTGTTGGCTCAGTGGTAGAAAAGGGGACCATCAATGCACAAGAAGCAGACAGAGCAAGTTCAAGTCACACTTTACTCCAAACTTTAAAAATTTTCCATTGAGCATTCATTCACCAGCTTAAACTCTTTCAGCCAGATTTAAGCTCTTTGGAGCATTTCCTGACATTTCAGCTAGAGACACCATTTAGGCTTTAAAATAAAGCCAAGCTGTTCAGCAGTTCAGCTATTCAGCAGTTCAGCTATCCAGCAGTCCAGCTGTTCAGTTGTGCTTTGAAATGTAATAACTTCAGCATACATTCAGCTAGAGACACTATTTAAGCTTTAGAATAAAGCCAAGCCTTTCAGCTATCCAGCTGTTCAGCAGTTGAAGCTCATTCAGCAAATAAAGTTTCAGCTCTTTGAAACATTTCTTAGCATTTCAGCTGCAATCTTTCAGCTTGCAGCATTCACAGTGCATTTTCTTCAGGAAATGCTTTTTCGAGTTTGATTAATGTGTGTCACTAAAATTCATAAAGGCAACAAACTTTGATAAAAATCAGAGTTAAGTATTATTTAAATTTGAATGCTGAGAAAGCCTGCGGATATGTTCAGTCATTCAGAGGAGGATACAAGTCTTTTGTATGTGTGGCAAAAGATAATGTTTCAGCTTTAGTATTTATTTGAGCTTTGTTTGGGAACATTTTACTTTAGCTACTTTGAATTTTTTTCAAGCACTTGATATTAAGCTAGGTGATTTGACACAATATGCAATAGCTGAAGTGCTGACCTCTACAATGGGCTGTGAAATGTTAGCCTCAGATTTTTGCAGCATTCACAGTATTGTTCTTGTACTCCAAAAACCTTCGGTGGCTAAAAGCTCAAGCAGCGTTTGGGCTACAGACACCGTTCTGGTATCAAAACATTCAGCCTGTTCTGGCTGCTCAACCTACAAATGAATTTTCCTTAGAAATGTGGCACCATTTAAAGGGAAATAAAGAGATTTTCCAGTGGTCTAAGGTTTATTGCCAAGAAGTATTCTTACAACAAATAAACAGAAATTTCTTATAGAAGACAATATTTGGATAAGCATAATCACATCATGAGACACTTTATGAAGCAATCTGCTTGGTATTAAATCTTCTATATCTATAAGTAATCATTAGTGTTACTATATATAATACTCATATATTCTTCATTTTACATATTCTTCAAAAGATGACATCTAACGAATTGTTTTTATTATTACAATCAGTATGGTTCTGGTAAACTTACTGGTATATAGATTTCCTTCATTAAAATAGTAAACTGTGTTTATTTGATGCCATATATTTAAAGCATTTAAACATGTATGCAGTGTACATTACATAAGTGTATTTGCCATGTTCAATAGGCTTAAGGTAGGTTATGGTATTATTACAACTAGCAAATCACCAATCATGGCATGGGCATTTGCTAGGTCTCAAAACAGCAATAGCAAGAAAATAGGTTTTTGCAGAGTTAAAAGAGACAGACGGAGACTATGCTGTAGTCACGCGAGACTTTGTGAATCTCGGCAGTATCGTTAATGGCGGCGTGACTCTATCAGCAAACATTTGCGTGATTAGCCTTTTTTTTTTCTCGCCAATTTATAACTAGACAGGCTTAAAACTAAAAAAATATAGGTAGTTTCTTAGCCTAACTTAAATTATTTTCAACAATCTGGAGGACGGTGGAGAGGACCTGGATAGTTTGCTGCGGTACATCGACGGGTGTTTTGAGCGAGTCGTCATGGGGAAAACAGACAAGACGCCGACTCCCTCCACCAGCAAAGCAACGCCGTCCACAAAAAGAAGCCGCCCAGAAGATTCCCCAGAGGCAACTTCGCCACCCACCACCAATATTGTGGACATTCTGGAGTCCATTAATAACAAATTGTCCAGCTTTGACGCCCGCTTGGCCCTGGTTGAAATCCTTCACAAGGAGTTTCAGGCCCTGCGGGAGTCAGTCGAGTTCAGCCAGCATCAGGTGGAAACACTGGCTGCTGAAAACGCTGTCCTCAGAGAGTCGGTGAATTCCCTCACCGAGGAAACGACCCGGCTCTCAGAAGAAAATAAGAAAATTAAAGAATCGATTATCGAGCTTCAGGCCCGCAGCATGAGAGAAAATCTTGTGTTTTCAGGTATCCCGGAGAAGGCAGAGGAGGACCCGGAGGCTACAGTGAAGGAATTTATCCAAACTCACCTGAAGCTCCCGGAGGACGCCGTGAAGACCATCGCCTTCCATAGAGTCCACCGCCTGGGAGGGAAGCGACCCGGAGCACGCAGACCCAGACCGATCGTGGCCAAATTCGAACACTTCAAAGAAAAAGAGCTGGTGAAGAGCCGCGGCCGGGAGCTGAGAGGGACGGACTTCAGCGTCAACGACCAGTTTCCAAAGGAGATTCTGGAGCGACGCAAGGCCCTATTCCCCATCCGGAAGAAGTTCATGCAGGGAGGCTCCCGGGCTGTCATCGCCGTGGACAAACTGTATGTAAACGGACAGCTTTACCGAGACAAAAACACCACGCCATGGCTCAGCTGATCGATCAGGTGATCTGTGTCCATATTAACGTTCTTTTCTGAGTTTTTTTTTCAACCATCTAAACAGTACCATTAAATAGTCTAAATCTGTCTAAGTAGTACCATTAACGCCGACGAGTCAGCATAGTACCGTGATCGTTTGTTTGTTTGTTTGTTCTGTTTTGTTTTCCCCTCATCTAATTTCATTCTTATGTCACTTAGGTCACTTTTTACACGTCTTTTTTCTTTCTGCACTCAGCAATATGTTTACGTCACTTACAATGCTACAGTTTACTACACTAACATACAGCGCAGATGCACACACACCAACATACAGCGCACATACACACGCACACATCAATATAAAGGGCACACGCCAACATACAGAACATATGTACACACACACACACATCCTTAGTGAGCACACAACAGTCCATCAGTTAGTTTAAATATGAGCACACTCAGATTTGTCTCATGGAATGTGCACGGGGCTGGTTCGAGGGAAAAGAGACTAAAAATTTTTAATCGGTTAAAAGACTTAAAAGCAGATGTTGTTTTTCTACAGGAGACACATGTGTCCAAAACATCTGTGCTCACTCTTTCCTCTCCACAGTTCCCTCACACGTACTCAGCCTGCTATAACTCCAAACAAAGAGGTGTAGCTATATTGATTAACAAGAAGATAAACTTTAACATTAGCAACAGTACAATAGACCCTGAAGGTAGATTTATAATACTTAATTTATCTATACAGAATACAGATTTATGTATTGCTAGTATATATGGACCAAATGTTGATGACCCCTCCTTCTTTCATGCTTTGTTCACTTCACTCTCAGATCACTCTGACACCACACTTGTAATAGGAGGAGACTTCAACCTGGTACTTAATGCAGATATTGACAGGCTCAGTACAGCAGTGAGTCAGAGGAACTGGCAGTCTGCAGACATTCTTAAACAGTACATGAAGGATTTTGGACTTTGCGATGCTTGGCGTTCACATCACCCTACTTTGAGAGATTATAGTTATTTCTCACCAGTACACAAATCTCATTCCCGCTTAGATTACTTTTTAGTTAGCAGCTCCATAATGATGGATATCACAGACACTCAGATTCACCCTATCACTATTAGCGATCATGCACCGGTGTCTATGTCTCTGACACAGAAAAGAGTCACACCACCAATCAGGAACTGGAGATTTAATACATCATTACTTAAAGAAGAAGATTTTATTAATTATTTCAAAAAGGAATGGTCAGCATACTTAGAATATAATGATATTCCAGGAATATCACCATGTGTTCTTTGGGAAGCAGGAAAGGCAGTAATGCGGGGCAAAATAATATCTTACTGCTCGCATAGGAAAAATAAAGAAAAAGCACTTGTGTTAGAATTAGAACAAAAAATTAAATCTTTAGAAACTGCTTATGCCGCTTCACCACAAGAACATACAATTATCAGCCTGAGGAAACTGAAACTGGAGCTAAATGAAATAATTGATAAAAGGACACAATTTATGTTGCAGAGGCTGCGTTTGGAAAACTTTGAGCATGGAAATAAATCTGGAAAATTCCTGGCCAAGCAATTAAAACTGAATAAAGAAAAAACAGCTATTTTTTCTATTAAAGACTCGACTGGTATTATTACTCATGACCCACAACAAATAAATAACTCTTTCAGAGACTTCTATGAAGCCTTATATTCACCACAGATTAACCCATCTGATACTGAAATTGAAGAATTTCTTAATAATATAAATCTACCAAAACTAAATGACAGCCAGGCTGCAGCTCTGGATTTACCTCTTTCATTGTCTGAACTTAGTGAAGCCCTACAGCATCTCCCAAATAATAAAGCCCCAGGCCCAGATGGTTTTCCAGCCGAGTTTTATAAAGAATTTTGGTCTGAGCTAGCCCCCATTTTTTTCAGAATGGTAACTCAGATTCAGAATGACCACATCTTATCTCCAACCTTAAACTCTGCTAACATTAGCCTGCTTCTTAAACCAGGCAAAGACCCCACACTCCCATCCAGCTACAGGCCAATCTCTCTCATTAATGTAGATCTTAAAATAATTTGCAAAGCCCTTGCCAAAAGATTAGAAAGTATTACTCCATTTATTGTACATCCAGATCAAACAGGCTTTATCAAGGGTCGGCACTCAGCCAATAATACACGTCGACTGATAAATATAATAGACTATTGTTCTATTAACAAATTAGAGACGACAATCGTGTCTTTAGATGCAGAGAAGGCATTTGATCGGGTAAATTGGAAATTCTTACTAGCAGTTCTGCAAAAATTTGGATTCGGTTCATCCTTTATAAACTGGATCAGAACACTACACAGCTCTCCGAATGCGCGTGTTAGGACAAATGATCTCATTTCACAAAGTTTCAGTCTGCAGAGGGGCACTAGGCAGGGCTGCCCACTCTCTCCCTCTCTTTTTGTAATTTTCATTGAGCCGCTAGCAGCAGCAATCCGTCAAAATGCAAATATTAAAGGGATTCAAACTGAAAATATGGACCATAAACTTAGCCTTTATGCTGATGATGTATTACTTTTCCTTGGGAATTCACAAGGCTCTCTTTTGAAGACTATCACACTGATAGATAAGTTCTCATCTATATCTGATTACTCTATCAATTGGAGTAAATCAACAGTTTTGCCTCTGAATTGTAATTTCCATAGAACCTCTAGGACCCCACTAAAGTCAGGAAATATTAGATATTTAGGCATAAATTTTTCCGCCAGGCTCTCAGACTTGGTACGATTAAATCATATCCCCTTATTAAAAACAATAGAGGATGATCTCACACGTTGGAACAGTTTACCTATATCACTCATGGGGAGAGTTGCTGCCATTAAAATGATGGTTTTACCAAAAATTAATTATCTATTTTCATTGATCCCTAATAAACCTTCTATTCCTTGGTTCAAGTCACTAGATTCAAACATCTCAAAATTTTTATGGAAAAACAAACCGTCAAGAATAAGCTTAAAAACTTTACAAAAGCCAAAACACAGTGGAGGTCTAGAATTACCAAACTTTTATTACTATTTCTTAAGCAGTAGATTGCAGTATATTTCAAAGTGGATCAAATCCAATTCATTAGACAACCCATGGCTGGATCTAGAACAGGCGTTTTGTGGAAAAATAAAAATCTCAGATTTACCTTTCATTAGTTCCAGTATTAAACATCATAACTGCTATAAAGTCCTTAGTATAAATACCTCTCTGACAGCCTGGTGGGAATTTTTAAAAATAACTAAGTCTTCACTCATCCCCTGTAAACTAACACCCATTTGGAACAATCCAGATATTTGTCAGAAAAAGAAAATGCTGAATTTTCCGTTATGGCGTGATAAGGGTATAAATAACTTAGAACATATTATCCAAGATGGAAATTTTATCACGTTCCAAGAACTTATATCAAAATATAGAATTGGCAACGGTAGATTTCTGGAATATCAACAAGTTAAGTCCGTCCTACAGGGAAGATTTAACCTTAATCAATTGAATCTAGAAATGCCTACTTGGGTAACAGAATTTCTTAACCTCTGTACCCCAAAATTGTTATCAAAATTATATAAATTATTAATAAAAACTGATGATTCAGTTTCCCTCCCAATTACAAAATGGGAGCGTGATCTTTCTGTCAACCTGGATCAAAATTTATGGACAGAAATATGTTTAAATATCTTCAAAATGACTAAAAGACCCCAAATACAACTTGTACAATATAAGATTCTCCATAGAACATACTACACTGGACAAAGGATGTTCCAAATGGGCCTTACACACTCAAACATATGCACCCACTGTACAAGCAATTCAGAGGATAATCATCTACACGCTCTGTGGTCTTGTGTACCAGTTCAGAGATTTTGGCAGAGGATTTGTGAAGATCTATCCACATGGTTTAGCTGTCATATCCCAACTTCCCCCAGACTATGCATCTTAGGTGATGTCAGTGAATTAATTATGGAGTTAAATATATCACACATAGTTCTTACTGCCTTGTGCATCGCTAAGAAGATGATCCTCATGAACTGGAAGACAAAAAATAAACTATGTATTACTCAGTACAGAAATTTATTAGTAGATCATGTTAGTTTAGAGAGAATGTCTGCTTCTTCTAAAAACAAATTGGAGGAATTTGACTCTCTTTGGTTCCCACTGCTCAGCTCCATTACTTAGTGGGGGTGGTGGGCTGCGGGCTCTGCTCCTGATGTGCTTTGTGGGGGGGTGGGGGGGGACTCCGGGGGCCTGGGTAGCTGGTAGCCTCCTGAGGCTGGGGTCCTGGGGCGACCTTCTGGTGATGTCTGTGTGCCTGTCCTGGTTGATGGTGGTGGGGGCTTGGATGGTGCTGCCTTCGGTCCTGGGGTGTGGGTGGGGTGCTTGGGGGGGTGGTGCCGGCCCTCGGTCGGTTGGCTGGTCTTCCCTGTATGGCTTGGGGGCTGGGGTCTGGGGCCCCGGCACTGGGGCCGCGCCGGCTCCCGGTGGGCCCCCCCTGGCGCGGGGGGGGCCTCTGCTGTCCCGGCCGCGCCGCCGGGTGGGGTGGGTTGGCCTGACGTCGGGATGTCCGGTCTACGCTTTTGGGGCCCTGGGGTGCCTGCATTGCGGGGGGGTGGGGTGGGGGATGGGGCCGCGGTGGGGTGGTTGGGGGGGACTGGGCACTGCATTTCCATGCCCAGGCCAGTATGTCCTGTCGCCTGTTTGTGTCTATTGTTGAGTGAATGGGCATCTAGGAGGAGCGGGCCGCCCTCTGCGGTGGGGGCGAGGGCGCCAACCTCGGGTGCTGCAGTGCTCCGGGATGCTGTCACCGCGGCCCCGGGCTCACCTCCCCCTGCCCTGTGCTGGGGTGTGGGAGGTCGGGGTGCCTATTGAGCCAGCGGCCAGCTGGCTCTCTTCTTCCAGGATTTTTCCTGGTCATATGCCCCCCCTCCCCTCCCCCTCCCCATACACAAACACACACACACACACACACAGAATACACATCACTCACAGATGTAGGATGGAGAGGCCACGTGGAGAGCTGCACCACCACTTGCCTCTCCGTTTTAATTGCACTTTAGTCATTATAACTCACAACACATACACACTTACACCCTGATACACATAGGACCTTTGGGGCAGGCATGTTACTCAGAGGTTGATGAGATGGGCCGCTGAGGTGGCCCCACTCGGATCCTCGTCACTGTCTGTCTCCAAATTTTATTTGCACTTTAGACATGGAGGGTTTTGGGGGGGCAGTGTGGGCAAGCGCTGACGACCAACAGTTGGCGCTTGTGGCATAACTGTCCCCTCAATTTTAACTGCACCCTATACACCTCATTCACTCACAAACATTAACACATAGACCTACAAGTTGGGGAGGAGGAGGGGTGGATGGGTCATCTTACACCCCGATTTCTTGCGTCTCGCCCGGAGTAGGGGTCGGGTGGTTCCTTGGGGACCGGGCTGGTGGCGTCCTGGGGTCGCTGTTGGCCCTGGGGTGGTTTCCACTTGCCCCGCCTTCAGAGGGTGGGTAGCTATGGATGAATGTGTGTCTTTGTGTATTTGTCACCGTCTCCGTGAGTATGGGTGGGTGAGTGAATGTGTATGTATGGCATATCTGTGTGTGGGTAAGTATGTATGGGCATGTATGAGTATCTGTGTATAAATGTGTACACGGGTGTCTGGGTGTGTTTGTATGTATGGCTGGACCTGGGTCTGGGCCTTGTGCCTTGCCTCCTGGCCACTCCTTGCTGGTTGCCTCCTCCCCCCTACCCCCCTGGGATGGGGGTGCCTCGGGGTTCCTGGGTGGGGCTGGGTGTTCTGGCGTGGGTACTGGCCTGCCCCCCTTGGGGGTGCGGTGCGGGGCTGCGTTGGCTTCTTCGGCGTGGGGGGGGGCTCTGTGGAGGGTCGGGCGGTCCTTGGGTGCCGTGGGCCCGGGAGCCCTGCCGCCGGCCAGTGCAGGGGGCTGGCCGCTGGGGGGGGGCTGGCTTCTCATCGCCTTGGGTTCCCTGGAGCCCTCGCTCCTCGACTGGGGGGGCTCCGTCTGAGACCACCCTCTCCCGTCTGCTGGGGTAGGTGTGCGGTTGTCTTTGGACTGAGTGGCCGGGGGTCTTCCTGGCTCTTGGTGGGCTGCTGGTGGCCTGGGGTTCCGGGGGCTTTCCGTACCTCCCTCTGGCTTCTGATGGGTGGAGCTGCAGCGTTTTGCCCTCATTGGTAAGTACGTTCCATGACACAGACACAAACATGACACAGACACAAACGCCCACTCAATCACAACTCAACAAAATTGTTGGTGTGCGTAACATGCTTTGTTAGTTTTGTTTTTCACACACAAATTTATTTTTGCAAGTATTGATAGTATTTTTTTATATGTTAAAATGATGAAGTATCTGATTAATAGACTTGTGCTCTTTCCCCTTTTTTTTTTTTTTTTTTTTTTTTTTGCTCCCTTTCTCTCTCCCTTTTTCTTCTCTTTATTTTCCTCTTCTTCAGCCTGTCAGCTCTGGCTGTTACACAGTATGTGGAAAAATAACTCAGATAAATAAAATAAAGGGTTAAAACAACAACAAGAAGAGCCTATTGAGAACCTATAGAGCTCATCTTGAAATAGCAAATATGTTTGGCACAACAACGCATTCAGATCACAGTTCTGCTTGCAAGATCTACCAGACATGACAGGCTTTTAAAAAAAAAAAAAAAAAAAAGAGACAGAATTAAGATGAAGAGATAAGATGAAGTGAAAGTAGCTTACAACGCCTTCTCTTTTTTTCCTCACTTTGAAGAAATATCAGTTAAAATGAACCAAATATGGATGTAGCTAAGGCCAAAGACACACACACGCATAGACAGACATACACTTATAGCAGCTTGGTGGCATTACAGTCTTTGAAACAATACATTCAAATCAATTCAGTTTTGTTTATATAGCACCAAATCATAACAAAATACAGTAGTTGCCTCAAGGTGCATTAGAAGGCATTGTAAGATAAAGACCCTGCAATAATTACAGAGGAAACCCAACAATCAAAATGACCCCCTATAAGTAAGCACTTGGCAACTGTGGGAAGGAAAAACTCCCTTTTAACAGAAGAAACCTCCGGCAGAACCGGGCTTAGGGAGAGGCAGATATCTGCCATGACCAGCTGGGGCTGAGGGGGGAGGGAGTGTCACGGTGTGTTTTTTATTTGTGAAGGAAGACACCTAAAACACTTTAATTTAAAAATTAAAACATGTAATATATTAAAGAATAAGAAGAATTACGTGTACACGGGCAGTCGGTTCAGGAAGAGACAGGCCATCCCAGCTGTCTCGCTGTGACTCCCCTCCCCACAGAGCAAAGACTCTAAGCTAAACATAACGTGTATCATGGGGATTTGCGAGTTCTATAAACAGCAATGGCAAAAAACAGATTTTTGCAGCATTAAACAAAGGATCATGTGAATTAAGATGAAGAGTTAAGAGGAAGTGAAAGTAGCTAACAACACCATCCCTTTTCCCATATTTCTAAGAAATATAATTTTTATAATTAACTGAATCTGGGTGTACCTAAGGACATACACGCATGCACGCGCGCGCGCACACACACACACACATAAAAACATCCTCCGTGAATCGCCACCTTATCGTGGCGGACCGATCCCCGGCTATCGAAACTGGTCCTGACTGTTGTTTGCGCTTATGCGCCGAATGACAGTTCAGAGTACCCACCCTTTTTGGAGTCGCTGGGTGGGGTGCTGGAGGGTGCTCCATCTGGGGACTCCATAGTCTTGCTGGGAGACTTCAACGCTCACGTGGGCAATGACAGTGAGACCTGGAGGGGCGTGATTGGGAGGAACGGCCTGCCCGATCTGAACCCGAATGGTGTTTTGTTATTGGACTTCTGTGCAAACCACAGTTTGTCCATGACGAACACCATGTTCGAACATAAGGATGTCCATAAGTGCACATGGCACCAGGACACCCTAGGTCGCAGGTCGATGATCGATTTTGTAATCGTATCATCAGATCTGCGGCCGTATGTTCTGTGAGGGTTTGCTGGGAATGCATGGCAGAAGCCCCAGTCCGGGAGATCTTCAACTCCCACCTCCGGCAGAACTTCGACAGCATTCCGAGGGAGGCTGAGGACATTGAGTCCGAATGGACCATGTTCCGCACCTCCATTGTTGAGGCTGCTGCTCAGAGCTGTGGCTGCAAGGTGGTTGGTGCCTGTCGTGGTGGTAACCCCCGAACCAGATGGTGGTCACCGGAGGTGAAGGGAGCCATCAAGCTGAAGAAAGAGTCCTATCGGGCTTGGTTAGCCTGTGGGACTCCGGAGGCAGCTGACAGGTATCGGCAGGCCAAGCGGAATGCAGCTCGGGCAGTGGCCGAAGCAAAAACTCGGGTGTGGGAGGAGTTCGGTGAGGCTATGGAAAAAGACTTTCGGACGGCATCGAAGCGATTCTGGCAAACCGTCAGGCGACTCAGGAGGGGAAAGCAGTGCTCCACTCACACGGTTTATAGTGCGGGTGGGGTGCTGCTGACTTCAACTGAGGCTATAGTTGGACGGTGGAAGGAATACTTCGAAGACCTCCTGAATCCCACTGACACGCCTTCTGTAGTGGAAGCAGAGTCTGGGGACGAGGGAGATGACTTGACCATCACTGGGGGTGAGGTCACTGAGTTAGTTAAACAACTCCTTGGTGGCAGGGCCCCTGGGGTGGACGAAATTCGCCCTGAGTTCCTGAAGGCTCTGGATGTTGTAGGGCTGTCTTGGTTGACACGCCTCTGCAACATCGCGTGGAGATCTGGGGCAGTGCCAATGGATTGGCAGACCGGGGTGGTGGTCCCCATCTTTAAGAAGGGAGACCGGAGGGTGTGCTCCAACTTTCGGGGGATCACACTCCTCAGCTTTCCCGGTAAGGTCTATGCCAGGGTGCTGGAAAGGAGGGTCCGTCCGTTAGTCTAACCTCGGATCCAGGAGGAAAAATGCGGTTTTCGACCTGGTCGCGGAACGCTGGACCAGCTCTTTATCCTCTCAAGGATATTTGAGTGTGCGTGGGAGTTTGCCCAACCAGTCTACATGTGCTTTGTGGACTTGGAGAAGGCATTCGACCGCGTCCCTCGGGGTGTCCTTTGGGAGGTCCTGCGGGAGTATGGGGTGTCTGGCCCGTTGTTGCGGGCCATTCAGTCTTTGTACAACCGCAGTGAGAGCTTGGTCCGTATAGCCGGTAATAAGTCGGATTCGTTTCCTGTGGGTGTTGGACTCCGTCAGGGCTGCCCTTTGTCACCGATTCTGTTCATAATTTTTATGGACAGAATTTCTAGGCGTAGCCAGGTGGCGGAAGGCTTCTTCCTCAGTGGCCTCAGAGTCTCATCTCTGCTTTTTGCAGATGATGCGGTTCTGTTGGCTTCATCAGGGGGTGGCCTCCAGCTCGCAGTGGAACAGTTCGCAGCCGAGTGTGAAGCGGCCGGTATGAGAATCAGCACCTCTAAGTCTGAGGCCATGGTCCTCAGCCGGAAAAGGGTGGAGTGCTCTCTTCGGCTCAGGAACGAGTTCTTACCCCATGTGGAGGAGTTCAAGTATCTCGGGGTCTTGTTCACGAGTGATGGAAGAAGGGAGCGGGAGATCGACAGATGGATCGGGGCTGCCTCTGCAGTGATGCGGACGCTGCACCGGTCTGTTGTGGTGAAGAGAGAGCTTAGTGTAAAAGCGAAGCTCTCGATTTACTGGTCGATCTACGTTCCTACCCTCACCTATGGCCACAAGCTTTGGGTAGTGACCGAAAGAATAAGATCGCGAATACAAGCGGCAGAAATGAGTTTCCTTCGAAGGGTGGCTGGCCTCTCCCTTAGAGATAAGGCGAGGAGTGCGGCCATCCAGGAGGGGCTCAGAGTAGAGCCGCTGCTCCTCCACATCGAAAGGAGCCAGTTGAGGTGGCTCGGGCATCTGATTAGGATGCCTCCTGGCCGCCTCTTAGGTGAGGTGTTCCGGGCATGTCCCACCGGGAAGAGGCCCCGTGGTAGACCCAGGACACGCTGGAGGGATTATATCTCTCGGCTGGCCTGGGAACGCCTTGGGGTCCCTCCGGATGAGCTGGAGGAGGTGGCTGGGGAGAGGGAAGCCTGGGCTTCTTTGCTTAGGCTCCTGTCCCCGCCACCCGGCCCCGGATAAGCGGAAGAGAATGGATGGATGGATGGATGGATATCGGAAAGGAATAAAAAATGCACTGCGATCCAACCCACATTAGCTGCATTACAGTTCTGTCATCATCTTCTTCTTGTGGGTTTGCGGTTGACCAAACCAGTTTAGAGCTGCATTACCGCCACCTACTGGAATGGAGTGGGGGATCAGGAGTTTAAAAAAAAAAAACCCTTCAGATTCTAAAAAGTTCTCCGTCACTGCAATGGATTCCCTTTAACATCGTGGATCGTCGCTGACATGTTTTTCCATGGCTCCACCGCTCTCTATCGTGTTTGTGTCTTGTGCTCGCTGTGCTGAGAATTTCAGCTGTTATTTTTTTCTCTATTTCAGCTCTCAGTTTAATCGCAGTTTGCTAGCTAGCGCCGCCATTAGCACTAGCGATCGTTTGGCACCAGAAGGACCCCTTCCACGTCAAAATATTTTTTATACTTCAATCCCTGATTAGTGACTAAATCTTGACCTGCAGTAGAAACATATTTAGGAGCTTGTGAATACAAAATATTAAAAGATTACGCTCACACAGCCCCAGTTTTTCAACACTGATGATGCAACAGCAGCAGTCAGCTCCACAAGCACAAAGAAGCAGAGCCGGTGATGGTGAGCTCAGATGGAGCAGAAGGAAATATTTTTCTACCATCCAAAAGAAGCTTTTCCCACCTGATCATTAAGTGAAGAAAATAGAACTTTGTAGCTGCTCCATCCACCCTGTTTGTTTCACACAGGGAAAAACTGCAGTATGGAAGTTAAAATATGCAGATGAACTGTTAATACAAAAAAAACGTATTTCTTATCCAGTTACTTGGGTAATCGATGGAATAATCGATAGAATACTCAATTACTAAAATAAATCGATAGTTGTAGCCCCAATAAAATTTGCAACATGCCATAAGCCAATGCATCACCTTGTCATGACTAGAGTGTGTGTGGCAGGCAGGAGAGGACCCCAAGATGCAGACTCGGACAGAGGTTATAACAAAAACGGTGATTTATTGACAACAGAAAAACCAAACTCAATTATACTGGGGCTGGACAGGTGCCAGGACTAATCACAAAAACCAGGGCCCAGGGACACACACAGCAAGGGAACACTTGACGCAGCAACATCAACAATGCGACAACAGGCAGAGAAAACACAGGACTTAAATACACAGAGGGGCTGATGAGGGAAGAGGAAACAGGTGGGAACACAGGTGACGCTGATTACCTTAACTGGGGGAAGCAAAACTGAAGATAACAGACATGGACCAGACAACTATCAAAGTAAAACAGGAAGACAGAAGAGGGAGACAAAGACGCAGACTTGACACCAGGAAAACATATAGAACAAGATAACAAAACAGACACAAGACCATAGATACAGGGGAGACAGAGACAAAGGGAACAAGACATCAAAACAAACTGGGGACTGAAACTCAGGAAAATAAAAACCTAACACAAAATGCTGGGCAAACAGCCCAGGACATGACACACCTTCTCACAGGAGCAAGAGGATTCAGGTGATAGAGCAATTGTTGTAAGTAAGTAAAGTTTATTTATATTGCGCTTTTCACAGACAAAAAGTCACAAAGCGTTGTACAATAATTTAAACACAATATCAGAAAAAACAAACAAACATATAAAACACCACGTTAAAAACATATTAACATTACCATATTAAAAGAATAAAAATAAAGTCATCAGAAAGCCTGGTTAAACAGAAAAGTTTTCAAACACCTGGTGGTAAACAGTTCCAGAGCTTTGGCGCCACTGCCTGAAAAGCTCTCCCCAACCTGGTTCTTAGTATGTGGGACAGCTAAAAGATTTTATGAGACTGTTGACTTGTATTCAGGCATTTAAAAACAATTTAAAATGAAAAAAAGGATCAGATTTGTATCGGTATCGGCAGATATCAAAATGTAAAATATCGGTATCAGTATCGGACATAAAAAAGTGGTATCATGCCATCCCTACTAGAAAGCATTGCACATTGCATGAGTATGTCACACCTCATTTATTCAAACTGCAGGATTGCCTTAAAGACATAAAGGCCTGGATGACCTCTAATTTCCTGCTTTTAAATTCAGATAAAACTGAAGTTCTTTTACTTACAAATCTTAGAAACACAGTGTCTAACCAGATACATACTCTGGATGTCATTACCTTGGCCTCCAGTAAGACTGTGAGAAATCTTGAGTTTTTGACCAGGATATGTCCCTAAATGCACATATTAAATAAATGTGTAGAACTGCTTTTTTGCATTTGTGCAATATTTCTAAAGTTAGAAATATCCTGCCTTAGCGTAATGCTGAAAAGCTAATTCATGCATTTATTACTTCTCGGCTGGACTATTGTGATTCATTACTATCGGGTTGTCCCAAAAGCTCCCTGAGAAGCCTTCAGATGATACAAAATGCTAAACTAGAGACAGGGAGTAGAAAGAGAGAGCACGTTGGCTTCCATATTGACTTCTCTTTTTAGGCTCCCTGTTAAAGCCAAAATAGAATTTAAAATCCTTCTTCTTACATACAAGGTCTTGAATAATCAGACCCCATCCAATCTTAAAGACCTTATAGTACTGCATCACCCCAATAGAGCACTTTGCTCTAAGACTGATGGCTTACTTGTGGCTCCTAGGGTATTTAAGAATAGAAAGGGGGGACAGAGTATGTGTCCTTAGGTACATCCAGATTCAGTTAATTCTAAAAATGGTATTTCTTTGAAATAGGGGGAAAGGGGAAGGTGTTTTTTCCTATTTTCCCTTTCTCTTAACTCATCAACTTAATTCACATGATCCTTACTGCTGCAAAAATCTTTTTTTTTTTTTTTGCTGTTGCTGTTTATAGAACTAGCAAATTCCCATGATACGCCTGGGGAGAGAGTCAATAAATGTCTCTTGACTCTTTGTTTCTGTATGTTAGAGCATCATGGATGGCATATTCTAACTTATTCTATTCATTGATGATCAGGTTAGGATCTTTTCTTGTATATATGTAGCTATTCCTCTTTACTAGCCAGTCACAGCAGCTATGCCATTAGTCAACAAGGTGCAAGCATTTCATTTCTTTAGAAATGATCTCCATGTAAATAATTTCTAGCAGTCAGTTGCCCAATGCTTGTCTGCAGCTGAAATAAAAAATGTTGATCTCCCATTCATTGGAAACTCTAGCGTAGATGAGGAATATATTTGACATTCAATAGTAATATTTCTAGGATTTTATTTCCATGAGGGTCTTGTAAAATATGAAGATCTACTCCTCTAAATTCTTTAGTTTTTTTCTTTCATGCTTTAAAAAGTTATGGACAGTCCAAAGTAAATTGGGAACAGGGCCAAGATCCCTCACAACCCCACCTACATTGTATCATGGATAGGTCCTGGGGGGTTCCTCTATAAAGACAGCTTGGCCACAGCATTTCTCTTGTCTGAAAGTGACTTCATGAGATTGATAGCTGTACGTTAAGCAGCAGAGTTCATTCCAGGTGAGTCTAAGTAGCTTGTTTGAATAGAATACAAATAGTTAGTGAACAGCTATGACACATTCTACACTGGAAAATTTTGTGACTATTGCAATTAGAAAATGTTTATTTTTGCAGTACTTGTACATCTACAACCATAATTGCAACTGGGTGAAACTGGGTCAGCCTACTGCTACATTTTTGTTGCAAGTCAGGAATGTGTTCTGCATCTGAAACCAGCAAAGTTGTGGGGAGATTTTTTTTCTATATTAAATCTATCATTTATTTCCCAAAACTCAAAACTATCAAAGCTACTTACTGCATGAGTACCTAGACATCATTCAATTAAATGCAACCAAACAGCACATCAGCTGTTCTCACTATTTGTTTCTAACTGGGGATTTATGCTTCAGCTGGAAATTTACACCGTAACCTACATCGTAGCCACAAACCCCTCTGAACATGCCGTAATTTAGAGCATAACCTGACATGTGCCTTACTAGAAGTGTAATGACACGTCGGGTTGATGCAGACTCAATGAGTATAGCACACGCTAACCTTTGGGTGAATTTGCTTACATGTTTAGTTTTGGAAAGACTGCTGCATTCTGCTGAAACACAGCTGAGTGCTCCAGATCACCACACTGTCCAAACTCTACTTTTATAGAGGTAGACACACTTACAGTACTGATAATCAGTTTCTCAAGTGCGACTGATTAGCAGCAACTAGCTGGTACCCTCTTAATTCCTGTGGAAGCAAGGTATATTTAGTTTTTCAGAGGATTGCATAGAGCCCTGTGAATTATTTTTTTCATATAACTGTATATGGTATTCTAAGTTGGAAAACTCATTTCAGTACAAAATGGAAATGAAACATTTACACATTTAATGTTGTAGTCCCACTGCTGAAAATTAATAGATTTTTACTCATGCATCAAACTTCGACTTCAGCATGCTGTTACCCATGAATAGTACATGTGAGACTGAGGCTGAATAACTTAAAGAAATCAAGTGAATAAATTTCTGTATTTTTCTTACTGTTAGTCACCAAGAACATCAAAATAAACTACCAGGAAGACTGAAGATTACCTTTGTACATGTCTACTCACACAGAAAAAAAAAATATATATAGCTATAGCTACCTTAATAAAGCATATTAAAAGAGTCTATTTGATTGCAGATTTTTGTCCCCCAAGCCTTGCATTAAAACCAGGATGGTAAATCTTGATTTCTAGTGTGCTTAGGGAGGGAATCATTTTATTGTAAACAGGGCATATGTGTGATATGATAGTATGAATGTGGTTTTTTTTTTTGTTTTGTTTTGTTTTGTTTTTTGACAGATTCATTATGGCGGACAAAGTAGGAGCAGCAGCTGGAATTGCTTCTGTCGCAGTGGGGTTGAGCCCTGCAATTTCTGAAACTTTAACACATCGCCAATGCACTATTGAGATTATCAATCAAAGTAATATCTACAGCCTTTGAGATCCCAGGTATGTAGAACATTTATTTTTGGTTTCCAAGTGTTCTCTAAATATCTTATATTCATATTGATTTTTCTGCTCTCTCTAAAACTAGCATGTATATTGAGCATGGCATGTGTACCATACCACCATCACCTTTCATTGGCTCTCTCGAAACTGACAGCATCCAGTTCATCAAGACTCCTAATGCAGCGTATGGATCTGTGGCAGTCTTCACCTACAAACTCAAGCACTCTTGTTCTCCTTTGGAGAATTCTCCAAAGGAGAAACTAGCTCGCATGTTCTCTGTGCCCTTTAGTTTTGCTGAATATTCAAACTATTATGCAGTGGGAATCTTTCCAGAAAGCCAAAACTGTGATCGTGCTCTTTACTTAAAGATGTATTATGAGACAGAGGACCAATTTAAAAGAAAGAAAGCAAATGAGTTAATAGAACCATTTATCATTCACGAAGGCTCTGATGTTATTATCAGGGCAGCAATGTCAGACGCATATCAGCCCATCATTAAGCTGCATGTGGCTGACAAGTGAGTAAACAGGCATAGTTTACTATACTGATATGGAAAAATATAGAGCTGGTCTAAATGCAGTCATGAGCTGTATCCTGACTGATATCTTTTTTCATACATTTACTGTCACTTATATTAAATAGGAAAACAATTAAGATAGTGTTAGAATGCCGAAAAAAGGTCTGGGCGATGCCACAGCGTATGAAGGGACGCAGTATGAGTGCTGTATGTACACAGAACACGACGACAGTGGAGTTTTCAGGTTTCTGGTGTTGTGTCAAAAAGGGATTTCCTGTTTGTTTTTAAAATGTTTTAGCTTTGCTTATATCAGCAAATAGACTGTGGGGCACAGGATTTATGAAGGGCTTATTATATATAAAATGAAGAAATGACTTGTTTTTACCCTCATTAATAAAGAATATATTATAGCGTCTGTTAAGATGTTAAAGAAGCTGGCGAGAGATTGCCAGCAAAATTTGCCCTTTTATTAACAATTAAATGGTTGCTGTGGGCCACAACCATGCCAAAAACATTTATATCTTAAAGATGGTAACTGCCCACTTGCCTTTGACCCCTCCTAATTTACATAAAGTCTAAACCCTTGAAACTTGAACCCCAACCAATCACCTGTTGAGGCTCTGCCAACTCTCGTCCCACGTGGGCAAAACATAAGTCACCAGGGTACCTCAGTGGTTTACAACAGCTCTGGCAGGTGTCATGATCAATAGGTGTCATCTTTCAATTAAAACCTCTGCTATGAGAACACCTCTTTGACAATCCCCACTTAGCTAGAATTTATCCCCTGCTAATCTATGTTACAAAAACACAGGTGGGTCTGCAGAAGTCCACTTTTGGAGCCTACCTGTCATAAGGCTTCCTAAAATACAACATGAGGTTACAGAGTCATGTGAACCAAAGATGTTCCTGCATCCCAACAAGGCCTCAAGCATACATGAATAATAGATATAACAGGCTTTACCTTTACCGCAGTAACCTTAAAGCATACAGTGTTCATTAAAACAGTGTGTGAGTGACTAATATAATTTAATATATGATATAAAAATAGTGACAAATACCAATATAAAAGTGACACTTCATTTTATTTTGCTAGTCTTTTGTCTTCTGTGAATTGTTTAGGTTTGCTTACCCTCTCATTTGTTTGATTCTGTTCACCTGTATGTTCCCCAGTTTCACTGTTTTCCCAATTAGTCCCCTGTGTATTTAAGGCCTTAATAGTTTACATGTGTGTTTATCGTGGTGTCTGATGTCCTCTGTTCTGTTTTGCCTGTAATCTACCGTTTGTTGGCTTTATGGACATGTCTGTTGGGCTCTCAAGCATAAAATCAAAGTCAGTTTTGTTTAAATCCATTCAACTCTCTCATTTCCACCCCCACATCACACTGACAATGTGTGAGGAGTAAAAAGGAAAAATTACTGATTGTAAATAACATTTTGCAGTTTGACACTCACTATGATCCAAAATAAGAGCAATGCAAATAAATTTGAATAACACCACTACATTATGCGTATTTATCACTGCATTATTTCACTATTAAATACCAAAATTCAGTAAACTTTTATTCTTTTATGTATTCATTGTAGATCATTCACATGTGTGACAAAATTTTTCCTGTTTATAAGTTATACATAATCACAGAGCCCCATTACTTTTCACTGACTTCTAATGACTTCCCTACTTGTCTCTTTCTGTTATCTATGTTTATCATGATTTGTTGTTTTTCATATATGTTCATGCTTTTCTGGTTTTCTTAGTGCTTTTCTGGTTGGCATTTTTGTTTTGTATTTGAGACATTTACATATGCTGTGTAAAATGTAAATGAAAACAGAATGCAATAATTTGCAAATCTCAAACACATTTTTAAAAACTCTTTTTCACTCTAGAATATAGAAAGCATTTAAATATTTAAACTAGGGATGGCACAATACCACTTTTTAATGTCCGATACCGATATTTTACATTTGGATATTGGCCGAAACCGATATAAATCCGATATTTAAAATTGATCCAGGCATTTTAAAAAAAAAAAAAAAAAAAAAGAAGTCAACAGTCTCTCACACAACAAAATCAAAGTCTTTTAGTTGTCCCACATACAAGACTAAGGACCAGGGCGGGCAGAGCTTTTTAGGCAGTGGCACCAAAGCTCTGGAACTGTTTACCACTCCAGCTCCATTTAGCTGACTCTGTGGCATCATTAAAAAAAAAAGTTGAAAGCTTTTCTGTTTAACCAGGCTTTCTGGTTTTTGACTTTATTTTTATTCTTTTTCATTTAATATTGTAATGTTATGTTTTTAACATAGTGTTTTCTGGGGGTGGGGGGGGTGATATTGTGTTTTAATTATTTTACAGCACTTTCCTGTCTGTGAAAAACGCTATATAAATAAACTTTACTTACTTACAACAATAACTATCACCTGAATCCTGTTGCTTCTGTGTGAGAAGGTGATGCTTATGGCATGTTGCAAATTTCATTAGGGCTGCAACTATCGATTATTTTAGCAATTGTGTATTCTATTTATATTGATTACCCAAGTAACTGGATAAGAAATACTTTTTTCATATTAACAGTTCATCTGCATATTTTAACTTCCATACTGCAGTTTTTCCCTGTGTGAAACAAACAGGGTGGATGGAGCAGCTACAAAGTTCTCTTTTCTTCACTTACTGATCAGGTGGTTGATGAAGGATCTCCAGCTGTTTCCCAGTAAAGGTTTAATGGAGGTTACAGGGACGAAAAGGCTTCTTTTGGACACTAGAAAAACATTTCCTTCTGCTCCATCTGAGCGCGCCGGCTCTGCCTCTTTCCGCTTGTGCAGACAGACTGCACGTAAATCAGCTGACTGCTGCTGTTGCTCATCAGTGTTCACGTGAAAAACTAGGGGCTGCGTGAGCGCAGTCTTGTAATGCTTTATATTAACAAGCATTCTCCTAAATACGTTTCTACTGCAGGTCTATATTTAGTCACAAATCAGGGATTAAAGTATCAAAAATATTTTGACGGGGAAGGGGTTCTTCCGGTACCGGACGGTCAATAGTGCTAATAGCTGCGCTCGCTAGCAGTATGTCCGTGAGCTGAAGTAGAGAAAAAAATAACAGCTGATTCTCAGCACAGCAAGCACAACACACGAACAAGGCAGAGAGCGGTGGAGGCCGAAAAACATGTCAGCGATGATCGCTCAGTGTCCTTGGGAATCCGTTGCAGCGACGGAGGATCTGAGGGGGTTGTTTTCTAACTTCTGATCCCCCACTCCATTCCAGTAGGTGGCGGTAATGCAGCTCTAAGCTGGTTTGGTCAACCGCAAACCCACAAGAAGAAGAAGAAGAAGACGACTGATCCCTGTAATGCAGCTAATGTGAGCGAAACGTTATTTAATGTATCGGATTACATTTTTTTTTATTTCTTTCCGATATCCGATCCAGTAATTTAGGCCAGTTTCGGACCGATACCGATACTGAATATCGGATCGGCGCATCCCTAATTTAAACTGAGACATTTTACTGTTTCATGAAAAAAATATTTGCTCATTTTGAATTTGATGGCAGCAACATGTCAAAGCTGGGAAAGGGGAAATGAAAGGCTGGAAAAGTAAATGGTGCTATAGAGAAAAAGCTGGAGGAGCATTTTTCAACTAATTAGATTAACTGGCAACAGGTCTGTAACATGACATGATGATAAACAGTCACACCACAGCAGATCACAACTGATTAAAGTCTCTGAATATGTTAATGGTGACCAAAGACATTTTTGTTTTTAAAAAAAAAAGAAAAAAACCTTTTGTGTGCGCTTGTTTCTATGTAAGTATCCACTGTTTTCTGTTCAGCTTTCAGGAGTGGCTCTTCTGGCTCTGTTTTCTGAATTATTTGTTGGGCTTTGATGTTAAGTTATGGAGAAACTTTCTTCTCACATATCCAGAAGAATAACTTGGAATTACTATCATCATTCCAGCTGTTTTGTGAATTGTAATTGCTTATCTGTCCCCAGTTTTCATTAATGCCTCCATTTGGTTCATTATTATTCCAGTACCTGAAACACAAATAAAATGATAAGACTTTAAAAACAATTCATCCATCTTTTGTTTTCAGTAACACTCTAATCAAAATAATTTAGTTAATGTACACAATGACACAAGAAGACTTTATGGACAGGAGATGGATTTAATTTTTATTCAAACCTTGTGGTCACTGGAGTCCCATCCACCCATTTCCATGACCCCTCTGTCTCTGAGTCAGTCATGCCAATCCACAAGGATTTCTTGAACTGGTTAGCAAAATTCTTTTTTAAAAGTAAGAAACCAACAGTAAACATACAGAATTCACAGCGATCTCATTTAATATTTTACTCTTTGTGCTACACACATCTGTACTATATTTACACACACACACACACACACACACACACACACACACACACACACACACACACACACACACACACACACACACACCTGTTCTTCTTGGCTGTTGATAATCATCAGGTCTGCACCTCTTTGAAGGCAGTCTTGTCTGCTGTTTTGCCAGGATGTCTTATTTGAAGAAACATAATACAAACTACCATTGAAGACCACCCAATTTGCACAATCTGTGTAAGAAAAACAGAATAATATTTTGGGCTTCAGTGTAACCACAATCATGAGCTGTTCAAAACTGTTGCTTTGGAGAAGTCAGTGGCACTGAGAAAAAAAACAAAAAAAAAAAACACCCACAGTGGACCCACAGTTTCAAAATGTATCCATTTTTACATAAAATCCCAAAGTAAGTTCATTTATCAGATCGTAAGTAAGTAAGTAAGATAGAGACTATAATTTTTCCATTTCCATCTTTTTTTTAATAGTTTTTCTTCCCTTAAATTATATTCACTTAAATGTTTGTGTTTGGTATTTGGTATTTTAAAAGCCTAAAGCTGCATATGAGAAAAATTGTATGCATTTTTTTGTGGCTTCAGAGGGAGTGTGTGTAAAATCTAATAAACTGTCTACTGATTTGGCTTGAGTCTGCAGCCGTGGCTGAAACACTTGAAAATAAAGAAATACTGTAGGTCAAGTTTGAGGAAAAGCTCAATTCTCACTTTGAAGGCTTGATGGTGCTTTTGTAATTTCTTGCATAACACACCCTGAACTTAAACCACAGTTTTAACATTTCTGTACTCAGCTGTGCTTCTTTTAAACCTAAATATAGAGGTGAAAAGGGGTGGAGTTAACAACCTCTCAGCTTCGGTTTGAAAAGTTAGTTAAACATCAAATGTTTTTCATGTCTATGTGGCTTAAATCACCACAATAAACTGTGTTTAAATGAACTCATATGAAATATTTATATTTTCATTCACATTTAAGTGCAATTTACATTTAATTCTAAGGCATACTGAAGTTCTCTTTTTCAATAGTATGGAACTGTTCAAAGTTTATCAGGGTAAGAAGCCTTCCCCAGGATCCTTAATACTCTGTTTCAACCACTGCACTACATGAGAAAAAACTCCTTATCTCATAATTATGATTAAAAAGATAATTTTATCAAGTGTTAAAGTGTTAACATCAAATGTAGAGGAAAAATTGCTCTAAGAGGCAAAACAGTCATCAAAAATTAAGAAATTATTACCTTGAATAAGTGCCCACAGCTCATCTTTCTTTTTGGTCATGACTTCCAAAGAGTTTCGGAGCTGGTCTCTCTCTTTAACTGTACTGTTGTATCTGGCCAGTAACTGGTCTCGTTCGGTTGTCAGGTTGTTGTAACTGGCCTGTAATTGGTCTCGTTCGGTTGTCAGGTTGTTGTAACTGGCCTGTAACTGGTCTCGTTCGGTTGTCAGGTTGTTGTAACTGGCCTGTAATTGGTCTCGTTCGGTTGTCAGGTTGTTGTAACTGGCCTGTAACTGGTTTCTCTCTCTGGTCACGTTGTACAGCTTCTGTAGTGTCACCGTCTCCATTTCCCACTGAGATTTGCCTTGGGTGACTGTGTTGGTGACATCAACATCAAATAAACATCACCTGTTGAGGATTTTAACACACTAATTGTGTAGCTGTTGTACTCACAGCCCAGACAGCCCAGACTTATTAGTCCAATCAGGAGGAAAAAACTCAGCAGACCCAGAAGAATTGCAGCAGCTCTGCAGGAACTCTTCTTTACAGCTTCAGCACCTGAAGGCAAAAGTTAATATTTATGACATGTCTAAACATGAAACATATTTATACCCTCATATATTTTACTAAAATATGAAGTGCTCTTTTTCTCTACAAAGTAGTGTATGAGAACTTCTGCTCTTGAAATCTGACAAGAAAAACTCGAACTTGGTGTCTGTGTAACTGTGGCTGCGACAAATACTGTCACAGAGTCACAAAGTGTTTGTATTTTACTCTTCTAAACTCTGTCGTGTGAGCGATGTGGTGTGCAGGGTGGACCCAAATGCAGAACTCTGGGAACAAAACTGAACTTAAAAGGTGACTTTATTGTAGATAATGTGAAAAAAAACTCAGAGGAATGCACTGTAATGAAACTCAAACTGAATGGAAGCCAGGACAAAACCACACCTCCATGAGGGAGGACGCAACAGAGAACAGAGGGAAATGCAGACAATAAATACACCAGGAATGATG
The DNA here is from genome assembly GCF_007364275.1 of Archocentrus centrarchus. NCBI lineage: Eukaryota > Metazoa > Chordata > Actinopteri > Cichliformes > Cichlidae > Archocentrus > Archocentrus centrarchus. The sequence goes on along the minus strand of NC_044346.1, from coordinate 26,760,724 downwards.
AGGGAAAACAGGAAACAGCTGGGGAGAACAAAATCATACTAATGAAACGCAGGAAGCAAAACTCCACACAACACACAGGGAACACAGGACTGTCAAAATAAAATAGGAAACACCTAACAAGGTACATACAGACTTAACAGAGGGGGTTAGCACAGAGGAAAACTAAACAGGGACCAAGGCACAGGGAAACAGACAGAGAAACACAGACTCAGGGGAGACAGGAACAAAGGGAACCAGAAAACCACAACTGATAAAGCAGAAACTAAGATGAATAAGGAAGACCAAAACAAAAGTAGAAGATAACAAAACCCACTGAAAACAGAACTAAACACAAAATGCTGAGCACACGGCCCAGAACCATGACAAACTCCTCACGGTCTGATAAACACAGATCACAGTATAAACTAAAACTAGGGCTACAACTAAAGATTATTTTGGTAGCTGAATTATCTGTCATTTTTTTTTATCGATTAGTCAACGATTATTTCAATCTTACCTCACCTGTTCAAGCCTGGCCCCCTGTTATCACTTTTTTTCATATCACAATTAAAGTAATGACCCATAAAAATACGAGATTGAAACTCATCCAGCGTATTTTAACATTAATGTCTGTAAATAATATCATAAGCTTGTATTTGAATGCATTCTGTTATTTATTGTTCTTTTATTTACATCGTTAAACCGGAAGTAGTGGTCCGTCAGGCACACAACAGCACAGAGTGCAGAGAGACATGAATGAAAGATATGGAGCTAAATTGGGGCCATAAAGTTTGTTCGAAAAAAAATTTTTGAAACTGAAAAATTATTTTGAACTCGAAAAAAAAAATTTAAACAGTAAAAAAAAGTTTTGCAACTGGAAAAAAAAAGATGTGAAACTGGAAAAAAAAAAATTCAAAACTACTTTTCAGATTCAAGGGGATTTTTTTTTTGCACTGTCAGATTTTTTTTTCACAGTTTCATTTTTTTTTTCCCCGAGTTCAAATTTTTGGCCCTGTTTTGGCGTGAGGGGCGGAGCCTCAGATGACGGGGGTGTGGAATCATGACTGACAGCTCAACACAGTGGCTGAACAACATAGTCCCAGTTGTTGCATTCAGGGACTGTGGGAACTGGAACTGTCTTTAACGCATCATTGATATTCTATATGTATGTGATTGGTTTTATGAGCAGGGGTGAAAGTAGTTTTAAATTCTTGCCGGTACTATGACAAACACACACACACACACACACACACACACACACACACACACACACACACACACAGATATATATATATATATATATATATATATATATATATATATATATATATATATATATATTAGGGGTGGGACTCGATTAAAAAAATTAATCGAATTAATTACAAGCTTTGTAATTAATTAATCGAAATTAATCGCATTTTAATCGCATTTCAATATTTAACTGCTTTCTTTCTTCCGGCGCCGCGCGAGCAGGCAGCCAGTTTCAGCAGCTCCGCACTAATTCCGTGTTTTTTCTCATTTTGTTTAGTATTAGATGTGTTATTGTGTTTCTGTATCTTATGCTCTTTTTCCTCATGATGGAGCAGACTTTTTTCTGGAAAACTTTGTTTTTATTTACCCTTTTTATGGTGTTTATGTTTGGAGACTGCGAGAGTGGCCACGCTCCTATTGTTTACTCTCGGGACCAGCTGATCTCCGTCGGGAGCTCCGCTGTGCCTACTCCTGCTGAACGACTCGATATTCCCCGCGAACTGAGAAGGAAGAGACGCGGGAGACGTGCGGGCATAGGTCGTCGTTGCCAGGGGAGAAGGTACAGGCCCGTCATCCCGTCCATCATCATGGGAAACGTGAGATCTCTTCCCAACAAAGTGGACGAGCTGGCGGCGCTAACGCGACATCAAAGGAGCTACCGGGAGAGCAGCCTCATGTGCCTGACGGAGACGTGGCTAACCGAGCTAACCCCGGACTCACACATAAACATGGACGGCTTTCATTTGATCCGTGCCGACAGAACCAAGGAGAGTGGTAAGAAGAGGGGCGGGGGTCTGGCTGTGTTTGTAAACGATAGATGGTGCAACTCCAGACATCTAACCATCAAAGAGACGCTCTGCAGTAAGGACATTGAACTGCTCGCTGTTAGCATGAGGCCGTACTATCTTCCTCGGGAGTTTTCACATGTTATTGTGATAACTGTGTATGTGCCGCCCTCTGCTAACGCTGCTGCAGCCTGCGATGTCCTCCATGCTACTACCAGCAGACTCCAAACACAGCACCCACAGGCCCTCTTTCTGATCTCAGGGGACTTTAACCACGTCTCCCTGTCCTCCACTCTCCCCACCTTCACCCAGTATGTCACCTGCCACACCAGGAATACCAACACACTGGATCTACTGTATGCCAACATCAAGGAGGCATACAGCTCATCACCTCTGCCTCCCCTGGGGGGCTCAGATCACAACCTGGTTCATCTCCAGCCTGTGTACAAACCCTTGGTACACAGAGAACCAGTTGTGACACACACAGTGAAGAAATGGTCTGAGGAGACTGAAGAAGCTCTGAGAGACTGCTTTAGCTCCACTGTGTGGGAAGAGCTTTGTGCCCCTCATGGGGAGGACATCGACAGCATCACGGACTGCATCACTGATTACATCAATTTCTGCGTGGAAAACACTGTGCCCACCAGGAGGGTACGGTGTTTTTCAAACAACAAACCCTGGATCAACTCTGAAATAAAGGCTCTCCTGAAGGAGAAGAAGAGAGCCTTTAGATTAGGAAATAAGGAGGAGCTGAGAGCCGTGCAGAAGGATCTGAGAAGGAAAATCAGGGATGGAAAAAACATCTACAGGAAGAAGATGGAGGACCAGCTACAGCAGAGCAACATCAGTGGGGTTTGGAGGAGTTTGAACTCAATTTCAGGCCACAAACCAAGCCCTAGGGTTGTGGGAGACTTAGAGTGGGTTAACAACCTGAACCAGTTCTTTAACAGGTTTGACCAGCCACCCACCCCTCCCCCAGCCCAGTCCCCCCTGCTGTCAGCCCCACCATCTTTAATGACTGCCAACCTTTCTTCTTCTTGGGACCTCACACCTCTCAGCTCTCAGCCATCACCCACCCCCTTCACTTCTGAGGACTCCATCTCACAACCCCCATCCCCCACCTCCATCTTGTCCCTCTCAACTCATCATGTGAGGAAGGAGCTACGTAAGATCAAGGTGCGAAAGGCTGCTGGTCCAGACGGCATCAGCTCCAGGCTCCTGAGGTGCTGCGCAGATCAGCTGTGTGGCATCATGGGATACATGTTCAACCTGAGCTTGAAGCTGGGGAAAGTACCACAACTGTGGAAGACCTCCTGTGTGGTACCGGTACCAAAGACCAAACATCCAAAGGATCTTAGCAGCTACAGGCCGGTAGCCCTGACATCGCATCTAATGAAGACCCTCGAGAGGCTGGTCCTCAACCATCTACGCCTCATGGTGTCGTCTTCGTTGGACCCGCTGCAGTTCGCCTACCGGCCTGGCATCGGGGTGGATGACGCCATCATCTACCTCCTGCACCGAGCTCTGACCCACCTGGAGAAGCCTGGAAGCACTGTGAGGATCATGTTCTTTGATTTCTCCAGTGCTTTTAACACCATCCAGCCAGGACTTCTGAGAGACAAGCTGGAACTGTCAGGAGTGGACCACCACATCTCCGAGTGGATACTGGACTACCTCACTGACCGCCCACAGTACGTGAGGACACAGGGCTGTGTCTCTGACAGGCTGGTCTGCAGTACGGGGGCCCCACAGGGAACTGTGCTGGCACCGTTCCTCTTCACCCTCTACACTGCAGACTTCTCCATCAACTCCCCACGCTGCCATCTGCAGAAGTTCTCTGACGACTCTGCCATAGTTGGCCTCATCACAGGTGAGGATGACTCAGAGTACAGACAGTGGACTCAGGACTTTGTGGACTGGTGCCAGCGGAACCACCTCCTGATCAACGCCGCTAAAACCAAGGAGCTGGTGGTGGATTTCCGCAGGCGCAGACCCACCACACGGACACCGGTGAACATCCAGGGAGTGGACATTGAGATAGTGGACTCTTATAAGTACCTGGGTGTTCACCTAAACAATAAACTGGACTGGACTCATAACACTGATGCGCTCTACAGGAAGGGTCAGAGCAGACTCTACCTGCTGAGAAGGCTGAGGTCTTTTGGAGTGCAGGGGACACTCCTGAAGACCTTCTATGACTCTGTGGTGGCATCAGCCATCTTCTATGCAGCAGTATGTTGGAGCAGCAGCTTGTCTACAGCTGAGAGGAAGAGGATAGACAAGCTCATCAGGAAAGCCAGCTCTGTCCTAGGATGTCCTCTCGACTCAGTGCAGGTGGTGGGAGACAGAAGGACTCTGACCAAAATAACATCACTGATGGACAAAGTCTCCCACCCCATGCATGAAACTGTTGCTGAGCTGGAGAGCTCCTTCAGTGACAGACTGCTGCATCCTAAATGCACAAAGGAGCGTTACCGCAGATCCTTCCTCCCAGCAGCTGGAAGACTTTATAACCATCACTGCTCCCAACAAAAACCACAATAACCTACACAATGTAGGATAATATATAATATACTGTAAATAGTCCGGCCTGTTAAGGTTCAACACACAGGCACATCATGTACATTGTATATAGTGTTATTATTAGTAGTATTAAGGTTAATATTGTTTGTTGATTTTATATATATTCTTTTCTTAATAGTGTGAATTATTATATCTTTATTTATATTTATAATAACTGCGGCTGCTGTTACACCCAAATTTCCCCTCTGTGGGACAATAAAGGCTGTTTCTTCTTCTTCTTCTTCTTCTATTAATTTAAGTTTGGTTGATGAATAAATCAATATACATAAGCTTAAACTTAAAAATCCCACCAGTCTGCTACACAGACCAACGAAGGGTGGAAGTGCTCCTGTGATAAGCAAACTCCTGAAATTAAAGTTAAGCATCATAACTGGATAGTTTTATTCAACATTAATGTCTCACTTGTTAGAGTTGGAAATTAATCACTCACTCAGCTGTATTCCTTGATGTTGAAATGTGTTATTGTAACTGACCTGATATTTTCTTTATGGTAAATTGATTAATGAGTGTTTGTTATTCTGCTGCAGCAGTAAAGCCGCTAATGCTTTTATTTTGAAAGGCTCAGAACGACAAGGCCGTAAATCGATTGTCGCAAACTGCAGCAGTAGCGCGAGGTCCAGTGTACAGAGAGAAGGTGCACTCCACGGTAAAGGACGGAGAAAAGAATTGTTAAGGCATAATTTTAAGTTGTAAATGGTTGCTCAGCACCTAGTTGATGAGGGAACAAGGTTGGTATCTGCATTTTGTTGTGTCAATGCATATATAGTTATAGTTCACGAAGCATACAGATTGCTATTAAGTGTTGCAATTACGTTCGCATCCACTAGAGGGTGCTCATGTAAATTAGTCATGCTAAGGTTTACAAGCTTCGGTGTTGTGTTGTGTAAAGTCATAGAATGTTGGAACATGGCATATCTCGTTTTAGTTTCATGGTGCAGGAAATAATAGAAAACAATGTTAAAAGGTTGTAATTTAAAGCAAAGGAAAAGGTTAAAGGCAACATACTGTTTGAGTTATTAATGTATATTTATTCTGTATATTTTGTAGCTCTTACGGTGTGTTCACGTGCAAGGCATTTCAAATAAAAGGATCGTGAACCATCAGTTAAAGAGACCATCTTTTCAACCGGGACGCTACAGTAAGAGCTTGACCCAAGCTGAGTGAGAGTTCGCCTCAAGCTGAGAAGAGCTCAACCCGCGCTCAGCACCGAGGTCCCAGCGAAAGCTGTTACAAGGTTCCAGCTCCACGGCTTCAATCAACGTCTTCTGGGATCTGATGGTCAACTGTATTGCCCTATCTTCAGCATGGAAATATCTGAAAAGGAAACAGAGTCCACAGAGGACCTCCAGGTGAACAAGGAAGAGGAGCCTCCATGCTCCGTTCGTCAAAGGAGGCCTACAGAAAAAATGCAAGTATATCAGGAGGAGGAGGCCCATAAAAGGGGAAAACGACTTCTGAAAGTCTATGATCAATGGAAAAAACAAATACGTACAACACGAGAGCAGTTAAAAGGAGACATAACAAACAGTGAAATTGCCTCACTCATGGACATCTTAGAGAAAGAAAGAGACAATGTCATAAAGCTGTATGCAGAAATTAGGGAAAGCATTACTCCCTCTAGTGACACAAGGCGACTTATAGATGCATGCGAAGCAGTCACAAAAGACATTATCAAGGTTGCACACGAAAGACTCTCAGGCATAGATGACTATGACAGCGGCAAAGTGAAGACACGCCTACGCGAGCTTCTTGAACCAGACTATGCTCAATCCATTTACAGTTCATCGGCCACTCACTCAAGTAAACCCTCATCTGCCAGTAAGTCAAACTCTCCAAGGTCAGTAGTAGCCGTAAAGAGAGCAGAGGCTGCCGCTGAATTAGCAGCCAAGGAAGCAGAGTATGAGGTGTTATTAGAAGAAGAAAAACAAAAGGAAAAGATTCAACTTTTAGAGGAAAGGCAGAGAAAGGAGCTTGAATCTCAGAAACGTGAGTTAGAGAGACTAAAGTCTGAAAGGGAGTTAAAGGCTGCACGAGCTAGACTGATAACTTATGATCAGGAGATAAAGAGTGAAAGCAGTGTTCATGTTGACTGTAGCAGAGCAGCTCAGAAGGCCCCCACAGTTTCTGCTCCCGTTCAAGTCACTAACAGTAACATTGTATCCGACTCACCTCCACAAGCAAACATCCTTTACTTAGCCCAAGCATTACAGGACAGTGTCGCCATGAACAGACTGCCAATGCCAGAGCCCTCCACGTTCACAGGTGACCCAATACAGTTCATCGAGTGGAAAGCTTCATTTATTTCACTCGTTGATAAAAGGAACATCTCACCCGCAGACAAGCTGCACTACTTAAAGAAATATATAGGAGGTTCAGCTCGACAAATGCTTAATGGCATCTTCTACAGAAACGACAGTGACGCATACAAGGATGCTTGGGAACGCCTCAACCAAAGGTATGGACATCCATTTGTTGTACAGAAGGCGTTCAGAGAAAGGCTCGCAAAATGGCCAAAGATACAAACGAATGACTCTACAGGGTTTAGAGCATTTGCTGATTTCATTCAAACATGTCATGAAGCTATGCCCCACATAGAAGGTTTAAACATTCTCAATGATTGTGAGGAGAACCAAAAGCTTGTTCAGAAGTTACCAAACTGGGCAGCAGCTAGGTGGAATCGTCAAGCCACTCAGAGCATGAAAGAAAGTGGAAGGTTTCCAAGTTTAAGGGACTTTGCTGAGTTCATGTCTTCTGAAGCAGAGATCTTATGCAATCCAATCACATCATTTCAGGCTCTCCACTCTACAGACTTCACCAAAACCACCGGTAAAAGTTACCAGAAAGGAAAAGGGCTCACCTCCAGTGTTCTCCACACACAGGTGGTAACAGAGACAGAAAACACAAAACAAAGGTCAAACATTAAATTACCATGCATGCTCTGTCAAGACAACGGACACAAACTTCACAACTGCCCCCTGTTCAAAGGCAAATCACTTGTGGAACGAAGGAAATATGTAAAAGAGAAAAGGCTTTGTTACGGCTGTCTCAAGCCCGGACACAGTGCAAAGGACTGTCGTTACAGACTTGAATGTGAAATGTGTAAGAAAAAACACCCTACCTGTCTGCATGACTTCAACTACGACAATGCTAAATCAGCCACAAACCCAATTCAGACCAACACAGAACAGGCTGCAACTACCCTGTCACTCAATGTAGAAACCAATGAACAATGTGTAAGCACTTCCATGATCATACCAGTATGGGTTTCTTCAGAGCAACAACCAGGTAAAGAAAGGCTTGTTTATGCACTCTTAGACACCCAAAGCGACACGGTGTTCATTGACCAAGATGTGTCTAATGATCTCCAGGCTAAGTCCACCCCAATAAGGTTAAGGCTCACTACAATGCTTGGTAAAGAGGCTGTTGTGCCAAGTGAACGTGTCTTAGGTCTTAAGGTGAGAGGCTACAACTCCTCAGAAATGATTGAACTCCCTCCTGCTTACACTAAAGACTGTATACCAGTTAATCGCTCCCACATTCCTTCCTGTGAAACGGCAAGACAGTGGAATCATCTTAAGGTAATAGTGAACGAGATTCCTTCACAACTAGAATGTGAAGTTGGGCTTTTAATTGGCTACAATTGCTCCAAGGCATTAGCTCCAAGGCAGGTAATCTTAGGAGGAGAGAACGAACCCTATGCAGTCCGAACAGCACTGGGCTGGAGTATTGTTGGACCCACATCATCCCACAGTGACTCTTTTACCATGTCTGCTGTGTGTCACAGAGTCACAGTCAAAGAGCTTCCTTTAATGACCCCAGCTGATGCACTCAAGGTTCTCGAGTCTGACTTTAAGGATGATAACAAGGATAACAGATCAGTGTCTCAGGATGACATTCTCTTTCTGAATACATTGAAGGAAGGCATTTACAAAAACAATGAAGGACATTATGAAATGCCACTTCCATTTAAGGAGAGACCTCACTTACCAGACAATAAGCAAATGGCCACTGTGCGACTTCAAAGCCTCAAAAACAAGCTGTTGAAAGACCAAAGGTACAAGGAGCAATATGTAAAATTTATGAGTGAAGTCACAGAGAAGGGTGATGCTGAGGAAGTGCACAGTGAAGCAAAGGAAGGAGAAAAGTGGTATATTCCCCACCACGGGATATATCATCCCCAAAAACCAGACAAACTCAGAGTAGTTTTCGACGCCTCAGCAAAATACAAAGGTAACAGTCTCAATGATCACTTGCTGTCAGGGCCAGATTTGTTGAACAGTCTAAATGGTGTTTTAATCAGATTCAGACGGCATCAAGTTGCACTGTTGTGTGACATTGAAAAAATGTTCCACCAATTTCATGTGTATGAAGCAGATAGAGACTATTTAAGATTTTTATGGTGGACAGATGGCAAACTGGACACTGAGACTCAGGAGTTTCGAATGAAGGTTCACCTTTTTGGCGCCACATCCTCACCAGGGTGTGCCAATTATGGATTAAAACATCTTGCAAAAGAAAATGAGACACAGTTTCCCCTTGCATCTCAGTTCATAATAAAGGATTTCTATGTGGACGATGGTGTAACAAGCACGGCAAGCATCGAGGAAGCTATTCAGCTAGCTCAGGAGGCTCAGACACTCTGTGCATCAGGCAGCCTCAGACTACACAAGTTTGTGAGTAACAACAAAACAGTGTTGGAAAGCATTCCACCATCAGAACGTGCCTCCCCACAGCAAGCATGTGACCTGGCATTTAATGACTCTAAACTTGAAAGAGCACTAGGCATTCATTGGCACATAGACTCAGACACACTCAGGTTTCGCTTTCTTCCCAACGACCAACCTGCTACAAGGCGTGGCATCCTATCTATGGTTGCATCTCTTTATGACCCATTGGGATTAATTTCCCCCTTTATACTCACAGGCAAAAGAGTGCTTCAAGAGGCATGCAAACAAGGCACAAGCTGGGATGATCCCCTTTCCAGTGAACTAAGGCCAGTGTGGGATAACTGGAAAGCTGACTTAAAGAATTTGGAGAAAATCACAATACCACGCTGTTATGTTCCTAAAGACTTTGGCCAAATAGCAAAAACAGAGTTGCATCATTTTTCTGACGCAAGCTTGTGCGGTTATGGTCAGTGCTCATATTTAAGACATATAAGCAAAGATGATAAAGTGCATTGTGCTTTAGTTACAGCAAAGACCAGAGTTGCTCCTATTAAGGTAACAACAATACCAAGACTCGAACTGACAGCTGCTGTTGTCTCCATCACTGCAAGCACCATGTTAAAGGATGAGCTTGGATTGACACAGATTGATGAGTATTTCTGGACGGACTCTAAGGTCATTTTAGGCTACATCAATAACGAAGCACGTCGTTTTCACACATTTGTCTCCAATAGAGTTCAAAAGATAAGGCTCAACAGCGCCCCCCAGCAGTGGAGATATGTTTCATCTGAGCAAAATCCGGCAGATATTGCCTCCAGAGGTTCAAGTGCAAGTGAGCTCATTGCATCAGACTGGTTCAAGGGGCCACAGTTTCTGTGGAACAAAGAAATCTCACCAGCTGCAGAGATTGACATGAACGTACCACTCGGAGATCCAGAGGTTAAAAGGGTACATGCACTAAACACGCTCAAAACAGAGAAGAAAGGTTTATCAGACAAGTTGACAAAGTTTTCCTCATGGCACAAAGCCACTCAAGCCATAGCTCGACTGATTCGCTGTGCCAAGAGAGATAAAACAACAGGCCACAGTACAGTACAGGAAAGACAAAATGCACAATGTGTTATTCTAAAGGATGTACAAGCAACTGAGTATGCAGAGGAGATAAAGTTGCTCAAGAATGGAAAGGCACTTCCTCTCAAAAGCAAACTGTTTCAAATGGACACTTTTCTTGATAGTGATGGACTCCTTAAGGTGGGAGGAAGGCTCCAAGATGCTTCATTCTCCTCCGCACTGAAACATCCAATATTAGTTCCAAAGGGTCACCATGTCACTCAACTAATAATAGCTCATTTTCACAGTAAAGTGCATCACCAAGGGAAAGGATTGACAATCAATGAGATCAGGTCAAATGGAATTTGGATTCCAGGCATCAACAAAGCTGTTGCAAACTTCATACACCAATGTGTAAAATGTCGCAGACTCCGAAGAGGCACAGAGGAACAGAAAATGTCTGAGTTCCCAAGACAGCGCTTAGAGCCATCCCCACCATTTACATTTTGTGGAATGGACTGTTTCGGTCCCTTTCTAACCAAACAAGCTCGCAAAGTGCACAAACGTTATGGACTTCTTTTTACATGCCTTTGTTGCAGAGCAGTCCACATAGAAATGTTGGACGACATGACAACAGACGCTTTCATCAATGCGCTCCGCTGTTTTATAGCTATAAGAGGAGCAGTCAGTGAGATAAGGTGCGATCAAGGAAGCAACTTTGTTGGAGCAAAAAATGAAATGCAGGAAGCCCTAAAACAAGTGGACTCTAATCGCATTATCACATTTCTGGCCGAGAAACAGTGTGACTTCAAAATGCACACTCCTCATTCAAGCCATACAGGAGGTGTATGGGAAAGGCAAATCAGGACAGTTCGAAACATTCTGCGCTCAACAGCTTCACTTTCATTAGGCAGAATGGATGACGCATCATTAAGGACATTCTTTTATGAGGCAATGGCGATTGTGAACAGCAGGCCTCTTACAGTGGACAACCTCAGTGACCCAAACAGCCCCGAGCCTTTGACCCCAAATCACCTGCTTACTATGAAGTCAAAGGTAGCCTTGCCTCCACCAGGTAAATTCATCAAAGAGGACATTTATGCACGGAAAAGATGGCGGCAGGTGCAGTACCTATCAGAACAGTTTTGGTCACGTTGGAAAAGGGAGTATCTCTCCAACATTGCAACGAGACAGAAATGGCACACTCCAAGGAGAAATTTGAAGGTTGGAGATGTTGTCATGGAGAAGATGAATGATTTGCCTCGCAATGAATGGAGACTAGCACGTGTAATGGAAACAGTGACTGACAAAGACGGACTTGTAAGGAAGGTAAAGATTCGCTTTGGAGAAAGGAAGATGGAGAAAGGACAGTGTTCCAGTAAACCTTCCATAGTGGAACGCCCGGTGCAGAAACTGGTTCTGCTATTAGAGACTGTTTAACTACAATTTACAGTTTAAGGTTCTTTCTTATGTGCTATGTGTTTTCATAGAGTTAAGGTTACAGGTCATTTCTTCATTAGGAAATCATTATCGCTCCATTTGTTTACCAGTTAAGTTCTAATGATTTGGTGGGAGTGTAACTGACCTGATATTTTCTTTATGGTAAATTGATTAATGAGTGTTTGTTATTCTGCTGCAGCAGTAAAGCCGCTAATGCTTTTATTTTGAAAGGCTCAGAACGACAAGGCCGTAAATCGATTGTCGCAAACTGCAGCAGTAGCGCGAGGTCCAGTGTACAGAGAGAAGGTGCACTCCACGGTAAAGGACGGAGAAAAGAATTGTTAAGGCATAATTTTAAGTTGTAAATGGTTGCTCAGCACCTGGTTGATGAGGGAACAAGGTTGGTATCTGCATTTTGTTGTGTCAATGCATATATAGTTATAGTTCACGAAGCATACAGATTGCTATTAAGTGTTGCAATTACGTTCGCATCCACTAGAGGGTGCTCATGTAAATTAGTCATGCTAAGGTTTACAAGCTTCGGTGTTGTGTTGTGTAAAGTCATAGAATGTTGGAACATGGCATATCTCGTTTTAGTTTCATGGTGCAGGAAATAATAGAAAACAATGTTAAAAGGTTGTAATTTAAAGCAAAGGAAAAGGTTAAAGGCAACATACTGTTTGAGTTATTAATGTATATTTATTCTGTATATTTTGTAGCTCTTACGGTGTGTTCACGTGCAAGGCATTTCAAATAAAAGGATCGTGAACCATCAGTTAAAGAGACCATCTTTTCAACCGGGACGCTACAGTTATGCTTGTTTTAACAGCTTATTTTGAATAAAGACTTAAAATTAAACCACAAAAAGGAGAAAAAGTTCGTTCTCCGTTTAACCAGCTGCTTTTACACAGCTGTGCTTCGCACTCATGGTTGCTAGGCGACATGAGCTACGCAGAGGTGACTGCAGCTGATATGAAGGCTAGCCGCTCACTTCCGGAGCGGCTAGCCTTCATATCAGCTGCCTTCATATTATATATATATATATATATATATATATTAGGGGTGGGACTTTAACGCGTTAATTTCGATTAATTAATTACGGGGAAATTAACGCGTTAAAAATTTTAACGCATTTTAATCGCACTTTGCACCGTGGAACGTTTCTCAGTGCGCGAGTTCCCGGCATACAGATTATATCGACGCACAATGTCCAAATTAGGGGCCGCATCCTGCGAAGGACCCGGCCCACGTCTTTCGCAGCCCACGAACACCACAAAGGCCGGAAGTGAGCGGCTAGCCTTCATATCAGCGTCACCTGCCTTCACCTCAGCGTAGCTCATGTCGCCTTGCAACCGTGATATATATATATATATATATATATATATATATATATATATAGCTATTACTTGCCCGGGTAAGGCAGAAATTAGAATCAGTTGACAATGTGGAATATATTTTTCGTTCTTAAGGAACTGAGATGTTTGCACACAATGCACACTTAACACAACTGATGAACACCTCCACGCATTCTGGCTCTGTCCACCAATACAAAACTTCTGGACAGAAATAACCACCAAACTTTCTTAAACCTCAATCCTCTTGGCAACCACTGTGTTTTGGAGGTGAATGCGCTCTCATGTAGCATAAATGAAATCGCCGGTCATAAGCAGTGTTTTTGAGCTGTGCTGTGTTGTTGAAATTGAGCAGAATAACATGAAACACAATTAGTTAATCTCTATTTGCTTTTAATTGAGATAGTTTGTAACAAGCAGACCGATATTAAACGTAGCAGTGAACGTTTTAACCTGTTAACTGGCCGAACCAAAATCACCTGAAAAAACTACGCCCTCTGGTTATTATTGGCTCTGGGTGTATGTCCTCCAGGATGTAGTGCATTTTATATGAAAGGCTAGACCCTCCCATTTTGATCGACACCTCATTTGGCCAATCATATTAAGAAATGGGTTTTCCAGAGCCAATAATAACCAGGGGGTGTTATTATTGGCTTTTCGCAGCCAGTTACATGATTGGCCGAACGAGGTGTCAATGAAAATAGGAGGGTCTGCTTGCCATATAAAATGCACTACATCCATGCCGCTTACGGGACGTGGCTGTCCCTTGCCGAAATCCTACATTTTCTGAGGAGAGAGAAGGTGGAGACTTGAGGCTCCAGCATAGCACGAACAGTTCAGAAACAATTTGAAATGAGAAAAAAAAACAATTTATTAACTGATTAAGTTGTGTTTTATGGGCTCGACACACGGGGAGCGACAAACGACAGCGACGAATGGGTCGCATCGCCACTGGGGTGAAACCGAACACACGGGACGCGATAGCGACGGCAGCTTTGCGAATCGCGCTCTTACGTCACTCGTCTCCAAGAAATGTGATTGGTTATGAAACTGGAGGGATTTAGACATTTTCAAAGCAGTCCATGTCAGACACGGCAATAAAGATGAGGAGTCTGAAGATTTTATTGGAACTGACAGAAATCTTGCTGTTAAGTCTCCTCTACAAAAGAAAAAGACAACCTCGCGTTCATCCTATATTAGCACAAAAGTCCTCTCTATCCGTCTGTTTAACGTTAGTCTTGCACCAACACGTTCTCATATGGCTGCCTTTTATGTTTAACTCGATAATCACTGCGTGAAGTGTCATATAATATAGGAAAGTCAAACACAGCTAAAACGATGCTTTCTTTCCTGCTGAAAGTGGTTGCAGACTGCAGTGTGTAGCATACTCTTCGCTCATTGGTCAGTCAATGAAACTCTTGCTGATTGGTTTAGTGCCACGCGACAGCGACAAAAGTAGAACATTTTCCAACTTTGTTGTGTCGCGTCGCCTGGTCGCGTGTGCACGTCTACGTGTACGAGCTCGAAATTTCACATGCACGAATGTCGCCGGTCGCTTAGCTGGAGGAGGGCAAGCGATTGTCGCCTCATCGCACAAGCTCCATAGGAAATGAATGGAGAGCGAGCGACGTCGCTCCCCGTGTGTCGAGCCCCTTAGACTGCTTATTGCCAGCGGATCTATTCTGACCCAAAGTACAGCCGTAACCGGTTCTGAATGACGGCTTTACAGCAGAAAGCTGCTCCAACTTTTTGCCGGTACTGTGTACCGGCGCAGAATCTTTTAGTGGTACAGTACCGGACCGTACCAGCTTACTTTCACCCGTTTATGAGGTAGGACAATAAGTGTGCATTATAGCAGGGGGCACAGATTTTGGCAGATGGAGAAACAGCCTGATAAAATGTGCATCCCCTCTAGTTTTTGGTAGGAAAAAGGAATAATCGCCAAAATTCCCCAAATCTTGGCAGGAAGCGTAAGGCATGGCAACTGGCTCCGCCTCCTTGTCTGCGCACTCTTGAGGGTGGGGATACAATTCATGTCGGGGATAACTACTTTGGCACAACACCGGGTCTGGGGGAGCTCGGGGCTCCAGGGCGGGATGCCATTCTACGACTGCTCAAGGGCGCACACGGTAAAACGATGTTCCTTTGTTCTGTACTAACCTTTCTCTGATGACACATATATGGAGTTTCGGTGTAAAACGTTGATTTGCAGAATGATTGTATGTCATATTATGTTAAGTATGAGCTACCTAGCCTGCACTAGGCTGCTGGCGCATTAACACACACTCCTCATAGAATGCTAGTTGTTTACTGTTTGAGATATTCTGTTGTCATTATTCACGACAAGAGTCAGACCTTCACATAATTGCTTGTTAAGCTAACAGTGTTTATGTTTACAACTTGAATTCTTATACATGGCTATTGTATTGAACAATATATTTGAATAGTGTAACAGTTAGTTGCTTTTGGGTGTGTTTAAGTTGTTTAGCAAGAGAATAATTTACCGTATTTTGTGGCCCATAAGGCGCCGCATTATAAGGCGCAGTATCAATCAACGGGTCTGTTTTCATACATAACGCGCACCGGGTTATAAGGCGCATGATAAAACATGTAGAGCGAAGCAAAAGCGTCAGGTAAATTGAACTTTATTTAACTCATTTACAATAACTCAGAATATTGTTCCATTGTAACAAATGCAGAAAAATTCACTCACATTTTAAATCATTCCTCTTCCACAAATCCATCAAATTCCTCATCTTCAGTGTCTGAATTGAACAGTTGGGCAATTTCGGCATCAAGCATGCCGGGTTCCCTCTCGTCATTATCCGAGTCAGTCACGTTGTTACTGTTTTGTTTTCGTTACAGCAACCATTTAATTGTTAATAAAAGGGCAACTTTTGCTAGTAATCTGTTGCCATCTTCTTCAACGTCTTAACAGACGCTATAATATATTCTTTATCAATGAGTGTAAGAACAAGCGATTTTTGAGACAGCCAACAGCAAGTTTTCTTGCACAACAGTTGCCAACAGTGCCGGCCGCCGATCGCCAGATTACGCATGAATATCCAGGCCAGCATAGACGCAAACAGGCCAAATCTGTGGTTTACTGCGTATGGTTTCTATTTTTGGAACAATGCTTTCACTTCTTGTTGAATTTATCTCCGGTGGCTTTGGCTGATTTCCACACCTGCTGCACCGCGCTCAACAGCTTGTTCCTGTCTAACATCATCAATAGAGTCATTTTGTGAATGATGATGGACTATTTTAGAGAATTCAATGAGGCCTTTGAACTGATCTTCTAGACTGGAGGCCATATCGCTGCAGACCACGCAGCAGTGCAGTGGTGTGGATGCCTCGGCCATCGGCGGTCAGACGGCAGCGCTCAACTATTTGAAAACCGTATTCTGGGTGTTACCCCCCTCCCCTCTGTTGTATGCTTTGTACACTGAAAAAATGGGAATTGGCAGGTCTTTCAATTTGCATAAACAAAGTAAGTTAATGCTACGCAAGAGATTCATGTTTCTTGCATTTACATGATTGAATAAAGTACTATTTACTTAATTATCAACAATAATGAAACTACTAATTTTTCTTGTGTTGATTTAACGTGACTAAATTAAATTACTAAAGCCATTGTAATCATGTTTTATCATCACCGGAAATGATGCAATATATTGAAAGACAAAAACTAAATATGATTGGACCAGGGTTATTATAGTTAACGAAAACGAACGAAATAACGAAAACTGAAATTGAAAAAACATTGTCATTAACTGAAATAAATAAAAACTATAATTAAAAGGAAAAAACGATAACTAACTAAAACTGAATTGTGAGTTTACAAAACTAACTAAAACTAACTGAAATTATCGATAAACTGACTTTCATTTACTTGGTTTTTTTTTTGGTTTTTTTTAAGCCTTGTGGATTGATATGAAATCATTTTTTCCGCTCTCCGAGTTTAAGCTGGGAGCGCCATCGGACAACTGTGTGAGTGTGTGCGCATGTGCGTGCGCTCACCGCGCTGGTCCGCAAAGTAATGGCTGTGGTCTGCCGAGAAAGCGGCAGAGTCCCGTATGGAGGTTCTTTGAGTACAAGAGCACAGATAGAATCTAAAGTCTTGTTGTGGATGATGAAAAATGTGCGGAACATTTCTCAGTCAGGAAAAACCAGCAACATCAAAGTCCACCTGAGAAGCACACAACGGCTACAGAAACCGCTCTGATCCTACCAGGTAACCTGGCCTGCGCCTCTGAGAAACGGGACTACTTGTCGGGTCCACGCAGCCCAGAAAGTTGTGACTAAACTGTTTAGTCCTTGTGTGTTTCTGGCTACTGAGTGAGAGAATAACAATCAGGAATAATAATCAAAGCATCAATATAAGGACTCACAACTGTCAGCAAATTCCTGGTAGGAGACTGCTGAAACTATCAGGATGGACGTGAAGGAATGAAGAAAGTGGAAAAAAAACAGGGACAAATATGTTTGCAGCCAAAAAACTGAGCACAAAGAGCGAGGACCAAAAAAGAAGTCCCAGCCTGCGCTGCATATAAAACACCTGCACACGACCACAAGGTAATTAACACACACAATCCAGCTACACAAGCATAAATGTGGACATGAGGTCGGCAACTTCCGTAGGCTATGTACAGAGGCCGCAAAGACCCTGCAAGTTTAAGTAGCAGCATCTAACCAAGCTAGCTCCAAAACAGAAGCAGCATCAGGTGGTGAGAACATCAGGATGCAGCTGGATTTGAGCTTTGACTCCTTCAAAGAGTTTGTTTTTGTCAAACACCACATGTAGGTGTTGTTAATCTACTGCACTGATGCTGAAGTTTATTGTGGAGTTTATTGTAGAATTTATTGAGTTTGGGAATTCATGTTTTTCTTTGTTTCTCCCTGTTGATGTTCATGTGTGTCCTTAATATTACACACATTTAGCATGTCTTGTGAACAGCTGGTTGTTGAATATATTTCTTTAAACGGTATCTTTTGTCAAGTTTTCATTACACAATAGTCACTTTTGCGCCTTGAATCTTGCACCTGATTAGGTATGAAAATACTAAAACTAATACTGAAACTAACTGAAACTAACTAAAACTAAGCATGAAACCAAAAATAAAAACTAATAAAAATGAGAAAAACCACTCTGAAAACTAATTAAAACTAACTGAATTAAAAAAAAAAAAAAAGTAAAAACTAACTAAAACTAAACTATAATGTAAAATCCAAAACTATTATAACCCTGGATTGGACAATATAAGAGCGATTTTTAGAGTCTCAACCAATAAGACGCCAACCAACATAATTTAAGACGATCACGATTGACCATGCAGTTGCCCACAGACTGTTCAGCCACAAGCACTTCTGGCAAAGCTTTAGGAGGCACACTGATTAGGTAAGTGAATTAAAATTTTCTTTTTCTAGTTGGGCATGTTGCCACAAGATTATTATGCTGTATGTTGTACGAAAAGTCACCTGTAATGCATCTAAATGTTGTTCTTTGCTTCTTACTTTGCTAGCTAACTTTGGTGTTAGCTACGTGGCTATAGTCTAGCAAAGTAGTCCACAGAAAGCAGTTGTTACTGGTCATACTTGGAATTTGTGTGTGAGAGAGAGCGTGAGGACGTTTTTGACGGTTTAATAAGTGAGTAAAAGGCCACTGAGTGAGCGCAACAGTGCTGTGTTACTCTTTATCCTTATGGCTACTGCAGCTAATTAGTCTGGCTGTAGCCGCCAGAGCTGGGAGCATCACAGTGCGCTACATTACTACTGGCCACTGACACATAAAAGACACCTCGCAGTCAAGAGCGCCATATTGTTGGCAAGAATGGACATTTAAACTGATAAATTGAACACTGTCATCTTGCGGCTCACTGTATGAAGTAACAATCGCAGTTAATCCCAATTGTCGAATTAAGTTTTGTATTGAGGATTTTCCAATATTGTCCCAACAAAAGTTATAACCATTTCTTAAAAAATTTGTGTGGGACATATGTGAAATGCTTAGCTATAAAAGACTGAGCTTGGTAAGGAAATACATACATGATAATGAGATACAGTATAGATTGAAAGATGGGGATGGATAAAAAAATATATACAAATGAGTCTCTTTTTTATATAATATATATATATATATATATATATGTATATACACACACACACACGGCTTGGCATGAAATGACTCTTAACATGTCTTCTTTTTACATAGGGCATGGATGAAGCTGCCATCAATGAGGCCACCACTGTTGGAACTTATCTTAAAGAGGAGTCTTCAGCAGATGAACAAGAGATTGGAGTTGTCCTTGAAGGCATCAGGGTGATGACTAATTTGGATAATATAGCATTTGCTGTGGTGATGCTATTTCGACTAATATATGCGCTGAACCTTGCATATCCTGCTGACCTTTGCTACATTTTTGTGGTGTTCCAGAAGATTTTCATGGAACTGGATTGAGGTAAACTGTCCAACAAGGTGCTAGCTCTCAAAAACCGCCTCTTTGAGTGAGGAGCCAAAGACTGTACTTATGCAATTTTTTATTTTTTTCATTTTTTATTCAATAATGTTGTAATGCTCATGGTTTCTTTATCTTTCTTTTTTTTTCTCTATTCCTCATGACTCTACTGCAGGATAAAAGTATTTTCCTTTTTGTATTCCAATGTTTCCAAGAAATGTTTGAGGGATTTTAGAGATATGTTCTGGGTCAACCTTGAAGCTGCAGTAAGTAACTTTTATAAAAAATTGTTTTTTTACATATTTGTTTAAACTGTCACTAAGTCATAACAGTATAACATGAGACAGATGATCTGAAAAAAATTAAGCTCTGTCCTAACATGTATTATCTGTCTTATACTGACATGACATAGTGACAGTTTTTGCAAATATGTAAAAAACATTTTATAAAAGTTTCATACTGCAGCTTTCATGTCATATTGATATGTTCAAAAAGATTCATGTAGGTGTTGGGCTTCAGTTATCTAACAATGTCATTTAAGTGTAAAATTTTGCTGATATTCTTAATGGCTAAATGCAAAAGATGTTAGGATATGCAATCCTTAGCAGCTTGCTGCTTCTTTTTTCTCTTAATTTAAGCTGAAATTCTTTTAAATGGTACACACGTTCTATTCTTGTGAAGACTGACATTTAAAATACAAGTTATGAATCTTTAAACCTGTTTATTCATAAAAGCTTGTTGCTTTTTTCAGGTAAGGCTTAATTTAGTTTTATTCCTTTTTAATTTTACAAATGTTAAACACAAAACTTATATGTAAGAGATGGTGGGATCATTTATAGGCACTTATTTGTAGCTTTTATTTTCTGCTAAGGCCAATGTTTTTGTAAAAGGTTTACAAATGTTTTAAATTGTTTTACAGTTGTATATTCAGTCAAGACTAAAATCCCCAAAAGGTGTAAAAAGTTTTGTGGCTGTGATTTTGGATTGTTCGTGGCAGCTCTCTGCTTTTACTTCTGTTAAGTTTAATAAAGGTAAATTGTTTAGCAGCACTCGTATTCTTTGCCTTTTTTTTGGTCAGAGATCAGTTTATATTTAATTTTAGTTTTTCACATTAACAAGGTATGCATTTTAATAAAGTTAACTTGAAAAAATTAAGTAGAATTTAAAGCTGTAACATGTTAAAGGAACATGATTACATAGCCTTTACATTACACAATTCCATTAAGTAATACTGGCAATCAAAAATAAGTTGGCATTAACCATCAAAATATTGTTGCTGAGACATAAAAAAGAAGATGTTGATACCACATGTTTGCATTATGGTAACAGATAAAAAGTTTATATGTTCAACATAATATTGTTAAGTAATCTGATGTAAATTAAATAAGCTGATTTGACAAGCAGTACGTACTTGAGGGAAAGAGGAAAATTAAGTCCTTTTTACTTATTGTGTGGGACCGATGTACACAATACAATCAAGTAAATTGAACAAACTTTTTTTTTTTCAGTGTACGCTCTGGAAATTTTCGATATTTATTAAACATCCCTTACCAAAGTCGCACTAAAACATTTCGACAGATTTTTGAGCGCAGTGTACCATGTAAAAATTGTTGCAAGTTCAGTAACAAGAATTCATACATAAGGCGCACCGGATTATAAGGCGCACTGCCGATTTTTGAGGAAATTTAAGGATTTTAAGTGCACCTTATAGCCCGAAAAATACGGTAGGTACAATAACACAGTCCTAAGGATTCTTGAAAAAAAGGTTATTTATTCATTTTATATATAAGCCCTTCATAAATGCCAACTTCACTCCATTTACCAATATAAGCAAATACATTACACATAAAAGCACAGACAATCACCAGCAGCTGTTGAAAGTAACTAATAAAGTAACTTGTAATCTAACTTAGTTACCACTAAAATTAAGTAATCAGTAAAGTAACTAAGTTACTTTTCAAAGGAGTAATCAGTAATCAGATTACTTTTTCAAGGTAACTATTAGGGATGCGCCGATCCAATATTAAGTATCAATATCGGTCCGATCCTGGCCTAAATTACTGGATCGGATATCAGAAAAGAATAAAAGAATGTCTGATCCATTAAGCTGCATTACAGTTTTCTGTTGTCTTCTTATTCTTGTGGGTCTATGGTTGACCAAACCAGCTTAGAGCTGCAATACTGCCACCTACTGGAATGGAATGTGGATCAGGAAAAAAAAAAACCTCAGATTCTAAAAAGTTCTCCGTCGCTCCGACGGAAACCCTTTAATGCTGAGTGATCATCACTGACATGTTTTTCCACGCCTCCACCACTCTCTGTGTGTTTGTGTGTTGTGCTCGCTGTGTTGAGAATTTCAGCTGTTATTTTTTCTGTACTGCAGCTCCTGGACATACTGCTAAGCGAGCACAGCTATTAGCACTAGCCATCGTCCGGTACGGGAAGGACCCATTCCCCGTCAAAATATATTTGATACTTTAATCTCTGATTAGTGACTAAATATAGACAGTGATGGTATAGTTACCTTGAAAAAGTAGTCTACTAATTACTGATTACTCCTTTAAAAAGTAACTTAGTTACTTAACTGATTACTTAATTTTAGAAGTAACTAAGTTAGATTAAAATTTACTTTATTAGTTACTTTCAACAGCGGCCGGTCTTGTGCCAAAAAGTGATCGTCTGTCATAAAGTGATTCAGATGTTTCTGTGTGTTATAATGTCTTTGCTTATATTGGTAAATAGAGTGCAGTCAACATGATTTATGAAGGGCTTATATATAAAATGCAGAAATAACCTGTTTTTCAACAATCTTTAGGAGTCTGTGTTATTGTACCTACATTATAATCAATCCAGAGCTTTTTGGCCACTTCAAATATCTTTATAGAACTGTGATGTTATATTTGTTGTGATTTCTGCAGCCTTTTGAGGCAGATTTCTGTTTAAAAAGACATTTTTTAATGTCAGATAGTTTTTACCTTGAAAAAAACAAATATACAAAAGTCACTTTGCCAAAAACTGAGTGCAGCTTCTACCTTGTGATAGAAATGCTGTTTCTCACTCAAAATTACCTGATATCATTCATGAGAGATATGTTTGATATATGCTTCACAGATAATAGGTCAACAAGTTATTTACAGCCGTTTAAATATAGGGAATGATTTTTGGCAAATAAAGGAAATTACTGTTTGGCAGACGATCACTTTTTGGCACAATGCCAGACTCTACTACATACTATAGTAGAGGGCTTTTCAACTTTTTCAGCTCTCCCCCACTTACTGGTTTGTACCGAAGTCCAGCTTTTGTTGTTTGGGTGCTGGGGGGGCTCCTGCATTAGCCGCAGCTCTGCTTCGCTCCACCTGTTGCGACTCGCTCTGTAAGTTTGACTGCGCCATGACGCCAGATGTTTCGTCATATTTGACGTAGTGTTTTTGAAGCTAGATAGCACTTTGTCGCCAGCAGAGTGCACAGCTAACCTTGATGCTGTCATCTTTCGTTGACACAAACTCAAAATAGTGTCTGTATTTCAGCTAGAAAACACGCATCTGTCTCCTCACTCCATTGTTTAAGTTTGTCGCTGTGTGTTGTTATTGTCCTCATGCCGAAAACGGGACTTAACTGTCGCATCTGCCAGACGTCACTCCCCGAGATGCAAGAAGAAAGCAAAAATATATCTTTGTACTGAGGAAAATGAAAAAAATAGTAACGCACAGTGACTTGGATAAGTAACTTTAATCCGATTACTGGACTGCGTTAGATTACTCGTTACCGAGAAAAAGTAGTCAGATTAGAGTAATGCGTTACTAAGTAGTGCGTTACTGACATCACTGAATATAGACCTGTAGTAGAAATGTATTTAGGAGAATGCTTGTGAATATAAAGCATTACAAGATTACGCTCCTGCAGCTCCCAGTTTTTCAGCATAAACACTGATAACAACAACATTCAGCTGTTTTACGTGCAGTCTGTCTGCACAAGCGCAAAGATGCGGAGCTGGTGAGCTCAGACGGAGCAGAAGGAAGTGTTTTTTCTAGTATCCAGAAGAGGCTTTTCCCCCTGTAGCCACCATTAAACCTTTACTGGAAAACAGCTGGAGGTCTTGTATCAACCACCTGCTCACTAAGTGAAGAAAAGACAACTTTGTAGTTGCGCCATCCACCCTACTTGTTTCACACAGGGAAAAACTGCAGAATGGAATTTAAAATATGCAGATGAACTGTTAAAGTGAAAAAAGTATATCTTATCCAGTTACTTCAGTAATCAATTGTATAATCAATAGAATAATTGATTGCTAAAATAATCAACAGTAAATAAACAGAAAACCCCAGTTTCCCTCATTTTAGGGTTAACAGACCCAGAGTTGTTAGCTACACCTGCTTCCTGGAATAGATCCCTGGACACTAGGGACCTATTCCAGGAAGCATGTTCAACAAACTCTGAGCTTAAAAACATAGTCTGAGTTCACCAATTCTGAGATCGGCAACTCTGGTTTTACGTTCCAGAACAGTTAATCGGAGTTAGGTCAATCAAATATATCATTCTTTTGTAATATCTCCTATCATCATTTACACAACATGAATTTCCATCAGATGAAGCTGAATCCTAATTTCACATTTGATTTATAAAATCGAATTATTCAGCTGCAGCCTGAGTTTACTGACCGACGTGTTAAGACAGCAGCAGACCCCAGGGGCGGAGCTGACCTCAGGTCAGTTTTTTACTTAAAAACTGTTTTTGCTGCAGTTTATGACAGTTCATTTTATGGTTATTTGTATAAATAATTGTAGAATAAAAATGGAATCTACTGATGGAATAGCAACCTCACTTTATTCATTTTTTAATTGAGAATTTCATTATTTCTGCCATTAATGGATAAAAATGAGAAATGAGATTTACAGAAAAACTGCTTTAATGTTTCCAGTTCAACCATTTGAAGCTGATCAAAGATCAGCTTCACTGATAGATGATGGCTCTCTGACAGCCACAGCAGAGATGTTTCACTGAGTTACTGTTAAAGGTCAGAGTTCAGTCATAATTTCATATTTACCTGAAAACATTCAGAGCAGCGTTCCAAGTCTGTAATGAATGTAAAGTTTTACCAGTAAAGGCAAACATGCTATGATAAATGCCTCAGCTTTATATGTTTGAAATATTTCACTACAGTTTTGGGAGGATTAGACATTTTTGTCATGGTCCTGGGCCGTTTTGTGTTTAGTTCTGGTTTCACTGGGTTTTTGTTATCTTCTAATTTTGTTTTGGTCTTCCTTATTCATCTTAGTTCTGGCTTTATCAGTTGTGGCTCGCCACACCGCTCAAACGTGACATAAGGACACGACCACACAATGGACCCCGCGAACTCAACTCTCGGGCCACGCCCTGGGAGGTCCCAACTGTGGAAAGGGACCCCAGCATCATCATTCACCATGCGTTCCTCCTCAGCAAGTGCTGCATTGTTTGCCAACCGTGCCGTGGCAGCCATGCCAGAGCCGCTGGGGATTAGGCTCAGCAGCTTCACGTTGTCACCTGACTCTCCACTTTCCAGCACCTCTCCTTCACCAACACCCCTCTCACCCCAAAAAGAGGGGCTCACGGCGCCGGAGAAGGGATTATTCACCCCCTGCCCCTGGTCTGACTCCTCTGGAATCCTTTGTCGGTTTTTTGGAATATTCCGTCACCACATCAAGCAGGATTTCCACCACATCACCTCCCGGTTAGGCGCAGGTTATCTAAAGTGAAGATTGGCAATTCTCCTTACTTCAGCCAGCAGCTGATGGTAAGTCAAGCTGTTGAAAATTTTAGAGTCACCTCTGGTGATTGACTCTCTTTGCCATGAACCGGAGTTGAACATTGAAAATGAACATTCATCCCCAGACCCAAGTTCTCATAAAGAACATATTAGTTTTCTGTCACCCAGTACTCACCTCTCAAATTCAGCTCCCGAACCAGCAACATCCAACACTCACACAGTTGACTGTAAAGAACCACCATTTTCCCTGCCACACTCCAAAGACTGCATTCTACATGCTATGGACAATGTAACAGTGGACAATAATAAGACTGACCTACCCTCTGAAGAATTCAGGTCAGGCATGTGTGATTTTTGTTTCCAGGCTGTGTGTTCAGTGGTTTAGGCCAGAGGTCCCCAACCCCCGGGCCCCAGACCGGTACCGGGCCATGGGTCATTTGGTGCCGCGCTTAAAGACTAAATAACTTACATTATTTCCGTTTTACGTATCTGAGGCTGGACGAGGTTTTATTTTGCAAAATTGGCGGATTCTCTCTGTTACATCCGTCTATGACTCTCTCGACGTGTGTCAAGACGCTTGTCTCGGTCACGTGATAGTCACCGCTAAAATTAAACCCACAAGCTTCGTTCATTCCTGTACCTGTCTAACGAAATAGGTTGGGTGACCTATGTTACACTCGTTTAAATATTTGAGTGCTCAACAAGGGTAGAAAAGTGCCATACAAGAGCTAGTCCATTTACCATTTTTATTTAGCAACATGGAGATAGCAGTAAGGCGGACCCAGCCATCGTGCTGACTCTCCGGCGCTGAAACACCGCGGCTCTGCAGCCACTCTCCATGTGAAATCAAAGCTTGTATTGGTGTGTGCCGGCCAAACCCATCCAACCCACAAGCCAGCAAAAATGAGTAGCAAGCTCAGGGCGCACACTGATTCAGTGTTATGGTGAGTTGTATTTTTCATGCATTTTATACAGTAAAAGTCGCCTAAACGAAGTCGCACAAGTCGGATTTTCGTTCTAGTCGGATGGCATCTGCAAGTCCCGATTTTTATTTTTATTTTTTTTCCTGAACTTAATTCCAATAAAATGTCACCTAAATCAGTCGGATTTTCACCTACCTCGGATGAAAAATCTGCCCATTGTAATACATTAAATACATTAAATGTGATCCATAAATTGAATGAGTTTAGCGCTAAAGCCCTCCTCAGCTCATGTCTGCTCACCTCCATGCCTCGGCTCATTCACGCACAGCTACACACAAACAACGACTGGAGATCACATTAGTGTGTATATCAGTTCATTTCACTGTAGACAATCATGGCAAGCGCAGGAGGCAAACGGAAGCTACAAACTCACACTTACAAGCAAAAATATGAGATTATAAAATTTGCAAAAGCAAATCCAGAGATGAAGCAGAACCAACTGCAGCGAAATTCGATATTAGACCCCAAACTGTCAGATATTTTAAAGAATCTGATTTTTATCTGACTTACACTTAAAACAGATTTTTTTAAAATATATGAAATCAGCATTTTGTGTTTAGTTCAGTTTTCACTGGGTTTTTGTTATCTTCTAGTTTTGTTTTGGTCTTCTTTATTCATCTTAGTTCCTGCTTTATCAGTTGTGGTTTTCTAGTTCCCTTTGTTCCTGTCTCTCCGCTGCGTCTTGGTTTTTCTGTCTGTTTTCCTGTGCTTTGGTCCCTGTTTAGTTTTCCTCTGTGCCAGCCCCCTGTGTTCAGTCTGCATTTACCTTGTTAGGTGTTCCCTGTTTTATTTTGACAGTCCTGTGTTCAATGTGTGTTGTGTGGAGTTTTGCTTCCTCTGTTTTATTAGTATGATTTTGTCCACCTATTCTCCCCAGCTGAGCCTATGATCACCAATTTTGGTGATTTTTTTTTACCTCCGCCAAGGAGGTTATGTTTTCGGTTGTGTTGGTTTGTCTGTCTGTCTGTTTGTTTGTTTGTCAGCAGGATTACTCCAAAAGTTATGAACGGATTTCGATGAAATTCTGTAGAGTGGTTGGAATTGACAAGAGGAAGAAGTGATTAAATTTTGGCGGTGATCCGGATCACGATCTGGATCTAGGAATTTTTTAAAGGATTCTTCACTATTGCGGGATAGGGGGTTATTGTTGTCTGGGAAAGATGAAAGATAATTTCACAGTATTTAGATACACGTATTACAGCATCAGTGGCCCTATGGCCTTGGCGGAGGTTTGCGCTCTCTGAGTGCTTCTAGTTTGTTTTGTTTTTTCAGTGGAAAATATGTGGAAATTCGTACTCTGAATTTCAGACACTAGTGATGGGAATTCCGGCTCTTTTCAGAGAGCCGGCTCTTTAGGCTCACCTCCCAAAGAAGAGCCGGCTCCCAAATGGCTCCTTAGATTAAATTTTTTTTTTTAAAAAGTGTAAAATGAATTACTAATGTAAAAACATACATTAGGCCTATATCAAACATTTCTTTATATACTCAACATATAATAGAGTGCTCCAAATACAAATTATAAAACAAAAGATTGGAAATCAGAAAAAACAAGGGCCTTTGAGGAGTTGATCCTGTTTCTCCTGCCTGATGACCTGGCCTGTTTTGTTCTTCTAATTACACTGAGGGATGAACAGTTCATATACAGTATACCTATGTAGGTTGTTTGTGCAGCCTGCTCGATATTAAATTTTAAATTTGCAGTCTACACTCTGTCTGTCTATCAGAATAATCCTTTAACGCCAGGCGATCGCTGCTGAATTGCGGGTTTCCTGACCTTACTAGCCGCGGACAGCTGATTGAGACCTAGCGTCTCACCAGAGTCAGTTGGTCAAAGGAACTTGATCAGATGGCTTTTCACCTTGACTCCGCGACCATTCGTGCTATCGAAAAAATTCAAACTCTCAAAAATTACACTTCACAGTCATGTAGTGGTATTACGGTATTTGTGACCGGAAGTCCGCAAACGCCGGCATTTTTGAAGTACACTGTGTGTCGTTCGACATGTTTGGAGGTATAAGGTTAAAATGTGTCCAGTCTTTGCTACGCTTTCCGTCACTCATTTTCCTTACCGTTCCGTGTGTAGCCTCTATGTAACGTGATACTTCCTCTGGCTCTTTCCTGTCTCCCAGAGCATTTTGCAAGAGCCCCTCCCTCTCTGGTGTTTACTCACTGCGCAGTGTGTCCGTGGACCCTCCCCTCCCGCTCAGTATAGACGATCATATGCTACCATTCATTTTAACCAATCACGTGCGGCTTCCACAAAAAAAAAAAAAAAAAAAAAAGGAAACGAACGAAAAGAAACTACCAGGAGCCGGCTCCCGTCGTTCACTTCAAAGAGCCGGCTCTTAGAGCTGGATCGTTCGTGACCGACCCATCACTATCAGACACTGTAACTTTCAAAATGACATCATTTAAGTCACTTTAAATCCATTTAGTTCAGGTTTCAAATCATTTCAGCCTCATCTTCAACATTCACATCGTCTTTAAGATCTGGACATTTTCCATCCAAAGTGTGTTCTGTGTCTAAAGCTTCATCCAGATCAGTATGATGTAACAGTGATGCTGCAGTAATTACAATAAATGTTTCAGAGGAACTGACTGACAGTCTGGCAGCTGTGCTCATTATAAATCCGTGACATCATCGCTGTCTCCGTCCTTACAGCCTGATGTCGAGTGGACTGTAAAAGCTTCATGTTACGTACAAAAGTAACAAACTAACGTCTAACTGGGATTTCAGTGCTTGTAGAAACATAAACGTCTACAGATGAATTCACTCCTCTGCGAATCTTTGCAGTGTCTTTATGAATGAGGAAAAATCGGAGTGTCAGACAGGTGGTTCAGGTGTAGCAGGAGGAATCAGAGATACTTAGTTTGTTGGAGAAAACCTGCCAGTGAGCAGGTTAGGTTCTCAGAGTCTGTTACCCCAGTAACTGACTCAGAGTTGGAGTTAGCTCTCTTTCTAGAACTGAAAACTCCAATTTCCCTCATTTTAGGGTTAACAAACTCAGAACTGCTAGCTAAATCTGCTTCCTGGTATAGGCCCCTGGACAGTAGTTCTCAACCATGTGAAAAAACAGTGACACACATGATTTAACAGGAAAGTGAGGGCTGCTAGTATGAAAACATCATCCTGCTTCTGCTCACTTATTAAGACAAAAAATTAAATACAATTAAATCAAACTAAACTATTTCACGGTAGTTCACTTGTACACATATCAGCACAGTCACATTACTGTTACTGCATCTTCAGTAAATGACTTTCTTTCCCCACCTGGTGGCTGCAGGTGTAGTCACAAACTAAGAACAGCTTCTAAACTGCCCAAGTGTTGCTAATGTCTGTAAAAGTTTAACATTTTATTTGATTAACGTGTGACAATAAAAGCACCAAATTTTGATAAAAGTCAGAGTTAAGTATTGTTTAAATTTCAGTGCTGAGAAAGCCTGCAGATATGTTCAGTCATTCCGAGGAGGATACAAGTCTTCTGAATGTTTGGCAAAAGATAATGTTTCAGCTTTATTTATTTATTTGAAGAGCTTTGTTTGGGAACATTTTACTTTTAAGTACTTTTAATTTTTTTTTTTAAACACTTTATTTATAAGATTTTTTGAACATTATATACAGGTTACAAAAACATGCCCCCCCACCCCCACCCCCAGAACAACACTCATCACCCCAAGAAAACAAGGACAAAAAAAAAAAAACTTAAACAAAATAAATAACTACTGACAGCAGGGTTGCAGTGGCAAACGATTCAGTGACACTTAGCATACTGTAACGTTGTAAACACACTTACACAGTCGGCGATGTTCACAACAAAGGTCGTCTTTATTAGCAGAAAAACGGCTGCTGTAGGCCACAGCCACGCCAACCACAACTACAACAACGGAACAGCAACACACACACACAGGCAAGCTCTCAGTCTTTTCTCTCTCTCCATGCTGCCTTCACGAACCTCCCGAACAGTCCGAAATCCCACAACATCAACACGCTCTCTAACTAAGAGAATCGCTACATTGCCCCCCCTCACTAAATCCCTCGCCCCGAGGGATCCCGTACAAAGTCTCTGAGGTGACCTGGGGGTCTTCTCTGCCTCTGCAGCCCCCTTGTAGACGACACTTGGGGCTGTGTCTGCTGTCCTGCAGCACCCTGCTTTTGATCTGGGATGGGGTGCAAAAGTGGAGGAAGCTGTGGGGCAGTAGAAGGGGGCACAGTCAGTGAGTCTGGGGCTGTGGCTGTTTCATTTCTCAGGGGGGTCGACTGGACCGGGCGCACATCACCCTTATATGGAGCCAGCCTGTCTCTATGAAGGGCCACTCGTCTCCCCCTAGTCGGCAGCTGAACCCTGTACACCACTTCCCCCAGCTTCTCTACCACTACACAAGGCCCCACCCAGTGGCAGTCCAGCTTAGGGCACCGGCCTTTCTTCCTCCTCGGGCTGTACACCCACACAAGGTCACCGGCCCTGAAGTCTTTCCCTTTTACCCTCAAGTCATAATTCCTTTTCTGTCTCATTCCCGCTTTCTCCAGCTGATCACGGGCAAAAGCATGGGCCGACTCCAGCCGGTCCTGCAGTCTCCTGGCGTATTCCGGACCCGGTACGACTACCGGAGCGTCCGGAGGCCTCCCCAGTGCCATCTCCGCTGGCGTCCGTAGCTCTCGCCCCAGCATGAGCAGGGCAGGCGTACACAAGGTGGAATCCTGCACAGCGGACCTATACGCCAACAAAACAAGGGGGAGATGCATGTCCCAATCACGCTGGTGCTCTGCAGTGAGGATGGCCAGCTGTTTCGCCAGGGTCCTGTTGAAGCGCTCGATGAGCCCATCACTCTGCGGGTGTAACGGTGTCGTCCGGGTCTTTCGCATCCCTAAGCGCTCACACATGACAGAGAAAACAGCCGACTCAAAGTTCCTTCCCTGGTCACTGTGAATGGTTTCTGCCATCCCGAACCTGGCAAACATGCCCTCCACCAGCCTGTCGACCACCGTCTCCGCCTCCTGGTCGGGTATGGCATATGCCTCCGGCCATTTTGTGAAGTAGTCCATGGCAACTAAGACATAACGATTTCCTCTGTCTGTGCGTGGAAAAGGCCCCATCACGTCCACTGCTACTCTCTCCATCGGGGCTCCCACTGCTAACTGCTGTAGCTGGGCCCGGGACTGGTCTGAGGGACCCTTGTGCGCTGCACAGAGGTCACACCGGCGGCAAAAGTCCTCAACATCCCTCCTGAGCTGCCCCCAGTAGAAACTCTGCCGGAGCCGCCGAAGGGTCTTGGAAACTCCAAAATGCCCCACCCCGGCGGTTCCGTGGGAGGCCTTCAAAACTGCCTCCCTCAGGGCCCTGGGGACCACCACCTGCCACCTCTCCTCCCCCGTAGCTGGCTCCTTCCAGGCTCTCTGCAGCACTCCGTCCTTTACTCGGAGAGCTGAAAATTTCACAAACAGTCCTTTAGTTGCAGGTGAGTATCCAGCCACTCCGCTCCACTGCGGTCTTTGACCAGACTCCACCCATTGTAGCACTGGCCGGAGGTCAACATCCTGCTCCTGTTGCGCTCTCCACTCGAGCGGGTCAATCACCTGTGCCACTCTGCAGGCCAGCTCACCTCCGCTACACGCGGAATCATGCTCTCCCCCAGCCCGGAGCTCCTCCTCCCGGGCTTCCCGCTTTTCGCAGTACTGGCAACCAGGTGGAGCACAGGGGCGGCGGGACATGGCATCTGCGTTGGCGTGGTGAGCCCCCGCTCGGTACTTCACTTCGAAGATGTATGGCGCTAATTCCTCCAGCCAGCGTGCAATCTGCCCCTCTGGCTCCTTAAACGCCATTAGCCACTGCAAGGCTGAATGGTCTGACCGGACAGTGAAGGGCAGGCCACAAAGGTA
This sequence comes from Archocentrus centrarchus, assembly GCF_007364275.1. Lineage (NCBI taxonomy): Eukaryota > Metazoa > Chordata > Actinopteri > Cichliformes > Cichlidae > Archocentrus > Archocentrus centrarchus. Next base: position 26,728,558 of record NC_044346.1, on the reverse strand, counting down.
GTACCTGAAGTGACTTATTGCCCGTACTATGGCCAGGAGCTCCCTTCGCGTCACACAGTAGCGTCGTTCAGCCTTATTAAAGGTTCTGCTGAAGTACGCCACCACTCTCTCCCCCGCTGGCCCCACCTGGCTCAACACTGCCCCCATTCCGACATCGCTGGCATCTGTGTCTAGAATAAACGGCAGACTGGGGTCCGGGGTGGCGAGGGTGGGAGATTCTGTTAGGGCGTTTTTCAGCCGCTCAAAAGCCTGTTCACATCCTGCTGACCAGTCAAAGTCACTATCCTTTTTCTGCAGGCGGAACAGGGGCGCAGCAATACAGGAGAACCCCCTTACAAACCGCCTGTAGTAGGACGCCAGACCAAGGAAGCTCTTTAAGTCCTTCAAGTTTGTGGGGGTTGGCCAGTCCTTCACCGCCTGCACTTTCTCCTCCAGCGTACTGATACCCTCACCCCCGATTTTGTGTCCCAGGAACTCCAGCTCTTTCCTCATAAAGCAGCACTTATCAGGGTGGAGTTTCAGGCCCGCTGCCGCTATCCGCTGTAGAATCTGCCGCAGGGATGCCAGAGCTGCCTCGAAGGAACTTCCGTGGACCAGGATGTCGTCCAAGTAGACCAAACATTCCTGTCGGGGAATATCGGCCAGCACCTTTTCCATCAACCTTTCAAACGTGGCCGGCGCATTGCATAGGCCGAAGCAGAGAACACGGAATTGCCACAGCCCCCTGCCTGTGCTGAAAGCAGTCTTTGGTCTGGCTGCGGGGCTGAGGGGCACTTGCCAATACCCGCTACGCAGGTCCAGCGAGGAGAACCAGGAAGAGCCGGAAACCAAATCCAGGCACTCATCGATGCGGGGCAGCGGGTATGAGTCTTTCTTAGTCACACTGTTCAACGGCCTAAAATCGACACAGAATCTCATTTTGGGGCTCTTCTTCTTTTTAACCATCACAACCCCCGAGGCCCAGGGGCTGTCGGAGGGTTCAATGACGCCAGCCCTGAGCATCTCCCCGATCGCACTATCAGCCGCAGCCTGATGCGCCAGGGGGAGGCGGCGAGGGCGTGACTTCACAGGCCGTGCATCTCCCGTGTCAATGTCGTGCTGCAGGAGGTGAGTTAAGCCTACCTCGTCTTCTGACAGAGCAAAAATGTCCTTGAACTCCAGCAGCACCTGCCACAGCTCCTCCCGCTGTGGATGATCTAAATCTTGGCAGCTACGTGTCCATATGTCCCTCACTACTGCCAGTCTATCCCCCTCCCCCATTACAGTGTGCTGGTCTGAGGCAGGAGAACCCACCACGGTGGCTAAATCAGGGTCAGGGGACAGGGGTGCAGGGGGGTAGATCGGGGGCGGAAGGTGTGCCTCATGGTGCACCCCCGCTGCTCTCGACTTTGGCGGGTGTAGGTTCGGGGCCTGTGCGGGGCGCACCAGGTCAACCATGGGGCCCCCTGGAAAGGTCAGCGTGTTATTCCCCAGGTCTAAGACACTCTGTGAGGCCCGCAGAAAGTCCAGGCCTAATATGCAAACGTCCTGCACCGCTGCCACCCACACCTCCAAGTTCACTCCCAGGCCCCCCACCTGAATAGGGACCAGTCCTTTTCCCAACATCGGGGCTAACTCACCAGTCACTGTACGCAGTTTTACTGTAGTTGGTTCCAACTGGGTTCCTACCGGCACCACGTCAGGTCTCATCAAGGTCGCAGTGGAGCCAGTGTCGACCAGAGCTGTGCACGGAGCCCCTGCCAGGGTGATGGGGATGTGACAAAAATCCCCTGCACGCGTCCAGCCCACCACCCTCGCGGACTCTGTGCTGTCGTCTGCTTCTGGGGGGAGCTGAGCCCCGCACCCCCAGCTGTACCGTTGGGCTCTGTCCACCGGCGCCCCGGCGGATTGGGACACAGAAGAAGGGGCCTGCGCCGTCCCGCCTACGCAGGCCCTGAGGCGTTTCCCTGAACACCGGCACGGTCTGGGCATCGCACGCTGATGTGGCCCAGCTGTCCGCACGTCCAGCAAACAGGAGGGTCTCGGCGAGGACGAGCACCGCGGCGTGAAGATTGTAGAGACACGCCTCGAACCAGTTCGGTCAATTCGGCCGCCCAAGCTGGCACCCCCTGGCCCGGGGCCTCCGGCACCGCAGCCCTCAACACCGGGTCATACTCGCTATGGTCGCACCCCGCAGAAGCCACCACGGCCTCCCTCTCCAAGGCCATCTCCAGGGCCTCGTGCAGATTGCGGGGGTGGGAAAGTTGAGTCTGGATGCGCAGCTCACCGGGGATAATGGCGCGGATGAACTGGTCTCTGGCCAGCTCGTTCTGCACGTCGATGGGCATGTGGGCATATGCTTTCTTCGCTAGCATCTCAATGTCATTAGCCAAAGCGCGAAGCGGCTCACCCGGTTGTCTCCGTCTACTCGTCAGTTCGGACCGCAGGACAGCAGGCTGGCCACACTGCCCAAACCGCCGCTGCAGAGCACCAACCAGAGCCCTGTAGTCACCCCTCTCCGCTGGGCTAAGCAGCAGCAGGCATGCCAAAGCGTCGTCAGTGAGGCACAAGGCTAGCTGGAGTGCTTTAGTGTCTGTGGACCAGGCCGCAGCATGCGCTAACAGTTCAAATTGAGCATGGAAGGCCTCCCAGTCAGCCTTACCGGAGTACTTGGGGGTTTTCACATTTGCCTGGCAGGGCCGGGCGCCACTATCACCAAGCACGGGCCCCGCGCTGTTCGGGGCGGGCGTCTCCGCGCCCGCGCATATTCCTGCAGTCGATGGGCTAAAGCCAGCGGCGGCCGCCAGGCCTCTGGCAGTCCGTCTGAGGCGGGCCAAACGCTCTCCGGCACTGTCCGCTCCCTCAGGACCCAGCGTGCCCCCAAAGTCACTGTCCATAGCCTCTCTCTTGATCTTCGGGCGGGCCCCGGCCACATCTCGCTGCGCTGCCATAGTTAGCGCAGGCTGTCAACTGAGGTAGCCGAAGCAGGGCTAGCCGACGGTTAGCAGTTTGACTTCTGACACCAATGTAACGTTGTAAACACACTTACACAGTCGGCGATGTTCACAACAAAGGTCGTCTTTATTAGCAGAAAAACGGCTGCTGTAGGCCACAGCCACGCCAACCACAACTACAACAACAGAACAGCAACACACACACACAGGCAAGCTCTCAGTCTTTTCTCTCTCTCCATGCTGCCTTCACGAACCTCCCGAACAGTCCGAAATCCCACAACATCAACACGCTCTCTAACTAAGAGAATCGCTACAATACTATCCACAGTATTCCTGACTTCACGCCACTACCCATAATTCATAGCGGAAACCGGTAGTTTACTTCCGTTTGCGCTGTTGTTTACGGTTGCGGGCTTACACACTTGCCGTTCATTTAAACATTTTGACACTGTAGTTTCTTTTACCTGGCCTAAATGGTACCACATCGGAGGTGGATACATTGCAAGGATGTTTTAAAAAGTAGCGAGGTAACTGTGCCTCACCCATCACTTGTGTAAATGACATGAAATTATGGCCTGAAGTCAGCTACATCGACATTATCAGTTACCTTGTTTTTTCCGAAGGTCTTGATGGCGGGGAATCATGTAATTATAAGAGCACCAGATTACCTTCAAAGCAATAAAATCAATAAAGTAATGCTGAACAAACAAGGCAACATTGTTTTCCTTAAAGAAGCTGTAGAGCCGAGCCAGCGCATCGGCCAAGCTAAGCGCTTAGCATGGGTCATGCTAAGGGAAAGTGAAGTGGTGGAGACAGTCAGCTGTTCCTGTATTGCTGATTAGGGAAATCACATAGTGATGCTGCAGCTATTCTGTGGAAGGTATATCACTTATCTGGATATCAGAGTGTTCAGATCACTGAAACAGAAACACTGGACTGGCCGAAAGCTGTGATCGGGGAGACACGCAGCTGTCATCTTGCTAACTGCTACGTGTTTACATGAAGGCAGGCATTGTTTAAGCTTTGTGTAGGCTGTATACTGTAGTGTCACACGATAAATAAAATAACGTAAAAAAAAATAAGAGGCTGTACATTAAAGGAAAACTTAAAACATAAGGAAAAAATATGGTAATAGGATGTGCAACTGGGTAGTATAGTTTGGGGGAAAAAGAACAAATTTACAGAATAAAATAATTTGAGAAAATGTACAGACTGATGTAGTGACAACCGACAACAGCACAAGTTGAATCCGAGCTCATGTTCCAACTAATAAAGCCGCCTGTTACAGCACAAAGTAACCGAATTTTGTCATTAACTCTGGCTGTAACTTTGGGTAACCGGAAGTATAAAACCGAACAGCGAAATAGCAGTCTGTCCTGGCAGCCTACGTGTGCTCTTCCAGAAACCCGTGGATAGGCAAAAACAGGCTTAAGAGTAAAAAATATCTGGTCAGTACTCCTGGTGAATAACATGTAGGTTATGCCTTGAGGGCAGTGGTGGATGCTGGTCTTTCAAGGAGGGGAAGCTCAATTTCGGCCTACATCATAAAATGTGTCGGTTTATTTATACATAAATTCTTCCCTCCGTTCCTTTTCAAGAAAATGATCTGTGACCCTGTCGTACCAACAAGGCTTTTTTTTCCAGGGACTTGACTAGTGTCCTCTCAATGGCCAGCAGAGCTAGGCTGCTTAAACGGCCTTGGCCCATGGTGTTGCAGGTGTAAGACTTGAGCCGCTTTAAACAGGAGAAGCTCCTCTCTATACCTGCAGATGTAGCTCCAATCGTTGCCACTAATGACAATAGTTTGTGACGGTGGAGGGGCTCAGCAGCACCCGCTGGACAGAAACTGCGATAGAAGTCAGAAAGAGTGATAGAAGTCAGTCTCCAAACACAAGCAGCAAAAAAAAAACCCACCAGAAATAGAAGAAAATGCTGCTAAGAGAATTAGGAAAGTCTCCGGTTCAACTCAGAACAGAATGAAAATTTAAAAATGCTCCCACGGATGTTTACACCGAAAGATCGCTGATTCGCTCATTTCGCTGTCAATCAAAAAGGGATTCAGCCTCAGACAGATCATCCAATCATCATGCAGAAGCTGAGCGTCCAGGCCGGCCGAGGCCAGCCCACTGCCCCATAGACCCCCAGAGACGCTGAGCGTCCGATGGGCGGATACAAAGCCCAGCATTTATCCAATGACTCGTCTCGTTTCGCTGCACTCTTTGCTTCGCTATTGAACTCTGTGGACGCTCAGCGTCCACACTGTTTAAAGCGCTGGGTTCCCTGGAGCCCTCGCTCCTCGACTGGGGGGGCTCCGTCTGAGACCACCCTCTCCCGTCTGCTGGGGTAGGTATGCGGTTGTCTTTGGACTGAGTGGCCGGGGGTCTTCCTGGCCCTTGGTGGGCTGCTGGTGGCCTGGGGTTCCGGGGGCTTTCCGTACCTGCCTCTGGCTTCTGATGGGTGGAGCTGCAGCGTTTTGCCCTCATTGGTAAGTACGTTCCATGACACAGACACAAACATGACACAGACACAAACGCCCACTCAATCACAACTCAACAAAATTGTTGGTGTGCGTAACATGCTTTGTTAGTTTTGTTTTTCACACACAAATTTATTTTTGCAAGTATTGATAGTATTTTTTTATATGTTAAAGTAATGAAGTATCTGATTAATAGACTTGTGCTCTTTCCCCTTTTTTTTTTTTTTGCTCCCTTTCTCTCTCCCTTTTTCTTCTCTTTATTTTCCTCTTCTTCAGCCTGTCAGCTCTGGCTGTTACATAGTATGTGGAAAAATAACTCAGATAAATAAAATAAAGGGTTAAAACATCAACAAGAAGAGCCTATTGAGAACCTATAGAGCTCATCTTGAAATAGCAAATATGTTTGGCACAACAACGCATTCAGATCACAGTTCTGCTTGCAAGATCTACCAGACATGACAGGCTTTAAAAAAAAAAAAAAAAAGAAAAAAAAAAATAAAGCGCTGTGAAGCTGCGGGAATGAGTGAAAGGAAAGCCGCGTCGTTACCAGTGATAAGAAGCTGATTCTGAACAAAAGTTGAGCGCGTTGTAGCGCATATTTAGTCAATGACATGTACACACAACAGTATATATTTGATCACTTATTTTTTGACATTTTAGGGGAAGCTGTGCTTCCCTTGCAGTCTTAGAGCAATCGCCTCTGCTTGAGGGCAATTTTACTATGACTAAGTGAGGGAGAGTGTAAGAACACACTCAATGAAAGGGCCCCAGGTGTCCTTAAACTTCTGACGGGATTTGTTCCTGTTGTATCTGAGTTTTTCTAATGGAATTAGGGAGAGCACCTCCCAAACCCATTCAGAAAATGATGGAGGTGCTCTTGACTTCCAGTTGCGAAGGACAAGCCTCCGTGCTTGTAGTGAAGCAAAAGCAATAAAATTAGCCTGAGGCTTTGTGATAACAATACTCTCGTCTGAAACTCTGAAAATACCAATGGTTGGATTAGGATTAATTTTGGTATGGCAAATCTGTGAAAAAACATCAAAGATACAATTCCAAAACAGAGATAATGACGGACATTCCCAGAACATGTGACCAGTGGAGGCAGGGTTCAGATGACATCTAATACAGGTTGGATCATCACCAGGATAAATCTTAGGCAGCTTTTGCCTAGTGTAATGCAAGCAATGCAAAACTTTAAATTGAATAAGACAATGTCTTAGACAAAGGGATTTAGTATGGATATACTTAGTTTTATCAAGGGATGGCAGAGAGCTGTTTTGAATAATTTTATAAATCTTTGAGACATTGCCCTTCAACTCTGGTTCCTGAGCTAAAATGGTATCTAGAGTGTTTTCCTCTAATATAGTAGGAAAGGAGAAGTGTAATTTAGCAAACTACGGACTTGAAGGTATCGAAAAAAATGTGACTTTGGTAAATTCTTACTCTGCTGGAGTTTCAAACGATGTGAAGGTGCCATTCATGAATAGATCATTAAAAAAAACCAAGCCACTATTATGCCACACCTGAAATGCTGCATCAATCTGAGAGGGGCAAAAGAGGAGATTGTGTGTCAGTGGCATATGAAGGCAAGTTGTTTTGAGGTCAAAATGTTTTCTGAACTGATGACATATACGGAGTGAGTTCTTAATCACAGGATTATCAATATGCTTGACAGTAACACCTTTAAGGGAGCAGCATAAAGTGGATACCTGACAGGCTGCAGGATTAGAAGGGGTCTTCATGTGAGCCCATATTTACCCTTTAAATGCTGTGATCCAAAAAGGCAATTTTGCAATATTGGCTGCCCAATAATAATATAAAAAAACTAGGCAATCCTAGACCACCCTTCAATCTGGACATTTCCAAAGTAGATCTTTTTGTTCGAGGACTTGATTTATTCCAAATAAAAGTAGAAATATGGCTGTCAAGATCTCTAAACTACTTTGAAATTTTTTAAAGCTCTCAATATTAAACTAGGTGATTTGACACAATATGCAATAGCTGAAGTGCTGACCTCTACAATGGACTGCAAAATATTAGCCTCAGATTTTTTTGCAGCACGGTGGCGCAGTGGTTAGCACTGCTGCCTCACAGTTAGAATACCATCTGGAAGGCCTGGGTTCAATTCCACCTTGGCCCAGGCCTCTCCCTCTCTCTGTGTGGAGTTTGCATGTTCTCCCCGTGCTTGCGTGGGTTTCCTCCGGGTACTCCGGTTTCCTCCCACATTCCAAAGACATGCACTTACTGGGGTTAGGTTAATTGGCTAATCTAAATTGCCCATAGGTGTGAATGAGAGCATGAATGTGAGTGTGAAAGGTTGTCTGTCACTCCGTAACAGGCTGGCGACCTGTTCAGGGTGTACCCTGCCTCTCGCCCTATGACAGCTGGGATAGGCTCCAGCCCCCCCGCGACCCTTAACAGGATGTGCGGAAGCGAATGGATGGATGGATTTTTTTCATTTAAGTTAGTCTCAGAAGATTTGAACTTAGGACATTTGTACTGTGAGTCAATGCTGCACCGCCACACTGTTCATATAAAAGACATACACTTAAATAACAAAAGAGTGAAAACTCAAAATCGAAGTATAACATTAAAATATATCATATCTCCTGATATATCTAGAAAAAATGGTGCAGGCAACTGAAGTCGTATTCTTGGGTGTGCATCAGAGCAAATGTTTCTCCAATATTAAAAAATACAAATAGTAACAAAAATGATCATTTTTATGTGAAACATGCAATATGAGTAAGGCAGACAAACAAAAAGATACCTTGCTGTTGATCCTCACTGGTGTTTTCCTGTAAATTTGGCTGGGTGCATTCTTCTGTGCAGTAGTTGTCATATATCGCCGCATTGTCAGTCTTACCACTACTATTTTTATTTTTCTCCTCATCACCTGTCTGAAATCTAACCTTCTTGGTGAAGTCTATCTTGGAATACAGATCCTCCAACATATTGTTTGAAGTTATGCTCTCTTCTGCTTGAATGAATCCAGCTGTGTGCTAGCATTCGTATCATCAACGGTTTTATAGGAATAGGGAACAAGTATCATGTGGCCACTCACAATAACGGGAAGGAATAAGCAGAAGTTTTAAAAATAACTGAAGTAAACCAAATATATATACCTGTAGGCTCAGTGTTTGTTTCTGTAGTTGGTAGTGATAGCCATCACTGCACAAAAAGAGGGATTTTCGACCCTGTATACTGACACGGGCACCGCTAGTACACGACAGCTTTCGACAGCTTACGGGGCAGCACATTTGTACGACGGAGTATTAGGGCCACATTTAGAAAAAAAAGTAAATCGTGCATTTTGAGAATAAAGTCAAAATTTCAAGAAAAAAAGTCAAAATAGTATTTTGAGAATAAAGTCGAAATACTATTTAGAGAAAAAAGTCGAAGTCGTCATTTCAAGTCAAACAACGGCCACCGCTGCTATACCCTCTACAAAATGCCTTGGGTAGATGAAATAACTTGATCAGCTGTCTTAGGGACTCTACACATGGGAAGTGACATCGCTCCCCATGTGTTTTATTCATGGAACTTCTGCGAAGCGATTTTGGCCTCATTGCACAAGTTCCATAGGAAATAAATGAAGAGCAAGCGATGTCGCTCCCTGTGTGGCGAGCCCCTTATTGTGACTTGTGATTCTGCAAATCTCCTGTAGCTCTCTCCACGACAACACAGACACAGGTCATTTCTTTGAAACAGATGTTTATTGAAATAAAGGTACAAGATATATCCAAACAATAAAATACCTCGTTGGCTGCTTGTCATGAAAAGAGATCTTAAACCTTGAGTCACTTTATCGGCTTTGGCTTCACACGATAAATTGAATCTTGAATACAACACAGCAGAGTCGTGTCAAAAAATGTCTGCCCTCCTGCAGTCTGTGGGAGGTAAAATTTTCTCTCATTCTCCCACTAACCTCATTAGCCGTTACTCCTCGCGAGACACGTTATGTTGCATCTTAAAGTTCCTTAACAAGACAGACTGCAACAAGAACTTACTGTGCATTATGACACATTTCAAATTGAAACAATTTAAACTTAAATTATATGCTTATCATGTAATCATGTAAAAATCATAAAGCAGTCAGCATCATGAGCTTCACATAAAACATTACTCAGCAGCATTTACACTCCCATCAATTGCTCATTGATTTTAAATGAGAAATTTCTTCAAAGAAAACTATGAAAGATATAAAATGTGTGAAACACTTTGTAAGAATGAACAGTGTAGCCTTAAACGGTTTAACTGGCACTGCTCTGGAACATAAGCAGGTGAACAACAATCCATATCGTTTGACCTCTTTTCTTCCTTCCTTCACCACAAAGGGGCCAAAACAATCAATGCCGCAGTAAGTGAAAGGGGGAGATATTTCTGTTCTCTCTTCAGGGAGATTTGCCATGTGTTGAACCTCTGTTGCTCTTCTGTATTTTCTACAATTCACACACTTGTAAATGTGCAAGGAAACTGCACTTCCACATCCTGAGATCCGTATTCCGCTTGCACGTAACTCATTCATGGTCATGCCTCTTCCTTGGTGGTGTATGCGCTCATGATGGTACTTGATGAGCAGGGCTGAAACATGAGATTTCCTTGGAAGTACTGCAGGATGTTTTACATCATGGTATAAGGCTGACTGAGATAGCCATCCTCCCACCCTAAGTACACTGTTATTGTCTAAGAAGGCATTCAACTGACAAAGCCTATTGTGCTTACTCAGGGTGTCTTCCTTCTGGCCCTTGATCTTCTTTAGATCTTGAGCAAATGATTCTTCTTGCACCAACTTGATGATGAAGATTTCTGCTTCTCTTCGCTCTTCAAGGTGAGTTGACTCATTTGTTCGTAGTTGAAATCCTTTGAACTCTCTGACAAATCTTTTGAGCCTGGCAACAGCTCTCACTATTCTTGACCAGTCAGAGAATTTGGTGAAGTGGTCAACCATTGAATTCCATTCTTTTGCCTTGACAGCATGAACATGTACCTTTCGAAGCTCAGGATCAGTAGCTTGTATGTCTCCCATCATTTTCTCTTCATGTGGAAGATTTTGCTGCCAAAGGAAGTCAGGTCCTTTCAGCCACTTAGACTCCTTCAGTTGAATTGCACTCAAGCCTCTAGAGCTGGATTGGTTCCAGAGCTGACGTGCCGCCATTGCTCAGGTTCTGTGCTAGATCTTATTCATTGGATGCAGTTGGCCATGATTGTGTGGAACCTCTTGGCGTCATTGTTCACATAGCCAAGAACCACCCTTGAATCCGTCCAGTAATACTCATGCACATTTTTGATCTCAAGTTCCCTTTTAATGATATCACCAATGCAAACTGAAGTTACAGCTGATGATAGCTTGAGTCTTGGAATAGTTGTTAGTTTGGTAGGGGCTACTCTAAGCTTTGCCCAAGACAAGTGAGCAACTAATCTGTCCTGTTTCATTCACCCTCTGAGGTATGAACATGCACCCGTACCCTTTGGAACTTGCATCAGAAAAGTTGTGAAGCTCGTACAGTACAACTTCACCAAAGCTTGATGGAAAGTAGCTCCTTGGAATCTTCATGGTTGCCAAGTAAGGCAGATCTTTGAGCCAATGCTTCCATTGTGGCAGGATGCGCTCAGGAAGAGATTCATCCCAGTTTACCTTTTCTCTGCACAGAGTCTGAAGGATTTGTTTACCTACCAGTATGAATGGAGTCACAAACCCCAGTGGATCATAAACTGAGGCAACAGTTGAGAGAACTCCTCTACTTGTCAGTGGGTTTTCCTTTACCACAACCCTGAACTGGAACTCATCTGCTTCCACGCATCACTCAACTCCAAGCGCTCACTCGATACGAAGTTCTCCTAGGGCCATGTCTAGATCCTTAATCTGGGCACATTCTTCTGGAGGCATTGCTGCAATCACACTTTTATCATTGGATACAAACTTGTGCAGCCAAAGATTTCCTGCTCTGCACAGGGCTCTTGACTCCTCCATCAGATGTATGGCTTCGGCAGGTGACTTTACACTAGTTAGGCCATCATCCACATAAAAGCTCCTTTGGATGAATTTGATGGCTTCTTCGCTAAACTCCCCATGACTCTGTGATGCCAGATGCTTGAGACCAAAGTTGCAGCAGCCGGGAGATGAAGATGCCCCAAACAGATGTACCCTCATTCTGTACATTGAAGGTTTGGAGTCTAAATACCCCTTGTCCCAACAGAGGAACCTGAGATAGTCTTGGTGCTCCCTTGTGACATGGAACTGGTGAAACATTTTTTCAATGTCACACATTATGGCTATTGGACCCTTTCTAAATCGACACAACACTCCAAGTAATGTGTTAGTCAGGTCTGGACCAGTCAGGAGATGGTCATTTAAAGAAGTTTCTTGGAAGCGCGCCGAACAGTTGAAAACCACATGGATTTTCCCAGGTTTGTGGGGATGGTAAACACCATGGTGTGGAATATATTATGCTGGTTGGTTATCAAGTTCGCACTGTGGCACCTTCTCAGCATCTCCTCTGCTTATGATATCATTCATGAACTTGACATAGTCCTTGTAATATTCATTTTTCCTGAGTTGTCGCTCCAATGAGTTGAGCCTATGGACTGCACACTGTTTATTGTCTGGAAAAATAGGTTTGTCTGCCTTGAAAGGGAGTGGGAGTTCATAATGGCCATCTTCCTTGTGCCTTATGCCTGCTTTCACTTTTGACAGAAAGCAAAGGTCTTCTTGAGAAATTTGGTTGTTGTGTGCAGAGTGGTCTGTGAAGCCTGATTCGAGTGTTTTAATTATGTCAGGTAGGTTGATCTCTTTGACTTGAGTCCTGTGCACAAAATGTACCTCTCTTTAACTGAACTGATGACTGTATAGCCGGTATCACTTGCCGTACTATGATTCTGTGGCTGGTTCCTATTGCGTCATTTTCATCACTCGCTGGATTTGAGCAACCAATAATACTCAGACATGATCAGTTCGCTGTGCATATGGATGATCTTCGTCACCAGACATGATTTCCTTTGGAAGAAGGGCTTGTTGACAGTTGTAGCCAATTAGAAGGCCTACTTTGCAGTCAAGCTGTGGTGGAATCCTTTCTGCTAGGTGCTCTAGATGAGGCCATTTTAGAGCTGTTTCAGAAGTTGGAATGTGTAACCTGTTTCCGTGGGGTGTTTCCGTGAGGTGTGAAAATAGGTGGCAGTGGAATCCTTTTCTTTAAGTTGTATCCCCCACCTGTTAATTTCTGACAGTATATGACTGTTGACTTAGCAGACATTGTGGACAGCTGCAAACTGGCATTTTCTTTGTTTGTGTTGAGGTCTTGGGCCACTTCATCTAGTATGAAAGTAGTATCACTTTGTGTGTCTAGCAGTACATAGACGAGGACTTGTTGATCAGGCTGCTTGGTAGATGACACCCAGACTGGTAATATGGAAGATGTTTGTGTGCTCAGGCCCTCTTGTATGACTCTGTTGGCAGTTGCTGTTGCAGCCCTTTCTGTGGTGTTTGCCCTGTCATTTGAAATGTCATTTCCATTTACGTGTGTTGGCCTTTGGCATTCTTTAAATTTGTCATCATGCAAGCAAGTCGGATGTCTCCTTTGACAAGTTTCGCATGTGTTCCTGCTATCACACCTTCTTGAGTGATAACCAGTTTTCAAACATCCAAAGCAAAGCTTTTCTGTTTGCACAAACGTGAGCCGGTCCTGGATTGTCTTTTCAGCAAACCTGCGACACTGTGTCCTGTCCTTTTGCAAAAGACGCATGATGGAATGCTGCTCCTTGTCACATTTGTGCTCAGTGTCTTGGATCATTTGATTTTGTGGATACTTGGTTTCTCACTTTCCACACTCTTGAGTGCTTGTATTGAGGATATGGGATCACAAGCGAGATCTGCTTTCTTGGATAGGAAGTCAACAAGCTCTTTAAATGGTGGGTACTCTGCACTTACTTGCCTGACTTCCATAACCTTACGGTTCCATCTGGAAACTAACCAGTCTGGCAGTTTTAGCAGAATTCTTTGACTCTCAGTGCTGTCATTAAGGACGTCCAGTGTTTTAATATGGGACATTGCAGCCTCACAGCTCTTGAGGAAGTCTGCAAATTCTCTTAGCTCACATGCATCCTTGGAGCTTATCTTTGGCCATGTATTCAGCTTGTCTCCGAGGGACTTCCCAATTATGAATGGGTCTCCGAAACATTTATCCAGCAGCTTCCAAGCTGAATCATATGCTGCTTCTGTGCCTAAAAAGACAAATCCTTTAACAGCCTTTTTTGCAGCGCCCCGCAGGTACTTTCTTAGATAATAACGTTTTTCATTCCGTGGGATGTTTTTCTGTTCTATTAATGTTTCAAAGGATAGTTGCCATTCCTTGAATCTCAAGGGGTCTCCAGTAAATAATGCTGGCTCTGGTGTTGGAAGGCAATTAGCACTTATAGCTAGGCCCAAACACTGTGGCTGGAGCAGGTTGAGGCAGCAACTGAGGGTGAGGGGCCTGGCATGCTGCTGCTAGAGACTGAGGAGTGCACGAGGGTGTTGGTGCATTGATGGCTTGGGCTGTGAATGGTGGAGAATGAGGTATGAATGGAGGACTTGAGGCATGGAGGGCACGTGTTGTGACTGGAGGGATTATGGGGTTAAGAACATTAACCTGTTAACTGGCAGTGTCCTGCCTGTGTGACGTTTGACATGCCTGCGACTTTGAAGCCTCATAGCATCACAGTAACGCTGCGGTCCGCCCTTACGATGCTTATATATGACAGACTAGACCCTCTGAATTGGATTGACGCCTCATTTGGCCAATCATGTTATGAAATGGGTTTTCCAGAGTCAATAATAAGCAGACAGCGTCATGTGACTTTTCTGGACATGCCCCAAATGTTCTCCAATCGTTCTGATTGGTAAACTGACCCAAAATCCAAAACCACAGCTGTATAGCCAATAAAATTCCTGACACGTGGGTATATGGCGCTATGGGGTGTGTTTTCACATGAAACATGTCGTGCGTTAACAGCATTTACAATACTTTTTCTCACCAACAGATTGTAGGAATCCATCAAAAACAGACTATATTTATTCAACAAAGTGACTAAATAACTCACAAGAGTGAATTATTTATTAGGGGACCTTGTCGCTGATTTGACTGGTTTTACGGAATCTCACAGAGAGAAGGGTCCCACTTTATGTCAAAACGAGTGATTTATGAGGGGCAATAAAAATATGATTTATGTCATAATTTTACATCTGGATATATCATATTTCTATAACCAGAAATATTTTTTCATAATTTTTCATATTTCATAAACAGTGAAAATGTAGGTCAGGAATGCTTGTGTACAACCAGTGTGCACCTACAGATCAGGGAGATTTTATTTCTTAATGAACAAAATAAAACCGGAGGTTTTTAATCCGATTGACTCCTTTTTCCTCATCGTCATGGCCAAAACGCAGTGCGGTTGCGGTCCGTGGTGGAAATCGCTATTTAATGTTATGTGCTTATGCCTTATTCTGCCTAAAAAAATATCAGACCTAAAAATCCACTTGAAATACCGACGCCATAGGGCCGATGCACAGAACCCAATGTAACGGCGAAACCTTGTCTGCGGAGTCTGTTGTCGAGAAGCCCAGTGGCCGCAGTGGTGGCGTTCAGGCACCGTTATAATTGCGGAGCGTTGTTTCCAGAAGGTGTTGACAGTCTGAAGACAAGAAGCTGAATGAAGGCAGAGCGAAAACTGGAGCCGTTAAGTCTAACCAAAGGGCTCTCCAAAGACCCCCACACCTCCTCCCCTTCAACATCAAACCATTTGGCTGATAAGATGTGTGTATGATATCAAATTATGACAGCCCCCCCTCCCTTCCGGAGATCCGGCCAGGTGTCTGTCATAAACGCCCCCCTTCCTCGGGCTGCACTTAAACAATTTGTCTGATCGTTCAGCCTTAACCCCTATCATTTATCTGATAAGATGTGATGCTTGATCTTTCCAAAATTATGACATCTGGCCAGAGATCCGGCCAGGTGTCTGTCATAAACTCCCCCCTTCCACCTCCTCAACCACGGTTCTCTGGTTTTCCAGGAGCCTTTCTGGCCAAATAACCCCTCTTTGACCTCCCGATCAGAATTTGAGCTGAGAGCCGAGAGCCCTGAGATGTTTCACTGGAGACGGTCAGGAGCTGAATGACCCTCTGGACCCCTCAGACCACCGCGAGCGAAGCCCCGCCTCGCGAGCCTGGGGACGCACTGACCTGTCAGGTGCGCTTATACCGCAGGGGGTGCGAAAAGAGCAAATCAGCGACCGTCCGCAGGTAATGAACTGAGAGCCAATCAAAAACGCACCTGGATTTTTTATTACCTTCAGAGTGAACAGCGCGGAGCTTTTGAAATCAGCCTGAGAAAATCCAGTTTCAAGGTCTGTATGCAAGGCAGCTTTGTAGACTCAGCAATACAACAGGACAGCTGAGCAGCTGTACAGATGGACAACCGAGAGTCGGCAGATCCTGGAGATGCTCCATAACTGCCTTACAGGCATCACTTTGTACTAGCAGTGACCGACGTTGCCGGGTCCCCTGTCACTACATTCACGTGATTTCCCGCTTGAAAACATGTAATTTTTTAAGATATTTATTTTGATAAACAGAGGCCTTTGCACCCGAGCACAGAAACCTTACTATTACCTTACTATTTGGAAATTATCCAACACAGCAGAGGAGAGCAATGGATGCAAACGTCTTTGAATGACAAGAAGCAGTTGATGCTGAGGACAGAAGATCGTGAGATAGTGTGTCCGGGGCTGAAAAGCAAAAAGGAAGAGACATAGAAGCACTGTGGGAAAATTAAAGGCGTGTACCTGCTCTAAAACTGGCTGATTTTGTAAAGACTTTATTTACCGTTTTATGCTTTTAAAATTTGTGACAACCTTTTTTGCTTATGCTTCAGTTTTTCCATTTGTCAGTTTTTCCTTGTGCTGTGAAATATGTAATTTTTATAAAAACTGTTCATTGCATGTGGCAAATGTTTGATTCTCTCCCCTTTGTGACATTGTAATCATGTATTTTTGATTAATAAAACATTAAAACTTGTATTTATGTACCTTTCTTTGAGCTTTTTTTGACCAGTAAATGTCTAAAGTTTTACAAAAAGCTTTATGCTTTGTGGTGGGCTTTGTGTACGTTTTCTTTTAAGTACACAAAGCTCATACACTATGTATTTGTTTGGGAGGGGGTTGTAAGTTGTGCATCAGAGAAGGACTATTGGGAGGATTGTGTTTTTTTTTTATTTTATGTGAATATGTAGTTTTTACATTCATTGTAACTTTTGATCAATATACAATTTATTTATTTTCTGTGTATGAAGGAATCACTGAAAATAGACTGGGTTTTTTGTGAATGAAGGCCTAACATTTTCCTTCTTTTACAAATTAGGGCAACTTCTGATTTATATGTCTATAATTATAATTAATTTGTACTATCAGTAAATTTGTGTATAGCAGAGAATTCCTCAGGGTAGTATCTTTCATTAGAGCCCTCACTGATGACTGTATGTTGAAGCATTGAGGAGTTTCAGCCATTTGAAGTTTGCATATCAAAGGCTGCTCACATGTGACACTCGGAGTCTCCAAATGGCACATGTGAGACCACGCCTGGACATCAACACACAAAAACCTTTACAAAACAGGTTTTTGTGTTATCTTGATAAAATACACGTTGAAAAGACTTCATTCTACAGCTTCATTATATTTTCCAATCCATACCTTCTATACTCAGTGTCAGGGTTATAATAGTTTTGGATTTTACATTATCGTTTAATTTTAGTTAGTTTTTACTTTTTTTTTTCTTTAATTCAGTTAGTTTTAATTCATTTTCAGAGCGGTTTTGCTCATTTTTATTTTTGGTTTATTGCTTAGTTTTAGTTTAGTTTCGTTAGTTTCAGTATTAGTTTTAGTTTTTCATACTTTGTCAGGTGCAAGATTCAAGGTACAACAGCTTCTGTTTTAGAGCTAGCTTGGTTAGATGCTCGATATGTGGCCGACCTCTTGTCGCATTTCTGCTTGTGTAGCTGGATTGTGTGTGTTCATTACCTTACGGTCGTGTGCTGGTGTTTTATATGCGGTGCAGGCTGGGACTTCTTTTGGTCCTCTCTCTTTGTGCTCAGTTTTTTGGCTGCAAACATATTTGTCCCTGTTTTTTCACTTTCTTCATTCCCTCGCGTCCATTCTGACAGTTTTAGCAGTCTCCCTCCAGGAACTTGCTCACATTTGTGAGTCCTTATATTGATTGTTTCTGATTGTTATTCTCTCACTGATAAACGCACAAGGACGGAACAGGTTCATCAGGTTCAGAGCGGTTTCCGTAGCTGCCTTGTGTGCGCTTCTCAGGTGGACTTTGATGTTGGTGTTTTTTCCTCACTGAGACGTTTTCCATACATTTTTCATCATTCACAACAAGACACTCTTCTATCTGTATTATCGGACTCAAAGAAACTCCATACGGGACTCTGACGCTTTCTCGGCAGACCACTGCCATTACTTTGAGGACCAGCGCGGTGAGCACACGCGGTACGCACACAGCTGCCCGACGGTGCTCCCAGCTTAATCTGGGAGAGCGGAAAATGATCAGTCCACAAGGCGTTTAAATAAAATATCAAACAAGAAAAGGAAGGTCATTTTATCTACAATTTTAGTTAGTTTTAGTTAGTTTTTTAAACTCACAATACAGTTTTAGTTAGTTGTCATTTTTTCCTTTAATTTTAGTTTTTATTTATTTCAGTTAATGACAATGTTTTTTCAGTTTCAGTTTTCGTTATTTCGTTCATTTTCGTTAACTATAATAACGATGCTCAGTGTGTAGTTACATAAAAACAACCAGGAAAAATCCAGGCGAGGCAAAAATTGTCTAATTTTTCTGTGTTCCAAACTTAATAGCTACATACTCATTACAGTTACAGCATTTTTGACGGCAAAAATGAAAAATATAGTTTGTCTTCTTCACAAAGAGACCAAGATTTTGCATGTACTCCAAAGAGTTCAGGAACAGCAGCTGATTTAATTTGGGTATGCTTTTTCAGGCGTTTTTGTTGATTTTGGAGCGGCCAGTTAACAGGTTAAAGTGACGGTGACATCACTTCCAGTTCAAAAGGGCTCGGTAGACAGTTCATACGAGCAAACCCGATACGGAGCTAATTAAAAACAGCAAAGATGGAAAATAAGTGTTTTCAATTCCACCGGTTTGTCCACTTGCAGGCCAAAGTGGTATGTTTATTCTATCTTTGTAAATTGCATATTTTATATAAGCTGAGACAAGTAAGGCAATATTTTGAACATCTATGTGTTTAACAGTTCCACAGTGTACTTGTGGTGTAAAAGAGAAGCAAGCTGAAGATTCAAGACCACAGTAAACATCAGTTAAAGGAACTCTCGTGTCTCTCATGTTTGTGAACATGCCGGCAGAGTAGAACACTTTGCTGCCCCAGAGAAGGCAATGAAATTGTCGGGACCGAAGCTACTAGCACGAGATGCTACACATGTGCAAAGGGAAGTATCATGTGTTTGGACAAACACTGAAATTTGTGTCTGAAGTAGCAGCAGCGTTTGCTTGTTGTTGTTAAAGCCTCAACTGCACTGAAGATTCAACGTAGCATCTCCCTTCAAAGAAGCAGTAACTTATATCAAAAGATAAGAAAATTCAACGAACAAACATATGAATAAAATAAAGGATTAACAGAATAACAAGACACCATGGCAGATGAAAGTAAGAGTACAGTACAGCCCACTGAAAGCGGTGTAGAGCTTAATGTACAAGATGAAGAAAGGAAAGTGCAGGATGCAGAAGAGCAGGCAAATGGAGAAGAAACTCCAGAGTCCTCAGCATCTGCTTTCACACAGTCAGAAGACTTACGCAGAAGCCAGCGCATGCACACACTCACTGAAAAAGGGAAATCTCTACAAGAGGCAAGGTTACACGATTTAACCAAAGATTTTCAGCGAATCTACAAGAAGTGGAAATACCACATAAACTCCTTAAAAAAATGGTAAAGAATACTGATATTGATTTGATACCAGAAGCTGTGAGTGCTGTAGACACTATTGCAACAGACCTCTGCAACACTTACGATGAGATCAGAAAGGTTGAAAGCCCTGATATGGAAATAAGAAGAAGATGTTGTCAGGTTTCGGCTGTGGCCAACGAGGCAGAGGACCCCAATGCAGGACTTGAAGTGAGGAGCTTAATTTAACTCTTGGTTTTTAATAGCAACTTAGATTCAGCTTGACATAACATAAACGTGGTAACATAGACATAACTTGAACCATAAACATGAAGCATAGACATAAAGGCACACAGCAGGAAAAACCAAAGAATAACTGATGAAAAACTGATGACGCGACAAGGAACTAAACTACACAGAGACCTTAAATACACTGAGACATAAGGAGGAAAAAGGGAAACAGGTGACAACACAGGTGAACGAAATACACTAACGAGACAAGGGGAAGTAATCCTAAACACAAAGCACAATGAACACAAGATCGTCAAAATAAAACAGGAAGTGACCTAACCAAATACATGCAGACGTAACACAGAGACTGACACAGAGGGAATGAGAACATGACCAACTAAACAAGACCTGAGACAAGGGAGAGACACTAAGAGAAACACAGGGAGAACTAAACCAAAGGGAATCTAAACACAGGAGGGCCACGACTTAAATACACAGGAGTACAGGGAAAACCAGAACATGAAAAAACCAAACAGAAAACAAAGAAAAACTAAAATTCCAATACTAAACTATAACCAAAACTAGAAATGGAAATAAAACAAAACAGAACTTCACAATTAGAACTCAAAACACTGGGCCACCGGCCCAGGACCATGACAGATGTGATGTTTGCTGTGCCTGCAGTGATGCAGCCAGAGCAAAGGCTCAGTGCCTTTTGGAAGAAAATGGCAATCCAGATAGTATTCCCCAGCCAGACTCTGAGTCAGTGTTTGGAGGCAGTTCATCCAGCATCAGCTCTAAGATCACGTATAAGTCAAAGTGCATGTCTGGGATGTCTCACCATCTATAGTCATCTATAGTCACCCTACAACAAAGGCAAGAAGCTGCAGCTGAGGTAGCAGCCACTGAAGAGTTAATTAAAATAATGAAAACACAGCATCAATGTAAGGAAGAAATCAGAGAACTTGAAGTTGAGGATGCAAAGAAAAGAGCTCAATTTCTAACAGAGCACCACAATAAAAACAGAAGAGAAGAAAAGGGAAGTGGAACTATTGAAAGAGCTGCAAAGGCGCAATGCAGCACAAGCAAGATTAAAGGTCTATGCGGAAAGCATAAACAGCAAGGATAAAGAAAGCCCCCCTATTGTTCATTTACAAGCAAACCAAGATAGTTCTCTCCGACAATCACGTTTTCCAAATGTGTACTCTAAACCATTCATCCCTTCTCAAGTTGAAGATCTCACAAGCCAGTAATCTGCAGAGCAAACTGAAATTTTAACTGCAAATGAAGCAGCTTTCATTGATCTTGTTAAAACTCTCGCTGAAGCAATCACGGCCAACAGAATCCCAATCCCAGACCCAACAGTCTTCACAGGTGCAGTATAATGATTGGAAGTTATCCTTTCAAACATTAGTTGACCGCAAAAATTTGCCAATGCAGGAAAAGCTTTTCTTCTTGAGAAAGTATGTTGGAGGTTCAGCCAAGAAGGCTATTGAAGGTCACTTTCTAGCAGGAACAGACGCAGCATATCGTGCTGCCTGGGAAATGTTAGATGATAGATTTGGAAATCCCTTCGGCAAGTCTTACCGTGACAAAATTCAGTCATGGCCTAAAATCACCGCAAGGGACAGCAAATATTTACATGAGTTTGCTGATTTCCTAAGCAGTGTTGAATCAGCCATCCCTTATGTGCAAGGTTTACAAGTTTTAAATGACTGCATGGAAAATCAGAGAATAGCAGCAAAGCTGCCTGATTGGCCAAGTGCACGTTGGAACAGAAAAGTTACAGAGTTCCAAGATGAACACAAAATGTTTCCTGATTTCAGCCATTTTGTCAAATTTCTGAACAAAGAAGCAAGAATTGCATGTAACCCAATCACCTCATTGCAGGCAATAAAGCCAACCGAACCAGACAACAAGCATCCATACAAAGACAAATCAAGAAGAAGTAGTACGCTATGTGCTAAAACTCTCAACACGAGCTCTAATAAAAGGGCAAATGCTGCGTGTCTCTTTTGTAAGAAACCTGGTCACACACTACATAAGTGTAGAAAGACAATGGAAAGGCCAGTGGAAGACAGAGTTAAATTTGTGCAGTCTGAAAACCTGTGCTTCGGCTGTCTCAAATACGGACATAACTCTAAGAACTGTACTTCCAGAAGTGTGTGACAAATGTCAGAAGCCTCATCCAAGTTGTCTACATCAAGACAGCGAAAAGAGGGATAAAGAAAAGGGATCAAAGACTAATCAACAACCAACAAGGACTAATCAGGAAACAGAAAAGGTGTCTGACACACAAGAGCAAGAAAGTAAGCAAGCCACTTCCAACAGAGTCATACAACAGAAGTCAAAGGGTTGTACTTCCTCAGTCATATCAGTCTATGTGTCAACTGTGAATGAACCAGAAAATGAAAGGCTTGTGTATGCCTTGCTGGACACTCAAAGTGACACTACTTTCATCCTAAGAGACACAGCTGAGTCACTAAACTCCAAGTCTGAGCTAGTCAAACTCAAGATTTCCACTATGACCTCCAAAACAACGATTGTGTCAAGTCACAAGTTAAAGGACCTACAAGTAAGAGGCCTGAACTCTGAAGTCAGAATCAAGTTGCCAACAACAAATACTAGAAACTATATTCCTGCCAATAGATCACACATTCCTACAAGCAGAACGGCAGAGAATTGGCCTCATCTGAAACATCTATCAGGGGAAATGGCTCCCTAGCTCAACTGCAAAGTTGGATTACTAATTGGATATAATTGCCCTCAAGCTTTACTCCCTCTGGAGGTGGTTAGCGGTGAAAGAGACCAGCCATTTGCACAAAAATCCCTGCTTGGTTTAAGTATTATTGGCTACAGTGACACTGAAAGTGATTATGGAGATGAAATTGGAGTAAGTCATCATGTTATTGTTAAACAAGTCCTGCCATCTGTGGAACCTACTCAAAAGCTCAAATAAGGTTAAAGAAGTGATCACTCCACCTGAGATCATCAAATGCTGGAAATGGATTTTGTTGTTGAGTGTTGACGAAGAGCAAGTGTCACAAGCAGGGTTATTATAGTTAACGAACACGAACGAAATCTGAAATTGAAAAAACATTGTCGTTAACTGAAATAAATAAAAACTAAAATTAAAAGGAAAAAACGATAACTAATTAAAACTGTATTGTGAGTTTAAAAAACTAACTAAAACTAACTAAAATTATAGATAAAATGACCTTTCTTTCCTTGTTTGTCATTTTATTTAAAAGCCTTGTGGATTGATCATTTTCATTGATCATTTCAAGATGGGAGCGCTGTAGGCAGCTGTGTGCGTGCGTGCGTGCGCTCACCGCGCTGGTCCGAAAAGTAATGGCAGCGGTCTGACGAGAAAGCGGCGGAGTCCCTTTGAGTTTCTTTGAGTCCGATAATACAGACAGAAGAGCGTCTTGCTGTGAATGATGAAAAATGTATGGAACACGTCTCAGTGAGGAAAAAACACCAACATCAAAGTCCACCTGAGAAGCGCACACAAGGCAGCTACGGAAACCGCTCTGAGCGACGGAATCTGGCATTCCCCTCTGGAAAAATGTGACTACTCCTCGCTGCCACGCAGCCGCAACGTTGTGATGAACCTGTTCCGTCCTCGTGCGTTTCCGGCCACTTTATCAGTGAGAGAATAACAATCAGAAACAATCAATATAAGGACTCACAAATTTTTAGCAAATTCCTGGAGGGAGCTGCTAAAACTGTCGGAATGGACGCGAGGGAATGAAGAAAGTGAAGAAACAGGCAGCCAAAAAACTGAGCACAAAGAGTGAGGACAAAAAAAAAGTCCCAGTATATAAAACACCAGCACACGACCACAAGGTAATTAACACACACAATCCAGCTACACAAGCAGAAATGCGACATATCGCATATAACCAAGCTAGCTCCAAAACAGAAGCTGTTGTTAATCTGCTGCACTGGCGCTGAACTTTATTGGGAGTTTATTGTAGAATTTATTGAATTTTGAAGTTCATGTTTTTCTTTGTTTCTCCCTGTTGATGTTCATGTGTGTCCTTAATATTACACGCATTTAGCCTGTAGTGCTGCTGTCTTATGAACAGTTGGTTGTTGAATATATTTCTTTAACCCCTTAACTGGCAGCAAAAAAATCACCTGACAAAAACTACATAACACCCTCTGGTTATTATTGGCTCTGAACAACCCATTTCATAGCCTATTAACTGGCTGCGTCTGGTCCGCCGGCCGAATGAAGTGCATTTATATGGCAGGCTAGACCCGCCCATTTTGACTGACACCTCATTCGGCCAATCATGTTAAGAAATGGGTTTCCCAGAGCCAATAATACTCAGAGGGCGTCACGTAGCTTTGTCAGGTGATTTGGTGCAGCCAGTTACATGATTGGCCGAATGACGTGTCAATAAAAATGGGAGGGTCTAGCCTGCCATATAAAAGGGACTACAAACGGCCCGTCACCGGGCCCTTGCCAGTTAAGGGGCTACACGGTATCTTTTGTTGAGTTTTTATTACACAAGAGTCACTCTTGTACCTTGAATCTTGCACCTGACAAAGTATGAAAAACTAAAACTAATACTGAAACTAACGAAACTAAACTAAAACTAAGCAATAAACCAAAAATAAAAACGAGCAAAACCACTCTGAAAACTAATTAAAACTAACTGAATTAAAGAAATTAAAATCCAAAACTATTATAACCCTGGTCACAAGAAGATCTACTGTTTTTGGCTAAAGTGAAAGAAGGCATAAAACAAAAGCAAAATGGTCACCTTGAAATGCCATTACTCTTCAAGCAAGAAAAACCTGAACTGCCAAACAACAAACTCTGTGCAGAACACAGGCTTAGGTGTCTGGAAAGGCATCTCAGGAAGGATGAACGCTACTTCAAGATTATGTGGTATTTATGCAAGACATCATAAAGAGAGGTGATGCTGAGAAAGTGCCGGAGGCTGAACTAAATAATCAACCAGCATGGTATATTCCCCACCATGGCATCTACCATCCGCAGAAACCTGATAAGATACGGGTCATCTTCGCTTGCTCGGCCAAGTTTCAGAACACCTCTCTGAATGAGCACCTCTTATCAGGCCCAGATCTCACAAATACACTTGTTGGAGTCCTGTGTCATTTCAGGAAAGGACATGTGGCCATCATGTGCGATGTAGAGCGCATGTTTCATCAATTTCATGTGGTTCCAGAAGACCAGGATTATCTCAGATTCCTATGGTGGGAGGACGGTAACCTGGATCAGCCACCATCAGTGTTCCGCATGAGAGTACACTTATTTGGCGCAGCATCCTCGCCTGGATGCGCGAACTTGGATTCAAGCATTTATCAGCTCAAGGGAAAGATAAGTTCAGTCAAGCCACTGTGAAGTTCATACAATGCAACTTTTTATGTGGATGATGGGTTTGTCACGTTCTGCTGGTGCAGGCAAAGCAGAGGACCCCAAAGCAGGACTCAGAGGCAAGAGCTATAATTAAGCTTAAACTATATTTATAACGACGAACCAAAGCGGTGGTGGTCAGGCGCCAGCAGTACACAATACTAAACTTCAACATACTGTAGCTAAGAACGTAACATGGCATGAATCATGAAGGACACAGCAGGGCAGTGACGACAACACTGACCATAGAGAGACGAGGATGCGACAACAAATGAGTGAAAACGCAGACAATATATACACAAAGGGATAACGAGGGAATGGGCAACAGGTGAGAGCACAGCTGAACACAATACCCTGACAACTCAAGGGAAGTAAACCTAGATACAAAACACAAGGAACTCAAGATTGCCAAAATAAAACAGGAAGTGACCCAACCTAACACACACGCAAACCTAACACAGAAAACCTGACAGAGGGAATCAAACATTATACAAGGAAACAATGGGAAGGGAAACTAAACACAGAAGGGCCAAGATATGGGAACAAAACAGACAAGATAAATGGAGAAACCTGAATACATAAATAACTAAATAGATCACCCAACAACAAACTGATAAACTGAACTATAAGAAACACAACCTGAAGAATATAACAAAACAAAACTACACACGACAAGATACAAAGGACTAAGACATGAGAACAAAACAGATACACTATAACAGAAAATCATAGTAACCTAAAATCCTAACTCAGAACTTAAAACATAACTCAAAGAAACAAGGTGCTTTGGGCCACTGGCCCACGACCATGACAGGGTTGGTAAGTGTAGCCCCAGACCAAGAAGCTATTCAGCTTGTAAAAGAAGCCAGAGAACTCTGTGACATTGGAAAGCTGCACTTACACAAGTTCATCAGCAACAGCAAAGCAGTGATTGCTACTATCCCAAAAGAGAATGTGCAGCTGGAGCAAACGACCGGGATCTAGCGCTAGGGGAGCAAAAGATGGAAAGAGCCTTAGGGGTTCAATGGTGTGTAACCTCAGACACATTTTGCTTTAGAGTTACTGTAAGAAACAACCCCTTCACTAGAAGGAGTGCTCTCCACAGTGGCCTCGATATTCAACCCACTTGGATTTGTTTCTCCATTCAGTAGGCAAAAGAATCCTCCAAAGAATGTGTCAGGAAAAGCTGGGTTGGGATGTGCCGCTTCCGGACAATCTCAAGCCTCAGTGGGAAGTTTGGCTCAGAGACCTCCAGAACCTGTCCGCCATAAAAATGCCACGTTGTTAAGTTCCATCAACATTCAACAAAGAGCGGCAGTATGAGCTACACAGCTTTTCTGATGCCAGTGTAAATGGTTATGGCATGTGCTCATACTTAAGAACTGTGACCAAGTCTGGAAAAGTACAATGCACCCTTGTGATGGGGAGAGACAAGAACGGGGGCAAAGAATCTTGTCCTTCGTGGTGGTACTGACCGAGTTTTCCAGCAAACTGACTCCAATAGTGTTTGACGATCATACACCAGTAGCGACTTGACATTTTGTAGGACACAGAGGAACAACAAAAACACAAAGTAAAGAGCGATAGATGGCGTGCCGTACACAGTGGCGCCATCTTGGATTCTTCTGGTACTCTGGCCCACAAATCTTAGAAACATGGTGTCAAACCAGATACTTACTCTGGATGGCATTACTTTGGCCTCCAATAACACTGTGAGAAATCTTGGAGTCATTTTTGACCAGGATATGTCCTTCAATGCACATATTAAACAAATATGCAGGACCGCTTTTTTGTATTTGTGCAATATTTCTAAAATTAGAAACATCCTTTCTCAGACTGATGCTTAAAAGCTAATTCATGCATTTATTACTTCTAGGCTGGACTACTGTAATTCATTATTATCAGGCTGTCCTAAAGGCTCCCTGAAAAGCCTTCAGCTGATCCAAAATGCTGCAGCTAGAGTACTGACAGGGACTGGAAAGAGAGCATATTTCTCCCATATTGGCTTCTCTTCATTGGATCCCTGTTAAATCTAGAATAGAATTTAAAATACTTCTCCTCACAAACAAGGTCTTGAATAATCAGGCTCCATATTATCTTAAAAGCCGCATTTCCATACAGGACAACTCGGCACGGGTCAACTCGGTCAACACAACTCTCATGTTGCAAAACTACTGCTGCAAACTGTCGGTCTGGGGATTCAACCGGTGCTTTGCATGCCTCCAGTTTCTTGCTGTTGGGTTTTAAAAATGGCAGGCTTGATTCTGGTGAAGGAGTCGCTCTCATGCCTCCGATAGTGACGACACTCCCTGGCCAATCAGTGGCATGCTGTCCTCCGCGTCACATTTTTGTATCGCCTCATATCGCTCAGAACCTCGGGTGAGTGGGTACGAAAAAGTACCTGCAAACTTGTACCAGTTATTAATGGAAATGCCATCAAACCGCGGCGAGTCGAGGCAACCCATGCCGGGTCGTCCCGTATGGAAATGCGGCTTTAAAGACCTCATAGTACCATATCAACCCAATAGAACACTTTGCTCTCAGACTGCTGGCTTACTTGTGGTTCTTAGGATAAAAGTAGAATGGAAGGCTAAGCCTTTAGCTTTCAGGCCCTTCTTCTGTGGAACCAGCTCCCAGCTTGGATTCGGGAGACAGACACCCTCTCTATTTTTAAGATTAGGCTTAAAACTTTCCTTTTTGATCTAGCTTATAGTTAGGGCTGGATCAGATGACCCTGAACCACCTCTTAGTTATACTGCTACAGGCCTAAGCTGCTGGGGCATCCCATAATGCACTGTTTCTTTTCATTCGCCTTTGTTACTTTGTTTATATTCCACTCTACATTTAATCATTAATTGTTATTAATCTCTGGCTTTCTTCCACAGCATGTCTTTTGTCCTGTCTCTCTCCCCTCAGCCCAACCCGTCATGGCAGAGGCTGAGCCTGGTTCTGCTGGAGGTTTCTTCCTGTTAAAAGGGAGTTTTTCCTTCCCACTGTTGCCAAGTGCTTGCTCATAGTTTTGACTGTTGGGTTTTTTTCTGTATTATTGTAGGGTCTTTACCCATAATACAAAGTGCCTTGAGGTGACTGTTTATTGTTTTGCAGTGTTGCAAAAATAATAATGCAACAAATGAGGAAATTATATTTTATTTTGAATCAGGTTTGTTAAAAGTGTGATTATATGATACTTATTTAGTGGTGCAACCATTTATTTCCTATACCAATGAAAATATTTAAAGAACAGCTAAAATGAGTTATGATGAAATCCTGTATATCTTAAACATGAACTGTACCAAAAAATTAGATTAATGTAAAATTGTTTTCAAATAAAATATGACACATTTTATTTGATGTGACAAAAATATACAGTAATATCAGTGACACAGTGAACAATCTCAGGGCATATATGTCACTCAATTTAGAAATACAGTACTGTGCAAAATTCTTGAGGCATTCTATGATTTTAGCCAGAGGTGGCAGAAGTACTGACATTCTGTACTTAAGTAGAAGTACAAGTATTTGTGTTAAAAAATACTTTGGTAAAAGTCAAAGTACTGGTGCAACTTCTTTACTTAAGTAAAAGTAAAAAAGTACAGGCTCTGAAATTACTCAAAGTAAGAAAGTAAAAGTAGCTCTTTGGAGGACGTTTCTACCAGCTGTTTTTGTGTAAAGCTAACCAAACCTCATTATATATTACATGAAAATACAAATGTTATTCCAATCTAAATTTTAAAGAAGAAGAAGAAGAAGAAACAGCCTTTATTGTCCCACAGAGGGGAAATTTGGGTGTAACAGCAGCCGCAGTTATTATAAATATAAATAAAGATATAATAATTCACACTATTAAGAAAAGAATATATATAAAATCAACAAACAATATTAACCTTAATACTACTAATAATAATAACACTATATACAATGTGCATGATGTGCCGGACTATTTACAGTATATTATATATTATCCTACATTGTGTAGGCTATTGTGGTTTTTGTTGGGAGCAGTGATGGTTATAAAGTCTTACAGCTGCTGGGAGGAAGGATCTACGGTAACGCTCCTTTGTGCATTTAGGATGCAGCAGTCTGTCACTGAAGGAGCTCTCCAGCTCAGCAACAGTTTCATGCATGGGATGGGAGACCTTGTCCATCAGTGATGTTATTTTGGTCAGAGTCCTTCTGTCTCCCACCACCTGCACTGAGTCGAGAGGACATCCTAGGACAGAGCTGGCTTTCCTGATGAGCTTGTCTATCCTCTTCCTCTCAGCTGTAGACAAGCTGCTGCTCCAACATACTGCTGCATAGAAGATGGCTGATGCCACCACAGAGTCATAGAAGGTCTTCAGGAGTGTCCCCTGCACTCCAAAAGACCTCAGCCTTCTCAGCAGGTAGAGTCTGCTCTGACCCTTCCTGTAGAGCGCATCAGTGTTATGAGTCCAGTCCAGTTTATTGTTTAGGTGAACACCCAGGTACTTATAAGAGTCCACTATCTCAATGTCCACTCCCTGGATGTTCACCGGTGTCCGTGTGGTGGGTCTGCGCCTGCGGAAATCCACCACCAGCTCCTTGGTTTTAGCGGCGTTGATCAGGAGGTGGTTCCGCTGGCACCAGTCCACAAAGTCCTGAGTCCACTGTCTGTACTCTGAGTCATCCTCACCTGTGATGAGGCCAACTATGGCAGAGTCGTCAGAGAACTTCTGCAGATGGCAGCGTGGGGAGTTGATGGAGAAGTCTGCAGTGTAGAGGGTGAAGAGGAACGGTGCCAGCACAGTTCCCTGTGGGCCCCCGTACTGCAGACCAGCCTGTCAGAGACACAGCCCTGTGTCCTCACGTACTGTGGGCGGTCAGTGAGGTAGTCCAGTATCCACTCGGAGATGTGGTGGTCCACTCCTGACAGTTCCAGCTTGTCTCTCAGAAGTCCTGGCTGGATGGTGTTAAAAGCACTGGAGAAATCAAAGAACATGATCCTCACAGTGCTTCCAGGCTTCTCCAGGTGGGTCAGAGCTCGGTGCAGGAGGTAGATGATGGCGTCATCCACCCCGATGCCAGGCCGGTAGGCGAACTGCAGCGGGTCCAACGAAGACGACACCATGAGGCGTAGATGGTTGAGGACCAGCCTCTCGAGGGTCTTCATTAGATGCGATGTCAGGGCTACCGGCCTGTAGCTGCTAAGATCCTTTGGATGTTTGGTCTTTGGTACCGGTACCACACAGGAGGTCTTCCACAGTTGTGGTACTTTCCCCAGCTTCAAGCTCAGGTTGAACATGTATCCCATGATGCCACACAGCTGATCTGCGCAGCACCTCAGGAGCCTGGAGCTGATGCCGTCTGGACCAGCAGCCTTTCGCACCTTGATCTTACGTAGCTCCTTCCTCACTTGATGAGTTGAGAGGGACAAGATGGAGGTGGGGGATGGGGGTTGTGAGATGGAGTCCTCAGAAGTGAAGGGGGTGGGTGATGGCTGAGAGCTGAGAGGTGTGAGGTCCCAAGAAGAAGAAAGGTTGGCAGTCATTAAAGATGGTGGGGCTGACAGCAGGGGGGACTGGGCTGGGGGAGGGGTGGGTGGCTGGTCAAACCTGTTAAAGAACTGGTTCAGGTTGTTAACCCACTCTAAGTCTCCCACAACCCTAGGGCTTGGTTTGTGGCCTGAAATTGAGTTCAAACTCCTCCAAACCCCACTGATGTTGCTCTGCTGTAGCTTTAATCCTAATGAATGTACTCTGCTTCAATCTGTTATGTAGGACACAAACAGTGAAAGGGAATTTAAACACAGCTCTAGGCTCTGTGTCCTCCATAGTAGAGGGTGACTGTGCCTCCACCTAGACACAAAAATAAGTACAACCTGCTACTGCTGCTCTGAGGTTTACTGCTCTGTGTGGATGAAATGAATTCACAAAGATGTAACCCAGTATTTCACAGCTTTCTTAGCTAATTTCCATCCCCCACACTGACAGCATACAGGCTGTATAAATGTTGAATTCAGTGAATGAATCTCAGCATCAATAGCTTTGATTCAAACTCATCTCTGCTACACTGATGTAACCTGTAACTCTGACCATGAACACAGCCCCTGTGCACCAACACAGAGCTGTAAATACAGTACAACAAGCTAATCTGTTTATCACACACTAAACTACAGTATTTTCATACAATCTTTGAATTACACAAAGTCAGCATACCACAGTTTGTTTTCCAGTCATTATCTTTAAATCTAACCTCTCTTCTTCCTCTCCTGTCCGCTTTCTTACATCTTTCTCCATCTCTGCATTAACTTCTCTCTCTTTTTTCTCTACCTGGAAATAAGCAGCTCTGCTTTTAGCTAGCAGACACATTGTGTGACAAACCGCAGACACTTTGTGTGTTTGCTGATATTTGTTAAGCATTCAGAAACACTGCATTTAAAATTACCTGCCACACGTTACTCCCTTTATGCTCGCTCCTCTTCAGTAGCGCTAATTAAGATGTTTATGTCCCGCGAGCACAACTTACAGACTGTAACCCCTGATTAAAGCACTATAAATGACACATTAATTATTTGTGTTTGCGTATTTAATCCCTTTGTACGCAATAAGCCTGGGGGATGGAGGATACGCCAGTACGATTGTCTCTTATGTGTTATTATTCCTCCGTTTAGGTTCAGATCGTTTGATGTTTGACAGCGCACTGACCAGAAATGCAAACTTCTCTCTGATCTGTTAAAAAGTAACGAGTCTGTTTTGAAAATGTAAGAAGTAGAAAGTACAGATACTTGTGTAAAAATGTAGGGAGTAAAAGTAAAAAGTAGTCAGAAAAATAAATGCTCAAGTAAAGTCCAGATACCTGAAAAATCTGCTTAAGTACAGTAACAAAGTATTTGTACTTCGTTACTTCCCACCTCTGATTTTGGCACAGTACTGTAGATGACAAAAGGAGGCTTAATAAAGATAAATAAACTACAGTGGTTTACACATTTGCCCAACAATCTGTCACGACCCCGCCACCTGGCCGGCCTACTCTTCCTCCTCTCTTCTCTGTGTGTGTGTGTGTGTTTAGGCTTCGTGGCCGTGCCTCCACAGGTGTAGATTCCGCCCACGCGGTTACACACCTGCTGCGCATCATCCTCCTCACTCACCTGAGGGCTGTTGGGCTGATTGAGACGCCAGCCCGTGGTAGACCCACGACACGCTGGGGAGATTATATCTCTTGGCTGGCCTGGGAATGCCTTGGGGTCCCTCTGGATGAGCTGTAGGAGGTGGCTGGGGAGAGGGAAGCCTGGGCTTCTCTGCTTAGGCTACTGCCCCTGCGACCCGGCCCCGAATAAGCGGAAGAGAATGGATGGATGGATGGATTTTCTCTATACATTGGAGTCACTGGTGTTGAGTAAATAACATCTCTGATGTTACCCATATAGAAAAACCACATTTTGTTAGTCATGTACTCATAAAATTATGAAATTAAATCCGTTTGTGTTCTCCAGCCATCCATCTTCTTCCACTCAGCCTAAGCAGAGAAGCCCAGACCTCTCTCCCAAGCCACCTCTTTTAACTCATCTGGGGGATTACCAAGGTGTTCCCAGGCCAACACTTTTCAAGCATAACATTAATGTAAAGGCCAAAGAAGGAAAAACTGACATTTCCAAAGGATAACCCTCAACAGTTTTACATTTTGTGATTACTCTCCTCTTTAGCATATTCAACTTGAAACAAAAACAATGTATATGACATTAAAATAATCCAGTAATGCCATGCTTGAGTGGTGTAGAGTAATGGTCATGATGCAGCATATTCCCAGGTGTGAGAGCGTTTTAGTTGTTCAGGGAGATTTACAACAGTCTAAAAAATAAACAGACAAAATTTAAAGTCACATCTCCTCAAAGACTGTAATGTTATCTCCCTGCCATATTGTTTGATAAAACACTGAATGTGTGGCATTAAAGAAACAGCATGCTTGTTTAATATAGCACTACCTTTTTGTGTTCAGTTCATTGGGGGTGATGCAGGGAAATTATTTATCTAGTCTGCATTTTCTGTATTTAACATATGATATGATCAATAACGGCGCTGATTAGGCGCCCCTGTGCTCCTTCACCTCCTCTCCTCCTGGCCCACACACACACACACGGCGGTCCAGCGCTTTCGAGAATGCACTCGATCGCAACTGTTTTCATTTGAACCGTGCTATCATCTGACGACGGGTAGCTAAAGATGGAGAGGCGAAAAAGAAAGCTCTCCGGGGCACAAAACAGAAAACGGAGGGAGAAGAATAAAAATGTTGTTGGGATGAAAAAAAGCTTTTCAAAGTGGTTTAAAGACAGTCGGTAAGTTATGTCAGTGTATCAAGAGGAGGTTTGATGAAAATGAAAATAGATGGATGGAAAATAAAAGCCTGCAATAGAAGTCTTGTATTTTATAAGTGATATCTGCACACATGAACACAGTAAATCTTTGAGAGGGTGTGTTGTATGTGTGGGTGTTTTGTTTTTTTGTGGAGGGGGGATAAAATGTGTCCGCATACACCTCAGAAAGTATATAGCTGTGCCCCTGCATTTGACTTTCAGTATTGTAGTAACAACTTAGATACTGACAAGTACTGATAAGTTATTTCTGCTAAAGGGGATTCAGTTTTTTCACAGAAGTATATTAGATTTATTTATATGTTTTGTAGAATAATCATCTACAATCATTTTTCTTGTTTTTAATAGTAGATCAGCTTTATCTGTAACCATTGCATCAAAGAGGATCAAAGTTTCTGCTTCTCTAAATATATATCTAAAAGTCAACTGTTTCTTTCACATGTTCTTTTACATTTATATTTGACATGAAAGAGGTGATTATATCTGCTGTAGAGGTTCTTCCTTTATTTCAGCTGTGCACACATCTCATTATTTCTCTTCTCTGTTTTAACTCATTTAACAATGCCTAGGACATCAACTTTTTTTTTTTTTTTCTTTACCACAAATCAAGTGGTAAAGGTTAGTGACTATCAGGTTCTAAAAGACTTCCTATTTTTGTGATCTTCCTCTTTTTATGTCGAGTGTCCTACCTCTTTTGAAAAACAGACACAACAGCTGTTATGTCCAGTTGAAATAAAAATACTCTGAATACTTTGAGCACAGTAGGAAAACTGTGGGTGCTTAATGTAAGATAGCCTGACAAAATAATGTCGGAAGGACTGTGCGCTAAGCCTGGCACCGTCAGAGATGTTCACTCTGACAAGGACAGGGAAAGTATACTGGACATCTATGTAAGTGCAGAGAGCCTGAAAGTGTATGATAACCCCTGGGTGGAGAGTACGTCACCAAATGTATCTGGTCATGCAGGACGTCAGCACGCAGGTATGGACATAAGAAGTATAAGTAATAAGAAAACACACAAATTTAGAATTTATTTATGATATTTTTATATTTAATTGGCTGGGTGTTTTGGTAGAGCAAGTACAATATTGTTGCCTCTGAAAAAATATTTGAATGTGTTTAGATATTATTGTACTATGAATTAAGGTTACTGTTCAATACTATTATTTCATGCATTTAATATATTTATTTATATATTTTCTTTGTTAAGCACCTTTGGTCATTGAAAAAACTAGAAAGAGAAGTCATGTCAGAAGTAGCTCATTGTTTCTGGCCGTGTTGTGTCTTCTCCTCCTGGTTGGAATCATCTGCCTTGGAGTCCAAAGTGAGTTTTTTTTTTCCACGCTCCCAAATTTTGATAGAAATACAAATTACAAACAGAACTTCACATTATATGATAGCCTATATTTAGTGACAATTTTTGTTACACAACAGTGAATAAAGACAAAAACAACTGGGAAAGAGCGAAGGAACAGTTACTGGCAGAGAACGCAGATCTCCGCAGAAGAAATGAGCAGTTAAGTGCCAATAACACTGAGCTCAGAAAAGAAAGGGACAACTTGCAGCAAAGACTTTGTGGTAAGCACATTGTTACATCTCTGTAATTTATCACCTAATGAGTGATTTGGTAGTGTCGTTACCCCAAAGTATTAATGTGAAAGGTCCTCCATCTTTTTTTAATATATTACTAACATTTAGCTTATGATTTAATCTGCAATGTTACAGGAGCAAGTTGAAATTGAAGCCAAAACCCCCCAAAACAATTCACATTAAAAAAAATCTGCAAAATAAAATAGGGAAAGTTTAATAAAATAAAAGATTTTTTTTAATCCTGTATGACTGATGTGATTAATCTAAGCAGAAATCAGGAAGCAAAGCGAGGCGCACCCATTGCTCTTTGTTGTGTGTTACACAGCTGATTAATAGTTCCACCTGTACATCTCCGTTTTTTTTTCAACATGAACTTCACTTCTCTATGTTTCTTTTAGATGTGTGTGTGTGTGTGGGGGGGATATTTCCAAGCAGTGGTGCAGCAGAGTGCCCACAGAAACTCAGAATAACTGATCTGAAACTAATACGCCATAGAAAGCTAGTAAAAACTGTGTCCTCATACAAACATTACATGAAAAGTGGTGATGGAAAAAAATGTTTGAGAAATTTAACGCTTTAATGAACTTCCCAAAATTGTGAAAACGCATTTATAAGTTTATTATTTTTATTACACACAACACAAACGTTTTAGCATCAGTTATGTACTTAAAGTACGTAAAGTAAAATACACATTGAGCAGAATCAGAGACATTACATCACTGAACCATAGATATTCACTGACTGATGTGTATATGACGTATATGTCACTTTAATGTTTCAGCTGGAGTTGATTTAAATGACTTAGCTGGGCAGCTTTATCTATAATAATACAGTATAATATATTAATAGAGCAGAAACTACAACTTTAAATGGTTTTGAGTACAAAATGCCATATTTGCATCCCAAATATTGTGGTTTAAAAGTAATAAGTACTTAGATAAAGTGGAATACATTAAAACTGTACTTCAGTGAAGTACTTGAGTAATGTACACATTCCTGCTGGTCACACCCTCCTCAAATGACAGTGTAAGGATAATGAAGTCAGTCATATTCCTGCTCAATGGGGCAAATTTGTTCAAATTAGAAATGAGTAGAAATTATAATGTAATACACTGACTTTGTCACAAGAGCTGGCTAACTGAAAAGGAATAAAATATCTTTTTCCTTTTTTAATGTAATGATATTAATTCTAGATTTTAGCATGCTGGTTTGAAACTCTAAAGTGAAACATAAGCCAAAGCAACTATGAAACACAGCTGTAAAGCAGAGTATTAACAGTGAAAATAATGCCTTACTGACATCTCGCTCTCTCCCTCTGTAGCACAGAAACCGCAGCCTAAAAAATCTGAGGATCCGGATTGTCCCTGATTGAAGAAGGTCCTGGGAATGGATGGGTAAAACAGCACTGCTGGCCACAGAACAATACATGTATAAATATATAAAAAATATATTTGGACAGAATTATTGTTTTTACTGGAGTCTATGTATTATTCTGGCAACACAGATTCATAAAGAAAGTAAAGAAAATTAAGCAAGAATACATCAGTTCTTCTGCAATGTTGCAGTTTTGCTGTGATATTAAGTATACAGATGATCAAAATGCCATATTTTTATATGCTATCAGAGGTTGTGTATCATCTGCATGACTTTGTGTACATCTGTTGCCTTGAGATATTTCGTGCACATTTTAATTTGTTTTTGCACAAGTACAATTTGCAAAGTAAAGAAAATTATTTTTAAAAAAGCAAGCCATATAAATAACTTTTTAAAAAATTTTCCAGATGAAAACAAGATTGCATATGTTAAAAATTATCTGGGTTATGATTTTAATTGTTTCTCTATTTGTGTCCCTGCAAGTACCATAATCTGTTGTAGACAACCATTTTTCACATTGTTTATGTCTTTAATTATTATTTGTGAATTAATTAGGTTAAATTATCAATATTCTTTGTCAAATAAATATATACATAACATTATTACTCTGGAAATGTTATTAATTTGACTGGATTTTGATCAGCAATGTCTCTTTGCTCCTTTATCTCACCTGTGTTTTTTTTTTTTTTAAATAAATCATGGCACAACTTTGTCTCCTTCAAATTATGTTTATTGGCAACAAATCTAATTTATCAGAAATCACTGGTGCATGCAGAAGATTAGCTGGAATTTCCATCAGCAGTACTTGGGCAGGTACATACTTCTTTCTTCTTCTTTTGGCTGCTACCTTTATGAGTCGCTACAGAAGAGGATCCCACAACATCTTCATCTGTCACACTAACCCTCTGCATGTCCTCCTTCCCTACATCCAAGAATCTTCTTTGGTCTTCTTCTTTTCCTCCTGAATGGCAGCTCCCTATTCAATGTCCTTTGTCCAGTGTATCCACTGTCCCTCCTCTGCACATGTCAGAATTATCTTAGCCTTGCCTCGCCAAAATGCAACAAAAAATGCTCAACCGGAGCTGTCCTTCTGACTTACTCATTTCTAATCTTGTCCATTCTGGTCACTCCCAAAGAAAATCTTAGCATCTTCAGCTCTGTCTCTCTGTCTTTTTGTTAGAGCTGCCATCTCCAAACCATGCATCACAGCAGGTCTCACTAGTCTTGTAAACCCACCCTTTCACTCTTGCTTCTATTCTTCTGTCACAAATCACTCCTGACACTCATCTCCACCCACTCCACTTTGCCTGCGCTCTCTTCTACACCTCTCTTGTGCACTGTTCATTGCTGGGCAGGTACACAGAGATGTAGGATACAAGTACAATACACATACAGATAAATCCTAAAAACCATAGAGCCACATCACACCAACAAAACACAAGTACATTATAAACTTTTTATGCTTATATGCAGATCCCATTAAATAAGCAGAGTATCCCAGTATGACAATCCAAAGAGTTTAAAAACATTTTTTAAAATGCATTTCCAGTTGAACATCACAACAGTAACATAACACAAATTTGTTTTTGAAATTATGTAAGTGATTGTTGATGCAGTTAAAGGTTTGCATTAAAAAAAATTACAAACTTACACTACAGTTGCCGGGATCTTCGGTAATACAGATAGTGGAGGTTTAAGTGTTTTGGTAGCTGGAGTTGTTGTGCTATATTATACAAAGGGATACTTTTGTTTTTAGCCTTATGGCACTGATATAAATGGGTGGAAAAACAAAACAAAACAAAACAAAAAAAACCCTGTAATGTAGAAAATTTCACAGCCCTGAATGCATGCATAAAATAGTACCACAGAGGATGGAAATAAGGGACGCGCATTGATACGAATGTAATCCGTCCCGTCTGACCTCGTTTCCGTCTCTGTAGACAGACTTTTGTCTGCCGGCATTTTCTTTTTATTTCCCGGTACCGATTTCAGCTCGTAGATTCTTCGCCTGTTTTATAGGCCGGCAACAGATATTTGTACTTACCCAATACCCAACCCACAGCAGTCTACTGTACAATGCCTGGGTTTTCAGACAGAGATCGTGGCAGAGATAGAGGGTAAGTTTTCTTAATGTTAGCAAAAAATGTCAAGTGTAGCATTGAGCCGCTGACGGCATCGCTGTCTTATCAGTGGGCTCAAAACAAATGTCACTGCGGGGGTTTCGTAGTTTATTGTCGCTTTTTTGTTATTAAGTTAAATGCTCGTATTAAAATGTACGTTTGTTTTTATGCGGGCGGCGGCCCTGCCAGTGTAATGTAATCCATTTCCCTGCCGTTTGGAGATAAAATGGCAGCGAACGGCGGCTCCGTGTCGGCGTTTGCACGGCAGCCTTCCCGTTACCGGGGCATGTGACGCAGAGGTGTCTTGTCTTGCGGATAGAAGATTTATGTCGCAGAGGCCCAATTTATTAGCAACGACCCGTTTTCTATCTAGGCAAAACGAAATCCCATAGCGTACGCCTCAAACCGTGTGTTTACCGGCTCACGTCAAACTCTGCTCGGTATTGTGACAGCTTAATGTTTATACGGAAGCAATATTCAAAAATGGCCCCGCAAGCGTTTTGAATGCAGTCAGCGTTCAGTTATATATGGATTTTTATTGGTAATCAACTATATATACATTTTTTAAAAAGTTTTAAAATTTGGTAACTGAATATTGTTTATGAACCATTTTCTGTTTTTTATTGTTTTCTCTCGTGTTTTTGTTTTGGTGAAATATAGTTATAAAATTGTTGCTACTGAGAAGATGATTTCATTTGGGTTATTTACAGTTTTTCGAAAATGGCTACAACCAAAAAATCACATAAAACTAAGTAAATGACAGCAAAGAATTGAATCAAGTGGAAAAAACACAATTATAATCTGAAAAGTTGCAGCCTAATACACTGACGTTTTTATATAGTATATTCTAAAAGTGTATTGTAATTGGCACAGCTTTATAACTAGGTTTCACCAAAAACAATATACAAAGGAAAAGTAAAACATAAATAAAAAATAAACGGGCAGTAAAAGCAATTGTTTCTTAAACAATGATAATTGTACCATATCAGTTTTAGAATTGTAAGCAAGTTTTACTTGTATAACACATTTAAAACAAATAAAAAAAAATACAAGCTAAAAAGGTCCCTAAAAAGTCCTGCTACACACATTCACTCTGTGCCCCACCTTATTTTTAAACTTTTCTTCTATATATATCCATAAAGTTCATACTTTTTAAAATTACAAATACACTATTCCTACTATTTCTGACTACTTGATAAAACAGTCTATTATGATTGTATAAATGACACTCTAAATACCAAAACAAGCTTTAAAAACTTGCGTATTTTCAAATCATTAAAGCAATGACCAAAATAAAAAGTGCTATCCTCTATCACATCACATTTGTTTTCCAAAATGACAGAAATGCTAACTTTTTGTAAAGTAGATATTCTAACTGCACAGACTGAGTAGGCAAGATTGTCTTTCCTACATGAAATGGATACATGAAAGATAAGAGATTTGTTTGGAAGCTTGTGTCTTATGTAAATGTCTAGCATAGTTTTCAAATTCAAGTTTCCTTTCCATCTGATGATATAAAACTGAAGACAGGAATTGCATCTATCTGTGCAGTAGAAGAAAGTTAATAAAAGAGGTCAAAACCTCTGCAATGGTGCTGAGATACTCACACTTCATTCCACTGCAGTTAGGAATTAGTTTTTCATCCTTGCATCCTCGGGAATATTTATGTGGGGTCCCTTTTTTAATAAATGGCATCTCTCTTACTAAAAGATATGGTGGCGGGCCCCCTCGTTTTGGTGGTGGTGGAGGAGGCAACAGGGGCGGACCTCCTCCAGGAAAGTTCGGCAACCCGGGTGAGAGGCTGCGAAAGAAGCACTGGAACCTAGACGAGCTTCCTAAGTTTCAAAAGAACTTCTACCAGGAGCACCCAGATGTCACCCACAGACCACTTGTAAGGCCTGTTTATAGATATTTGACTTTTTAAGTTTTAACTGTGGAGAAAAAAAACAAAAAACATTCCAGCTTCTAAAGTTATACATCTATGTGAGCTTATAGCTTTTTATTTCTTTTTGCAATTCCAGCAAGAGGTTGAACAGTACCGAAGAAGTAAAGAAGTGACGGTCAAAGGCAGAGATTGCCCCAAACCAATTGTAAAGTTCCATGAAGCTGCATTTCCAAGTGAGTAGAAATTCATGTAGCCTAAATAATTTAGACTTGCCTGTATTACGCTTAATATTTCAACTTCAGCAACTTAACTTGCATGTCTTCTGTCCTCAGGCTACGTCATGGACGTAATTGTCAAACAAAACTGGACCGAACCAACTCCAATCCAGTCTCAGGGATGGCCTGTAGCCCTAAGTGGCAAAGACATGGTTGGCATCGCTCAGACCGGCTCTGGGAAGACCCTCGCAGTAAGTAGTATTCTAATTTTTCTAACTATTTCTACCAAGATGGCAAATAAAATTAATGCTTCCATGATGTTACTTTTGCCTACTAAGGTCTTTTAAGACATAGTACAGTGCTAGCAAATGCAGACTTTGATACCTTGGTCTGTAAACCTGTTTGGAGCTTCTTCTTTTTTTTATGTGTCTGTAAATGAGAAAAGAAAATGACTACTGTATATTCTTTTTTTCAGTGTGAAAACTCTTAGATGAATTTAGACAATCTTTGATTTTATGTTGTTTTTCTTTATTTTGGTTATTTTTTTAGTATGAGTATTTGGGCACAAGTGACCCTACTGTACCACTCACTAGTTACCAAAATTGGCATGCATCATGCATTACACTGTTGCAGTTCCCAAGGGTGACAACAGTGAATGTAAACTAAGTGTAAGTGTGGCTAAATTGAGATTGACCAAATACTATGAATTGTAAAATACCATTAAGGACAAAATGTTATGGCTTAAAATCATGTTAACACTGTTGACTTATGCAGGAAATTCACCCCATTGATGCTATGGAGATACATGGCCAATAACTCTTAATTTTCTTTGGAAATGCTGATGCAAAGTTATGCATTATTGGTTGGATTACATGTAATATTGACTCCTTTCTCTTTTTTAAGTACCTTCTTCCTGCAATTGTGCACATCCAACATCAGCCATTCTTGGAGCATGGTGATGGACCTATTGTAAGTATAAAATATATTGTAGAAATGTGTGAGTGAATACAAATTTTATTGTGTATAACAGCCATTCTCAAACTTGACACTGTTGTTTTTAAATCTGAAAATAGTTTGCAGCCTACCTAAGCCTTTAATAGCTTGAACCTAGGATGAGAAATCTCCTCTTTTGTGTTTTTACTGATTCATTTTCATCTTTTGATGCCTTTTGGTGCCTAATAACATTTTTCCTTTATTGACAAAATACAAGTTTGCAATTAAAAATAGGCCATAAAATGGAAAATGACATGTATTAAAAAATTTTTATTTAAGCTGCTACAATTTTGTTTCATTTATGTGACTTCTTGTGGTTTACCTGCAGTGCTTTCAGGGGCCCCACTTTTTTGGTATATAATCTATAAATGTGTTTATACCATTATATACCATATTTGTTGTCATCTAGAAAAAAAGCACTATAAAATGGGCCATAAAAATGTCAATCATTTCTTTAGTGCTTGGTGCTGGCACCAACCCGTGAGCTGGCCCAGCAGGTGCAACAAGTGGCGGCTGAATACGGCAGGGCCTCCCGTCTGAAGAGCACCTGCATTTATGGTGGAGCACCCAAAGGGCCCCAAATCAGGGACCTTGAGAGGGGTATGTTTTCTTTTCAGTATTTCTTTTAGGATTAAGGCTTGATTTGTTTGGAGTTACCTAAAACAATTACGTATTATGTTTTTCCTCTTTTTGTTTAAGGTGTCGAGATTTGCATTGCTACTCCAGGTCGTCTCATTGATTTCTTGGAGTGCGGTAAGACTAATTTGCGTCGTTGCACCTATCTGGTGCTGGATGAAGCTGACCGCATGCTGGACATGGGATTTGAACCTCAGATCCGCAAGATAGTGGAACAAATTCGAGTAAGTTGTGTTTGCTTTCACTCTGCAGCCAGTTCACATTTTTTATCTAACAGTTAATGTAAGAACAGGTTTTCACACCACAAACATGACTACTAGTTGGTTTTGTATGAGAAATACTTCACCCAAGTGAAATAATGTCTTAGCTGGCAAAAGCTGACCAAACAAGACCTTAGAACTCAACCAGAATACCAGATGAATCCTTTAGTTTTGTAGTTAAATAAGTAAAATTTTGTTGACACACTCCGTGTTGTTTTCACCAGCCAGACCGTCAGACCCTTATGTGGAGCGCCACCTGGCCTAAGGAGGTTCGTCAGCTGGCTGAGGACTTCCTGAAGGACTATGTCCAGATCAATATTGGAGCACTGCAGCTCAGTGCCAATCACAATATCCTGCAGATAGTTGATGTTTGCAATGACCTGGAGAAGGAGGACAAGTGAGTAAATGATTTACACCACCTTTAATGAGTTATTAGAGCTAGCAGATATCCACTTATCTTCTACATTTAAAACTGTGTTTAAATACCCACTGTAGATCAAGAGAAATAATTTTATTAAATCTCAAATGACACTAATCCTATTGTATTCATTCCATCTTTACAGTATTTCACCTTAGCAGCTGAAACACAATATGTAACAGTACTTTAAATCAGTAGAGTGCTTTATTCAGCTGGTAGAAGAATAATGTCCAGTCACTGGAATCACTTATTTTCTCTGTTGTCTGCTCTCTGTAAGACTGATCCGTTTGCTGGAGGAGATCATGAGTGAAAAGGAGAACAAGACCATTATTTTTGTGGAGACCAAAAGACGTTGTGATGAGCTCACCAGGAGGATGAGGAGAGATGGGTAAGGATTCCCTGTTCTGACTTCAATTGATATTTTCAGCAGTAAAGTTTAGACTTAAGTCTGTTCATTATAAGAATTCCTCAACAGCAAAGGTGGAGATAAAAGTCTAACTACCCAGCTTTTTAAATCCTTAGTTATAGTCAAGTTCAGCAAATGTTTGAAGCAATTTGTATTAAATTCTAATGCAAATATACATGCATGTTTTGACCTGGTGACACATGAAATAAAATTAATTTAGATGACCTTTCACAATAACTGCCTAAATAAGAGCCTAAAGGTGTTTCAAGATTGTTGTGAGACTTTGTTGAATCTAGGGGGCAGTGTGTAACACTCAGTGTGTCTGTTACAGGTGGCCTGCAATGGGAATCCATGGAGACAAGAGCCAGCAGGAGAGGGACTGGGTCCTTAATGGTAAGCTATCATATGTTATTGCATGTCTTACTAATTAAAGTGGATGTGGGTCCTTGAAATAACAACAGTCACTCGGTATGTTTAGTGAATAATGTCCCTTTCCTTTCAGAGTTCAGATATGGCAAAGCTCCGATTCTCATTGCTACAGATGTGGCCTCCCGAGGCTTGGGTCAGTATGCCTTTGAATAGTACTACTTTATTATCAGTGTTACACTTTTTTTAAAGAAAGTGCTTTTGCTTTCTTTAACTTTTTCTATGCATTTTCTGAGTTTTTCTCACCTTAAGGTGGAGTCTTTGTGGCAGGCGCTAGGCATGACAGTCCCAGGCCCCGAGAGGGAGCAGGATGACATATTGGAATTGCTCAACTGGCTTGCCACCCAGTGGGCCTAGAGAGGTGAAAGCTCTTGTGTGCCAGTGATCTTCAAAAGGCTGTGTGGCTAAGCCTT
Source organism: Archocentrus centrarchus (assembly GCF_007364275.1). Taxonomy (NCBI): domain Eukaryota; kingdom Metazoa; phylum Chordata; class Actinopteri; order Cichliformes; family Cichlidae; genus Archocentrus; species Archocentrus centrarchus. The sequence goes on along the minus strand of NC_044346.1, from coordinate 26,684,509 downwards.
TGTCTCTGATATGTTGTTGAAATACGCACACATCTGTTCTCTGTCCATGGATTTCACCTGACAAATGCCATCCAGCTGTTTCCAACTCAAACGTTAAAAAAGAAAAAAAAAAAAATCAAATAAACATATGCTTGATGCTGTGACTTTTGCCTTGCATGCTGTTGTGTTAGAGAGCGCTGTATTGCAAGTCACTTGTTTGAGATTTGGAACAATTGTTACCTTTCGGAGCTTGTATCACGTAGCATGGGTGTGAGCTTGTCAAAGCTTTCAGTTGTTTTCTTTTCCCGTCAAAGTGCTGGATTCCTTGAAATGGAGAGAGCAGTTTGAAATCTTGTCTCTGAAAATTGATGAGACCTGGCACATGTGTTTAGGGGGTAGTGGGAACATCTAGTGAGAGGAAAAAGAGAGAGTCAGCTCAAACCAAAGTTCCTCCCTCGCCTGCGTTTTATAGTCATGTCGAGACCTGCCAACAAGAGACATTTTCTCAAGTGAACACTGGCTTCTTGGAAGATCTTGCCTTGATGATACTGATGAAGGGGGTTGGGTGGGGGGTGGGATTTTTTTCTGCGTTCGCTCAGGGGTCCCACAGGGTTCAATGTTTGGGTCTTTTTCATGGTTTTTGAAGGGGCCCCTGTTTAAATTAGTACTCGGTCTATTTTGTCTTGGCAAGACGTGCAGTGCGGCCTTTAATAACAAGCTTCTTTTGAGAGTGTACTGGGAAAAGCCTGGACATGCAAAAATGTACCACTCAATGGTCCTATATTGGCACGAGGAGGCCCCAGTGCATATCGTGGCCCAACTGCGTAGAAGCTCCTGGATGTCACTTGACAATTTGTGGGGGATTTCGCTGCATTGGGAAAGGACTAGTGAATGCATACTCCTTAATGGTAAGACTTAAATCCATTTTTTTTTCTCCCTTGGTAACAAAAGGGAGAATCATGTCTTTTGATTATGGTAAGCAACTGGAGTGTGCATCGTTTCTCTCTTCCCACAGTAGTATTCCCATGGAGTAGATTTGTACGCAATTCTAATGTTTTAACGCATTTCTTCCACAGCCTAACGATCACTTTTCTCCCCCCCAGCCTTCCCAGTTGCTAACTTTTCGCTTTGATCTGGCTGTTGTGGTGTGCCAAATCTTTTGTGGCCTCCTCGTTTTGTTTTGCCACACTGCAACACTTTCACAGATGTGGAGGATGTCAAATTTGTCATCAATTATGACTACCCTAACTCCTCCGAAGATTATATCCACCGCATTGGACGCACAGCCCGAAGTCAAAAAACGGGCACGGCCTACACCTTCTTCACCCCAAACAACATGAAACAAGCCAGTGACCTGATCTCTGTGCTCCGCGAGGCCAACCAGGCCATTAACCCCAAGCTGATCCAGATGGCAGAGGACAGAGGAGGTAAAATGTCATTTCTATTTACATTCAAGATTTAGACATAAAATTATTATATTCAATAATTAGATGGTCTTTTTTTTTTCTTTTTTTAATTGAACGTGTGTGTGTGTGTGTGTGTGTGTGTGTGTGTGTGTGTGTGTGTGTGTGTGTGTGTGTGTGTGTGTGTGAGAGAGATTTATTTGACTTGTTACTGTCTCCTGGTGTCACAGCCACAGTGTTTGAACCCACTTTTTTTCCGCTCTTTGTCTCACGCAGGTCGTGGAAGAGGGGGAAGAGGTGGCTACAAGGATGACCGTCGGGATAGGTATTCTGGGGGCGGGAGGAGTAACTTCAGTGGTAGTAGCTACAGGGACAGCGATAGAGGGTTCGGCAGTGGGCCGAAGAGCTCCTTTGGTGGCAGTAAGGCCCAAAATGGTGGCAATTATGGAGGCAATAGTGGTAACTCTAGCGGTAACTATGGCAGCAACAATTACAGCAACAGCAATGGACAGGGTAATTTTGGTGCTCCGGCAAACCAGGTGGGTGGCTTTGGTAACCAAAACTTCCAGGGCCCCCCTCAGTTTGGGGGCATGCAGAGGCCCACTCAGAATGGCATGAACCACCCACCATTCCCATTCAACTCCCAGGCGCCACCCCCACAGGCCCAGCAGCCACCACCCCCACCACCAATGGTGCCCTACCCCATGCCACCACCTTTCCCTCAGTAGATATGATATATGCACAATATATGGAACCAACATGGATTTTTGTTTAATCTTGAAATCTTACAGTATGATGATTATTATTATTACTATTATTATTATTATCATCCTTTGTACTGTTTAACTTTGTTTTGCTTACAGCAGGGTTGGAATTATTCAGTAAACCCAGAGCATTAAATGGAGTCATAAATATGTCTCCTATTGTGCAACCATGATTGCTGCACTTTTCCTTAACTGTTTTTTGTTTTGTTTTGTTACATTCCTCAGTAATTTATTTTTACTAGGTAATACAGTGTTTTCAGTTTGTGGTATGTTTAAAGTGATGTTATGGAGATCATAAATTTAAAAAAAGGGTATGTGTAAGCCCTTTTTAAATAAAAAAAAAAAAAAAAAAAAAAAAAAAAAGGAAATAAAATGTTAAACTTGTGCTGTGTCATCTCTGAGGAACTTGGGCATCTTCGTGTTTTGACGTAGAGTTAAGTGGCTCTTCATAGTGCCGCAGGGAAACTGGCATATCTCTAATTCCATTGTGAAAAGTCAAAGGGAATTTTATGTAGGTTTTTTGGATCCCACCCACCTGTCTGTCCCATTATCTGGGTCATGAGGACACCAGTCTAAGCAGAGATTTCCAGACCTCCCTCTTCCCGGCCTCCAGCTCTTGCAGGGGGACACCAAGGAGACACCAAGGTTTTTAGGTAATAGCAGAGAATAATCTTTATGAGAAGTAATGGTGCCACAAATTGACCCACTTTCATGATTGTTAGGAAGTGTTTTTAAAAATGCTAAAATTAGTAAAGCAGATTACACCAGAGTTGTATGGAATTATCATCACCACAATCCACCTGTTTAGTGTGATGAATTCAAATGTGCAGGTATGACAGTGTTTTAAAATGCTGTTTTCTTAAATTATGCAATGCCCTCCCCCTGATTTTCTCAGCTACTTAATTTAAACTGCAGTCACCCAGTTGAAGAAGACCAAGTGCAGACCACACTAATTCATCACAGATTAACTTTGCTGTAAACTGATTGCTTGCTCTGGCCCACTCTATCCATTTTGTAGCAAACCATTGTCACAGCCTTATGTACTAATCCCACAATGCATTTTGATATTTTAAAAGCAATAATAAAATGCAGAATGCTCTTTCGGAAACAAGTGGAGACATTAACTTCTATTAAAATACAGTTTTGCTCTACTTCTATTAAAGTCACTATATAATAGCCTTGGAATTTAATAATCTTACCAACAATATTATTTTTGACTCATCACACATGCACATGTAGGTAGCAGAGATGCAGGCCTGATTCCTGACTGCATGAGTTACATCTCATGGCCTCTAGAGGGCACCCATATGTCAACTAAACAAAAGTGGAATTTAAAAAGTTATATTTGCTTGTTTTCCTTTTATTGGTTATGATCCCAGATGGGACACCAGTGTTTTTCTCCTTGTCTTACTCTGGCATCTACCTTCCTCTGTGTTCCTTTATTAAAAATTTCATCCCGCCTTACCTACTAACTACTCTTGATACAAATAAAGACTGATTGATCTTCCAGACCTGTTTGCCTGCTCTCTGCTCATCAGTCTATTTTTGCATTTGTGCTTCGTGTCCCCCTTGTTTATGTGTAATGATAATAATAATAATATAATACATTTAATTTGTAAAGCACTTTACAAAAGTTGGAAATAGCTCTTTTTTTGTTTGCTTTACCTTTTTAACCATAAAAATTTATTGTATGCAATAAAACATGGATCTATAATTTTTGTTTCACAGCTAACATAAAATGAAGTAGATCAGTTTCTTATTTTAATTTGTTGACTTTGTTCATTTTTGTCTTAAAATAGTGCCATTAATAATACTTAAATTGACAAAAATCACTGAATATAAAAATGCTTTTTTAAATTAGAAAACCTAAAGATGCTGTATCTACATGTCAAGATTTGGTTGTTGTAGACATTTATCATCACAGTAACAGTCTTACAAATATCGGTCGCTGTACACACTCATAAAAACAATAGAAAAAAAAAACATACGCTGGTTTGATGTCTGTCTGTACTCGTCTGTACCCTAACGTATGTTAGTATTTAATATTTATATTTATCAGATAATAATAATTAACGTTATTTTTGGTGCCTATCAGTTTCCCATACATATTAGTGCATGTGCGAATGACACGCATTAACTTAAATAACTTTGTAAAAAGGCGCTTTATGAAGTTCAGTCCATTTACTTGTATTTGTCTACAGCGCATTTCCACATGGCGGATCCGCTGACGTACCCCCCACCCCACCCCCGGATCTCGCTTGGCGTGGGGCGTGAAAAGATTTTATCCGGCGAAGTGGGGGATCATGGAAAAGGTTTAAAAACCACTGTACTAATCATAAATTAAATTGTAAATAAGGAATAGAGATGCGATAATGATATTTCAGTATACTAATTCGATTACTAAAAGAAAACTTGGTTTTATTGATCATTGCTCCTTACCCTGAAATCCAAATGAATCTCAGTGTTTGTGTACAGCTATGGGCACAGACTCACTGTCATCTCCATGCACCAATATAGTGCAGGACTTAAGTCTACGGACGTTTTCGTTTTATTTTGAAATTCTCTTTTACCCGGATATAAAGATATAATTTCCAGATCACACACCACATGTAGCGGATGAGTTGCTAATACCGATATATGGTGATGTATCTCCTGTGAGATGTAAACTGCGCAGTTGTTATAGTTAGTTGTGTGACAGCAGTAAAACTGTCCGACTCTTAAATGCACCGGCAGCTGTCAGTATTTGTGGACGCTGCTGTTAACGGACTTCGCTAAAGTTTGCTTTCATTGAGAGTTTAACACAGTAAGCCCCAGTTTACCTGTACTATTCAATCCGTGCGCGCTCACATTTTTTATTTTCCATACAGGTTATGGGGCAAATTAGGACGTGGGTTTAGCGAATATTTGAAATCGGCAGGATTTAAAGTTAATTTGCTAATGAAGGCTTCTTTGAACAGACTGACATTTGGAGCCGTTTCTTCATCATGTTGACTCTGTGTGTAAGAAACGTCCTGTCGAGGCGTTTCTTCACTTTCAAAACCAAACGCTGCACTGTAACACTGCTGCTGCTGCAGCACAGCTGGAGACGCTGCAGCACAGCACAGACTGAGACTCTAGACCGGGTCAGGATGTTACTGCAGCTCTGCGTGGACCGGTACTATGTCTCTCCAGGTCAGACTAACGTAGAGCTGTTTCAGCGCGGGCTGTGCTGCAACTATGGACCTCTGGGCATGGAGCTCAGGAGGAACCTGCTGGACCAGTGGTGGCACTCAGTGACCAAGTCCAGAGCTCAAGTGTTTGGGATTAACACCCTGAGCGGCAGCAGGGAAACAGCTGCATTGGGACAGGGCCAGCTGCGGATTGTTGAATATGAACACCTGAAACAGAGTGTAGAGCAGAAGGAGCTGAATAAGGAGCAGCTCATCCAGGAGGTGCACATGCTCCTGCAGAGGTCCCCAAGCATGAGAACAAACTTATTGCAAGGTAAGCTGCCTCACACTTGTAATAAATAATGACGATTAGAGAGTTTATATATATAATATAAAACATTTTTTTACTTTGTATTGATGGTCCGTATGTGTTGTGGTGGGTTCCAGGTGCCTTGGAGCAGTTTGTTCCCTCATTGGAGCTGGTGAACAGGAAGCTGCCGTTTGGTCTGGCTGAGACGGGTCTGTGTTTCCAGCCTTCAGAGGGCTCTGGTTGGTGAGGCTTCATCTGTTGTCTGTGATCTGTGTGAGTGTCTGTGCGCGGACATGCTTATGAAAAATAATATTTCAAGCAAACTTAATCTGGATGTTTTTATAAGAACTTATAATATTTATCTTTTCAATATTAATACAGTGCTTGATGAGTTGAAATGAACCCTTATCAGTCCTTATGAGAACATTTGTTCTTCTCAAAAGTGCATTCAGGGGAATGTGTTTGTTTAGGGGTTTGTTCAGCACAGTGATTTTTTTTTTCTTTTTCAACTTTAATATCAATAGATGGTAACAGTCTAACCTAGTTAATTCCAGCGTGATACTGTGATAGGATGCCATCTGTGTAACAAGTCCAGTTGTGAAATTTCCTCACTGCTAAAGATTCAGCCACAGAGTGGTTGGCCACAAAAAAAAAAAAGTCACAGAGGGGATGCTGAAGCACATAGTGCGCAGAGAAAGAGATTGCCAGCTTTCAATCACTGCAAACTTACAAACTTCATGTGACCTTTAGATTACCTCAAGAACAGTGTGTAAAAAATTTCATGGAATGGGTTTCCATGGCCGAGCAGCTGCATCCAAGCATTGGATGGTGTAACGCACGCCACCACTGGACTCTATATCAGTGGAGACGTGTTCTCTGGAATGATAAGTCACGTTTGTCCGTCTGGCAATCCAGTGGCTGAATCAGGGTTTGGAGGTTGCCAGGAGAACAGTAGATGTCTGACTGCATTGTGCCAAGTGTAAAGTTTGATTGGGGGGGGGGGGGGGGGGGGGGGGGGGGGGCTTATGGTGTGGGGCTGTTTTTCAAGAGTTGGACTCACCCCCTTAGTTCCAGTGAAAGGAACTCTTAATGCTCCAGCATACCAAGACATTTTGGGCAATCCCAGCTGTTTGGGGATGGCCCCTTCTGTTCCAACATGACTGTGCAACAGTGGACACAGTAAGGTCCATAATGACATGGATGAGCCAGTTTGGTGTGGAAGAACTTCACTGGCATCCACAGAGTCCTGACCTTAACCCTATAAAACCCTTTGGGATGAATTAGAGCGAAGACTGTGAGCCAGGCCATCTCATCCAGCATCCGTGTCTGAGCTCACAAATGCACTTCTGGAAGAATGGTCAAAATTTCCCATAAACACACTCCTGAACCCTGTGGAAAGCCTTCCCAGAACAGTTGAAGCTGTTCTAGCCGCAAAGAGTGGGCCAACATCATATTAAAGCCTATGAATTAATAAAAGGATGTCACTCAAGTTCATATACATGTGAAGGCAGACGAGCAATTGCTTTTGGGCTCTGTAGTGTATTTTGATTGAAAGAAACTGGCTAAATTATGTCCATTTATGTATCATTTATTATATGTAGGAACAGTTTTAAAGAAGATCCATTTGTTTAAATATTTTGAAAAATTCAACAATTTCCATTTTTTACACGTAGGTTATACTGTAGCAATGTTCTGCAGTTAAAAAAGGTAGCGCTGATTGTTACACTCCACCTTATTTACTAACTTAAGAACCAGTACTGCTTTGGCACATGTGTGTCTACATGTTGACAAAAACACAAGCATTGCTATATTTGTGTAAGAAATATATTATTAAATTGCAGTTTACTCTTTATAAATTGCATAGGAGGTATGTTATATTAACACACTTGCTTTTCTTTTTTTTTCTGTCAGCTCAGCTGAGGTCACCCAAACATCTCTAGTGTGGTTCTGCTCACCTCGCACATCTTCTCAGTGGCTGGATCACTGGACACGTCAGAGGCTGAAGTGGTGGAGAAAAGTGAGTCTTTTTGGAGGGAAACATCTCCAATTTAAAACTGTGTGATATACTACTGTACTGAAAAAGCCTAAACTGAAGTAGAAGACTGTCCTGGATAAGTTTGGAAGACAACATATTCCTGCCTAAATCCATTTAAGTTTTTAAATTTCCCTCAAACAGCTGTTATTATTTCATCATTCACTGATCTCAAGACTTCTGAGGAAGCGGTTGTTGAGGAGAATGTCATTAACTCTTTTCTCTTTAATTTTTTTGATCCTTCTTATCCAGTTTGCCCTCTCTCCATCCAGCTTCAGCAGCAGTGAAGTCCAGCAGGAGGAGCTTGAAGAGGCGGCATCTCGTGGTGTGAGGATCATCTACGATTTCCCCTGGGGCCAGGAAATCGTGGAGACACTGTGGAGTCGAGGAGACGCTGAGCTGCTGAGCATACACAAAGGAGCCCGGTCCAAACTGCAGGTCAGTCTGTTTGTTTTAGGGCATGCTTTATGTCAGGATTTATATTCAGTTGCATTCCTAAGCTGCAGTTGTAGAGGCTCTGGCTCTCAGATTGTTCTCTGGTATTGAGATACTGATTTAAGCCAAAAATTAATGTTATTATTTTCACCTGTGCATGTTTTGAAACAGAAAGTCAAATTGTCTGGTGTCAAAAATTCCTTTAGCTCGCATGTAATCCCAGCTGATTGAGACCTTTGGACATATTGACTGAACTGTTGTTGTGTAAACATTTTGTTGGTATGTTAGAACTGTCAAGTCTTAAGAAAGCAGCTGCTCTTTTCTTCAGTTCAATCACATGCAGTGTTTTTACCCAATATCTAGTGTCGAGATGGACGCAAGTCTGTTCCTCATGTTGTCTCCATCACCGCGAACATGGACCGTGGTGTGATGGCTTTTCTGTCCAACTCACTTCAGCAGCTAAAGAGAGAAGACAGCAAGCAGAAGCTGCATCAGAGAAAGGTGATTGTGTTTAACAGCTCACTGAACATGCAGAAAAAACTGTTAGCGGGATGGGTATGGCTTCCTGGTTTCCTATTTGTGATGTTTTTTTCTCTGAGATTTGCTTCACTGGTGATTTCAGGTTCTGAAACTGCATCCAGTGTTGGCTCCCATTAAAGTGGCTCTAAACATTAGTAGGGGAGCCACTGTGGAGCTGAGGCAGGTAAGAAAAACATGAATTACATGTTAGATGTTTTTTTCTTTGACTTCTTCTTTGTAAATGCACATTTTTAAGCTCAAAAGTCAAGTGTTTTTAAAATTTTAAAAAGATCTGATTGAATGTGTTCCTTCTATGGGCATACATCACAATGCATTAAGAGTATTTACATTTTTTTTTTTTTAGGTTTGTGAAGGCCTTCTGCAGGAGTTCCTGGAAGCTAAGATCTCTGTGTGGCCGGGATATCTTGAAACTCTGCTAACATCAATGGAGCAGCTGAATGCCAAGTAAATGCAGTTAAATCAGCACATAATGCAAATTAAAAATGTTTATCTTGCTTTGAACTTATGTATGTGTGTTTCTGTGTGGATGCATTGCAGATACGATGAGATGGGAGTTCTTTTCACCATCGTGATCGGTGAGAACACGTTGGAAAGCGGTCTCCTTCAGGTCCGCAACAGAGACACAACCATCAAAGAAACCATGCACATCTCAGAGATCAAAAACTTTCTATTTAGATACATTTCTGCAACCGACAACATCTGAGTGTACCTGTTGTTTGGAACGCCTGTCTCAGTTTGTATTCCTTTTTAAAGACAAAATGATGGTCAGGGACGTCCTTGTGAAACATATTTCCTCTGAAGGGTCCAAATAAAGTAACAATTGTGAATGTATCTTTGGAATACGTGGTTCATGGTGGGCCATCATCTACTTCATCTTAAAGGCTAAGAGACTATTTGGAATTGAGGTGCACTCACACCCACTGTGTATAACATAGCCCCACAGTTCTTATTACTAACTTACTACAGCTTCTTTCCAGTACATTCAAGGCACCGAGGTGCTTATATCATGTTTTATTGTTTAGTTTTTGTGTTTTAATCTGCGTGTAATCAGGTCTGTGTGCACAGTGGTGAGAAAGCTTTTGGATTTCTCTCTGACTTTCTGTTAAAAGATACACTTTAATATTTACATTGCCTTTTTCCTCATTATTAGCGGCACATTTGACACTGGTTTCTTTAAGGTTAAAAGATAATCGAGCAAATAGTTAGTAAAACAATCTAACCATATTAGTAGAATTTAGTTCAAATATGAAGTTAGATTACAGCATGACACTGCACATGTATGGAGGACTGAAAGTGCCATAATAAAACACAAGTGAGTCAATAAATGAATAACTATAAATGCTCCAAATAAGGTGTTGACTGCACACAGAAATCCAGAAGGTGGATTTGAACAGGATGAGCCTTCTTTCTGTGAGACAGACATACAATGTTACCCAAATTATTTTTATTAATCCTGTATGTATTTATTTTTTTTATTTATTATTGTTTTTGGGGGCAGCACGGTGGTTAGCACTGCTGCCTCACAGTTAGAATACCATCTGGAAGGCCTGGGTTCGATTCCATCTTGGCCCAGGCCTCTCTCTCTCTCTCTCTGTGGGTGTGGAGTTTGCATGTTCTCCCTGTGTCTGCGTGGGTTTTCTCCAGGTACTCCAGTTTCCTCCCACAGGCCAAAGACATGCACTTACTGGGGTTAGGTTAATTGGAAACTCTAAATTGTCCCCCGCAACCCTGAATAGTGGATGGGTATTTATTTTTATACTAATTTCAGGGTTGCTTTTTTATTTGCTCATTTTGTAGGTCATCAGCGTACAGTATTAATGCAGCGTATACTCTGACTGACTGGAGGCAGCCATTTCTTTTTTGTTTGAGCAGCACGAGGGAATCAGCCAGGAGGCAAAAAAATTTGACCCCTTGAAAGGTCGCTTTGAATGACATTTGCATAAACAAGCAGAAATGTTAAAAAAAAACAAAAACACTAAGCTTTAGAGGTGGCATACAGGGGTAAAGCCATACAGAAATAAATATATAAGTGAAGAATAAATCAATTTACAAAATATTAAAGACTAAATGTAAATGGTTATATTGGGGACTTAATACAAAAGTGAATACTATAAGTAATAACTACTTTTATAGAATTGATTCTAATCATTATTAGTATTAGCAGTATTAAGAAGAAGAAGACGAAATTAGTTTTATTATTTTGATTATGGCAGTTTCGGTCCTCTTTCCACATACCAAAAAAAAAAACATATAGCATTTTTTTTTTTAGGTATCTATCCTTTCTGTTTGGGGGGGGGGGGGGGCGTTATTTGTATTAATTGATGTACACTCAAAAATATAATTTCTTTTTTCTGTTGATTATATTTTAAAGACAAACTCACAATGCTGACTGAAGACTTTTCTACAGTCATTACAATCGACGGAGGCTCATCAGCGAAATCTCGCGAGGTTTGTCCATCTGCCCCTCCCGGTGCAGTCATTGGTCCCCGGCTGCACTCCTGACTGAGCATGTGTGTGTGTGCTGCTTAGCTGTTAGCATTTGGAGATGGCCGCAGACAAGCAAAACGAAGCTAAAGTTTCCCCAGCGGACGAAAATAAAGGAAACTTACCAGATGGAGGACTCGGACTGGAAAGTATCCTTTAGAGCACGGCACGTGCATTCTGATCTTTTTCCTCCGCGTGGCTGTTTCACGCTCTGAAGCTAACGTTAGCTTTAGCTAGTTCAGTTGGAGGATAACGTTAGCTAGCGGTTATTAGGCTACGTGTCATACTGAAGCAGGCTGTTAGTAGTAAAGGGGATTTATATTTAGTGACAATGAGTTTTTCGGGGTCTGAGAACATAAATTAAGATTAATAGTTATTATGTGACGTTACGTTGTGTTTAAGTTTCATAAGCAGCTACGATGCTTTTTACTAAAACAGTTTGGTTGGTCCTAAATACATTATTAACTCCTATCAGCACTGAAATATTCATGCCTGGGAGAAAAACAAAAAACAAAAGCTAAACTGCCTCCTGAATCGCGCGTGTCATGGTTTGTTCCTTAACATTAAATCTCAGTCTTGCAAATCATCAAGGAGTCCCAGCAGCAGCACGGCCTCAGGCACGGAGACTACCAGAGATACAGGTGAGCTTTGTCAGGTCATACAAGACAGAATGGAGATGTTTCCATAGTCTTAACTCAATTAAAAAGACGCTGACAGCAGACATCTGTTCACCTGTTGTGTGGACTGACGTTCTGTCTGCAGCATTTTTATGTGCATTTTACAGCATATATGTAGGATGCCAGATGAGAAGAAGCTGCACAGAAATCTCTGCTGGCCACATTACACCGAGCCGGTGTCCAAATAGCACTTTGAATGATGTAGGTTAAAATTCATTACTGGGTTTACATTTCTGGCTTAATGCCATTAAATGAACAGCAGCACATTAAAGTTATCCATGAAAAGCTTCTGATGTCCACTTGTCTTCACCACATTTTCATATTTGAGGTGCACATAATATAGTGATGGATGTTCGATACACTGTTTAGTGTGGGGCAAATCCCCCCCCCCCCCCTCCATATTAAAAATTTTGATCATGTACAAAAGAAAAATGAGACAAAATAGTGGTTAAAATATTTTTAAACAGGGGTATGATTTACTCAAGCTAGAATATAGTTGTGTTCATCAAATGGTCAGAAAAAACAGGAAAATGACTCTTGTGAAGTAAGCACATGTTCTTTGTCCTAACTATACATACCATTCATAATCACCCTTCACAAGCCAGTTTGGGCCAGTAAATACCCTGCTAAAGGTAATGATTTTTAAAGAACATCCTGGAATTTTATGGTGACAGTTTTTTTTTTGGTTTTGTTTGTTTTTTGGCCTATTTTGTGTCTAATTTAATGTAAAAAAAATCTTTATGTGGCTTTTTCCAGGGGCTACTGTTCCCGTAGGCTGCGCCGCCTACGAAAGACTCTTGGGTTCAAGATGGGCAACCGACATAAGTTTGTTGGGAAGAAAATCACTGTGGAAATGCTTTCTGACAACAGGTTAGAGATGGACTGTTTCAACTGGACATTCACGTGCAATTAACTGGCTGCTGCTACAGGGGAAGCTTTGCATACCAATTTGATACACTAAAACACACCATTTTGCTAATAATTCACACGAGTCTAGTGGCTTGATGCTTGAAATAAACGTGAAATAAACTATAGAACTAAGCCACCCTTTTTTATTATTTTTTTTTTTTAGGTATCTGTTGCTTGTTTTGATGGAGGCGGAGCGTGCTTGGAGTTACGCCATGCAGCTGAAGCAGGAGGCTAACACAGAGCCACGTAAGCGCTTCCACCTGCTGGCACGGTTACGCAAGGCTGCTAAGCACAGTGAGAAACTGGAGAAGCTCTGTGAAAGCCCCCGTGTCGATGCTAAGACCAAACTGGAGGCACAGGTACATGAGAGATTCACCTTACACTCACCTGTGTAGGTGTGCGGAATAAAGAGTGGATGTGCAGCGAAGTGCCAGCCTCAAAGATCAATAAATTAAATCTTTTGATATATTGTTCTTCAGCTGTAAGATTTCAGTACTTCAAACACTGTTGATAAACTGTAATGAGGGAACAAATAGAGCAGCCTCTAATTATGGCTCATGGTTTTATTTCAGGCCTACACTGCATACCTGACTGGAATGGTGGAGTTTGAGCTGCAGGAGTGGAAACAAGCCATGGAGGCCTTCAACAAGTGCAAGTGAGCTTTAACATCACTTCACTTTTTCAGTTCTGTGGCAGAAATAACACAAGGTTTCTGATTTCTTTTCTCTTTCTTTTTTTTTTTAATAAACACTGACAAATGTTAGCTCTCCATTTTTGCCCTGGCAGGACGATCTATGAGAAGCTGGCCAGTGCATTCACTGAGGACCTGGCAGTTCTGTATCGCCAGCGTGTGGACGAGATATCACCCAACATCCGCTACTGTGCTTATAATATTGGTGAGTGTTGATGTAGTTGTTCTCTGTGTCATTGTTGAGGCTCGGCAAATGTTCCTGAGTTTATCTCCTCCACACCTCCTCTTCTTTCCTTTATTTTTTTTTCCCCCATCTGAATTTAGGTGATCAGAATGCTATCAATGACCTGATGCAGATGAGGCTGACTGGTGGAGGTGGAGGCATGATGGCTGAGAAACTGGAGGTAAACATAAAGCAGTCAGACTTTAGTTAATTAGTCTGTAATATCTGATTAAACTTGCCTATGCCAGTGGGGGACACAAACCAAATGGGAATACTACTTAAACTTATCCAAAGCTGTGTGATCATGGATTAAATCCAGTGATGTCTTTTTGTTACCCTGTAGGCCCTGATTACTCAGGCACGAACCAAACAGGCAGCCACCATGAGTGAGGTGGAGTGGCGAGGACGTACGGTGCCTGTGAAGATAGACAAGGCTCGCGTCTTCCTGTTGGGTCTGGCAGACAACGAGGCCGCCATCGCCCAGGTCAGTATCTGGTGCATTCCTGCTTTTTCAAGCATATAAACAAACTTGATGTAAAACCTGAGTTGTTGGCAGCTCTTAGTGTTGTTAAAGCCAGATGTTTGTAATGCTTTCTGCATCTGTCTGGCTGCAAATAATGAAAAATGTGTCACCCTGACTATCTGCATCACCAGGTTTTCACACATAGTACCTAAAAGGCAATGAGCGAATAGATTCCCACTGTAGTACAAATAACCTTGTTCATTACTGGTCATTACCCCTCCTCGTGTTTCCTGACCACCTCATGCTTTATCAGAAGCCAAAGCCTTCTCAGACTACTCATCATCCACTATCTATCATAATACTTACTGTGTGTTCAAATGACCCATTTGGACTGGATTTTTATAAATGCCCAATTTTTAATGTAATGAATTGAACTTTTGTTCCTTATTCCCACACTGCCACGTGTGTTTTGTGTCCTTAAAGGGGACCTACTATTTTTGTTTCCACTTCTGTATTTTCATTCTTGGACTCTTGCGTGACTCACTTTTCAATAATTCTTATTCATCTTAAACTGTAGTCTGAGCTTCAGCCTCACAGCCTCACTTGCATATAAATTGACCTCATTATTTGAAACCTTTGCCATGTTTAATATGAATATCTGGTACAGTAACAATAAATACATAAGAGAAATTAAGTGAAAGCATAAAAGGTCTTTAACTAAAGAGTATGCTGGAGGTTATCCAGCATACTCTTTAGTTAAAGACCTTTTATGCTTTCACTTAAAAGGTCTTTAACTAAAGACCTTTTAAGTGAAAGCATAAAAGGTCTTTAACTAAAGAGTATGCTGGAGGTTATCCGATACTTTTCAAGCATTAAAATGCTTGAAAAATGAGCCTAAATTTCAGCAAAACAAGTCTTTGTTAAAGCACTTTGTGCATTTTCTAAAATTTTCAGTAGGTGGCACTCTCCCTTTACAGTATCACATGTCCCCTCACTGTCAGCACAGCTCATTTCTCCTCTTTTGTGTCTCAAGACTCAGCACACACCCTGCAGACACACCTGTCACACCCACTGCCACTCAGGTCTCAGGCATGCAGCCACTCTCATCGCACAGCTGCATTCTGTGCATTTCAACCCACACACGAATGCAGGGCGACACCCTGCAGCTAATTTCAGTTTTAAATGGGACCTTTGGGGTCTAACTGTTGGGTAACAAGCCATTTTTAAACTGATGGCTGTGATTGACTGTGGAGAAAAGCCATGAAGCTGTTAGTATTTATCACATCTGTTTTTTTTTTTTGTTTGTTTGTTTGTTTGTTTTTTTTGGGGGGGGGTGTATTAGACACAATAAAATAAATTTTTGTATAATACCTGAGTTTTTGTGTCACAGCACTAACAGCTTTAGCTTTGTTATGTGCACCTGTTCTTCAGCTTGTGGCTTCGAGGAGCAACAAACACTGTGTTGGGCCAAACATCAATCCTAGTTGAAGGGCTACTCCCTCCTCTAATCAGTATATCCATCTAACTCTCCCTCTGAGCAACAGAGGATGCTCTACAGGTTAAACTGGATGTACTAGGCCATGCCAGGGTGTTGGCACAAGTGTGAAACATGTAGTAACACCACCTTTCTGGGTGGGATGGAGAAGACTTGTGAGCAATCAGTTTATCACCACAAGGAATTGCCTTGTAACATTCTTCCATTGTGTTTTCTCACCTTTTAAAGGCAACAGTGAGACAGTAAATTAACCCACATAATCTTCAAACTAATATTTTTATGAATGAAAATTTTCTTCTGTAGTACCCTTTGCTCACATTTCTCAGTAGCTTCACTTCGGTGTTAGTAAAACCCATCCTGCAGCTTTCTGAGAATATTTCAGTGTGGCACAGACCTGTTGTATCAGTGTGTCGATGAAAGAGTGCTTAAGTGAAGAACAATCCCGTCATTCTCAAAGATCTGAACCCTGAATCTACACAGCGTTTACCTGCTGATGAGTTATGTGCAGGAATGCATCAGCATCCTGCTGTACCACATACCTGCATCTTTCCCCCATTTTGTCACAGTCACATTCCTGCTTTAACTGTTGCTCTTTGTATTAAAGTACTAAAAAACTAGTAGGTGGACTAAATTCAGCCAAATGTAACCGGTCTTTTTAAATGGCTGATGTAGATGCAGAAATCTGCTTTTAAGCTGTGTCATTATGTATCTAAAGTTGATATGTTAAATTTCATAAGCATAAAAAGTATTTTTGAACATCTCAGCTTTCAGCCAGCACATTAAAGCCGCAGCAGCTTCATCCCTTCAGCTTTGCCTGTGTCTGCATGGGATGGCTTTAGAGTAGGAGTGTGCGATATATATCGTCTACGATAATATCGTAATTGCCGTGTTAACGATGTGCGAGCTGACATTATTGAGTATGCTAATTAGGGGAAAAAAACAACAGCAATCAAAGGCCTCGGCTCCACACTTTCACTAGTTTATGCTTTAGTATAGGCTGCTGCGCGTGTGCATTGAGAGCGCCCGTACTGTGCGCTAGCATAGCTGCCAGTGTTGCCAAGTCCGCTTATTATAAGCGACTTTGGGCTTGTTTTTTTCTAAAGTCGCTTGCAAATCTCGCGAGTCGCGGGTTGCGGTTTTTTGGGCTTGTTTTTGAATGTGGAGTTGCTTATTTGGGCTTGACTTTCTTTCCGAGTGAAACTCCTTGAATATCTCTCGGCGCCCTATAATAAAGCAAAAAACGAGTGGCGGGTAGTTTGTCCCTTCCAAGCCCCCGTTTCCTGTTTATCGCTCCTGCCCAAGTTGACAGGGCGCACACCCAAACAAACACTGATAACAGCCCAGAGTGAGGAGGCAGAATGAGCTCCAGTAAGTTGGGAAAATGTAGAAAAAAATATAATAAAGCGTGGGAGAAAGAGAGCGCACTTACAGAATGGATCCGAGCTCCGATGGGAGACAGTGGCGCTAAAAGTGGATGTACACTATATGCAATGAATAGGGGCACCGCACAAGAGGGGGGGTGGCGCCAAAACGATGCGACCAAATTATTTCTCTTGTCACATTTTCTGTATTTAACATATGTGCATATGAAATGATCAGTAACAGAGGGACGGTGCTGATTAGGTGCCCCTGTGCTCCTTCACCCCCCACCCAAAAAAAAAAAAAAAAAAGAAAAAAAGAAATTGTGTCCGCATACACCTCTGAAAGTAGCTGCGGTCCTAATGGGAGACGTACAAAAGGCATTCCCCAGATTTTGCAAGTGTGAAATATGTGCTCACCATGCTGATTTAGTTCAACATGCTGATACAGAGAAGCACACACACAAAAAAACTGTGCACCCTTCTCTTCTATGAGGCTAAGAACCATGGGTTTTACTGCTCCAAAACACAATGAGACAAAACAAAGAAGTGAGCTATTCTACTATAGAGCTATACTGTTTTAAATCGGCCTCAGTTTTACACAATGTTGTTGGTTGCCAGTTGGGCTTCTTTTGGCTTGTTTTCATAGAGCTGGTTGCTTGTTTCAGTCGCAAGATCTGGCAACACTGATAGCTGCCTAAACGACACACCTAAAGCTGGAAATGAGTGAACACACTGCACCAGGGGAGGAAATTCAGACATCGCCAGCCTCGCAGTCTACCGCCTTAATTCCTAGGCGAGGAGGTGGTTTGCAGTTTGCAGACTTTGTAAGAAAACGTATAGCTCAACAACTAACGTGTTCTATCATCAGCGAGTATGAGGAATATGAAAAGTTTCGGAAAATTGCCGTCCAAGACAAACCACGACTAGCGGAATAAGGAGGAAAATAATGAAAGGATTGATGTTAATATCCTTTAAGTTAAAGTAGGTATGTTACAATCACTGTGTCATAACCCAGCAACGTTCTCGGAGCTCACCTTATTAGAGCCTCGGATAATACGCTGAAGCAGTCTTGTGAAAAAAGCGGGTTTCTGATCAGATGAGGGTGTGTAGTTTCTGTGATTTTATTTTTGCTATGATGTAGGGGGAACCCCCCCCTGGACAGCCTCTTTCTTTAAAATTTAAAAAATTTTTAATTTTAATTTTTAATTTTTTATTCATTTTGTCAAGCAATTGCTTTTGAAAAACTCGCCAAAGTTCTTCTATTTACATTTGTCATGCCCAGGACACTTTAAAAAGAGATTTTAATTTCAATCTGTTTTTCCTGTTTAAATACAGGTTAAATAAAATAAAAAATAAGTTATGTCTCAAAAACACTGATTTAAGTCATATATTTTACCAGCTTGCACTTCTTGTATGAACACATTTTTAAATAATGTAGAATATCGTTTATTATCATTATCGAGAAAATTACAGAAAATATCGATAGTATTTTTTGTCAATATCGCACACCCCTACTTTTAGAGTATTGTTTTTTCAGGCAAAAGCAGTCTTTGTAGCTACAAGAAAACAGAAGAAACGCAACTGAAAGTGTAAAAATATGCTCTTAAACCATCTGTATGGAGAGCTGAATTGATGTAAAAATACGTGTTGCCAGAAAAATTGGAGGCTGAAAAACTGCTTAAATGCCTCATGTGGTCATGTCATGTTACTGCTGGGACTGTACCTGAAAATTTGATATTCAGATATTTATTTTTTATAGGTACTTGGATTTTAGTTCCTAGATTTGTGTATTGTATAGCATTTCAGCTTGGGTGTGTGCCACCCATCTCACATATGGGACTGATTGTCATTTTTGCCATCTCAGTGATTTTAGTGGCATTATTTACCAACTTAGAAAAGGCTTAACATGTACTGAGATGATCTCAGGTGTTTCTCTGCTTGGAAAGTGAAGCACATCCCTCTCTCTGTACCATTCAGTAAGTTAACAAGAGAAATGGCATTCAGGATAGCGTTATATACCACATGCACATACACAGAGTGGATCTTAAATACATTTGTATGTGGGATTTTTTTTTTTTTTTTAACTTAGATGTACTCACTCAAGTTTGCTGAAGATCTGAATTGTTGTTTGTGTTGTGCAGGCAGCTAATGAGGAGACCAAAGAACATCTCTATGAGACCCTGCTGGCTGAGTGCAGAGACACAATCCAAGCAGTAAAAGAAGAGCTCAAGACTGAGGCGGTAAGAGTCAGCAGGATAAAAAGCTGGGATATTAAAATGAATGACAGGAGGGTTTTTTTTGTTTTTTGTTTTTTGTGGCATGCAGGTATATTGTCTAACTGATCATCATCGGGGGTCACCAGCTTTATTTATAATTTGTAAAGACTTAAACCTGGGAGCACTACAAAATTATAGTAAAAAGTGTTTTTTTTGTTTGTTTTAAATGTATGAATTTATCATTGTAGAAACAGCGAGAGAGAAGCTCTGATGCTGACAGTGGGAAGGTGTCCAACCTGCAGTACCTGCACAGGTAATCAAAAAGAAAAGAATGTCATTAAACTTTCCTCCAGGGTCAGAAACATTATCTTTCTGTTAGATTAGTCAGTCATAGGATTAGAGCTGCAGCTAACTGTTCTGCCCATTATTTTCTCAGTAAGTCAATACAATTTCAGTTCCCCTCTTTCCCTCCTCATTGCAAACACTGTAACACACAGATCTTCAGTTTACTGTCAAATAACAAACATATCTTCATTTTTGGGAAGCTGAAATTGGAGAACGTTTGGCTGTTTGGAAACATTATGAAGAATGAAGCCTCTCTTGATAGACAAACGTATTAACCTCTAAGAATGGGGCATCATTGGGCTAAATTTTGAGAGACCCTGTGAGGGTTCTGGGGTGCGTCCTCCTTGGAGAGAGGCTGTGAGAGGAATGGGCTGCAGCTGTGCTGTCTAGCATCAGTCTTCAGCTGGCTCTCCTTGCAGTTTGGTTTCTTTGGTTCGTTTCACAACACGGATCCAGACATTGCGCACACTACTGACTTACATAGTTTTGGTTAAGTTAGTTCTATTCTGTTAAATAAACATTTTGTTTAACTATCATGTGAGCCAGATTTGTTCTACCTTTGAGCTGGGCTGTGACATTGTATATCAGGTGAATCTGGTTCAACTTGTAGAAAACCTGCAAGGCATGTTACTTGTTCTGTCTGCAGGTTCCAATGCATGCATTAAGCTTTGATTCAGCCGAGGTTTACAGACCACTTAAGTTTAAAAGTTTTTCATACACAAAGATCACAGGTCGCAGGCTATGATGGCACTGTCAGTCCTTCGTAAGTGGATAATCACTTCTCCTCTTCTCTCCCAGTTACCTGACCTACATTAAGCTGTGTACACTGGTGAAGAGAAATGAGAGCATGGCTCACACTCTGCAGGCCAAACTGAAGGAGCCTGAGGTCGATGAGAACAAGAGGGGGCCCCGTCCACAGGATCTCATCCGCCTCTATGACATCATCCTGCAGGTAAATGTTTTGTTATCAAGTTCTGTCTCCAAGTTTTTTTTTTGTTTTTGTTTTTTTTGAAAAGGCAAAAAAAAAAAAAACGTATTTGTACAGCCTGATATCTGTGTTACCACAACTACTGATGTATATCCTTTGTTTTTTCTTCTGCTCCTTGTGTCCCACTACCTTCTCCAACTATCCAGAGTCTAGCAGAGCTCTCCACCCTGCAGGGTCTGGAGGATGACCACACCTTCCAAAAGGAGGTGTCCCTGAAGACGCTGGTGTACAAGGCCTACAGGTAAGCCTTTTGGTCAATGGTTTTCCCAAGATTTTTCACATCAGAGAATGTGGCTAGAATTCAACCAGGTGCAGCAGGTGTATGTGTATAGTTCTGCCAAATATGCCTGCGTCCACACGAGTGGTATGAAATTGTGATATGTTTATGAATTCAATACATAAACATATGCACATGTTAATTTAAGCTTTCTTTGTCCTCTTGCAGGTGTTTCTTTATAGCTCAGTCTTATGTGCTGGTGAAGAAGTGGAGTGAGGCACTGGTGCTTTATGAAAGGGTGCTGAAATATGCCAAGGAAGTCCAATCTAAGGCCAAGAGCTTCAACAACAGCCTCAAGGTTGGTATAACATGCAAGTGCACACCACTGGATGGGAAATTAAAAAAATGAGCGCAGCCAACCTGACATCACCCATCATGGTGGCTTGTTGACCCTCATTTTAAAACCTTAGTCTTTATGGCAGCTGTCATTTTGTTTTTTTTTTGGTGTGAGACGTGATCATATTTAGACAAGAGGGGATTAGTTACTAACTAGTGCTAACAAGCCTGTGTAGAAAGATGTAAGGATCACACAGATACCTGCTCTTTGGTTCAAAGTAACACAATTAAGTTACTAGCCTTTCACTCACCTGCCAGTTAGTACAATTAACTGTACAGCAAAACACTATTGTTTGTCAGATACATGCAATAAAAGTCACCAAGACCACAAACACAGCTGTGACGCAGTCAAATTAGTGGCAGTAAAGAGCAGCAGACGAGAAGTCGGTACATACTTGTCAAAATGGACACACCCCTAATAATGAAAGACTGTAAGCCTTAATAAAATTTAAAAAGGTGTTAATTTTTTTCTTATTGGTAAATATTTCTTCTGTAAACTTTTAATGAGTCTGTAAGAGCCAACTCAATTTGCAGGCATTCAAGTGGCATGTTGTTCTGGCTTCATTTTTTTCATTTTTATTTTTTTAACCTCTTAGCATGTATGGCAATACATGGCATCAGTTTAAAAAAAAAAAAAAGTCATCACTGTGCCATGTTTATTTGTATTCATCATGAATTTCTGCAGGATCTCCCTGATGTTCAGGAGCTCATTGCTGAGGTCAGCGCTGAAAAATACTCACTTCAAGCTGCTGCCATTTTAGGTGAGAGCTTTTTGTTTTTGTTTTTTTTTTTAATTATTATACCAGCTGTTAAACAGTTTAGCCTCCAGTCTTTTCTCTTGTTGAATCCTGAAGAAATGTTTGTGTTTCAGACACTGATGAGATTGTTGAAGTTCCTCAGCAGCAGGTGAAGGACAACACGGTAAGAGGACAAAGCTAAACGACACTCACGTCATTAAAATAAATATCGGACCATCTAGCACTCACTATATCCACTCATGGTTTTTATATGTTGGTTTCTATATAAATAAAAAGAGTGAGGTCCATGTATTAATTACTTGGATTGTATTAACTACTGATCAGTAGAGGTGTTGCCTACACTGTTTTTGAGCACATTTGAAAAATTGAATTGATAGTGTCTGACGCAATAAGTAAAACCATTTAAATAACCACTAGATTTAAAAAAAAAAAAAAATGCTCAAACAACATCATAGCCAAACGTGCGAGTTTTCAGAAACTTCAGCGTAAACCTGTCTTAGCTGTAGGAATTTTAGTAACTAGAATAAGTTCAAGTGGCTTTGTTACGCTCATCAGAGCAAAATAATCCTTATCCATCTTCTGCCAGTTTTAATTTTTACTTCAGGCCAACTTTTATCTGATTGGCTCCCTCCAACAGATTTGGAACAGCAGAGGCGGGGCTTCTGTGCTTGCAGCCAGAGCTTTATGCCTGAAATGACCATATTAGGGATATCCCTTCTCTGTGACATCATACAGATTTAAGAGTTAAAAAAAAAAAAATTGCTTAGTGGTTAAAGCAAAGTCTAGGATTATTTGCATATATGCTAATCTCCGTCCATCCTTTTTAAATAACTAAAGATGGTACAGAAAAACTTTCTCTGATTCATGTCTTCACTTCTTTCATGCAGCCCCTCTGTGACCACCTGGAGAACTTCCGCCTTGACCCCACTCTCGTCGGAAAGCAGCCCAATCTGGTCCAGTTTCCCCCCGACTTTCAGCCGATCCCCTGCAAGCCTCTGTTCTTTGACCTTGCTCTTAACCATGTGGCCTTCCCACCACTGGATGACAAAGTGGAGCAGAAGGGCAAGGGCGGTCTGACTGGCTACATCAAGGGCATCTTTGGCTTTGGCAGCTAAACCCTAAACCCAGGCTTTCACCTCCATTTAAGAGCCACAGGACCCAGAATTTACTGCAACCAGGCAGACTTGGGTCCGCTGTTAATTAGCGTAATTTCAGTTCTGTTTTGTTTGATTTTTAGCACCTCTGTGCAAAGCGGTTGGAGTTTGCAGTCTTGAGAAAGGCAGAATGAATCTAGTCTTCATGGAAAATTAATAAAGTAATTGAATCAAGTTCAAGTAGCAATATGATCCAAGTCCACATCCACCTTTAATAACGCTACCAGGCTACATGGCTTCCCAGCATACAGGCTCCCTCCTTAAATTGAGCAATGGAAGTGTCTGCAGCTTTTCAAGTTCAATAAATTAATATGCTGTGAAACTGACAGTTGCAGCCCAGTTGTCAAATCAAGCCATTTTGTCATTTTGTTTTTCCCCCTTATGTGTTTTATGAGCGCCTTTTATAGTGTTTTTGTTTTTTGTAAAAAGTGTTCAGCATATTTTTTTCTTAGCCCATAAAAAAAAATTGCAGTTTCTCCTCTTCAGCTTTGCCCTTGTCCTTTCACAGCATAAAAACTTAAACACTGTACATCCATATGACCTTGTTTTGGAACAAGAAATAGCAGATGGATTACAAATTAATGGGAAGTAACCATAGGTGTCTAAAAGTGTAGTCTTTAGCAAAGTGAACCACTTGTGTCTGAGAAAGTAGAGAGTTTAGTTCAGTTTGGGTTTAAGGAGAAACGGGAAGAAGAGCAGCGCACAAAAATCTGAGGAGCACAAAAACTGAAACATACTCGGGCCTGAAAGTCCAGTTTGTGGAGGCCAGTAGGGGGGGGGGCAAGGGGGTACGAGTCTGAGTACAACCTTAGTCCCTTAGCAGTTCCACTTGGTTGCGATCTGGTGACTAGAAGGCCCAGAGCATGGGATTTATATCATTTTTATACTCTTAAAGGCATCCAGTTCCTCCTCAGTACCCTATGGCTGGGGGACATCCTGTCATCCTGGAAAAGAACACTTCCACCAGGACAAAGGTAATCACTCAGTACAGCTTCTTCCTTGAATGGAACAAATAGACACAAACCACACCATCAAACCCCCCCCAGCATAACAAACCAAGCTCTCACTGTCAGGATTGGCCTTTAAGCTGTCACCCATCTGCAGATATGATATACTGATAAAAGGCACACGAAAAGATATTTGTTCCCCGTCTCAGAAGTGTTTTTTTTTTTTTTTTTTTTTTCTGTTTTCTGTTGTCACACGTCATTGAATAAAGCCTTTTGAAACTCAGCCTCTGAATTAAGGAAACTGGGACACCATTAGCATGTCTAATGACAAAGCTGTGAGTCAGTTTGAAATGGGCCTTTCTGAAAAAAAGAGAAGCTATTTTTTGTCTCTGTTTTTTGTTTGTTTTTTTGTCAGTTACAACCTAAACTCTCCTGGCAGTTAGATACAGTACCAGCTAAAGCATTTAAATACAACATGCACTGCAGTAAATAATCAGTTTTTGTGTAGAAAGCTGCTGATTAGCTGCGTGGCCATGGAAAAGGATGCAGTTTTCTGCTGCTGTTGGAAATTGTTTTTATTAAACCTGCATTGCAGATTTACGTGACGGTAGAAATGCGCATCAGCACAATTTTAAAAAACAGATTTATAGTTGTAATGAGGGTGGGATTCACTGTATGCCAGTTGTATTATACCACATTAGTTTAAGCTGCCAATATGTTTGTAGTACTTTGTTAAATTTTTGTTGCTGTCAAACTTTGTCATGTCGAGGGTCCAACTGCTTCAACAGCTTCATCTCAATGAAAGTATAAGGCTTGTTAAACAAAACGTACCTGCTGGGAGACAGCAGGTGCGCACTTCATCAGACTAATCAGTTCCTGTAACGTTTTTAATGATCTGTATTTTTTTTTTATTAAAGTACAGTAGACACTGAAGGAGTTTTTAGCAGCCTTTCATTCATCAGATTGCCACCATTACGCCTCGTTCTGTCATGGGAAGGACTAAATGTTTTCACCACCTTTGACATGTCTGTGGATGTTCTGTTATGCTAGAAAAAAATTTTTTAGATGTTTGTCAGGATGTATTGCAGCCTCTGATCCTTTCAAGGGACCTGTTTGCCTGTGAGACACTAGCGAGAAGGCAGTTTGAGTCTCATGCGCACATTTAATTTCTTTTGCTTAATAATTTTCCTTGTCTTCAATTTTTTTTTTTTTTTTTTTCCTTCTCCTACTCAAGTGTTTCAAATAAGAGGGATGAGCTGGAACATTTCCAGCACTTTACCTCATTTAGCCTGGAAAACAAATGGTCACGATCTGTGGATGCTGGAAACTCGTGTGACTAGAGAAATCAAATGAGGGGAATGTATGATGATTTCATGTAGTTTCCAGGCTGGTAATTAAAATATATTTGCACCAAATGTTTTTATTCTTCATTCACATCTTTTATGGAAAGTAGTCTCACTTGTATTTATTTTGATTGAGATGACTGTGACAGCATAGTTTCTCCTTAAAGAATTACTATTAAACTCTGACGTGTTGTGGAGACAGTAGGTGTGTAGGAGGTGTGTGTGAGTGAGAGAGAGAGACTGTTAAGTTTCTCCTGTGTTAGGGTGTGGGAGTGCCTAGGATGCCTGAGCAGGGTGTGAATGTGTTTAGCTATATTTTGTTTGTGCCTTCATTTTCATAAGAATGACAGTTGTGTTTGTTACCTTTAACCGGACATCAAGCAAATGTCTGTTTTTCTGCATCTTTCCACCAAAAATATTTGAAGAAAGTCAACTGCTCCTCCCCCTCATACACCGCATCTCTTACCCTATGCACACACACCCACATTGCTACCATAGTATTTCAGAAATGTACTATTTAGATGGACAGAAAATATTTTACTCTTGATGGGCTGGAGATAAATGCTTATCTCTCAAAAGAGTAAAACTCTTGAGCAGCATTCTCTCTTACTGAATTGTTGAGATGGATATTTTGCTCATACAGATTTTAGCAAAAAGCAAAGAAGTCCAGTATAACCATCAAACCTGGGATGCAAGATAAACTTTGTAAGCCAGACAATTGTGTGCAGGTCAATCTAAGAGACTGACACACCCTCAGTTTCTCCCTTTGTGGTTACCCCTTTGTACAACTAAGGAATTTATAGATATGCAGATACATAGTTGCGACACTATTGTCGCTTAAAATGAGGTGCAGGATGTGAGTGAACAGAAGGTTTGTGATCCAGGGAAGTATCTGACCTTTAATCCTGTGTAGGGTCAGAAAGCAAACCCACAGCTTCAGTCAAACAGCTCAAACTAAAGGGTGAAGTTTGAATCTTGATCACTGTGATGAGTTTACGTCGATGCTGCTCTTTCCCCTCTCACCGTGAGGTTTTACATTTGTGGGGTTGTCACAAGAAAAAGAAATCATCTCATGTTTGTATTTTATTTCTTCCACAACTGTAGATGCAGGGAAACTGTCCTCAGTGACAGCTGAGATTAAGCAAGGTGTCTTTCTTCTCCCTGCCATGATTACCACAAATTCAAATCTGCATTTTTATGAGTTTTCATAATGAATCTTAATATGGTGAGGAAAATAACCTCTGGCCATGCATAATTTTCAGTAGGTTTGATCACTTTTGAGGTTTAAGGTTTAAAGTATTACTACAGGTTGTTACTTGGGTGCAACCACAATATAAAATATATGTGAGCAACTGAAAAAGTATCTGTTTTTCCAGACGGACGCACCCAGAGAGAAACGCTGTGTGACTGTACCAATGAACAGAGCATGCTCTCTCTGCTCTTCTGCAATGAAAGCTGTTTAGCTGCATTCCTTTTCGAGAGACGCCCTGATCCTGAATAACTTACACGTCTTTAGGTGTCTCACATTAAACAATGTACGGAGCCACCTGTAATCAGCAACTTTGACTTGTACCATTATATGAAGGTATTATGTAACTTACTTTCTGACCCTCTGGATGTTCCGTTGTTGACTGTACACAGTGTCCATCACTGTTTGTGGCACATGTCCAAGCCCTGACTCAGGGTTAATAGTGAGGTGACATGGGGGAGAAATGATCTAATGCACTAGTTATATATTCAGCATTAAAGAAAAGGGGGGGAAAAAAGACAATAGTACTATGTAAACTAGGCAGAGGGTATTGACTCCTGAATATGGTGTCATTACTTTAGTGCCCATAACATGGAAATAATGCAAGTGGCCATTTATTAAAAGTATGATGTACTTTTAGTCTGTGATTCTTTTTTTTTTTTTAATTATTTCAGATTTATTTATACATTTTTTATATTGCATGTATTGCTTATTTATGTTTGCTTGGTGATTGTATGATTACCACTCTTGATCCTAGTGATTAATCAGGATTCAGGGATAGAGAGACATGGGGAACAACATGCCACAAAACCTTCTGTTTCCAAGAGCATCCAATCTGGATGGAAAAGTGGATTCAAGGGAGAGGAGTTAAAACAGTTTGTTTCAGACAGTGAATGAACTGAGGGGCTGCACCAAAACACAAAGAAGATATATGAGGATTATTTTGAATTGTCAGTCATGCAAAGCTACACAAATTAAATCCAAAAGCAAAAATGTGGAGTTAGTAATGAGCATAACTTGTCCCCTTTAATAATTATTAGGCAGTTTTCTGACCTCAAAACAGACCAAAAATACACTATATTGCCAAAAGTGTTTGCTCATCTGCCTTCACACACACATGAACTCGAGTGATCCTGATGTCAGCCCACCCTTTGCAGCTAGAACAGCTTCGACTCTTCTGGGAAGGCTTTCCATAAGTTTTAGGAGTGTGTTTATGGGGACTGAGGTCAGACATGTGTTTATGGACTTTGCTTTGTGCACTGGTGTGCAGTTATGCTGGAACAGGAAGGTGTCATTCCCAAACTGTTCCGACAAAGTTGGGTGCATAAAATTGTCCTGTGCTGAAGCATTAAGAGTTCTTTTCACTGGAACTAAGGGGTCAAGCTCAGCTCCTGATAAACAACCCCACACCATAATCTCCCCTCCACCAAACTTTACATAAGTACCGTTCTCATGGCAACTGCCAAACCCAGACTCGTCCATCAGATTGCCAGACGGCGAAACGTGACTTATCATTCCAGGGAAAATGTCTCCACTGCTCTAGAGTCCAGTGCTGGCATGCTTTACACCACTGCATCTGACACTTTCCATTGTGCTTGGTGATGTAAGGTTTGGATGCAGCTGCTCAACCATGGAAACCCATTCCATGAAGCTCTCTACGCACTGTTCTTGAGCTAATCTGAAGGTCACATGAAGTTTGGAGGTCTGTGGCAACTGACTGCAGAAAGCTGGTGACCTCTGCGCACTACGCACCTCACTGACCCCGTTCTGTCATTTTACGTTGCCTACCACTTTGTGGCTGAGTTGCTGTTGTTCCCAATCGCTTCTACTTAACACCACTAACAGTTAACTGTGGAATATTTAATAGCAAGAACATTTCACTGCTGGACTTGTCGCACAGGTGGCATCCTATCATGGTACCATGCTGGAATTCACTGAGCTCCTGAGAGTGACCCATTCTTTCACATAGGTTTGTTGAAGCAGTCTGCATGCCTAGGTGCTTTGTTTATACACCTGTGGCCATGAAAGGGACTGGAACACCTGAATTCAACTATTTGGATGGGTGAGTGAATACATTTGGTAGTGTAGTGTATATTCAACCTACACTGGAAAAAAAGTTGACAAAAATGGTAAAGCTTGAGACTTCACACCAGGAATTTACACGATTTACTGGATAGTTCTTTAAATCTTTTATGTGCAGTTTATGTTAAGAACACTGAGAAGACCAGTTTCTGTGCTGTGTCAACTCTAAAACCAGATGTAAAGAAATTGTTTTACAGCTTGTAAAACCTCTTTAAGACTTGTTCCTTGGAATGGAAGCAGTTATATTGATCTGTAGAGTTCACCGACAAATGAGTAAATGTTATATGGAATATTAGAAATTTAAATAATGAGGCAAATTCCTTACATTTCTATGAATGGTGCAGTTTGGTTGGCATTAAAAGAATTCATTAGTTTGTTAATGGTACTAATCTAAAACTAGACATGTAAAGTGTCAAGCTCTCATATACAAGTCCACTGAATAAGATTCAAAACTGAAATGTCAAGATTTGGCCAAGAAGAGCCGATGGCTTTATGAACAGATGAAACAAGAGTGATGAAGCAGATGGATGGGTTTGGGGCTGGACCACTGATGGTCACTTTGAATCAGGAAGCCAGGAAGGTGAAGGAAGAGCTTTTTGGCTTGAAGATGGATTGAACTCCCAAAGCTAGTGCAAGTTTCTGGGAGACAAAAAACTGCATTTTGGAGGCTGTGATTTTGGAAAGGAAACTGACTGGCTTTGTGGATGAATGATGGCAGTTATTGAAAATAAGGGTCCTTAGTTAAGTGAAGTTTTGAAAGGTCAGAAATGTTATTTATTTGTCATTTTGTTATTTGTATTTGTTTGTAAAAACAAAACATTTAAATGAGTTGATAAATATTAAATCTAGAGCTTTGTAACACTGTAACATTGTTCAGCAGTAAAAATTAATTGTGAGGAATGCAATCTTCACAATTATTGTGTACACGGTGTATTCAGAGTTGAATGAAAAGTGCAGGGATCCCTGGAGTGTGTCCATCTAGCTTTCTGAATTATGCATTCCTGCACACTGGATAATTAAAGGACCCCTGCTTCCTGTGCATGCTTAGAGAGTGTGTCAGGGGCCCAGTGAAAAGGAAGGGCTGCCCTGAAGAAGGGAGGAAGCGAGGGAGAGTGCAGAGAACAGGTCAGTCCGGTCTTCATCTGCAAGGTGGATGTCTGGGCGTTGACACACATGTTAACCTGTCTGGGAGGAGCCACCAGCGATAAACACAGT
Source organism: Archocentrus centrarchus (assembly GCF_007364275.1). Taxonomy (NCBI): domain Eukaryota; kingdom Metazoa; phylum Chordata; class Actinopteri; order Cichliformes; family Cichlidae; genus Archocentrus; species Archocentrus centrarchus. The sequence goes on along the minus strand of NC_044346.1, from coordinate 26,654,684 downwards.
GGTGACATGAGTGTGTGTGCGTTTGTATGCTTCAGTGTGTTTGAGAAGAACCAAAGTGAGAGGAGAGACAAAATTGGGAGCCAGAGGGAGTGGGAGACAGAGACGAAGAAGGAGTGAGACCAAGAGAGTGAGATTTTTACTTGGGATCTCTGCTTGACCTCCGCCAAGATGTTTAAGAAAAAGGACACTTCTAAGGACACTAAGAATGGTACACTCAAGCTCTCGGGCAAGATCAGCAAGTGAGTTTTTCTCTGTGGATTTGCTGAATGCACGTATGAGTGTGGTGACACCGTATCCCCTGCTCCTGTTCTTCCAAAGCCGAGAACTGTGTCATGTTTCCTGTGCGTTCTTGCTGTCCTCTTTCTCTGTGTGTGTGTCGTGGTTCCCCTCCTGTTATATTACACCAAGTTTAAAAGAGATTTTAATGCATGTTTGCTGAGGGAATGGCTTCACTGCTTTGAAGTGGTGAGTTATGTAAGCATTAATCTCCTGTAAAACTGAAAGCCAAGTGCAGGCCTGAGGTCAGCTTTGCTTTGTAAACATGGTGTGGGGACCGTGTCCTTCAACAGGACAGCTGAAACGAGGGAATCACAACTAAAAGTGAAATTCAGAGATGTTTTCATCCTGCTTACCCTAAAATGAATTTATTGGTTCAGATGCTTGACAGTGGTCAAACTATTTGTGTCAATGATTATATTTTACTAGAGAGAGAAAAAAAAAATCATTCAGGGAGAAACTTTGTGTTTGTGTGAAATGATTATCAGGGAGCTGTTATTGCTCAAAGCTGTCAGGCTTGGAAGTTGTTCAAATGTAGAAATATGACACGAAGGTGGTTCATTTTTCAAAATATTAGTTAAATTTGGCAGCTGACGGCAACCTGCTAAAGGAGACTGACAGGTAAAATGAGTCATATTTGATGCATAATGTATGTTGCAGTCATTTTTCATGTGTTAAATATCAAGAGAGGCTGAAGATAAAGGGTCATTCAATGAAGTTCATTCATTGTGTTCATGTTAAGTCTCCAGATCAAAACTGGATACAGTGCTACAGGTGCTGCAATGAAAGCAGAACAATGAGATGATCGGTTTTTAAGTAATGGAGAGCGACGAGGACAGGTTTTCCTTTGACCTCGCTGTTTGAGGTATAGCATCTGAGAGGATCACTTTCTATTAATAGAAAGAGCCCTACATACAGCTGCAAAGCCGACCGTTCCTTTTTGCCACAAAAGGCCACTGATGTGATTTGACAATGAGGTAGTGACCAGCCCCGCAGCTTCACCTTGCCCCTGCCCCAGACACGTTTTCCCTCTGCTGAGGTGCGATCAGGGCTGGGCTGCTTGTTCTGCTCAGCTGGTTTCTGTCTCTCATGTGGGCGTTGGTTTTATTCACTCAATTCTAATCTCATTGTACATCCTGTATAATGACAATAAAGGCATTCTATTCTATTCTTGTAAGATAATAGGTTAATTTGTTAGTTTAAGAAATCTGGAATCACAATCAAAAATTCTTAAAGTAACGGTTTTGGGTTTGGTTTTTTAGATTTTTCATTTTAAGAAAACATTTACGCCTTAGAAACTGAAACTGGCAAATATTTAACTTTTTATCTGTCATCAAAACTGACTGCATGAAAGTGGAATAACTGGTGGAGTAACAGGTGAATCCATCACTTCAGTGGATTCACACTTTTCTTGTAAACACTTTGCCACTTTCTAGGTGAGAAACATCTTTCTTGGAAATGATTTGGACAGCTGAAGTGCAGTGTTGTGTATTACACATTTTGCAAGGTCATAAGCATTTTTGAAATGACTGTAAAAATAGCAACTAATGTTAGACTCAGGCCACATTTCCAAGAAGTCAAGAAGGCCAAAGAAGTGATGGAAAAAAAAAGACTTTGTGTGTGTCGACATCTGGGCGTCGCTCAGATATTCATCTTGTTCTGCTGGTGCCATCAGTTACATCACAGATCACACTGCTGGTGACAGTGATTGTCAGCATCCACTTCTTTGCTCCAGTAGTCATTTTGTGAAATGCGAGTATTTGGTGAAATAACAAGGCTTGAACTTAGCTTGAAGGGGGGAAATGAGGGACTGTATGTGCTGAAAGGTTTGAGCTCTTATTACAAATGCAGAGCATCAAGTTTGTGAGAAGCTCAAACTATTTACAGATGCATCATCTCAGATCACCATACAAGCAAGCTACACGCTCCAGCAGCCCCTGAAAAGCTCTGCACACCCACACCTGCCCAGGAATATCACACTGCTGCTCGGTATGGGTGTGATTCACCCTCTCGTCTGGTAATAATGAATAATGTGAAGGTGACAACTCTCAAAAAGGAGATAGGGAAATGTCTGCTTCCTCCAACAAATTAGCTCATATTAATTATGGTCTATTATAATATTATAAGTACAGTTATGGCACCTTTCATCAGATCATAATAGTTTAATACCTACCAATCACAGACGAGGCTTTCATTCATTTCATTGACCACACAGTTCACCTTTATCAAGGAATAAATATCTGTCATTAAGGTACAGAAAAAAGTGTGATCTAAAGATGATTTCACTTGAAAAGTAAAGAAAAGTAGTTAAAAATTAAAATCACTTTAAAAAATCACTTTTGTGTTCAGTGTGCCTCAGTAAGTCATGTTTTGCTGACCCTGGAGATCGCAGGCTTTTTATTCATTCATACATTCATTTTTGAAAGTGTGGAGATGAAACCTCTTCGACAGCTGACTGCATTTACAGTTTCTATAAACAATGGTAACTAAACAGGTTTTTTTCTCACTTTGATGGTGAAAAAAATCATTCTTGTGAGTCCAGCACATACCTGTCCTTCCTGCTGAGCGAGCAGCAATAAGGCAGTAATTGTTAGAGCAGCTGCAGAACCAGATTCTTTGATTTAATGTTGCACATAAGCATTATTTCAGCATTGCAGCAGTGGTTTTTTTTTTTTCAGGTTGAATCCCATGCACATACACATGCACACTGGTCATTTCCCCCATAAGTGAATAAAACCACTTTATCCCTAATTGTCTGACAGCATGTCAAAGCTCTTTTGTTAATGTTGATGATGTTGACACTGAGAGAAATACTTGAATAAGCTTTGGCACATTTTCCTGCTAAGATTACTGATTTGATTTTATGCTATGGAGCCCTACATTTCAACACTTATTAGATTCAGTTCTAACACTGCTGTGCATTTCATCACCAAGATGAGAGTTTAATATGTAGAATAATTAATAGCATTCAGCAGAGAAGTTTTAGTGGAGTTTTGCTTTTCTCTCTCTCTCTCTATATATATATATAGACCCATGGACCCATTCCAGTTTGCTTACAGAGCTAAATGTGGTGTCGAAGATCCTTTAAAACTACTGTAACTACAAATCTGAACCACCCTCACTCATGTACTAGGATTTTATTTGTGGACTTCTCTGCTTTTAACACAGTCACTGTAAACACTCAACTTAACTGTCTCACTGAACTACCAATCAACTCAACACTGGTTAATTGATTAGAGGGTTTTTACAGGACAGGCCACAACATGTAACCGTTAATGGTAACAAATTCACTAACATTGTTGCAAACAATGTTAGTGTTAGTTATTTCCTATTTTATTCTCTGTTTACAGAAACAATATAACATGTACCATGGATAATATGACACTCCTCAAATATGCAGATGACATGGTCTTGGTGGCTCACGTGACTGATTCTAACAGCTTAGCAGCATATTGTCAAGAGGTGGACACACTTGACATCTCCTTAGAGTTGAATGTTTCAAAAACAAAGGCGCTGTGCTGCTGTGGGAGAGTGACACCTGATGATGCGGCCTCCGCATTACTTCAACCACTGGAGATTAAAGGGCAGTTGGTGGAGAAGGTAGATGTCTTTAGGTATCTGGGACTCGAGGTAGACAGAACACTGTCCTTCTCTGCGCACTATGGTTATGTCTACAAAAAGGCACAGCAGCGCCTTTTTTCTGCTGAGAAAACAAGAGTTTTAATGTAAGCAAAAATATTTTAACCGTTGTTTACAAATCACTTATTGAGTCAATTCTCACTTACAACATCACATCTTGGTTCACCTTTCTTTCTGCTAAAAATAAATCAAAACTGTCACAGGTCATCAAACAGGGAAACAAAATAAGTGGCACCACACAGCCATCACTGTCAGACCTTCAGATTCAAGCAGTTAGACGTAAAGTCAATACTATCATCCACGACTCTTCACACCCGCTGCACAGCTTGTTTCAACTCCTCCCATCAGGCTGCCCCTGCAGGGTCCCTGCAGCCAGGACTAATATCATTAGGAGATCGTTTCTCTCAACTGCTGTTATAACATTCAAAATAACTTTTTTTTAGGTACAACTTTTAATAATGTTCTGATCTTGCTGTGTGGTGTATATGGTGTGTTTTATGTTGTTTCATTGTATGTATATTGAGAGCCATGTTTAAGATTAATTTCCACTGCTTTGCAATGGATAAAGTTTTTCTGATTCTGACGAATGTAATTAAACTGTTATTTATTCAAAATGTGTGCGTGGGAGTGTCAGCACTCATATACAAACGAATTCTGCATCGTCCGTGAACTGATGTGTGTTTGTGTTCAACCTCTGACCTTTATTGTCTGCATTTTTTTTTTTTTTTTTTTAACCCGGCAGGACACAGGTCAACGACCTGGCCTTGCTGATCGCCCAGATGCAAAAGGATGCAGACCTGGTGGAGAAAGACGTCCTCCGGGCTGAGGAGCTGCTGGCTGTGGTAGGAAAAATAAACCCCACATACTGATGTTATGTACTGATTAGCGAGTGATCTAATTGTTTCAAAGATCACCTTCACTTGTGTAAAATGTCACTTTATCTGTTGTCTGTCTTCACCAGGATTATGAAAATGACAAGAAAGAGCTGCCATACCAGCATCAGACTGAGATCTCAGATAGGCTGGGTGAAGCTGAGGGCCTGCTGGAGAAGCTCTTCATAGATGTTGACAAAGCCAAGAAGCTGAAACACCCACAAGCCACAGAGATAGAGAGCGAGTGAGTTCATGCAGATGAAACACAGTGGATTTGCAGTATAGCTAGCACCTCCTCTGAGAATTTAAAAACACATTATCTGTCTAATATAATGGGATAGCTCAGGAGGTAAAGCAATCAGTCAATCAGAAGGCTGGTGGTTTGTTCCCCGGCTGCTCCAGTCTGTATGCTAAAGTATCTTTGCGCAACTGAACCCAAAGGGCACTCCAATGTTTGTGAATGTTGGGTAAAAAGCACTTGTATGAATGGGTGAATGAGGCATGTTGTATAAAGTGCTTTGAGTGCTCAAGTAGAAAAGTACTATATAAGAACCAGTCCATTTCCCATCATTCATTTATTTCAGTGACTACTTAACATTTTAAAACACTGGATCTCCAAATGGGCAGCACGGTGGCGCGGTGGTTAGCACTGCTGTCTCATAGTTTGAGTACCATCTGGAAGGCCGATTCCACCTTGGCCCAGGCTCCTCCCTCTCTCTGTGTGGAGTTTGCATGTTCTCCCTGTGTCTGCGTGGGTTTTCTCCGGGTACCCCGGCTTCCTCCCACAGTCCAAAGACTGGGGTTAGATTAATTGGAAACTCTAAATTGCCCATAGGTGTGAATGAGAGCATGAATGTGAGTGTAGATGTTGTCTGTCTGTCTGTGTTGGCCCTGCAACAGGCTGGCGACCTGGACAGGGTGTACCCTGCCTCTCGCCCTATGTCAGCTGGGACAGGTTCCAGCCCCCTGCGACCCTAAACAGGATAAGCAGAAGTGAATGGATGGATGGATCTCCACATATATTAACCACATTCTGTTTCTTTTGTCTCTTCTGCCCTTTGATGACTCCAGTGTCATCCATCTCCATGACCGCTGGCTAAAGGACTGTACCTTCTACAGAGACGTCTATGAGCAGATTGACGACGTGTCGCGGATGCCCTTGATTGATTGGGGACCTATTTTTAATGAGAAACAAGTAAGTACTGTAACGCTGTCTGAACATTTGGGTCAATCTTTTAAAATCTTTTTGAATTTTAATGCTCATATTACACACTCTTTATTTGAGCATCACCATGAAGTCAGACCCCTTCAACATGTCCTAGCTGACGTCCGTGCCAGCACTCCATACTTTGTATGCAAATCTACATCTATAGTTCTCTTTTAAAGCTGCACATACCTGGACCATCCTTGCTTTTTCCCCCTGCAAGCCACTATGCAACCCACCTCCACATTAGCTCCGCCTCATGCTGCAGCTTTCCCTGCCTCGAGTTTTCCATTTATCCCTGTGGGAAGTGCAGGAAGGTTCCAAGAATCATCATTTTTGGTTTCACATACAACTTACTTATGTGCAAAATGTGTTCTTGTCAGCAGCAGAAAAAACACCTCTACTCCTGTTTGAGTAGATTAAAAAAAAAAAAACACAGCAGTACCCAGCTCATTTATCTTTTATTATTATTTTTTTCCTCTAAACGAAGTATTTGTCTAATTAAGACCTTAGTGTCCATTAGGAACTGAGAGGTCACAAACAGGGTGAGGGAAATGGAAAGTTATGACAGATCTTTTCACAGGATTGTAATATAAGAAACATTAAATGTATCCTTTAATCCTACTGTAATGCAAATGCACTTGTTTGTTCCTTGTGAACGATCTCAGTGCAACTGTCAGCCGGCTATGCACTACAGGTTTTTTATTATCATGTAATAAATCTCCTAAGCAGAGCTGACTGATTTAACAGGCCAACTAATTAAAGAGTGCCTCCTCCTGTCAGACCTGTCCTTTGTTATTTCATTGTTACATTTCTTCTGGTGTCTGTGCTCTCAGAAACAGGTGAATGTGGAGCAATTTGGCCCCACCATGGCTGATCTGAAGAAGCAGATTGCTGCTCACAACATCTTGCACAAAGAGATCGACGCATACAACACACAGCTCTGCATTGCGTCTGCTGGAAGCAAGGTGTGCATATGTCATTACACCAGAACATTCCGGGTGTCTTCACTTAAGCAAAACACTTTGATTGCTGCTTGTCTCCTTTATTATTAAGCAAAACACATTTCAAACAGCTGATCAGATTAGATTGAATTTATTGTCACTGTATGTCAAAAGTGCACCTGTTTTGTCTTTTAGGAGAAATATGCAGACCTGAAGAAACAGTACAGTAACTTACTGGTGAGTTCATTTGGGTGTTTCTTCTTGTGAGAAATTAAAAAAAAAAAAAAATAGAAACTTTAAATATGAACTTCAAATTTTAGCAAGTTTGCTCTTTCAGAAGTTTCATTTACTTTCTCCTCAGGACAACTCCAAGTGGCGCCGCCACTACCTCAACAGCCTGCATGAATACATGCAGGGCTGCAACAAGGAACTGACCTTCCTGGGAGAAGAACAGGACAAGATCAAGAAACAAGACTGGAGTGACCGCATGGTGGACCCACCTGACGTTCGGAGGCAGTATGAGGTTAGGACTAATTCGTGCTGCTTAGCCAGTGCACTGAAAAACAGAGTTCCTGATAACTTGAAAATCTCACTAATGACAATGGCCTGTCCAGAGTGATACCTGGATGACCTCACACATAAATAAGCCAATTTTGATTTATTCTCAATCAGAATTTCAAGAACAACAGTTTGCTGTCCCATGAGAGCGAGGTGAACAAACTCCAGGATGAAGGAGACAGACTCATTGAACTGAAGCACCCTGCCAACGACACCATACAGGTATTTGAAAAGCTCCTCAACATTTCATCAGCTTCGTCCTGAATGCTGCTTAAAATCCACGTTAACGCCCTTCATTATATTTCAAGGCACAAAGAGATGAAGTACGAAATGAGTGGCAGAAATTCCTCAACCTCTGCATTTGTCAAGAGACGCACCTGAGTAATGTGGATGACTTCAAAAAGGTGAGTCCGAGTTCACTGCAGTGCAGCGCTCAGTTTACAACACACTCTGTCAATTCTATTTTGGCGAATCATGTACAGATTTCAACAAAACGAAAGTGTTTCGTTCTATTTTCCAGTACCAATATGACAGTGAGCAGCTGTCAGAGTTACTGACCAAACTCAACAGCAGCCTGGATCCCAAGACTGTCAGCAAGAAGAGCAACACTCAGGCACTGCTGCAGCTCGAGGTACGCTCAGTCACATTTAATGCAACTCACCACACATAAGAAACTCAGCTTGTCCCCCTTTTAAGCTGGCATTATGGATTTCTAAAAAGTGAGGCAGAGGGTGGGGGATTTCAACAGCAGTCTGGTCATATGAGAGAAATGGGGGATAAGAAATATAAGATTCTAAGAAAATACCAAGTGTAAAATCATGTGGTAGAAAAACAGCAGGTTACATGAAACTTTATAACAAATAGAAATACATGACCATATACAACAAAACAAACAAAAACAAATACAAAAGTGAGTTAAAGGTGCTCACAGACCTGTTTTCCATCTACCGCTGATTGAGATGTGTCACACAAAACTGTAACAGAGCATTCCTTCATTTCCAATGGTAATGAAGACAAGCTCCTCATAAAACTAAAGGTACATTATGAATAATAATACCCGATTGGCACCAGGGCCCTCTAGTGGTGGTCCTGTTGCCAATCCAACTACCAGGGTTATAATAGTTTTGGATTTTACATTATAGTTTAGTTTTAGTTAGTTTTTACTTTTTTTTCTCTAATTCAGTTAGTTTTAATTAGTTTTCAGAGTGGTTTTGCTCGTTTTTATTAGTTTTTATTTTTGGTTTTATGCTTAGTTTTAGTTAGTTTCAGTATTAGTTTTAGTATTTTCATACTTAATCAGGTACGCTTTAAAGATACCCTTTAAAGAAATATATTCAGCAACCAACTGTTCACAGACAGCAGAACTACATGCTAAATGTGTGTAATATTAAGGACACACATGAACATCAACGGGGAGAAACTGCTAACAATATGAACTCCAAAACTCGATAAATTCTACAATAAACTCCCAATAAAGTTCAGCCTCAGGGCAGCAGATTAATAACAGCTACATGTGGTGTTTGACAAAAACAAACTCCTTGAAGGAGTCAAAGCTCAAATCCAGCTGCATCCTGATGTTCTCTCCACCTGATGCTGCTTCTGTTTTGGAGCTAGCTTGGTTAGATGCTCGCTGATTAGACTTGCAGGGTCTTTGCGGCCTCTGTAGCCTACGGAAGTGTCCGACCTCATGTCCGCATTTATGCATGTATAGCTGGATTGCGTGTGTTAATTACCTTGTGGTTGTGTGCTGGGGGTTTTTTGGTCCTTGCTCTTTGTGCTCAGTTTTTAGGGTGCAAACATATTTGTCCCTGTTTTTTCACTTTCTTCATTTCTTCACGTCCATTCCCATAGTTTCAGCAGCTCCCTCCAGGAATTTGCTGACATTTGTGAGTCCTTATATTGATGCTTTGATTATTAGTCCTGATTGTTATTATCTGACTGATAAAGTAGCCGGAAACGCACAAGGACTAAACACAACGTTGTGGCTGCGTTGACCCGACGAGTAGTCACGTTTCTCTGGAGGTGCAGGCCAGGTTGCCTTGTAGGATGAGAGCGGTTTCCGTAGCTGCCTTGTGTGCGCTTCTCAGGTCTACTTTGATGTTGGTGTTTTTTTTCCTGACTAAGAAGTGTTCCGTACATCATCCACAACATCATCCACAACAAGACACTCGCTGCTATCTGTGCTATCATAGTAAAAAAAAACAAAAAAAAACACCACATGGGACTCTCTGAGGAGCAGCGCGGTGTGCGCACGCACGCACATGCGCACCCATTTGCCCGACGGCGTTCCGAGCTTAAACTCGGAGAGAGGAAAAAAATGATTTCATATCAATCCACAAGACTTTTGAAAAAATAACAATATCTATAATTTCAGTTAGTTTTAGTTAGTTTTGTAAACTCACAATTCAGTTTTAGTTAGTTGTCGTTTCTTCCTTTTAATTTTAGTTTTTATTTATTTCAGTTAACGACAATGTTTTTTCAATTTCAGTTTTCGTTATTTCGTTCGTTTTCGTTAACTATAATAACCCTGCCAACTACCAGTTTTTCCTTAATAAATTATTTTAAGGAGGTGAGGCAAGTCCATATAAAACCTTTAAAAAAAAAAAGCATGCTTGTTTTATAAACATGCAATCAAAGCTCAAAGTAGGGTCCAGGTTAATCCGGGCACAAAACTTGCATTAGGGATAATTTGTTTCTTTGTGTCTGTTTCCCACCAGATGGAGGAGAACGACGTGCGGAATGGTGAACAGCTGCTGGCTGACCTGAGGAGACGCAGCACCACCATCGCTCCGCTGAAACTGCGACGGACGACCCCCAGCAGAGCCATCACAGTGGAGTCCCTGTGCGACTGGGAAACAGACAAGGTGGGGCTGAAATTTTTTGTCTTTTTTTTTTTTTTTAAGTTACAGTTTAGTTGTACACACACACACTGGTGTTTCTTAATTCGTGGGCCTCTGTGGAATGATCTATCTGAAATATTTTCTTAACAATATTATTTATTATTAGCATATTTGTTTGGGATTAATGAGCTTGGAGACTAAATGCAAAAGTCTAACTGTATGTTGCTGCAGTAAAAAAATAAATCTGAATCACTGTTATTTTCTAGGATTCTCTGGAAAGAGGGGAGAAGTTCACCTTAAAATCAAACTCAGACATTGAGAACTGGAATGTTGTTGCCACTGATGGGAAAACTAAAACATTCCCAGGAGTTTGCTTCCAGGTCCCACCACCCGACTCAGAGGCTATTGACAAAGTGGATCTGTAAGAACTGACAAGCTGAGTTATTAAACATCTCAAATTGGCATGCCCTACCTCTGTCCTTTCTTTGACTCTATCCTTTTCTATTCATCCATTAGTTTGGGCCGGGAGCTCGCAGACATCAAGAAGAAAAGAGCAGCTCTAGCTGACTCCCTGAAGAATTCCAAATCCCAAATTCTGCCTCAGCAGTCAGGTTGTTGTCTATAATTAAAAGGACCAGTGTCCTCATTATATTCAATCACTGGCTCTTTAAACCATGACTAAAGTTTGCTCAATCAGTAAATCAAAGTCTCTCTTTCCTTATTCAGCCCCAGTGTCTTCTGTCCCAGTGGACCCCAAAGTATCAGCCCTGTCTCAGCAGCTGGACAAGCTGGACAATGACCTCGCCAATGCTGAGAAGAGCATGCTGAGCCGCCTGCGAGCACCACTGAGCCGCAGTGATCCCACTGGTGATCTGGCTAAAAGGATGAAGGAGCAGGAGGTGAGAAAAAATAAACTAATATCTGCACAAGTACAAGTAGAAGAATGTAGTTTGATCAGTGTGTTTTTAAAAAAATCATTCACTACTTGGCTTAGTGGTTATATAATGACTTTCTGTGACACAGAGAAATCAAAAGAAACAATTTAGAAGTAGTTTGTTATTCTTATGCTGTTATTTTCCTCCTTTGTACGTGTACATTAGTACCCTACATGCAATAGAGCATGAAGAGATTCTTCACTCCCGCAGGCTGTTTGTATGAAAAGATGAAGTGATTATACTGTGGAAACTGTAGTGAGTTAGCAATGTGATGAATGGGAAACACTTGTTTATCTAATATCTGATATTTAATGGAGGCCTATGTGGATGCTTTTCACAGCAAGCTGTCCAGGAACTGCAGGCTCTGCAGAAGCAGCAACAGGCTGTGCAGGCTGACATGCAACCCCTGCTGTCTAAAGATCCCAACGGTACCTCTTCAGGGCTGCCGCTCAAAGTCAGTGCTGCCAACAACAAGTTCGACAATGTTAGTGCACTTGCTGATCTCTACAAGAAGAAGTAAGAGTTTGTTGTTTGGTTTTTTAGCGCTTTTAAAAATAAATACCTTATTTCATTTGACATTCATTCGTCCATCTTTGTTGAGTTGTGCTGATTGACTAGATGATCTAGATAAGTAAATAAATCAATTCATAAACATACCAATTTTTTTTTTCTTCAGAGCAAATGCATCTCTTAATCTGGAGAATCAGATTAAGAAGGTGGACGGTCTCGTCTCTGGGTTTGAGAAAAAGCTGTGTGAAGATGGGCCGATCCCTGACACTCCAAATGCAATTCAAGCCCGCGCTGGGGACATTCAGGTGAGGAAGTCTGCTGGAATGCGGAAATCCCTATAAAATCTCATCTTGACCATACAAGTGTTAATTATCTTACACATCTTTAATTTGCATTTTGCACTTTGAATTGAACGTCGTCTTTTTTTGTGTTCAGAACCAGCGCAAGTCTGTGGCAGCTGCACAGGACGACATGAAGAAGCTGAGTAAAGATCTGGAGACCACAGAGCAGCTGTGCAGCTCTCTGCAGCAGGGCTACCAGGAGTATTGCCCTGACATCCAGGGACAGCAAACAAAAGTCAAGCAGCTACAAGCACGTTATGCAAACGTTGCCAACCAGCTGAAGGAGAGGTGAGAGTCAGACTGTGAACACAGAATCTCAGGCCCTTTACTTTAATTAGAAAGTCAAACTACAAAAGTTTTTTATGATTAGATCAGGCATTTGCAACCTGTAATGAGGTTGCTTCCAAATAATGTACTAAACTCTGTTTCTATAATAACATCAAATGTAATATCCCTCCCAGAGAAAGCATCTTACAAGATGCTGCAGGAAAGAATCAGGAGTTCCAGAGCACATGTAAATCCCTGAACTCATTCCTGGACAACCTGCCAACAAACAAGATAAACCCTGATGACAACCTGTCTCAGATCACTGCTAAGCAGAACTCTCAAATGGTGAGATTGTCTTCTGATTATGTACAAGTATCACAAGAAGAACAAAGGTAGAAAAAAACTGAGTATTCACTTTTCGCTTAATCTTTGTGATTTATGTATCCATATGCATTATTCTCAATGTCAGCCTGTAAAAATTCAGTATGATTATAAAAAGACAGATGATATCAGTAACTTCAGGTGATTAATGTTTGCATGACTTCTCATTGCAGAGGGTGATGGATGACCTGAAGCGGAAGGAAGCTGACATGGACACGGTGACGAGTCTCTCTCAAGACCTGCAGAATCTCCTCAATGTAAGACTCCTATACTCCTAACTTCTTATAACACATTAATATAAATGTTTGAATACCAGCTCCATGGTGTAGCGGTTTACACAAGTGACACATCACTGGATCAATTCTGGGAGGAGATGCTAATCCCTTGGGGTTGTGTCAAATAGGTGTAGAAAATCTGCCAAATCAAATATGTGGAGCTGCCGGCTGTGGCGACCCCTTGGGAATAAGGAAGCAGCCAAAAATAGTTTTGAACTACAAATTGTTTAATGTTAAATAAATTACAGAATACATCAATCATTTTTTTTTAGGTACCACAAAAAGGAAATTGGTAAATCTTAACTTTAACACCAGCAGACATGGCTCATAGTTAAAGATTTTGAAACAAAACTACAAAACACATGAAACAACTAAAGATCTTAATTCTTCACATCTGTGCAGGAGCACGAGGCCAACGTTTGCAAATACAACAGTACCCTTGAGAATGCTGGCGCCACTGTTGCAGAGAAACCTCCTGTGCCCAGACTGTCTGACGCTGTTCAGAAAGAGGTAATGTTTATGTGTTTTTCAACACGATACGTGTTTTCTCGCATTTATTAATAGATGGACGTGATTGACAGTCCACTTATTACAGGGAAAGGATCTGGCGAACCGTTATGCTAAAACAACCGCTGAAAACACCCAACGCCAAAAACAGATGGTCTTGGCTAAGAATCTCATTTCACAAGTAAGAAAATGGGCTGTGAAGTAAAAAAAAGCATTTATTGTCCTTTGTATGCCATTTTGATGTAATTGATGCTCTTCAAAAACCTAAAGCTACATTATAAACAATGCTACCTTAATGACTATTAATTAATTTGCTTTTCGTGCTGCAGAATGAAGATACAGTTCAAGCAGTGACACAGCGGCAAGTGCACCTCGAAAAAAGTACTTCAGAGTTAGACGCTCTGGTAAAAGAGCTAGATGAGGAGAGGGAGAGGTCAGCTCATACTGAGACAAACCTGAGAACCTTCAAAGACAGGTTTTTGTCACTGAAGAGTCGCCGTGGAGTGGAGCGTGTCGAGGAGAAAGAAGTACTGCAGTACTACCGCAACCCAAAACTGGAACGTGATCTGACTGATCTGCAGCAAAAGCTACATGAAGAAGCCCTGAGGCGCAGCACCACCCAAACTGAGATTGAGGTTTTTAACAAGAAAGTCACCACCCTGGAGGAAACCATAAAGAGCGCTCCACCAAAACTGGTGACTAGAGAGGTGACAGAGTTTGAGAAAGATCCCCAGTTGGATATAGAGGCTACTAAGCTGAGAGATGAAATAGCAATGATGAGAGATAAAATTCGAGATAAAGATGGGGAGCATATTCAGATGAAGACAGAAGTCACAATTCTCCAGCAGAAGAGACCAACCATCAAAGAGAGGGTGGTTAAGAAGGAAGTGGTTAAAGTGGAACAAAACCCTGAGATGATGAAAGCAGTGAGAACATTTCAGACAGAAATTTCTGATGAGAGCAACAAGACCAAGCTCCTCAATGATCAGATCTTCCAGACAAGGAGCCAGATCAATGCGCTTGAGAGGCTGATTCCAAACATCGAGCCTAAAATCATCACTAAAGAAGTCAAAAAGATTGAACAAGACCCAGACCTTATCAATGAATCTAAGAAGATTCGAACAAGCATAGAGGAAGAGAAGATTGAAAACAACTCTTTGTCCAGGGAAGTGATGGAGCTCCAAAGCCGCTACCGAGAAGTTCAAGACTGGAAACCCAAAGTCGAGGTCAAGGAAATTGTTAATGAAATCTACAGAATAGACCCGAACACAGAGGTAGAAATAATGCGGATCCGCAAAGACATTCAAGAGTGCAGTAAACAGCGCTCTGACCTTGACAGGGAGATCACCAAGGTGACAGCTGACCTGAAGATCCTTCGTTCTGAGAAGCCCAAAGTTGAAATGAAGGAAGTTCTCCAGGAGGTGATTAAAGAGGAAAGAAGCCCTGAAAATGAGAAAGAGATTCAGAGGCTAAATGAGCAGGTGAACAGTTTACACATCAACTACAGCTCCTTCCTGGACCAGCTGAGAATGCTGCGAAAAGACAGAGATGAATGGAAGGCTGAAAAGTCAAAGGTAGAGACCCAACTTGTCACCAGAGAAGTTGTTAAGTATGAGCCCGATCCATTACAGGAGAAAGAGCTTGACCGCTTGAGAATTAATCTGCGAGAAGAGACACAGTTGCGGCGCACCATTGATGAGATGGTGTTTGACCTGAAAAATAAATACATCCTGTTGGAGAGACAGAAACCAGAGGAGAAGGTGGTTGTGCAAGAGGTTTTACGTTTGCAGAAAGACCCAAGGCAAGTGGTTGAGCACGAAAGGCTTGGCAGGACCCTGGATGAAGAAGTAATGAGCCGACGTCAGCTAGAGCTAGAGCTACAACAGTTAAGAACAAAGCTGGAAGACAAAGAAAGGATTCTCAGAGAAAGTGATGAGCGCCAAAAGAGGATTCAAGCTGAGTCTGAACTCAGAGAGATTAGACTGCGCATCACACAGCTGGAAAATGCCCCACCTCCTGTTGAGGAAAGCATAATTGTTGAGGAGGTACTGAAGGTGGAGAGAGACCCGACACTGGACAGGCTCACAAACAGTCTGCGGTCAGAAATGGACAAGGAAACCAACGATGCTCTGCGCCTGGAGAGAGAAATCCGTAACATCGCTCTAAAGATTGAAATCTTGCAGAGAGAAAAGTCCAGTGAGAGGACAGTTTACAAAGAGGTTGTCCGTGTTGCGAAAGACCAGGCAGTTGAAGCCGAGAGGAGTCGCCTGAGAGAACAGGTGTCTCAGAGTAAATTTGCCAGACAAGACCTGGAGGATGAAATTAGACGTCTCAATGATAAAATCCACACTCTGATGACCGGCAAATCTGCTACTTCAAGAGAGGAGACAACCCTAACTATGAGCAAAGATGCTTTACTGAGGGAGAAGGACAAACTCACTCGAGAACTTAGAACACTTGAGGCCACGAGACATGACATCAGCCTGTCTTTCCAGCAGCAGAGCCGACTGATGAGTGAAAGAACGCAGATGAGCAGACAGAGGAGCGTTAAGATGGAGTCTGATGTCATACGTCTAGAGAATGACATCTTGGATGAAAAAGACAAGATCCATCAACGAGACAGCATCATCCGAGAGCTTCTACAGAACCTGCAGCGAGAGGAGAATGCAGAAACAAGAACCAAAGAGACCAATGTCTCTACAAAGATCACCATTTTGGACCCAGTAACTGGCAAAGACATGTCTCCTTATGATGCCTACCTTCAGGGATTGATTGATCGTCAGCAGTACATTCACCTGCAGGAGCTTGAGTGTGACTGGGAGGAGATCACTTCACTGGGACCTGATGGGGAGATATCTCTACTGCAGGATCGCAAGAGTGGAAAGCAGTACTCCATCAAAGATGCACTAAAGGAAGGAAGGTTGACAGAGTATGATCTACAACAGTACAAAAAAGGAAAAATTCCCATCTCAGAGTTTGCCCTGCTGGTTGCAGGTGACAACAAAAAGCAGTCCCAGTTGAATTCAGTCATCCCAAAATCTACCACATCACTGCAATCGGCACAACGGACCCTAGACCTATCTGCTGCCAGAGAAATCTACCCAGTCGCTGGAATAATAGATACAGATACTGACACCTGCTATACAATACGCAATGCCACCGTGCGAAAACTGATTGACCCCATAACCGCCCAAAGGCTTCTGGAGGCTCAGGCGGCAACAGGAGGGATCATTGATATCAACAGTAAAGGGAGATACACAGTTCACAAGGCAGCAAACAGAGCCCTCATCGAGGATAGTCAAGTCCAGAGACTGCTCAATGCACAAAAGGCTTTCACTGGAGTCGAAGACCCTGTGACCAAAGAGTGTTTGTCTGTGGGAGAAGCTATTCAGAAAGGCTGGATGCCGAAGGGCACTGGCATTCGCTACATGGAGGCCCAGCACCTGACCGGAGGGCTGGTCAATCCAGTCACTGGTGGCAGAGTTAGCATCTTGGATGCCGTTGGGTCCAAAATGATCGACAACACAATAATGAGGGACCTGCAAACTGAGTCAGCCTACATCAAGGATATTGTAGACCCAGTCACAAAAGAGAAGATCAACTACAAGCAGGCTCTGAATCGCTGTAGGACAGACCCAAGTTCAGGCTTCCCAATGCTGCCTGCCTCCTCCAAAGAGTCTGGTTACAGTCCAGTGTACACGACTAAATATGCAAGATTTTAGATACGTTTACTTTTTGGAATTATCTGTTCTGTGAATTGTTGTGGTAAAAAGGTACTGTTAGATATGGTAAACCTATATGAAATCCATTTATTATTTACAATGGACATTTTGACTCAGGAAAAGTCTTCTACTGCAAAGCTTTCTCTCTAGCCAAAGTAAGTGCTGCTGAGTTGCATTTGTTTACTAAAAATGCCTGATTTGGACAGATTTATTTAGGTTTAATTGTAAAAACAATATAAATGAAGTTTATCATTGATACTAATGTGTTATTAGGGATACTGGGGCATGGTGCAATGCTATTTGCCAAGATTGATTGATTATGAGTTATTCATGGGTTTTCTTTGAAACTGTCCACTTGAATTCTATCTTGTTTGATACTTTTGAAGAGACATATCAATAAATTTAAATTATAATGGTTGAAGTGTACAGACTCTCGTTTTCAATGCTGTGCAGTCTTAAAATGATAAAAAAACACTAGCATATTTCATCCTACCATTCTACCTTCAAGAAAGTAAAACCACTTTAAATTTTGAGTTTCCAGGTAAAACACACAATTTATAGCGCTGTGAAAAAATATCCACCCCTTCCCAATTTCTTAGTTTTCTGGATATTTGTCATATTTACATGTATCTAACAAATTTTAATATTAGAGAAAGATAGTCTGAGTAAATACAAAACCCAAAATTCAGTTTTTAAATAATTTTATTTATTAAGGCAAAAAAGGTATTCAAACCTACCTCGCCCTCTGTGAAAAAGTAATTGCCCCCACCATTAAATCATGAATTAACCACAGTTTTTGGAAAGCTGACTTCAGTTTCACCAGAAAAATGGTCTGTAAATGGTTACAAAGCCATTTCTAAGGCTTTGGGACTCCAGCAAACCAAGGTAAGAGTCATTATCCACAAATTGAGAAAACTTGGAAGAGTGGTGAACCTTCCCAGGAATGCCCAGCTTCACAAAATTACAAAAGAACCCAGAAGAACATCTCAAGAGCTGCAGGCCTCACATGCCACAGTTAAGGTCAGTGTTCATGATTCAACAATAAGGAAAAGACTGGGCAAAAATGGTATCCATGAGAGAGCAACAAGGAAAAAGCAGCTGCTGACCAAAAACAACACAAAGGCTTGTCTCATATTTGCCTAAAAACATCTCGATTCTGTGGACTAACGAGACAAAAGTTGAACTTTTTCGAAGGTCTGAGTCCCGTTACATCTCGCATAAACTAACACAGCATTTCATAAAAAGAACATCATACCAACAGTCAAACATGGTAGTGGTAGTGTGATGGTCTGGGGCTACTTTTCCGCTTCAGGACCTAGACAATTTGCCATAATTGATTGAACCATGAATTCTGCTCTCTACCAGAAAATCCTGAAAGAGAATGTACAAGAATATGCTATTTGACAATATAACATTTTAAGCACTGAATGCAATTTCAAGGTCCCCTCTATCCATACAAGAGTTATGCATATGTGTAAAGAGACTAACAGAGAGCTGATAAGATAAAGGTGAGATGCTGCATGATGAAAAGTGCAGCTGTTAAAACAACTGTATAAACTGTTGTGATATATCAGTAAATGATATAAAACTCACTTAACAGTTCCCAAAATGCAGCAAGCCTGCACTTTTTGCAAGTTGAAAATAGAAAATATGTGGTATTTCTGCATAAGTAATAACAGCAATAATTTAGCAAAGGTCAAAGTTCTTCCTTGCAGACTGATTCTTTGGTTAATAGAACAAATATTCCAACTCTAGTCCACATTAAAGACCTGATCTGAGAGCTCACAGGGCAAAAGGCTAGGGACCCCTGATTTAGCATACATGTTAATAGCAAAACCAGGTACAGGTTCAATCCATAAGGGCATCCTTAACTAATATATTTCCAGTTTAAAAAATGAACCTGCATTAGAGAGGACCACTGATGCCTTAAACAATCCTTTATTTCAATTTCAAACCTTTTGCAATGAATATTTCTATCAAGTAGATGTATCAGATATTAATTATCTGATAAATTAATAATCAGATATATTAGTAGATGTATTGACATTAACTTCTGCTTAGAACACACTTAGCTGATAAAATGAATGAGACAGATAACCTAAAATATATTTTTAACAGTCTGTGAGGAATATTAAACATTTATCCATCAGTATAACATTTAGGTTTTCATTTATTTTTTCAATTAGGTGGAATATATAGACAAAGGTAACGGGCAACAGTTGTTAATCTTTGAATTCAGGTGTTTTCAGTCCCATTGCCGCAGGCATATAAAATCAAACACCTAGTCACACAGTCTGTCCTTACAAAATTTTGTGAAAGAACAAACCATTTTAAAGGGCTCACTGCATTCAAGTGCGGTACTGTGATACAATGCCATGGCCCAAGCTGCGTCCACACTGGAAGCAATTTGCAGCAACATGGCAATCAGAGAAAATGGAATTAATGCTATTAAGTGACTTCCAGTGACTACGGGCAAAATAACCACTGAAGTGGGCGGTACCTGAGATAAACTTTTCTCAGTTTTCAGGTGAGCAATTGAAGAGACTACCAATGAGAGTGCAGGATACCTTAGATTGACATATGACCTGGTAAAAAAATACATTATAGGGTTAATCAAGGCAACTGGAGCCTGGAACATCTGTAAGCATCAGCCATGAGCCACAAGTGACTCGCTTCCAGTGTGGATGGAGCTTTCCACATGTGAAAAAAAAAATGGTAACATCAAAAAACATGTTAAGACCTCCACTTTATAAAAATGTCAGAGCTGATTAATTATCAGGAGTCTTAAGAATGACAGACATATCTAAAAATGTAACAGATTTAAACCTATGAACCCTAAACATCTGGTTGCAACTCTTCAGTGGCCCTACAAGAACGTCTAATATTAGTTCACTAATTTGCACAAAACCAAACAAACAGTCATTAAGTTCACTGGAGTTCAGCCAGCACAGCACCTTATGGGGCATCACTGCAGCTCTGACAATCAACAATGAATGAAGACCCTGATCACGTTGCATCTGCAAGTTGTGCACCCTGTTTGTACTTCCTCTCACTGAAGAAGCTCCTTTGTTCACTGATGGCTTTCTGCAGAAGGGCAATGTTTACACCATCAACACAGTTCAGCACACGGGCGCGGACCATTGCACCAACTCCTGTAAGACGAGAGACAGGGAGGTGATAGCACCAAAGCATCCTGACTGAATTTAATTATTCAACAGGTAGCATGAATAGAGGCCAAAGGCATTTTACTGGTAATGAACTGCAATTCTTACTGTTAGAATCAAACGGAAAGAGATAAATAACTGCTCGTTTGAGTGTTTTTATTACAGCTTCACACATGATTTTGAACAACTCAACAAGAACAACTCATACTAGAGGAACCAGCAGCATGTGAACTTCACCTCTACAATTATGAACTGCCAAGAAATGAAGAGAATGATTAATAGAAGGAGAGTGTGCAAGATGATGCAGGAAGATGTCTTCCTAGCTCTTGTGTGGACTTAAAATGATCAAATGAAATCACATAAGTAGTAGAGATCAGTGTGACTGCCCCAAGCTTTCTCTCTGAATTGTTTGAGTATATTGCTCCTTCTTGGAAGAATACAACTTTATCAGAACATCAATCAGAGTCTCCAGTGTAGTAATTTTCTTTAAAAGTGGTGTCAATGGATTTATCTGACAATTACCCAAAAGAACCAAAAACAAACAACATCTAAGGGATTATATCAGATCAACCACAAAAGGATAAACTGACAGCTGCTTAATGTTTCACATCTTTCCACAAAGTCCTGTGGAGGAGGATTAACCTACGAACAGAATGTTAGGTAACAATTTTGCACACAGTGATCTAAAAAAAATTCTTTTTTTATTTCTAATTATCTACTGCAACTGCAACGGCTTGCTGATATACTTTTCATTGTCGGTACAACAGACATGACATTTGTAATATTTGCACATTATAATCTTTAATACATGTGGTATAAAAGATTTTAAGAGATTTTATTGATTTCTTTATTGGTGAAATGTGGAGGAAAAACAGAAAACTTTAGTTTGAACATCTTGACAAAAACTTGAAATACTTCTCTTACCCTCATCATTTTCTATCTCACCCAGCACGATGTACTGGGCTCCAATTATTGGGTTGAAGGGCTCCACAAACAAGGTGTGAACAACCACTTGGTGCTCTTTGGAAGCATGCTGTGCTGACAGCGTAGCCCTGGACTCCTCAGGCTGATAGTATAAAAGTCTGAAAAAAAGGAATAAAAGTATGTTAAAGTGAACAAATTAGGTTCATTTCCAGCTCCATGTTTTAATTCTTGAACTATACTTTGCATGATTTGCAGTTTAAATCATTATTTACACAACAGGTTCACAGCAGGTCCCCTTTAGGGTAAAAAAGTAAGCAAAGAGATAAGTAATGTCTAAATCCACATAGAAGATTAAATCTCTCACCTGTGTATATTTTAATGGTTTAATGAACAGCCAAAGGGCCAAAGGGGGTGGACAACACAGTAGCTTCTATGTGCTTATTCTACTCAATAAAAATAAATAACACCACAATCAAGAGCTGTATAGTATTAATCATAAGGGAGATGGGAGTTTCATAAATTACTTAAATATTCATTTAAATTTTAGGTGACAAAGAGAGAATAATAATAAGTAAAGGAGTATGAGCAGAGAAGTGTAAGACAATCAGTTAATGTCAGTTACACAACATCTACCACCCTCAGTGGTGTTGCCAGTCATACCAGATAAATAAAGACTCTCAGCAAAACCCTGGAGTGCCCAAACAGTTCATTTCCAAAGATTTTCATTTTTAAGGAGGCATTTTTAACCCTTCTTTCAGAAACTTGCATGTTTTCTTAATTTGTGAACATGTATAATGTGTCTTTGTATATGTATCTGTCTAATGTTAAATTGCATGTACAGTCCTGTGTACAGTCCTAAGTACACATCATGATTCAATAAGTTGTAGAACCAGCTTTAACAACAACAGCATGAAGTTTGTATCAGTCGCTCACATCAGTGTGGAGGAAGTTTTTATTATTATTATTAGCTATTCTGTTGTAGATTTGTTGCTGTGCTTGTGATCATTGTCCTTTTACATGACCCAGTTTTATCCAAGCTTTAGCTGTCAGACAGCTGGCCTCAGATTTGACTCTACAATATTTTGGTATACAGAGGAGTTCATGGTCAACTCAATGACTGGAAGGTGCCCGGGTCCTGTTGCTGCAAAACAAGTACAAACCATCACCTCTACACCACCGTGCTTGACAGCTGGTCTGAGGTGTTTGTGTGGATATGCTGCGTTTGGTTCACCAAATGTGTTGCTGTTCATTATGGCCAAACATCTCCACTTTGGTCTCATCTGTCCAAAGGACATTGTTCCAGAAATCTTGTGGTTTTTTTTCAGAAACTTTGCAAACCTAAGCTGTGCTGCCATGTTCTTTTAAAGAGAAGAGGTTTTCTCCTGGCAGCCCTTCCAAACAAGCCATACTTGTTCAGTCTTTTTCTAACTGTACTGTCATGAACTTTAGCATTTAACATGCTAACTGAGGTCTGTAGAGTCTGAGATGTAGCTCTTGTATTTGTTTCCATTTCCATGACCATTGGACAGTCTGACCTTTGGGTGAATTTGCTGGGTCTGTCTTGAATGTTTTCCACTTTTGAACAATCTACTGCAGAATGATGGACTTTAGATTGTTTGGTTTTATAATCCTTCTCAGACTGATAAGCAGCAACAGCTGCTTCGTTGATCAAAGTTCATTGCTGGTATCTTTCCTCCTTGGCATCACGTTAACACACATCTGAATGCTCCTGACCAGAAAACTGCCCAAACCTCTGCTTTTATAGAGGTGCTCACACTTGCTGATGATCAGATAATCAAATGCATTTGATTATCAGCACCTTGCTGTTACTCACCCTCTTAATTCCTGTGGAAGGAATAAAGCTATTTTCACAGGAATGAGTCCCGTGAGCACTTCTTGAGGGCTAAAGCAACAACAAGATGCTACAGAAAATTTCTCTTTGTGAAACCAAAATACAACTCAGTTTTCTACTCAGAAAAAAAAAAACCCACCTGCCAAATGTTCTGACCGATTCTCCTTCTTGGACGCTTCCAGAATTGATTTCCCAGGGAAAATGAAAAACTGCAGCTGACGGCAGCATCGTGGTGTATTTTTTTTTTATGTTTATTTTATTACAATTTAAAAGAGTCGGTTCTGAGGGACATATTGAAGAAGACTTGGTACTTCCGTGGTGCATGTCACGTGGCTCGTCTCCGCCTCTCTGCGCGTGCGTGGATAAAAGGCCGATTCAGGCAAAGTGGTCGGTTTGTTGGAGTTAGAGGATCCAGGTGTGTTTATATTTTTTAAAAGTAAATCTTGTTTCCAGACTGAGACGGCACCATGAATCCTGATATTGTAAAGGAAAGAAAAAGCGCTACGTTTGACGTCGAAAAACTGACCTTTATTTTGGACGACGGCCCAGAAAAGACCAGAAGAAGGCGAGAAATTGGTAAGTTTTAAATGTCTTCCTTGACCGAGAGATGTTATTTTATCGTGCTCGGTGATGCTGACTCCTTTAATTTTAGTGTGATGATGGGTCCTTCGAAAAGTGCTGTGACGGGAAGAGGAGTTCAATGTTAGCACACCAGTGCTTTCATTGGCTGTTAGCTAAGGTGGTGTTAGCAGTTGCCATAACACGCAGGTGACTTTGAGTGTCCGGGGTGCACCAAACTTTTACGTGTTTTAGTAACAAATCTAAGATATGGGCCGTTTCTGGTGGTATTTCTAGTTAGCTGTGTCACAGTGATTTTATGTGTTATAAATGTAAATTCGGTTTTAGAGTCACTAATATTTATGATTAAGTTTCACGAGTTTAACTATAACCCGTTTCTTCACTGTTGTAGACAGCTGAAAGAAAAATCCAAAATTATGCTTTCATTCGGTTTGGACGAAATCAGTGCTTAACTGTGAAACATCGGTTAACCACATGAAATTTGGAGAGCACTTATTTAGGCATTTTTATGTAAAGTGAACGCTTTCAATGGGTGCCAAGTGTCCAGTTTCATGCTGAAGTTTGGCATTCTGCAAAAATCAAACAGGCATTTGTAGTAGTTTTATTAATGATTAATGTATCTTATGTTCTTTGACTTGCATTGTCAAGTCAAAAAACATTGCCAAAGGTCAGTTTTAAAAAAGGGTGGATCTAGCTCATGATGCATGTTTACACACTGCTCCAAAAAAAAAAAATTAAATAAAGTAACACTTTTTAATCAGAGTATAGCATCAAGTCAATTAAAATACTGTGATATTGATCTGGTCAGTTAAGTAGCAGAGGGGGTTGAAATTAACAGGTGCACAAGAGGAACAACAGTGAGACACTCATGCACACCCGCCATTTTTCGCTCTTCATCTTTTCTGATGGGTTTTTCACTAGTTTTGCATTTGACTAGGGTCAGTGTCACAACTGGTAGCATGAGGTGATATCTGGACCCTACAGAGGTTTGAGATGGCACATCAATATGTGTTATTGCTGGAAGGTTTGCTTTGTCTCCCAGCATGATCTCAAGAGCATGGAGGAGACAGGCACTTACTCTAGGAGAGCTGCACAGGGCCATAGAAGAGCCTTAACTCCTCAACAGAACCAGTATCTGCTCCTCTGAGGTGGCCTGAGAGCCAGATGTCGTCTTGTGGGTCCTGTGCTCACTGCTCAGCACCATGGAGCCTGACTGGCATTTGCCATAGGATACCAGAATTGGCTGGTCCTCCACTAGTGCCCTTTTTCTTTTCACAGTTGAGAGCAAGTTTACTCTGAGCACATGTGACAGATGTGAAAGCGTCTGTAGAAGCTGTGGAGAACATTATGCTCCCTGTGACATTGATTAGTATGACCAGTTTGGTGGTGGGTCAGTGATGTGCATAGACCTCTACAGGCTAGGCAGCAGGTCAGAATGAAGTCCTTGGACCCATTGTTAGACCCTATGCTGGTGCAGAGGATCCTGGGTTCTTCCTGGTGCATGACAATGCCTGGCATCATGTGGCAAGAATATTCAGGTAGATCCTGGAGGATCTGAAGGAATTGATGCCATTGACTGGCCCCCATGTTTGTCTGACATAAATCCAATAGAACACCTCTGGAACATTGTTTTGGTCTATCCAACACCACTGGGTTGCAGCTCAGACTGTCTGGGATATCAGGGATGCCCTGGTCCAGATCTGGGTGTTTCTGCTTTTTTTTTTTTTTTTTTTTTTTTAAACTGGCTTATTGTGTGTTTTGTCTAGAAGTATTTGTAGATCCAGCGTCTTCAGTGTGACACACCTGTTTAATTACTAGCTGCCTCAATAATGCATAAATATTTGAATTTCCACTGTAGAATCACTTGTTTTCAACGACCCAGACTTTAAGGAGGAAGACCCAAACTTCCTATCCCGCAGCGAGCGCTATGACCAAGCCATTAGAAAAAGTGCCCAAATGATCCTGAAGCTCAGAGAGTATGGTATTGCTGACCCAGAGGAGATCTACCACTATAAGAGGTATGTGGTAAAAGAATCAACACATGAAGCCAATAGTTAAAGTAGATGGGTTTGTGATTAAAGAACTAAGTGAATTAAACCATTTTTAGTCTGTTAAAGTGTAGATGCAGACTCAAAAGAATCACAATGCATTCAATAGAAACTGAAGAAATCAGTATGTTCTCATGACAACTGTCAGGATCAAAAGTGTAAAGTACTGTAATGCTGCTAGGCCCTGACTGTACTTTGACAGTAATCAAATTATATACCCACCTTCTCTTCTGACTCCTGTGCAGTATGCAAAGTTTCAAATCCCTAACAGCATCACAGCCATTACATGGACAGGAGTTGAATGTAGTTTTATTTTTTTCCACTGCATTTGTTAATCTTTTTTTTTTTTTTTTTTTTTTTTTTTTTTTTTTAATAATAATAATAATAAAATACGTTTGTGTCCCAGAGTGGTCCTACAACACTGACAACTAAGTGAACAACAAATGCAGTCGGAGCAAAGTTCACAAGAGGAAAAAAAAACACTGTGTCGGAGGGCATACAAGTGTCAAACTGTGGCCAGCTTTACAACATGGTGGAATGTAACTGTTAATCAATAAGTGCTTTTTCCATGAATTATTTTCAGTTAGCTGTTCTAAGCTATTCAGTGCAGTGCTGTTTTACTTGCACTGTAAACTGCTCATGTTTCTAAAATGCTTTGGCTTGTTAGTCACACAGGGCCAGTGCCAGCCCCAAACCATTTAAAAACAAACAACAACTTCTTTTAGGAATTACTAAAGAGGCACAGGGTCAGGTTTGTGACTGAAAGCCACGTACAGTTATTTTTGCAGCTGAACTTATTGTTTGTGTTCTTTGGGAGTTTCCCTTTCTGAGACCAAATTTGCCAGGATTTAAATGAATTATGCAAATGTGGTTAATCAGGTTTGTTTCACGCAATTCACTGGGCATTGTGTCAAATTTAACACAATGTGCAGTGGAAACAAAAGCATGTCTTTACATTGTGGCTGTGATGGGAGGATTATAGTAATAGAGGAAGATGTTTTGGTGCAGGTGAATAGCTTCGAGTGTGGTGCCAAAACTTTACCTGTCTTCTGTAGCACTTCACTGAGTCTTCACCCTGTACGTGAAGAGCTGAGCTCCACATTCTGCAGATCCCCAGTAATACTGGTATTTTGCTGAAATGCAGCAGAACTTTACTGAACTGAACATATTGGTCATTAAAGCCTGCCAGGTCAGTTTTTACAGTGAGCAGATGAGTTTGCAGTGTTTTCAGGTGAAGTCTAATTTCTGCACAGAGATCAGTCCACAGTGAAAACTGAAGAGAGAACAAGAGCAGCTCTGTGCCTTTTCCCATTGTGTACACACAGATCTCTGTAATGTCACAAATTAACTTTTCTTTTGCTTTTCACTAGCATCAGATCTTATGTATATACTAAAATGTCTGTCAAAATATGGCTTTAATAGGGCTCAGATGGATCCAAAATTTTGTGTCTGAGTTCTGAAATGTGTAATAAGCTGAATAAAAATACTTGTAGCATCACATGGCATGCAGAAAAGACCTGGTGTCCATTGTCTAAAATGCAGATGGGTCAGGATCTAACTAGAAAGAAAGTTCTTTTTTTCATCATCTACACATCCCACAGGTCCGCTATTACACACAGAGTTCAGGTTTATATGGTGGGTTGCAGGTGTAATTGCACCCTGAATTATACCTGCGCTGTCAGATGTAGTCAGAGATCATAACTTTATCCACACACAGTCCCAAAAAATTTCTAAGATGAGTTTGTTCTTATTTAAAGAAATTATTGATTGTACTTCAGCTGTTTCCATTTCATCTGAATTGTTACCTGCTGTAGAGAAATTCATGCATAAAACCTGCACTTACACACTGGTTGAGTTAGGTTATTTGCACTCACTGTTCATTTTTGACCAACTAATTGGCACTATTTGTAGATTAAAGTCAGTGCACCTTTTGTTTAAAAAATTAAATTTGGATTTTTCTACTTCTAATAATAATGCATTTTTGCAATCTGTCATACTGGGCAAGTCAAAGGCCTTGTTCAGTAAATCTGGCCCATATAGTGTAAACAGATGCATTACAATCTACACAATCTTTTTTTTTTTTTTTTTTTTTTCCTCAGATTTTGGTCAAACCTTCAGGGTGCTCTGTTCAGCCACAAATGTTCTTCAGCCTGTTTGATGTACACTTAATGAAAATATAAATACACAAATGGTTGAGTTAAAATGATTTATTTCTTAACATGCCCATTCACTCGAGGAGGAATGGGACAACGTCCCAAAGGCCACTATTGACAATCTGGTGATGTCTATGTGCCATGAATGCATGACGCCAACAGTGGATACACTCGGTACTGAGTGCTGTGAACTCTGATCACACTGCGTTTGCTTTGATAAAACATGGATTGTTGCATAAGATCTGAAAAACTGGTTGCTCTTGAAGCCTGAAATGATACTGAGTGCCTACCCAAATTGTTGCACTTATACCTTGATTAGCTATGAGATGAAATGGAGAAACTGTTTCAAGCATTTATATTTTTGAGTGTATTTGTACATGTTGTTTTTCAGTCAGATGAGTGGTCAGTGTGAAGCCAACTTCTTTTCAGTATGCAGAATATAAAGTGGACATCTGCAAATGCATGAGGGGCCTATTCCAGGAAGCATGTTCAAGAAACCGAGTTTAAACGCATACTCTGAGTTGACCAACTCTGAGCTTCCCGTTCCAGAACAGCTGATCAGTTAGTTCAATCAACTGAGTATGTTCACCCTGAGTTAGCGCGTAAGGAGAGAGAGCCATCGTCAATGGAGCTCTGATACCATGATTCACCATGGCACTGGGTAAATAAAGAGCAGAGCCTCCATTTTAATTCACTGGATCAAGAATCGTGTGTCAGTGTGGAGCATGAGCTTGGAGTCACTTTAATCAGCCTGACCCACTTTGTCATTATCATAGACAGAATAAAAGTTTGTTATAAAATCTATAATTTCTTTTGTCTGCTGTCATCATTTACACAACTTGAATCTTCATCAGATGAAGCTAAATCATAATTTTAAATTTGACTTATAAAATCTAATTATTCAGCTGCAGCCTGACAGACAAAATGCAGGAGACAGAAAAAATTCTGCCACTACTGGATAAATCCGAGTAATGAGATTTACAGAAAAACTGTTTAATGTTTCCCAGTTTAACCATTTCAAATCTGATCGAAGATCAGCTTCACTGATTGATGACAGCTTTCTGACAGCCACAGCAGAGAGATTTCACTGAGTTACTGTTAAACTATGACTGAACTCCGACCTTTAACATTTAGCTGGAAACATTTGGAGCAGCTTTCCAAGTCTGTAAGGAATGTAAAGTTTTACCAATAAAGGCAAAAAGATTATAATGAATGTCTCAGCTTTATAGGTTTTAAACATTTCAGTACAGTTTTGGGAGGATGAAACATTTTAATTAAAGAATGCAGATTATGTCAGGAAATGAAGCCATCATGAATGAATCCAGGCTGGATGAGCTGGGAAATGACTGGAGCCTGAACTGGATCTGGACTTTATCCGTACTGAATCCATGATCCTGATCCGTTTGGATCCTCCCGCTGTGCAGGTGGACTCGGACACAGTTTGCAGATCTGTTATAGAGCCTATGATCACAGATTTAGGTGATTTTCAGTGGAAAATGTGTTGAGATTCATTCAGACATATCTTTCAAAATGTTGACATTTCAGTCACTTTGAATTTATTTAGTTCAGTTTTCAAGTCTTCAAATATTTCAGCCTCATCTGCACTCAAACATTCACATCATCTCTAGGGTCCAGAGATTTTTTCCATCCAAAGTGTGTTCTGCATCTAAAGCTTCATACAGATCAGTGTGATGTAACAGATGTGCTACAGTAACTACAGTCAATGTTTCAGAGGAACTGACAGTCTGACAGCTGTAGCTTTGCTCATTATAAATCCGTGACATCATCGCTGTCTCCATCCTTACAGCCTGTTGACGAGTGAATGACTGTAAAAGCTTCATCTTACGTACAAAAAAAATAAACATCTAACTGGGATTTCAGTACTTGTAGAAACATCTGCAGATGAATTCGCTCCTCTGATCGCTTTGCAGCATCTTTATAAATGAGGAAATGAATCGGAGTGTCAGACTGGCGGTTCAGGTGCAGCAGGAGGGGAGGAGTCAGAAAGACACTCAGTTTGTTGAATGAAACCTGCCAACAAGCAGGTTACCTCACAGTCTATTATGCCGGTAATTGACTCAGAGTTGGAGTTAGCTCTCTTTCTGGAACTGAAAACCCAAGTTTCCTTCATTTTAGGGTTAACAAACCCAGAGTTGTTAGCTAAACCTGCTTCCTGGAATAGAGCCCCAGTTGTCTTAACTGAGTTAATAGTGAATCTGAACTGCACTTTTTAAACACCTTCCCAGTATGGTCAAAGGCAACAATCAGGAGGCTATGGGACTACACTTTGTCATGTTCCTCCCGTTCCTGCACAGCCAGTGTGACCCTCAGCAAAAAGCGAAATGGTTGCCTCTAGCAGAGTCCTACCAGGTGGTGGGCACCTATGCCCAAACTGAGATGGGTCACGGTCAGTCTTGGTTTTAGCTATGAACTTATTAACTTGACTGTTTCTTAAGGCCCTTGGACAAAACTTTATTATGCTCTGCAAATATTTGGGCAAAAGAAAAGAACATTTTCAGTTTTCAGACTGGGAAACCGTTTACTACCCTAATTCTGATTTCTTGTATGTGTTTGACAGAAGCAAATTATGTAGAAAATTCAAAGTAGTTGCATGTGTTTGTTCTGATAATGTTGTGCTTTTTTAAATAGATTTTTTAATAGATCCATGTTATTAGCATAGCTCCACTATTTAGACCCTAAATATTAATAAACTAGTTTTGTCGTCCAACACGTTCCCATTAACAGACATTAGTTCTACTTCTTTCCCACTCAAACTCTCTTCCTCTTCAAATTCCTTTTTCTATATTTATAATGACCCAATTATGACGCTTGTGTATATTTTGGTTTCTTGATTGCTGTCCATCTTTTCTGTTAGTGATTCTTAGTTTCCAAGTAATTCTAAAATTATTTAGTCTGTCTTGGTTTGGACATGTGCAGGCACTGGAAATGATGGGAACAGGAAACATGTAACCTAGTTTAGTTTTGTCCTTTTCATTCAGGAGTCCATAATGAGGCCTCTGAATGTCTTTTGTAATCTGAGAGACTGGCAAATCTGTGAGAATGTAGGCCAAGTCAGCTATTTGGTGGCTTTCTGTAACAAAGCCAAATAGATGTCCTTATTTGTTTGTAATTAATCTGTACAGAGCTGCACAGATTAATTACAAAGTTTTTCTGTATTTAATGAACATTTCAGTTTTAGCATACATTGGGTCAGAGTCAGAGATAACACTTTATTGTGGCACCTTTTTCATTCTTTCGTGAGGCTACAGCTTTGAGCCTGCAGATAATTTTCAGTTCCTTATTTGTAGGAAACCAGTTTACAAAGAAGTATATAAAATGTGAGTAAATCTAAATTTCAGTCAGTGGCAATTTATACCCCATATGCAGTGAAAATAAGTTTTGATATGTTGTCTTATTAGTATTAAGTTTTTTTTTGTTGTTGTTTTTTAGGAACTAGGCTAATTTTGAAATTTGGTGCCATAACACTTAACAAAAAAGTTGACTTGGGCAAGATAAAGGTCAGAGGTTAAGTTTTCTGAAAAATCTTGTGACTGCGATAACTCCAGAACGATGTCGCCTAGAGTGTTCAAATTCACACAATGGATGCATACTATTCAAGCTAGACCCATCAAACTTGACACACTTCACTGACTTTACTGTAAGAGCGCTTAGATCCACCCCTCCCTTCTCCAAAACGGCCAAGCATTGTCCTCCGCTCAGCGATGCTCATTACCCCTTTTGCATAATCTTTCAACAACACACTCTAGGAGTTTCAGAACTAAGGAAACTTGTTGATGCAAAACAAAATATTTGCACGTTTGCTTGGCATATGGATTTAACTGTAATAGTTTTGGAACTTTGTTTAGAAACTTTATTCATAAACTGTTGAATTTTTAAATCAGTCTTTTCCCTTTATGAAAGGCTCAGTGTCTTTGGATGCTGCTGCTGCTTTTATTTTTAAAATACAGTTATGATACTAATTAACCTAATTGTTAAATATTCCAGAGTCTTTAACTTTTATTGTGCATGACTCAATTTTTCAATTCAATTTTATTTATATAGCCATGTCACAACAGTTGCCCTAATTACAGAGAACCCAACAATCAAAACAACCCTTTAAGAACAAGCACTTGACAACAGTGGGAAGGAAAAACTCCCTTTTAACAGGACGAAACCTCTGGCAGAACCAGGGTCAGGGAGGGGCAGCCATCTGCTATGACCAGTTGGGAGTTAGCAGATATAGGACAAAAGACATACTGTGGAAGAGAGCCAGAGATTAATAACTGATTAAATGGTGGTGTATAAATGGAGTGAAAAGGAAATCCTCGCATAAAGCAGCCTAGGCCTATTGGAGTGTAACTGATGAATAGTTCAGGGTCACCTGATCCAGGCCTAACTATAAGCTTAATCCAAAAAGGAAAGTTTTAACTAACAAGCTGGAGTGGAAAATTGCTGCTCCTCCTCCTCCTCAACCTGTGCTTTGAGCATTGTGACAGTTTAAATGAATCAGCGTCCCTGAGTCACACTAACACATCAATCACACTCAGTCATTTTGCTGTAACCAGGTCTCTGTAAGGTAGAATAAATCGATTTATTGATTATTAAATCATTTGCAAACAGCGACTTAGAGGAGAGAGACCTAATGTTTAATAATCCACTGTTAACGGTTTTACACTCTAGTCCAGTTGAGGATGCAATATTGTTCTTTCTTTGTAAATTTTTATGCTTAAATTTTGCTGGCTTTTGTTTTTGGGTGGTCTGGGAGCAGACCCAGTCTCTATAGTGATGGGGTTTTAGGGGATGGCAGGAGAGGAGCTGTAGAGGTGTGTGGTGTAAGGCTGCAACTCTGCTTCCTGGTCTCAACCCTGGATAGTCAGGTTTTGGGGTTTTCCAGTCTTTTGCTGCCCTGTCCCAACTTTTTAAATTTTTTTTGCCGCCTCCATATTTAACATGTTGCTAATTATCTGCCAATTATCTGATTACTTAATTTTTAGTGCTTAATTGTCAGTGCTGTAATGAGCAGGTTCAAGCTTCGTTTCTGCATCTATTCCACTCACTTAAACATTTTTGGTGGTTTTAGAATGTCTGACTGCCAGAGCAACCGGTGGCAAAGAAAGTTAAGCAGGTTGAGGTTCAAATCCTGCTCATGCCTGTCAAGTGCCATGGGGTAAATGCATTGATATTGATGCAACTACTAAAAACAAATTATGGAAATGAAAATAATGAAGTTTGAAGTCAAATTATCACCACCTGATCAAATCAGCAATTCCACTATGCATGTCATTCTGACAAATTGTTTTAATTTGTCTTTGTCACTTCTGTCTCTATGGCTTGCAACTTTTGTCTTTCATTCTCACATCACCATATTAATTCTTGCCCACAATTCCTCCCACGGATATCAACATTGTATCATCATCTTCTCATTCATCTGTCCTAACATTGGCTTAAACTTTTCATAATTTCCACCATCTACATCCCCCTCTCCTTGCCTTTTCTACATTACCACCTGCTTTTTTTCACCCCCGTTTGCCTCTGCCTTGCGTGGCCAAGATGTGTGCACCCTGATAGACCAGAGCCCTTGGATCTCCATCTCGGCATGTTCCTGCCCACACTACTCAACCAGGCCACCCCGGAGCAAATGGACCGTTTCTTCATGCCCGCCTGGACCCTAAAGATCATCGGCACCTACGCTCAGACTGAGATGGGCCACGGTAAAATTAAGTCCAAAACGGCAGCCTGGTTGGGAACAGGACAAAGTTTTAAATTTAATTTTCAATATTCCCACAAATGGAGTCAGATTATTGGTTGTGCTTTAAAGCA
This sequence comes from Archocentrus centrarchus, assembly GCF_007364275.1. Classification (NCBI taxonomy): domain Eukaryota; kingdom Metazoa; phylum Chordata; class Actinopteri; order Cichliformes; family Cichlidae; genus Archocentrus; species Archocentrus centrarchus. The sequence continues at coordinate 26,620,873 of NC_044346.1, read as the reverse complement.
AGGGGAAAAAGTTGGTCCACTTGCCACACTAAACTATGTGTGTAACTGTGGTTACACTAAAAAATGTAACCATAGTTAAGAAAATGTTTGTAGAAAAATGTGGTTTGAATTTAACACACAAACATCTAGAATAGCTTCTCACTAGCTATTATACTCCCTGTCCACTAGCTCTATAACAAAATTACCTCTCGTTCTACAGTAGGTCTTATGTGTTTTTGTCTTCACTAACAATCTTTTCTTAAGCATGGGTTGGTATCTGTCTCTAACTACGGACCTGTAAAATCCAGCTTAAGTGGCATGCAACTGAAGAATCTTAAATGTGAATGAAAATTATGATCTGTCAAACACCTACAAGCTTCACTCCTCAACTCCCCTACGAGAGAAGTGGATTCATCAATTTAATGTTTAAGTAAAATAACATCCGATACAATTGTATGCATTTTAAGTCTCAAGGGCTAAACATATTATGTAGTTTAAGCTCTGAATATTTTGTCTTGTATGATTGATGCTAAAGTTTTAATATATTCTGTACAAGTAATCTTTAGTCTGTCCATGTTTAACACTAGTAGATATTTTGCATAAAAAAATCAACAGATCATTGCTAATGTCTAACCGGCATTTTTTAGCACTCGTTTTTGCTTTTTAACTATGTACTCTGCGTGCGTGCGTGCGTGCGTGCGTGCGTGCGTGCGTGCGTGTGTGTGGTGGCCTTTGATATGCTGACTTACTGCAGGCACACACCTCAGAGGGCTGGAGACCACAGCCACATATGATCCAGCCACTCAAGAGTTTGTCTTGAACAGTCCCACTGTCAGCTCCATCAAGTGGTGGCCAGGAGGACGTAAGTGTTTCGACTGTTAGGTCCAAGAGTTGGTGACTTTATAAATAAGGAATTTTATCATGAATGAATATCATGGATTTTTATTTTAATAATTTCTCTCTTTCTAGTTGGAAAGACCTCAAACCATGCCATAGTGTTGGCACAGCTTTATAGTCTTGGAAATTGTCATGGTCTGCATGCTTTCATTGTACCCATCCGAGATATGGACACACATGAACCACTGCCAGGTAACCACAATCTCCGATGGCTTTGTGAATGCGGTTTTTGTTGTAAAGTCAGTCCACGTTGTCTGTTGTCGTCTCCTTATTTTCTCTTACTAGCCAAGTCTTTTTCTTTCTCTCAGGTATTGTAGTTGGAGATATTGGCCCCAAGTTTGGCTTTAATGAGGTTGATAATGGCTTCCTGAAACTGGAGAATGTACGAATTCCACGGGAGAACATGCTGATGAAATACGCCAAGGTGACAACATTTTTCTCAAACAGTAGTGGTTCACCATAATGAATTTACATTGGTTCTTCATTTGGGATGTTTTGGCTTTGTTTGGGGAATTGATTGTTCTTGAAACTATACCTATTGCTACAACAAGGCACCACTGCTTGTTGGTTTGCTCCTTGCAGATGTATAGTGGACAGAACTACCATGTTTTGTTTGCCAGTGGTGACTGATTTCACTTGTCTCAGAAATTGTGTTGTAGGAAGACATTCCAAGACTTTAATAACAAATGCACACTTTAGTAATCCACGTTTTCATTTTTATTATTTTATTATTTTTTTATTAATGCAATTAACCCATTTAGCTGTAAATTGCATATTCAATACAAAATCCGCCTTTGCCACAATACTGCAGGATTATGATTAGCGATTAGCATAGTCCTTATGGATTTCGTAACGGTGTGCATACAGAATAAACTGCATTTGAAGTTGGGCTTCAGTATGACTCTCCCCACCAGGTGGAGCCAGATGGGACCTATGTGCAACCACCAAGCGCCAAGCTGACCTATAGCACCATGGTATTTATCCGCTCCATGATTGTGGCAATGTCAGCCCGAGCCCTTGCAAAGTCCTGCACCATCGCCATCCGCTACAGTGCCGTTCGTCACCAGTCTGAAATCCGTGCGGGGTAAGTGGGCACTTGATGTGCTTTTTATGCAAACAAATACACAAACATTGCATAGCTCAGAAGTAGGAAGTAATGCTTAGAGTTGAGCCTAAATAAAGTGATTGGGGCTGGAAGTTACATTTTCCTCTTAATGTACTTGTGCTTCTTAGTTTGTCTCAATACCAGCGAGAAGAAAAATGAATCCCAGCCCTGTGTGATCTGATGTTTATTTCAGTGTAAACAGCCCAACTAGGTTTGAAAGACTTTCACTTTTGCATAGGTGTCTATAAAAAACAATGAAAGCATTAAACTCTGGTCTTGCTAGTCTGTGTCACTGGTTCAATAGTGGCAGATAAAAAGGTTTTGTAACCTTTTGAGACGTGATGAGATGTGTCTCTCTATTACACAGAGAGCCAGAGCCTCAGATCCTCGACTATCAGACACAGCAGTACAAGCTGTTCCCTCTGCTGGCCACAGCATATGCCTTCACTTTTGTTGGCCAGTATATGAATCAGACCTACCACCGTATCAGTGAAGACATCAACCAGGGGGACTTCAGCGAAATGCCCGAGGTAGTGACCAGTCAGCTATATATGGGATTTGATCTAAGCTTCTTTTTTTTCTTTTTCTTTCTTTTTTTTTTTTAAATTCCCACTCCTCCACTGTAGGAACTTTTCTCAGGGTCTAAAGGCCTGCTATGTTCATACCACTGCTGGGGCCAAGGTCTAAATTAAGTTCTGGGATTTTTTTTTTTTTTTTAAACTAACTCTTGTTTTTATTTACTATCTTTTCCAATTTCCAGACAGCATGCTATGTACTGTTTTTGTGCTCTGCAACCACACAGGCAGAAAATAGGTTGTGTCTGAGCGTAGATGTGCATTGTCTCTACTGTTTAGCCATGTATGAAACTGTATTTTCACTTGCTTTGCCCTCATTCCACAGCTCCATGCATTGTCTGCGGGTCTGAAGGCCTTCACCTCATGGGAAGCCAACGCAGCCATCGAGGTGTGCCGCATGTCATGCGGTGGCCACGGTTACTCTCGAAGCAGTGCCTTGCCAGACATTTATGTCGAGTTCACCCCTACCTGCACGTACGAGGGAGAAAATACAGTCATGATGCTGCAGACTGCCAGGTAACTCATAAACCTGAAATTTAAGACCACAAATTAGGACCATGTTCATACACTGCCATGCTTTCCACCACTACAAATGCTTTTGTAATTATGTTGCCAGTGCTCATATAGTAGGTCTGTTTAATTAGTACTCAAATGGCATATGTACACACATGCATTTTCATTAGTGTTACAGAATAAGAAGTAAATACAAATACAAATGCAGTACACACCCTGACTTAATCAGTTTAATATCCAGGTTGTCCACATAAAGGACTGCTGTAGGACTGAGTTACAGCCTACGTGTCAGTATTGGTGTAACATGAAAGCTCTGTTCATAAACTAGGGGTGTGCGATATTGACAAAAAATATCTTGATATTTTCTGTAATTTTCTCTATAACGATAATAAACGTGCAAGCTGGTAAAATATAAGAATTAAATCAGTGTTTTTGAGACATTAACTTTTTTTTTTTTAATTTAACCTTTATTTAACCAGGAAAAACACAGTGAGATTAAAATCTCTTTTTCAAGAGTGTCCAGGGCACGACAAATGTAAATAGAAAAACTTTGGCGAGTTTTTCAAAAGCAATCGCTCAATACGGAAGACTTGACAGAATGGGGGGAATCAAAGAAGAGGCCTTCCAAGGGGGTTCCCCCTACATTATAGCAAAATAAAATCACAGAAACTACACATCTTCATCTGAACAGAAACCCGCTTTTTTTCGCAAGACTGTTTGAGCGTATTATTCGAGGCAACAAACAGGTGAGCTCCAAGAACGTCGCTGGGTTATGAGGTATTCACTCATTTCCAGCTTTAGGTGTGTTGGTCAGGCAGCCATGCTAGCGCACAGTATGGGCGCTCTCAATGCGCACGTGCAGCAGCCTATACTAAAGCATAAAGTAGTGAACGCGTGGAGCCAAGGCGTTTGATTGCTGTTTGATCGCTGTTTTTTTTTTTTTTTTCCTAATTAGTATACTCAATAACATCAGCTCCCAAATCGTTAACACGGCTATTAAGATATTATCGTAGACGATATGTATCGCACACCCCTATCATAAACTCATTCAAACTGATTAACACTCACAAAATTAGTTGCAAAATAAAAATTGGACTTGATTTCTAATAGCTAAAATATTGTATTTCTGTAAAGCTTTCCATTAATGTAAACACGAGTGCTAGCTAACTTATGGTTCTGTTAAACTCACCTGTGGGTGTCCAACGCTCATCTCTGCAGATACCTGGTGAAGAGCTACAGACAGGCTAAGGCAGGCCAGCAGCTGAGCGGCATTGTGTCATACCTGAATGAAGCAGATGTTCGGAGGGTGCAGCCACAGCCTGTCGCTGCCAGACCAACTGTGGTTGACATTAATGACCTGACTAGCCTGGTGGAGATCTACAAACTCCGAGCAGCCATGTAAGAGAGCAATGGGGGATAAAAATGACCTAGTTACTTGAAATATTGGCCCTTTGTCTTTTTTCATGAAAATGTATATACCTAGTAGAATTTTTGCAAGCCTTCTAGGTTCAGACATTAGAAATAGTTGAGGTTATACTTGATGTTTCAGTAGCTTGCAATCCAGTGTTCAGTACACTCCCACCACATTGTCCATGATATTAACATACAGGCATTTGAAACTCATTCCACCACCAGTTTACTTTGACTCCTTGTGGAGGTGCTTATCAAGTGAATGAAAATCAACAAACTGGCAGTGAAGAAACTCAGGAGAGAAATGCTAAAAGCTAATTTTATGGAACACTGTATTAAAATTGAATACCTATAACACACACTCGTATTAACTGCACGGCACAACTTGTAGTAAATATATTTATAAAATTTCTTCTTTTTGGTTTTTATTTTCTGAATAAATTAAGTAATGGGGATTAAACTGCTGAAAGGCACTAGTAAAAGAGCAGTTACATACAGTTTTACATAAGATCAGTTCCAGATGTCGAACTGGAAGCTAAACTAGTGCTATTGGATCAAACACTGAATGTGTCTTGCTGAATGTGTGTGTTTGGGAGGAGTAAGCTTTTAGCCAAAAACCAGACTAAATGCCTGTTTGCGCTGTCTTAAAAATCATCTCGTGCAGTCTGATAGTTACAGTCATGGATTCAGCCTGCTCTGAATTTAACTAAGCTGATTGCAAGAAGGAGGATTAGAGCATCTCTAAATTGATGCTTAAATAAATCCTTCGGGGGAAGCAGTTTAACTTCAACTCAGCAATGTTTAAGAATGTGGGGAACTAGAAACATCTTTGCTCTCTTAATCCATGTGTTTTCTGATTATTTGAGGCACCTGGAAGTTTTCATTAAAGCGGAATATCATCCAAAGGTTGCACATGCTTTATTATTCCAGACACATAATGATTCAGTTCATCCATGGTCATGAGGGGGGTTTTTTTGTTTTTTGTGTGTGTGTTTCTGGCCCTGTCATTGTTTTCTCAGGATTCACACAGTAATGGTGGTTTCTGGGTTTTTCTGATCAGCATTTCACAACATAAAACTGAACTCAGGTATCATTTTGGCTCATTACTTACCTTATTCCAAGACTCCATAATCCCTGACTAGGCCTCATGTAAGCCATGTTTTAAAACTTGAATGTTGTAATTTAACTAGTACACATTAGGCCTACTTCCTGTCTTCCCACTTGATATCTTTATCATTTAGGACAACAACTAAATGATAAAGTACAGTTGTCATAGCAGAGTTTCACAACAAAAATGTCCATCGGATAATATCAAGTGTTGACCTCTTTGTAATAAAGGTCAAAAGTCAGCTTTACTCTGATATCAAATGCTTTTCTATAACGGTGAACAAAAAGGGGACTGATCTTATTTATATTTGGTTGCATACTGAATATAACTTATTGAGTGAACACTAATCTTCGCTGCTAATCCACAAATTCCTTTTTAATAAAGCATTTACTGCACATCTTAGTCTAGACAGACATGGATGTAAGACTGCAACTTGACTGGTTGACAGAGGGGATAAAACCACAAGGAGGTAATTCTAGTATAGGGCATTGTTGCTTAATGCAGGTTATGTGTCTGTTTATAGTCTAGTGGAGTTGGCAGCAAAGAGCATCCAGCAGGAGCTGCAACGTAGGAAGAGTCAGGAGGATGCCTGGAACAACAGTGCTATTGACCTGGTCAGAGCCTCAGATGTAAGTTCAGTTTTGTTTTTTGTGCGTGAATAAGTAAATTATAACAATGTTGGAGCAGGGTTGGGGATACTGGGGAAAAAGTACATCTGAAACCTCTGTCAGCCTCTGAATATTGCTCTAAAGACAGAAGTTGTTACTTAAAAAGCTTTTAATATCATCTCTGGTGTTCTTCAGTTTTATCTCAAATTTTTGCACACAGTAAGTGCAAACACTGAGGCTAATCACATTTTTAAGTCTGATTCAAATCCTAAACATGGTGTATTTTCTGTCCCTTTGTGTCCTTTCTGCTGCACCGAGTCTTATTTTTCTTTTGTTTGTGCCCAGGCCCACTGTCACTATGTTGTGGTGAAGCTCTTTACTGACAAGCTCGGGGAGATTGGTGATACAGCTATACACTCAGTGCTGTCAACTCTGGCTCTGCTCTACACCCTGTATGGCATCACAAAGAACTCTGGAGACTTCCTACAGGTAAGAAAAATTACAATAGAATAGAGTCTTTGTATATTGAATCTCCAGGTTGTACCTGGTTGTCTCTTCAGTTAACTCTAGAACCACCAGGGGCTCATTTTAACCACTTGGCATTTTAAAAATGTTTCTATAATTCTCTTAAAATAAAATCCCATCACATCACTTTCCAAAATGAGATTCTTCATCAAATGGAGAATTTGAGGCGTAAGAGTGACGGATGAGTTCAAGCTGGGGTGATGGACAGGTTGACAGATCAGCCAGGAGTCTCCATGGACTATGATTGCAGACAACATTGGGATCTGCAGTGAGTGGGGAGTAGGTGGGAGAGAGCCTGGAGAGGTGGAGGTATCTACTGGAAAGAAGAATGAAAGCAAGACGGAATCAGTTTGTGAATGAAAGAGACATGTAACAATGATGCTGCAAGGGGCAGGTATAGTGAAGGTAGATGAGTTTAAATACCTCGGGACAAACATCCAAAGCAACAGACACGAGAGGTGAAGAAAAGGGTGCAGGCAGGGTGGAGTGGGTAAAGACAAGTTTCAGGGGTGATTTGTGACAGAAGGATAGCAGCAAGAATGAAAGGAAATGTTTACAAGATGGTAGTGAGGCCTGCTATGATGTAATGGTTTGGAGACGATGATACTGACAAAGAGAGGAGGCCAAGCCGGAGGTGGCAGAGTTGAAGATGTTAAGATTTTCATTGGGAGTGACCAGAATGGATGGGATCAGAAATGAGTGTCACTCACAATGAGCGGTTTGGAGACAGAGAGGCAAGGCTGAGATGGTTTGGACATGTACAGAGGAGGGATAGTTGATATATTGGACAAAGGATGTTGAATACAGAGCTGCCAGGCAGGAGGAAAAGAGGAAGACCACAAAAGTTTTGTGGATGTTGTGATGGAGGGCATGCAGAGGTTTGGTGTGACAGAAGATCAAGGGATAGGATGAGATGAAGGCAGATGATCCACTGTGGCAACCCCTAAAGGAGCAGGTGAAAGAAGTTAAATTATGAGTTTAAATCTATTTATTTCTGGTTTGTAGTTAATGTGTTTGGTTTAACAGGGAAAACCAAATGTCTGTCTTCTGTTTGGGCAGCTGAATTCAGTATATGTCTCCATGTGTTTATTTTTCAGGCTGGACTGCTGAATGTGCCCCAGGTTATGCAGATTTCTATTCGAATCAAGGAGCTGCTGGCTCAGCTGAGGCCCAACGCTGTGGCCCTGGTGGATGCTTTTGACATCCACGACAGGAAGATGAATTCGGTCCTCGGACGATATGATGGGAACGTCTATGAGCACATGTTCGAGTGGGCTCGCCGCTCACCTCTCAATGCCACAGAGGTCAGTGGGGCCCACAAGCTTAAAATGATTGTAATGTCAGTGATAAATTGCTTTTTTCAGCAGTGTCCAATCTAACACTGAAATCTTTCTATGAAGATAATGTACATGTTTTGTAGGTTTGGTGCATTATTTCAGCTCTCCCCCCCCCCCCTTCCTCTCTTCTACAGGTACATGAATCTTTCCACAAGTACCTGAAGCCTCTGAGGTCCAAACTGTGAACTGATCCATGAACTTCAATTCCTGGATCTGGCCCTTTGACTCTACAGGCTCAAACTTAACAGTACTAATCTATGATATGTATCCTGTGATGCTTTTTACTAGCCAACAGACGTATTTTTCAAAAATTAATCTTCTTTCTATTTGTGGTCAAGCCGACAATCAGCTTCTCTGAAGGCCACGGCAAATGAACCCTATAAGATGAAGGAAGAGAGAAGGAAATTTAAAGTGAGTGGATGGATATTGTGTAAGAAAATGGAAACAAATCCAGAATGAAAATTTAAGTGATCACAAATAGTTTTTTGTAACTTAAATTTTTATTAATTTTTTAACAGAGGAGTTACACGGCCAGCATTAGCAATAATTAACATACATGTTAATAATGTAGAATATTTCCACAAATTAAACATCTCAGCATAACGATTTACAGTTTCATGTGGGTTCAGCATCATCGTTATACATTCCTAGAAGGAAAAGAAAAAAGAGGGGAAAAGGAGAAGAGCTAGGCACCATAAACCAAAACCCCATCTCATTGGACCTTTACATGAATAGGGCTTCTGCTGGACCCCACCATAGGCTAAAAATAGATTTTTGAAGTCTTAATAAATAGGTTATCTTTTCCATTTGGTACAATTCCCTTACTTTTTGAACCCAGGCATTATAGGAGGGTGGTTCTAATTGGATCCACCTAATGGTGATACATTTCAGGGCTGCTGTGAAAAGGACATCTAAAATATATGATTTAGCTCGTCCTTCCACACCAGCAGTTATAATACCAAGTAATGCGACTGTTACGTCCTTTGGTATAACCTCCTGAAAAATCTGGTTTATGGCCTCATACACCTCATCCCAAAAGTTTGGAGTTTAGGGCATGACCAAAAAATGTGTGTATGATTGGGCACCGCTGAGCTGCAGTTTCTCCAACACAAACTTGGTATGTTAGGATCTACCTTTGCGACTACATCTTGGGGTCCTGAAATATCTACTAATAATTTTCCATTTATATTCAAGCCACGTATTTGAGTTTGTAGCCCCATGTGCCTCAGTCCAGACTCCCTCCCATATTTCATCAGAAATAATTTTGGCCATCTCTGCCTCCCATCTTTGTTTTGTCCAAATGGGCCTATTAAGATTAATTGACAGAAACACCTTATATAATTTTGTTATGAATTTCTTATCCCATTCACCTTTTTGGAATTGAATTAGAATATTCTCTATAGGTGTGGGATTTAATACTCTTTCCCAGTCTCTATGTGTAATCAGAAAAGAATGCAACTGTAAATATCTATAGAAATCACATTTCTGGAGATGAAAGTACCTACTCTTCAAATGACATAAGGTTATTCCAGTTGATTAATTGATGTAGAAACGTAAGCCCCTGATCAGCCCATTTTGTAAAACTTTTGTCTAAGGAATTAGGGGTGAAGGATTTAAAATGTCCAATACTTGTTAATATTGATAAACCTCTTGGCAACTTAAATGCAACATGTACTTTGTTCCAAATGTTTAATGTGATTCTAGTTCACATTGGCAGTTCCTTTATTGGTATATCCTAAAAATAGCAATACCTACCAATGAAGGACAGAGGTGTCCACAGCTCTAGATCCTTCTTAATTATATCCATCGTTTTACTATAGTTGGCATGAAACAAATCCTTGAATGAAAGGGGGATATTGATACCTAAATATTTAATGTCCTCTCTAGGCCACCTAAACCGCCTTGTTGTTTTACTCCCAATGGGATACTGCTATTAACATCCATTGCCCCTGTCTTAACATTTATTTTATAGCCAGAAAAATACCCATAAATAGAAATCATTCCCTTCAGGCATAGAATTAATGTTGTAGGATTGGTCAAATACATTAGAACATCATCTGCATATAGTGATATTTTATGTTCTTCTGTGCCAGTCAAAATACCCTTAATTTCATCATTTTCCCTGATGAGTTAGGCCAATGGCTTAATGCTAATTGCAAACAGAAGGGGTGACAGAGGACATCCCTGTCTACATCCACGCTCCAGCTTAAACCTTGCCGATCTGAAGCCATTGACTCTGACAGCCGCTTGTGGGGATGAGTATAGTGTGTGTATCCAATCTACAAATTTAGGCCCAAATTTAAACTTCTTTAACATCTGAATAAGGTATTTCCAAAGGTACATGGTCAAATGCCTTTTGGGCATCTAGAGATATTACAGCCGTCATAACTTTTTCTTTTTTGGTGAGGTATAATAATAGACGACGCAAATAATTTCCGTAATGGCTCCCAGCTATTTTTTATTTATTTATTTTTTTTTAAACCTTTATTTTAGCAGGTAAAATGTTTGAGAACCAATTCTCATTTACAAACACCTGACCTGGTAATAAACCCGGTTTGATCTGGATGTATGATTTGAGTTAATGACATTTAATCAACTAGCCAGAATACCCGTCAAAATACGTACATCCCCATTAAGAATAGATAATGGTCTATAACAGGGCTCTTCAACTCCAGGCCTTAAGAGCCCCTGTCCTGCAGGTTTTAGATGTCTGAGTCAAATATAGAAGTCATTAGAACTTGATTGCATACTGAGGAGATAATTCAGCCATTTGACTCAGGTGTGTTGGGGACACATCTGAAACCTGCAGGACAGGAGTTGGCCTGGAGTTGAAGAGCCCTGGTCTATATTATGAACCACAATCAGTGGGATCCTTACCTTCTTTGTGTAATACCATTATAGTTGCATCAGACTAGGATGGTGCCATTGTTTTAGTTTCTAAAGCAAAATGATATGCTTCCAATAAAAGTGGAGTAAGAATATTTATGAAACATTAGTTTTAGTTTGACCTACTTTTTCAGCAGAACCCCCACTGAAAATTTTTTATTTTTTTTTAATTCTGTGCTGGGCCTGAACTCATTTGTGAGCAGTAAAGATGAAAATGGAATATGTAATGGAATTTTTTTTTTTTTTTTTTTTTTAAATTAATAAACGGAACAGAATGTCTTGATGAATGTTGCATAATGCAACAGATCAGCTAACAGTAAAATCAGCAGGGCAAACTGTGCTTTTTTTTGTTTTAATTTAGAGGCCTTTGTCCATAACATTTATTAATCATGGAGATTGAGGAGTAATTTCACATAGATGATGCAACCTTTCTTCCTCACAAGTGATCGGCATCTGCATCCTAGAAACTATAGCCCCCCAAGCCTTAAACTGCCTAAATCTTCCAGTTGTATTTCAGCCACAAAGGTGAATCAGTCTGTCTGTTTGCTTATTTCATATTCTGCTTCTGTTCCCATGTAATCAACATTGTCTCACATGACAATTCAGCCTTATTGGTTCTCCATAAATAGAAGCTGAGCTCACTGGACAGCTGTGTGTGAAACGGTGTGTGAAACGGTAGACTGACTGACCAAGTTCCTCACTTTCGGGTTCTAAAATCTTCAGTTTGAGTGTACTGGCTCAGTGTCTGTAAATTCTCATATGTGGATGTCTGGATGATTTTTATTTTTTATTAAAGACTTAGGCCGTGAGCTTAAATCTAAAGCCTCACTGTAAACTGTAATGATGATTTTCTATAATAACTGTGCCTGACTGTTAATTAAGAATGTTCTCACAAAATCCTTGTTTTGATCATCTAGCTAATGATTTGATTTCTGCTGTAAGTTCAGTTATCACTGTGTCAAGCTGTTAATGATCTTATTTGTGCAGTCATTATGTTTGGAGGATTTGTTTTTATTCTTTGATCTAATTCAGAATGTTCTCGTGATTACTTGGATTTCACTTGTTTTTCCACAAACCTTTTGCTTTGTTAGACGGTCACAGTCATCACCATATAATCACTAAGCTGTTGATTATTATTGGCCTACTTTTTTAAAACATGTTTCATTGAGCATTAACTGTTTTAAAAGTTGGCAATTAAAGAAATGGCCTGAAATATCTCTGCTTCCTTCTTGGGTCTTGGTCCTGTTATTAGCTTGATACCCCCACCCACCCACCCACCCACCCCCTACTGCCAAGCCCAACAAAAGTAGTCCAACATTTGGAGAAGTATTTTCATAAATATTTTGAGAAACTTAAAAAGTTGGGCTTTACTTTAGAGGCAAAAAAAAGTATCTTGGAGTGGCTTTTTCTTTTTTTAATACTTTTGTAAATGTTACGTCTCATCTTTGTTTCCATACATTAACATTAGTAAAACCATATTATGTAAAAGGTATTTCATCACTACTGGTGGAACTATTTGACAAACAATAATTTGGGCAACTTCACACCAGTAACCTTTCTTTTTTTTTTTTTTTTTTTTTTTGGGAGGGGGTGGTTTTGTATGCACTGTCAGACATGTATTTTCCAGAAAAGTAGATGCTTCTATTAACATTTAATAGATGACAAATGCATGGAAAACTATAAATGGCAAAGTCTTTGAACTTATTGAATCACTAAACTGTGATCTAGATTGTGCAGCTTATTCATTGTTGAAGACTTTATAATGAAGCATGCTGCATATTTGTGTAGGAGTTTGAGTAAATTACTTGTCTGCATACGAGTGCGTGCTGAGGGAAATCCACAGCACTACTGGGTACAGCATGAATAAAAGCAGTAGTCATGTAACTTTACATTTACTCAAGTACAGTTTTAATTTACAAAAAAAAAAGTATTTCTAATGCTACTTTCTGCTTTTACTTCATTAGTTTTTGTTTGTTTTTGGATATTATACTCCAAACCATTTATTTTAAGGCTTTTTTTTTTTTTTTTTAGATTTAAAATGTCATATAATGGGCTATATTATATCCATTATTATTCAGCAATATTTAGGATACGCTATGACGCACATAGCATAAAGGAGATGCATCTTCTGGTTCTGGAAAGTGAAGCCAAACCTTAAGTGCCTTGCACCTGCATTCTTTAAAATGGCCAACAGAGGGTGTTACATGTGGTTGCAAGGAACTAGTCCATAGGAACTAGTTTCAGGTCATTAGATAAAGCTTTTAATTTTTTTAAATAATGGTAATTCTAGGAGTCAGGGGGATTATCTAGGGTTCAGCTGACTTTCCTCTCCCTACTCACGTCAAAACACCAAGATAACCATGGCTGCATTTGAGCACTACTGTATAATCAAATAAATGATCTTGGTCACCCGATGCCACCAAAGGGTGACCAGATCACAACAAGCACATTGCCTGTTTATTTTTATTTTATTTAGCTTTCTAAGCACACAAATTTGTTTGTCAGTGTTTGTCATTAAAAAATGTTACCTAACACCTTGGACTGGTTCTGATATAGTGCTTTTCTACTCAAGGACTCCTAGGGCTTTATTCACCATGTCTCATTTACCTTTTCACTCACAAACACACACCCATTCATGCAAGCGCGTTTTTTTCTGTGTCTAAGTGCTTATCTAACATTCACACGCATACATACTGTACAGTGATGTGCTCTTCCGGAGCCACAGCCACCTCGGTTAAAAAACACAGCGGACCCGCCCCTGTTCGGCGGGCTCCTGCTCCTCCGGCCCCAGTGTTCGAAGGGTCCTAACTCCGCCCCTGCCTTCTTTAGGGATGTTGGTAGCTGAAAGAGGGAAGTAGTGACACGCTGGTGGACAGTAACCAACAGTATCGTACCATTTCGGATGTATTCTCTCTGCTAATGAGTTATAATCCAGGTGTTTCTTTCTGGGGGTGAGTGAAATAACACTCTTCAGCTCTTCTTGTGTTTGTTTTTGTAACGCTGTTACCGATAAAAGTTAACTTAAGTGTTGGGAGGGGGTCAACGGTCGTTATCGTTGCGCTTTTATAATTAAAACTATTAGTGTACCTTTATAAGGTGTACTAATAGATCCTGGATTATTGTGTGCGTACCTACATAAGTCAGAGCTTTCTAACAGGAACAAGCAGCGCCGCTAATGACATTTCCAGTATCGGCGCTAGCTTCCAACGGCTGTTTACCTCTAATGTTAGAGTAGCCGCTGAAAGCACGCCTCGGCAAGCCCTTTGTTGCTCTGCCTGTCGGGACAAGTGCATTTGAACGCAATATTTCCTCTCGTATTTCCTCATGCTCTTCCTCTAAAGTTAATCGTAGTCGCCATGTGCCGCTAAATTAATTTGCTGTAAACGTTACACCCCTCCCGTTTGTTTTTCGAGGAAGGTAGGGGGGATTTGACACACACTGTTTCTAAGGATTGTAGTTCAGGATGACGGGACCGGACCTTTTCCCGTGAAATTATGACACAAATTAAAGTGAAATTGTTTGTATGTTACTGTTGAGGTGCAGCTGATGCTGTAAACATATGTTTTTGTTTGTTTATTTATTTGTCCAAAACTGAGGCGGCCCAGTGAGTATTATATTGCAAATTAAAAGTTAATAAAGATACAGCAGACAGCAACAGATGTGTTCACATGCCAGTGGACTTTAAGGTAAATCCATAGACTGTATGTAAAAGATGTAGCCACTGTGAAGTCATGCATTGGTTTGGACTCATTTTGAATCCTCTGCATTAGTAATTTGGCCCATGAGGTGTTTTTTTTTTTTTGTTTTGTTTTTTGAAGCCATTTGATCATATTTGGGCAAGATGGTGGAGTGTTAATTTGTCCTCTAATTAGCAGGCTTGGTTAGCGGTTATACACTGAACCACAGACTAGAATTTCATGCACCAAAACTGGAGCACAAACTTTTAGGACAGTCTGTGCCACACAACAAGCTGTTATATTTGTCACATAAATCCACTGAAGGCATCAATAGCATAAACTCTTGGAGAGGTTCGGTGAATCTAATTAATGGGAGGTGAGGCCTAGCAGACACCAGCCAGCTTCAGATGCCAGTGTTGGGACTCCTGTCAGTTAAAGTAGCCACACACGATTCATTTCCAAATATACTGACAGTGCTTCAGTAAGACATTAAAGTTAAATAATTAAATCAGTGTTTAACTTCCACTCGGCAGTGAAAGCCAGCTTGAGTTTGAAAATGATGTGCTGGGAGTCAGACGTTCTCTCTGGGTATCGTGAGCTTAGCCTGCCTGGTCAGCTGACAGCTGGTAAAGCGAGCTGGCTGTTAGACAAGCGAATGGGCATCTCCACAGACATCTGCGCACTTTTGCAATTAAGCAGTATCTTGATAAATGGAGCAGATATTTGAGGTTTACACATCTACATTCTCAAATGAAAACATCTTAAAAGTTTATTTTGTGTCACAGAAACCATAATATTTCAACCTTTTTGGCCACTCTCATTGCCATGTTTGAGTTTTGCTGTTCAATTACTCATGGGATGGGGTGGTCCACAAAACATACACCGGACCCAACCTTCAAATCCGAGCAAAAGGAGGACACACTTGTGGGCTGCATTTGGAGGATCCTTCGAATTTGGACAGCCTTTGTTGCCTCGCTGTGACGTAATCAGCCTACAAATGTGTCCTTTGAAGGATGCAGACCCTGAATTTGGACACAATCCAGGACGCATGTTCAACAAATTCTGAGTTTAAAAATAAACTCTGAGTTGATTTAGCTATGACATCAGGAACTGTTGAGCTTCCTGTTCCAGAAAGGCTGACATTGATGTGTTTTGTAAATGTAGAACAATAGCATTTTATGTCTTTATGGTTCAAATAATTTTTTACCTTTGAATAGTAATCCTGGCACCTGTGCTATACCAGAAATAGCACATTTTAATGAAAAACATTGCATAATGAATAACACATGAGCACATTCCAGAGCCAACCAACGGGCCAAACTGGAGCCAACTGGAGGGCTACATGTTTGACAGTTGTCAGCTCTGCTTTTGCGTACTAAAAGGAGAGTTGCCCCTCCTGTTTTTCTTTGATCTGAGACAGCAGTGTAGGGGCTGGGAAACACATGTTGATTACAGTTGAGACAAAAAAAGTGTTGCAAATGTAGGTTACTGTTACTCAGCACAGGTTATCACTCTACCTTTTACTGTAGATGTGTTGAATGTTGGTTTGCAGAAACAGTGCAGTTACTTAAGGGGCTAATTTTAAAAGTGAAATTTAGTGTATTTTCATTGTCAGCCACCGCTGATATGTGGGAGGGAGGTGGGCGGTATGATCACTGCACTATCACAGCATTATTGCAGAATTTGTCTTTAAAATTGTGTAATAAAAACATTGTTGTGCAGTCTGTTAATTTAGGTACTTCGAGTTGGTCACACATTTCCATTGAATACAACCTCATCAAACCTGCCTCACTGATATCAGAAACCTATATTATCTTATCCTACATGTGATGCCCAGTTAAAAACCTCCATGGGTGGATCTGTGTACAAGAGGAAGCTACAGAAAAAATGGAGAATTATTGCAGTCTGTATTTGCTCATTATGCAAACATCATGCAGTTGTGAAGGAAATTCAGAAAAAGAGGAAATCCATTGTGTAAACAGGTGCAAAAGGCACTAAGTTTCCACATATGTTGAACAGTGACCCAACAGCTGCTTCTGCGTGGTTGGACTCGTGAAGTTTGCACCACTTTCAAATTTGCTACTATTTTACCAAGGAGAAATTAGAACCCAGTTCACTTTAGAAAGTTCGTTACTTTTTTTGGCATCCTCCCACAGAAGAAAATCAGAAAAGATGTCACATCCCACGTCACACAGTTTTTACTAATGAACAACAAAACAAAAGGATCTAAGTTCAGTTTCAGTGAATCAAAGATCAGCACAATGTCACCAGCAAACTGTTTTCCTTCCAGAAGTCAGCTCAGCTTTACTCCAAATCCAAATTACTTTTCAAAACCCAATTTTATAGGATTTTTTTTTTTTTTTTTTTTTTAGGCTGTTCATAGAGTGTTCTGTTTCTGGGTCCAAGCATCCCCAACATTGGACGAGTCTCTTGTCTTTTCAACCTGCTGCAGTGCTTTGTCATTTTTTAAATAGACACAGGTCCACGAAACCTCTTCAGCTGTCATTCTTGGCCTTTCCAGATTCTTTTGTTTAGCGCTACTCACGTGCAGCAAGACTTTGTTTCTTTTTTAAAAAAAATTTGTGCTACACACCCCTGCCCCAAAAATCAAATATTTTAACACTTCAGGAAAGATTCTCTCTCTAGCCAACAAGACTTCAGTGTGGACATTAAGATGAGGATCAAGACTTTTTCATAGCAAATAACCCAAACCACTCTAATGTATTAATAACCGTCCTCATGTTGTGGTTGGGCTCATCTTAGATGTTCTCTTGGCTGAGTTTTGTCCTTTTTGGTGTCATTTGATGGCATTTGCTTCTGACCACTGGGCACTCTCGATATTAGCACCAAAAAATAGCTTCTTCTTGTATGTCTTGTAGTTTTTTAGAAATGCTTAAGTTAGAACGTGGTATTTCGTCTTTAGAAGGCCACAAGCTTAACGTCTAACTCTGCTAAACCTCGAGCCCTCTTTGTGGATACCTGGACATTAAACTTTATTGTAATACTGCAGAGAACAGACACAGTTTTATTGGAGTTTAAAGAATTTGGACCATTTTTAACTCTCAGAGGTGTCTCTTGTTTGACTTTGGAAACTGAGGGTGCATTTGGAAGTGATTAACGAAGCCACACTAAGCAAGTGATTTTTAAATAAAGTTTCCTATTTTTCCTATTGTTTTCCCTCTGGTTGTTGTCCACCTGCAGTGCCTCTGTGCCCTACAGTTTGAGAAACAATGCTATAACAAAACATTAAAAACTCATTCATGTTATTAAAAAATCACACATCTAGTGGGACAGATGTAGATATCCTACAAAACAGATTATTTATTCTTTTGATCATTATTGTCAGATGCATCTGCTCAGAGGTTTCTGGGTTTTCAGTTTTACTTCACAACCTAAAGCAAACCATAGTCCACTGTATCTCTCAACAACAAAGACACAAAATATATAACTAATTTCCATTTATTATTTTTGCATTCATAGTTAAAAGGAAGTGTGGAAAACCCTAGGCTTGTCCTTGTGCATTTTGGGTCTTTCAGTCTGCCACATTACTTCTCTCTATTGGCTTTCCTTTCATGATCAGTTTTCTGCTTTGCCAGAACACACCCAGAAAACAGTGAGCCTTTTTCCTTTTATGATAGCCACCCACTTCAGTAACAGGAGTATAAAGCGGCTGGTTCACATCCTGGAATTTTTTTTTTTTTTTTTTTTTTTTTCCCCCCATGCCAAACCTTGTTCCACAATACATGACACATTACCTGAAAATATGAGAACAGCCTAGGAATGCTTTGAAATGCAAAGACTCATGAATTAAAAAAAAAAAAGCTTTCTGTGGATATTATAAAACTCTCTGAAGTGCAGAGTAGTTCATATCCAATGTGCACATTTATTGTGGTTCTGCAAAAGCTAATTTCCTTCCACATTTCTTGCCAGTTCGGAGGGGAGACAAAATGTCCTTACTTGTATTCGCTCTCTGGCTCTGCAGCAGATTTGTGACAGTGAGAGAGAGTGGACTGCTTCATCTGTTTCAGTTTTTAAAAGGCGAGCTGGGCTGGTTGACAGGAATTTGTCAGACAGAAACCTTACGTTAGCAGTTTTTTTTTGTTTTTTTTTTTCTCAACATTCACATAAATCGTGTTATATTGTGTCACTTAAGTTATTTATGTCACACTTAGAGGATTTTAAGGAACGCTTTAACTGGGCCAAGGCTGTTACTGAAACATTGCATAGTTTGCTGTTATGCGGGTTTGGGCATGCAGACTCTTGGAAAAGGTGCAGTGTTTTTGAATGGTTAGGTCAAAGCCAAGGTGCTTCTGAAACGTGCTTACCATGTTCTAATGGATCTGAAATGGAATGATTGATCTGTTTTAGCCACCAAAGTGCTATCATCATCAGCCAAAGAAATGTAATGGTATTTGTAAAGATCTAAGGTTTTGTTTAGAGCCAGTCATCATCAAGAGGTATTGTGGTTGGAAGTGAAGAATGAGGGGGCAGCTTCGATTATTGTTCTCACTGTTCAGAGACACACAGACGCCACTGAAACTCGCACGCTCTCCTACGCCTTCAGTAGCACTCAACTGTTGTGCCTGCTGGCATAATGACTGTCTGCTCAGTCATGATGAGTTTTAACCCTACACACCTAGTAACAGTGCTGAACCAGATATCTTTAAATAAATAATATATATTATACACATATAGACACACACACACTATATCTAGAGGATCTTAGTCAGTGCTGCCTTAAAGGTTTTGTTAGAGCAGAAGACTCCTTTTCATTCTTATGGGTGCTTTTATTAGACATTCAAAAGCACTGGGTGTGCACCATCCACTGTGCTGACCCACTTTAAGGCCACCTGAAACTTTCTGCTTGTTATTTTTTGGGTTGTTTTTTTTTTTTTTACATTTACTAAGTTGTTTTTATTTATTTATTTATTTATTTATTTTGAGCAATTTTTACATACTGAGGTCCTTAATTTTGTCTACTTTACGTTTTCTATTGAATTTTGCACCCTTATTGGTGTAGTTTTTACAATCCTTTGTTGTGTTTCATTTTTATTGAGCTATTCAGCCTTATTTAGGCTACTATATTTTGTTACAGCTTGAATTGAATGTGTTTTTATGCGTCTTCACAGGAATTTCCCAACTTTTCGGATATGTGATCTATATCTAATCTTACAGCCAAAAAAAAAAAAACTTTGACCAAAACAAACTGCCATCCCTTTAACTTTTGTTTGCAGTTTCTAAGGTTGTGGACATGTGCCACAAAAAACAAAACAAAAAAAAATTGAGACATTGAGAGAATAGAAAGAAAAAGGAAAAAAAATATATAAAATATCATTGTTATACCTCCTGGCTGAAAGCTCTGGGCTGCATTCTGGCTTTAACAATTCATTTTGGGAGGCCATTGTCTTGGTCTATTCATATCTGCAGGGAGGGTCCAAAGTTTTGATGTGAGGTCTCACATCTAGAAGTGTATATGCTGCAGGACATAAACAAAAGCAGATAACAATGAAGAACAGATTGCAACACACACAGATTATGACTTCATTTTCAGCTGAGGATATTGTGCTCTGCTGTATCCCTTCATAGCATTTAGTTATTCTATATTAATATTTGCAGGCTCATATATTAAAACATTTAAGGTACAGTATGTTGCTGGCTGCTTGCCAGGGTACTGTGAGTCTCATTCACAGTCTTTTCGCTATCATTTCTGGTCATTCATTTACATCATGGTGTTTCTATTACAGCTCTGTTTGATTAGACAGAGACTCCACTAACAAGCCTCGACAGGATGAAAATACATTTTCATAAGCAACATGTACTTTTGTATGAGTCCCTCACTTTGGATTCCTGATTGTTCAGAAGAACATTTAAAAAATGGAAAAGTTTCACAGTTTTCTAAAATATGCGACTGTGATTTTTGGAGTCCAAGTCCCAAATATTTTACTGTTTGCGATCATGTTCACATTGAGGGATTTCGGTTTACATACATCTCTAGGAAAATTCTCTAACTCTGAGTAATGTGCCCCCTTCTGTCTTAAACTGCTTTGGGTAAATGCCAAGCAGTATAGCTGTAATTGTTGATTGTGTAATTGAATTGAGTAAATATATGACTGAGATTCGTTGTTCAGCTCCTCTAAGAGACCAAACTTTGTCCCATTTCTTTCTCCAGTTACCTCACTGCTTTCAGAATCAAAGGATTGCACTAAAAGTAATAATACTTCCTTGTGTTTGTCATAAAAAGTTAAATGACAATGGAAACCATTAAATGTAAAAATTGGAAGACATATTTTGGACTAATAAAGGTCAGTGAGTCATCTCATTCTGAGAAGAGAAGAATTTATTTTGACCTGGTGTTCACAGCAATTGAATGTTACAGTAATAGTAATGACACATAATGAATATCCAGATTTCCTGATTGTCATATGATTGTCTGGTTTAGACAAGCATGATAAAAACACACTAGGGAGGAAGAGCCACATATTCTTTCGCATGCCTTACATCACAGGGTTTCCTCCATTGTCGTAAAAGGCCAGCAGTCAGTGATGTTAAGTTATCTAGCATAATATTGCACATTTTATACACATATGCACATGTGCTGCTTAACTGTTCTAGTAGAGTGGGTTGTCTACCAATTGGAAGGTTGGTGGATCAATCCACAGCTCCTCCTGTCCATGAGTCGACGTATCCTTGGGCAAGATACTGAAGCCTGAGTTAGATAAAACTGCTTAGGTATAGATATAAGCACTGTATGAATGTGTGTGTGATTGGGTAAATGAGAGTTAGTAGAAAGAGAAGTAGTACAAAGCACTTTAAGTACTCATATTGAGAAAGTACCAGTCCATTTACTATAAATACCAGTGAGCATTATAACAGGTTGTTGTGGCTGCACATACAAAAAATGTTGGCACACCCAAAAGAGGTTTTGGCCATTCCCCACAGGAAATTCTCCAGAATTGTAATTGTAAAGTGGGGTTTAATTTTGCTAAAACCTAAAATACAACAGAGACCCTTTGCCTTAACTGTATGCAGCTCAGTCAAGCTTCTGTGCTTTGGTAACCCCCAGTTGTCCATTTTAAACTATGAAAAACCCTGAAATACAACATTACAGATGAACTCAGATGAACCACCCCCACCCTGATGGTTGCAGCTACCAGCAAACCATTTTCCTGGTGTAATGTTGACATTTATCTAGAAAGATGTCTGATTGCACTATATCATTTAATGTAACAATGTACAAACACTCTTTGATCTAGTGTATGTTGTTTCTACAGGTATATAATCATATTTTATATTGTCTTTTCTTTTACAGCTGGCTTTGGTTGGGTGGAAGCATAAATGTTAATGTTACAGTTCAGGCTTTGCAGTGTTAGTGTAGACAAGTCCCACATACAAATTGGCACTTGAGTGGTCCACACTCTTAATGATTATGTGAGACATAGTCTGTGCGAGGGTGTAAACATTTTTTTTAGCATTGCTTGTACAAAGCTGTTCTCAGCTTAATAATGAAATAACTGACAGTTTGCATTATTATTCATTACTCACTCCTCATTGTACTGATGTTTCATAATTTTATTCACACTTGTTCTAAGCGCCTTAGTACTTGCATGTGTGAAATTATGGATTTTAGATCTCCGTGTCCATGTATATTTGTCCAGATCTGATGTTTGTGTGGTTAAGGTTAATTAGTAAAACAACAGCTCAAATTTCAGTGAAGAGCTTTACATGCACCAGTGCACTCCTTTTATTTGCAGATGCTTTAAACGCAAATGCATTTAAATAGAACAGTTGCACAGCTTTTTGTAAGTGTGTAAGGCTCTGCGTGCATATGTAAAGCTTGGTGGATGTTAAAGAAGAAGTGATGAGGCAGCAATGAGGGTTCCTTCCTCATTTCGCCTCAAAGACAGTGGTGACCACAGCAGCTGTTTCTGCTGCACACTAAGACAAATTTCTTCAAAGTGCAAAATCCCAAAATGGCTCACTTAATATAAAGTATGAGGCACTGTTTTGTCAAAATTCCAACAATTGCTGAATTTTAAGAAATAGTAAAGAAGCAAATTCTCATGTTTTTGACAAAAGGTGAAGTGTAGTTGTGCAACATTCTGCAACTTGGCTATAAGATGTCTGATGTCAGAAGAAGCACCATGATCGTTTATATGTCACATGTTAAATGATCACTGCCTGACTCGAGAGTATTATCAAGATCAAAAATAAGAGGTGGGAGTTGGCATAATATTTCTCTGAAAGTAATGACTCCTGTCATGTTTGGCAGGGTTTTTCCTGGCTCAGAGTACCATTAGTCCACATATAGTAAAGGCAAAGATGGAAAAAGGATTTGTACTTATAGAGCTTTCTTGCTCTTTCCTCCTCTTTACTGCAAGCCCCATTCACACATTCATACTGTGCTTTATTCTGTCCCTTTAAGCACTTTCTTACTGCCACCCATTCGGGCAACCAAGCACACTTCGGCATTTGGAGTGGAGGAATTAGGGATTGAACGAGTGGTCTTGATGCATATTCTATAATATGCAGAAAGTGTAGTTTATTTGGTGGGAATTGTACGGTTGTGGACACCAATACAGACAGCTTCAGATACTGAGCATGAGTAATCATTCCTGCTATATGCAAGTAAAGTCTGCCTTAATTGCTGTTGCATTGCAGAATATTGCCTCTGCAGACGAGTCCACTTGTTCACAAAAAACAAAGACAGGCACGTGGACATCTGCACGAAACTTTACACTCATTGAGATTTGTCACTCTGGCCCAAAGTGGACCCGAGCAGACTTGTGGACATGGAGACTATAACACGCCTTTTAGAAATATCAGTTGCAAACTGCTTAAACACGATTTTCATTTTGCAGACCTGGTAGCTATCACTGAAATTTATAAACAGACTTTCGAAGCATTTGGAAGTTTTAGCAGCCAATAACTCACAAGGCTGAGTCTTTCAGTGGAATACAATTCAGTCAAATGTTATATTAATCCCTTGCATAGTGGGTCTGAGCAGTGATGATACATATTCATTACTGTCTGCCTGTTGTACAGATACCATTATCCAGCTCTCTGCATTCAATCAGTAGCCAGCAGTCAACTCAGATTTCCCATTTGTCTTAAGCTCTTAGCTCCACTTCTTGCTTGCATGTCAGTGGCAGGGTACTCTGATAACTCCTGCTCAGTGCTGACTACATACATCCATGAAGTGAAAGTGAGGATTGCACAGCTACTACAAATTCCTCTGTTGCAATGCTTGAAATGAAAATGTAGAAAAAAATTCTGGCACTTGCAACACTTAAGTCAGCTCAGTTCAGCGAGATTCTTTTTCTCCACACAGTAAACACCAAGAACATTGCTTCTTTTCTTTTTTCCTGCTGTGGAGGCACATAGAATCGATTTTTTTTAACCCCCCCCCCCCCCCCCCCCCCCCCCCCCCCCCCCCCCCCCCCCCCCCCCCCCCCCCCCAGCCATTCCTCTGGTTCAGATGAGCCAGAAATACACACTTGAGTTGTGGGCCAAATACACATAGTAGATGTTTCGATTTTTGTTTTTCTGTTTCTATATTATCCATAGATTATCAACATGTAGTTCTTTTCTCATGCTCTTGTGATAACATATTAAATGTGATGAACTGTGTATGTATGCGATGATGATGATGTTTTACACAGTTGTCTCTCAGATTTTAACTGTCAAACAGTCTTTTAGTAAACTTTATTTACATACTGTCTGGTGTAGTCTACACTTAACCTGATTTCTATAAACATATGCAGAACAAGATTTTTGGTATCAGATGTTTAATGTTGTTCTCTTGTAGTCTTTTTGTCCAACTGCTGTTGACTAACCATAATTTAGATATAAATACACTATCTTTATAGATCACAAGAGGTATTGCACTTTCCATCTTACAATGATTTGGGTTTTTATTAGCTTGTTAAAATTTGTATGCATATGTTCACATATGCATACAGGGGATGTAAGTGGGAAATCTTGGTCTGGATATCAACTGGCATCACAGAGGTCTCCAAAAGTTGGATGTCACCCCATAGGCTGATGAAGAATAGAATAGAATAGAATAGAATGCCTTTATTGTCATTATACAGGATGTACAATGAGATTGGAGAGCTGTTATGCTGTTATGCTTTACATGCATGTGTGTATGGAAGAGTCCTCTTGGGTCTGAGTGATGCAGATTTTGTCGTGAAAGAGTGAACGTGATGCTCTGAGTAGATGTGCCTAGATTGTCTGTAGTGAAAGCAGTCAGCTGCTGTGCAGAATGAGTGTAGCAGGAAATTAAACTCTTCATCTGTCCTCATGTGGTCTATGGTTGAATTTTAAAAGGGAAGGAGAGTGCATGCCATGTGCTTCTGCAGCCTGTTACATGGTGCTAAAACCACAGTCTAGCAGGAATAAGCAGAGGGCAGGCCTTCCACTGGGGGAAGAAACTGAACCATGGTTACACCCCCTCAGAGGACCGTGTGACGTGACCTGGGGGAGGGGGTGACTCACACATTCAGTCCCACTGATAAATGGTCAAGTAGGAAGCAGTTAGGTAAAGCATTGAATTATTAGACCCAAGTGAAGCTGTTACTTTTGTCTCACGACAAACTATAGATGATGTCATTGTGGTTGTGCTTTTCTTCCTGAATGAACCTAACAGCCGCCCACTTCATAGATTGAGAATCCATCCTAAAGTGTCTTTCATGTGGTTTCCACTTTGTGTTCTTTAGAAGCTAATGGTTTTATCTTACATTTTATTTCTTTCTTAGCCAGTTTCAACTTCGGTTGCTTTGCTTTTGAGTTTTATCTCTCAGGATATTGTAGATAACCCTTCGGGTGGGCGGGCAGCTTGGGCATCCAACTGTGTGAACATGATAACCCAACGAGATGACGTTGGATATTAAAATTGATAGCAGTGGTGCATCTACTAAAAATCTTGGATGAGTTTGAATCTCTGTCAGAAGTCAAGTTTTCTGAAAATCTGAACGCAACTGCCCAAGGAGGAGTTTCAGTAGGATTTTTTTCCAACCATGCCGTAGGTGTATTTAATCAGAAAGGACGTCATATTTGTTTCTCATACTAACTACCCAATGTTATTAATATTATTTCTATGGGGTGTAACATACACTGCTCAAAAAAATAAAGGGAACACTTAAACAACACAATATAACTCCAAGTAAAATCAAACTTCTGTGAAATCAAACTGGAAGGAAGCAACACTGATTGACAATCAATTTCACATGCTGTTGTGCAAATGGAATAGACAACAGGTGGAAATTATTGGCAATTAGCAAGACACACTCAATAAAGGAGTGGTTCTGCTGGTGGTGCTTTCACACTCGTGGTAGCATGAGACGGGCTCTACAACCCACACAAGTGGCTCAGGTAGTGCAGCTCATCCAGGATGGAACATCAATGCAAGCTGTGGTAAGAAGGTTTGCTGTGTCCAGATCCTGGAGGCGCTACCAGGAGACAGGCCATTACACCAGGAGATGTGGAGGAGGCCGTAGGAGGGCAACAACCCAGCAGCAGGACCCGCTACCTCCGCCTTTGTGCAAGGAGGAACAGGAGGAGCACTGCCAGAACCCTACAAAATGACCTCCAGCAGGCCACAAATGTGCATGTGTCTGCACAAACGGTTAGAAACCGACTCCATGAGAATGGTATGAGGGCCTGACGTCCACAGATGGGGGTTGTGCTCACAGCCCAACACCGTGCAGGACGCTTGGCATTTGCCAGAGAACACCAAGATTGGCAAATTCGCCTCTGGCACCCTGTGCTCTTCACAGATGAAAGCAGGTTCACACTGAGCACATGTGACAGAGTCTGGAGACGCCGTGGAGAGCGATCTGCTCCCTGCAGTATCCTTCAGCATGACCGGTTTGGCAGTGGGTCTGTAATGGTGTGGGGTGGCATTTCTTTGGAGGGCCGCACAGCCCTCCATGTGCTTGCCAGAGGTAGCATGACTGCCATTAGGTACCGAGATGAGATCCTCAGACCCCTTGTGAGACCATATGCTGGTGCAGTTGGCCCTGGGTTCCTCCTAATGCAGGACAATGCTAGACCTCGTGTGGCTGGAGTGTGTCAGCAGTTCCTGCAAGAAGAAGGCATTGAAGCTATGGACTGGCCCGCCCGTTCCCCAGACCTGAATCCGATTGAGCACATCTGGGACATCATGTCTCGCTCCATCCACCAACGTCACATTGCACCACAGATTGTCCAGGAGCATGCCCAGGCGTTGTAGGGAGGTCATACAGGCACGTGGAGGCCACACACAATACTGAGCCTCATTTTGACTTGTTTTAAGGACATTACATCAAAGTTGGATCAGCCTGTAGTGTGTTTTTCCACTTTAATTTTGTGTGTGACTCCAAATCCAGGCCTCCATTAGTTAATAAATTTGATTTCCATTGATGATTTTTGTGTGATTTTGTTGTCAGCACATTCAACTTTGTACAGGATTTCGATGAAATTTTGTGGAGTGGTTGGAAATGACAAGAGGAAGAAGTGATTAAATTTTGGCGGTGATCCGGATCACGATCTGGATCCAGGAATTTTTTTAAGGATTTTTCACTATTGCGGGATAGGGGGATTTTGATAATTTAGCTTCGAAACACAAGGCACAAAAGCCTGAAAAAAATTAGTGTAACATAGGGACATGTTCTATCAAACAACATAGTGAGGCGACGATCATATCCGGATTCCGGATCTCATGATCCAGAATGTAGAAAATTATAGGTAACGTGGAAAATCTGTGTAAATTGACAAATAAAGCTAGAGGTGTGCAACTAATGCCAAATTCTAGCTGAAGCTGTACTGATTCAAGGTTTTAGTGGATTTTTGATGTAGCTTTAACTGCTATGGAGCTAGATTCAGAAGAAGATGCCCATTTTATGCAATAACTTTTGAACCAATAAAGATCAATCTGTTCTATTAGCATATTTTCATGTCAAGGAAATATACTTTTTTTTTTGTATGACTTTTAGTAAGGGGATGCCAGTACTCAGTAGTAGTAATAGACTTGGCACAATACTGAGGGTGGTTATGTTACGGTTCAGTGCACATAACCACTGAGTATCCAAATGCTTATTTCACAGCATTTAGATACACGTATTACAGCGTCAGTGACCCTATGGCCTTGGCAGAGGTTTGCGCTCTCTGAGTGCTTCTAGTTTATTATGATTTTAGTATTTCCTACTCCTGTTCTTACTCTAAGTTCTTACTTAGCCATTTGCTTTTGAATTGATGTGGTGAATAAAGTCACTAAGGCTCATATGTACCCCATTAAGATCTACTGAGACCTGGTAATTACGTGCTCTAGAACTTCTAGAGCTTCCAGGAGATTTGATTCTCCTGCCAGGAGGCTGAGGGGTAGCACTGGCAGCCCACCGTATTTTTGTAGATGTAGTTACAACAGATTAGAAAGACAGGCTGCTTGTTGATTTAGAAAATATGCCCTGATGGCACTGCTTTTTGCTGATGTACATTTATTTTTTTTTCCACACAGAAACTGCTGGAGAAGATCACGAGGTTCATGAGTGCATGATGCTCTGTTGCTGGTGCTCTTTGACAGACAGTGACCATATTAACCATGGCCGTGGTTAATGTGGTACCTGCAGAGTTTATGTGCTCAAAACAGTCCATTAAGTTGCTGTCATGGTGCATAGATGACTGCTTCATGTTTGAACAGGCTGCCGTCTGTAGCTGATTATTTAAATTAAAAAAACAAAAAAACAGAGAGAAGTGGCTGGGGATGAGGGACATCCAACACATCTGTTTTTCCCTGCATTCCAGGTGCAGGTACCTCCTTCAACAGCAGCGGCTAATGTAGTACACGTGGCTGCAGTGAGAGGGTAATGCTCTGCTGTGTGTTTGCTGTAGGCAGTGTTGCCTGTAACCACTCAAAACCCGTTACACAGATTTGGTTTCAAATTTTGAAACAAAGCTGCACAAGAAGAATGCCTTTTGTTGATAAGGAACCTGGCCTCCTTGTTTTGTTTTCCTTCTTTCTTATAAAAAAAAAGAAAAAGGTGTGACTAAGTGGTGTTCTGGTACAACCAAGTTGAAAAATTATTCTGGAGCCAGGATGCTTTTCTTTCTGCTGTGTGTGTTTTTAAACAGTTTCTATGCTTTTTGTTAAATTAGCTTAAGAAGAAGACCCATCCTGTCAAATGATGCATGAATTGCACTATAAAATGGTAGATACTGCATTCTTTTTCTGTGTATTTGATTAATCTCCAGTCTATAGTGTGAGTCTTAAACTGAAGTGGCTCCAAAACAATTAAAGGTACTGGGGGACCACTTAAACACTGGAGAATACAAATCCTGGGTTGGTTTGTTTTGTCTGTCTGTTTTTATAAATATTCCTGGGCCAATAGCTGGTTGTTCTTGTAGCAGGTGAGGGTATATGCATCTTGTGCCCTGTGAAAGGAGCTTTTGCTAGTTGCTCTGCAAATAATTTATTTGCTTAGTAGTTTGTGACAAATAATTCAGTTACATTTTATTTATATATAATGCCAAATCACAACAGTCATATCAAGGTGCTTTATATTGTAAGTTAAAGGCCCTACAATAATACAGAGAACCCCCTATGAGCAAGCACTTGGTGACAGTGAAAAGGAAAAACTCCCTTTTAACAGGAAGAATCCTCAGGCAGAACCAGGCTCATCTGTCGTGACCAGTTGGGACTGAGGGGAGGGAGACAGGATGAAAGAGACACAAAGATTAATAATAACTAATGATTAAATGTGTATGAGAAAAGAGGTGAAATTGAGCGGTATAGTCAGCTGCCTCTCGTGTGAGTCTCTTATCCTGTGCATAACTTACTGAATGGCATCAAGGGTCACCACAATAGCAGCTTGGTCAGTACGGCTGCTCTGTTATGGCAGAAATTATAATTCCCGTTATTCTGGTCAACACTGAAAAAATTGGGGTCACAGATAAACAGAAGATGGATGAAAAAATTGGGACATTCATGGAGAGACAGAAGTAAATGAAAGCGATGCACTCAAAAGCAAAATGCGAGAATTATTGCACAACAGAATGTGGTATGGTATTTGTTTATCTTGTATTTACAGTCCTTGTAATTGAAATTAAGAGACTTTAAATACAGACCCAGCTCGTCTGTGGCTTGTTGGGAAAACACATCAGTGAAAAAAAACGCTAAATTTGTGCTGCCGGATATACTTGGGCAATCTTTATTATACCTAGACATTATTTAACCTAGAGGTTAAATAAAGTCTATATGTGGGGAACTAAATTGTGCACATTCCTCATGTTTTTTTACTCTTCATATGTAGCTGTTAGTGTCAGTCTGTACCCATATATTTTCCTGTGTGGAGCCTAAAAACTGCCTGCTCAAGTCTGACCACTCCATCCATTAGCTAAATTCGTAGCTATTTCATTATCCAAGTGAGTGATTTCCAGCCCCTGCTCACTACTCCACTGAACCAGAGGCTGGATTGCCAGTAACCTCCTCTTTGTCTCTGGAGGACTGATACAGACATTCTGCCTAATTGAGATCATTGTTGAAATGTACACTCATAATATCATAAAGGTGTTTTAGAAATTGTGTTTAGATTTTGGGTTTGTTTGGGTTTTTTTTTTTTTTTTTTTTTTTTGGAGTGGTGGGGTAGGTGGGTATGGGCAGAGTAAATGCCGCCAACAATATGGGTAGCCTTGTGTAGCTATTCCTCAGCTCTGTAGTGGAAACTAGGCTGAGCTGGTGTCAGGTTTCTGTGCTGCTGCCATTCCTGTCCCAGACACTCAGGGACTTGCATTGATTTTTATAAACCACAGCTCAGGACAGCATTCAAAGGCTCTGAACACTATAATGATATAATGGATGTTTTGCCCAAGCCAAGCAAAGTGACATTATGTTCAATCTGTTGGTTTATGTCAGCAATCCCTTGGATTTCTCTGGAAATGCACTGTGTAACGCTATGCGAAACACTCTGAGCTCCAGGAATAGACTGGCTGCTTGCTCCACCATTAACTGAGATTTGTAAAGGCTGGGAGACAAAGATAAGTAAGTTTGAGTCCTGTTTCACCATCAGCTCAGCTAACAAAATTGTGGATCTGTCATTTATGTCATCTATGCAATGCAGTTCAATAAATATGATCTGTTAGTAAATACTGACCATAAAACAAAGTCATATTAAAAGGAGTCAACTTGTTGGTCCTTTGAGTATTTTTCTGAGTATTGATGATAGATATAAGCAGCTAAT
Source organism: Archocentrus centrarchus (assembly GCF_007364275.1). Lineage (NCBI taxonomy): Eukaryota > Metazoa > Chordata > Actinopteri > Cichliformes > Cichlidae > Archocentrus > Archocentrus centrarchus. The sequence continues at coordinate 26,590,039 of NC_044346.1, read as the reverse complement.
TTCCATAGGTCACACTGACACAGAAACCCTAACTAATGTAAATGGTTAAAACCACAAATCAAAGGGGCTTTCAGATTTCTTGTTTCTGACCAGCAGTCATAAATCAAAACTGAAATGACTGGCAAAGAGAGCCTAGTGCATGGTTGAAAAGTTGTATACCCAACTTAGTAGTTATGGCTTGTTTATAAAGGCTAAAAGTATAATATATCATTTTGATATTGCTTGGTCTTGATTCATAATTTTAAGTTATAAATGCATTAATTATGATCCCTTTTTTTTCCCCCCTTTATATTAGTACAGAAGCCTTGATATCTCAGGTCCTCTCAGGACTTAACCAGAGATTTAATATTAGTAAAGTAATATTTTAGAACTTTAAATAAAGGTACAAATCTAATTCATTTTAAAATATCAAGAATTTCTAATTCTTTAGCCGTGTGTATTGTTGTTACCAGACTGCTGTAACAAAATTGTGTTTGCATTATAAAAATATAAATACTGGTATTTGTCTCCCTTCCCACCTTTTAATGCATGCATTTGTAGAACAAGCTATTTAGCTATTAGATAACCATTATTATATGCAGTCAATAACACATTAACACTACTTATAAACAGAGGAAAACGATAGGGATTACTCACCACCTCCAGAATGCATAGTGATTAAAGGGGGCTATTGATCACTGTCATGTGAGGTCACTGCATATCATCTTCATTAAAAGTCAAAGTACAATGTTTGCTGCAGAACGTCCTTGTTTTTGATTTCTTGAATTATTTTTGGAGTCTTTGGGCATTGAGTGTCACAGTATGACTGATTTTCTTGTGTGGTAGTGCTATCCCTCTAACTCTCTATGGACACTGTTAAAAATCAATGAGCAGGACTGCCTGTGGTCTAGTAATTACATCATTTTTGCATCAGTCACTTAAAGTATTTAAGTATTTAACTGTCTGAACTTTTGAATGGTCCTGTATTTCTATTTGTTGGTTTTGCATTAAATGGTTTTTGATGCATCACTCCCTCGTGATATTGTGTGTTTCCAGAAAATCTCATAAACCATTTTTTATAACTTTGAAACCAAATAAATATATCAAATGCAATTAGTTAAAGAAATAAGTTTTAGTCGTATTTGTGACATCATTATCAGAGCATTGCGACAGCTTTCCTTTTGTTTTGTTTTGTTTTTTTAAATTAAATTAGCTTAGGTCAGTGATATGGGCACTTTGAAGTAAGGCAAGGTTTCTCATCTTAATACAACACAGTTTCTGTCATACTCAACGTGTATGCAAATCCCTTAAAGAATCACTTAAGAAATTGCTTGTGACTGTAATTAAAAAGCAAGGAAAGTTGGCTGTGTGTGTGTGTGTGTGTGTGTGTGTTTTATTTTCTTTTATTAGTAGATTAAACTGGAAGGGAGCCAGCTGCTGTTAGAGGCTGGTCGGAGAGGCTGTAATGGTTTCCTTTTTTCATTTACTGGCATCGTTTTTTTTTTTTTCTCATATTTTAAAATAAGTGTTTAGCAATATATTTATGAACATATTTTGTCATACGTCTTTCAAGTAATCATAATCCTGAAGTCTACTACTATGGAAAAGTCTTGAGCTACCCCTGATTTATTTTATTTTTCTTCTTTTTAAGTAGTGTTGAGCAGCAGTTCTGAATTTCTCTTTTTTTTTTTTTTTTTTTTTTTCCCTTTGGACATTCGCTCCTTTTTCACTCATTTGAAGTCCAGTCCTTGTACCTGACCCTTTTTCTTCTTCTTTGTTAAGCCTCTTAACACTGACCTGTGAACCATCCAATCATAAAAAGACACCTAACTCATGGGATGAGCCAGTGTTGTTTATTCACATAACAGACAACTTGTATTTTATCTTTAATTGTATCTTTAGGCACTTTATGCTTGCAGCCTGTTATAAAAAGACATAATTTGTTCCTATTTCTTTGGCTGAATCTATGAAATATGTCAAAGATAAGACAGTTTGACAGGTATAAAATAGTATTTTTGTACCAAGGTGATTAGCCATAAACTTGGCATATCTTAGTATTTGTCCTTTAAAAGATTTGAAAAACTGGGCAAGTGGAGGACAAAAGAGTGCAAGCTGCCAAGTACTGCAGCACCATACTGCTTCATATTTGTAATAGTGAAACACACTCAGCTTTTAAGCACTCCAAGAAGTTATGGTTATTAGAGAATCAAGTCTGTGACATCAAGTGGAGGCTCTGTCATGGTTTGGGGCTGCATTTCAGCCAGTGGTGTTAGAGGATCTTGTCAACATTGATGGAATTATGAACACAGAAAAGTACTGTCAGATTGGCAACAGCTTCATTTTTCAGATCCCAAGCACACTTCTAATGTAGTAAAAACATACCTGGATAGAAAACCGCACAATGAAATCCTATCAGACATGTATAGGCCTCTTGGGAGGCCTGAACATTATTGAAGTAGTGTGGGATCATCTTGAGTAGGGAACAAAAGGCAGCCAACATCTAAAGAAAAGCTTTGAATGTCCTTCAAGAAGCCTGGAGAACTATTCCTTCCTACTTGAAGAGATTACAAAAAAAGCTGCCAAAGAGTTCAGGCTGTATTGAAGAATAAAGGTGGTCATGCCAAATATTGACTTTCAAGCTTGTAAGAATTGTGCAAACTCTGTTTTTTTGTGTGTTATATGCTGTATTTCCATTATGTTTGCACCTTTCAATAAAACTCTGCACCTAATGCCCATTTTCCCACCAAAATATAAAGAAATGAAGGGTGGTTCAAGACTTTTGCACTGTACTGTACAGTACAAAACAAGGTATAGATGTTTGATCTATGCAGACTAGCTGTAGACATGCATGTAGACGGCATATCAAATGCCAATATTAATTATGTTCTGTCATGATTTTCTCATCTCCAGCACTCTTACAGGATGGCGTCACAAGAGGGGGAGGAGCCTCCTCCATACCGAGGCCAATCAGATAGTCGTTTAAAGAGCAAGAAGCCACCCAGCCTTGTAATAGCCATCCCTCCACCAGAGGCAGTGATGTCCCAGGTAGGCTGGTTGTTTTTACTTGTCCCTGTCCTTCACTGCTTGGCATCATATAACAGTTAATTAGATGTGTTGTCACATGACACACAGTGTGCAGCCAGGGGTTAAAGTCAGATTTTGCAGGTGGGTAGATCCTAACTGAACATATACAGACTGTGATGAGCTAATCTGTGCTTCTGTTTGCTGCTCTCTGTGGATGTAACACTGAATCCAACAAGATATTAGCACATGCTACATGAGCTATACCATGGCTGCCTTCCAGTGGTTAGCCAGTTTAAAACAAAAACAACTGAAAAAAACTGTATTTTGTTAAGTGATACTAAAGAGCATCAACAGCTTAAATTCAAATTGATGACTGCTACATGTGAGCTGACAGTGACCATAGACACTACAGTGTGCTCCAGGTTAACCTAGTCCACAATTCTGGAAACTACCCAGTCGAGCTTACAGCTGTGTGTAATTCTCATACAGTCTTTGAATCACACCAAATTATCAGTTTGTTTTTAGAGACATATCCCAATATGCACGTAGCACAGACACAACTGTGAAGGTGCAATTCTTTATGCAATTTTGGAAAAAAATTTAGTATAGTCTTTCATTTCACACTGACTCAATTCATTAGTTTTTATTAGTTGTAGTGTTTCAGTTTTTGTTTACTTAATTATTATAATTTGGAGGGTATTTGTTATCAGGCATCAGTCAGGTAGCGATAACAAAATAAAATGACTTAAAAAAGTGTGGCACTTCCTTTAAAAACACACATTGGTAGGAAGAAAAAAACACACTCTTTATGTTCTCAAATGGTTTATCAGCATTATGCTTGCCAACTTTATAATTTTTAACCTGTATATGTTCCCACATCATAGATAATGTAGCAAAATCTAAAAAGTAATCAGTAGGATAACTGATTGAATAATTAGTGTTTAGCCTCTGAGGTACTGGTTTGTTGTGCCGGCCTATCTCAAAGCATTTCACAGTGAAGGGTTAGTTTATCATAAATCACTCAGTCCTGTGGAGCACACCAAGTTCTTTATTTGAACTAAGATAAGCTCAGATCAATACAATGAATACAGAATTAAAATGGGACCAAAAAAAGCCTGTTGACTGCATGAATGTTGCTGAACATGTGAATTTTTTCAAACAAAGGCTTTATAAGCATATCAAGAGTAGATTCCTTTAAATTTATCTTAAAAACATCATCCAAAAAACATGACTTAACCTGATGTTTTGTATGTAGCTCACTTGGAGGTTTAGATCAGCCCTGGGTCTCATTAACTCACTGTGCGATTATGAAAATTAATGGATGGATTAATGGGCTAATGGACTACTTTGGAAATGGTTTGTAATAATCATTTGACTCAGAATGCACAGTGGAAGAAAATGATGATGATGGGCAGTACTTTACTTTTAAGTTTACAACACATTAAAGTAGCCCAGAACCCATCAATGCCTCTGTAATTGCCATGTACTCAGGCAAGCAGGCACAACTGTTCGGCAGTTTGGGAACACGAGCCCATTTCTCCCAGTGGGCCTCATGCAAACAACACAAACAAAAGGCATTTCAGCTGGACAAATTAGTTTGTAGTCAGAGTTTAACTGAGCATGTCGCATTTAAACTGTTTCTAAAGGACCAGTAGAGTAATAAACATGGAAATTTGTGCTATGGCTTTGTACTGCAGGCACTTACACTGCTAGCTTTTCCATTATTAAGACAAGTTTATATAATCCTAAATTTGGTAAGGATTTGCTGCGTCATGTACTGTAGTTAATACTTAAACTGGATGCATGAGGTTGTGTTTTTACTCTTAACTAAAACTGTGTATAAAAAAAGAGAGCAGGGAAACAAAAGAACAATCCTCCACTTGCCCTGTGGGCGGTCTTTGTCCTCTAAGCTTGGTTCCTCTACCAGAGGCCTGGGAGCTTGAGGGTCCTGCACAGTATCTTAGCTGTTCCTAGGACTGTGCTCTTCTGGACAGAGATCTCAGATGTTGTTCCTGAAATCTGCTGGAGCGACTCCCCCAGTTTGGGGGTCACTGCCCCGAGCGTTTCAGTTACCTGGGATCTTGCCTGGTGTGGTAGACCCCAGCCTCTATTGATCTTAGGCTTAAAGCTCATTCCTGTGCTGCCATGATTAGTGCCTCTTTATCCAGCCACTGGTAGGATTTTTCTGTAGCAGCCGCCACTTCTAGCTGTTGATGGTACATGCCGTGCAGGAACCTGTCCTTTTCATGATGGTTCCTGTTCTTGCTCCTCTCCTTTCTCAGGTTTCTGCTTCCATTGTGATAATTTGTGGCCATCTTCCTTATGTACTCATGGATCTTGTACTCAGGCAGTCTTGTTAATGATCTGGCCAAGAGGGTTCAGGCCTATGCAGAACAGCCGTGGAGACAGAGCTTCTCCTTGGCAAATCCCCATACTTGATGGTGACTTGTGCAGTTGGCTTGAAGTTGGCTTCTGGTGTTGTTTTTCCACATCCCCATTGAGTTCCTGATGAAGGCTCATATTATTTATAATATTTATCATTAACTATACTATGATGCCTGACAGGAGCTTCCATGCTGTACTGAGGCAGGTCATTGCCAGTAGTTGAACAGGACCAGTCCATTCTGGGGATCCTTGGGGATCAGGGCTGTCTGGCGGCAGTCAGCCATGACAGTCAGCCATTCTGGGTGCGTCTTATCCATTAGCAGCTGGTTTATTTGTGCTGTCAGGTGCTCATGGAGTGCAGTTAGCTTCTTTAGCCAGTAGGTGTAAATCAAGTCAGGACCTGGTGCTGTCCAACTCTTCATATTTGCGACTCTTTCTTGGATGTCTGCCACTGTAATGGTAGCCTGTTCAGGGAGGTTACTGTGGTCTGCTCTTAGATCCACTAGCCACTGAGCCATTGTTATGTGCTATATCTTTCTCCCATATAATCTTTCAGTATTGCTTAATCTTCAGTCTTGGTGGTGGTGGTGGTGGTTGTTCTCATATTGTTCCCCTGCCACTGAGAGTAAACCTGGTTCACTGGAGAACATCTGGTTTATGCTCCTGACTTCTATGTCTGTGGTATATGTCTCTTCAAGCAGTTAGCCAAGACACTGTCTTTGCCTCAGCTTGTTTTACTTCTTAGGCACATCTTTCTGCAGTTTTGACAGTTGGATTTGCACTACCTTGATCTTAGCCTTTCCAGCTTAGCCATGATCTTCTCTTTCAGGTCAGTTGCTCTGGGATTCAACGTACCAGTTGTTCCAGTTGTACCAGATGATATCTCCCCCCTGACCAAATGTCCTGGCTCACCCTTGCCATAGCATTTGTGCTGTAACTCACTGAGCTCTAGTTGCAATAGCAGTTGCTTTCACTGGGGTTACGTGTGTAGTAGCATTCCAACACACGCGTGCACACACACACACACACACGCACACACGCGCGCGCACACACACACACACACACACACACACACACACACACACACACACACACACACGCACAAACACGCAAGGTCACAGGGGTATCAGCCTAAGCAAAGAAACCCAGACCCCCAGCCACCTCCTCCAGCTTATCCAGGGGAACACTGAGGCATTCCCAGGCCAGCCGAGAGATATAATTTCTCCGGTGTTTCCTGGGTGTGCCCTGGGGCCTCCTCCTGGTAAGACATGTCCAGAACACCTCACCGAAGAAGTGCCCAGGAGGCATCATAATCAGATGCCCGAACCACCTCATCTGGCTCCTTTTGATGTGGAGTAGCAACTTTACTCTGAGCCCTTCTCAAATTATTGCACTTTTCAGTCTCGCTCTAAGGGACAGGCCAGCCACCCTTTGGCGGCCTAGTGGAGGGCGGGCTGGAAGGAGATAGTTTATTGTAAAAGAGAAAATGGCTTAATGATTGAGGTAGATAGAATCACTATTTAACTTTAAAAAAAACTTGGCAAGCTTTCTCTCTGCATAGCCAATATTATTTCATTTACACTGTTTATTTTATAGAGGCAACAATTTCTGCAAAGTGATGGTAACATTTTTTTTTCCTCCTTTTCTTCTGGTCAGCCACAACGACAATCTCTGAAAAAAACAGCAAGTGCTCAAGCAAGCGGTTCTGTGTCAGAGAGCATCGATGGACGCGAAGATGGAGGATTTTCAGCAAGAGACAGAAGGGCAAAGTTTGGCAGACAAACATCACTCTCTCAAAGCATCCGAAAGTAAGCAGCTGCTGATGCTGTTGTTAGACTTACAGTGGATGCATATGTATCATAAACTCATGAACACACAATGATACGTAAGCATTCTTAACCAAAGTGTATTTTACAAGTCCAAGTATTGTTCCCTGCAGATCCTTAAACTTAAGCTATCAATAAGTGTATATTTTGTTTCCCACAATTCATTCATAAAAAATGAATAATCCTTAATTCTTTTAATTCATAGATTATGGTTATTTATTCCATATGCTCAATGACTGAGCATAGACCGATCAAGAACATTTAATGTTTGGTAATAAAATGCAGTAATGGACAGTCTTTAAGAGTGAGCAGTGCATTATTTTTAAACTTCCTAACTTCCTAATGCTACGTCAGCATTGATCAGGCAGCATTGTGTAATTTGATGTCAAAATTTAGATCCAGATTTTTTGGTAGTATCTACTCCCGACTCAGTTAAGGTGAACAACAAATCCAGATAATTTTTTTTTTCTTGTTTATGTATCTTTAAAGAAATGAAGTACTCAGACTTGTTTTAGCCAGACATTTTGTAACTCTTCTTGTGTCCCTCCACCATCTTTCTGTACCTCCAGGAATACAGCCCAGTGGTTCGGGGTGGGTGAAGACTGTGAGACTAAGCAGCAGGTCTGGCACCGAAAGAGCCTGCGCCACTGCAGCCAGCGCTATGGCAAGCTGAAGCCCCAGTATAGAGAGCCCGAAACGGCCACCAGCATCGACCAGAGCCTGGATTCACCAACTCCACACAGGATGCCCAGGGTACACTGCCATCATAGAAACACCACCACTTTGTTAATTTAAATTACTATTTAATTTAAGTTAAAAACTACAGAAAGAGTAGAAGAGCATGCAGGAAAGATGATTTTACTCTGCGGTTAATATTCTGATCCTATTGTAAGAAAAGAAAAACTGCTTGTACAGAAGGAAACAAAACAGGATGACAGACAACAGGCTCTGTGTGTAGCTACTAAGATTTTCCATTGCTAAACTGCCAAGAAGCTTAACTTTTTTCCCCCCTCCACCTGCAAGCTTTCACTTGATGAAATAGAGAGATTTCTCAAGAAGACACTGTATTGAAGTTCTGCATAGTTACAGACGTGGCCCATCTGTACCCCAGACAAATCATGTCGCTCTTTCAGTCTGTGCCAGACAGTTCTGCTCTGCTCATCCAATATTATATTTCTCCTTTTGTTCTCTGTCTTCTGCTGTACACTTCTTATTCTGCAGTCTGCAGGCATTGTATTTCCCTCTTTGTAGACACGTAAATGGATAAAGCAAGTCTCTCTGTGTATAAACGTGTATGAGTGTATAAATATCATCTGTCAGATCTGAGGGACTCCACTCATGCTCACACCCCAGAAAATCCTGCTTCTTCTTCCAAGTCTGCTTTCACAATAGGTAGATGGAAAGATTTTGGCAGATGTTTACTAGGTTCAAGTTCATGCGAATGTCACAGTGAAGTATTTTTATCAGCCTGACCCTAATCTCTCTCTCTGATAGATTGTGGACCCCCTTGCACGAGGGCGAGCTTTCCGTTGCCCAGATGAGCTGGACAGCCGCTCTCCAAGAACACCTCACACCGCTCATGGGGTTCCTGTCACACCAGGCGTCACCTCGCTCAGCTCCTTCACCAGCCAGCGCTCCGGGTACAGTCGCTTCCCCAGACGAAAGCGAGAGTCCGTCGCCCGCATGAGCATCAGAGCTGCGTTCAACCTGTTGAGGGTGGGTGGGAAAAGTAACTGTAGGTGCTGAGATGTGTTTAAAATGAAAAGGGATAGTTGTCATGCGGCCCGAAAGCAGAATGTCAAGGGCTCATGTTATAACCTGATTCCTTGGTTTAGTCCTGCTCTTTAACGTTCCCTTTGTGTTTGTGTGCCTTTTAGCCATCCTTTTGAATAAAATGACTGTAAATGCCAACACTGTAACATACATTTATTGTTTTTATCATTATTACCTCAGTCAAAAAAGAAGGAAAATAAAATTCTTTTGATGCATGTGTGAAACTACTTGTTATGTGGTGTGTGTGTTTGTGTGTGTTGTCCAGGGTCGTAGTGGCTTGGCAGGCTCACAGACTGGTCGCAGTTTCCCCAGGAGGAGCTTTGCCAGGCCCAGCTGGATGGATGAGGACACTGTGGATTCTGCAGATGCATCCGAGTCACTTTTCTTCAGTAAGGTCAGCAGCAGCTCTGTCTATCACCCGTCAGGATCTTTGCAGCAGTTTCTCTCCTCGCTTCTACTTTGTTTACCTGCTTCTCCTCTCAGCCTCCATTTTTTTTTTTTTGTGACCACTGTATTCTTCTTTGTTTATCCTCCTTTCTTACTTGTTCTTCGTGTGTCCCATACATTCTCTCTCCCTACACATCTGCTCCACCAACAAACAAAAACACACACATCTGACTTCTCATTAATTACTGCTCTCTTTTTGCTTTCGGCATGTCTTCTGTGTCCTGCATTACCTCTCTGGCTCTACATAGGTCGATGTCCGTGATGAATTGTACTCTATGGCTGATGATGTCTTTGAATCGCCTCCTATATCTGCCTCTTTTGCTCCCTGCGAACAGCCTGACCAGAAGCCCCCCAGCTTGTGAGTAAATATAAATACCCAGCTATTGTCTCTGAACTTAAGTCACTTGTTTACTACTAGTTCTCAGTGCTTGTGACAATTATATAATATCTCTCTGCACAAAGTGTGTGTGTTTTTTTTTTCCCCCTTTTTAATCCTATCATCTCTGTATGCACACCTGTCTTCTTCACAGTTCCAGTAAGGATGCATCACAGATCCATAAAATGCATGAAACGACTCATCCTCGTCGTGGTCGTCGCATTGCCTCCCAAGTGAAGCACTTTGCATTTGACAAGCAGAAGCGTCAGTATGGGATGGGCGTTGTGGGGAAATGGCTAAACCGACACTATCGACGAAGCATCAGCAGCAACGTCCAGAAGCAGCTGGACGACTTCCACAGCCACAGGTTGGTAATGAATAATGTGCACATATAGAAATTTATTTTTTTTTTTAATGGATTAAAAAAAAAAAAGCAAAACATTAACCTCAGAGAAAAACCTAATCAGTGAGATAATCTAGTTTGCTGAGAGAAAGTGGGGGTTGGTTAGAAGTTTATGTAGAAGGTTGTAAGAATTGGAGGCAGATTGCATTAAAAAGATTTTGGTTTGTCTGACAAAGTACTGAAAGTGTGTATTTGCTAGTCTTAATTTTAGCTGTTTTTACTATTGTTGTTTGTCATTTCAGACCCTACTTTACCTACTGGATTACATTTGTCCACATCGTTATCACATTGCTTGCCTGCTGCACGTATGGTTTTGCCCCAGTTGGGTTTGCACAGCATTCAAAATCTGAACTGGTGAGTATAAATCTTACAGAATAATTTGGAGCAACATTTCTATTCTTTTTTTTTTTTTTTTTCAAGGGACTTTTTTAAAATAAAAAAATGTAATCCTTTAAATGACAGGTTTCTATTAGTGTGAAAATTGAAGGTTAATTGCTCTTAGTCAAACTCAGCATTGAAATTGGAATTCTTTTATTGTAAATATAGCGAAGAACTTTAAAAAAAAAGAAACTATATTTTTACCCAAAAAAAAGCACAATGCAGAAAAAGATGTATTTAATACACAGTGTATTATTTTTTTATTTATCTTTTACTCATGAATTAATGCTCAGTAGTCTTCAAGCTCTCCCACTGATAAACTGTTGCTCTGTCGCCCTCTACAGGTGCTGAAGAATAAAGGCATTTATGAGAGTGTCAAGTATGTCCAACAGCAGAACTTCTGGATTGGCCCAAGCTCTGTAAGTTTGCCTGTGGTGTCATTCTGCTTAGACTGGCTTTAGATGTTTGTCTAGATGTATAAAAGAAAAGGGAACTGCTCCCTAAAATGAGCTGTTCTAGTGCTGAAATGAACACAGCCAGACTGTATGATGCTAGCACAGCTAAAAGGAAACAGTTTTGGTTTGGTGTGTTTTTGTTGTTGTTGTTTGTTTGTTTGTTTGTTTTTTCCCCTGTTCCAGTGCATAGTTATTCCGTTAATTTATTACTTTCTCACTATTTGCTTCATGTTGTACGCTGCATACCTATAAATATCAATTTATTTTCTGCATTCAAAATTTACCTTTTCAGTTGTAAGTGTTAATTATTTAAGTGGAGGCTGAGCTGCCAAGTTTTAGTGTTTGATTAGAAAAATAAAGGAACTTCTATGTTTGGATACATGAATACATATTTAATAATCTGTTTCCTGCGTGTGCGTAGCCACATGCGTTAATCTTTCAAGTCATTTCCTTCAATTTTTAGGAAGACCTGATCCACCTGGGGGCAAAATTCTCCCCCTGCATCCGTCAGGACACGCAAATTGTCAATCTGACCCAGAAGGCCAGAGACCTTGAAAGAGAGTCTGGCTGCTGCGTTCAGAATGACAACTCTGGATGTGTGCAGACCCTGAGCTCCGACTGCTCTGTACGTGATAATGTACACATACCCACAGACGTGCACACACATTCATAATCTTTAAGCATATAATCACTTAAACACTCATGATCATTATTCACAGCTCATTATGTCTTTGTTTGAATTTTTTCCCATAGTTGCTGACTTTAGGCACCATAACATGATGTGTCTGATAATGGGAACCTTATCTGCTTTTCATTCTGTCCTCCTTGACAAATTCACCCAACTGCAAAAAACAAAACTATATATATATTTTTAATATATAAATATTTGATTTGGGGGAAATGTTGATTGTCATAAGATGATGTGGCTACCTTGTTTAAGTATTTAAAGTATGATAGAGGATCTCCAGTAAAAATATGAATTGTGTTTATTGTACCGTGCTGCTGGGTAATAAGAAAGAACTGTTGTGTCTTAAATATTTAAATAACTTCATGCAGGAGACGCTGGCCACCTTTATTAAATGGGACAAAGAACACGTGGACATCATTAGGTCATCTGGTTCTGTCTGTCACCAGGATCCCAGGTGCGGAGATAAATCTTGATTAAAGAGCGTAATTAAATGTTCATTTTCTGCCAGACCTGATGACTGTGTTGTTGTTCTCGCTGTGTCCAGAGTGTGTGAAGAACCTGCCTCTGCAGAGCCCCATACGTGGCAAGACGACATCACCAAGTGGCCGGTGAGAGGAAACTGCTGTTAGTTTAAAAAAAAAATACAAAAGTGTATATAAATGGATATTTTTGCTGTTTTTTTTTTTTTTTTTTTTTTTTTTTTTTTTTTACATTTTTTTACTCTTGCTCATATTTTTGTTACTATTCTGTGTTTACAGAAATGTGACACACATTTTTAATTCAAATTTTCTGCTTCTTTTTTTTTTTTTTTTTGGTGTTTTTGTTCTGTTGCCAGGTCTGTACATATCCAAAGAAGTGGAATCACACTGGCAAAAGACACATGGACTGTAACATCATGGGACGGCCCTGCTGCATAGGAACTAAGGGCAGGTGTGAAACACTGGCAGATATCACATTGTCTAAGTTTCTAATCGTGTGCTTGCTAATCTATTTTTGTTAATTTATTTTCTTGTTTTTTTTGGGGTTTTTTTGTATTTTTTGTAGATGTGAGATCACAACCAGAGAGTATTGCACTTTCATGCATGGTTACTTTCATGAGGAAGCCACCCTCTGCTCACAGGTGTGTGTGAGTGATTATGAACGTGTATGCGTGAATGTGGTTTTGATTAGTATATTTCTGACCACAGTGTTGTTATGCAGGTCCACTGTCTGGATGACGTGTGCGGTTTGCTGCCCTTCCTTAACCCTGATGTTCCTGATCAGTTCTACCGTCTCTGGCTCTCGCTTTTCCTCCATGCTGGGTATGCACGGCACCCTGCAACAAAAATCTGTTTTTTTTTTTAATTCTTTGGCCATGTTTTATGCATATGTTGCACAGATTTAAATGCAGCTCTTATTGAGCTACTGTAGGAGCTATTTCAGCTGAATAGCAGTGATAATGTATGATGAAACTACTTAATGTGCTGTGACAAAGCGTTAAGCCTTTTACACAGTCAGTGAACTGTTTCGTTCATTTGCTATGATTGATTACTCAGTGCAGTTCCACTATGTCAGCATCCTTCAGGATTCAAAGTTAATGAAACATTTCTAAATGAGCCCCCAGCGCTCGTGAGTTAGTAATACTAATACCAGGCACAAGGGATTTTCCTCAGGTTTTCCACTTTAAATCAAGGGAGCAAACAGGCCAAAAGAGCTTAACAGAAGAAAAATGCTAAGTGCATATTTGTCAGAATGCAGTGATGGAAATGCCACTGCACAAATGTCTTAATGTCAGAGTTATTATAGGCTGGGATTTTTTCATTAGCTTTAATTTTAATTTTATTTTAAATTTTTTTGTTTCACTTAATTTAACATAGTTGTTGAGAATAGTCATTCTAATAAAAAGAACAAAGTAGTTTTCATCTTATTTCAGTTAACTAAATGTTTTTCCTCACCTTATTGTTTGTTTAGTTTTAGTTAACTCTGTGTGTGTGTGTGTGTGTGTGTGTGTGTGTGTGTGTGTGTGTGTGTGTGTGTGTGTGTGTGTGTGTGTGTGTGTGTGTGTGTGTGTGTGTGTGTAGGCTTTTACACTGCGTAGTGTCAGTAGTGTTTCAGATGACCATACTGAGGGACCTAGAGAAGCTGGCGGGTTGGGTCCGCATCTCCATCATCTACATCTTGAGTGGCATCACTGGAAACCTTGCCTCTGCCCTCTTCCTGCCCTACAGAGCTGAAGTGAGTTCTTCTCACACACACACACACACACACACAAACATATATATATATATATATATATATATATATCTGTTTGTGTATATTCCCTGATATACAGGATGTGAACTTTTGTGCACTTAAAAATTTTTTTAACCTACTTTTTTCTGCAAGTGTGAAAACTTCAGTTAAGTGTACTTAAAATTGTCACCCTCTTAAAATAATCTTTTTTTTTTTTTTTTCCAGAAAAGACAAAAAAAACCAAACAAACCCTCAAACAAACAAAAACAAATAAAAATACAACTTTTGTTTTATTTTTGTTAAGAAACCGTTATTTTGAGAGAGTGACAAAATGTAAACGAATGTTCCGGTGGTAACCACTATCAGGAAAGTCTTTTTAATCTCTTAAACTGTATATCTGGGGTAGCTCAGGCTTAGGAGGCAGAGAAAGCCGCCCACTAAATAGGTCTGTGGTTCAATCCCCAGCTCCTCCAGCCCACATGCCAGTGTCCTTAGGCAAGATACTGAAGGAAAAAACAGCTTTTTGCACACTTTATTCTAATCACCAACACAATTGAGTTCTAGTGCCCTTTGGTAGGATTGTCAATAGATGCTGATTTATTTCTGTTGCTTAAGCACTCACTCACACACACAGGCACTTTGACACAGTCAAATATCTGAGATTCAAAATCATATCTAGTGTGTTAACCTCCTGAATGAACTAAAGGAAGAAACTTTCATGCTGTTGCACTTCACATATTGCATTACTTCCTTCACTGTGATCTGAGACTTCAGATCTAAATGTTCCCTGTGTACAAATGTGGACTGGATCTCGTTACTTTTTGTGTTTCTTTTTTTTTTTTTTTTTCCCCAATTACAGTTTGTATGCCTGCTGTTCCCACTTGGTGGCTTAGCTCAGCTTAGTTTATCTCACTTACTGGCTGGAGGTTTCTCCTGCTGGGGATTATTAGAGCAGACCTGACTGACTCAGTCTAGAGGGGTTTAAAGGGGTGCAGGAAACACTTGTTGTATTAACTGTGCAAGTGCCTGGAGAAACTGAACTTAACAGTACATTAGATGATGCAACCATAGCTGAGCTGTTCCTATGAAAAGAGCAGTGCCACCAAAATGAGCATCAAGCACAGTGCAGAGAATCCAAGCCAAACATGTCACAGTGCTACAAACATTTGAGTGACAAGTCACACCACAGGAACCAGCAGTGTAATTAATCAACATGTGTGTGTTATCACTGTGTAGGGATGAAGAGAGGTCCTCTATTATTAACAGACTGGACGCTCAATGGAGGAGTGTTATGTTGCATATAACCATAGTTGAGCCCAGCCGTAGTGTCCTGTGCGGCGTGTTGATGGAAAGTTGAAGCAATCCTCTTGGCACACAAGATTAAGTGTGAAATAGAAAGTGGTTACTGAATCAGCTGCAGCTAAATGCTACCTTAGGTGATATCTGTATGTCCTTTTAAAATGCTCTGACTAGTCGGTGCTGTTCTTTTTTTTTTTTTTTTCTTTTCCTCTGTCTTTTCTTTGTAAATAACTCGCCTGTGTTTACGCCATGCACACCAGGAAATACTAGATTAAACCAGGTGAAGTGTTTGAATTTCAAGCCCGTACAGTGCTGTGAAAAAGTACTTGGCACCTTCCTGATTTCTTAGTTTTTTTGGATATTTGTCACATTTACATGTTTTAGATCATCAAACTAATTTTAGTGTTAGACAAAGATAAACTGAGTAAATATAAATTGCAGTTTTTAAATTTACAACAAATTACTGAACATATGGGGGGGAGACAGTCTGAATTACCTAGTTTTTACCAGCACGCCTGCTTTCTTCAAGTCACTTTCCCCTTTAAGAGCTTAACCTAATGCCATTGTGCAGGTTAACAAAGGCCACTGCTACGGTATTTAGTGAATGGGATTTAATTTTTTTCCTTTAAACAAAGACAATTGTTGCAGAGATCAGACCCGGTCCACACACGTCCCTAAACAGATCCATCCTGACACACTTATGAAACAGTTCCTCACTAATATAGAGGACAGTTATGGTGTATAAAGAACACAACATATGACAAGTAATTTACATACATGATGACTTGGTGTTATTGAAACTTCTGTTATTGTCTTTACAAACCAGCTCCAGTTGCTTTTACTTGAAAATGACTGGAGTTTGAAAGATCACCGACCGGCTCACACGTCTTCGTGCACCAGGAATAACCAGAGGAAGCACATGCGAGGCACCACACGGCAGTCAGGCCACTTAAGGAGGCGAATTAAGTGGATTATCCCTTTACTGTTGAATTAATGGCTTTAACAAAAATGGCTCAAACAGTAGCTGTGACTGGAAATAATCATTCTCAAATGTAAAGTAGCTTTACAGAAATTGAAGGCACAGCAACTCCAGTTTCAGTTTCTTAAACACTTAAGAGAGACGAACAAACGTGAATGTTTATTATTTGATAAAGTGAATCAACTATCTCTACTAACCACCAGTGTAGGGTAAGTTAATTGTAAAAGTGCTATATACAATATAAAGCATGCCAGCCATAACTGCCTCCTCACATTTACAACAAGAACATTTTCTTCAAAAGACCCCCGTTCCAATAGGTGCACCTGCTCAGGTTGGGTGCTTTTAAAAAGCAGTTTTGGCCCAGCTTTTATGTGTTTGGCTTTGACGTCTTTGAAGCAGATGATTAACTGCTGTTTGTAAGTTTTTATCGTTAGTGCAGTAACAAATGGCATCAACCTGAGTAATATTATCTCCACTTCACCAGTTTTTCCTCTGCTCGTGTGTCACGATGAAACCGATCAGTGGAAAACAGCAAACAGGAAGTATTTACACCAGAAATGAAACAAATTATTTCTCACTTTTTTTTTTTTTTTTTTTTTTTTTTGGGGGGAATGTTTGGCTCCATTTTAGGTGCTGACTGTCCTCTGCTGCTTAACAGTACAGAAGTAATTTGCTGTGGAGTTATTAATTTACCTGCCTTCAATTAGATCAGTGTCATTCAGGGGCAGAGACTTTATCAGACTTGACATTTTAGAATTCATTAAATCCAGACACTGTGAGCTTGTGAAGCCTGAACTCTTTGAACGATTATGACAGATAAATAATCCAAACAGTGCTAAAACAAGTGCGTTAACAGTGAGGAGGCTGTCGGTTTTCTTTGTTTAGTATTTGATGCAATGAATTTGAGGAGTGATTTCAGGGGAAATCTGGAGGTGTATGTGGAGATTATGTGTTATTTGCCAGGAAGAATCATAGAGAAGAAGACTGTGTGTGTGTGTATGCTCATAAACTGGTTGTAAACATGTGACAAGAAGCTATAACATACACCAGAGATTAATAATCAGCGCCTGCTCATCTTTTTGACATTTTCCTTCCCAGACTGCTGTTATATGGGTCACTCATTTTCCGTCTTAACATAACAAATGTGTTCAGTGACTGCATCAATAGTATTTATATGATCACTATAAAATTATAATGATACACTGCTACACTCTTTAGTTAAATCCTCGTAGGTGACCAAATGTGGACCAGTGTTAAAACTGCCCAGAAAAGCATCTTTGATGCCAGTGTCGTCTTCTAGCCGTGATTCTAATTTTCTGTTTACTTTGATACTCACAGATGTAGCTTATGGTTCTGAAACAGAAAAAATAGCACTGATGGTCACATGTTCTATGTTGTGAATAACAGTTTGGATATATCACACTGTTCAAATAACTTTAGGTTCTGAAGATGTTTTTCAGTTTGAGCAGGCAGAGGGTCTCGGGATCGGAGGATGATCACTGCACTGGCAAAAACCACGTCAGTGATTGGATGTTCGCTCTCAGGTTTAGTAGTGAGCAGTAGAGACATGCCACGTTATCCAAAAAGACTCTTGAACAGGCAATGAAGCAACACACTGCGAAGAGAGCATTCTCAGAAAATATCTGTAATAAGAAAAGGTAAATTTTTCCATGCTTTAAGTAAATATACTAACGTTATTGTACAGAAACAATCAGCTGATTCTGAGAGGGAGGTCACATGGGAACACCACAAAGTTCAAGAACAGTGAGCAAGTTCATTCTGAATAAGGTGTTTCCATGAATCACTTTCACTCTGATTGTTATGAAATTAGTATACAATTAATATAGAAACCATAATGGTCTGAGTTTAAAATATTGCATCTCCTTTTCCTTAAAAATGAACAAATTGGATTTTAATCTAAACCTGAAATAAGGGAAACAGGCTAGTTGGGCCCACATTCCTGACGATGACTTCAGATTAGCATGTCCTCACTTAGGTTAACTAAGACGTCCTCTCAGTTCCTGCCTCAACCCGAGTGTTATCCGTCTCAGCCAATGGCGAGTGACCACAGCCCGTGTTAGGAGCGTGTCAGCCTGCGTGTCTGGGGCGTGTGGGTGGAGTGCCGAGCTCTTTTTCTGTTTGTGGGTATTTAATGTCTTCACAGATTAGCCATCTGCCTCCGACCGGGCCAAGCCTTGACGTCACTTTAATCTGCTCACCTTTACTGCGTGACCCAGGGCTCATACTGCACTTCTTCCACAGAATTAGATCCTTAACTAAGAGACTGTGTCGGGCTAAACCTGCATTTCTGCAGTTACGTTTCATGGCTTCCGTGGATTCTTTGAGACTTGCATAAAAGCTTACCTGAACCTAGTTCTGCTTTTCTTTTAAGAATAATTTATGAAATTTTGACCAAAGAGAGATGTTGGTGAGTTTTTATTCACAGCCCATAAACTTAGAGTAACTATAGTTTCCCTGATTCAGGATTAAGCCTCTTGGTGTTGGTCACAATGAGTCAGTTTAAATAATTGTGACTTAAAACACTATCCTGGAACTTGCTGCCAGGATTTAGTAATCAGGTTAAATCTCTGCTGCTCTGGTGCTAAGCAGCATGTGCACGTGTGTGTGTGTGTGTCTGTCTGTCTGTTTGTCAGCTAGGTGGTTGTTGTACTTGTTTCACTGTTGTTAATCACTATTTAATTTGTGCGTAACAATTTCAAGGCCTGCTTTACATTTTGTCTGTTACCTGCTGTAATTCTTCTAAACAAACAGTTCAATGTAATGGTTGCCTCTGGAACAGTGTGCAAACAGCACAATATGACCATTTTATTAATTTTTTTAAAAATGTGTTTTCATCAACACACCTTACAGTACTGCTTACAGTCCTGGAGCGAAAGCCCTCCCCTGTGTGTGAGGCTGTGTAATCTGCCAAATAAGTGGAACAGTTACCCAAAAGTCCTGTTCTTCCCTTGAACAGGATGTCTGCCTTTTATTTCCAGTATACACTAAAAACACCTGATATGTGCTGTGCGTTTATCCAGTCCTGAGTCATGCATTTAGGTTTTGTCTGCACACTGTGTGAAGAAACGTTGTAGGAATCCTCTTCAGTTTCTCATTTTGGGCTTTTTTATTTCACTGTTCACCTGTAACTTTTTTTTCCCTCATGCTGCCTCTCTCCTGCCAGGTGGGTCCAGCAGGGTCTCAGTTTGGACTCCTTGCTTGCCTCTTTGTTGAGCTGTTTCAAGGTTGGCAGATGCTGGAGAAGCCCTGGAAGGCCTTTTTCAAACTGTCCTGCATCGTCCTCTTCCTCTTCCTGTGCGGCCTTCTGCCGTGGATCGACAACATCGCCCACATCTTTGGTTTCCTCAGCGGCCTGCTGCTCTCGTTTTCCTTCTTGCCCTACGTCACCTTCGGGACATTCGACAAATACCGGAAACGTATCCTCATCGCCGTCTCTTTATTGTTCTATGTTGGACTGTTTGCTTCCCTCATGGTTTGGTTTTATATTTACCAAATTAACTTGCACTGGTTGGAGCATCTCACCTGCCTACCCTTCACAAGCAAGTTTTGTGAAAAGTACGACATAGACCACGACATTGACCATGTGGTGCACTAGTCTGGAGATCATGGAGACATCTAAAGACCAAACTGACTGTGCTACTGGTTGACTAGCTGGTAGCCAGTGATGTGATCAATCATCTGAGAGTGTGGCAATCATGATTTTTATTGTTCTGTACTCAAACGCTATTCGATTGGACCTGGATAACTTTCTCCTCGTCAGTCTGCTGACCTGCCTGCTTCCATAAAACTTATCCGGCCTTTTTCAATCCTCAGCTATGTCTGGTATGACTGGGCTTGTTAATTTACTAACTGGTGAATAAATGTTTGAAAAGGAAAGGAAAAAGCACTCAGGACATTAAAACTGCAAAGAGCTGATGGATTCAAAAGCTCTACAGAGTGAGAGAGGTCTTCAGTTCATCAAAACTAAAGAAGCCGAGTCAAACAAGTCGTTTTGGACGCTTCTGGCTCACAGTCGTTTCCCTTTAACTCTACAGACGACAAGACTGATACCACAGCGGGTCATCAGGCAACTTGTAGCCCAATTCAGATGCTTCCTTGTTTTCAGTAACACTGGATTAACACTACAAAAACTGTCTGCTGCTGTATTTTTTTTTTTTTTTTTTTTTTTAGCATTTGCTCATTGTATGTGTATGCACTTGGCATGTCAATAGTTTCTGGAGCAATGAAATGTTAAAGTAGTCATATGTTCCAAGTACTAACTGTCACAGTTCAAGTGAAATATCAGCAGACAGTTAAGGCACATTTCAATCTACAGCCACTAGTTGCCTTAAATGGACTTTGCCGTTTTACAGAGATGCCTCGTTGTACCTTTTGCATACTGCTTGTAATCAACTTTGTAAATAATGACAATTTTCTGGCCCTTACCTACCAAAGCAAGTTTGACATGCTGTTTTATGAGCTCATATATGCATGTTGTTTTTACAGCCACTTCTCCGTATGCCACTGCCACGAACAACTTTTTACTTAAGCTCTACTTTTAATATCACTATTTGATGGTATTTGTCTGGCAACACAGTGGTGCCTAAACTTTTTTTTTTTTTTTAAAAGATTTACTCTGAATATAAATAGACACAAGAAAATAGTATTTATTTTGTACACTCTAATGGGCTTCTTTTGTTAGATCAAACTAAGTTTTGTACTACATTTCTGACTGTGAAACAGCCATAGACTAATAGCTTGAAACTGTTTGAAACCTGGACAAAGCTCTTGACACGCATGCATTTTCTTTTCGTCTGTGACCTCGCAGCTGACCAAACGCTGCTGTTTGAATGGTAAGATTTCAGAAGCCCCGGCACCTGAAGTGAAACACATTTAACATCATCGGCTTCGTTGGGTTGTTGTTCAGGATTCTTGTTGACCCCGGCAGTTAGGAAAACCACAATATTGCCCGTTGTGTGGAGGATTATGTTTAGTTATTGAGTGATTATGAGATTATGTGTTAGTCTATAGGACTGACTCACTGCTAATCTGGTGTTTTTGACAACAGGAAAGCATGCAGAGCAGGTCGTGTGTTGGACGTTTCTGATGTTTTAACACCACTGTTTTTGTACTGCTTGGAGCCACAGGACTTGTACAGATATGCCTTCATGGATTTGAAGGGTAAAGTGTGAACAATGGCATCTACTTTTTTTTTTTAATAAAGGAAACCTCTTTACTGTGCCTTCTGACGTGCGCATGTGAATGCATCTGTGTGCAGCAGCTACACGGTCAGCTGTGTTTGCATCGGGACCAAATGTCTCCTGTTTTTTCTCTGTTTATTGGAATGAAAGGGGATTGTTAAAATGAATTTCAGGGCCGTGGTCATGGTACTGTTTATATGTGAAAATGTGTGTGTTAAAACAGCCATGACAAAATAAATTCCACTCCAGTAATAATGAAGTGTGTTTCTGAGAAGTTTGATTTCATGTTAAGAGCATTGTTTTCCTGACGTTTTCTTTATCACAGCTCAGTGCCTGCTGACACAAACATCCATCCATGAGTATTTATTTATTTTGAGTTTCTCCCAATGATGTAAATTAAAAAAGAAACCTTACACCTTTCTACTTGTTGCTAACATAAAAGATGTGATCTGACTGAAGGCTTCAGAGAAGTTACAGGACTAAATATAACCCTATGTGATGTTTTCTCAGCTGCTCTTTTTTTTTTGTTTTTTTAGGTCAAGAACAACCTGTAAACATCAGTTTTTCAGACAGTATCAACACCTGGACCTCAATAAGCCCAGAATAAAATCTAAAATGAACATTTCCATTCCCGAATACGCCAGAAGAGCCACAAAATGTTTTCTCTGCAGTTATTAAAAATGTAAATGACAAGATACAAAAGAGAAGTTAGAAAATAGAACGTTTATTAGAACAAAACAGTGTAAAAATGACTGTCTTGATTCAAGACTTTGGGAGGCAAAGATGGTGGCTGTCTGCAAAGAAAAAGGTGAGAGGAGACTACAAAGAAGATATACTTTTAAAGCAGGAGGTTCTCACCACACATTGCACACACCTCAGATTTATACACAGTCACTGACAGGATCACTGAAAGCTAAATATAAAGCAACATGTAATCATGTTCAAGTTCAAATGTTAGCCTCTTGTCTGTTTAACTTCCCTGTTATTGATTTAGTCCGGAGTTGTTGAAAGTTAACTTGTTTACTTTGGCATGTAGTTATGCAATTACTTTAGTGTCACATTATCAGTAATCTTCTAAGGCTGTCAAATATTTGTGGAGAATTACTAAAGATATCAACTTTATTATTTAAACTTGTCCTTAATGGCTGGCTTAAAAAAACAAAAAAAAGGAGGGGAAGAAATAAACAAGGCAGCAGCTTTCCGCGAGGTACAATTAATAAATGTCCAGCATTTATTAAAATGAAGATCTGTGATTTGTTTTTTCACTAAAATGCAAATCAAACTTTAGTTTCAGACCGCTTTTTCAAACAGCTGCTATCGACAGCGTTTTGTTTTTGGCTCTCTGCAGACTCAGGGTCAGAATTCACGCCTCACTTCCTGCCAAACAGGCTTCACTCACAGTGATGATGACAAACACACTCACTGCACCTGCCGCTCAACAAAACTGCTCACATGGCCCCTTTCCCTGTTTCTCAGGGGTCTCCACCACCAATGACGGCCATAAAAAAAATCCACATCGAGTCTCTCTGTCTTCAGCAGCCGCTGTTGCGACGCATGAAGGCGTGGCCCCTCACAGAGTAGAACATTTCTGTGAAGTTGAGGGGCCCCACTGTGATGTTGCTGGGGCCCAGCACTTTGAAGCCTGACTTCTGGTAGAAGGGGACCAGGAAGTCCTCACACATGAGCACGGCACGGCGGACGTAGGGCAGGCAGCGGAGGTACTGTAGGTAGCGCCACATCAGGATGGAGCCTTTTCCCTGCTGACGGAAGGTCCGGTGGACAGCCAGGACGTGGATGTGGACAGTGGTCCCGTGAGGCTTGTGGAGAGTCAAGGCGTCCTGGAGAATGGAGAGCAAGAAGGGAGCTGTTAGAACAAGTAAATACTGTTTGTTTTAACAGCCTGCTGGGCTGCCACAGCCACATTCAAGCTTAAAAGAAGCCAAAAAGCCAAGAGCTCTAAGTAGAAACACAAAATATACATGCTGCACTCAAAGGAGTACTACACTTTGCGAGAAAATGACGACCGGCAGCTTTCATTGGCTGATCTTAGCTGATGCTGGTAAACCTGTAACCAGCATTATGGAGTCTTCTCCATTAGGCTGATTGCATTATCGTGTAACAGGTGGCCACTGTTTAGTAAACTTTATACTATCAGAGAAATCCTTCAATTCTATTAGAACATATTGTGACCTCTGACCTTTGCACTTCCTTAGCCTTGCCATGCACAATGCTGTGGGTGTGTGTGCTGTTGCTTATTTACATGTATGAAAAAAGATGGAATTGTAGAGTTTGCCATACAAATGTGGAGAGTCAAGGCTGATTTTATATTGCTGAATATTCTTTGGTTTCTTTTGTCTAATTATTATACTTTATTGCATTAAAGGACGTCGCTGCCTGTTTTTCTATGTGCGTCTTTTAAATTACTAGGCTTCAAAGAAGCAAATGCAGCTTCCATGATTATTGTTTTGCTCTCTTCAATTGGCATTAAAACCACCTGTCGGTAGGCTGTATTTTCAGTAAGATTTACCACCAACTACTGAATTTTTTGCACTTGAATCTCTTCTGTTAATCTGCAGTGAATCTTTCCTCGCCTCTTAACCGGAGGTAAATCACCGTCCAGGTGTGCTCCGCTCTGTCTTACCGTGGTAAGCCTCTCCTGGTCCCAAAGTGAGCCGATGATAAAAGCCACCAGCCGTCCCTCCTCGAACCAGCCAAGAGACAGCTCAGGACACAGAGTGAGGAAGTGACGCACCTCGTCCAGGTGGAGAGGACACTCACCGGAGACAGAGATGAAAGCTGTGTGGGGAGGAGGAGGAAGATAAGGGTCAGGGACAACACACCCAGAAAGCTATATTAGTTGTGCAAGATGGTAAAGAAGTTAAGCGCGATGTTCCCAACTGTAGTGACTACCAAGCACCAGGGAAATGTGTTGGGCAGATATGGATCACAGTTATCCATGAAGCAAATCAGTGTTAGCTCACGTTTGTAGTGAGCTTTCGATTCAGTCCCAGAATATAAATATAATCTTTGTTATTAACTGACAATCTATCCCTGCAGTTTTTCTTTAAATACAGTTCTTGTGTGCCTAGATCTGCATAAATGCGCACGTCCCTTGAAGAAATTAAGACGGGTCTGGAAAGTTGTATCACTCTGAAAGTAAGTTCAACAGTTTGCTTACCTTCTCTTTCAATTTCGAATACACTGATGGCATCTTCCGGGCTGAGGGAGCGGAACTCGCTGGCCGGCAGCGTGTGGCGGCGACCCTGAGGCACCGGAGAGCGCATGTGGAGAGGCTTCAGGAACGGCACTGCGCTCACCACCGACATAGTCCTATTTATTCACAGAAGGTTTCGCTGAAAAACAAAGGGTCCTGCGCTGAGATTTTTTTTTTCCTCTAACTTATTGTCAGTCTCTCTTTTAACAACGAGCTAAAACGCGAACTTCTCTAAAAGTTGGATCCGTGCGTAACGGGACTGTGAGAGCTGGCGGAGACTGAGCAGAGCCGTGCACCTTGAGTATTTATACCGGCGCGTAGGGGTGGATGTTTGTAATCCTGAAGTGAGCTGTATGAATAAACCCTTTACTCCCCGTGAGTAAGCTGAACAATAAACATATTTACACGGGGTCAGGAGCGATAAGCGTCATGCGTCCATCAGACCAGACGATTTGGATTTTGGGAGTTCCCACATCAACATGGTGTCAGTCTGCTATAATGTCGGGTATAAATTCCATAAAGTGACGCACCTATTATAGCTATTTAGAAAGCGCTTTTCTCAAGTCAAGTCAAGTCAAGTCAAGTTTATTTATAAAGCACATTTAAAACAACGACGTTGACCAAAGTGCTGTACAAGATCTGTAACCCCAAGGACTATACTAAATAAAAATAAAAATATATAAATAAATAAATAAAATAATAAAATAAAAATAAATAAATAAAAACAGTAAGAACAATAAATAACATAAGAAAATTAAAAATTAAAACGTTTAAAACAAGTACCATAAAATACCATAAAATAATCATCTAAAAGGAGGTAGCACTGCAGCCAAATGCCAAGGAAAAGAAATGTGTTTTTAATAGAGATTTAAATGTGTGTATCGTCTGAGCTGTGCGGATATGGAGAGGTAGATCGTTCCATAGCTTTGGTGCTGCTGCTGCAAAAGCTCGATCACCTCTCTGTTTTAGTCTAGTTTTAGGCCTCTGTAAGAGCAGCTGGTTCGATGACCTCAGAGCTCTTACAGGGGTGTGACAGTGAAGCAGCTCAGACAGATACAAAGGTGCCAGTCCGTTTAAGGCTTTAAAAGTAAGCAATAAAATCTTAAAATCGATTCTAAAACGGACAGGGAGCCAGTGAAGGGATGACAGGACTGGGGTAATGTGTTCATGCTTTTTTAAACCGGTTAAAAGACGAGCTGCCGCATTCTGGACTACCTGCAGGCGGCGCACAGATGATTGATCTATGCCAAAGTACAGAGAATTACAGTAGTCCAGGCGGGAAGTAATAAAAGCATGAATAACTTTTTCCAGGTCCTGCTGTGGGAGATAAGATTTTACCTTGGCAATGACTCTGAGTTGGTAAAAACTGATTTTGGTAACAGCACTTACTTGCTTCTCCATTTTAAAACTACTATCTAAAATGACACCCAGATTTTTCACAGCATCACGACAGTGAGGAGCCAAATGACTCAGAGTGCCAGAGGAGTAGCTTGAGGGGTCAAATTTACCAAAGCATATGACCTCGGTTTTGCTTTCATTAAGATTTAGGAAATTGTTTCTCATCCAGGACTTGATGTCACTTAGACAGTTCAGCAGGGGTTCCCATGGATCTCTGCTGTTCAGTTTGATGGGCATATACACCTGGATGTCGTCAGCAAAACAGTGGAAACAAATATTATGTTTCCTAAAAATCGACCCTAGAGGCAACATATACAATGAGAAAAGAATTGGGCCCAGAATGGACCCCTGAGGCACTCCACAAGAAAGC
The DNA here is from genome assembly GCF_007364275.1 of Archocentrus centrarchus. Classification (NCBI taxonomy): domain Eukaryota; kingdom Metazoa; phylum Chordata; class Actinopteri; order Cichliformes; family Cichlidae; genus Archocentrus; species Archocentrus centrarchus. The sequence continues at coordinate 26,563,633 of NC_044346.1, read as the reverse complement.
TTTGCTGTGGTAGAAAAACAGTTTCCTAGATGGACAGAGAAACTTCTATCAGTAAGATAAGATCTGAACCAAGTCAGAACCGTGCCTTTAATGCCAATTTCATGTTCTAGGTGGGATAGAAGGATCTCGTGGTCCACAGTGTCAAAGGCAGCTGACAGGTCTAGAAGTACTAAAACTGCAGGACTACCAGAGTCCACAGTTAAAAGCAGATCGTTAAAAACTCTTAAAAGAGCCGTCTCTGTGCTGTGACGCAATCTAAAACCTGACTGAAACTTTTCCCACATTCCATGTTCACTTAAAAATGCTTGAAGTTGCTTAAAAACAACTTTTTCAAGAACCTTGGATAAAAATGGTAATTTAGAAATTGGTCTGTAATTTGAAAGAACATCAGGGTCAAGGTTCTTCTTCTTGATTAGAGGCTGTACAACTGCATGTTTAAAGGCAGCTGGAACACAACCAGATGCAAGCGCACTGTTAATCAGAGCGAGGATAGTTGGTCCCACTGAATCAAAAGCCTCTTTAAAAAGGCGAGACGGAACACAGTCTGTGGGAGAGTTTACAGGTCTCATATTTTGAATCACCTCCTTTAGTGTGGAGAGTGTGACAGGCTCAAACTGCTCAAAGACAGCTCTGCTGGGAGGAGGTGCAGATGAGTCTGTTTCAGCCTGAGGTGATGAAGGCCTGAGGGCAGAAATTTTTTCCACAAAAAATTTCTTAAAGTTTTCGCACAGTGCAGGACAGACCTTCGCTTGGTTTACATTACAGCGAGGATCAGCGAGTGAATTAAAAACACTAAAAAGAAAATGAGGCCTGTGACTGTTACTTGAAACAATGTTAGAGAAATAAGCAGACTTTGCATATTTTACTGCTTTCTGGTATTTCAATAAACAGTTACGCAGGATCTCTAAGGAGACATGGAGCTTATCCTTTTTCCACCTTCTCTCAGCGCGTCTGCACTCACGTCTGAGAGCGCGGGTTGTCTCATTCAGCCAGGGCTGGGAGGAAGGTTTGGTGCGTTTGGTTGTAAAAGGGGCAATACAGTCCAGTACAGCAGTGCAAGCAGATATAAAAGAGTTAGTGAAGTCCTCGGTATTCAGGCTCAAGCAAAAATCCAAATTGCTTAAGTCAGAGTTTTTAAAAGCAGCTGCAAAATCAGCAGCGCATGAAGAGTTAACCAAGCGCACACGACGTGTAGAGGATACTCTATTTATCCCAGAGCTGGGGAGCGCTGCTGTAAATAAAACAGGAAAATGGTCCGATATACCACAGTCACGTATCCCTGTGATGCAGACTCTAAGTCCATAAGACAACACCAGATCCAGTGTGTGACCTTTTTCATGAGTGGGACCACACACGAGTTGTGTTAAGTTAAAAGAGTCAATAAGCGAGGCAAATTCTTTAACCAGTGGACCACTCTCACAACACACATGAATATTAAAGTCGCCAACAATTAAAATACGGTCATATTTTAGTATGAGACCCGTCAGCAAGTCAGCAAAGTCACCGATGAAGTCCTTCGTGCACTTCGGTGGTCGGTAAATCACCGCGCAGAGCACCGAGGGGGAAGAGTTTATCTCCAACAGCTGCAGTTCAAAGCTGGCGTACAGGTCTGCCGAGACCTGACGACAGCGAAAACTGCATTTAAATATTGAAGCAAGTCCTCCACCTTTTCCAGAGATCCGCGGGGAGCTGAAGAAAGAACAGCCGGGAGGTAAAAGTTCGGAAAAAGGTGCAGACTCACCAGCATGAAGCCACGTCTCAGTCACAAACATAAAATCCAACTGCTGTGCGATGAAAAAGTCATTGAGAAGGAAAGTTTTGTTGGCTAACGATCTAGCATTTAGTAGGGCCATTCGGATGACCAGATCCTTGTTAGCTGAGGCCGGGGCCCGCTTCAACAGGCGAAGGTTAGCATGGTTTACGCCGCCTCCACGATCCCGCATCCTGCGCCAGGACGAGGGACGCCGAGTCTCCAGGATGACAGGTGGGACAATCGGCCTGATCCAGCGACGCCCGAAATCCACAGGCAGCCCAACAGCCTTGAGGCGGCAAAGACCACCATCCAGGGGGTAATGAACAGACAAACCTAGGAGTCTCAGGTAAGTTTTGACCCGCACCGCGATACCTCCCCGCTTTCCGCGTCTCCTCTGGCGTTTGTTGGGGACCGGAGCACTGGGCAGCCGGCGCAAATTCTCAGGTACATCCGACAGGTGTGGAGGAAAAATCGTTGAGTTTTTCTTTACAGTATATGCTGGTACCAAAACAAACTGGAGGTTTAGAAGTGTCTGCCGATCGTAGGTGATCAAAGCGGAGACATCTGGGCAGATGACTACCAGGAACAGAGCGACAGCAAACAATACACAGAACAGCTGACGGCAGCCCGTACACAGTGGCGCCATCTTTCTGGCCGGTTAATCATTGTAATGTCAGTGTCGATTATTGTTGTCACACTGAGAAGATTGGGTGTTGCTTAACTGGGCTTAACTGGGCCGACTTACCACTCTTCATGTGATTTCTCTGAAGGAGACTTTTGTCTATCCATTGCCCCTTTAAGCACAGTTCACGATTTTTCCATGGGTTATTTTCTTGTTCTGTAAGAGGATTACACTACAGGATGTGTAGGAGTTTATTCGTCACGTCGTCGGGGTTTAAATAAGCTCTTTTAAGAATTTATCCTCTCAAACAAAATTTTCTCCTCACGAGATGTAATTAAAAATAATCAGATAGTAGCTAACTGAAGGGATCACTGCACTTTTATTTATTTTTTTCATATTTAGGAGGCAATTCCCATCAAATTAATGCAAACTGAGCAGGGGAATCTCATATTTCTTGCTGTAATTGATAAGTATGGATCACAGATATCTAGCATTATGCAGCATCAGATCAGTGTTGGCTCCCGTTTCTAAGAGCTTTCCATACAGATATAAGGATTTACAGTGTTTAACAAATTTATTAGACCACCAATTATTTTAATGTTTATGCTACAGCTACCCTAAATTACCAGTATTGTAATTACCAAAATTATTTTTCTGTTTGTGTAATGGTTAATCCACCGCTATGCAGTAATCAAAATAATATTTTACAGCAATGCTAAAATATAATTATTGTTATGCATGAATTTTCAAATTTACTGTTTTACAAAAAAGCAGAAAAAATACTAAAGCACTTTATTATTTTTCAATTAAGATGCCAAATTACAGTGATTTACTTGCATTCCTGAACAGAAAAATTAGTTTTAGTGGTTGAACGTTATGCTTGATTAATTTCTAACTTCTCAGAGAAGTCCAATGTGCCAATTCCGTTTGTTACTTGCTTCATAAATAACAATATAATTTTTAGTTTTAAACAAGTTTTTGACACATTTCTAAAATATTGGTCCTTCCTTGTTTTTATGACAGGTGGTCTAATAAATTTGTTAAGCATTGTAGTCATTAAAAAGATACACCTCTTATCTTTGTTAATCAGTTCTGTAGTTTATTAATTGAGATCATTTGGCCAAACACTTATCAGTGTGTGACACTAAACAGCTCAATCTCTGAACATATTAAGAATCTATCCTCTGTATTTTCTGTGTATTTAATTATGAGAAGGTTTAAAATATTATTAGTGTCATGGTTTTTGCCAGGAGTCCCTAAAGGTTTCATCAGTTATCTTAAGTCTTACAGGAACTCATGCGAACAGTGGTATGGTGATTAGCCCTGTTGCCTCACAGCAAGAAGGTCCTTGGTTTGAATCCAGGCTGTGTGGATGTTACATGTTCTCCCTGTGTTTTGTGTGGGTTCTCTGAACAGATTCTCATTAACAAACAAAAAATGGATTTATCTTAAAAACAAACAATGTTTCCAGTTACAGTATATCCAAATATGAGACACACAATATTTATCAACTCAGTCTACCCAAGGTGTTTTTTTTGGGGGGGAAGATATATGATATCAACTAGAGTCATAGAGTGAACACAGTGATGAGACACAGGAGCACATTTAGTGCAAGACTCATCCCACCAAAATGCACCACAGAGCACCACAGGAGGTCATTCCTACCTGTGGCCATGAAACTCTATAACTCCTCCCTTAATAGGTGACTATGGTTCATCTGTGCAATTTATTATGTGTGCAATAATGCAGAGGTGCAACTGCCTTTACTGTATTCATAAGAATTTTTGTGTATATATATTGCAAATATATTGTATATCTCTTTTTGGTTTTAAATTATTTAAATTATTAGAGTGTTTATTCTTTTTATATGATAAATGTTGCAGCTGTACAACTGAAATTTCCCTCTGGGATCAATAAAGTATTTCTGATTCTAATAATATATTGAAATGTTGTGAATAATTTTTTTTAAAGGAAATAATAAACAAAGGAAGCCTTCCTTTTATTATTTATTTAATTGTATTTGTTAGGGATTATGGATCTGACACATGCTTGGCGTTTTCTGTTTTAAAAATCACGACTTAGGAGTATATAATAAATTAGCAATATAAAACAACAAATATGAATCATTTAGCTACATTTAAAGTAGGGGAAGAAATATTGGTATAAAATAAATTTAATGAGTTAATCAGACTAGTGTTTATGATGTTTGTGTCATGTTTACTGTCTCTCCCATCAGCTAAATATAAATCATGTTTTATGTACAGCCTGCGGTTTTTCTCGGCTCTCCTGGTTCTGCCTCACAGCGCCTCTCAGCGGTGACAGCAGGTACTACGTGATGACGCTCTCGCTGCGCTTGTTACGTAGCCTACCGTAGCTACGTAAACACGTGCGCTTCGCTGCCTCCAGTTTACAGCTTTTTTTTTTTTTCATTCCACCGTCATCCTCGCGCTCCAGCATCCCTCCCTGACAGCAGCAGCATCGATGGCGGAGCCCGTAGCATCGGATGCGGCGTCCAAAGCGGACGTAGCAGCAGCATCACCGACACCGGGCCTCTCTCCCGTAGCCAGCCCGGGCTCTGAGCCTCATTCCATGGCTCTCTCTCCCACCGCGGACGGCTCACAGCGGCTGCTCTTCTCCCACGACCTGGTCTCCGGACGGTATCGCGGCTCAGTCCGGTTTGGCCTCGTACGGATGATCCACGGCGAGGAGGATTTTAACTCAGACTCGGACCTCGATGATGGCGGAGGGAGAGGCGGAGATGGAGGCGGCGGCGGCGGCGGAGGAGGTGGCGGACGAGTGCCGTGTGGTTCGGATACTGAGAGCGCCGTGGACACCCCAAGTCGGCCTCTCGGGAGGGGATTTGTCCGCGTCCAGTGGTACCCCGAAGGTGCAAAGCAGGACATCAGGGAGACAAAGGTATCACACAGCAGCTAACGTGCTCACTGTTTACTCTGACACTCGGTGGCTATCTCAGTCTGACGGGAGGACTGCTTTGTTTCACCCGCCTGTTGTGGGTTTTCGGGGGGGAGGGGGGATCGGTGGACTTGTTACCCGGTCAGGGATAAGGTTCACCTGATCCATTCGACTAAAACCTGCAGCCTAGCTGGCTAATTGGCTAGCGTTCAAGCACAAATGCTAGCTAGCAGTTTAGCTCGTAGCCTCATGTCCCTCAGCTGGTCCTGGCAGGCTGCGCAGGGTTGTTCCACCTGACTGCATCCAGCTCGCTGCTAGTACATCAAACACACGACTGACTGGGCAGGTAACTGCTTTCTGTATGTAGCTTGTAGGTTCTGTCAGGTGCAGCTCCCTGCTCAGACACCTTACACCTATTGATTAGCTGATCCTTGACTCAGTGTAGTTCCAAAACTGGGTGTGACCTGGCATCAGACCAAGCTTTGTTATGTGATACAAAATCCATTATTATTATTATTATTATATATATATATATATATATATACACACACACACACACACATCTGAAATGACCCTGCAGCCTCTTTCAGAAGGAGGAGGCTTTAATCTGTGCTTTGTCACCTGTCAGCTGCAGATGTTTTACAGTTGATGATGATACTTATTGATCCCACAATGGGGAAATTACAGTTAACAGAACACCCATCCAAGAAGACAAACAAACAAACATGGGGAGATAGGTGAACTGTGGCCATGCTGCCCCCCTTCTGGAGGCGCTGCCATTAAAAAGACAGAAACAATAGTGAAAACATATAGGGATGAGTGAGGGGAAAAAAAATCATCTCATACATACACAGTATAAGGTTACAAAAACCTCTGCGATAGTGCAGAAACACATAGTATGGGAGCACTAGAGTGGGGAGGGATGGAAAGGGGAGCCAGCGGAGGTGGGGTGGGGCTGACTCAAACTCCCCTCCTCAAATAACAGTTCTGATAAGATGTAAAGTTCCTCAGTAGCTAGGTCAGGGAGATCAGTCCAACACAGGTCAGAAGAAGACAGGACAGCGGGGGCATAGAGCATCTGAGTCACAATCAGGGAATTAGTTGAACAGCAGGAAATTAATTGGCAACTATTGCTTTTTTCCAAGCATTATTTTTTAGTTGTTGCTGCATCCAGTTTAGCAATTTCAAATCAAACTGGTGCTTCTTCTCTCACTCTCACTTTTGCATCATTGTGTACATATTTTTAGGATTGTTGCTACTGGTCATTATTTTAATATTTAAGATGACTAAAATTTGATAGAAACAGATGTGCTACATGGAGAATTTATAGTTTATGGCTGCTAATTTCCACTGCTCATGTAGTTGGGGTTTTACATACATAACACACTAACAGTAATTAGTGTCACCCATAATCCCCTTGATTGCCTTTCTTTTGAAGGTTTTGTAGTGTCCTTTAGTCATTTGAAACTAACTGTTGTTGATTATTCTGCTTCATATTTTCTTTGGGGTTTCAGCTGTCAGAAAGTTACTAAAGGCCAAAGAAGAGTTGCTTGTTTAGGAGCTTCTTCAGTTCAAAACTCAATAACTTCAGGAGCTGAAATTCAATCTTTTTTTTTTTTTTTTTTTGCATAAGTTTAACCATTTATTGATTGTGTATATGTGTGTGAGTGTACATACACGCTTTATTTTTATTTGTTTCTTGTAGTGTTATTTGCACTCTGCACTACACTGTATTCCTCCAAATCGAATCCGAGCCTATAGCAACGTAATTTAATTCTAATGTGCACTGTATGGTGTAATTTTGAATGACAATAAAGCCTGTCTATGTCTGAAAGTGTTCTGTTAGGCCTCAGTCACACAGGCCTAGAGACCCATCGTCAAAAAATGTGGGTTCTTTGACCAGTTGGCGAGTGGTTGCTGGAGGTTGTCTTACAAAAAGGGTGCTCCACCGAAAACCTACTTGCAGTTGCCGTGGTTGCCTGTAGGTTGCATGGAAGATGCAGACTTGTCTGCAAATGCTCACTAGTGGTAAAACTTGCAAAAGTTCAATACAAACCAGAAACGAAGGCCGTTTGCCTTTAAAGTAAAAGTTGTGCTTTATCGCTGAAACCAACTTTTACGTTGCAGGCAAACAGTCTCAATTTCACTTTAAGTTACAGGCCACCGCAGCAATCGCAAGGAGGTTTTTGGTGCAGCATCCTCTCTAGGCCTGAGTGACCGGGACCTCAGTTATCTGATTAATCGTTTCAGCTACTTTGCTTCACTTTAATCCTTCCAAACCTTAAAATCAATTGTTTGATTTATTTATTTATTTTTAATTTTATATTTTAAATTTATATTTATTTTTTATTTTGGGGGGGTGGTTTTAAGCCTTTATTGTAACAGGACAGTGGAGAGTAGACAGGAAAGCTGAGAAAAAGACCAGTACTGAGGCTATTTACCACAGGGTAAATGGCCCTAGACCAGATTTGTACCTGATGTTACACTAATTTTATTTGTCTGGTTAATGACATCACTCCTGATGATACAGGAGTTTGTTGTTTTTAGTGGTGATGGTTGGAGATGATGAACCTGTACATTTAAAAAATAAATAAATAATAAAATTCACCCGACATTGTTGACCAGTTGTTTGCTGTTTCTACCACTATGAGCAGCACTGGGTTGATTAAATTGTGGTGAAGCCAATAGTAATCAGTTCCTCTTCTGTGGAGAAAATTAACTGATATATCAAAGTAATTGATTAAAATTCTAAAGCCCACTGAGTCTGGACTTAAAAAGTATGAAATACAGCTGTAGACACCAGGATGCCATTCATTGATTTTGAAGTCTGAAGTCAGAAGCTAGAAGCCAGAAGTTGGAGGGCTAATGCTGCGTTCATCTTTAAAAACGCAGCATTAGCCTGGACAAGATAATGGAGAAGGCACGGAAAGTGGGGGAATGACACACCCCTGAAATAGCCTTTCAGCATGTGTGTTGCCTTTTGAACCAAATGAGCTATACTGATGCCCTTTTATTCCTTTCGCCTCAAAATTCAGATGTCAGAGCTGGGCGTGACATCAGTCCTGAGTGGATGGCGTTCCAGTAATAGTTGCAAAAGCGAGGAAAAACTGGCTTTGTTTTGCTCCCTAGCAAGGTAGAGCCTGGCCAGTGCTTTGTGTGTAGCTTATTTAAACAATCACAAATACACAAGATTGGTAATACAGATTACAAGGTCTGCAGTTCTACTTCCATTTTGGATTGTGAAGTCAGGGTTGGAGGGGCTTCTCCCAAATTTCTGAGTGGCAAAGCCGAATTGGGGGGGTATTCCAGTTGAAAATTCCAACTTGTAAATCGGAAACTGTGTCAGGTAAAGCTAGCAGGCTTGGTTAAGCAAGCTGTAACCCTGAACCCCTACGCTGTAACCTGAGATGCACCTCTCCAGAAATGTATCTCCACATTTCTTCGATGCAGAATGCAGCTACTGTGATTGGCTTGTTCAGTAATGTTGATTCCTCCTGTGCATTTCCACCTACTTGTTTGCCACAGTTTTTGAATTTATGAGCAAGAGAATAACAATCATCGTCTCAATATAAGGACTCTCAAAAGTCAGCAAATTCCTGGAGGGAGACTGCCCAAACTGTCAGAATGGAAATGAGGGAATGTTCAAAGAAGTGGAAAAACTTGAGGGACAAATATGTTTGTCTTTTTTTTAATGCAAGAGCATAAATGCTGGTAATGAGCAGGTGAGCTCTACAGAGATTAAACATAGAAGTTTAAATAAGCTGTAACGCCTGGACAAATACAGGCAGCAGCTGCTTGCATCAGACAATCAAAGTGGCCACGCCCTTAACTCCAGTATCCTTTCTTCTTTCGGCTGCTCGCTTTAGGGGTCGCCACAGCGGATCATCTGTTTCCATCTCAGCCTATCTTTATCCTCTTCTGTCATATCAACCCTCTGCATGTCCTCCTTCACTACATGTGACCCTCCTGTGGTTTTCCTCTTTCCTTCCACCTGGCAACTCCATTTTCAACATCCTTTGTCCAGTGTATCCACTATCCGTCCTCTGCACATGTCCGAACCATCTCAGCGTTGTCTCTCTTACTTCACCTCCAAGTCGCTCAACCTGATCTGTCCTGTTGATGAATTCATTTCTAATCTTGTCCATCCTGGTCACTCCCAGTGAAAATCTTACCATTTTCAGCTTTGCCACCTCCAGCACAGCCTCCTGTCTTTTTTTTTTTTTTTTTCTTTTTCTCAGTGCCACCATCTCCAAACCATACATAATCGTAGGTCTCACCTAACATCTTGTAAACATTCCCTCTCATGTTTGGTGCTATCATTCTGTCACAAATCACCACTGACACTTGTCTGTACCCACTCCACCCTGCCTGCACGCTCTTCTTCACCTCTCTTGTGCACTGTTCTTAATTCCAGAATCCAGATGGATGAATTATAACAAATTTATCCTTCTCATATTTATGAAGGAGGAAACATGGAGACCAAAACTAGGCTGTAAACATCCTTCTTAATACTGTAAAGTTGAACATTTTAACATGGGAGTCCATGGGAAGTGACTGGCTTTTGGAGCCAGCCTAGAGGAACTGCATTTTTCAGCACTTCAGTGTCTGCTTCATTTTTCAGCTCCATCTGTAAAACCTTGAAGCCCACAGAATCTGGACCATAACTATGTGATATAAGAAAAATTATGTTGATAAAGAAACTAGCTAACCCATATCTTAAAGGCATAAAAACATTCAAACTACAGTGTCGGCCTTTGAAAACACTTGTCATGCTTCAGTTCAGTTGGACACATAAGTTGTGTGTGTATCTGTATTCCCTGGATTTTGTGGACAACAGCTTTACCTTTTTACACCCAGATAATGAAGGTGTTTTTTAGCTGGCACAGGCTTTGCAGACCTGCTGGTCTGTGCATCCTCTAAGCTTCTCTAGCGTTCTCCTGGGCTTTGTGGAAAAGAGTCACAGAGTTTAAAGGAGGACAGGCCTGGAACAAGCTCCCACAAACTCATTTCAGAGACAGGATGTGACCAGAAGAAGCCTATTTTAGGGCCCAGCACTGCCTTGCTTTGTCTTTCCAGTTAAATGGGTAAAGTTCTGGTCTGAGTGTCATTCAAACCTCAGTCAGAACAAAGGCAGAGCAACGCATCCCTTAAACAATGACATGGACCGAGTCCCCAAGGGAACTGCTGTGTGTTAATGTGCACATGTATGGGTTTCATTGTGTAGTATTCCTGATTTCTCCTTTGCTTATCTGCAGGCTCTTTTTGCATATATCCTGAGAGCACGCTTTTACATCCTAATCAATAATTCATGATAACGTCCTGCAGTATGCAAAGTTGCACACATTCAAGATGCTGTTTGCACAAAATTTCAACTTATTTTTCATTCTGCAGACTGCACCTTGTGTTCACTTCACGTTTTCTCTCAGGAGTGATCAGTGGAAGGAAAAGTGATGCTTGGAATCTGATACACATGTCAGACGTTCTCTCGGGCTTCATAAAACAGGCATTTTCGCAGCCAAATAGGATTTCGGAGCAAAGTGGTGACCATTCTGTGCAAATTATAAGTGATACAAGACAATTAGTCTAATGTAGTTTCTTTGTTGCTTCATTCTGGTGTGTGAAAATGAAATCATTTGAAGTTAAAATATTTGAAATGCTAAACTTTCTTCTTTCACAAATAGGGAGCCTCACAAAGATTTAAAAACACAATTTTAGCCTCGGGTGTGTAATTTTGTTACAACCTGAGCTGTGCACCAGTGTTCCCAGAAACAGTATGAGAATAAACATAGTTGTCAGTTTAATGAAGATTTGTAAACGGGCATGAGCACCCTCATACACCATTGGTATTACTTTTAATTTCAACAACTATAGCCAACAAGTGAGCTTATCTGCATGTTGCAGACGCCCTAAAAACGCCACCATCAGTGGGACAGCTGTCACAGAAGACACACCCTCCTTAATGATGTTTGTGAGGGCATAAACGATGGTAAATCATGATTCTATTGATTTATACTATAGTATACAATGAGGAGGTAAAACTAAATGAAAGAGTGAGCTTGTAAATAAATAATGAGTGATAATAATAGTAATAATGATTTATTTTAAAATAAATCAGAGATATTAGTGAACATTCAAGTACCCTGTTGTTACACTGGCTGTAATCTCCCTTTTAGTCGCTTCACCCACACCAATTACTTTTTCAAATAAGTAGGGCCCCACTTACCCATGAACCCAAAAAATAAAAAGAACACAAGTATTTCATTTGTTATCTACTTAATTTGTCTGTTTCCTTTCAGTTCAGTGCATGGCTTTACTACACCTCTCCTCTGCTCTCTGCTTTACTGTTTGTCACTAGCAGAGTAAAGAAAGTAAAGATGAGACCATTAGAGCTGAGATGACTACTCCTCGTGTGCTTTAGGTTTTATTTAGTTAAACTCCATTTAGAAAACAAACAAATAAAAAAAAAAACTCCCTTAAAAATGTTTTTATCACAGTTGTGGAGGTTTTTTTTCCCTTTAGTTGAAGGTCTAAATGTCTTTTTATTTATATATATATATATATATATATATATATATATATATATATTAGGGGTGGGACTCGATTAAAAAAATTAATCGAATTAATTACAAGCTTTGTAATTAATTAATCGAAATTAATCGCATTTTAATCGCATTTCAATATTTAACATGATAAATATTAATTTAAGTTTGGTTGATGAATGAATCAATATACATAAGCTTAAACTTCAAAATCTTGTTTATTTTCCCACCAGTCTGCTACACAGACCAACAAAGGGTGGAAGTGCTCCTGTGATAAGCAAACACCTGAAATTAAAGTTAAGCATCATAACTGGATAGTTTTATTCAACATTAATGTCTCACTTAATATAGTTGGAAATTAATCATTCTCTCAGCTGTATTCCTTGATGTTGAAATGTGTTATGCTTGTTTTAACAGCTTATTTTGAATTAAAGACTTAAAATTAAACCACAAAAAGGAGAAAAAGTTCGTTCTCCGTTTAACCAGCTGCTTTTACACAGCTGTGCTTCGCACTCACGGTTGCTAGGCAACATGAGCGACACAGAGGTGAAGGCTAGCCGCTCACTTCCGGCCTTTGTGGTGTTCGTGGGCTGCGAAAGACGTGGGCCGGGTCCTTCACAGGATGCGGCCCCTAATTTGGACATTGTGCGTCGATATAATCTGTATGCCGGGAACTCGCGCACTGAGAAACGTTCCACGGTGCAAAGTGCGATTAAAATGCGTTAAAATTTTTAACGTGTTAATTTCCCCGTAATTAATTAATCGAAATTAACGCGTTAAAGTCCCACCCCTAATATATATATATATATATATATATATATATATATATATATATATATATATATATATATATATATATATATATATATATATATATATATATATATATATATATATGCATTGTGTTGTAAATAAATCTTGAATTAGATGGTAGGAGCTTAGTTTTAATCCTATTCTGAACTCAAAAATTGAAACTCATCGGCATAAAATTATATTGGATGTGTCAAGTACACAAATTGTTTGGCTTTGTTGTTTTCAAATGTGGAGGATGTCATTCATTTTTAGGCTAATCTGTAAATCTTTGTCATTGACTCCCAGATTTGCTTGTATTAGTGTTGCAGTCATACAATCAGCCTGAGAGAAAAGGATTGAGTTACATCAGTAGCTTTGAAATCGGAGCATGTCTGCAGCTCACTACTTCACTCTGACACACCCTATGAAATCTTAATAACGTTCCCCAGAGGATGTGACTGGGCTTAGATCTGCATCTCAGTGCAGGTATGAACAGGGGCACTTCAGCTGTTGTCAGCTGCACTGCTTCCATACGCATGAGGTTTGACGGGAACATGGCTGACTCACCTCAGCCCTGAACAGTGTTTGGGTTCTTAGACACACAAAAAAAACCCTTAATGTACACATTACGCTTTATTTTATTTTTTTAAAGTAATGCATTACTTATATTTATACCCTATAGAAAGTGGTACTGTCAAAAATCACCCCTGTGAGGCCCAAGTTTTGTATTTTTAAGATGTTTTTTACGAGCCACGCCACAACCATTAAGTTACTGTAGCTCACATATCTAATTGGCTTACTGTTACAGTTAGCCATTATTTGCACATATAAAATCAGCCCGAATGAGTTAACATAACAAAAGAGCTTAAAAAGAAAACAGTCAGCTGTTCTTCAGTTTACCTTCAGGTGCTCAGTTATATCATCTACATATGTTCACTGATTAATCAAGAATAAATTATTCACCTGCTCATGGTGTCTTTCACAAACACGTTATGCAGTATTGCAGACCCCCCTCCCCAGCAGCATTGGTTGATCAACCAGCAGTTTCTTGTTATCAAGGGCTACAGTATGCTTCTGCGGCAATCCAGCGTACAGCTTACATCAGCTTTGCAGACTGTCATCTACATGTTGTTAGCTGTTTACAGTCACGAGGGTGCAGTGTCACAAACAACTGGTCTGTGGGCTACTGTTGCTTGTGCTGTTGTTGGTCCTTCAGCCAGCTGCTGATAAAAGTGAAATTACAATACACAAAGTGCTGAAGTGAAACTGTTAAAAACAATGAAGGTGTCCACTGCGGCCACTGTCTGAGCTTTTCCTGATGATTTTATTTTTGTTTTGTGCTTCTTCTATTTATGGTGAACGCTGATGTCGCTCCCTTCCCTGTTTCCTGCCCACTTTTCAACCATTCAGCATTCAGCCTGTGCATAGTGCTGTGCATGTTGAGCTGCCTAATGTTGGATTTTTGGAGGACTGCCCGCTGAGTCATTTACATTGATTCAATTCAATTTTATTTGTAGCACGCCAAAACACAACAGTCACCTCAAGGCACTTTGTATTGTAGGTAAAGATACAGAGAAAACCCAACAGTCAAAACAACCCTCTATGAGCAAGCATTTGGTGACAGTAGGAAGGAAAAACTCCCTTTTAACAGGAAGAAACCTCCAGCAGAACCAGGCTCAGGGAGGGGCAGTCATCTGCCGCGACGGGTTGGGGCTGAGAGGAGAGAGAGGACAAAAGACATGCTGTGGAAGAGAGCCAGAGATTAATAATAACTAATAATTAAATACAGAGTGAAGTATAAACAGAGTAAATAAGGTGAATGAAAAGAAAACAGTCCATTATGGGAACCCCCCCAGCAGCCTAGGCCTATAGCAGCATAACTGAGGGATGGTTCAGGGTCACCTGATCCAGCGCTAACTATAACTGCACAGACAGCTACAGCTGGTGTAGCAACACACCACCTGAGCAATTGCCAGTCATTAAAATTAACTTGTGCAGATATGCAAGCATATGAAAAGTTCTCATCTCAGTAATTTTAATAGCTGATTTATTATCACACAGCTGATGGGACATCAGTGAAAACTAGCTCATTGAGCACTTTAAGTAAAAATGTAGTGAGTGAGTCTACTGTAGGGAAGAATGAGGAATGAAAACCAACCTTTGGCTGCTTTGATGAGGTCGGCACACTCTGCATGTGAATCACTCAAGTGCGGGGGGAATCGCACTGCGAACTTTGTGTTAGTATTATTTCACAATGCTTGTACAGCTTGGAGTGTTGTTTCTGTTCAATTTGCTCTTTAGCAATCTTGTCCCTTCATGCAGAAAGTTACAAATAATCGTCACTCCTCAGGTTGCAGAGCCCCTCAGTGCTTTTAAAAAGGAAAGCAGGGTTCCAGCCAGAAAAAAAAATCAGCTCGTATGTGTTGGGGGTTGGGCGCTAATGTTAAACGCTAAATGCCGGGCCAGCTTGCTTATTCAGTGACGGTGAACAGTTGGATAATATTATGTATGTAATATTCTGTGATAATGGTTGATCCTACGGGTCATTGATGGCACCTGAATCTGATTGGACCATGTGACGATAGGGAGTGTGGATCCCTCTAGTCTGTGTTTACGACGGTCTGAAAATAAGATGCATGTTTACCTGCAGCTATTGTTAATAAACATTCCTTAAGAAACACGTCAATGTGTTATCCTTGTGAGTCTACGAAGACAAGAAACAAGACAAGCTCCTGGGATTTTATGTTTAATAGGAAGCCCAAAATTGTCCTTTGAGCTCCCTTTTTACTCTACTTACCCCTCGGTTTCACGCTAGTTGCTATTTTGCCCTGTGAAATAATTGTGGTGAAATAATACTATAGTGCAGCGATCTAGCCAGAGGGGAAAAAAAAATATCAGTCTGGTGTTGGTGACAGGGTGGCGTGTGCGGGGTGTGCTTGCTAATTGCAGTGATAGAACAGGTCTGATAACGAACCAGTGAAATTCTCAGCCAGCAAGATGATCTCAGCATGGCGGAGCACCAGGTGATCAACTGCTGTCTAGAACCCTGGAAAGATACCAAGTTCATCTGGTCTTGCCTTTGATATCCTTACAGAGTGCCTCACCAAGTTATGATTGCTGGGTCATCCAAACTTCAATGCTGCTTTTGTGGTGTATACAGATGCCAGAGAAAGGGGTCTTGGGGCAGTCCTAGTCCAGAAGACAGTCCTAAATCTAAAGGTCCCTAAATCTAGCTGAGCGGAATTATTCAGCCACTGAGTTGGAATGTTTGGTTGTGGCCATGGAAGAGTTATCTGGCGAGCCACCCATTCAGTAATGATGCTTAAGCCTCTCTCCTGTGGGTGTTCAAAATCACTAAGCCTAGCTCTAGATGCATCAGGTGGGCACTCAGGCTTTTAGGAATTTACATTCACTCTAAAATACAGGAAAGGCAAATACAATACTGTGTCTGAAGCTCTTTCCCATGCACCAACAGAAGACCAAACCTCCATGTCAGTATGTACCATGCCCTCTAAGGAGCTCCACTTCACCATTGACGCAGTATGGAAGGTGCAGCAGGAATACACAGATCAGTCCTTGTATCAGAAAATCATGCAAACTGGGAATATGACATAAATCCCACCACTTCATTCAAAATAAAAGACGACCTCCTTTATCATGTTATGGCGCTTCCCTACAGGACCATATACCAACTTTATATAACTGATCGCTTTCCAAGTGCAGATTTTTGAATATTTCCACCAAGATCCTCTCTATAGACATCTGGGAAGGCACAAAACGTACTGGCGATCACAGAATTTGGTCTACTGGCTTGGACGTTCAGGAACATGTTCAAAACTGTTGTATGTCCGTTATACAAACCTGAAAACCAAAGACCAGCAGGCAGATTCAAACGAACTGTGGTCCAAAGGTCCTGAGAAATGGTAGGAATAGGTGTATCCATTTCCCAAGAGACCAACCATACCGTGTATTCACTGGTCTTTATAGACCATAACTCCAGGTGGGTGGAATTGCTCCCTCTCAGGAAGGCAAAAGCAGAAGTCATTTCCCATATTGTGGTGAAAATCTTGATATGATGAGGGAGCAGGATTACATTCATGGAATCCATTTTGTTTCCTCAGTCTTTGAGAGAGCGTGCTGAACCTGAACTATGCGCCATAAATTAACATCAACCTATCACTCTCAGACCAACCTCACTGAAAGAGTGAACTGCACTATGAGGAAGTTAATTAAAAAAATGTTGGCTGGAAATGAGACATGCTGACAGTTTTCGTACCAGATGGCTGTTATGGTAATGGGCAGATCTTTTCTATACCATGGAAATGGTTTCACCCCACCGTCTGCTCTCAGAGCCAGTTAAATTGTCAGGGTTTTCTAGGCATGCTGTCATAGGATGAGTTCCCAATTTTGCTGCTCTGCCCCGTTGCAATGCCCTCGAGTTAGCAGCATTATGCATTCATTAAAATTCACTTCTCTGAATACAGATCAGACTGATCTGATTTGCGATTAATAAATTCCACTTTGGCTGGGCGCAGTGCTTGACCCCACAGTGACATTCGAAAATAAAACATTAACATTTTGTAGTTTATTCTAATCTGTGGTCATTAGGTCGCAGCTGAAAGAGGAAGTTATGGATCAGTGGGTATAAATGAAGCCTGGTGAGCGGGGAGACTCAGAGTTTTGCTGCATTTATTTTTGTCTTTTATGGTGCTGGAAGTTTTTATTTTTTGTTTTAACCCTTATACATGTGCACTTTTTTGCTTACGTTGTTAGTGACCTGGGGGTAATTCTGTACCCCATGGATTTATCAAAGAAAGCATAGATATAACCATAAAATGAACTTTATTTCAACCAATAAACGAACACTGCATGCATTTAACCACCAAACAAACACTGCATGCATTTAAACAACTGAATTGGAATATTCTGCAAAACATTTATCATTAGCAACCTCATTCTGGATGAACATACCTAAAATGAAGTTACACAGTACCAGGTAGCTGATAAGACTTGGGAACAAAAATATCCAGATACATGTATAGAAAGACTAGCTAATTCCATCTAAATTTGTCTGATATGAAACCTTTTCAAAATATTTTTTTATTACAACAAATCACTTTTTTTCTGTGTTCACTGTACAATAACATCCCCAAGTTCAAGGTCAATGTCCTGTATTTCTAGCCATGCCAGATATGCTGACACTTTTTGTATGTCTTACCCCTACTTATTCTCCCAGATCTTTTACAGTTGCATCTGGATGTATATAGGATTTGATTCAAGTATTCTAGTCCTATATATATACCTATCTATCTATATATATATCTATATATATCTATCTATATCTATCTATCTATCTATCTATCTATCTATCTATCTGGGGTGGGACTTTAACGCGTTAATTTCGATTAATTAATTAGGGGGAAATTAACGAATTAAAAATTTTAACGCATTTTAATCGCACTTTGCACCGGAACGTTTCTCAGTGCACGAGTTCCAGGCATACAGATTATATCGACGCACGATGTCAAAAATTCAGCGGCCGCATCGTTCGAAGGACCCAGCCCATGTCCTTCGCAGCCCACGAAGACCGCAAAGGCCGGAAGTGAGCGGCTCGCCTTCATATCAGCTGCCCTCACCTCTGCGTAGCTCATGTCACCTAGCAACCGTGAGTGCGAAGCACAGCTGTGTAAAAGCAGCTGGTTAAACAGAGAACGAACTTTTTCTCCTTTTTGTGGTTTAATTTTAAGTCTTTAATTCAAAATAAGCTGTTAAAACAAGCATAACAACATCAAGGAATACAGCTGAGCTAATGATTAATTTCCAGCTATATTAAGTGAGACATTAATGTTGAATAAAACTATCCAGTTATGATGCTTAACTTTAATTTCAGGTGTTTGCTTATCACAGGAGCACTTCCACCCTTCACTGGCCTGTGTAGTAGACTGGTGGGAAAATAAACAAAATTTTGAAGTTTAAGCTTATGTATATTGATTCATTCATCAACCAAACTTAAATTAATATTTATCATGTTAAATATTTAAATGAGATTAAAATGCGATTAATTTTGATTAATTAATTACAAAGCTCCTAATTAATTAGATTTATTTTTTTAATCGAGTCCCACCCCTAATATCTATATATCCTACCTAATATAGAGATACCACAAGGTAGCAGTGCTGCATCAAAAAGAGACACCTTTTGGCAATGATGGAAACCCTGGGGTACAGAATTACCCCAGGTCCATAAAACTGTAAATTTCGCAATTGAAATTAATAACTTAATAAGTGGCTATTGATTGATGAGGGCAATGCATAAAAAAAGGGCCGGTAATGACCAAGGAACAAACTCCTATAAGGATTGCTCGATAACATTTACTTCAATAATATTATCTTAAAAAATTGGGACTTGGGGTACAGCATTACCCCAGGTACGCATAATATTAAAGGCACTGCTGAGCAAGTCATTTAGAGAAGCTTTCTGCTGCTTGGTGGAACATTTATATGTGTAACTATTCTTTGGCGATTGTCCTCCAAATTGGAGTGCTCTCAAATGACTGAATAGTTTTGGTAGACTTGTGGCATACTAACTTTCCTGGCAGAGTTTGGACTGGACCTCATTTTTATTCCACACAGAGCCTTTTGACAGCTGTAGTAGTTTGCGTGTGGGCAGGTTTCTCCTGTTTGGTCCACAGGGCTAACAGTTGTGAAACATGAGACCAAAACCTTGATGCAAACGTCTGCAGTTTTGTATCACAACTCCATTTTCCTGGCTGATGAAACCTGTAATGTTTTAACATCATTCAGTGAATAGCATTTTAAAGACGCAAATGAACAAAGTGTTTCACAGTTTGGTTAAAAGGAAATAAATGTACATATCCCAACATACAGTACATACAAACATGGTTTCATACAGTGTGTATTTCCATACATGTTTTGTTGTGAACTTTAGCCACAAAATAATGGGTGAACGATTAGGGAAAAGTTTTCAGCAGTTGTTTTTCTAAAAATAAATAAATCAGTCAGATTCAGATGACCTGATGGAAGAAGAGCGGCTCTTCCAAAGTTAAGACGCTACAACCTTAAAGACGTCATCCTCCCTAGGTTTAAAATAAGAGAGTGAAATGGGAGTTTTAATAATCCAGACAGGACAAAATTGTGTGTGTAGTAAAAGTTCCAAGTTATTGAGTGACTGTAAAGGTTTGAGATATTTATTTATTTGCAGTGTTTCTTAGATGAAAGAACAAAGACTGGATGAGTTTAAGATGTATTGCCTGACCTCCTTGATGAGGCTGTTGGGGCCAAACACAAGAACCTCAGTTTTGCCAGGATTAAGATATTTGTGTTCATCCACTAAAGAAAAACTGAGGTATAAACTGACCATAAAGAATTGTTACTTCTCTAGCTCAAGTAGCACTTAATCTCTGTGAACCACACAAGCTTTACGGGTCTGACTGCTGGTAGGTTATAGCTAGTTTTACTGGTGGCTGGTTTTTGTGGCAGCAGTGGTGTTACATCATACAAGGTGCTGGAAAAAAGAAATTAAATGTATAAGAGAAGGCATGTTACACAAATGATTTTTATTTATTTTTTTGGTTAATATAATGATGCTTATATTCACTGTATCCTATCCACTGTGATCTCAGCATGGAATCCATTCAATCAGTCTGTCTCTTGGCTTTATACTTTTTGTAGGAACAACAGTTTTACTGCTCTTGTTTATAGCAATGGGATGGAAAAAAATCCATCAAAATTCAAGTGGGACGATGAGCTGGATGCTGTAACTGCAAGGTGACTCCCGTCTATCAACCTGCCCCTCCACCCTGCCCCCAGCCATCTAGCTACATGAGTGTAGTCAACTCCACCCCCCCAGCTGACCTACACAATTGAAACATGTTTTTTCTGGGTGTGCTGACTGTTGAATTACACTTGAGCCACAGCACCGCACTGATTTCTTTCACCTCTTATCCATCTTCTGGTCATGATCACATAAATTGCTTTTAGTCCTGTCAAGCCCTCGCCTCTTCAAAAGCATTTTAGCTGCAGTGCTGCTGAACACTTGAAGAGATCAGCTTACTGCTGAAATGTGTTTAAAACACGAGGTCAGAACTGTTTCATTTTTTTTTTATTTCTAGTTCTTCTGTCAAACATGTGGAGGCTAAACGAAGTCACTTAGGACAGTATTTCAAGAAATGTACTAAATCTTACAGGGAGTAAGATGTGTATGATTAGCTTTAGGGGTGGGAATTAGAGCAGTTGTTACAGTGGTATTACATGACAAGCAAGCAGTAACCTTTTGGGCTAAAAAAAAGAAGCCAAATGTGGAGGTGCCAGATTTTAAAATGAGCATCCGTGGTCTGATGTTTAATTTACCCCTTTATAACAGCTGTATGAAGGGGTGAGTTGTTTTATAACTTATCTAAACCGTATTAAGACTTAATGTCAGGGGTGGGGCTGCTTTGACTGACAGGTAAATGGCTATACGGGCAGCTGTAGCTGGCACTTTGTATGTTAGGCTTCACCTCTGTTAATTTACTCACTGAACTGTATGGTTTGTGACTTATGGAGCATTTTTAATTCAATTATCTAACAAATAACATGGCTTTCATTCATAGTCAGAGTGCCTTACACTTGAATCTTTTCGAAACAGGCCAGCAGGGAGCGACTCCTGTGGTTGCAGAAAGGCATCTGGTTGTATAGAAGGCTGTTGGAAAACAGCCCTTGGCTGCCTTCATTCATTGAACCGAATAAACTTTTCCCTGATGAATTTAGGCCTCAGTCGCTTGTTTCAAGTCACACTGAATACAACACAATAGTCACTTTTTAAATTCTCTTGTTAATGTCCAGAAGATTATAAACCGTAGTATGATTTCCTGTGTGTAAACTTGCTAGCCTATGAGTGGGCAGTATCCACTCTTCAAGTGTCACATCCTGTTTAAAAACACAGAAAGTGGTTATGGGACAATGCTCAGCTTGAGGTTTCAAGACCGGACTTTGCTAACCAGTGAGTGGTGTTTAAGTGGTCAAATCTAGTTTTATATAGGCGTTAGCCTGTGCTTGGTTTGAATTTGTACTAGAAGTCTGTTCCTCAGTTTAGTGTGACATTCTAGCCCAGCTCTCAGAGGGTGAGAGGCAGGGTACACCCTGAACAGGTCGCCAGCCTGTCGCAGGGTCAGTGCATAGAGCCAGACAACCATTCACACTCACATTCACACCTATGGGCAATTTAGAAGAACACCAGTGAACCTAACCCCACTAAGTGCATGTCTTTGGCCCATGGGGTCCTTGTTGAGACTGTGTGGACTTGTGAGAATTTACACTACAATGCACCAAGTATGAATGCGCCCCACGAGGCGAACTTCAAAGAAATATAACAGGAATGACTACATGACCATTGGGTCTCCAGCTGTTTGTGTTCGCAGCAGAATTTAATCAAGGCTTCTCGTTAGCTGATAAAGACACTCTATTGAAACTTCAAAACTGGACTGCACAAATATTTTATGTGCAGTCTGACTGGAAAATGATCATCAGATACATCGCCAAAAAAAAAAAGCAAAAATTGAGCGTTTATTCACTCCACTGTGGTGTCAGCTTGCATGTATCATCTTTGATTAGCTGATAAATGAGCAAACAGTTACTTTTCTGGGCTGAAAAAATAATATTAATTACATTACTTATTTCCGCTCGTTTAGTCTGCTCAGCATGATTAATTAACCTAAACCATTTATCTTGCCAGTTTCTGTGCATTTGTTACCTTGCTATGTTTCACGTGATATTTGATCACAAACAATGTGCTTTTAATGTGAAGTGGGGGAAAAAAAAAATTTGAATTTAATTTAGTCCATCTAGACTGTGGTGCTATGTCTTTTAAAGCTCACCTGAGTATGGCTGACTCTCAAAAACAGCGACTCAAATGTTGCACACTGCTTCAAATTTGCAGCACTAATACTCTTCAGATGACGTTATGCATCCTTCAGCACAGTTTGCTCAGAAGCCACCCGCAGGTGCTCGAGGTAGGCTGGCAGACGTTGGCGTAATCTGGGACATGAGGCCGTTGCCAAGGCCCGCCCAATGGTGCTTTGGAGCTCAGAGCCTTAGTTATGGTTTAAGCAGGTGCCAGGCAGGCACAGGGAAACAAACAGATGAGGGGCAGGGCACTAGGTTTTTCATCATTGTACTGTACTCTTCCTCTAAAAACAGATGAACAGTGCAGCACTGTTCATCTGCACTGCAGCTGCTGTATCAAATCTGAGGAAATTCTTCAAAAAGTGTTTTTTTTTTTTTTTTTTTTTTTTTTTTTTTTTTTTTAAAGTTCTCTTTTTTCTAATGTAGATAGATATGCTGTAGATACTGCAGCAGGAAGCTGTAACAATCTTTCAAAGGGTGGATAATAGAAAAAAATAAAATGCACATTTATCTGTAATTATCTGTAATTATTCAGACTGAATGGAATGTGTAACAGCTGAAAAAAACACACAAATAATAAATACACATATACAGCATTAACTTTGAAGAATCCCGGTATGCATTTTTGGTTGCCAATTTCAGCTACAAATTATCCATAAGTGCATGAACTGAGAGTGCAGGGGACTGTTCTGCTGTAGTGAAGTGAGTCATAGTTTGTGTATTGATTTGACTGTGCTCTAGAAAACGCACAACTATGATGCTTCTAAATTTGAGGGTGACTTTGTTGAACATCTGTTGCCTTATTTTATTTATTTCTTTTGTTTTCTTATCCATCATTGCGTGCACACACCCACACCCTTACCCTTCTCAGGCTGTTGTTTTTATTATTGGACATGCAGCCAGGATGACAGGTTGTCATGCCTAGGTTGTGATCAAGATGCTCAGCAGGTGATGCGGTCATTAAAGAAAGGAGGCATGAAATTATTTTTTTCACCTTTTAGGGCTCCCTCCTTGGGATCATGCTTTTAGAGTGAGACCAGCTTGTTGTCCAAGTGTGAAATGGACGGGACAAGCTGTGAACCTGCTGTGCTCTCTGAAGATTTCTGACCTTACAGATCATCTTCTGTCATCCTGCTTCTTCTCTAAACTATTTTTCTGTCCCTCTTCTTTCATAACCTTTTCACTTTCGCCATTCTCCCTCTGCCCTCTTTCATAACCACTTTTGTCTCTTTCTTCCTTCATGTTTCATCTTCCTTAATTCAAATTCATTCAAGTACATTTTGTTAATGTCCTTTGTGCATGTCCATAATGTTACAGGAGTATACAAAAGTTTCACTGAATTCATTCTTTCCTCTACCTGTGAAATGTTCCCCGTGCTGCAACACAAACAGTTGGAGTGATGGCTTTTTTTCTCCAGACCTACCTTTTTGCTTGTTGCTGCCAAAGAGTTCCATTTTAACCTCATCGGTCCACAGGGCTTGTTTCCAAAATGCATCGGGCTTGTTTAGATGTTCTTTTGCAAACTTCTGATGCTGGATTTTGTAGTGAGGACGCAGGAGAGGTTCTTTTCTCATGACTCTTCCATGAAGGACATATTTGTGCAGGTGTTGCTGGCCATGAGAACAATGTATCACAACTCCAGAGTTTGCTAAATCTTCCTGGAGGTCTTCTGCAGTGAAGTGGGGTTCTGATTTGCCTTTCTAGCAACCTTCTCCTGCTTTGTGGGCCTCAATCATTTTCAGAGTGAATCGAAGCTGCCTAGAAGAACCCATGGCTGCTGATTTTTTTGGACTAGGTTAGAGAAGTCTGGGTATTTATAAAACTTTGAAATTTGCATCACCTGACTTTCCTGACGATGATTGTGAACAAGCCATAACCCTAACAAACTAATTAAGTTCTGAGATCTTGGTCAAAGTGAGCTGAGTGCTCAGATCTCCTAGGTTTTCCAAACTTTTGCAAGTTCCTCCTTTTCCTCCTTTTTTCACTCTAAAATCGTACAAAACCAAAATAATACACCTGTATCACTTAAAATGTTTTAAAGTGTGTTTTATCTTTAACTTTATGCCTTTTGGAATTCATTTAATCTTAGACTTGCTTAACTATTCACAGTAACAGTAATTTTGACCAGGGGTGCCCACACCTTTCCATACCACTGTAAATTAGAAATAAAAGTTGATTTTTAAAATAAGCAGTGGATTGTGTGAGGGTGGAGACCAAGTTTCTGGTCTCTATTATTATAATACCAAAAAAATCTAGAACCAACCTGTCAAAATGTAGGTAAACACTGGAGTTGTGCTAATTTGCAGAGTTTGGCTAATAGCAGCAGCATGAGCAACAAGCAGCCATCTGTTCCTGCTGGTTAAAGTCCATGTTGCCTGTTGTGAAAGTTGTTACACATTGCTCTGGTGCAGTGCTGGTTTGTTGTGACACAGCCTATATTCAACTTCTTCATTTTCATGTTGTCAGACCATGTAGTTAGCAGGTTTTCAGACCCACCTGTGACAGGGATGCTCCTGATGACTAATTTACTAGGAGTAAAATCAGACTAGCTCACTAGTGTAAAAGTCAAAAGTGAACACAGTCTAATGGATGAGGTTAAACACTATGTGTACAAATATTGTCTATTTAAGAGCTATTTGAGCCATTCTGTTTTAACAGAAACATATATCATGATGTCAGATTACTTTGTGAGGTGTGGCTAATATTAGCATTTTCTCCTTGTTGTTTAACGTCCACACGCCTGTGCACACCATGGTTACTCATTGTTCTGGTGGAGTGTTTATTTTTCACTTTAAACAGTTAGTATTTTTATTGTCGACTACATGAAAATATTTAGCTGATTAATAGCACACATCTCTAGATTGCACAGAGCGTCAAGTGACATGTAATGCATGAGGTCAGCGCTTTCTTACTGTAAATGGGGGAGGATAAATTTAGTTTCCTCGTGTTATTGCTCTCGCTAGGCCGCTTGCTAAAATAATCATGTCTATGCCAAGCAGAGACACTTGCAAAAAGCACAAAAGACAAGTGCAGACAGGAACCTCAATCCATGCACGCCCAACCTCTAATGTCAACACACGTGATACTTGTTGCCACTAGTTAAACTTGATGTTAAGGTGTTTCCAGAAAAGTGACCAAAGTGTTAATTTAGACATTAAATTGTCAGTTCTGATGTGTGCTTTTTATTAAAAAAAATAAAATAAAATTAAGGTTAGAGGTGCATGTCTGCAAGACGATGTTTTCTCCTCAAACCTATCTTTATCTTTATCCCACCCTGCTTCTTCATTTCTCTCACGCCCCTACTTTTTGTTCCCCTCCCCCACCTCCCACGACCTTCCTCACCCTTCTCCTTAGCTGCAGTTGCAGCTTTTGATTCTGAATAAAATCAGTTGTTGTAGGATGTGATTTTACAGTCTGGTGTCTACATGCTCTGACGCAGTTAATTGGAAAAAGCGTGACATGCATAAAAGCAATGAATGACGTCACCTATTCAGTGCAGTACTTACTGTTATTGTGATTCTTTAATTCTGTAAGGTAGACCAAATGTGCTTTTCCCCAATTTTCAGCATTACCTGTACTAATCCTCCATATTAAATAAGAGAAAACTGTTTAATTAATGAAATCAGTGTGTGTATAAATAATTCTTGCGATAAAACCTGCTCCAAAGCTCAGTTTCAGACAACTTCTCAATTTTATATTCTTGGATATGAATGATAAGAGTGAATATCCTAATACACAGTAGGCCAAGAAACCTTTTGTAAAAAGTACACAGAAAGTCATTTAGGAAAAAGAAGAGACAGGAAGTACTGTACACAATAAAGCAAAATACACTCCAGGATCGCTCCACCTATTCTGATTGAGTCTACATATCAAAAAGGAGTGGGAAGAAGTGCACGTGTATTTAATCCCACCCCTTCTCCATAAGTTATCAGTTAATAGTTATTCATTAATATTTATCCAGCTTCCTTATTGATATAAACCCCAATAACAGACATATTTCTAATAATAGAATATATACACTATGTTAAATACAAATTCTCATCATGTTTTACTTCTTCATAGTCTTACATCCACACGTCAAACCCAGTTTTGGATTCTTAATTGTAAACTCTGAATAAACATGAAGTAGCACCTTACTAAACAAAGACATTCACTGAAATTCAACATCCTCCTCTTTGTATTTTTATTCCTCTTTTTGCTTTGTTTGCTTCAAATCCACACTCAAACTGTTCCAGTTTCACTCCACACTCAGGAAGACCAAAACTTTTCTTGGTAGTACGCACATTCACAATTTTGAAGTTACAAAAACACCATAACTTATAACTTCCATTTCTCTCAATATTTCCTGGTAGTTGATTATTTTTTGCTCTGAACAAAATTTGTGCTTTTTGGAATTTCACTA
Organism: Archocentrus centrarchus; assembly: GCF_007364275.1. NCBI lineage: Eukaryota > Metazoa > Chordata > Actinopteri > Cichliformes > Cichlidae > Archocentrus > Archocentrus centrarchus. Next base: position 26,536,710 of record NC_044346.1, on the reverse strand, counting down.
GATCTGCAAATTTCAGTATTTTAAGCTGGACGAACAGTGACGTTGTTTTATCCCTGTAACCTGCATTGTGAATGATGCAAACTTTTTTTTTCTTTTTTTCTTTTTAAGAATTAAAACTGAAGTATACATGTAGTTATTGCCCGAGGCCTCTGGACAATACCTTAGATAAGGTGAAACCAGCGAACAGTAGAAAATATGGAATGATGTATGATGCACTAATGACTGCTTTGCCTTGTTTAGTACTGCAATGCTTCATGATACTTTGGAGTGAATATATTTAATGTGTACTTTCCAACTAAGTCTGTCATCCATTATTACCCCAGGAAATCTGTTTTCATTTATTCTTTCAATACGAACCCCCCCCCCCCCCCCTTTTTTTTTTTTAACACGTGTATTTGGTCTTCTATTTCCAAATAACATAATTTTAGTTTTATTCAGATTTAATATTTTTTTAATCTTTTTTTTTTCAATTTAATTAATTCGGTAGTGATCTCATCCATTAAATGCTGCAAATCATCACCAGAGCAGAAAATATTTATATCATCAGCAAACAGTACCATTTTTAACATACTGGACACATTACATATGCCATTGATCTATAAATTAACCAATTTAGGGCCCAGCACTGACCCCAGGGGCACACCACAAGCAATGTCCATCCATCAACAGCAACAATTATTTAACTTGACAAACTGACTGTTTCTTAAATAACACCCAACCCAATTTAAAATTACCCTCCAATGCCATAATGTTCCAGTTTTTTTTTATTTTTTCTAATTAAAATATGATCTATTTTATCAAATGCCTTTCTTAAGTCTATGAATAACCCATTAGGGGCAGCCAATCAGAAGTATGTTGGCTGAAAGGGAGGTGGGCTTAAATAGCTCATTTCAGAGAGTGGGTGAACCGAAGGACTGCATCAAGGCTTAGTATGAGACAAATGAGGAGTATTTTGAACTATGAATAATGCAAAGCTACTCTAACAGAGTCCAAGAATACAACTATGGAGTTGTAAATGAACACAAGGTTCACTTCAAGAGTTTGTAATAAAATCTAGAGTGTCTTTTTTTTATTTTCAAGTTATGTCCTCGCACATTAACAAGATGAGGGCAGAAAGAATGTTGTCCTTACATTAGTCACATAGTACAATTGGCTCAGGAGATTGGTGATATTTAAGTACAAGGAACAGTCAGCTTTAATTCAGATTGTGTTGTTTTTGTTTGTTTAAACATGTATTTATTTATTTTTCCCCTCTGTCGTAGCCAGTGTCCTGACAGAGCTGTGTTGGAGAATGTTGATGTAATGTGGTGCTGACTGGATGGGATAATGGATCTCATTTACTTACACGCGCGCGGACGAACGCGCACGCGCGCGCGGACACACGCACGAACGCGCACGCGCACACACGCGCACGCACACACACACACACACACACACACACACACAACTCTGAGGTGACTTGCCTTGCTTAAGGAACCTGCATCCATCCCACCAGCCTCCATTCCTCCTCTCTTCACTCTCTCTCCTTCATCTTCTCATCCTCCCTATTTTCCTCTGCAGTGTTGTTCCTGCCCAGTGGGGAGACGGTCTACTTTCTCTCCCTCTCACTCTATCCCTTTATTTCCATCTTACTATCTGCTGTTTTTGCTGCACTCTTGTCTATTTCTGGCTCTTGCTTTTTCTGGCTTCCTCACTCTCTGTCTCTCTCCAGGGATCTGTCTCGATCTCCCACTTGTTGGGCTGGCTGCTTTCTCGTCTGTACCTCGTTCACTGCTCATCCTTATTTTCTCCCTGTCACACCCTGTCTCCAGCTCCTTGCGCCCTCCTCCCCTTTGGCGTCTTCGCTTCTGACTTCGTTTTTTTTTTTTTTTTTTTTTTAAAAATCCATTTCTTTGTCTTAATGATTGACTCTCAAGTATCCTTCACCTGCTTCCTCCGGTCTCCATCTTATATTCACTTCCTTTTTGTGACTGCATTTTCTTTTTATTTCACACAAATTCTTTTTTCACTCATTTCCCTCCTGATATACAGCACTCGGTGTCTTGCAGTTCTTAGTGCACTGTCTTGATTCTCCCTACCCAATGTTTTTTTTTTTTTAATTTTATTTTAAAGTTCACCTCTCAAATTACAGAACAAGGAGATTGCTCTATAATAGATACTCTGTGCTATTAGTCCTTCTGTCGATCCCTTGTGGTCTTCATCGGTAAAAGGATTTGTGCCTGCTCCGTTTTTAATAGAGCCATGCACCCTTCCTGTGTGTCCAGATCAATAGGCTTCATCTCGACTGTCCTGCAGCAGCGAAAAAGGTATCACATTGTGAGGATTGATTGATGATGCAGTTTATTGCCTAATAAACAAAGGCTGCAAGGACTAGTCATTGATCTGGATTTATTTATTTTTGCTTCAGTACATTCAAGGCAGGCATTCTTTTTTTCCATTTATCTGTATTCAGATTACTGTATTTAAGATCACCACCCTTGCAGAATCACTGTCTGGTGTGATAACCTCGTGCTTTTTTTTGTTGTTGTTGTTGCTGTTGCTGCTGTTGTTTAGGAAGTGCAGCATCAGACAGCCAATCAGAAAGCTGTGACAGCAGCTCTTCTGACTAATGTGAGAACAAGAGGCTTTAATGTGCACAAATCAACCCACACAAGTGCAAAAGGTCTCCTAATAGTATTGTAATTAGTGCTGAATTAGTAGCGACCTGTGTAGTGTTTAGCACTTAGTGAGTGTGCATCACAGTGATTAAAACAATTATTAGAAAAAAGAGGCAAATATCATTCAGATCTTTTGTACACATGCCAGCCGTTGAGTTAACGTGTGCTGTGATTTTACATTTAGCACATTGACAAAGTTATTTTAAGCGTGATTGTTTTGGTCACAGGTAACATCGCAGAACTGTCCCATGATTTGAATTTATTGCTACAGCAGCTATAGAAATGGTAAATGGACTGGTATTTATATAATGCTTTTCTACTCGATTTGAGCAGTCAAAGTGCTTTCTTACTACAATCCTCATTCATCCACATTCACACACACATTAATACAAGCACTTTTAACCCAGTATTCACACACCTCACATTCTGATGGATCCATCAAGGGCAACTCAGGGTTCAGTATCTTGCCCAAGGATGCATCAACATGCTGGTTGGAGGAGCCGGGGATTGAACCATCAACCTTCCGATTAGTAGATGACCCGCTGTTACTCGGGAGCCGCAGATGCAATGCTAGCTAACATTGCTTGCAGCTATTTTGTTACTAGGATATGATGAAATATGTGCATGACTGAATATAACATGAATAAAAATTTAATATCTCGTTTATGAAAACAGTCTTTCTGAGTCATGTATAGTTTGACTAATGATTAAAAAAAAGATTCAATTCAAGAAGGCTGGAAATAGTTTGCTGTGGTATCTGGATTTGCAGTGCATTGTGGGATAAGTAGTTTTTTTTCAGTTAAAAGTAATTATGCGCACAGTCTTGTACTTTTGGTTTTTTCATTTTCCTTTATTTATTTTTTTTGATTAATCAAATATTTCTATGGTCATGATTCACCTCATTGACTTGGTTCAAAATTTACATAAGGATTTTTTTGATACATCAGTGGAGAAACATCTGGAACCAGAGCCCTTAAAAATAAATTAATTAATTAATTAAAATGAGCGGGCAGTGTTGTGCTCTGTCCCCTCGATATTATTAATTATTAAGAAGACTGAAAATAACACTGAAGCAAAAATAAAAGGAAAACTTGGCATATTAAAACAATAAAAACTGAGACAAGCAGATCCACTCTGTAAGCTAAACTAAATTTTAAACAGATTAAAAGCAAAAGCTCAGAATGAGTAAAAACATCCATTAAATACAAGGCTTTAGCACATTGATCCATGCAGCTAAAAATCATCGACAGAAATTCACAGGATCGACGTAGATGAACCCAGAAGGCCTCACTTGCTCTTTGACATCTTCACGTCTCTGAAAACTACGCGTTATTTTCGATTTCCCCCAAACTCCACTGAACAGAAGCGTAATTTGAAGGTGGAGGTACAGGTTATAGTGCTGCACCGTGTTGCACCTTCATTATCACAGATTTTTAGCAGCATCTGGTGGGCGAAATTTCACCTTTTGGCTCATATTCAGTGAAGTTAGCTGTGCGTGGGGAGAAATGCAGCATGTACACCTGTTACTACTGAATCCACCTGTGTTTGTTTTGCTTCCTGTGGTGCTTGTGGCTCGGATGTCTTGTTAGTATAGACAACAGTGTGAAGGACAAGTGAGCCTGGTATTGAAAGCTGTCTGTCAGAACAGGCGTGGCCCAGAGCTGCAGTTCTCTGCAGCATCTCGCTTCCTCCTCTTTGTGCTCCACCTGAATAATGATTTGTGCAAATCAGGCTGGAAAATCAAAGCAAAAACTATTCTCTGTTGATTCTTGTTATCAATCTGGCCACTTCTACCCTAAAAGCATGGATGAAGAGACAGCCGGGGTTGCCTTACTTCCTTTTCAGATCCAGGTGCCTCACACAAACATTTTTTTTTTCCTTTCTTTCTTTTCGTTGTCTGTCTCTTGCCCTCCGTTATCGTACCACCTCCCTCCTCCTCAGCTCTATACGAGCCATAGCAACAGTCAGCTGCTTTGCTGTGACCTATCAGTATAGCTGGGTAATCATTCTGCTGTGTGTGTGCGTGCGTGCGTGTGTTACCAAAAATGTCAGGAGATGTGCAATTTACTGTGTTGCAGCCAAAGTCCAGTTTTAATTAGTGCGCACGTGTCTGCACCTGAGGGTTTTGTAGAAATGCATAAATCCCCACCACAGCAGTGGTGCAGAGACAGCTTTGATTTCAAGGTGCCTTGAGGAGTTGTGTGCATCGTGTGAGTAACAAGGAGAAACCTTCCTCCTTCATCTGCTTCATTTGCAAACTTCACAAAGTGATGGCTTTGCCTCATTTTAATTTGACCTCCAAACAAACCTTAAAGCTGTCAGGCTTTTTCCGCTCCTTAAGAAGTCATCACTGCTGATATGTAGGATTTCTTTTTTTACCAAATTATGGCTCACTAGAGTGCTCTGCAGAGTAAATTCACAAACCTGAACAAATTATGCTTAAAACCTTAGACAGTCGGTCTAGCTTTATCTTTGCCGAGGGTTTCTTTTCTGTGAACATTTAGTGGCTCTTCTCTAGCAAAGACCCCCCCCCCCCCTCACACACACACACACACACACACACACACACACACACACACACACACACACACACACACACACACACACAAAAAAAAACTTGATAGCTGCCCTGAATTATTTTAGAGATTAGTTTTGAGATTTTTTTTTTTTCCCAGATACTGTGCTATGTAAACATCTTAATTTTGCATCATTAATTTGGTACCTGCTACCTTTCATTAGTACTTGGTAATAAAAAAAATTTGACAAATAATGTATGAAGATCTTCAAGTCAAAACACAAGTGTTATTAAATGGTAAATGGACTAGTTCTTTTATAGCATATTTCTACTTTAGCTGAGCACTCAACGTGATTTCTACAACACACAGACACACACACATGATAGAGGTGAAAAACTAGCTTTCCCATGAAGTACTGCAAAATTCAGTCAAGACTCTGCTGAATTAAACGAGCATTTAAATCGGGCACATTTTTTTTGTTACGCCTCTTAAGTTTCTTTGTAGTGGTGTTTGATGGGAGACCATGCAAGCACGGATAGTCCACCCATTTATGGAGCGAGAGATGCAGATGGTTAGATGGTGACCATCTGCATCTCTGTACATCATACCTGTACTGGCACAAACAAGGAGCTCCATCTAGAAATCTGGATTGTTTTAAAATTGTGTACATGCAGGACTGTGTATATTCAGGTTTCTAATGTTCCACCTACATCAATGCTGAATGCAAAACATGATCTAAACAAAGCTAAGACAAGACTAGGTGTCTCCTTGTTTAACAGCAACTGTAATCCCAAGAAATCCTCTACAGGGTTCTAGCCAGAGGTTGATCGCCCGGTGCTGTGCCTTGCTGAGGTGCCGTCGCGTCGGGCTGAGAATTTCAGCAGTTAGCTACGAACAGATCGCTATCATAACAGTTAGCTAGCGACCATTAGCATTAGCAAGCGGTTGTTCAGTACGTTCGGCCAATACCAAGGGACCACCCCCCCACCCCCATTCAACACCGGTCTGTGAAATTTTTCTGCCTAGAACCCTGCTCTCTACAAAGAGATGACTGTAACAGAAGGTGAAAAATGTTTTGCTTTTTATCACTTTCATAACGCTTTGATCAGTCAGATGGCAGAATTATTCCTCCTCTTCGACTTCACCTTTTCCTGGAGAGTCGTCGCTCCCACTGCAGGGCCGTGCTGCTCTGTAGCAGATTTAAGGAATAGAGTGTAATTGACATAATTCAGTTACAAGATGTACAGTGGATTAGAAATTACAATTACACATGTTAAGTGGATTATACTTCTTCCCAACAGGGCATTTTTAACAACTGCCTGACCAGCACATTCACACACATTGGTTATATTTCTGCACCTGTGCTTTAAACAGTGTTTCTGAACGGGTGAGGAAATGTGTTACTACAGCAGCGCACTGCAGCATGAAGCACTGAGAGAATATTAATGAAGAAGAGCTGCATTTGTGGGTCTGTCCAAAAAAAAAAAAAAAAAAAAAAAAAAAAGGTTTCTGAGCTCTCCTCCTGGCTAAAAGCTTCAAATAAATAGGGAGACAAGTTTGTGTGTGTGTGAGCTGAACAAACTAATCGTGAGCTGTAGAGAATTGAGGAGCTGACAAGCTGCTGTTTAATAGAGTACAAGGGAACATGGCGACCCATTGATTATATCCCCCACACACACACACACTCACTTAGTGGCTCTTCCTCTCCCAGAAATCAGAGGAGTTGGGTTACAGCGTGAGATAAAGCTGAAGACCTGCCAAGAACACACGAGTGTGTTTGTGTGTGTGAGATTGTCCTTGCAGGTACTTTTGATACTGTCCTCAACAGGATGTTTGGGCACTTTTGCTCCACACAAAACTGCAGCCATACAGTCTGTACTGTTATCTACAGCAGCTTATCCTTGCTTGTCCTTTTAGTCAGACTCTTTGCAGTTAAATTAAAATTTATTTCGAAACCTTGAAGAGGTGTACTGATTGTCCTGAAAGAGTTTCGCCGTGTTTTCTGAATCTCTACGGTGGAAGTGTATGCAAAGTGACCCAGAGTGATGTATGTTACTGAAATACAGTCGTCCCACAGTCCAAAAACATGCACGTTATGTTAACTGGTGATTCTAAATTGGCTGTAGGTGTGACTGTGAGCATGAATGGTTCTGTCTTCACGCTGGTGACCTGTCCAGGGAGTGTACCTCGCCTCTCGCATTAAGACAGCTGGGATGGGCTCCAGCCTCCCATATGAATTGGATAAGCAGTTAAAAAAGGGATGGATGCATTATTAATATACTGAATTGTCAACTCATCAGCTAATTGTTCCAGCTCTAATAACAGTATTACCTGCTTGTGCACACAAGACTTATAAGTATGTATTTCTACTGACATATTTTCCCCATCCGCGCCTCCCATTCTGTAGTTAACATGCAGTCTGCCTTGTCCTTTTGGATTTCCACACTCTTCTCTACTTCCATCTGTGTCTGCTCAAACTCTGGGGCTCTGGCTGGTGGTTCGTTGCCACTTTTCTGCATGCTTCCTGCCAGCAAAGCATCTTTTCCTGTCACTTAAAGAGTGAAAATAGGCCCTCCCACAGATAACCTTGTATCGCTGAGGTTCTCAAAGTTTTCATCACTGAGTTCCAGTTTAGGGAGCCAGCACATGATTGAGTGCTGCACAGAAAAATGCGAACATTAAACTTTTTTTTTTTTTTTAAATTCATTAGTGTCTGTCGTGTGTCTGTTGAGAGGATGTTAGTATTTAATGTTGGTATTTCTTCATTTAATTCAGTCACTTTTTACCCTTGTTTATGTGTAGACACCAGCTGTCTGAGTTGAGAAGGTTTAGTTGGCTAAGAACAGAAGAGGTGGAATTGAAGAGAAATGCTCCCCTGGCATTTGTTTTGTCGCACATCTGTGCCTCTTTTCCTTGTCGGACTCAAGATCTCCTAAAATTTCTCCTTATTACTTTTCCTTGACCTCAGTGGAAAGCGTCACGAGGTCAAGGATGGGTGTAAAGGACTATTCACTCATGAGAATCAGAGACTCTGACTGCTTAATAATATAACAGTTGTTGATGCAAGTCTGCTGTGTTGAAATGTCCTGACAATGGACTGCAAAGGCATCTTGGATACTCTGCTCTGTGATTTCTTACCTTGTTTCATGCAGGTTATTTAAAAGGAAACCTGTGGAAAAAGATCACTTCATTATTAAGGTAGGAATTCTGAAGACAAACGAATATATAACCTATAAAGTGAAATGAAGTGGTCGTCGTATTGAGATTACTTGCTCATCCTGTCCACACATACCGTGATCCAGGGTAACTCTTGCCTTTTATTAAGGCTTTCTGGGACTGGAGTAAAATTAATAAATGAGGCTGCAGTACAGCAGCGCTTAAAATGAGGACATAACTAATGCAAAGTGAATTACGTTACTTTTTCATTTTAATGTAGCTCATCATTTTTATTTAGAGAGCTGCTTCATTCAGGGAAATGACTTCATGAGAAGCAGATTTTATTACAGCAGTGTAATGTTCAGAGTTCACCTGTGGGTTTAAGACGGTTCAAATGGAAAAATACACTGTTAACATTTAGGTGATGGGTAGCTCCTGTGTGTCGCTGTGAGTTGACTGTATTATCTTTCTTTTCTAAAAGGGTGGTTCAGTGCATCCTCTCCTAAAGGAGGGGATGAAGGAAGCATTGAAGCACCTTCCTGTCATATTTACAGAATCTGACCAACCACCTCTGGATCACTTCACTCATTTAGAAACCTGACTTTTCAGCAGCCCAGGTCTTACAGGACATTTCATGTTATTGCTATTTTGCATTTCTGCAGTGGCTGCACTCTTAACAGTGGCTATCTGAAGAGTTAAGACCTCCCACCACCGCTTGTGGTATAAAGTATTTGGTATGTTTTGATTGGGGTGGACCCTGAAGTTTTTCTAGATGAATTCTTAGTGACTTCAGGTGTTAATGTTGTTGTCCGTTCAGCTGTGGTGCGTACTGTTTATGCTTATATTTCTATCCTGTTTCACAAACGGGTGCCGTGAAACACACCTGCCCATGAAGTTCTGCATGCTGTGGTTTAAGGGTGAAGGAAAGACACAAACAAGGACACAAGGCACATTAACTTTGATCCTCCTTTAATGATCAGCGGTCATGTTTTTGTCGTGAATAAACAGTATAAATAATGACTGCTGAAAAGCTGCATTGACGCTGTGAATAGAAAGAGCAGCAGCTACTTGTCCTGAATAGTAATTGGATGGCATTGGTGTGAATGTGGGTAACTTTCAGTGCAGGGGGGCAAAGAGATGGAGGAGAAACCAAGATATTCATGTAACTAGAATAATATGATGTAATAAAACATGTTTTCTCTTTTAAATGAGAGAACACGCTGCTTTGTAAGAATGGCTAATTTTAGATGCTAAAATATGTGTGGTGCATATAGTTTTCCCTTAGGGATGTAACGATTGCGATGCAAACATCCACAATATTTTATGATATCCATGTGGAGCTATTGTCTGGTTAAAGCCTGCCAATCTGGTAAAAGCTGTGATGTTTAAAGCTCGTTCAGATAACAAGAAAACTGTAAATATGTATGCCCTCTAAAGAAAAGCCCAGATGTGAACAGAAACCTGTGCATGTCTTGCATGTAAACTGAATTTGGACGTGTGTAAGGCCGCATGAAGACAGACGAGCATGCTGGGTGGAAGAAAATGGTGCAGCCCCCTGATTTCTCCTCAGTGACTGCACAATGTCGAGGTGTCTGGCTTCCAACTTTCTGTCTTTACCGATCTGATAAGAGAGCTCACAGTCCTGTTAGATGATGATCATGAGTGCATCTTATGCTGTTTACCTGATTATCGTTTAATTTCTTTCTCATAGCATGAATTATGAACCATCTGTGTGTTGGCATCTGATAAGGCTTGAAACTCACTGTAGCTGCTGTGCAGTCATGGTTCATTACAGCAGGCCTATTTTTTATTTATTTATTTAATGCAGGCCTGTTTTTAGTCTGGATGCCTGCGTACAGGCATGGTGTGACACAGCAAAATTCAGTTCACAGGAACAAGGTTTCCCTCTGAGAGCTGAACTGTTGCCAGGTTTAGTCCAACAGCTTCTGTTTCTCTGCCCTCTGATCGCTCTAAGTTTTGACTTTGTCCGCCCATCAGGCTGTCCCGAAACCATTTTAGTTTTACTGGATCCAGAATTTATTTCGTTGTTTTGATTAGTAATTGAAAGTGAAGTTGTGTTTGCTGACTCCTTCGGTGTTGAATAAACACTCCTGCTGGTCAGCTCAGTGAAATGTGTCTCTTTTGTTTGGACATCAGAATTGTTTATCTGCTCTCAGAGGGCGTTGCAGCTCTGCCGCGAGGTCATGTTGCAGTGTTTATGGCTGTGGGTGAGGACGAGGATGCCCGTGTGACACACAAGTACTGCTGTCAGGGTCCAAGTGTGAATGGATTTATACATAGCTGGTTAATTTCCAGCCCCTTGTCTAGGCTCCATTAGAGTTATTGATGCGCAGTGTTCTCCGCTGCTGTAAGGGTTATTATAAGAAAATGATCCAATTTCAGTGTCACACACTCAGCAGCTTCTGTAAGTGTGAGATGTCTTAAACATGAAGCCATTCAGCTGTGTTAGCCACCGTTTTCTTAACCTGTTTGCTCTTACTCTTGCAGTTAAAACTTGAAGATCGATCGATCGTCATTAGAGACATCGTGCGAAGAAATAACTCTAATGTAAGTATAGCCCTCGCTCTGTTTATAACTCTTTCACCTTCTCTGTCTGCGCCTCTCTTGTTGTTTCTGCTCTTTTCAATCAGCCTTTCTCTTTGACAGTCACGTCACTGTTCACCACTCTTATTTCATCTGCTGCATCAGACATGACTGGAATATTACTGCAGGTCGGCTCTTGTAGAGGACTAAAAGGAGACTTTTACGCCTTATAACACACAGTCTGAATACAAATGAAACATTTAAGCTTTGAGGATTTTCTTTTGGTTGAAATTCAGTGTGTGGTCTTGTGCATGCAGGAAGCACCTGAAAGGTCTGAGTTACTAACAGGATGATGTGTGTGTGTCTGTCTCTGTTGTGTTTCAGGACAACCAGTGTGGTATTGTGACCAACATTGACATTGAGTGTGCAGTGAAATTGGTAGGAACAAACTGTGTACTCTATCCAGTCAACAGCAAAGACCTCCAGCACATCTGGGTAAGATGATAACCTCAAAGACCCACATTTTAATACCAAGATCTTATGTTAACACTTTATTTTATAGTCCTTGGGGGCCAGCCTGACCCCCAAGGAACCAAAGAGGGAAAAATAAACAAATTCATAGAATATTTTAATCATATTTGCCTGCGGTTCACTTCAGTTTGGTATGAGTCTCCACTGTGTTTTGCTGTAAATTATGGCCATATTGGTTTATCTGCTTTGCTCTCTCTCATCATTTGTGGGAGTGTGAAGTGAGGACGGTTAAGGTTACTTAATTTAACAACAGCTTTTCTTACTGTAAGTACAGTAAAGGCTTCTAATAACAGGGAATGTTGTCCTAGTCAGAGCAACCTTCCTAAATTAACCTCCTGAGAGTTTGTCCCCTCATATGGGGACATTGCATTTTGGCTTTTCTGCATCTTATTCTATATTCTGCTCAATAAAGTGTTTTGTACTTTGTTAACCAAAGGTGACTTTGTGTTATGCTCTTAAACCACCTCCACTGTATTGAATCAACCACATTTTAGTGGTAAAGGACAAAACTTTTTTTTTTTTCTCACTAACTGATACATGTGTGCAACCCAAAATAATTATTAACTAAAACTAAACTACAACATTTTTGTTAATTGACATAAAAATAAAGAAAAACTAAATCTGACTGAAGCATATTGTGCACCTACAAATCTAAATGAAATAAATGTGCAGGAAATGTTTTAGTTTGTAGTCTTTGTCAGTTTGGTCAAATTTGTCCACACAACCAGCCTGATGGAGGCACTGATGCTGTCTTGGGAGTCGAGTGTTTCTACAGTTGCATTGTATTAGTGTACTGTTCTAAACTACTTAAATTTTAGTGTCTGACTAATGCCACCCATATCATTAATAAAAACACATGAAATGAAATGAAAAGAATTAAAACTAAAACATATGTTAATTCTGGAAACTAAACTGAGTTTGAAACAAAATTGAAAGTAACTAAAAAATACAAGTGGAAAATGCAAAGCTATAACTCGGCTGTGGCTCATAGATGCTCACTAGCCTTTGCAGTGATGAGAATTTATGCTGTCATAACACTGTATGAATTCAGTCTTCATTTCCTTTTCTCTGAGATCAGATGGAGTAAACAACACTTATAAAACTGTTTTACTGAACGTTGGATCCATCCAGAAACTTTACAGCTGATTTCAGTAACTTAAGCACTGCTGTCGGCTGCACCTCACAGTGGCTGCAGCTACTGTACACACACATACACCCACACCCACCCACCAGAGTCGCTCACTTCCCACAAGTGCTAGCAAGGCAATCTTCTTAAAAAGGTCACCATCCATGCTCGTACATTGTGTATATATTGCAGAAATTTAAGCACAGACCTGCAGTTTTGGTGTCAGAAATAATGTGAGTACGATTGGTCCCCATATGCTTAACAAATTTATAAACCCATCACTCAGTGTAAGGTTTATGCCACGGCTGCTCCTACAACAATTAACAAAATGAAAATGGATGTTTCTGTAATGCTTAATCCACCAGTATGTGCAAGCTCTTTAGTCAAAATTATATTTTTAATATTAAAATATAATTATTGCTATCCATGAATTTTCAAATTTACTGTTTTACAAAAAAGCAGAAAAAATAATAAAGCACATTATTATTTTTGATTAGTATGCAAAATTAGTTATTTACTTGCATTTCTGAACAGAAAAAAATAGTGGTTAAATGTTACGCTTGATTCATTTCTGACTTCTCAGAGAAGTCCAGTGTGCCGGCTCACCGGGTAGAAAAAATGTGAATTTAGTTTATTTCCCTAATAAATAACAATATAATTAAATTATAATTTAAATTATCACCTATTATAATATACTTAAAATATCATTTGATTATAATGTATATTATAATTTATTATAAAATAAATTACACTGTTTATATAATTAAACAAATTTTTGACTGATTTCTAAAATATGTTTTCTTGTTTTTATGACAGGTGGTCTAATAAATTTGTTTAGCACTGTAGTTGATATATATATTTTATGTATATATTGCTTATGTATATGTGTATAGTTTTTTTTTGCTATTTTATTTTATTTTATTCTATTCTATTTTAGTTTTAGTTTAGTTATTTGTTCTTACTCATCCTTTTCATTTTTTCTCTGTACTGAGCTGCTGTAATGCGCAAATTTCCCCGTCGTGGGATCATTAGTTTTATCTTATCTTATCTTAGTTGAGGCATAGGGTCTCTGTTACCTTTTAAAAGAAGTCTGTTTATCTTCCTGTTGTAAAAATGTATTTTATGCTTGAGTAAATTAAATCCTACTTTAAAAAACTGATTAGAAATCTATTTATCATGGTGATATATATATATTTTTTTTTTTCTTTAGTGGGAGCCAAATATTTTTATGTGCTGGAAAATCCAGATAATATTAACTAATATGAATAGAAACTACTCTATAAATAATTTCTTCCATCAGTCATTAAGATGACAATACAACTTTGAGTAAATGATGGACACTATGATGGACTTGGAAGCTCTTGATAAACCCCTTCATAAGGTAATTCTTTGACACAGTGTGAAGCTGATGTGCTCCTGCTCTTCTTCCTTTCAGTCTTTCATGTATGGCGACTACATTGCTTATGACTTCTGGCTGGGGAAAGTGTACGACCTGACCAATCATATCATCCTCAAGCTGTCCAATGGAGCCAGGTAGTGTGCGTGCGTGTGTGTGTGTGTGTGTGAGTAGACACTGTGTACTGTGACCGTGTGGTAGTCTGGAGTGAATGTACGTTGATCAGTGCCACATCCAGTCAATGTCTCTTTGCTTCCTTCAGGTGCTCCATGAGCGTGGAAGACGGTGCCAAGCTTTATGATGTCTGTCCACATGTCAGTGATTCGGTATGTAGCCACCAGCTCTGATCTGTCACTTCAGGCACATTTTCTTTCCTTTTTATTTTTTAAATATTCTATCAGCTGCTGCTCAGAGGTCAAAGCCCCCACAGGAGCTGGAATACAAGTGACAGCTACTGTTTTTTTTTTTTTTTTTAATTTAATTAAATTTTTTTTTTTTTTTTTTTTTGTGATATTGTTAAAATTTAGTTCTAATGTGCTCTGATTATGTTGTCCTTCTCCATCCACACTGCCCTGCCTTTATGTTGTTTGAGGATTCCAGTCCTCAGCTTCGAGTGTCCTAAAGTCTTTACCATCAAGGAGGATTTCAGGTTTAGCGGGATAACTTCAGATTTAATCTTGGGTTTATCCTGTCAGGAAGATGGCTCACTTATGCTGCAGGTATAATCTATTCTGTGGAAGAAATCACCTGCTAACAATAATTTCTATGGAAAATTGCACAGTGGGATCCACTGGCTTTTCCAGGAAAGGTGGTGCCCATGGTAAGAGGGTCTGCACTTTTAGAAACCCAAAGTTTTAGTCTTTACCTACTAAGCATCAATAAGAAATATAGATCCTTTATCCTTTCCTGATTTACTTTTTGTTTTTATTTATTTTTATTATATTACACCCCCCCCCCATGGTTGTGTGTTGTTAATATAGAACCTTAATATAGAAATATAAAATTGCACTTATTGACCTTTATATAAAATTTGCAACTGAATCGTCTAAATATTAATATTTATTAATTTTATTGCTTCCACAACTGCCTGTTTTATGTTTATAACTTGATTGGCAGATGCTGGGTCTATGTTTGTATTTATTTTCTCATAATTGTATTTCCAGGTTTTTCAGTGTACAGTCAATTATCTTACAAATACATTTTGCATTTTGCATACATGCATTTGTGTTTTTAACTTTTTTGACAACGAAAAGAACAGGAAAGTTAGAGCAAGTTATTGCAAACTTGATGAAGCTTCATACATGTTACCTGTATTTAATATAATGCATTGTTTTGTTATTATCATGCTGTCACTTCTTGATTTTGTAATATTCCCGCTGTTGTTGTTTTTGGGGTCCAGGGTCTGTTCTTTGATGAGGCGTACGGCTTTTACCCAGGACAGGTCCTGATTGGTCCCGCCAAAGTTTTCTCCAATGTACAGTGGCTGTCAGGGGTCAAACCTGTCCTCAGCAGGAAGTGCAAGTTCAGGGTGGTGGTAGAAGAGGTATAAAGTCTTTTCTTTTAAAAAGCAGCAGCCTTATTTTGTGAGACAGAAAGCAGCCCGTTTAGGGCTCGTTGGTTATTGTATCGGTTCATTATGCCTTGGAACTCAGAGATATTTGAGTTCTCATGTGAATGATGGCTACTGACTTTAAATTAAAACCTTGGGCCAACATTTTGGAGTCTTCCCTTCTGTATAAAATAAGAAAATGTGTTTTGTTTTAGTGACACAAACAGATGATTGGATCACCAGGGAGGCCATTCTACCAAATTGGAAGAAACAGTACAACCATTAAGTGAATTATTTATCTTAATTTAAGCCTTTGGTTTTTCTGTAATTAAAATTTTTATCTACTTTTACAGCGTAAGCCAGAGATCATTCAACACAGAAAAATATATGAAACACCAACAAATTGAAACCGATCGCAATAACCAACATGAATTCAGGCAGACAGAATTATCAACAGGAAGTACCGTATTCACATATTCACTTCTTGTTGATTAATTGGAGTTTGCGTGTGAATGTTTGTCTTCATTACTTTAAGCACTTGCTTGAATGTCATTGTGCTTCCTTTAGGTGAAGGTGGTGGAGCTGAAAGTGACGTGGATCACCAAGAGCTACTCGCCCAAAGGTTCTGACAGTGTTTATCCACCTCCCTCCACCATCACACAGGAAAACCTCTGCAGGTCAGTGCAGTGATTCATCTGCCTCCATATATATGCTGCTGCTATTAGCTTTGCTTATCAGGTGTAGTTTGTGTTGTATAAGGATATCGCTCGGAGTTTAAGGCAAAGGTTTTCTTAGTAATCAGATCGATCAGTCTGTCTGAATGCTGCCACAAAAACCCGTGGCGTTTGAGTTAAAGACATTCTCCTGGTCGGGTTTAGGGTGAGGCGTCTGGGCTACTATGACCACACCCAGAGGCAGCTCGGAGAGAGGGCCCTCTACATATTCCCAGCCAAAGGGGATGCCACACGCATCACCTGTGATGGACCTGAGGGTGCCCCTGTTCTGCCTGAAGACCCCGTTGCCAGAAAGGTGTGGATAAATGTGCATTGGTCTATTCATATGGTGTTAAGTTGTTGCTCCTTTCTGTAAAGATCTTTGTTTTTTTTCCTAGAGGAGTACATTAGCACCTAAAACCACCTGTTTTCGCACAAGAACAGAGGAGATAACTGGTGTTGGTGTATTTTCAGACTGTTCTCAAATGTTGTGTAACAGTGTTAGAAGGATTGACATTACCTGAAAACACTCTTTGATCTTCACGCTTTTGCTCTAACTCACTGCTTTTGTGTGTGTGTGTGTGTGTGTGTGTGTGTGTGTGTGTGTGTGTGTCTGTGTGTGTGTGTGTGTGTGTGTGTGTGTGCACTCACAGTTGAAAAGGATGTTCAAGAAGGATTCTGGGAAGAAGACAGAGAATGCCGACTTACAAGGTGCCAAAACACAGCATTCCACAGGAACATATAATGCACACCCAGTAATATGGCTGTCATTAACTCAGTTTTATACAGATAAGTCAATATTGGTGTAAATCAATTAAATAAAAGGAATTACAGTTCAGAAATGTGCTGGAAATTATTTAGAAAAGCTGATTTAAGTCCAGTCCGTTGACATAAAAACAGCTTTATTGTTATTTAAAGCACATAGACAGGAACACCTGGGAACATAATACATAGATGAATTAGTCATTTATAATTTGACTTTGTCGTAACCACAGTTAAATGTGCAACAGTTATGATTATTTTTTATTTAGAGTACTGAGCTGGGGGAGGGTGGTGATGTTCAGAGGAAATAATTTTGAAGAAAAATCAAAGAGTCTTAACCTTTGACCTTTTTTAAAAGGTGAAATAATTTAGATGAATTTTTTTCTTGTAAATTTGTGACTTTATTATCTCTACTTGCCAATTTTTTTTCACCCCACTTCCCCATCTCCTATTTTTTTTTTCTTTTATCTCCAATGACATACTGTCCTAATGTGTTTGTAAAGCCTATGTAAATGACTAGGTGATGTAAATTATAACTTACTTATTTCTCCTTGTTAAATGTTCCTGAAATTTTGTATCATTTTTCTCTGTAGCTGGACAAATATAAATACTCCACACGTTCACGTCTAAATGATGTTTGTTTGCATCTTGTACTACCTTTTTAATTTTCTGTTTCTCCCATTAGGCGAGCACAGATTCGAACAGACCGACTCGAATCATCCCAACAACAACAACGGCCCCGTGGCTCCCGTCCAGAATGCCCCGGACGCGCAGAGCACCAACGACGCCTCGGCTGAACATGGCGAGCAGGACGCTGACGACGAGGCTGCAGAAGACACCGACGACACCAGGTCAGGGGCTTTATTACATTTCATCGCGCGTGCAGAAGAGTGAGAGGCACTTGATTTTAAAAACCCACTGTCAGCTGTGGGTCCTCTCATCAGCAAAGCATTTGTTATTGACCGTTGTAACATTCAGTCAGAAAATAGGAGTTCATTTCAGATGCATCATGTACATCAAAAAAATCCATTGCTGTTGTGCTAATTATTTCAGTCTCATACTGATGATTCCTCACTTCTACTGTAATGTGCAAAGACTTGTGTTATGGGCTTTGTGATATGGGCTTTTTAAAAAATTTACTACGATACCCCTCAGATTTTTATATGTTGTAATAATTGTACATAGGCTTTAATGTATCTTTCATTTGTCTTTCATATGGTATCTCATAATCTTATAGTTCTGTTTTATTTTTACTTTATTTATAATATTTATTTATTTTGAATAAGAGTGTCACTGCTGTGCTGATTTTTACCTATTTGCATTAGGAAATGAAAAGTCAACTGTTATGTCCAACATGCAGGAATTATTGCTGATTATTCTGCTTATTGTAATTAACCAGCTGAGATGCCCTGCAGATGTTTAGGCTCAGTGTGCATCATTAGTAAGGTTGAGCCACTTGTTAATTAAA
This sequence comes from Archocentrus centrarchus, assembly GCF_007364275.1. NCBI lineage: Eukaryota > Metazoa > Chordata > Actinopteri > Cichliformes > Cichlidae > Archocentrus > Archocentrus centrarchus. Next base: position 26,518,292 of record NC_044346.1, on the reverse strand, counting down.
ATCAGTCTCACCAGTGTATGTGTGATTCAGGGGAAAGGGAGATAGCAGACAGTTACACACACTTTAACCATATTAAAGTGAAAGTGATGTTTTGTCAGGTTGGCAACCAGAGACTAAAGCCTGGCTGAAAGTAAGAGTTGGCCTTGTTCAGCTGAATCATCATCTCTCAAACCAAAGACTGTCCCAGGACATGCATGTTAGGTTAATTGGTGACTCTAAATTGGCTGTGGACACGAAGCAGACAAAATGCTTAGAGTGCATAAAATAAAGTGCTGTATGCATGTGTGAGTAATTATACAGTAGCTTACACTCTAAAGTGGAAAACTGAGTGAAAAAGCTCCTCTGTCCCAACACAATGTCAACATGTGGATCTTAAAAGCTTCATAAATGTGGTATTTATTGCATATCTGTCTGCAGTACTTCCTGTATGTCCTGAGTGCATAAGCTTATTGACATTGAACCCACTTTATTTCTGCCACACACAATAATTTACTCAACATTTTCTTACAATTTATAGGCCAAAGGACATCACTCAGTAAAGATAATAATATGCAGCCTAACTGATGATAAGAAAATGTGAGTTGTTACATTCATAATACCCAGAAAATTGCATTTGCATAAAGAGCATCCTCTACTTGTGTTTCCTGTATACGACTGCAACCCTGCTGCAGCTCTCTAACGTCATCGGCGAGCTCCACAGCCTCCTCTCAGAGCGGCGGCCTGGGAACCAACCGCAAGAAGAGCATCCCGCTCTCCATCCGCAACCTGAAGAGGAAGCACAAGAAGAAAAGGACCAAGTTCTCCCGTGAATTTAAGCCTGGAGACCGGTGGGTTAAAAGCACACACCAGTACAAAATGTACTTTACTTTCTTCTGTCTGTTGTGAACAGTTCAGTTGATTACATTTTCTGCCTGTTTAGTAGCACAACAGACCACTGTTCTGACTCTGCATTTGATTTAATGCATGTTTTTAGAGTCGAGATGAATCAAAATGTTTTGACATTTGACAAGTAATAGATTTAAAAATGACACCAGTGACGTCATCAGTTCCTGTTAAATTTGCAGTTGCTTTCCCTGAAAAATCTGCCGTCTCTCGGTTTGGCTGCATGTCTTTCCATCCAGCTCTCATATGTCAAAGGGTTTGAATCTCGATCTGTCACCCTGGCAGCAGACAGACGCACAGAAAGTCTTTCAGTGCAGACGACTGACGGTGTCAGTTCCTCAACAACAGTCACACTTCTCCAATTTGTGCTTCACAGTACTTTTTTTTTTTTTTTTTTTAAAAGCTGGCTGTTTTCACCGGTGTAGGTGTTGATGGTGAAAGAAGACACAGACGTTAACCTAAATAGGGCAGAAGTGAACAAACTTTCTAGTCCAAACATTTAAATGTCCTTTTTTATTGGCTTTTGTTCTAAATATTTTAAAGAATAATCACTTTAAGGATGAGGGTTAGAGTATTCCACTTTAGTGTTGCACTCTGTTTCACATTGTTGGTTACAGTAAATGTTTTTATCATCAAAGGATCAAAATCGATGCAGCAGGACCAGATGGAGGGCAGTGAAACAGGATAAAAATCATCAGAGGAAAACCGAGGAATGAGAGAGAAGATTGAGGTCTCTGCTATCTTTTTATTTATTTATTTTGTTTGCAGGGTGGCAGTTGAAGTTGTATCCACGAAGACCACGGCTGATGTTATGTGGAAGGACGGCCGGGTGGAGAAGGGGATCCGATCAAACGACCTCATCCCCATCCAGCACCTTGACAGCCATGAGTTTTGTCCTGGGGACTTTGTAGTAGACAAACGACGTAAGGAAAATATCAGTTTCCCCAACACATCTTATCTCAGATCGTCAGTTGCAGTGGTGGTTATGTTTTTTTTTTTTATATATGGGCCACTCTACCACTCAGTACCTGCAGGATGTAGGTCATTTGTTGAAACTGTGCCAAAGTGTGTGCGAAATGGACTGAATATACTGGGATTTACTGCCACACGGTGATGTTACGCCCATGTATACCTTATTTTATTGAGTGCGATATCTCTTTAACGTCTTGAGGTGCTTTCAACTTTGCCACAAATCCTCGCTTGAACTGCTTCATTTTTGATCATGAAAGGACAAAGTCTCTGTGACCCTCTCTAAGCATGTTTTAGGCCATAACACAAGAACTTATACACTACATGTGACAAAATCATGACAGAAATGTAATATAGGATGGAGTGAGTTATGGGATTTGATATCCATATGGTCCAAGGTTAACTTTGGTGTCCACCTACTAAATACCTTCTAAATCTTCACGACATGTATTATGAGTGGTTGCCGGTGGCATACAACTGGAAGTTGGTAGTTTACTTTCCAAAAAAAATCCATATTTTTGTGTTTTACAGACTTTGTTTTGATCTCTAAACTGTGTTTGTGTGCTCACCTCAGCCCAAGCCCTGCAGGACCCAGGAGTGTACGGTGTGATCCAGTCCGGCGATCACAAAGGTAGAACCTGTGTGGTGAAGTGGATCAAACTCAATTCCACCAGTGACGATGTGGAGGTCAGTCAGGAGGAAAAACTGTGATTTAAAGATTGTGAAAATAGTTGATGTTTGAATGTGTGTGGGTGAGAGAGGTGTGTGTGTGTTTGCAGTGTCGCAGATGGAAGGAGAAATATGCTGTAAATATTTGTTTTGGTGTGATTTTAGGTTATCGGTGTGGAGGAGGATGTCAGTGTTTATGACATCGCAGATCATCCAGATTTTCACTTCCGCACTACTGATATCGTCATCAGAATATGGAACTCAGAGAACGGACAGAACGACTGTGAAAATGAGGTAAAATTAAAAACTGACATTTTTTTTTTTTTTTTTTTTTAAATGTGTGTGAGGAATGACCCTTGAAATTTTACCCAGAAAGCACCCAGTGAATTATTGGAAAACATATAAAACATTCAGAGTACCACTGCTTGTTTCTGTTACTCTAAGTCAGGGATCCTCAAATCCAGGCCTCGAGGTCCGGTGTCCTGCAGGTTTTAGATGTGCCCCTGATCCAACACACCTGAGTCAAATATAGAAGTCATTAGTAGGACTCTGGAAAACATGACTGCATACCGAGGAGGTAATTCAGCCATTTGAACGATGCCTGGATTTGAGGATCCCCTCTCTAAGTCATAGATATTAAAATTGTTGCAATTTTGAACGAGTGAAAAGAGGATAAAACCCATGATACTGATGCTCAAAGGTGGTTGTAGAAAAAAATTGTGCTGAACAAAATGAGATTTTAGGTTGTTTAGGTCACTTGGAGTGGGTGTAAAACTGATGTGGTTAATATTTTGAAAATTTCATTCATCTATCTCCTGGACTTTAAAGGTTATGAATGCTCAAATTCTGGAAAAAAATAAGAAGAAATAAAAAGTCCAAAATTTCAGCCCACCTCCTTTGTACTTTGAGGGCATGCATGGCTTCATTAAATATGCTGAAGTTATACCAAGTTCTACCAAAAAAGCTGATTCTGAGGGGTCAGGTAGGAGCTTCTTTTCAGATTTGGGTGTTTTTTATGATTCCCATAAATCAGACTGGAAACACAGAGTGTTTTATTTGCACCTTTCCGTTGGGTAAAATTGAGTAAAACTTGAAAGGGTTTTCACACATTAGCTTCTGTGTTTTTGTCCCTTTTAGTCTTCACATTGTATTGTGGGGTTGTTAATAATCATCTCTACATTTGCCTTCCTTCAGACGTCAGTTGGACAGGTGTACAGGGTGGACGTGAGCAGCAAGGTAGAGGTGGTGTGGGCAGACAACTCAAGGACCATTGTCTTACCACAGGTAAGTGCTTGAAATTTAGTGTGATGTTGAGTAATCACAGGTGAGATGTTTTCTGATGCTCTAACGATCATTCTTGCAGCACCTCTACAATGTGGAATCTGAGATTGAGGAGACGGATTACGACTCGGTGGAAGAAACCAGCAGCGTTCTGTCGACTGAGGAGTGGGAGGATGAGAGCGACAGCTGGGAGACTGATAACGGTCTGACCCCAGAGGACGACAGCCACATCAACAACGCGGATGCCACAGACACGGCGACACCGACCCCCACGCCCACTGGCTCCACGACGTTCATCATCCCACCACAGGAGGGCAGTAAAGCTGGGGTCCCCAGCCCCACCAAAGGAGTCTCAGGAGAGGAGGGAGAAGCATCTGTGGCTGTGGCAAGTCCTGCTTCTGGAGGAGGTGGGGAGCACCCTTATACTTGTCTATGTTGGTGTTCATTTCAAAGAAATGTTGTCAACCTTGTGAATCCTCTGTCTTGACTTGCTGGAAGATTTGCTCTCCATACAACAAAATGTTAGCCTGGCAAGGAAAGCTCAGTTCAGATACAGTTTCCTTCAGCTGTTAACATCTGCAGGAAAAAAAACCCTCTGGATTCAGGTGGATAGAGTTATAACCAGTCAGCCATTAGAGCAATGAAGCATGTGACGTACCACTGAGGAACAGAAAAATGTAAACAGACTACAGCATCCACAGATGTTGGTACATGAGCTCTCAGATTCATCTGTTACCAAATTTTACAGTGCAGTCTACATCTCTAGGCATGTGCTATTATGTATTGATTACATGTAGACTTGAGGCGATTTATTCAACCACCCAAAGATGGACAAGAATGCACATCCAATCTGGAAACACTGAAAGTGTTTGATGTCCTGAGAGCTCTCACTGGATTAGTTGATGAGCAGGTCCACTAATGTGCTTGTCCAAAATCCTGAAAAGTACATGGTATTTATCTTGATGGCATCTTCTTTTATTATGTTTCTCATGCAACGTTTTCTCCTTTTTGCATGATACATGCTACAAACTATGATACCCAGCTGTTTTGGGGATAAAAATTAACCAAAAATTGAAGAGTCATTGATCATTATGGTGAAGGTTCCATACAAGGGCGAGGACATTAAAAAAATTAAATTAAATTAAATAAAAAAAAAAACCCTTATGAAAAATAAAACTGCATAAAAGTACAATTTAAAAAAAAAAAAAAAAAAAAAAAAACAACCTTATTCAGTAATCAAACATCAGTTTCATATCATAAAAACTGTTTTATCTGGGTCGTCTTTCTTTCATTGCAAGCTGTATTTGCAGTAATTTTGTAATTTTCCGCTGCAGGAGGAGCAGTGAACGGAGCAGAGAAACCCAATAAGGATGGAGCCTCTCGGGGCTTCAGGGAGTTGAAAGAGGCCCTGAAGATCCTAGAGAGCCTAAAGAACATGACCGTGGAGCAGCTCTGGACAGGCGGCTCCCCGACCTCCCCAACCTCTGCTGAACCCGCTTCCACGACTAATGTGGCGAGTTCGGTGACGCCGACAGCCCCTGAAAAACCGACCAAGGAGAAACGCTTCCTGGACGACATCAAAAAGCTCCAGGAGAACCTGAGGAAGACGCTGGACAATGTGGCCATCGTGGAGGAGGAGAAGATGGAAGCTGTGGTGGAGGCAGTGGGGAGTGCGGGTGCAGGGACGGAGGTAGGTGTTAAAGAGGTGTGTATTTTCAATCATTTTCCCCTCTTACCTTGTTTAGATATCTCCGCTCATTAGGTTGTGTCTTACCTGCTGCTGTGTTACAGGCAGAGAGATCCGGAGATGAAAAGCCCCAGCAGGAGGCGCAGACACCCGTGGGTCAGCAGGAGTGGCCCAGTGAGATTCTTAGTGACACACCAGTACTGTGCCAACAGAGCGGAGGCAAACCTGGCGTGACCTTTACCAGTGCAAAGGGGGAGGTGTTCTCAGTGCTAGAGTGGGCACCAGGTAAGACATTCAGATGTTTAATGTGGGACTCTTACCCTCCCTTTTGCCTCCTCTTCCTCTCTCTATGCTTGTTTTCTGTTTTTCACCATCTGTCTATGATCTTTCTTTTTTCTCTCCTTCCCCTCGCCTCCTTTGGTTTTATTTTCACCTTCAGTCTCTATATCCTTACTGAAACACTCCTCCACTGTCTGAGGCAGGAATTTCATGCAAGGTCATCCATGTCCAAATTCTTTCTATCCCCCCCCCACACTATGAAAAATTACTAACCAAAGACTGTGGATAGTCATCTTACAAAAAACAAAACAAAAAGTGTGCAACGCAAAAGTACAGAGACAGTTCCCGTACTGATCCCTAAACCACAGCAAAAGGGCTGATCTGTCAGTAGAGTTAGATATTTATTTACCAATAGTTATCTTTTTTTTTTTTTATGTAAATGTCCTGGACTGGTACTTAAATAGTGCCTTTCTACTCAATTTGAGCACTCAGAGCACTTTTTACTACAAGTCTCATTTACCCAGTCTCACACACATTAATATACCTGAGCACTTTTATCGAACATTCACACACATTCACACTCCGATGGATGCATCAGGGCCATCTCGGGGTTCAGTATCTTGCCCAAGGATACCCTGGCTCTTACACATGGAGTTTAAGAGCTGGGGTTTGAGCCACTGACTTTCTGACTGGTAGAACACTCGCTCTACCACCCAAACCTATCTTTTATGTAAAAGAAGATGACAATAACTAAAGCTTTTCAAGGCCAAAATGATGAACAGAAACTGGAAAAATGCAAGCAAATACACACAACAATGAGGCAGGTGCTGGGCTGGAAACACACAGACAACACACCATAAAATCAACAGCTGGCACAAACCAAGACTCAACTTTCATCTGTTAAAACATCACAATTTTTGTGGTAAAAACAGAAAACTGAGTGAAAACCAACAAAAACACACACGCTCACTCTGACCTACCTAACATAGATAAAAATGAGAAAAAGCACTACACACAAAGGCAGATGACCCGTTTTGCTTCAGTGATATTTACAACAAAAGATGCATTCAAAAGTGAATGCGCCTGTTAACTTTACATACCCCGAAAAAGTACCAGCAAACAGCTAAAGGCATCAGGACGATCAAAGTCTCAGACACAAGAAAACACAGAATGAGGTACAAAAAAAAAAGGTTCGAGGCAGAGGATGGGGCTAAGATAAAATCTCCAGAGCTGAAAAATGGTGTAAACTTGGAAGTACCAAAGAAACTGCAGTTCCTTTTAAGCTGGCTCTAAAATAGAGTCAAGAAAAACTTATTTACAGCCTGGTAGAAAACTGTTCTGGCCTCTTATGGATAGCTTCACAAACTCACCTTAGCTGACAACTAAGCACTCCACCCCGTCATCCAAACACGGTCACTTTTGGCTCCAAAAATACTAACATAGCCACGGCCAAAACTCTGATGTTGAAGATGAGTCCACAAACGAAATGGCCGACGCTGCGGCAGCCACATTTATGTTTTACAGGCTATGGGCAGAACCAGGCATTTTCAACCAGTAGAAACCTGCAGATCCTTGGGGGATCAGTAGGACAAAGGACAAATGGTAGGTACTTATGCTGATGTGAATCAAATGTGGTCTCAGAAATGAGTAATAGTTCATCATTAGTCTGATCTGTTGCTTTAGGAAGTATTGCTTTCTTTTTGTTTTTGTTTTTGTTTTTTTAGGTGCACACATGTTTTTGATTATTGAATGCTGAGTTGATTTTGTAGATTTTTCTTTTCTTTTTTTTTTTTTTTTACTGTGATCCTGTTCAGTCATCATCCATACGTCCTTTCTGTCACAGAAACTCACTCATTTAAGAAAATGGAGTTCCAGCCAGCGGAGGCAAAGAAGTTCTTCAGCACAGTGAGGAAGGAAATGGCTCTGTTAGCGACATCGCTGCCTGATGGAATCATGGTCAAAACCTTTGAAGACCGCATGGTGGGTCTCCTGTCGTTAATGCCATGAAAGTAAAGCAGCGTGTGCCTTATCGTCATTTTTAAAATGAAAAAATTGTGCTGTTCTTTTTTTCTCTGCCATTGGCTTCCTCTTGAAAACAAAAAAGTTGCAAGCCAGTCAGAAGCCCTAAAGGGAGAGGAGCTAAAATGGCTTGTTTACAGTTGAATTGCTAAATTGAAGGTCCAGTAAAAGATGAGGATTATTTTGAAGTGCATTTGAGTCCAAAAATAAAAATATGGAGAAGGAAATGAGCCTAATATTAAAGATATTCTGACCTTTTTTTTAGTTACACATGCACTCTGGCATGTTTGATTTCATGCTGGAAAATCTGTAGGTTCTCTGTAAGACACCAAGTAAGGAAATAAATTTACAACCATGTACATATTAATGGGAAATTAACAATTTGTAGCTGAAACAAGAGTCCTAATAATTTGAAAGCCTTAATTTTCATATCCTCCACTCTTTGAAAAATGCCTTCAGCAAAGATTCAAGAAAACAGCAGAAAACATTTTCACTCTTAGAACATTTGAACAGACTTTATGCACAACTTGCATTTAAGAGTTTTGAAAACATAAAATTAAATTGTTAGTGCTTGGGTGATTCCTAAAAGCCACCTCACAAGCACTTATGGACCTTTTTCAAACTGAAATGCAATCATGAGGTTTAAAAGTATTAATATTGAAAAAACTCATCAATAACAATCGTAGGGAGTGTAAGATAGAAGCAGCCTGTCTTTACTCTTAAGTCTGTTATGCTGTTCTTTGTTCCTTTCTCTCATACTTCCACAGACGCCCCACTCTGAACATCCCTCTCCTTTAGATTAAAACACCAAACAATATGTTGCAAATTTCTTTTGTTGCTCCAACACAGGACCTGTTCTCGGCTCTGATCAAAGGACCGACTCGTACGCCCTACGAGGATGGTCTGTTCCTGTTTGACATCCAGCTGCCTAACATCTACCCAGCTGTGCCGCCTCTGTTTCGATACCTGTCTCAGTGCAGCGGCCGCCTCAATCCCAACCTCTATGACAATGGAAAGGTCTGCGTCAGTCTGCTGGGCACCTGGATAGGCAAGGTGAGTGCTGCATTAGTAATGTAGGTCTTTTTTTTTTTTTTTGTGGCCACCCTCAAGGTGTATTTGTCAGTCTTGACAGTTATCGTGAGCACGTGATCTTAAAGTTGATGAATTTAAAACTATTTACAGCAGCGGAATGTAACACATTACATCATCGTGTTGTTAATCTGTTAGATGAGTAGATTAACTTAATGATCAAATTGGGAGCTGCCAGATCTTTTTGAAAGAGTCTTGTTTCTGTCCCAAAATATGTGTGTGATCTGTTTTCAATGTGCACAAATCTTTTTGCGTAACAACTAAACTATTAATTTATAAACCCTGGATTTTAAGTCATGAACAAGGGGCACGTGGACATTTAAGGAGAGCACTCCCACAGTATGATATCAGACTTAATGCAAAAAAATTGGCACATCAAACTTCACCAGAAGGCAGGAAAGGACATGTGTGAAACTCACCTACTTCATGTGTCCCCTTCTCTATGCTCAAATATGCCCATGACTGGCAAAAATGATTCCAGAAAGTCATCAAACAGAAAGAACTGAGGTTTAGTTAATTGAGCTTTTGAACATTTCACACACAGGAGTTAAGTACCTTTGGAGAAAGGTGCAGTCTGTGGACAACTTGGACTACTTTAGTTAAGCATATTGTAGCGTTGAGACATGAAGGCTTTAGTAAATATTTTTATAGTCCAGAGACGATCCACAGCAGCAGTCTTGTCTGTGCTGAGTTGTTTTAATGCTGGTGTGATCCACAGGGCACTGAGAGATGGACCAGCAAGTCCAGCCTGCTACAAGTCCTTATCTCCATACAAGGTTAGTGTGATCTCACACACACAGATTTTGCATCATGACTTAAGAGGAGTTCACACTGATTCACTTTCATTTCCTGCAGACTTTCTCGCAACCTTACTGCTTGTCTAAACTTTACTTTCGCTGATCTCTAAAACATGCCTTCACCTTCTAAACTTAAATGAAGTACATTACAGGATTTGCTCTTTGTCCTCGTAAGGACGATGTGTCCCCATAGCGCGAATGTGTAAACCGATTTAGGTCCCCACATTGCTGCAATACCTATAACACACACACACACACACACACTCTGCTGCATTCTTCTTCTCTGCAGCTGAAAATGTTTTATTCATGTTTTCATTTGCTCACAAGTTACTCAACTAAATGTCTCTGCCTCACACACAATCATGACACCACATCTATATAGCATATCTGCAGTAGATGAACAGAGTCCAGATTTGAAGTCACTTACATCTTTCAGCTTAAGATGATGCACTTGAATTAGTAGATTTCAAACTGTTTTTATGGTTTAAGCTTTTTATTGGTGTTTCTCATGAATCCTGCCTGTGATGTCTGTTTGCAGGCCTTATCCTCGTCAATGAGCCTTACTATAACGAGGCCGGCTTCGACAGTGACCGAGGCCTCCAGGAAGGATACGAGAACAGTCGCTGCTATAATGAGATGGCGCTTATCAAGATGGTGCAGTCTATGACACAGCTCCTCCAGAATCCCATTGAGGTCTTCAAGCAGGAGATCCAGGAGCACTTTGTTTCTAATGGCTGGCGGCTCATCCACCGTCTGGAGTCGTGGCTTGAGCTGCATGACGCTGCTGAGAGAGGGCCGGCCTCACACCCATACGCCAGGGTTCAGCACTCGAAGGACCGACCTCCATCTGTGGAGCCTCTGGATGAGCAGCTGGCCCTGGGATCGGGGCCTGTGGCGGTGGCCCACAGCAGCCCCGGTAAGCCGGTGGAGGAGGGATACACAGGAGCAGGCGTCACCAGTATTATGGAGGAAGAGCTAGAGGATTCAGGGCTGAGTTCCTACACTACAGCAGCCTCTCAGCATGAGCTGAGCCACAACTCAGACTGCGACAGCAACCTGGGGAACATTTCTCTGGGTGGTGAAAACAGGGGTGGCTCTACAGTCCCCGGTTCTGTAATCCGCAGTGGGACATCAGAATCTGGTTCTGCCACAGCGAATGCAGGAGGGGTGGGCTCCTCAGGGAGCCAGCCAGTGGTGAGACCAAAGAAAAGGAGAAAGAGCTACCGAAGTTTCCTCCCAGAGGGCAGTGGCTACCCTGATATCGGCTTTCCGCTTTTCCCGCTTTCAAAGGGATTTGTGAAGAGCGTTCGAGGCGTGCTGCAGCAGTACCGAGCTGCGCTGACAGCCGCTGGCATCCCCGAGCACACAGAGGACAAGTAAGTGCCTCCTCATCGTTTCCCAACATACCACTGCACTGTCCCCTGTTCCTTTTCTCCTCTTCTACTTTTTCATCTGCCTCAAGCCGTAGAGGAGGAGCCATTACTTATTGTCTGGGAGGGGGAGGGGGGCTACAGTTTTCAGTCTGCTGTACCCCTGTCCAGAGCTGCACTAAGCCCCCAGCACTGCCCACATTTTTAATCTTTACCTCCATTTCTTAGTCTTTACTGCTCCTGCCGCCCTAAACTCCACAACATTCTGCCTTTTTTTCCCCCATAATCAAACCATGACTGCAAGAGAGCCGCACCTTTGATCAGGAGTGCAAGCAGGCTGTACTTGGGACGATGATTTGATAATGTTTTTGTTCTCCTTCAGTGTTCCTGCAGATGAGTGTGAAGCATAGAGTGGTGGACCTCACACACACTCACCCACCTGCACACACACCTGTGGGAGCTGCCTCATCATTTACACACTGTCATCTTTTCATGGACGCAGGTAAAAAAAAAAGAAAAAAAAAAGTGCTGCCGGTAAGGACTGTGGTGGTGGTGGTGTGGATGCAAGAAAAAAAAGGACGAAAAATCAGTGCCATGTACTCGCCTCCACCCCTCTCATAATCCCACTAGCCTCCAGCATTCTCCACCTTATTGGGTGGGGATTTGCCGGATGTCACTCTGCCGTCTGTAGTAAAGCAGACTCGTGATCGTCGATGGCTGGGTATCACTGGAAAAACTGCAAAGCCCAGCTCCCTCAGCGTTGGGTCGACTGCGGCTATCTGTAGCACTACTGATGTTATCACTGTACCATCCTGCACTACAACAAACGAACGAAAGGACAATCAAGTTTGGGAGAGATGACACATAAAAACCACTGACCTGGAGGACTCCCCCCCCCTTCATTGGTTGTACGCTTTCTGCCAAATTCTCTCTGTTCATACACACAAATCTTCACAGTAGAACAGACTGAATGTCAGTAAAACTGCCAACCACAGACAGCTTCACCACTTCTACCACTACACACTCACTGGTATCTTCCTTCGCTAATCACCGGACCATACAGCGAACATCAAGTGGCAAAGTTTACATACGAATCACCTCCTTTGTAGCTGTTTGGTGTGCGTAGAGGAGCCTGCCAGGCTCGGGAGGACATTTAGGTGGGTGTATGTGACGCCGTTTAGTCAAAGCTTAACGCAGCTGTCGCCTCTACATAAAAAAAACTGACTCTCTGTAGGATTTGTTGAAGCAGTTGGAACTTTGCTCTTTTGATCCATTTCAGGTTGTTTTACTCACTGAACTGTAGGCTACTGAGTGGAGCTTTTTACCCACAAATTCAACCCACAGCACTGCAAATGACACAACTCAAAGAATAAAGGGTAAAAAAAAAAAAAAAAAAAAAAAACCACAAACAAAACATACAGCATCCATTCCGCCATCTCATGTCAACATGTTGCCTTACTTGAATTGTTCTTATTGATCTCTTGTGTACAGAGCTGCTTGTGTCTTGCTTTAAACGTTAACCCACGCAGGCCTGGACACACATTAAAGACCAATAAAATCCTGCTCCGGTGTTTTCCTCCTTCTTTCATGCCCTTTCGGGTCTCTCACTGCAGCCGCCGCCGTACTCTGGTTTGTTTCCTTTCCAAATTGCACGTGCAGAGTTTAATAAGATCAGAACACAAACTGCAGTCAAGTATGAATGTTTGTTGATGATATAATTAATATGCCTAATTGTTATTTTTAGTTATTTTTTTCAGATTTAAGTGGCCGATAGGGGTGATGTCTCTACAGTGAATATATTAAATTTGGAAGCGGGGTGGGGGGGCAAGGGTTTTAGTTACAAAGTTTCCACAAAGCTGCTGCTTTGCCACAGATCATGCTGTGAAACTCAAACCTTTGGGTCCAGTCGTGCTTCCTGAGGGAATCTGCATTCTTTGTTTACATCTTTTTAAAGAATTGCATCCACTATTCTTATTCTAGTTATTATTATTACTACTATTATTATTATTATTATTATTATTATTATTATTATTATTATTATTATTATTATTGGGTAAGACATGCCACTTCCAGGCCTCCTTGTGCTTGCTATAACCCCTTAATAGACATGGGAGCGCTAGCTGCCCAGATCTTTGATGCTGGGAAGTGTTTCTGAATGAGAAAGCATGCTGTGCCATTGTGTACCGATGAGTAATAGAGTATAAAAGTATAGAAACCACAAGCCAAGAGTCACTGCATTTTAAAGAGACTTATAATGATAAATAAATATGAGGGTATTTTGTTTTGTAATGTCTTCCATATTTCCCCCCCTTTTTTTTCTGTATCATATGTGGCAATCAGGCATCCATGATTTGTTTTTCTCTTCCTGGATTTTACTTTTTCAGAATTTCACTGCCTTTAATGTTGCATCTAGCATTTTTTTTTTTTTCTTTTTTCTCGCCCCTCATCATGCTGCTGTTCGTAAAATGTCACACATCTCAGAGGATTGCCCCCCTTCGCCTCGGTCTCTGCTCCACTGAGAACCAAGAGGTGACATTTCTCTTTCATCTTTTGCCCTGTTCTTCATTTATCAACCGAAGCATAAACAGAAAATGTGAATCTGTCTCTGGATCTCAAAATAAAATATCCAACAGGATATCAAGCCCATGATGATGCTTTGTATAATTTTCTGTGTTTGTGTGTATATTCTTCAGATTTAAACCATGATTATTATTATTGCGAGAGGTTTCTTTTACAGCCAAAGCATGTAACATTGTTGCTTTAAGCCTTTCTAATGGGCTACACACAAGACTTGACTGTACGATGTCTACATTTCCACAGTGGCCTGTTATTGATATAATATTAAAAAAGGAACTAAAAGTTATAATTTGTAGCCTGATTCCCTCTGTACAGACATCATGATTATATTTAAATATATGAATACATACAGTATATATTTAACACAAACTTGAGTTGTAACGAGTCACGTGGATGCTCGGGGCATAGAGTATGTACAAAATGCTGAGTGTGTATTGTACTTATGGTTTCTTCTTTTTTTTTTAATGGTTTAACTTTGTTGCTTTAAGACGACTGTACAGTGATGTATTAAACTTTGCAAGCATTATCATAGAAGCTTTGTGGCTTTATTTGTGTCAGATATAATTAGAGTAAAATCACATGAAAAAGCCAAATTCAACAATGAACTGATGTTATTAATCAATACTTATTTATAACCTCTGTGTCAAATACATACTTCTACAATGATGGATGCTTATATTAAACATAGCCTAAGTTTGTTAACTTAAGTAAGCTGCTTCTTTATTTTTTGTATCTGGGCCATATGGTGATGCAGTGGTTAGCACTGTTACCTCACAGCAAGAAGGTCCACCATCTGGCCTTTCTGTGTGGAGTTTGGGTGTTCTCCACATAGGTTCTCTCTGGGTACCCTGGCTTTCCTCCCACAGTCCAGAAACATGCAGTTAATGAGGTTAGGTTAACTGGTGCTGTGGAGCTCATTTTTGATCCGACTGTCCTGGAGCTGTAAATGCCTGCAGCTGAAAAAAAGTTAAAGGATGCAGATGTATGGGGAGCACATGGTGTGTGAGCGTGAATGATCGTCTGGTACATCCTGGACCATCAGCCTGTCCAGGGTGTATCTCGCTTCTCCCCCCGTGTTGGCTGGGATAAGTTCCAGCCCTACCCATCTTACCTGGATAGGTGGTTAGGAGGTTAGGAAACTGGTGGATGGAAGTACCAATCTGAGTAGTTTGTTTTCAGGAAATATGTCCCTTTTCATACGATTGAGTTAAAGAGCTAGAGCTTAAACCAAAAATAAAGATTTATCTAAGAAGCCGAGCTTTCAAGTCAGCAGAGGTCGTTTCAGAATTTTTTTTAATTGAGCGAATGGCTTACACTGCAGCCTGCCAGCTGAGATTTTCCCATGTGCTGTTGTGGTCCGAAGTTTACTACACTCATCATGGACATGAATGTTGTGGTAATTTTGGCCTTTTAATGATTTCTTTTTTGGGGATGGAATGATTGAACAGCATATATCATTAATGACTTTAAAAAGAAGAACTGGGTGCACAAGTTTGACTTTATTTTCTCTAATCCACATAGTCAAAAGTATGCATACACGTTCAAATATATACATAGACCCCCACTAATATTTGGTTAAATGTCCTTTAGCAAGTTGCGCCTCAACCAGATGCTTTTGGTAGCCATTAACAAGCTTCTGGCATAATTCTGGCTGGATATTTGACTACTCTTCTTGGCAGAATTGGTAGAGTTAGTTGAAATTGGTGGGCTTTCTGGTATGGACCTGGCTCTTAAGCATAGTCCACAAATTTTCAATAGGATTGAAGTTGGTGCTTTCAGAAGGCCATTCCAGAAGCTTAATGGGTGATTTTTAAACGGTGGCAGATTCTAAAATCATCAGTTTAAACCATTGTACTTAAGTAATAGGTGTTCATTTGTGTCACCACTTTGCCAAAGTCTGGAAGAAGACCCAAAACTGTCATCCTCATATTAAAGGAAATTGGTTAGGGTATTCAGGAACAACCTAGGAACCACCAAGGCTCAAGCCTGCCATTAACTAGAATTGTGGTTCCACAGTGACATGAGTTTTGCCATGGACTGAGAGGGTGCCGACCAAGAAAGAAGCCCCTGCTCCAAAGTCAATACCTTTGAGCTCGACTGGAATCTGCAGCTGTCCACATGGATGAGCCAAATGCCTTCTGGAGAAAAGTTTTATGGGCAGACGAGACACAGATTGAGCTCTTAGGCCACAATGACGAGGTGTCTTTGGAGGAATAAAGGTGAGACTTTCAAACCTGAGAACACTGTACCAACTGTCAAGCATCGTGGTGGTAGCATCATGCTCTGGTGCTGTTTTGCTGCTAGTGGTACTGCTACATTGCACAAAATGGATAGAATAATAAAGGAGGAGGACTTCATCCAAATTCTTCAACTTCACCTCAGATCAACAGCTAGGTGGTTGAAACTTGTTTGAGATGTTGGATGTTCCAACAACAATCCCAAATAGACATCAAAACTGGTTTTGGAATGAATAAGGCAGGCTAACATTAAGTTTCTGAAATTAACTTCCCAAGGCCCTGACCTCAACCTTATTGTAAATTTGTGGACTACACCAGGTCTATGCCAGGAAACCAACCAATTTAAATGAGCTCTACTAATTCTGCCAAGAAGAGTGATCCAGTATCCAGGCAGAATTATGCCAGAAGCTTGTTGATGGCTTCCAAAAGCATCTGATCAAGGTGCATCTTGCTAAGGGGCATTTAAGCAAATATTAGTGAGGGTGTATGTTTATATTTGAGCCCATATGTATATTTTTGACCCTGTGTAGATTAATTAAATTAAAAAGGAAATTCAATTCAAACTTGTGCTTTTAATTCTTCCAATTCTTTAAAGTCATTAATGACGTATGCTGTATAATTTTTCCATCCTGGGGAAAAAAAAAATTCCAAGAAAAGCCCTTTAAAAGCCCCAAATTACCATAACATTCATGCTCGTGATGTATGTAGACTTTTGACCACAGCTGTACTCGGGGTGGGGGAGGGGAATGAATTTAAGTTCTGGAGAAATTTGACTTAACCTTTCGTACGGACACACCATACTGTTTCTGATTGTCCTCACATCACATAACACCCTCCAAAAATCCAGCAGTTTATTTAAGATCCAAAATTTCTAATCTCTCCCGCCTACTTTGTCTACCAGAGGCCTGGAAGTTTGAGGGTCCTACACAGTATCTTAGCTGTTCCCAGGACTGCGCTCCTCTGGACATCAGATCTTAGATGTTGTTCCTGGAATCTGCTGGAGTCATTCTCCCAGTTTGGGGGGGGGGGGGTCACTGCCCCAAGTGTTCAGATTACCACGGGGACCACTGTTACTTTCACCTTCCACATCCTCTAGCTCATCTCTGAGCCCTTGGTATTTCTTGAGCTTCTTGTGTTCTTCTTGATGTTGCCATTGCTTTGTATTGCAACATCTATCACTATGGTGTTCCTCCTCTGCTTGTCCACCACTACTGTGTCTGGTTGGTTAGCCATCACTAGTTTCTCTGTCTGTATCTGGAAGCCCCAGAGGATCTTAGCTCGGTCACTCTCAACCGCCTGTGGGGTGTATCCCATTTTGACCATGGGACTACCAGGTCATACTTAGCACAGATCTTCCTGTATACTATGCCAGCCACTGAGTTATGGCGTTCCATGTATACCCTGCCTGCTAGCATCTTGCACCCTGCTGTTATGTGCTGGACTGTCTCAGGGGCATCTCTGCATCACAAGGTGAGACCATCTCTGGTCTCACCTTGTGTGGTAGACCCCAGCCTCTATCGATCTTGTGCTCAGAGCTTGTTCCTATGCTGCCATGATTAGTGCCTCTGTGCTGTCTGACTCTCACTAGTCCTCGGCCTCCTTGCTTCTGCTTAGCATACAGTCTCAGGGTGATGGATTTGGGGCGAAACCGTCAACACGTGGTAAAGAAGACTTGTTTAGCAGCTGGATAATGTAGTGGCAACATTACCATCTTTAGAACAAGAGGTTGGGGGTTCAAATCCCAGTCAGGGTATGCATCCAGCAAGGGTCCCTAGGCCTAACTCGGACTATGAACAAGAGATACACGATTGAAGCCATATTGACTCGGATGAAGATAAGTGGGCAATTGGAACAAGGATATGGCTTTCTATATAATTTTTTTTAATCAAATGTCCAAAACTAGGAGGAAATGCAGGACTTCAGTTGATTAAGGTAACCTGGACTCTTTTCCTGAACTGCCTGTGGATCCTTTGTGTTTCATCATACTCCTAAGGTGGATTTGGAGTCGGGAAGAACCTGAAAAATCAGGACCTGATGTGAGTGGGATGCAGCCCTCATTACCAAACCTGATCAGAGGCTTGCAGCACTGCATATCTGCCCACTCAGAATAGTTTGATGTCAGTAGCAGGGCAGCTACTCTGGATTAGAATTTGTGAAGCATTTTTTAAATATTTAAGACAAAGTAGCAGTATTACAGTTTTTCTTTGTCAGTAACAGGCTGTGTCAATAAGAACACCTGAGAGTAAACCTGCAAAATACCCCTAAAATAAGAAAGTAGCTCAGAGGGGATGTGAGGGGGCAGGAAATGATGCTGGTAGATGGTCCTGCATGATCTATTCATGACATATCTATTTTTTTAATTTACCGTCCTTGTGCAGGTGATGGAGTGAACGTCCTCTTTTCTATTTAGGCCATGTGGAGGTAATTACTGTTGCCCCTCCCCCAGTCATCCTGAGCCTGACCTACATATAAAATGAGATGTGCAGGCAAACCTTTCTGCAGGGTTAAAAATCTGATCTTTGGAGAAACTGAGTTCTCATCCTGACAGAATGACAGAGGACAAAGAATGACTTCTTGTACCTTCATCAAGCTCAGTGAGTTTTTTAAAATCCAAATGCAGCCAGCATTTCATAAAAAAAAAACTCAGTGTTTTTGGTCATACTTGAATTTAATTTTTCAATCAAAAGCACATCAGTAGAATGATTAGATTAGTTTAGAAAATGCACAGACATTTGTCTAAATGGAAAAATAGATCTCTCTTAGAATAAAGAATCATTCAATCTGTGACAGAAAAATGAAATAAAATAAAAACTAGTTTTCCCTTCACCATAAACTTTAAAACACACAAGAATACAACAGTTCAGAAGCAGCAGATAGACACAAACAGCAAATCATCAGTTTTCTCCTAAATCAGGTCCTTCATCTCCTGATTTAACTCTGATTATTCAACTGATTATTTAACAGGCTTGATGTCAAGATGTGTCAGAACTATTCTGTTTCTCACATATTTTTTGTTTTCATAAAATATCTTCATCAGTGTCTCCAAATGTGTCAGAGGTTAAAAAAAAAAAAAACTGCACTGCCACACTCAAGCCACTGGGAGGCAGCACAATCAAGGCACATGAAACAAATACAGGACACAAAACATTTGACTCTGCATTGGAGAAAAAAAAAAAGATGTACATGGTAGCACTGTAGTGCGTTTATTTTCCTGGTTAATTTAATCACATTGACAGATAATTAAACACACATCTGCACTGTTTTCAAATGCAACAATCTCTGCTCTCAGGTTAAGCGTGACTGGGAACCTTCAGTCAGCAGGTCCAGACAACATTCGTCCCCCAGCTGAGAAAATGGACTGAGCAGGTTTTCAGCTGCTGTCCTTTTCATGTGCTTGCTGCTCTTTCAGCTGAACCCCTGCTGGCAAGTCTTTCATAAAAAATAAACAGAATTTAGGAAATTTTAGTGCCCATGAATGAGTTAAACGATGTCCCATGAAGGCCTTTACATGGCATTGCCAACAAGCATGTGCTGTGCAAAAAAACACAGAAAAGGAAATAAATTTTGGTCTTTAACTTAACAGCATTTGCAGTGTCAAACAGTCATTGGTGTGTTGAATAAAACATGGAAATATCTGCATGTTTACTGCGACTCTGTAGGCACATCAAAGCTTCAGAACTTTTCTTATTTGGACTTAAAATCATGTCGACGTGAGCCGTCCTCTCCCCTCCCTCCCAGGTTCAAGTGAAACACATGCTCCTCTGTCTCACTGCATTGGGACAGTTTGCTAATGTTCCCCAGTGATTTCCCAGGGTGAGGGGGAAGGAACACAACGCCGCCCACCTCATGCAGCATTTAGCAAGTCAATATCTCCTCCTCTTCCTCTCTGCCCACTCCCTACACTCAGTTTAACAAGCTTCACCCTCCACCTCAAACCCCTGTTTAAGGCTCCTCAGTGTTCACGAACATGTTAAAATCTGCAGCCTTTTCTTCTGCGTGTTATAAGCTAAGGACACCTCGGTGATGACAAATCTGCCACTGTGTGTGTGTGTGTGTGTGTGTGTGTGTGCTGTGACTACTCTGCAGTAGTACCAAAAGCAACAAATAGATGAAAGAAGCAGCAGCAGAAAAAGATGGGTACTATGATGAGGATGGTGGGATGGCAGAGAGGGAGGAAAAAGAAGGAAGGAGCAGCAAGAAGCTGCCCCCCCCCCCCCCCCCTCCCCACACACACACACACACAAACATAAATCAAATGATGAGGAGCAGAGCTGCAGGACGAAGCAGGAGCCGCAGCTGTTTGAAGGAGAAAATCCACCAGCAAGCACTTAAACACTCGTAGGTGTGTAGCAGTTTTCGAGCACCACCCTCTTTGTCACCTCAGTGGTGAACAGGTGAAGAGAGGAAAAAAAAAAAAACAGCAAACAGTGAAAAGCTCTACAGCTTTAACGTCAGGCCTCGACCACAACGGCACAGCCGGGGGAGTTTTGTTTGTAGTGAGTAAAATCCAAATCTGGCTCAATCACAATTCATATCCACGCAAAATGTCCCTGTGAACATTTTTCACTGGAGCCGTTTTCTCCAGCAGAAACAGTCGTGATTTTTAATAAATAAATAAATAACAACTGTTGTCAGTGAAGGTGGAAGCACAGCAATCTGAGCCTGTTGAAATAAATAGATGTGGAACCTCTAACCAATTTTCCTCCAGTGATGTTTTCCTGTTGCGGTTATGAAAATATCTTACCAAAGAAATCTGAGTCACGAGGAAAACATGAACGTGAAACTGGTAAAGCTATGTCAGATTTTTGTGGGTGTGACCGCTCGTTAACTGTGTTTTAAGGTGGATTATTCCTTTACATTCATGATATTTTTGCTCTGCTTCTGCGGCTTCTAACCCTAACTCTAACCCCAGGATATCAGAATATGTATTTTTATTTTAGTAAAATGGCCAATCAGGGAGTAAATAAAATAATCATTCTACACATTAAAAGCCATTTACATTTTTTCCCCAAAAAAGTCCATTTCACCTTTCCAAAACATAAGCTTATCACATTTGATTACTTAGTCCTCAGAGGGTTAAGACCACATAGAAATTAGGATCTATTGATGCCAAGCTGCAGCCTCCATGTCTGAAAAATGATGCCAAAAACAGTTTTTCTAATTGGCTGCCTGAAGCCAATTCATCCCTTTAAGAAAATTCTAGGAGGAGTGATTTTTTTAAATAACTAACTCATTTAAACTTTATTAAGGCTTAAATTTAGTTGATTCACTTGTACAGTTCATAGATTTAGCATGCAAGCCTAGAATCACGTTTCACACTTACCAGCTACTGTGAAAAGTGCAACACAAACTGGGAACAGAGATCATTTGCCTTAGGTTGCAGCAGTAAGACAACTTTTACTTTGAAGACAATCTCAGTTTCTGATTTCTGTTGCACTTTTCACAGTTTCACTCCCGCTCGGCAAGTAGTCTGCAAGTGTTTGCAGATAAGTTGGCAACTTCCATGCAAACTACCATCGACTGTGACAATCTGTTAGTATTCAAAGCATCCTCTTTGTGACAGATTTCACCTGGCTACAACTAGCAACCTCTAGCAAACACTCACCAACTGGCTGGGGAATACACATTTTTCTTTAGCAACCGGAGGTTGTCTCAGGGTTGCTGATTGGTCTCTACGCTAACCAAGTTTGCTACTGTTAGTTTCCCAGGCATGGATTATTCCTAATCCTGGACTACAGAGTTTTTTAAATGAGATTTTCAGAGATTTCGTAGACTGGGAAATCAGCTGTAAGGATCTAAAAACGCTGAATTCCAACTCCAAAAAAGCAACTAGGCAGTGGACATAATGCTGAAGCCTCAAAATAGGGCTTCACAAACCAAGACGTGAATTCAAAGTGGCTACTTCCCTTTTTAATTTACAGTCTATCATGACTACATCACCAGCATCAGGTAAAAGGAGGATGTAGATATGATATGATTCTGCTTGCAGAATTTAACATGGTTGGTTTAGAAATCTCAGGGTCCACTTAACAAACTCTGCAGTATGCAACACGAGGGTAGCAATGGAAACACCACGGTGGTCACCCATGTGTGAGAACTGGAGAGGTACTGAATCTGCAAATATCTGCAGTTGCTGAGTGACAGCCACGTGTGAAATTACCATTTAGTGCTTTCATGAAACAGGATCAAGCCGACGAGATTTTAAGGCAAAACTGTTTGGGTGCTCCAACTGAAACGACACCACAGCCTCTGGTCAGAAACCAGGCACGCTGGACAAGGTGCAGAAGCACCCTGAGTAGCTTTGATATATGATAAAAATAAATAGTAAATTAAATATAAATAGTTCTAATGATTATTTATACAATGTGCTTTGCCGGGTTTCATTTTGAGATAATATGAAGTAACAGACGTTTTCCTGCCTTTGCATCACTCAGTAATGCAGACCAGCACCTTTCATCCCGAAGGCCACATCCATAAAGGCTTTAATTTAAGACTTTCAGCCGTAAATGGATGTTTGTGTTTTCTGTCTCACACACAAACACACTGTACTGCAGTGAAGCCATAAAGGCCAAAGAAATCTAATCCTCTGTTGTTGCATAAGATGCTGTAATTCTGGCTGATGTGTTCACTGCAGCGCAGACAAACATCGCTCTCTGTGCAGCTGCGGACGAGACGCCGGACGGAGGCGAAAGATGGCGACGGATTGACTTTCTGTGGAGTCTGAATGCTTGATCACGAGATGATGAAACATGCGGGTGTGTTTGTGTTTTAGCTCAAGTGAGGCAGGAACATATTCAGTTCACACAATCGTGGCTACAGAGTGTTCAGTATTAAATTAATAGTGAAATTAAATAATCTGAATTAAAAATATAACGATGCCTAATATTTCTAAATTACATCATCCATCTTTTCACAACAATAGATTGTTACATCAGATCTTTTTGAGGTGTTCTTTGTTATTTTTTAAACAGTAATGCAGGTGGCTCCACCTGTTTGATTTGGCAGATTTTTACAATGGATGCTCTTCCTTATGCAACCCCAGAGGGATTTGTGTCTCCCCCCGGACTAAATTGGGAATCTTTTGCTTGTTAGGCAAATGTGTAAACCACTACACGCAGCCACTAAAGTTACTCCAGAGTCCAAAAATAAAAATATAGAGTGTAAAATGAGCCAAATAAGTCAACTTTAAAACAACCGAACTGACTCAGCCAGTCTGTTTTGATTTACAGATAAAAATATGTACTAAATGCTCTTATTGTGAAAAGAATAATGTGTAATAATAAAAATATTAAGCTAAATTTGAAAGTCTTTAGTGTAATTTACAGATATATTTTGGTTTTATTTGATTATTTATTTATTTATCTATCTAATACTGACCACTTGATTCATGGCATCATGATGTAATAACTCATCCTCCATCACAGCATCAGGAGTTGTAAATCCACTGCGTTGCTCCTGCAGCTGCACAGTTTCTAATCTGACAAATCAAATGTGTTTATTGTTAAACGCCGTCAAACAGCAGACATGAAAGTGGGCAGTGGAGTTTCTTTGGTTCATCCGGTGATTAACCTTGACAGGCCTCTGTGCACCTCAGCCTGCACCGGGCCATACTCCACCACCTCTCCATCTACTGTTATTATCCCTTTTGATGAGTACGGCTCTAGCCTGAGAGCCCGCACCTTAGTGTACACCAAATGTTGGCAGTTTGTAGTCAGATGTGCACCCCTCTCCATAGCTAGAAACAGCCTCAGCAGTGCAGTGGGTGATATTCCCGCTCTGACGTAAAAAAGATGAATGACACCGTCGTCCAAGGTGGCCTCCGGTGCTGCCAGGAGATCCTCCGCCAGGTGGGACTGGTACATGGCCAGCACGAGGACAAAGTCTTCCTCCTGCACCACCACCCAGTCACTGGGCGGCGGCTGATCCAGAGGTGGCAGCAGTGAGTCAGTCGGGCCAGGGAGTGCTTTGGTGGCACTTCGGGAAGGCGTGCTCTCAATCCGCCTCACTTTGAGGGAGTTGTTGGAGTGGCAGGAGTTGTGGCGGGTGTTGTCGCAGGAAGAGTCTCTGGACAGCAGACATGGGACTGAGGGCGGAGTCAGGGCAGAGCGCAGATTTTTGCAGGGTATTGTTGTGTTACTTCTCATATCCTCCTCATTGTTGTGGTCCTTGGTGGCAGGTAGGTAAGCCAGCCTGCCCTTGTAGACGCGAAGAGAGGCCAGCCGCACCAACGTGCCAATGGTGAACCGGACGGCACCAAAGTGACGGTACTTCTCGCTCTCTATGTCAACGTCCGCTACAAAGCCCCAGGCCAAAGAGAGGAAGGAGAAGAGGCGGGGGCTGGAGGAGAGATGGATGGAGACCAAATCCATGTGGGACACCAGACCCTTGCAGAGCAGGAAGCCACAGCTGACCAACAGCTCCTCACTGGACACAGGAGAGGCTCTGCAGGGGGAGAGGGAAGATTTAAATACTTCCTGTCAGCATCTAATTTCTGTCACCACCACAACTAGAGCTGAAACAACCACATGAATAAATTATAAGTGATTTGTGACTAAATTATTTAGTAAGTATTGTGGTGATGAATTTAATCTTTTTTTTTTTTTTTAGCTTCTTAATGCCATTTGCTGCTGTGTTGTTATTAACTGTACATCTTTGGCTGTTGGATTTGAAGAGATCAGCTTGGGCTTTAGACAACTGTGATGGACATTTTATTTATTATTATAATGACAGCTCAAACAATATATCAATTAATCAAGCAAACAGCATTAACAACAGTACTGACAATGAGAATATTCAGCCTTAAAATAAATATCAAACTGAAATTTTGACATCCAAAAAATTAATCTAACTAATTAGGAGCTTTGTAATTAATTAATCAAAATAAATCGCATTTTAATCACATTAAAAAATTTAACATGAGAAATATTAATTTAAGTTTGGTTGATGAATGAATCAATGCACATAAGCTTAAACTTCTACTACACAGACCGACGAAGGGTGGAAGTGCTCCTGTGATAAGCAAACTCCTATAAATTAAAGTTAAGCATCATAACTGGATAGTTTTAGTCAACATTAATGTCTCACTTAATATAGTTGGAAATTAATCATTAGCTCAGCTGTATTCCTTGATGTTGAAATGTGTTATGCTTGTTTTGCTTATTTTGAATTAAAGACTTACAATTAAACCTCAAAAAGGAGCAAAAGTTCGTTCTCCGTTTAACCAGCTGCTTTTCCACATTGTCCAATATAATCTGTATGCCTGGAACTCGTGCACTGAGAAACGTTCCACGGTGCAAAGTGCGATTAAAATGCGTTAAAATTTTTAATTCTTTATTTTCCCCTGTAATTAATTAATCGAAATTAACACGTTGAAGTCCCACCCCTATTATTTAGTAAAAAAGCTACTTGGTCCTGTGTGACAAAGTAATTGCCACATTGGAGGGTTTGAGCATGAATGACCTGTTTCAGTTCATGCCAAAGCATGTCAATCGGATTTAAGTCCAGACTTTGACTAGGCCACTCCAAAACCTTCATTTTGTTTTTCTGAGCCACTCAGAGGCAGACTTTTGGTGGTAGGACAATGAGTTTTGGATCATTGTCCTACTGCATAACTCAAGTGTGCTTGAGCTTCAGGCCACAAACTGATGGCCAGATATTCTCCATCAGGATTTTCTGGTAGAGAGCAGAATTCATGGTTCCATCAATTACAGCAAGCTGTCCAGGTCCTGAAGCAGATAAGCAAACCCACACCATCACACTGCCACCACCATGTTTGACTGCTGCTCTGATGTTGTTTTTATGAAATGATGTGTTAGGTTTATACTAAGTGTGACAGGATCAAATTTTCCAAAAGTGTCTTTGAGTACCTTGAAAAGCGCTATATAAGTCTAATGCATTATTATTATTATTATTATTAAAAGGTTAAACTTTTGTCTCGTCAGACCCTTTGTGCTCTTTTGGTCAGCAGTGGTTTTCTTCTTGGAAGTCTCCCATGGATGACATTTTTACCCAGTCTTGTTCAAAGCCTTAGAAAATGCTTTGTAACCCTTTCCAGACTGACAGATGTCAGTGACCGTTTCTCATCTGTTTGTTTAGATTGCAGCATTATGTGTTGCTTTTCGAGATCTTTCAGCCTACTTCGCTTTGACAGGATCTATTTAAGTGATTTCTTGATTCAACAGGTCTAGCAGTGGCTGGTGAAATTAGACTCAGCTTTCCAAAAAAAATGTGGTAAATCACAGATAATTTGTTATTTAACAAGGGGGGGGGATTCCCCACACAAGGCCAGGTAGGTTTGAATAACTTTTTTTCCCCCTAAATAAATCAAATCATCGTTTAAAAACTGCTTTTTATATTTACTCAGGTTATCTTTGTCTAATATTAAAATATGTTTGATGATCTGAAACATGCAAGTGTGACAAATATGCAAAAAAGTAAGAAATCAGAAATACTTCTTCACAGCACTGTATGTTACTTTAAATCCCAGATAACTGCTCTTATATTTATTTCGCTGCTACAGCTTAATTTAGAAATGTGGTAAGCTCCAGCCCCCCCCCCCCCCCCCCCGCACAAACACATTTATACATTTCCTATTTCAAACATGGTCACATTGGGGGCAGGTTTGCCCAAGGACACGTCAACATGAAAACAGTGGAGGAGGTGGAGATCTCCTCCACAGTCTTACTGCGAAATGACCTGCTCTACCTCCTGATCCACAATCCAAGCTTTATTTATAAATAGAACAACATCCACCACAGAACAGCTTCCATTTTGGTTCCATTTAGTCATTATTTGCAATGAAATGCATTTGAATGTGTGACGGACATCCTTTACAGCCTTCACACTTAGAAGTAAGGATGGAGGTGTAGCATTAATTAAAATGGCCATTAAGTAACAGAAGCACCAGATCCAGATCCAGATCCAAAATGGTCACAAATCTAGACCTTCAGTTAAAGATTATTTTCATTATTGATTAATCTTTTAGTTCATAAAAATATCAGTAAAAGCAACAAATCATCCTGTTTTGAGAA
Organism: Archocentrus centrarchus; assembly: GCF_007364275.1. Lineage (NCBI taxonomy): Eukaryota > Metazoa > Chordata > Actinopteri > Cichliformes > Cichlidae > Archocentrus > Archocentrus centrarchus. The sequence goes on along the minus strand of NC_044346.1, from coordinate 26,491,406 downwards.
TCTGGAGACAGCTAGTTTTCCTCATCAGTATTGTAGAAGCAGACTGTTAAAAATCTGGTTTCAAACACAAGATAAAAACAACAAAATAAATAAATAAATAAAACAAAACAGAAAGGCCCTCTTGGTATTTTTAGGAAATGGGTCAAGGCATCTATGTGTTTTAGTACGTGAACTTTAAAAGGGTTATACAATACAGGGGCAAGAGTGACCTTGTTGTGCCATCTGAAAACACAGAACGGAAAGAGAAGGTAGAGGGTGGAGCCCCCACAGAGCTCAGAGGGTGGGGGTGCTCACAGGCCCTTAGATAACAAAGACCCCATCTGGGAGAACAGAGACAGAGGTGGAAGGTCACGTTAACACACGCACCCACAGATTTGCCTGCTGTGACCACCAACAGCCAATTACAGTGAAGACTGGACCTCTCAGTGGAGCTCAAATATCTCCATATTCAGCATTTTGAATATATTCATCAGTGTAGCTTTCCAAACAAACTCATCTACATTTTTACAGCTCTGTTAGTGTATAATCACGTTCTGGTAAAAAGGTCAAGAAATAATCTGAATATAGCCGGATTGCCAGCTCACCTCACCCCTCAGTTTCATGTGTTAAAGTTATTAATTCAATTTATAAGGTGCTAAATCACAACATGATTTATAGCTGGGCTGTCGGATTGTTTGTGATAATAAACAGCAAACAATCAAAGCTTTGTGAACAATGTGCAGCTGTGTGGTGATTTCAGCCACTTTTACACGCAAAATAATCACTCAGAGAGAAAGTCATTCACTGTCTTTCTGTTACTGTCTGAAGCCCTTTTACCTGCTTACTCAGTGAACCCAGCACAAACAGCAAGGTGTGGTGACAAAGCAATAGGATACTGTTCATGGAATTTTGCCAAGCCTTAAATTTGACTGGTCAAATATTTGACCCCATTACTGTATAAGATGCCTAACAAACAAAAGATTCCCAGTTTGATCCTGGGCGGAGAAACAAATCTATTTGGGGTTGCATCAAGAAGGGTGTCCAATGTAAAAGAAACAAACAAACAAACAAAAAATGTCAAATGAAACATGTGGAGCTACCCGCTGTGGTGACCCCTTGTAAATAAAGGAGCAGCTGAAAATAGCATTTCATTGTACAAGACCTTAACACACTACAGAAACCTAACAACTTTTTGAGTAAGTGCACAGCAAGAGCGTGGAGGAGAAACTCCTTGTTAACTGGAAGAAACTTCAGTGAGGCTCAAGGGCAGCCATCTGCCTTTAACTGATGTTGACTGATAAAGAGCGAAGTGTGTCCACCACTTCCTCCCTGATAAGTACCTCGGCCTTCCGGGTGTTTAACAGATAGGTTATTGTCTCAGCTGAACCTGTTATCTGAGAGCTATTCTGTCACTGTGGTGTCATACTCAGCTGGAATTGGTGAGTCTCTGAAGTGGAACATAAATGAATACATAAACGAGTACAGGAGGGGTCTCAGTACGCAGCCTTGAGGCGCACCAGTGTTAAACTGGATTTATAGTTTCACTGTTCACATTTCAAATCCCACATGCACTAATTCACACATCACATCTTTAATACCGAGAATATCATCATCAACATGTGGGTGCAAGCGCACTTTGCATTACTATAATTAGACAACGATTTGTCCTATTGGAAAAATTTTAATTGTTTCTGAAAGCTGAGAAATCGCGCTTCACAGTCAACATATGGTTGACTATGATTGACTAATTTCACTCGCTGTTGCAGGAAGCCTGCAAATTTGCTCCAATTGAAGTGGTTTTTCTCTTTCAAGCTAGAATAATGGTGATGGCCTTAAAGGATCTGGGGGGACGACAGCTTGAAACTGCTAGTGCTAGTTAAGCAGTGAAGCCTTGCTGCACCATAGTGTCCATAGTGTTCGTGGCCCGTCAGAGCCGGTGGGCTTGGCTCTGTTTGTCATTTCCTTGCTTTTCTTGTAAAAGTGGCAATAAATCTGTTGAGCTCCTGATGGGATGACAGGTGGGGGCGGGGGGCTACTGTTGTGAAAAATCGATATGGGACCGGATGACTTGCTGTTGATGGTTGGATGAAGATGCAGCTCCTGCTCACTCTGTGTACAGAAGCAAATTAGATCCTCAGCCAGTAAAACACTGTCAGTGTTTTGCACAACACTAAATTCATTCTATCTGTTACTCGTTTGATCCACGTAGCCTCAGTGAACCCAACATTCAGCTGGGAATAATACCAAATACAATCTGGCCAGGGCCACTGCAGGACAGAGAGAGCGAGATTTTCTGGATGCCCCGCGAGTGAGAGGAGAGTAAACAATGCAGAGTCTGGTCCCTTCCTCCCATTGTTGCTGCCGCTCTCACTGGAAGACTATTGTTTGATGAGAAGCTGATTGGCAGATGAAAGCATAAACCATCCATTAGAGGTGTTTTCTTCAGTTTTACATTTTAGCTTTTATTCAGTCTGGAATCCCAGTTTAAAAAGAAATCCAAGACAGCAGGGCAAATAGTGCTTGACACATACAAAAAAAAAATAAATAAGTAAAAAAAATAAAGTAAAAAAACAAACAAAAAATAAAAAATAAAACAGCGAGAGGCAACATCTTGGTAAACAGAGATGGAAGACTTTATGAGCTGACCAAGCATTGAGCGTGGACACCAGAGCTGATTTATAAATGCAAACAGACTGCCAGCACGTTGCAATCAATCTGAAATAGTCTGTGCTGATGAGCGCAACTTGGCTACAACACATCTCTTTGTAACAGGTTGCCATCTAGTCGTATTCTGGTTATGTTCCTATATAAGAACACGGTTACCGATGTGTCATTTTGCAGTTAAGTCACCGTTCTGCAGAAAGAAAGTAGTGAATGCAAATTTCTGTACAAGTAGATAGCAACAGATTTGTGATTTTCGCTGATTTATCACAGTTGATCTCTATATTATCACAAACAGATTGCATGTAACTTGACTCCATCAGTTTATCACCATATCGACACACCAAAGAGGCTTTGAAGATGGCAGCTGATTGTGAGCGGTTGGAGACCTGGTCCCTTTCTTTGAAGTGACCTTTTCAAAGGCAACGAGGTCACAAGTTCACTGCACACTGCTGCAGTAATTTGGATATGCTTCAGTCTCCACCCACTGTTTTCCCCAGCGTGACCAAAGCATCATGTTAAGATGCTGCAACAGTAACCACAGCACAAACTGATGATTTGGCATCCTGCCCCACTTGAGTAAGACTGACAGTCCTGTTTTATGACCCTGGTAATTACAAGGAAATATGAATCCCTGACAGACTACACTGAGTCCTGACACATGAAGAAGAATTAGGAGCCACTGGCCGAGCATATGAGGGCAATGAGTAAATTTTGTAGTGTAAACATTAAATGGTTTAGGTAACTGCAAACTGACCAATTAAAAACACAGAAGGCAAAAATCCCCAACACAAATGAGCAATGTATTTTCTTACTATTATCATTATTACTACACAGATAATTCAGAAACAAAAAGGACTGCATAACATCGGCTGCCACTGGTCTTTTAAATAAGTTTTTATGCTAATATTTTATTCTGGACTTCTAAATCTTTTTGTGTTTTGATGTTATATTTAGTGTAGCCCTCAAGGACCATAACGATATCCTTGACCCTCGATGTAGTAAATGTTAGCATTAGCGATACTGCCTTGGAGTGGTTCAAGTCATATCTGACTGACAGAAGTTTTTCTGTCGCTGTGGGTAAATTTTGTTCGTCATCTGCCTCCCTGCCATGTGGTGTACCCCAAGGATCCATCCTCGAGCCCCTTCATTTTAATATTTGTTTACTTCCTCTTGTCTATGTTATCAAAAAACACAATGTCCCATTTCATTCTTATGCAGATGACTGTCAGATTTACTTACCACTGAAACGCAATGACCCTAACTCCCTCAGACCTTTGTTAGAATATCTTAAGGATATCAGAGTGTGGCTGGCTCTGAATTTCTTACAATTTTATTGAAAATAAAACAGAGGTCATTATAATTGGGCCAAGTGGCCCAGGTGTTCCACTGTCTGATTTGGGTCCACTTCCATCCAGTTGTGACCAACCTTGGGGTTAAAATGGACACAGCTCTTAAAATGGACGAGATAAATACAGTGGTGAGAAATGGCTTTTTTCAGCTGAGGCAGCTCTCCAAAGTCAAGGCTTTTATATCTTTTTGAGATTTAGAGAGTCCTGCATACATTTGTGACCACTTGCCTTGAATGTAATGCACTTTATGTTGGCATTGACCAGGCTTCATTGTCGCACTTACAAATGGTCCAGAATGCTGCTGCTTGTCTGCTGACAGGAACATGTAAATGTGAGCACAATACCCCTGTTCTTGCTTCTCTACACCGGTTGCCTGTCTATTTTAGAATTAATTTTAAAATTTTGTTGTTTGCCTTAAAAGTTTTGAGCGGCTTGGCTCCCACACACTTGGCAGATCTCTTAGACATATGCACCCCTCAAAGGTCTCTCAGATCGCCTGACCGGTTACTTCTTGCTGTCCCCATGTTGAGACTGAAACACTGGGGCAACCAAGCCCCAAAATTATAGAATGAGTTGCCCCTCCATGTTAGGCTGGCCCCAACACTAGAGGTTTTTAAGTCTTACTTAAAAACGCACCTTATCTATAAGGCATTTCAAAATGAATATTAGTTTCTAGTCATTTTTAGTCATTTTTGGTCACTTTTTTTCATCTTATTCTTTTCACTTTATTTCACATTTTTTTGTACATATTATTGTTTAATGGTTACTGTTATTTTTTTAAGTTCTTTTCCTTTTTGTTTATTATCTGCGTTGTATTTTATTGCTGTCATTCAGAGTGCTCTATAAATAAAGTTGGATTGGATTGGATAGGATAGTAAAGGTTTCAGATCCAAACTGATGACACTGTAGTTCATAAACCACAACGATGTCACTAGTCTTTCTTTTTAAGAATGAATGGTATTTGGTAGTAGCTTCTGCTACATGAGCCTTAAAACATTAATATGGGCTAATACATATGCCGACACCAGCTGAGGACAGACAAATGATTAGACTGCTGTTAATTTACTATTAGCTGATATATGGTTTGATATTTAAAAATCATCCCATTCTTTCTATTCTCTAACTCATCTTTTCTGTTGTGTTCTGGCTGAATGATCTCTAAACAATAACTCATATGAATGAGTCATTAAAAATTAATTCAGAAGAAGAGAGTACATTTATCTGCAGTGATAATGCAAATAAATACATCATATTTATTTTTGTAACATCTGGCATCCACAACATTTTACACTGGAGCAGGAAAAAAAAAAAAAACTGTTGTTATATGACTGATAAGAAACTGAGAAACATCAGTACTTCTACAGCCTCCACTGATCCAGACTCAGTGTAATGCTGTGGCCCAGGTCGGTATGTTTCCAGACTGATTAAAGTGGTTTCTGTGGCGCTCTACACTAAAGGTTTATCATGAAACTAATCATTTTCACTACTGAATGAATCTGGTCATTGGTTATTTATAACTTATCTTTAAAATAGCAATAACAAAACAGCTTTATTTCTAAAAAAACATCTTATTGAGTTTTATTTTATTCGTCCCATAGTCTAAGACCAAAAAAAAAAAAAAGGTTGAAGGTTTTGAGAGAGTGCTGATGACTGATTTGTGTGTGGGCCTCACCCAGAGTAATGATGTATGGATGCAGCCAATGCGTTGCCAGATCCACCAGGAAGGATACCCAATGGTATCCGGATGGCCTCCTCCCAATCTGACCTTTCCAGCAGACCATTTATCACCTGATACACAGAGAAAATACAGTTTCAAAAAAGGTGCCCCAACCAATTTACTGTGTCAGCTAGCCAGTGACAGATATACTGTACACTATATGGACAAAATTACTGATCCACCTACACATTGCACCTCGGCCATGGAAATCTAATTCATGAAGCTCCTGGTGCACATTTTTTGCACTGATTTCAATGCCGAAGGAGGTCTGACTACACTGTGTACAGTACTCTCAGCAAAGTCTCCAGCACATCCAGCATCACAGTTTAGCAGACTCAGTGCAGAGTTGAATGGTGTTGCTAAGCACCAATCCATCCATCCATCCATCCATCCATCCATCCATCCATCCATCCATCTTCTTAGTCACTTGTCCAACTCAGGATCATGGGGGGGCGAAAGTGGGGTACACCCCCGGACAGGGGGGTGGTACAATTTATGCTCCTATTCACACCTATAGACATTTTAGAATCACCAATAAATCTAACATGCATGTCTCTGGACTGTGGGAGGAAGCCAGAGTACCTTAAAAAAATCCATGCAGGCACAAGGAGAACATGACGGGTTCAAACTAAGAACCCTCTGTTGCTGTGAGGCTAACCACTGCAACACTGTGTCACCCAAGTTGCTAACTATTGTATGAAATACTTTGGTGGGCAGTTAATAAACAATAACCCATCATTTCCCCTTTTCAACTGTAATATACAGTACTATAGGTACATGTAAAAATACTTTCTTACTCCCTCAAAATTGTCATCAGCTCCAAAAGTCCAGTATTGGTCAGGCTCTGTTAGTCAGCATCAAGCCCTGAAGTACAAACTTTTGTACAGTATTACTTTACATTGCTAATACTCTAGTCATGTGTCCACAAAGAGAGTAAACTGTTGTGTTTCCTCAATTGTAATCACTCATTTGACTTATGTAAATAATCATTTTTATTAAATTTGACAGGTAGAGTAGCTGACTGCTGTTTCTATTTGTCTGTGAGCAGCAGTGGCCAGGCTGCAACTGATGCTTTTCTTTTTTGATCGGCCACTTACATTTCTAGTTATTAAATGTCAGAAAATACCCAAGTCTTTACAAAAAATTATTGTTTCTTCATTGAAGACCACTGAACATCCCACAGTTGTGTTCTTGGTTATGAATATAGTGCAGGCATGTCTGTCTTTACTTCATAGAGAAGTCCATCTCCTGACATGATGACTAAAGCATCCCACTGCGACAGGTCGGCCTCTCTCACCATCTCCCGGGCGTGATTCTGCCACTCTGCAAAACAAACAGACAAAATATGTAAAGCATGTTGACTCATGCAGGTTTGTCTTTCCTGCAAAGGAATCTTAAAAGGAGGGCAGCTTCACTCAGAGAAGGTCATGGTTGGCACTCATAGAGGTTTGGATACTTGTGTTACATCTGGAAAGCACAACCATGTGTGCACAGTCAAAGGATAGAGCAACATGACACAAACATGGACATCTGAGGCAGTCTGAGTAGATTCCTCCTTCATTTTAATCTTCCTCTACTTCCCTGTCGGTTTACAAATTAAAGTATCACCGTGGGAGGGAAAGTTGATATATGGTCTTAAATGAAGTGTCTGGCACAGCGCCAATTACATTGAGAGAGCTAAATTACTCAGAGCACTCTGTCAAATTAGTCCAAGGTTGAACAATCTGATGTGCGTCTGTTGTTACTGGACCAGCTGCTTGAATGACACAGGGCTAAAGTTTTTCTATTTGTGATAAAAGCTTAGACTTTAAAATGAGACAAAAAAAATCCACAGAGGTACAAAGGAGGTACAAATACCTACTTTCATAAAACTTCAGAAAAAAAAATGACAAAAATGACAAATATCAGTTTAGCCAATTTATTCTGGACATGTCAACAAACGCTCTGTGGCCTTCATCACAGCAACAAAACTGGAATCATAGAATTTTAGTTCAGCACCACAGATGAATATACGAGGGGAAGCACATCCTTGTCAAAGACTGAACTTTCCTAAATCGTTCTTAGCCATGAGTAGTTGGAAGGTTTCATGTTTGTAAAGCTGTCACGTTTTAACATTTTCTTGCAGAAGCCTTGTGGGGTTTATTTAAAAATCAGGATTTTGAATATCCTTGTCTCGCTTGTTTGCCCTTGTAGAGATTCTTTGCATCTCTCTCTCTCTCTGTCAAAGTCTCCTGTTGAGTGTCTTTGTCAACTTTGTGAAGGTAAAAGGCAGGAGTGCCATGAGGTTTGACCCCCCCCCAACACACAAAACATGAAGGTAATGATGACCCATTTTGATAAAAAACAGGCTGCATGAGGATGACAAAAAAGATGATGGTTATTAAAATAATGTCACTGGATTTCTCTCTATATCTGTATCTCCACTAAAAGTACAGGTTGGTATTTAGTATTAAGTTTTCATTGCAGTGGTTATATTTCATACTGACAAAAGCTATTAAGAACATCTTTTATTTTTTAATACCACAGGGCAAAACACACTGTTTGGCTAAATATGTTTTTTTAAAGGAACACAGAAGCCAGATACTGCTCTTATTCAGCATCTGGTTAGTTAAGCTTAGCATAAAGGCTGGACGCATACCACTTTTCCACTAATGCACCTCCAGTGCTGGTGCTGGTGGAGGGCCAGTTCTGTCTTAGTGCCTTTTTGGAGCCAGGCTACATTTCGACAGCTCTGAAAACAAATTAGTACATAGCATAACAAGCAGAAGCTGAAATAATTTTTGTAGAAAGAAAACTTAAGGGGATCAGAGCCATGATTCAGAGTCCTCTTGTGCAGATTTTTGTACACAGGAATAAAAAAGGACAGACCTCCTGCTACAGTTATTTGCTAGAATGTAATTCCAAATGATAGCTATTGTTTGGCTAAAACTGCATATTGCATGTGATCACTCAACCACAGGTATGTGCATGCTGTGCATGCAATGCTGTGGCCCAGGCTGGTATGTTTCCAGACTGGTTAAACTGGTTTCTGTGGAGCTCTCCACTAAAAGTTTATCATGAAACTAATCATTTTCACTACTGATGAATCTGGTCATTGGTTATTTATAATTTATAACACAGAAATAAATGCATAAAAATGCACCAGTACGCAATAGGGGTAAAAGTTAACATTCTACTGTATTGTTACATAAAATATAATTTTATGGAGTTTCTACAAGTCAGTTTTGACCTTCTTAGTTTTATCTACACCTTGCAAGTTCCAGATACCCATCAATTCAATGTCTTAGCTACATATTTGTTGACACCTGTCAACAACTTGAAAAGCAGCAAAGAGCAGCAACTCAGCCAATAGAATGGCCTAGTTCTTATATACCGCTTTTCTACTCAGTCAGAGCACTCAAAGCGCTTATACAACACGTTTTTTACATTTACCCATGCACACCCATTCATACAAGCACTTCCATATTAACTAAGCTAAGAGCTTTTTAATTATATAACATCCACACACATTCACACTCCGACGGAACGGTCGGAGAGCAACTTGGGGTTAAGTATCTTGCCCAAGGATACATTGGCATGTAGCCTGGAGTAGCCAGGAATCGAACCCCTGACCTTCCGATCAGTAGGTGACCTGCTCTACCTACTGAGCTACAGCCACCCCTTAAACACTGCAATAGTCTTTGTTTGTTGACACACACACACACACACACACGGTCCTCTAGTGAGAGATCTGATTTCTCTTTCTCTCTTCTTGCTTCTTCTTCCCTAAAATCCGCAGAATGAAGGAACTGATTCCTCCTTATCAGTCCAGTCACATCATATTTGCGTATCTATGCAGAACCTGAACACCAAAAAAAGGTTTAAAAGGCTCCAATCAGCAACAAAGCTGCAGAGCAGCGACACTGCAGTGTGGCTGAAGAATAGCTCCCTGCATCAGTTAAGCTATTAGGGGATGGAGATAATCCACACGGTGCTTGTTATGATTTTTAGAGTAGTTGCTGCAGTGGAGGACACAAAAGCAAGTACTGTTGCAAGTTCATGATTCTGGCTTTGAACTGGTATTGAAAGCAACGTACCAACTGCAATTTCATGTTGAATGTTGAACAACATTTGACTGACTTTGGAACTGCGTCTCTACACAGATTGGCAGAGCTGTGAAAACGAGGGCGGCAGATGGCTACAACAGAAGATTACTGGCTACTGCGTTAGGATTATGATGAAGACAGATACAATTACAGCACATTATAAAATACATTTGGTTTCACAGAAAATACTGTTGCAGAAGTCAATGTGCTGTGTGACTTGCATGTCTACACTGCATGCTGTCACATTTAACAAAATTACTTTGTCCTCAAACATGAAGCACTAATTTTGAGTAAAATGCAACTGTTATATATAAAAATCAAAGGTTTATCTATTCAAATAATTAATCATTAAGGAAAATATTCTTGGTATAAACTGAATGCATACCAATCCAGTAAATTTTATTTTATATTGTACTTGTGTAACAGAATTACATGGAAAATCTAGATGTAATCAAATTACTTAAAGTCAGCATTTTGGGTATAAATATGTTTTGAGTGCAACAAACTCTTGAAACTTTTTATTTTAATCATTTGGTCATCAACACAATACATGCAGTTTTTAGGTAACTTTGAATACTGAAATTAAGAGTTGTGACACTCCACATTCATTTAGGCAGGGGTCCAAATAACTGCCCACAGGCGTTACTATGATGGCTGACGAGTGGTGAGATTTGCCTCTATAAGGATTTTATCATCAGTCTTAGCCGACTGGCTTAGAGTAAAATCCTGTCACCAGCTGACTGACTGGTCCATCTGTAGCATCAGCTCCTGTAAAGGTCCTTAACAGCTGCAGCTACTTGAAAATAAACCAATCTTGTTTGGGTACACTTCCTTAAATGCCATTCTTTTTGAGAGGACAGGCTCACTGAATTACATTATAGTTTTCAGATTTCAAAATCCTTTGTTGTGATGATTTAAGTCCATGTAGGGTAACAGGAAACCTCGTCCTCCTGCCGACCTTAATCTTCCAACTAAAGGCAGCTTAATGAATCTCCACCTTGCTTTTCACATGTATTCTGCCTGCAGCTCTCTTTAAGCAGCTGCATTCGTCCACCAACATGACAGCAGGTGATGACAGTTAAACAGAACCGCATAGTGAATGTGTGTGTGTGTGTGTGTGTTGATACAGCAGGAAACACTAAACACTGTGACAGCTTACTCAGCTGCCGGGAGCGGTCTGATGGTGTATCACACAAACTTTGAATATGCACACATACACACTCAGTGCCTTACAGTCTCTCTCTCACAGACACACAAGTGGCGACTGTGTTCAATTTGTGGAGTAACACTGACTTATAATGACTTATTTTTATGAAGTTTTGTGTTTTTAAGCACAGTATAGCAACATCCCCACTTGTAATTGAGTTCTTTCTGAAGGAAAAACTGTCCCTGAGAATAACTTGTACATCAGATGATAATTAGTTGCCATTAAAACAGCCAGGCATTTGGCATGTGTCTACAGAAAACATATTTTTTTGTAGTTGTGTGATTCCACAGCCTCGTTCACTGCTGAACAACATCACACAAATGCACAAGTCTTTCTAAAATTCATGCCACTCTGCAACAATTGCAGAAATTGCCACTGAAGCAGGTCTTTTTAACTCCACTGACCCAGCACTTCTGTCTGAGGATGTATTTGCAGTAACAGAAACACCCCTCATCATGGATCCATGGAGACTCGAATGGGTTGTGCCAAAGGTTGCGCAGCACTGACAGACTCTTCCTGCCCTCGGTTCAGCCTCAACCATGATCAGCCAACAGGAGTTCAAACACCACCGCCCTCTTTGTGGTTTGCCAGAGGAAAAAGTACCTCATCGGAGTAACAGTGAAGCTACTTTACAAGTTGGACCCTAAGTTCCTTTACACCAAGCTACAACTATAAGGTGGTGAGGTGGTAACCTCCAAATTAAACAAGCCAATCCACAATCATTATCTGCACTGGCTCCCCAGCTCTCAAAACCTAAAAGTGATTATCCCGAAGAACGGTAGAGTCTGGAAATATATCTTTTCTGCTTGTTTCCAGTGACCCAAAGTAAGAAACCAAATATTTTACAACAAAGTCACAAAGGTGAAAGGTGATTTTTTTTTTAACTGAATTTCAGAGTAAACTCAGTAAAGAACTGTCACTGTCAATCTAAGACTGTCACTTAGATTGACAGACTCATACTATTGGATTGGCTGTGGCTCAGGAGATAGAACGAATCGTCTACTAATTGGTCATCAGCTCGATGCCCAGCTCCTTCAGTCTTAATGCCAAAGTGTACCCAGGCGAGTTATGGAACCCGGTTAAAGGTGCTTAAAGGGATAAAATAATTAAGTGCTGTATGAATGTGTGTGTGAATTTGGCTTGTAGTCTAAAAATGCTTTGAGTGCTCAGTAAGAATAGAAAAACCCTATGCAAGTTCCAGTCTGTTTTATAAACTGTAAAACAATTAATAATGGCCAAAATTAAAAAGGGACCCATCATGCTTTTTCTTGTTTTATGTTTCCAGCAGTTTTTTCTACTTTTGGATGTTTATGATGTCAGAGAGAAGCACATACCTGCTGATAAATGGGCAGCCACAGAAGAAAGTTGGCTCAAAGGGAGGAGAAAATGTACTACGATAATTTGTTTCAGACAGTGGATGCAAGGATGGTCATGGTGGATTCAAAAATGTTTGCTAAATGTTATTCCATGAAAGTGACAGACTGTACCAGCACAGCTTTTACTGTTCCATTATCAGTGTCAAAACAACAGAGAGGATTCAGATTTTTTTGTCATTGTTAAAAAACAAAACAAAATTCCATTAGTGGCAGAAAAATATTGGACCAATAAAAAATAGAGCTGAAAATGAGCATAATAGGTTCTGGTTAAAGGAATAAAATATCTTAATTTCTGATCTCTACTTTGAGTCATCACAAAATGTGGACAGTTACATTTTGATGACGTGAGCCAGTAAATATCTTTTCTGCCTGGTAAATACCCACATCTGTAAATTTCCATCTTTGTGACTGCTGCAATTTGTATCTTCATGTGTAAAATTGGCGGCATCGCTTTAAGCATCACTACCCAGACAATTTTGTGCCTGGATGTGCTGTGTTATCTCCCAGGATTTATGGCATTTGAGATCAATGTCTCCTTACTATTTTGAGCCATTACTGAGGAAAGTTGTCTGCAGCAGCTGTCAAAATGTCACTTGTTTTGTGCAGCTTTATTACATGGCTCCAATGTGATTTCCTGGATTCCTGTTTAAACAGGATTATGTTGTATTTTTAAACAGTTTCCTTTCAAAATTTTGTGGGATATAGGAAGATTCCTGCTCTCTTGTTGCCCTTTCTTCTAGTGTTCATGCAATAAATGTTTTAAACATCCTAACATGGGCCACAGCAGAGAACAGTGCTCCAAGATGTACAGCGCATTTCAAAAGAACATGAAGAGTGTTGTCATAAATGAAAGAACAAAAGACTGAACAAGAAAGACAGAAAAAGGAACATCACAGCAACACAGTTTCAGGGAATATCCGTCTCTTCTGGTAGATATTTGTAATCTCTATTGAGTTTATGAGTCTGAGCAGAAACGCATGACATTGTTTAATTAATATTGTCTGACAGTCATCTTAGGGTGCCTGTGAGGAATCAGCGGGCCTTCTTTACATGTGCACTAACAAGAACATAACCACACACAGATCAGCACACTCTCTCCTCTACACCGGACCCCCACAGCAGTGCACTCATCCTTCATGCATCGTCCACCCCTGGCAGTGCCCACAGCTGCCACACAGCAGGATTCAATAGAGTCTGTCCACTTTTGTTAGCATCCGCATACAAGAGCATCCACAAACGCTTCCAGCCATATGCTGCGTACAGATGCCTCTAGCACATGGGAACAGCTATACATGCTCTTAGAAAGTGAGAGTGGCAAAAAGCGCTTTGAGTGCTCAGACTGAGTAGAAAAGCGCTACATAAGAACTAGTCCAATGATAACTGCCTGGAGGTGTTAAAAAGATGGTTGCTGAGTGGGATTACTTGTTTCTAGAAGGACTCTGACTCTGTGAACGTCATGATGCACAGAGCTGTCTGTTAAGCTTTATTTCTGATATAACTGTTTTGGTCACTGTTACACCTGTTTTGGTCACTGTTACACCTGCTGGATGTTCCACCTTTAGCGTGCAGAATTAAGTATGCTCAGAGTTTGACACTCAGACTGTTTTTATATTCACCTGCTGAAAAATAAAAGGTTCTCCAAGTACACAAATAAACTGAACTGGAGCCTACAAATACTACAACAGCAAGTTTATTAATCTATTCAAATGGATTTTCACCAAAACATTTTGTCTTTAATCACCTGCTCCGTACATCTCTGAACATGCCTGTTGGAGATATTTAGTACTTGAGGCATCATTCGGGGCCATTTGGGAGGGATTAGAGAAAAATATTTTTCAGAAGTTGATCAGATTGTCCATCACTGTTGTAATCAAGCTCTTCTTTCAGTGGTCATACTGTTGCATAGATGTAGATTTGAGGATTAATCTATTCTTATTTGTTCTCTGGGATTAACTTGTCTAAAAGTACATCTCTTTTAGTCTTTTCGACATTCTCTGCACAGCACCAGTCAGAGGATTTCTTCTTCTTTTTTCCTGACTATGATTCGCTCTCTGTCTGCCCTCCTTTTCTTTCTCTGTGCACCTCCAACTGTGATGAAAACAATATTTTTTTGTCTGTTAACTGACACCGCACTGATTTATGAACAAACACAGACAGAGGGCAAAACTCAAAATGACACAGAAAGAAAAAAAATCCATAGAATGATTTTTGAAAGCATCGAAATCCTAACTGCTGATGAACTGTCTGTCATGATACGGTATTAAATAAGTTTCTAATAATGCACTATATGATCATTACTATCCAGAGTAGATTACAGAGATGCCTAGGAACATGTCAGAATTGGGTCCTGTGAGATTATATCAAAGCAAATCAGAGCTAAAGTGGATTTTGTGTGGAATGTGTGTTTATGATGGACGTGTGTTTATCCATATGTGTATTTGACTGTGTGTGCACAAGTTTATTACATAACAGCACAGCATGCTTACGGCTCAGAGGCAGTTGGTCAACATAATGATGACAACAGCATGAAAACAAGAAGAGGATACGCAGACAGAGAGGGAAAGAAAAGTAGGGTGCCAGGTGCCAGTATTTTGGCCTGTGCTGTGCTGTGTGTATGACTGTGTGTGTTGGTTGGTTTTACCATCGACTGTCTTTTACGGCCATGCTAGTGGGAGGTATGCGAGGCTGTGTCATGAAGTGTGATTAAAAAGTTACAGAAATACACTCATAAAACTTACAAACCTTGCCTGTTTAAGATCATCATCCTGCCCACTGCTGGACCGATTTCAGTGCATCTGCTATTTTTAGAGTACTCCCTGGAAATCCTATTATGACCACTCACATGTTCCCTCTGTGATTTCACCACAAACCTTAAACATCAACTTGTCTTTTAAACTTGTTAAAGCTGTTTCTCTGGCTACACCTAAGCAGTTTTTAGTTAAAAAGCCTGCAGTCTAAGCCCAAAATCAGTTAAGAGATGCCATAAGCATGCTTGTCCTTTGTTTTTAAAGACACTGACAGATTTTACTTTAAGAATTAGTTACTGTAATGTCTCTTAGGATGAACATTTTATGTGCCATTGTGACTTTTTTGGCCGCATCAACATAATTGTTCGCTACTGGCCTTACTCAGAAGCTTTGCCTCCCTGCAAATGGAAAACGGCATCCATGGGAAAGTTCCAAGGAGAAATCCACTGCTGACTAAAGAGAACACAAAAGCTCATCTCACATTTGCCAAAAAAGATCGTGATGATTCCCAAAATTCTTGGGAAAATGATCTGTAGACTGACAAAATAGAAGTTTAACTTTCTGGAAGGTTTGAGTCTTGTTACATCTGGCATAAAACTAACACAACATTTCACAGAGAGAACATCATACTAACAGTCAAACATGGTGGTGGTAGTGTGATGGGGCTGCTTTGCTGCTTCAGGACCTGGACGACTTGCCGTAATTGATACAACCATGAATTCTGCTCTCAATGATAATGACAATGATCTGAAACACTCTACTAATTCCACTTTTGAATGGCTCAAGAAAAATAAAATGAAGAGCTTGGAGTGGCCAAGTCAAAGACCAGATGAAATCTTATTAAGATGCTTTGGCATGACCTTAAACAGGCTGTTCATGCTCGAAAAGCCTCCAGTGTGGCTGAATTAAAACATGCAACTCCATACTGAAAGGCACCAGCTGACCATGAACCTTTTAGCTTCACTGTAACACACTGCAGATGAAACTTTTCTTTTTGTCAATTCAAGGTCTTTTTATTCAGCTGCTAATTAAGCAATCAATCAACTGAGCCAGCAATTCAAATATCTCAGGAAGATGACTTGATTTGATTTATGTATTATAGATGATTTCTTTCAGTGCTGTATAGCAAATAGAGATCTTGCTCAAGGACTTTTTCCTCCTCGGATGGATTCATTAAATATTACTAGTTTATCTTGAAAGTCAGATACTCATGAATGCATCATGCACAAATCAAGCGTCTGTCTCGTTTTCCAAATGAGGATAACAAAAAAAAAAATAGCAAAGTGTGAATATTAATTTACATTTTCAAACCTTTGCAGGCTTTGAATGAATTACCGTATTTTTCGGACTATAAGCCGCTACTTTTTTCCCACGTTTTGAACCATGCGGCTTATAGCCCGGTGCGGCGTTTCTGTGGATTTTTCTTTAACCACCAGGGGGCTCTTTAGCAGGATATGAATCATGGGACGTCAAAGTTGGAAATCAAAGAAGAAAGCGCCAACAAGTGCTAGCAGCAGGCACAAAAGAGATTTTTTTCAAACTCCCTCATCATGGAAACCACAAAAAGAACTTCCTATGATGCCGCTTTTAAGTTGAGGGCTATCGACCTGGCACTACAGGAGGGAAATAGAGCCGCTGCACGTAAGCTCGGCGTGAACGAATCAATGGTGAATTGACTTGTTATAACTCAAATTTGGGGTTGTCTGTCCCCCTCTGCTGAGTGCCGAGTAATTGTGGAAAACCGAGAGCGGCGGAGATACCAGCGGCTTATAGCCCGGTGCGGCTTATATATGTACGTTTCCAGTTTTTTCCAAAAAATTTGTAGGTGCGGCTTATAGTATGGTGCGCTCTATAGTCCGGAAAATACGGTAGTCACAATTGTTTCATTCTTTGAGAATAAAAAGCTTGACTGTTTTGTTTTGTTTGTGTGCAGCACTATTCATACAGCTCTGCTGTCAAAGGATTCACACTTTTTCACTTCATACGTACATTAATTTGTTGTAGATTTAATTAAAATTCTTCTTCTCTCAATAACTCAAACCAAAATACTTTTTAATAAACGTCTATTGAAAAATCCAACAAAATTTAGCGCAGAACACATGCCTGTGACTCACCTGTGATAACCAGAGTGTGTACGATGCCGGCTTCGTTCAGCATCCGCTGAACGTGGTTGTTGTACAGCGTCAGTGCCTGTCCTTTCCCACTCTGCGGGTTCACTAACAGCATCATCCGACACGGGCGGGACCTTTGGCTCATCAACACTCCTACAACGGAGAGGAAAGAAAATGTGACAAATAAATAAATGTGCAAATACAATCAGATTGTGTACAAGTTTGAAGATACACCACAAAATGTTAATGAGAAACTGAAACTTGACTGCTATGACCACTGTTTTGAGAAACACTTTAAAGAAAGTGCTTGTCTTTTTGTCTGAATATTTTTCATACTGCAGAAGTTGGGAACCCTCTGTTATATCTATCTTTGATAGACAACCATAATCCTCCCCTTGTTTCCTTTAGTATTTTCTGTCCCTTCAGGATCAGTGGGAGGATGGCCTGGCAGGACGATGATTCTGTGTTCTGCGGTGCCATTAAAAAAAAATGGTTATGAATATTAATATAACAATAATTTTGAGGGAAAAGGTAGCCAAAAAAGTAGTAAAGCAAAAAAAAAAGAAAAAAGATGGAGATATTTTTCCATCCATTTCTTTCTGCTTATTCTTTTCAGGGTCTCAGGGGGCTGGAGCTGTTATAGGGCAAGAGGCAGGGTACACCCTGGATAGATCACCAGCTGGTCACAGAGCTAACACAGAGAGACAGACAACCATTCACACTCACATTCATACCTATGGGTAATTTAGAATCACTAATTAACCTAACCCCACTAAATGCATGCTTTTGGACTGCGGGAGGAAACCAGAATACCTGGAGAAAACATGCAAACTCCACACAGAAAGGCCATGGCCAAGGTGGATTTGAACCCACAGGACCTTCTTGCTGTGAGGCAACAGTGCTAACCACAGCACCACCATGCTGCCATGCCTAATATATGTATTAATTTTTATGCAGACAAGAAGCAAAGTTAATCAGGGTAATGTGTGCCAAGCTGCAACCCAAATTTGCATGCAGTTGGTTAATAATAAGGTCACCTAGAACCTTTAGCATTTAGACAACATTTCAGTAAGGGTACACACTTTGTACCAAGAGAGCAAGTAGTTTCTGTTGAAATACACAAAAGACACAACAGTAAATGTTGCTACATCAGAAAAGCCAGAAGCCAGGACACCTGGGAATCTGTGTGTCGATATATTTGGATATTTGGATGTACACACAAACAGGAGCCTTATCGCTCCCAACCAGCTTTGGTCTCATGTAAGGGAGAGGATGGAGGGGCCAAATGATTGTTACTACTAAAATATTTAATTAATTTCACAACAGGAAGGAACCAATAGAGTACCAGCCTGAATTGCACACCTAGGCCATGGGATAAAAGGTCATGATAATGCTTTCAGCAACAGAAACAATGCTGTAGCTTTGTTCTGCACATTAAAGTGATCGTGTGAATTGATCTTTGGCTGATGCATGCATGTTTTGGTATTTGTGCTGCATCAGCTGATGTTGCATTTTTAGTGTATTTTTATAATGTGGTAAATGTGCTATAATGTATTTAATCTTTTGCTGTTATTACTTACAGAATAATATACCCACAGCTACTACAAAACACAGCTGATTTATTAAAAAACCCACTGATAAAGTGACTTTGTGCACAGAACTGACAGAAAATTTGTGGACGCAAGCAGAAACAAAGGTCAGTGGCTTTGCACACAGACAGACACAGACACACACTCACACTAAATTAGTCTTACTACACAGTCTGCATCTCAAGATGAATGTGCGCAGCAGCGGCAAGCTCTTTGCTAAATTTTTAACTGCGGGGTGGATGCAAATTAGGATTTGAAACAGATATCAGAGGTTTACACAGATCTTACAAACACAGATCTCAAATCTTTTTAAAACACTGAAGAAGATGAGGTGGTGTGAGGGAGCTTAAAAATTAAAGAATGCAAGCTTAATTTTCTGTCATTTAAAAAATGTTAAAATGGTAGATGCTCATATTAAACATGGTAAAGTTTCAAATAATTAGGTCAGTATTTGTACAAGTGTGGGCCAAAAGCTCAGACTTCAGACTGCTCTAAGCACTCTTTTTTAAAACTCTTGAATCCTTATGATGTAAGCAAGAGGGGACGTCCTTCATACAGACTGACTAATCAAAGCAGCAGCGTCTACCTGCAGTTCACATCTTATGCTTATTAGGGGCAACCAGTTAGAAGAAAGCTGAATTAAATGGAAGAAAGGTAAAACGGCTTGTTTCAGATAGAGGCTGAACTGACTGACCCTGTATAAAATGAACAAGGGCTATTTTAACAATTAGAATCACACAAAGCTACTCTAACAGAGCAGGAAATTAACATAATAGGTCCATTTTATCTAAAAAATTAATATTATTTAATATGTGAGACAAGACTGTAAAAACACTGAAATAAAAGTACAATATGAGCCACAAGTTCTGAGAAATGAAAGATGATATCATGATATGTCAAATGCTTTAGAAAATTACAGAAACAAAATTTCTTACCACCCTACAAATTTGGAGCAAACTACCTTTTCTCCCCCCATCTCTTTCCTCCTCTCCCTTCAATGTGTTTTTGTGAGAGGTCAGGTGGGAAATATTTAAAATAAAAGGAGAAAGAAGCTCTGCAGAAGTTATCTGCTACATTTGACAAGCCGCAGCTGAGGGATCCTTTTACAGATAGGTACAAAAAAGTAAACTGCTAAAAATAGCACGATCCAATAAAATAGTTTTTGTGTCATGCCACAGCTCAATATCCAAAAACCCTGCAGTGATATTCCTCATGGAGAATCATCACACGTATTACAGCTGACTGGATTTTCATCCAAACGTGTCTCACAGATGATAAATGAGCAACAATAGGTGGAAACAACTCCAAATGCTTTGGTGATGAGTGTGTCTAACTGGTGAAATCCTAAATGACAGGTTGGGTTTTAATGGACACCAGGTTACACAGTGATTCTGCTGGAATGCAGAAAAACCGGTGGGATAAATGTTCCCATGTTATGACAACTTAACAATTTGGCCTGAGGTGAACTCTTCAGTGGTTTAGGCTTTTTGTTTTCCAATAATCCTGAACTGAAAGGCTGCCATAACCTTATACATTCTGTTGCCAGTTTATTAGGAAAATCTAAGTAATAATGAAGCATTTGTGGATTCAATTGGTAATTCTGGAAGCTGGACTTGGTAGTTCTGTTGGATCAAATAAACCAGAGAGGGGTTTCTAAACATGATCTTTGCTTATTGCTTTACAGCCAGTGGACATACCTGATTTCATTTGCTTATTGGATTTAATGTCCTTTTCCCCTCTCATTTATAAATGCTGTTTGGTATAACTCAATAGGGAACAGTAAATAAAGGAAAAATAAAAGTGGCACAACATTTAAATCACAATATAATAACTCAACATGCCAAATCCCTAAAGTGAGTGATATTAAACACATTACCGTATTTTCCGGAGTATAAGTCGCACTTTTTTTCATAGTTTGGCTGGGGGTGCGACCTATACTCCGGAGCGACGTATATGTGACATTTATAACACATGAACCAAAATACTCCAGCCACTTGACATCTCCGTGAACTGCAGCTTTAAGGCAGTCTTGCGTAACCTGTGGGCGCAGTGGATGATGGATGGAGAGCACAGCTTAACGGCAACTGGGAGAATGCGCCACCCAACTTTCCTGGAAGTCATTGGATGGATCAAGAAAACATGGGCTTCAGTGACAAACCATCCTGTTGGGATTCAGAAAGGCTGGAATAATTGGAACTGCAGCTGACGACGAGTCTGACTAACGCGACACAGAAGAGGAAGCGGCGCTTCGTCTACGGAGTGTACGGAATTGTTTAGAAGTGACACCGAGGATGAAGAATTCAATGGATTGATGGTTTGGTTAACTTGTTAGTATGTTCTTTATGCTATGGTTATCTGAATAACTTAATGTTACGTTAACATACTGTAGCGATTCTCTTAGTTAGAGAGCGTGTTGATGTTGTGGGATTTCGGACTGTTCGGGAGGTTCGTGAAGGCAGCATGGAGAGAGAGAAAAAGACCGAGAGCTTGCCTGTGTGTGTGTTGCTGTTCCGCTGTTGTAGTTGTGGTTGGTGTGGCTGTGGCCTACAGCAGCCGTTTTTCTGTTAATAAAGACGACCTTTGTTGTGAATATCGCCGACTTTGGAAGTGTGTTTACAACGTTACAATACCGAACACGTGTTCGTTGTGCGTCATGTAGCTGAATGTGCTACGTTAGCATAACGTAGGTGTAACCGTGTTCGTCCTGTTCTTTAATCCATTATTATTTTAAATTGCCGTACAAGATGGAATTTGTGCTCTGAGTCTCGGATTCTATCACCCCCCCCCCCCCCCCCCCCCCCCCCCAAAAAAAAGTGCGACTTATAGTCCAGTGCGACCTATATATGTTTTTTCTTCTTTATTATGCATTTTTTGGCTGGTGCGACCTATACTCCGGAGCGACGTATAGTCCGAAAAATACGGTAAGTATTTTAGCTACAATTAAAAGTTCACTTTATCCATTAAAAGGGGTCCACCCACACTCTCCCCACTACTGCTTTCAGTTTAAGGTCAGCAGGGCTCTAAAAACTATGGACTTTATGTAGGAAGTAATGTGACATGATTTCCTGTATATTTTCACCTTAATTCATTTTTTTAAGTATGCAACATAATTTTAGATACTTCTCTTTTTGTTTCCAAGAAGTCTGTTTTACTTTAATTTCAGTAAACCAAAAGAACTCGTTTCAGTTTCTAGTTTTGTGTTAGTTAACAATAATAACCTTATCCTTCATTTCAAGAATTCCTGAAGACTCACCCCAGACTGCACGCACAGTTTCTTCTATTTTGTTAATCAACCAGATTCTCTATTCTCCTTTTGACTTCCTGACTCCTTTTGACTTCCACATCACTCAGACCCAGTCTGAGTGATGTGGAGCGGAAAGCGGCTTCTGGGTCACTTCTGAAATGAGCCACGGCACACTTGGTGGAATTGTAAGCATTGTCTTGAGTTGGCACATTCAGCTCCAGTGGCCAAGGCAGAGCCTAAATGCAACTCAGGTGGACTCAGGTGGGTTTCCCCTGACCCGATGCTTTGTGGCATGGATGGATCCAGGAACAGCAACACTTTGCTCTTATTCTCCCACATTATCTTAGACAAATTCAGACTTGCTGGGGAAGTTTTATTTCACTTACAGTAACATAATCTAAACTAATGAATGTTATCTTCACTTCACTGGGTTCTGCTTGGTTCTGTTCCATGTATCTGGGAAGGGAAGAGCGTTTACACATGCAGTGGAGCAGAAGGTAAAAAAGACACAGACACAAAGCAATTGAGAGCATTGAGAGCGAGAAAGTAGTGCGACTAAATGAAAGCACAGTGAGCTGAAACTAAATAAGAGCACATTATATATATATATATATATATATATATATATATATATATATATATATATATATATATATATATATATATATATATATATATATATATAAAAATTTTCTTGGGTTTGTGGAAGGTCCCTCAAGTAACGGCGGGCAAAACCTGTATGTAACTATACATAATAATATCAGTCCATAAACTGGCATACAAGAAAGGTAGGTTAAGTCTTCTTTATAGCTGCAGAACATTAACGTCACATTTCCTTGTGTCATTTAGATTCAGTAATCTCAGAATCATGGCGACTGGACTCCTGAGGGAAAGACAAGAAAGTGCCCTCATGAATCAGCTGCACGACAGCTGGCACCGAATGCCCTGACCTTGCTTTGTGTGTGTGTGTGTGTGTGTGTGTGTGTTTGTGTCCCAACACCCACACAGCAGTCCTTGCTGGATAAACCCAGTCCTATGCCACTTCCTGTGTGGCACCCCTCCCCTTCTCAAAACATTCCAGAGGACACTATCTTCTCGTCTGTCTGTCCACGCTCCGGGTTTCCTCCTCTATCATTAACTCTGCTGCAGCAGCAACATGGCATGCATCTAATAAAAGATGCAAAGAACTGTACAGAAAAGCTTTTTTGCAATCTGGTGTAAGATAAGTGTCAGGTTGGTTTGTTTGTTTTTGATAGGTGAAGTCCTGACGGAAGCCCTGCTGACATAAATGCTAATCAGCGTCTTTTCAAAAAAATAAAAAATATGACTAACACTTACAGAAGAAACCAAACTGGCATGACTACACAGATTTAAAGATTGGTGGGAGAAAAAAAAAAGTTACTGTCTTGGATGAGGTGATGAAGTGAACTGTGCAAATCAGAAAGTAACCTCACAAACAATAATCAAGATGAAAAATGACAGGAAACTAGCAGGAACAAAGCTCTGCATCTCAACTACGTTTACTTGATCTGTGATTACAGACGTCTCATCTGCTCTCTTCAAACCAACAGCATGGGAACCGTCCCAGATCTTAATGGAATAATCACTGCCGAGGTATTCGCCACAGGAAATAACAACCTAAATGAAAGGGAAAATCCAGGAGCTGTTTAAAATAAAAAAAACATTTCTGGGAAGGTTCCTTATAGTAGCTTTCCGGGTGCATATAGAGTCTGAGAATAGACAGCTTTCTTTTTGGTTTTTGTACATCAGCTTGTATCAACCAGACACAGACATGAATGTTTCACGGTAAACTTCAAAAGCACTTATTCCAGTTTTTCTGTGTGAAACTGTCTGGCTTTTTGTTCCAAGTTCCAAAACTGCATTCTGTTAATTCAGTGTTTTTATTTGCTTGTATTTAGGATGGGACACAGGGAATTTCAGCATGTGGCATCTTCATTATTTCTATGACCTTACATGGTCACTGTTTCTATCCGGAGTGTGATCATTGCTCTACGACTCACTCTGACTAATAGTGATGACTTGCACATTCGTCAGTCAATTGTTCCTGCTATTTCAGTTGCTCATCAGCAGCGAAGTATGACAAAGCATCAACCGTCTGATTAAGAAATTATGATGTTGCAATCTTGATGAAAAATGCAAAAAAAAAAAAAAAAGTGCTGGGCTTTCATTACGCTTAGTTGAGTCCACATCTCACACCTCAGCCGGCATAACTTTGCAGATGGGACCAGTCAAACTGTCAAAATTGAATGAAAACTGGGGATTTGAAGAAAGAAGAGACATCAGAATACATTTTGCTTTAAGTCTAAATCACATATAGGAAAATATGATGAGTGATTACAAGTAGCCAAGTAAAGAAAAACAAAACAAGTTATAATTTAAAGCAAGAGATGTGGACATTTATGTCTTTCCTAGATGATAAATTAACTGACAAAAGACCCAATAAAACCACAGGCAACATGACATGACCTTTGTTGGCAGCTACACCTACAGAAGTCCAATATTAATGCACAAAAGTCACCTCCAGAGCATGTTAGAAGGAAAGACAGAAGGAAGGAAAGACAGATGCACCAGAGAGTGTGCTTCCACTTCTGCCTGTTGCTCAGTGGAGATTTGCACTCTAAGCCTTGACAACACCCATTAGGAGGGAATCCAGTTTCCACATTTAAGAGATTACTGGATTAACATGTATTTCGTACTGTATTTGACACAATACTTGTGCTCTTTCAGCCTTGCCTAATGTGACAGATGCATCAAGTCAAATTATTTAAATGTCAGCTATTCTCTAATGTGAATCTCATGAATTATGAATAATCTTGTTAGTAAATTAGCCCACCAAAACATGAGGAATAACAAAAGTTGTACCCACTTTAGTGATGAAAGCTGAGGGAAATGTTTCAAATACACTAGAAAGTATCACGCAGGTACAATGAATGTAATGACAGACTTTATATTATCTGTCTGTAAAGATTAATTTATAAAGGTTAATTAGCAAAAATTTATGAATGTAGCACAACATAAAAATGAAACTAGTGCCCTGTTTTTATGAACACAAAGCTATAACTATATAAACATCTTTCTTCTAATTTAATATTTTATGTTTGATACATGTGCTGATCACATACTTCTGTACTTGGATAACATTTTTTTTTTTGGATAACATTTTGAAGACTTCAATTATTTTTATGCTCTTGTACTGTTATACATTTTAAAATAACATGGTTTAGGAAAAGCAAAAAGGGATACTTAAGGTGCTATTAGTAGTTGTTTAGATTAATTTTCATTTTTGTTTTTTATAAATTAAATGTTTGTTTCGAGGTGTCATGTGACTTGAAGTTTAATGCATAGAAACAGCATGAATTATACCAGCTGAACTGTGAGCTACATCACGGCCTCAGTTCAGTCTCCAGGGCACATTAACAACTAAATGACATATCATGCATATGTTTCTGATGCCAAAACTAAACTTGATTTTCTTTTTTGTTGGAATTCCAAACACTCTGTTTTGCATATTCTTCTTCTATACATTCTGTCTGAGTTTGTTATTGTTTGTGTTGGTATGACATTGATAATCGCACCATTTTGTGCTGCTTTCCCATAGGCTGGTTAGCAGCCTATGTAGTTTCTTTCCAAATTTCTGGCATTGTCTGGATTTTTCCCAGGTGATCGTTAGATCAACCTCGCCCAGGAGAGGGTGAACCGTCAAACCAAAGATATCTATCATGTTGGTCATCTTTTATCAGCACAGTGTATACCCAGCTTTATCGCCTGTTTGTACAAACCCATGATATTAAATTTTCCAGGTTTCAGAAAACAATAATGCATGCATGCATGAAAGGCCCTGACAGCCAATTTTAGAGTGAAATTTTAGGTTAAGACTTTCTGTTTCAAATTGAATCACAGGCTGTGCCTTTAAAAGAAACCACATTTTGTCTCACTGGATCTAACTGCAGGAGCACTTAACTGCACTGAGGTGATAACTCTTAAAGCGGTCTGTAAATCAAAGAGCTGAAGCTCCTCAAGCACACAAGCAAATTTCTGCTGAGCCAGAACCACAAAGGGTGTGGAAGGCAGAGCAGCAGGAGGAGGTGGCTGTGGTTAGCCTTCTGTAAATCTATATTAAGGAAGGCAGAGAGTTTACGACACTGAGGTTTGAATTGAAATCACCCTGCAATGTATATTATGCAGCTGTCCATACAGTACCCGAGCTAAGAGATAAATGAGCTGTGTATGAGCGAGAAAGATTGTGAAAGGAGAAAGAGGATGTAATAACTGTCTGTCTCTCTGTGGAATAATTTGCATTCCATATGTGTATTTTAGGCCTTTTAGGAAAGGAGGTTAGGCTGCTGCAAGAAAACAAACTACAAGTAAGATTTTTAATTAACATTATCCAAGCTGGCCTTTTGTTCAACTGTTTACTTCATGCAACTATTAGTGAGTTTTACATAAACTCATTAGACAAGAGAGCAAAGCAAGATATTAGAAAGTAGAAAAAGTAGAAAAAAAGCTATATATAGGAAACGTTGTGTGCTGCTGCTGTATGGAAAAATGCAAATGTTTCTAACCTTTTAAAAAAAACCCACAACCACTTTTTTTAACCACTTACTCTTAGGTGAAGCAGCTGCTCTACAGGCTAAATGGTCTAGATGTGGTTGCTGCTGTCGGCATATCAAAGAATGATTTGCGAGGCCTTTTCTGAGAATAGAAATTTGGCTAAGCACCGGAGGTTTTCTGTGCCTGCTGGTATAATGCACAGAGAGTCATCTTCTTGTTTGCATTCAGCTCCTGCATCTATATCGAAGTCTGACAGAGTTTCCTTGGAGCGTATTAGATTGTTTGCGTTTTCTCGTAGTTAGACAGAGCGGGCCATTTCAGACACAAAGCTGCATTGAGCCTCAGGACCTACGCTGAGCTCCGGTGAGAGAATGAGACCCTGAACTCGAGCTCTAGACAGCACATCAAGTTCTATCGCTGCGTATGTCGGGTAAGGAGGAGTCCGCAGGGAAAAAAAACTGCTGCTGCCACTGCTGTCTGACTGCGCGCCCCAATGCCTCCAATGCTGCAGTGAGAACTCATGAAACTGTGCTTATTGTAGACTGCTCTTTTGATCCTGTACAACACAGACAACATGCTATGAATAAAATATGCAGGTTCACTTCCAAGCATCAAGAAGCATTATCACTTTTGACAGTTTAAGACTGATTAATCTGAAGAGTGTGAACCAAGTTAAATGTACTTAAAAATCTAAAAAAAAAAAATACTACAGTTAATAAATAAAAATAAAAACTAGACCTTCTCCAATCTGTCTCAACAAATGCTATGACTGAAAAAAAAAAAACAACTAACACTAAAACTATTAAAAGTTCAAATGAAACTCTTATTTAACTCATTTAAAAAAAATGTAAATTAAAATGAAGTAAGGAACCTCTTGTGTAGTACAGTAATCCCTCGCTACTTTGCAGTTCGCGGACTCGCTGTTTCGTGGGTTTTCAATCAATATTAGTGTAAAATATTTATCGCTGTTTCGCAGGTTTTTGCAGTACTCGTTCTTCACATGCGTAGTACCTGTTGTACAGTAATGTATATATTTGGTGTATAAGTGTGTGGGGAGGGTTTATAAAAACTTAAAATAGTGTATAACTACTAAAATAATGTATAAGTATTAAAATAAATATAGCGTCCCTACTTCGCGGATTTTCACTTATCGCGGGTGGTCCTGGAACGTAACACCCGCAATAAGTGAGGGATTACTGTACTAGTGCAGAGCCTGTTCAGAGAGCTTAATTTGTGTTATTTTATTGCAGATACAAAACAAACATCCAGGAAATCACTGAGTTATTGAAGATAGGATATATATATAGATAAGGATATACTTGCTGAACGTGTGTATGTGTGTGTGTGTGTGTGTGTGTGGGTGTGTGTGTGTGTGTGTGCGTGAGAGAGACTGTGTCAGTTCAAAACCTGGACATGCATGATGGGCAGATTGTAGGTTGGAGCTTTCTCGAGAACTGCTCATCCAAAAACGAGTGAATGGCTGAAGTCATTTGTGACAGGAAACCAAAGACAAAAATACACTAAAATTAAATGAGAACATGTGTGATTACTGTACATTTCCTAAAAGTCATTTTGATGTGCCCATTTGAGGGATAAGACTTGGTGGTAGGATTATGCTGAGAACTGGGTTTTACTCGTTATATTTAGGGTTGAGGCGCTTGGAGATGAATTTATGTCAATGAATGTCACCAAAAAAAAAAAAAAAAAACCCCAGCCTGTATGGCTATGTGTGCCCCTCCCCTACACACAGACAGCAGAAGGCAGTGGTCAGTTAGGGGAAAGACTGGTAACAGAACATTTAGCTAAAATATGAGAAATGGCAATCCAAGCAATATCAAACTGGTGACTGTGCTTACTCTGGCCACCAGCAATTAACGTGTCAAGTCTGAAGTGGATTGGATGAACAGCTGTCAACAAAGGTGAACAACTGATGAACATACAGAGATTTCTTGAAATATTTGTAAAATCTTTCGCCGAGAGCGTGAGTCTTCTCTTCTCACTCTCGGCGGAGGTGGACGCCTTTTTTTCTCTCCCAACCCATCCCTTATCTGCCCTGTTTTGCTGCTTTGCTGCGCTTTAAGCGCCTCTCTCTACACATCGTCCAAACTGGAAATTAAAACTATGGATTTGGTCAGGTGGTCTCTCAATGCTATTGATCAGATTTTCTCCACGAGGAGACCGAGGGAAGGAGAACCCTCCTGTACCGCTGGGACATCTCTGGCTGGCTACATCATGGATTCCTGGGGTGACCAGAAGATGATGTGCTTGACGGCCCTGTCCATCGAGGACGTA
This sequence comes from Archocentrus centrarchus, assembly GCF_007364275.1. Taxonomy (NCBI): domain Eukaryota; kingdom Metazoa; phylum Chordata; class Actinopteri; order Cichliformes; family Cichlidae; genus Archocentrus; species Archocentrus centrarchus. The sequence continues at coordinate 26,462,474 of NC_044346.1, read as the reverse complement.
GAAGACGTGTACATATTTGGCCTAATAACAGGACCTGATAACAGGATCTCTTCTGATTGGCCTTGAGGGATACCTGTTTTATTGTGAAATTCTGAAAATCTGGGCAGTTGTTCGTGGCTTAGGTAAGATGCCTGCTCAGTATGAAGGGTTGTGTAGAGCAGTACACACAGACTCAGTACCTGGTAGAGCTGAACCGCAAGGTGAATGCGAGCCTTGAGGCTTGCAGGCCAGCTTTGGCCATGCTCTAAGGTGAATGTACTAAATCTTGATGAAGTGTACGTTCGGCGTGATAAATTCTTCTGATTCTGAAAATAATGGAACCTGTCTTTTTTGTGTGTCCACCTACCAATCATACATTTATTGTCTTTACATGTGCACCCACACAACAACAACCACAACTCAAGCACTATGTGGAAATATGAAGTAATGAACATGCTCATATAGGCATTTATACCCAAATAAAACTGCATAGGTGTTTAGGTTTTCTGGACCTTCAGTTGATCCATCTACTGTTTGCTGAAGTCTCATCAGAAATAGTCTCAATGGAAGCGAAATGGGGAGGGAAATTTGAGGTATGCCAAATTACACAATAACTGGTCTAAAAATCAATGGTGACAGGTCTTAAGGAATGATGAATCTAAGTTTGAAATTTATGGTTCCAATTGTCATCAATAAGTATGGAGGACATCAGGAAAGAGGTACAACAGTGAGTGTCTGCAGCCATCTGTAAAACATGGTGAAGGCTCTGTCAAAGTACTGTCAGATTTTGATCAGCCATGCAATACAGTCTGGAATGTGTCTGATTGGCAACAGCTTTATTCTTCAGCATAGTGATCCCAAACACATTGCCAGTGCAGTAAAAGCATACCTGGATATAAAAAAAACAAGAAGAGCTTCAAATGTCCTTCAACAAGCCTGGAGAACGATTCCTGAAGAACACTTTAAAAAAATGACAAGAAAGCTGCCTAAGAGAGTTCAGGCTGTGCCAAGGAATAAATATTTACTTTCAAGCTCATTAGAATGCTAACCCCGTTTTTGCCTTATGTACTGTATTTCCATGTATGTTTACTATGTTTGCATGTTTCAATAAATTGCTGCACCCATTTCCCATTTCCTAGCAAAATATAAAGAAATGAAGGGTGACTCAAGATTTTAGCACAGTACTACATGTCAGTGCTTTCTTACAATCCCTCTTAATAGAATTTAAATACTTACATGCTTTAACCTGACAAACAGCTGGTTTCTACTCTTCTCTTATCCCTAATGTGGTTATTATTATTGATGACAAAACTTCTGTTTGTAAGGGGCATCCAATTAGAAGAAAGTTGGGTTAAATAAACTGATTCAGACAGGATTAACAGAGGTGCTGCACCAAGGCCCAGTTTAAAACAAATGAGGATTATTTAGATCTGTGAATCATTCAAAGCTACACTGTATTGCCTTAGTATTCACTCACCTACCCAAATCATTGAATTCAGGTGTTACAACTTCCATGGCCACAGGTGTATAAAACAAAGCACCTAGGCATGCAGATGCTTCTGCGAACATTTGTGAAAGAATAAGTTGCTCTCAGGAGCTCAGTGAATTCCAGCGTGGTACCGTGATAGGATGCCACCTGTGTGACAAATCCAGTTGTGAAATTTCCTCACTACTAAATATTCCACAGTCACTAGACTCTATTGCAGTGGAGACGTGTTCTCTGGAATGACAAGTCCTGCTTCTCCGTCTGGCAATCTGATGGACAAGTCTGGGTTTGGCAGTTGCCAGGAGAACGGTACTTGTCTGACTGCATTGTGCCAAGTGTAAAGTTTGGTGGAGGGAGGATTATGGTGTGGGGTTGTTTTTCAGGAGTTGGGCTCAGCCCCTTAGTTCCAGTGAAAGGAACTCTTAAGGCTTCAACATACTAAGACATTGGACAATTTCCTGCTCCCAACTTTATGGGAACAGTTTGGGGATGACCCCCTGCTGTTCCAACATGACTGTGCACCAAAGCACAAAACAAGGTCCACAGAGACATGGATGAACGAGTTTGGTGTGGAAGAACTGAGTCCTGAGCTTAACCCAACAGAACACCTTTGGGATGAATTAGAGCAGAGACTGGTAACATTGAATCAGGCTGGCGTGAATGTACAATGGGTTTTGGGGGAGGGTTAATGTTAAGTGTTATAATAGTGATCTGTTCTGGCAGTTAACTGCTGAAACTCTCAGCCCGGCGTGATGGCACCTCAGCAAGGCGATCAACCGCTGGCTAGAACCCTGAGAGTTGTATCTGTTATGGCAGCAAAGGGCGGGGCGACGTCTTATTAACCCTGTGGATTAAGAATGAGTAAATACTTTTGACAATATAGTGTACTCTAGTAGAAGGATAAAAATATGGAGCTGGAAATTAAAATAAAAGGTTGCCTCTAAAGAATGATCACTTGTTCATGTAACACAAACCTATTCTTTGTGCTACCTCTTCCAGACTTTTGTATGACAGAACATAAACTAATGTCCCAGCTTCTACTGTCTCAGCCTGAGGTAAATTGTCAGTAACAGCATTGACTGGCTGAGAGAGGCCTGGATTTCACTGCTAAAAGAAGCCATGCCAGTCCCCCTGAGAATGTCAGATAAGGTCTTTCAGAGCCATTTTTATTGTTTCACACTCATACTAACACCCATATTTAGTTACAGTGCATTAGCACAAATTATTATCTCTATTTAGTAATTCAAACTATTACCCTCAATGTGGCACTACTGTACAACCTCAACAAAGCACATACTCATGATTTCAGTTAAAGAGAAAATTATAATAATCAGCAGTGCTGTTTGTTCTATACATACAATACTTATCATCCTAACAGTGAAGGCCACACAGGAAAACTAGAAATGAGGTCATGACTGCAGCAGAAGTTGAAAGTCAAAAAAGTCTGATGGTAAAAACAAACACTAAGCAAAATCAGCTGAACAATGTAGAACTACAAGTGACAATGACATTGTCCCAAGAGGCCAAACACTGATGACACTCTGCCCTGGAGTTCAACACTATACTGATGTTGACTGACCACATTACCAATACTAAATAAATACAAATTCTGGTACTGGGGCTGCTACTCTGTTGTTGTATGTTGGATTCAATGTTACAATAATTCAACTGCTGATGTTGTTCTTCTACCAATTTGTGCAAAATCTTGGGACTACAGGATGCAGGGCAGAACGTTTTGCAGGCTTAAACACATGACCGGTTATTCCACACTGACGGCATCTCATTTGTGGCTTTTATCTTATCTGACAATACAACAACAGTGTTAATGTATAATCTATCTACCACCAGGGGCATGCAAACGATGTTTAGTTAAGTGTAAGATTAAAAAACAAAAAACAAAAAAACAAACAAAAAAAAACTATAAATGAGGCAGAATGCATGCTGACACCTTAATCTACTTCTTGGAGGTGTCTTTCAAAAATAAAGAAGTTTGACCAAGGTCAGTCTACATGGTGGCAGCAACATAATGGAAGACGGTGCATTAGGACAAGCTGCTCCCATATTATCATCCATTTATTATCATCACATTTCCAGTTTTTGTCTTCCTCAAGGACACACTATTCAGGCTACAATGTGCCCCCTTCGATCATTCCTGTGAGTAAACAATGTGCTTGTTTGGTTTAATTAATTTGGTCAGTTTGTTTCAATGCACTTTATAACACAACACTATTTTATAAATAATGGCACACATATTTGGTTTATATTGTTTTGCTGTCATTGGGTGTGTCCCAATTCAGGAGCTGCATCCTTTCAAAGCTGCATTTTTAAGGTCATTACGTCACAGTCAAGTGACAAAGGCTGCCCCAATTCAAAGGCACCTCCAAATGCATCCTTTTTTCCCTGGATTTGAAGAATGCATTGGGTGTATCATTCGTGGTTTATCCCATGATTCATTGCAGGCCAAAGCCTGTTGTGGGAATGGTGGAAATGTTTGAAATATTATTGTTTCTGTGACACAAAAAACTTTTTTCAATGCTTTTAGGCAAGAATGCAGATGTGTAAACCTCAAATATCTGCTCGATTTATGGATTTATTCATCAATTTACTGTTCAGTGTAACTGACTGTTTACTGCGCACGACAATAAAACGCTCTTGAATCTTGGAGAGCAGCTGAACAACGTTTTTAGTCACTTCCATCCGAACTATGACCACAGCAATATGTTAGCAACTAAACACACCAGCTACTTGGGGAATACACATTTTTCTCTAGTGACTGATGGTTCCAGGGGTCACTCTGTGTGACTGGGACTTTAGCAATCATTTTCCCAAAGACTGTCATCAATCTCCAGCAACTACACACAACCGGCCAGGGAATACTCATTTTTCCCTCCTCACCGGTGGTTGTCAGATGACCGGAGATAGGTCTCTTGGCCTGTGTGACTGAGGCCCTAATTCACCTGATCCTACATTGTCACCATGATGGTCACATGTCCAAAATGGTGGATGAGTTAACACCATGTGGTTAGTGGTGGACACGTGTCTACAAAACCTCAGTACAGAGGCCAAACAAATGGAAGGAATTTCCCTGTTTGGATTTATAATGGTTTGCTCCATTAATCACTCGGCTGAGTTCTCTGTGATGTAGTTCGGTCAGCTTGTTGAGTTAAGGTTTTGTATTCTTAAACAGTATTTTTGAAAAGCATTCTGTTTAGTCGACCTCTTCCACAGGTCTGTTAGTTTCTTATAAATAGCCTTTTTTCATTGTTTTGATGTCATTTTTGTCTAGCTTAAAACACAATTTTGTGTCACAAGGAAGTGGTGGAAATTTGTGTACCCACCAGTAAAACTTTACTTCATAAATGAAATGGACTTACAGTAAGTGCTGATTATACTGCCACTACATACAGTACTGCTGTAGTGCTGCAGTTCATTATCATTTTCTATCAGCAACCATATGCTCAAGCCAGATGACAATCTATTGTGATGGTTTTAATCAATACCAGTAGCCTCTCTGCCTGCTACCATCACCTTTCTTATGGTGATGACAATGCTGTCAACAGATGAATTTAATCTTTTTATTACTGTAACCTTACAACAATACTGTTAAGGAAAAACTGGCCAATGCAGCTGAGGTGTCAATTGTAATTCTCAAAGAAGGAATGTGTCTTTTTCGGTGCTAGGCATTGTAGCGTGTCGAGTCGCTGACTCATCTATCACCTCGTGTGATATTTCAAAAGCATCACTTGAACACACCACAGAGCTAACCACTAGCCGGTCATGACCTGCAGTTTATTCTGAACTTCCTTTTCCAGTGGAAGTAACCTTTCGTTACACATCTGTCAAAGAAAACAGTCTAATTGCAATTCAACTGTGAGAACAGTATGAGAGACAATTTCCTTGCTTAATTACAACAGTATCAAGATCAGCTGGTGACGTCTCACCAATTCTCTAAGCTACCAAAAAAGCATCAAAAACTATTCAAAACAGCCACACCAGATGACAGATTGTGGCTTTTTGAGTCATGGGTTTAACAGATGTTTAAATAAATGATCATTATCATGCAAACTAATATGGATGCCCTGAAGTGCAACGCTGATTCAGTGTCAACCATTAGAGCAGAGAAGCAATACCAGGCAACCTCAGCACACATAAAATATTGATGAAGGAGTTTGTGTTTTTGAAAATAGAAAGTAAATATCTGGCATATTGCACACCTAACTCCAAGGCTGTTGTATTGTCTCCCTCAGGCAGTGTTTAAACCCACATGTGGACAAACATTAAATCCATGTCACGGGAAAATGGATCTGTAGAAAATAGACGCTTTCTGAATAACCCTTTGAGCGTACCTGACGTCAAGGCAGTGACACAAGCATCAGTGTTGATGGAGAGGTCAGACAGGCTTGCACTGACCTCATTTAGACTAATGGTTTGGACGCAGAACTCATGACGGGATTTGGTATGGTTCACGAGGCCTCAGGAACAATAAGTAACTAACTCCAGATCACATTAGCCTCTTCTAAAGATACCAAAAAGCCCTGCAGCTACAATGAGGTTTGAAATTACCACCACTGACTGCGAAAATGCTCCGAAAGTTGACACTTCGGCAGGTAACCCAGAAGTAGAATCATATGCAGCTGATATTTTATTCTCAGCACTTCTGGTTCTGTTTGATTATTTATGCTTAAATTACGAGACAGCCAGTGGCGATAATTAAAAAAATAAATAAATAAATAAATCAGGTTTTCTTAATTTATTCCAGGAGTAGTTGATCTTTTAAGTATTACCACAACTATCAAATATTAGACCAACACTCCCACACTCCAATGTTTCTAGACCCCAAATCAACAAAAGTATGATGAACTAACAACTAAAGCTAAAATATAACCAATTTGTTATAAAATAAGGTAAACCAGCAATGTTTTGGTCATTTTGTCTGAAAAATAAATAAGTGACAAAAAAATGCCAGCCTCTGTTTTAAAATACTATTCAACCTTTCCCCCAAACATTGTCAAGTTGTATACAGCGTAAACACAGGTAGGCAAAATAAACCTATTTTTCTACATCTGAAATGGTGTGAAAATACAAACAATGCTTTATATGAACAATTTTTACTGCTTTTCAGTTTATTGAACACCTTCCAATTCACACAAAAAGTTAGACATATTGTAGGTGTGTACCAACTCCAGGTAACTAGTCTGCAACCAGAAACCAAGCACTGCATCCAGGCCAGGCCTTAGCAGGGAGCATATCCCTATAAGAATACGTGGCACAGCATGTAAAAAGCCGGCCATAGATGCAGACTGAGAATCCCGGCTGCACATGAAAACAATCAAGCAATGAGGCAATCAAGAACAAGTCGAAAATCAAAAGGAATTTCCAGTGTTTGTTATGCTAACTTCATCCATTTTCTTCTGCTTCTTTAATTCAGGGTTACAAGGGAGCTGGAGGCTAACCCTCCTGCCAATAGGGGGAGACAGGTGTCCAGTCTGTCACAGGGCTAACACAGAGAGACATTTACGCTCACATTCACACCTACGGCCAGTTTACAGTTAACCTAACATGCATGTCTTTGGACTGTGAGAAAACATGCAAACTTCGCACAGAAAGACCCCAGAGGGCCAGTTGATTTGAACTCAGGAACTTCTTACTGTGAGGCGATGGTGCTAACCACCGCACCACTGTGCCACCCACCCAGAGTGTGGTGATAACACTGTGTGCATTGTGCTCGATCAGTGGTTTCTTGCAAACCTAGTGGACTTTTTTGCACTTCATACTCTGCACACTTAATGGATATTTAGGCCTGTATTATCTTTTTGTTGCTATTTTCTCGTTACTCGTTTCTGTTCTTCTTTCTTGTTCCTACTTACATGCCTGTGAAATGTATATCTTCTTTCTCATTTATATGCTGCTGTGACAAAAATGGGAGAGCTGTCAAACTGAATTTTGTTGCATGGAAATGTGCAATGACAATAAAGAACTTCTTCTTAATCAGAAGTTTAATCATTTGAAAACATGCTATGACTGAATATTTATCTATATTGACTGCTACTAAACCACAGTAATTTAAATAATAATGCAATAATTCACAGTTTGACATCTTCAAGTTAAAAATTCTTAAAAAATAAACGTCTGTTTTTTGCTTGTTATGCAAGCAGTTCTGAAATTTTAAGAAACATGAAAAAGTAAAAAAAAAATAAAGTTTTTCACTTTAGCTGTGTGTTGCAAAAAATATTTACAGGACCAATGTATTTGGTAGCCAAGGCAAATGTATCAGAGACTAGGGTGAAATCAGCAGCTTTAGTACTAAATTGGTCAATAGCATCCACAGTATCCTGTGTGAAAACAGAAACCTTGGTGATGTACCTTGCCAGAAAGTCAAAACTAGGCCAAAAACAAAGCATTAGTCTGAATAAACCAGCGATAAGAGAGGTAGAGCTAGAGCAGGTGATGTAATCGAGACGCTTGTGTTTGGGCGATTGTCCCAAGGTGGCACACTAATTCAGTCACTGTCTTGGTTTACAACCCATGCAGTCAAATTACAACACATTTCAAAGCAAATACTTTTTAGAGCTACTAAACGTCTAGTCCTTTCTCCTCTGACAATGACTGGCAGAGTAGAACTGCAGCATGTTTTGCCTTGTTAAAAATAAATTTGGGGGAAATGCTAACTGGGTCACAGTGTGCCACTGATACTGTGGCTGTGTGGAGGAAATAATTTGTGTGAGGGAAAATGGAAAAAAAAAAAAAGTATTTTTATCTTTAGAAATCTCCGATTATAGAACGGTTCCTGCTGGAATAATTACACCTCCTGGCATTACATTAACAAACGACACAATCAATATTGTCTCATGTTTCTCAGGTGTGTTTTTAGATTAACTAGGCTTGATTGAAGCCTGAAGCTTCTGAACTGAAAGGTGACTCTCCATAACACACCAGTAGTATTGCTTTGTCCACGTAAGGCGCAGGTTAAATATGATGAGGCAGAGCATCACAGGAGCCCCGCCTCTTGACTGGACATTATCTCAATAGCAGTAATATTCCCTTGTGTTTTTCATGTTTCTTTAAAAGGAACTGAAACTTGACTCTGTTCAGACCTGCTCTTCTGTTTTATTAATCCGAGGAGTAATTTAAAGGTAATCGAGAGAGATCTGATGAAATGCCACAAAACCAGTTCTGTATAGGGAATGAATCAGGATACTACCAGCTAATTACCAGTAGGGCTGTAGGGCAAGATTAACTGTTACAAAAATAAACCAGGAAGGACAACCAGGCAGCCTTTTATAGTAAAAATTATGTTAAATTGTAATTTACAATTTCCTAGAAACTGAAAAGTAAGAAATAAACAAGAAAAAAAAAAGCTAAAGGTGAACTCTGGGAGATGACTCATTAATGCCACATTAAACTAGAGATGCTAAAAAAAACAGACTTTGTGGTTAGTCATCTTTTTTTATCATAAGGAAAAAACAGCTACACCTCCTCCCACTACAAGCCATGAAGGTATTCATCAGCTATTCTGATTAAGCAATAATTTTCAAAAATGCCCAACATTTTAAAGTCACAACTTCCAACATGTAAGGATATACCACTTTTCTTTTTCATATGGCAATAAACTTCCAACCTTTTTGTTTTGGACTATTTAACATATGATTAAGCTTATATTTAAATAAACTATTTATATAAACTGTATACCACTAAAAACCATTATATAATGGATTAAAAGAAGGTATAGGTCAAGACCTAGTAGGTTATATGGGGGAGAAGCCCTTTTAGTTAACTGAAATAAAAATTAAACTAGGCTTTGTGTACTTACACAACTAACTCAAGGAGAATAAAATATTCAGAAAATGTCTTCAGATTTAGTCTGTTAATTTTTTCAAATGTGTGAACACAATGAGAATAAGCGGGCATTGGTAAATACTAATTTTAAAATCAGTCCGCCCTTTAAAATGTTAGCAATTTGCTCGTACAAACTGCCTACGTTTTGATAAAATACACATAAAAGGGCACCGCTTTTATCCCACTAACATTACTCTTTCAGTTGTGAGCAGGCGCGTGGGTTAACAGTCATTTGGTGGCGGCTGAAACTCATGTTCGCCTCAGTATCACAGCGTTATCTTCATACAGAGATGAATGTAAGCGCAGCGAGGGACCCTGCTGCTATCACTACCTGTAAACTTTCCGTTTTCGTTGCTATACTACACTCACCGTTTCTAGGGAACTGTTGCCGGGCAGAGCGTTCTCGGACAGCGCGAGCCCACTTCTCTGCCTCCTCCAGGTTAGCGCGCGGGTCCTGGAGTGCGGCGAGCCGAAAGCACTGCTCCACTCTCTGCCGCGACACTCTGGAGCTCATCCACCGCCGTTTGAGTGGGTAAAAGTAGGCAACTAAGTACGCTGCCGGGTCCACGCTGTCATTTCCCCGGTAAGCCCGACAGCCGACGCACTCCTTCAGGCTGAGCACCACCTTGTTCCGCCCGACAGGTGCCGACGTGAGCCTCTGGACAACGAGGTCCTTCTCGGTCAGGGTGACGGCACACCTGCCTTTCCGGTTACTGGTGAACAGAAATTCCCCGTACAGGCTGGTGCCCTTCGAATCAGCTCTCTTGTGATCCATCATAAACGGACGCCGGACTGGGGAGACCGGGACACGGAGGGGGTCCGGGAAGCAGAAGAAACAGCCGCACTGTCACATAGCTAGCCGCCTGAATGATGCGAGCAAAGTAGACCGGAGCACTGACAGGCTGCTGCTGCTGCTCGGACCTCTGTGAAGAATCACGGAATCAAACATTCCGTATCCGGCGAAATTTCAAAATAAGAGCTTATTTGCGAGCGCTGAACCTGCTCGTGAGATGATCGCTAAGGTTTCAGGTCTTTCTCATTATTTAGAAATTGCCAGGGTTTAATAACCTGTTTATATTCAGCAGATTAAAACTTACACATATTACACTGAATATCAATAATAAAGTAAAATAAATTATATTGCACTAAATATAGAAATGTAATAAAAGAAGGACAACAATTTTGATGTTCTCTGGATAGTTTCCCTTGTACTTGATTATAGATTACTGTAATTTTAATAATTAAGATAAGGCAAGATAAGATATACTTTAGTCATCCAGATAGGAAACCTTGTCTTGCAAAGCTTAAACAGTAACAGCCAAAATAGCTCACTAAAGTAGAATTACTTGACTAGAAAACAGCTCAATTAAATAGAATAAGATTAAAACAGCATAAAAATCAAATAAATGCAACAATAACTAAAAACGTGATGAAAAAAATAGTCTCTAAAAGTTAAGATAGCTCAATAAATTGTTCAACAAATACAGTTATTCACATTTTTTTTTTAAAGTTTAATCTGTGACTTCTCTAACTTCATTAAATTAAATCAGTTTTGCAGTTTTTTTTGTTTGTACCAAGTTTCTATTTATGTGATAGATAATAGCAATAATGGTCCTGGAGAAACCAGAGTCTGTAGCCCTTTGCCTTTAATCAGGTCCATGAAGCATATTTTCACAGATGTAATCTGATCATCGGCTGTGAATGTCATTAGGCCAAATCAAGCCTTTATTTTTTAAGTCATATGAGTTTCCTCATTTGTCGGTGTTTTTCTGGGTTTCTGTCGCTGGCTTTATGTTTCTGTGACTGCGGTCTTCATTTAACTTTGCTGTGCAATAGTTCTACCCGGGCAAAAGATGCAGTGTGCTGCCACCTGGTGTTTATAAGAGTTCAAGAACAATGTAAAATTAAAAAAATACCCGATCAAATAAATTCTGAGTAATAATTGTACAGCTAATATTATATGGTATTAATGTCTTGTAACGTTTAGATTTTCACTTCATATTTAATTGTCTTGAACATACTTATAGGAAAATATTTAACAAGTGTGTATGTCCTGTTTGAATGCTGGGCACTGTAAAAATGTGGCTGCAAACTTTTACAGTAAGTTACTATAAAAATGTTTACAGCACTTTTCCTAAATTTTAATTTACAGTATTATTACTGTAATTTCATTTATAATATTATTTTATTAGCAGGTAGCTGGTGGTTAGTGTAGTAAGTAAAAAAATACATTTTTACCTGTAATCTTTAAGATTGTTGAAATTGATACAAATATGCTCATATACTTTGTTTTTATATAGCTTCACAGGAAGTAAAAAGCTTAAAAAAACAATAAATTAATAAATAAATAAAAACATCACATAGCTTGCCGATAAGACTTACAGTCAGGGGCACGACTGCATGGAATGACGACTAGTTAAATAAATAAAGAAACTCTGTGCCCTTATTTATTTAACAAAAATTAGGCCAAAATGCAGAAGTAGTGTATGAAAAAATAAGTACACCCCATGATTCAGTAGCTTGTAGCAGCAATAACTTGAATTGTTTTCTGTATGATTTTATCAGTCTCTCACATCATTGTGGAGAAATTTTGGACCACTCTTCTTTAAAATGTGGCTTCACTTCAGGTTTGCAGACATTCATTCCTGCCACAGCATTTCAGTCAGGTTGAGGTCTGGACTATGACTGTGGCTGCATAACAAGCCCAAATCCTTACCCCTCCACCACTGTGCTTGGTATGAGGTATTTGTGCTGATATGCTGTGTTTGGTTTACCTAACATGCCGCTGTGCAAATAACATGCCCACTCTGGTCTCATCTGTTTAAAGGACATAGTTACAGAAGTCTTGTGGTTTCTTCAAATGCAACTTTGTAAACCTAAGTAAGGCTGCCATGTTCTTTTTAGAGAGAGGAGACTTTCTCCTGGCAACCCTTCCAAACAAGGCATACTTGTTCAGTCTTTTTCTAATTGTGCTGTCATGACTGTTAACATTGGATGTGCTGAGGCCTGTAGGGTCTGAGATGTAGCTCTTGGGTTTGGGGCAGTTTCTCTGAGCATTGTCACAGTCTGACCTCGGGGGGAATTTTCTGGGACATCCATTCCTGGGAACATTGGCAGCTGTCCTGAATGTTTTCTACTTGTGACTATTCTTTCTCACTGTAGAATGATGAACTTCAGCTTGTTTGGAAATGGCCTTATAACCCTTCTCCTGACTGATTATCAGCAACAATTGCTTCTCTAAGATCATTCTGCTTTCTTTCCTCTTTGGTACTGTGTTAACACACACATTGAACACTGCCACCTCACAGCAAGAAGGATGCTTCTGATGCTTCTGTGTTGGTTCCCTCTGGGTGCTCCTGTATCCTCACATAGTCCAAAGGTGTTAGTTCTGTGATAGACTGGTGACCTGGGAACAATTTCTGGTATAGGCTCCAGCTCTCCCATGACCCTGTTTAAATAATTGGCTAATAAAATGACTGGGTGGATAGAAAAAAAGACATATTTAGCTGGAGTCTCTCTTTATGGGCTGAAAAACAGAGCAGGGAGGAAGTCTAAAAGTCTGATTTAATCTGAGACCAGTTGAGATGCAAAATGCTGAATATTTATTGTGGATTAAGCATGTGACCCTTTAATCTTATAATAGCTTTTTGGGCCTTTTGGGTGAAGCAAAATTTAGTTGTGACCATACATCTGTTACAGATGGGTCTCACAGCATTACTATTCACCTGGTGCCATGTGATGCATAAGGCACATACAGTACTTTGTTTGCTCTGTTTTTGTTCGCTACACAATCTTGAGGGAAATATTTGGCTCTTTAGCTGCCGCACTGTTTCAAACAACCTGTCTTTGTATCTGATTTATGTTCGGTGCAGAGCAGGCAGTGCATAGAGTACATATGGAGAATGCACATTGAATAGGTTTGTAAAAAGTTAGGGAAACAGTTCTAGGAAATAAACACAGATGGCATTAAAAGCATTAAGAATGATACAGATGTCCCACTGATGGACAATATATGCCCAATACAGGGAACATTAGTCATTAGTTTTTTGTGATAAGCTTGTTAATTGACCAGTTTTCTTTTTTTTTTGCATTGAAATTAAAATGTTATTTACCTATTGTATATACCTAACTATATTTTAACCATTAATATTTTTCATTATAACTTCATGCATTAACAAAATAGTGTGCTTTACTACTGTGAATCATAATAATATGTTACTGTATGATTGTGGATTTGTAGATGAAACCAAGGTGCAGAGCACAGGAGACTGACATTTTGGCATTCTGCATTTGATAAGATAATATGGTGAAGTTTTACCCGATGCTTTCTGAAGCAACCACAGGCTGGACTGGTTCTTCTTCTGGCACTTCTAATGCACAACATGGTCAAGCTTTTCCCAAAACATTTCAGCAGGCCTGAAATCCAGTGACCGCACTGGCCACTCTATGACAGAATAACTGCTCACTGCTTCTTCTCTAAATAGTTCCTGCATAGTTTGGATCTGTGCTTTAGGACATTGTCCTACTGTATGGGAAAACTGGCTCCAATAAAGTAGCAGCCACAGTGTTTTGGCAAAGGTTTGCAAATGGAATCATAGACTTTATTGTTCAAGGTCAGTTTTATCCTGTGCATAACACCCATTTTACCACCAAAGAGTCACCAGACCATCATAGTTCCTTCACCTTGCTCAACAAATGGAGTCCAGCACTCCAGTATCCATTTGTTTTTCTACATTTCATAAATGTTCTTCTTTTTTGATTCAAACACTGCCAACATTTTCCAGTCATCCTCTGTCCAATGTCTGTGTTCTTTAACAAACTTAATCCTTTCCTTTCATTTACCAATCTCAGATATGGCCCTTTTTGCAAAGTTAGAAGGCCATCTCATCAATGCTGACTTTATGTCATGATTTGCAGGATAATGGTCCCAACGCAGATTCAGGAGACAAAAAGGATTTAACAGAAAGCAAGCCATTTAATGAGGCTGGTTGTAAAAAGTCCACAAGGACACAGAGAGAAAGCCACAAGGCTAGAAAACTGGCTGAACAGACACTGAGACAACGAACAAAGGGATGAGAGTACTGTATAGAAATATTCACCCACTCACTCACACACACACACACACACACACACACACACACACACACACACACACACACACACACACACACACACACACACACACACAAGGCTAATCAGGAGAGTGAGACACATCTGGGGAAACAAGGCACTGGTGAAAATAATTAGGATAGTGGAACTGGGGAAATAAAAGTAAATGCAAAACACAGGAGACAAATGACTACTGTGCTCCCTTAGAGGAATCCTGGAATGCAGCATCAATATGTTACATTCATTGCAAAGATCTTTGCTGATGATCATGCAGAAGTGGCGCGTGACTAAACCACAATGAGCATTGCTGGTATCTACTGTCCATTGGGGTGTATGATCCACAAAAGCCCAATCAGATCCAGGTAGTTTTCAGTTCAAGTGCCCAGTTCTCTGGTGTCTCCCTCAGTGATGTGTTTCTTGTAGGACCTGACCTTAACAATCCTCTCCTTGGTGTGCTCTTATGCTTTTGAAAGGAGAAAGTGCCAATCGTGGCAGACATCCAGCAGGTGTTCCATTGTTTCTTGGTGTAGGAAAACTAACGCGACCAGGACGGTGACCTCACCAAACCAGTAACTGATTATTGCATGAAAGCCCATGTGTTTGGCTGTCTGTAGTCATTTGTGGACTGTGGAGAGCCATAAAGGAAGGAGCCCGAGAGCATGGAACTGATACAGTGAAGTCTGTGGAAAGGCACTTTTACATGGTCTGATATCATTACCATCTGCAGAAGAAGCAATTGGCCTTCTTCAGCGTACACAGGCTTCACTCGCTGAGTCAAACCTCCTCTTACACAAGTTCATGTCAAACAGACAAACAGTCGCAGAAGCTTTCACACCAGAAGACTGTTCCAATCATCAAGGACCTAGACTTATACAAAGAAACAGCACCTACTCAAAGCAGCTTAGGCCTGCTCTGGGAGATTATATCAGACATATTCACATTTTCTGCATCGACCGTTGTCAAACTATTCGCTCTACTGTCAACAGTGTGTTTGATAAACTGGGTTTCTGGATCCTGTCACAATTCAGGAAGGGCCCTGCTCAGGGAACTCACCAATGAACCAGTTGACTGGGATGCACCCCTCCCAGAGGGCAAGCTGAAAAAATGGGAAACTTGGAGAGATTCTAAAGATCTGAAACAACTTCACATACCCTGGGCATACATGTCAACTTCCCTCTCCCAAGCTGTACGCACAGAACTGTGTGTGTGTTTTCAGATGCTTCAACCAAAGCAATTGGTGCTGCAGCTTACATAAAAAACAGTTCAGGAAGGTGGAAAAGTTGAAGTGGGACTTGTCATGGGCAAGGCTAAACTAGCACCATGGTCTGTACCTACCATCCCAAGGCTTGAGCTCTGTGCAGCAGTTCTTGGGATAGAGATGGCAGACCTTGCACAATGGACTAATGGAAAAGCACAAACTCAAACTTACATTACAGACAACATTAAGAACTAGAAACCCTGAAATCAAAACCCAAGCAATAAACACAACTCCTAAATTTCAGAAACTAATAAAACCTTGGGTCCAAACCACAGGATCATGATACTTTAAAGGGTGTTTTGTCTAAGGAAGCTTCTGGCAGGGGACCTGTTATGTGACCTGTTTCTTTCACTGGAGACTTGATTATTTTGCCTTCCGCTTCTCTTTCTATTCTAGTTAGAGCCAGTTTGCACTTTTATGTGAAGGGAGTAGGAGACCTTTGTATTGAGATGTTTATTTTTTTTGGTACAGTGCCAATTCCAAAAAAATTAGGAAGTTGTGTAAAATGTAAATAACAACAGAATGCAATGATTTTTTCAAATTTAATAAAGCTATATTTTATTAAGAATAGAACATAGCAAATGTTTAAAATGAAAAAATGTAGCACTTTAAGAAAAATAGCTCACTTTGAATTTAATGGCAGCAACACATCTCAAAAAAGCTGGTTTTGCATTCACTGTAATTTGTTTTTGTTCACAGTCACTCAGCTAACCAAATATATTGTCTCTTTAATGAGCCAAAATATTTTCAGCTGTGCAAACATAATTTGTCTTAAACATGATGAGCGTGAAATAAAAATGTCACCGAAGGAATTACATTAGAGTTGTACTACAGAAGATTAAATAAACAAGAGACCCAAAACCTTTGAACTGTAGCATTTGGTGATTACAGTATCTTCTAAATTACATTATAATGGCTGGTATGATGACAGGTTGTCAATTTAAAAAGCTGCTGCAAGTTCTCTAGACTTTTTGCTTTTCTTAATGAGGCTAGTAAGGGGGCAGTCTGTGACAGTGTTTCATTGTGTGTTTTTCTATCTGGATATGCTTTTACTGCATTGGAACTGTGTTTGGGATCATTGTCATGCTGACAATCAGATGCTTTCCAGATGGTATTGCCCAGTGGATCAAAATCTGACTACACTTTTCCATGTTCATAATTAATCAGTTTTGGTTCCCCAACACCACTGGCTGAAATGCAGCCCCAAACCATGACAGAGCCTCCGTTGTGATTTACAGGTGGCTGTAAACACTCCCTGTTGTACCTCTCTCCTGGCCTGTCCATACTGTACATGCTGACAACAATTAGAACCAAAATTTTTAAAATCTGGATTCATCACTCCATCAGACCTGTTGCCACTGATTTTCAGTCCATTTCTTGTGTAATTTGGCATCTCCGCCTGTTCTCCCCATTTCCCTTCCTTAAGAATGGCTTCATGACAGCCACTTTGCCTTTGAGACCTGAAGCACCTGTTGATTAATTTGCATTGTGTTTATTCTTCTTTCATTGGATCTTTGTAGGTACAGCAAAAAATTAAGAGTCACACGTTCTGTTGTTTTCAGTCTAATCACACAAACAGAGCAGCTGCTTCAGACAACCAAGAGATGGCAGTGTTAGATTCAGAAAAAAGGCAGCAGATGGTCACTGTGCCACAAAGCCTGGTTTAAAGTACATATATTTTTGAAGATGACTATCTATCACCAAGCAACATGAAAAACTGAATAAATCCTCTGATTACCTGATTACGTTCTACTGCAACATCCAACATCTTACACCATTTAAGGTTTAGATGCACATTGTATGGTGCATTTTGTTATGTTATGAAAAACCCACTGTCAGTACTTTTCAGTGTGTACTGCATGATGTATTTTGTCATCAGCACTGCTGTAATACATTTCTGTCAACATACGTTATGTTTTATTATTGCAAGAGAAAGATGAGAAAATAATAAGAAGTTGCCTGACTTCTCCTTGGTCAAATCAAAGTCATACTTACACTGTTATTTTGCTCCCAGCACGAGCACATCAGCCACAGAGAGGAGAAGGGGAGTGGGAGGAGGAGGAGGAGGAGGAGGAGGAAATGCTTTAAAGCATATAGCTGTGCAGATGGGAATTAGTGGTCCCAGTAAACACCTGGAGCCAGAGGGGAAATGAGATGATCTTATTCACATGCAAGTCTTGTGCTGCTAAAATTGCATAGCTTTTCATCCACTTCACACCAGGAGATAGGTAGGTATCACCTTTATTGCTCTTTTAGCTGTGAATACAATTTTTTCTCCGCAGACATTCAGGATTCACTATGAACATGAACATATTATGTAATTCACTGCAAGGGGGAAGAAAATGCCTCTGAAAAACGTACAACGTGAGCTCATTACTCACACTCTGGGCTTCACAACAAAAGAGCCTTTTCAATCCAAACTGCAGGGTAGATGCTTATTTCCTAAAAGCTATTGATTGAAAATGGCACAGCTGAGGAGCGGGAGAAGAGCCATGAATGGAGACAGTAGATTCTCACTTCCACCCTTCTCCAGCTGTGAGTTCTATTGCTGCCTGGCATTGAAGGAGGGGAAGAGGGCCGTCCCTGCATACGACGTTTTTCATGGTGCTTGTGAGACAGTAATGTCACTCCCACTAGAGATTGAGCATATAGTTTTGAGAGTTTTCTTTTCAAAAGGCCAGTGAACATGACCATGTCTTCACCATATGCTTCCACATGTCCCGGTTTGATCTAATTGCCATCACTAGCTATCCACACATCTGGTTTCATCTCCTGAGCATGAAGCCATTGACACAAGCTTAATAACTGATAAGCAGCTATCATCTGTTGTTAGGGTAACTCAGTGCAGATGTCAGCTCAGTGCATATCAATACATTACCCTCTTTACTGCTTATATAACTCGCAACTGAGCGAGCCCCTCTGCCCTATCACCACTCCACACCCTTCACGCACACACAAACACACTGACAGACAACTGAGTGGGAGGGGGGGATGTCATATACCTCAGAATTTAGTTTGCATTGGCATCCAACATGACAGACTCCCTGTCTGGGTCGCTTAGCACTGATGGTTCACAGAAAGGTTTCGCCTGTCTGCCTGACTTGCCTTCAGTTGCCCCTTAATTCTGCTCTGTTTCTTCAGATGCCCACCCCCCACCTCAGCCCCCCATCAAGGAGATGCCATAATTATGTAAGACTTATGTAAAACTGTCACTTGCTGGCAAGCAATGAAACATTTCTAGCTCTGAGATCATAGGTTTAATGGTGATAATCATGAGAAATGTACACCCACATACTGTGAAATTTATCATTTAAAACTAATAAAGTTGTCACTGGCAGGGTGCTTCATAGAGAGTTATATATATACACCTGTGTAGTGTTAGCAGCTCAGTGAAGCTGTAAGGACTCTGTCGTGCTTTGATGCCAACATGCTAACATAAGGGGGCAGTTGCAGTGGGGGCTGCTGTGACATCTTTAATAGAAACAAACTAGAGTGGTGACAATTACTCTGCACATGCTCAGTATCATTCTGTCTGTGTCTGTGGAACAGGAGCAGGAGCATTTTACCATGAAAGATTTTAGCCAAAGACAGATTTTAACGTGTTTAAAAGCAATTATTAAATACGCAGTATTTTTTCTGCTATCACAGTTTTAAATGTCTTTGAATTGTGATGTCAGCAGATTTCCAATATTTTATCATAGCTACAACACTGAGGCACATGGTCCAGCACCTTGTCTGTCTGTGCTGATGCATATTTCTGCTATATCATATTAACTACATTTAAATGCAGAATTACAGTTGAAAATGGTGTGTTAAAATGAATTAGCTGGTTCTAGTATAGCAGCTCAATAATAAACACATACGCTCACATACGCTCACTGGCCACTTTATTAATTACACATGTTCATGTGCTCGCTAACACAAATATCTAATCAGCCAATCACATGGAAGCAACTCAGTGCATTTAGGCATGTGGACATAGTCAAGCTGACATGCTGAAGTCCAAACTGAGCATCAGAATGTGGAAGAAAGGTGATTTAAGTGGCTGAATGTGGTGTGGTTGTTGGTGCAAGTCTGAGTATTTCAGAAACTGATGATCTACAGGGATTTTTCCACACAACCATCTTTAGCGTTTACAGAGAATGGTCTGAAAAGGGGAAAATGTCCAGTGAGCAGCAGCTCTCTGAGTGGCAATGCCTTGTTGACGTCAGAGATCAGAGGAGAATGGCCAGACTGCTTTAAACTGATAGAATAGAATAGAATAGAATAGAATGCTTTTATTGTCATCAAACACAGAGTATGACGAAACGTAGCAGCTGCCACAGTTCAGTGCCTTTCCTTATAAAACTTAAACAAGAAAATAAGAAAAATACTGTAAAACCAGTATGTATATGCACATCAAACAACACAAGGACTTACAGGGGAATAAATAAATGTAACAAACATACCAAATACGGCACAAGTGCCAGTTATTGCACAGAGGAGAATTATGTACCAGATATATTGCACAGTATATAGCACAGTGAGGCAGTCAGAAGAAGAAGTGTGTAGTGAATCAGTGAAGCTATTGTGTATTATTGTATAGTGTTCAAGAGTCTGATGGCCCAGATTGGCAGTCCAGGTGAGGTCCTCAGAAATGTGGGTCCCCAGGAATGTGAATGAGGCTTCTCGCTCTATACATACTCCATTGATGTAAAGTGGAGCATAATCCCCTCTCTGCCTCCTGAAATCAATGACCATCTCTTTGGTCTTAGTGCTGTTCAGCTCCAGGTTGTTTTTTTGATGCACCACCGTGCCAGGTCTCATATTTCCTCCCAGTAGGCTGATTCATCACCCCCCATGATCAGGCCGACCACAGTGGTGTTGACATCCTCCGTGGACCGGTTTGGCCTGTAGGCAGACTGGTGTGGGTCAAAGTTCTGGGGGAGGAGGACTTTGAGGTTCTGGAGGACAAGCCTTTCAAAACACTTCACTACAGACATCAGCTCCACTGGTCTTTAGTTGTTAAGGTCTTTTATGGCTGTTTTCTTTGGAACCGGGATAACGGTGGCTGCCTTTAGACAGGATGGGACTTCAGCCAGTGACAAGGATAGGACTGAATATCCTAGGATGGCATCAGTAACTCAAATAACCACTTGTTACAAACAAGGAATGCAGAAGAGCATCTCTGAATGCACAACACACCAAATTTTGATGCAGAAGGGCTACAGCAGCAACAGACCACAGCGGGTGCCACTCCTTTCAGCTAAGAACAGGAAACTGAGGCTACAGTTCACACAGGCTCACCAAAGCTGAACAAAAGAAAACTGGAAAAACATTTTCTGGTCTGATGAGTGTTGAGTTCTGCTGCTGCTTTTGGATGGTAGGGTCAGAAATGAACATGAACACTAGCCTTGAATCAATGGTTTGGATTAGTGGTGCTGTAATGTGTGGGGGATATTTTCTCGTCACACTTCAGGCCACTTTGTACCAACTGACCATTGTTTAAATGCCACAGCCTACCTGAATAATCTTACTGACCATGTCCATCCGTTTATATACCACAGCATACCCATCGTCTGATGGCTTCTTCCAGCAGCATAACATAACACATCACAAAGCTCAAGTCATCTCAAGCTGGTTTTCTAAACATGACAATGAGTTCACTGTTCTCACGTGTGCTCCACAATCACGAGACCTCAATCCAAGACAGGACCTTTGGGATGTGATGGAATGGGAGATTCACATCATGGATGTCACGTGCAGCTGCAAAGTCTGTGTCAGCAACTGTGTCATGCTATCATATCAATATGGACCAATATCTCTGAGGAATGTTTCCAGCACCTTGTTGAATCTGTGACATAGAGAATTAAAACAGGAAAGTGGTCCAACCCAGCACCAGCAAGGTGTATCTAATGTCCAGTGAATGTGCATTACATTATATAACATATAAAAACTCATAGCTTTTGATAACTTCAGTCTGAACTACAGTGTGGACCACTGGGCAGACACTGCCATCTTCTTAAGCATGGCTGAAAACCAACAACTGCAGCAAGCAGAAAATGCACCAGATTTATTTTATCCCTGATTGACTGGTTTGGCAGCTTTTCTTTCTCTTCTTGTTTCGCTTTGTCTTGATTATGATTCATTATTGTTTCCTCTTCCGTTCTACCATCTAATTTTTTTCATTGTTTTACACTTGTATTGTTTTCACTTTATTGCACAAATAAAAAGGCTCTTATTGCCCGCTAACAGTGAGTGTTTGTTGTTGTTTGGCTGTTTCAAAGACAATTTAATGTTAAATCTGTGGAAACGCTGCTGCTTCATTATGTTTGCCTGCATTAATAATAGACTAATTAATCTGCAAATTATGTACCTCATTATTTTTTTTATTCAATAAAATGTTGAACAATAGTGATGTGCCCCACAATTTCCCACATTCCAGATTAAATCAGTTCTGTCCATCCAAGAGTGTGAAACACAAAATATATTTAATATGATCTCTGAAAACAAAATGACAGATAATTACTCTTCTAGTATTATTTTATCATATGCTTTAATGTATTTAAATGTATCATGTAGCTCTCCTGTGGGAGACACTCATGTTGTTTCTTCTCAGAGGTTTGTTTGACCTGCAACACAACCAGCAACAAATTGAGATCAGCTCCGCCTCAGCTGCCACCCGGCTGCCACGGGGTATCTGGAGAGCTGAGTCACTCAGTGAACTGAAGCTATGCCAAGAGGAGCAGACTGGGGGAAAGCCCAGGCCTCTTCCTCTGCAGCGGGGGAATCACTCTTCGTTATATATGGACATGGTTTATTGGGTCACCTCCATTCTTGTGATTACTGGAGCATGGTCATGGTGATCTGAACAGAGGCAGCTGGATTGGTTTGATGCTGTGAGCATTGATACGGTTTGTGTCTCAGGGGTGAAATGCAGTCTTGCAAAAAGACTAAACCTACTTGTCTGGGTTTATCAGATGGAGTTCTTAAAATTCAGTGAATATTTTGGCCAGTGGGCATTAGTGACATGTCCTGGGGGTGTGTTTACTGAGATGTGATGTGTCCTGTAGAGGGTGGAATGTGATGGCAGGCAAGAGTTAAATCTTCAGATTAAATCATAAAGCCTGAACTTATATCAGTCCCACTGTAGTTGTAGCAAAGCCGGGCCATATTTTTGCTCATGTTTCATTTTGAAGTCACAGATTCATGGAGAAATCTCAGAGAGAAATCCCTGCTTAGACTGCTGCTCCTGTGACCAAGATCTGATTAAACAGTCAAAAATGGTTTGGAAAATGTTGTTTTTTCCTTCTGTCTGTTGCAAAAATCCATGTCTCCATTGCAGTACTTTTAGTTTTTCTTTTTTGCAACAGGTCTGATCCTGATTGCTGTGTGTTATTCTTTTAGTTGTTTATATTTAATGACCAAGTACAACCCCAATTCCAAAAAACATTTTCATGCTGTATAAAGTTTAAATAAAACAGAATACAATACATGCCACATAACCAGCAAATGTTGTATTTGGTACAAACTGCACTAATCACAATAGCTCAAAAGATCCCCATCGTAACAGAGTCTGATCTGAACACTGCAAGTGTGCTTGAAAGTGAACCAGGGTAAGACAGTAGCATAGATTGCAAAAAGTGTTAACCCCACCATTGTATCCACATGACTGGGTGAGTCTTGTCTGTACATCTGTATATAACTTTTTGATTATTCTAATGACCTTTTTGACAATTTTAATTAACTTTGTCATGCTGTTGTAATAGATGCAGTATGCAGTTTAGTATCTATTTTCTTTCACTCATCCTGGAGACTATCCCAGCTGTCATAGGGTGAGAGGCAGAGTACACCCTGTACAGATCGTCAGCCTGTCACAGGGCTGACACAAAGAGGCAGACAACCACTCACACCCACATTCACACCTATTGGCAACTTAGAATAACCAATTAACCTAACCCCACTAAGTGCATGTCTTTGAACTGTGGGAAGAAACCGGAGTACCCAGAGAAAACCCATGCAGACACAGGAAGAACATGTAAATTCCACAAGAAAGGTCCCAGCCTTCCCTGAAAATGATGTCATCTGGATGGAAGTATATGTTGCTCTAAAACTTGTATAAACCTTTCAGCATTGATAGTGATTTCCTCTTTAGTCTAGAGGACATGGTTTCCAAAAAAAATGTCAAACGGTTTTGTTTTTTGTATTTTTTTTTTTTACTTTGCTTCAGTCCATTTTAAATGAGCTTTGGCCCAGAGAAGCCATCTCTGTATTGCGTCTTCTTTGCACAGTAGAGCTTTAACCTGCATTTGTGGATGGAACAGTAAACTCTGTGCAGTATTTACTGGAAATGTTCCTGAGCCCATGCAACAATTTCCACAACAAACTCATGCCTGTTTTTAATGCAGTGCTGCCTGAGGGCCCGAAGAGTACAGGCATCCAGTGCTGATTCTCAGGCTTGTCCCTTGCGCAGATTGTGAGATTTCTTCAGACTTTCTGAATCTTTTGATTTGTTATGATATACTGCAGATGAAGTGATATTGAAAGGCTTCACACTTTCCCATTA
This sequence comes from Archocentrus centrarchus, assembly GCF_007364275.1. Lineage (NCBI taxonomy): Eukaryota > Metazoa > Chordata > Actinopteri > Cichliformes > Cichlidae > Archocentrus > Archocentrus centrarchus. The sequence continues at coordinate 26,438,261 of NC_044346.1, read as the reverse complement.
AAGAACATTATTCTGAAAATGGTCCACAATTTGTTGACACAATTCAGATTGGTGAACCTTTATTCTCAATGATGTTACTGACCTGTTGTTGTGTTCCCTGTGGGTTTTGTGATTTTTTTTTTTTTTTTGGGGGGGGGGGGGGGGGGGGGGGGTCTCTTGTGTTTTAGTTTGGCTCTTTTTGTAATATTAAGGTTGTTATTTTATTTTATTTTTTTTGCCATTTATCATGTCCTCTGGTTATAGTCGCTGTTTGTATTCTGGTTCATCTTCATGGTTATTATTATCTTTTGTAATCCCTTTCTTTTTCCCCAGTTGTGTCCCCATGTCTGTTTGGTCTGTTTGTACAGTATGTCTTAGTCTTGGTCTCTGTGTCAGTTATATTTCCTTTATTTTGGTAGTCTTTGTCCCATGTGTTTGGTGTTCAGTCCCTGCAGACGGGTTCCAAAAACCTCGTACAGAAGAGCATCATTGCCAGTGGTTTCAGGAGACGATTTAATCACTCATGTGCAGCTGTACCTTTGACAGTGGTTTATGGGATTTTGAGTGGTTTCATTAAAATATTATTAAGGGTTATAGGTTATATGTTTTTCATTATTACCTGCAAAGTTTTGTTCGTGGTCTGACTCTTTAACAGGCTATATTGCTTATTTTTGGCTTTGATAAGTATCAGGCAGCCCACTGCTGTGGTTCTCTGTCATCTCTCATGATGCTCAGGCTTGACCTATTAGAAGTAGCTCTCCTGTATATCATTGCTCATGGTCTGAAGTGGCACCCTGGTGGTGCTGAGAAAAGAGATCATGCTGGTTGAGCAGACATCATGCTATTCTCATAATCTCTCCAGCCCACTCAAACCCTCTGACAAAGCCACAACCTATACAACCCCAGTGGAACAGAGAGTGTTTGCATACAGGTGTTTTGATGAGAGTTTGGAGGACAGTAACTGGTGCTGTTCTGTGTTAATTGCATCTGAATGACATTTGATCAGACTTCTGTTTTGCTGTGACTGGTTATGAGGTGAAGATTACCACAGGAGCAGATTTGAGCAAGGGAAAAAAAATGAACACTGCCATTTTGTTTGCAATTCTTCTTTTATTCTATGTGGACACCATTTTGATCGCAACGGATTATCCACTGTGATTACGCATAATCACTGATAACATCCCTGTGAAAACAGCTGAATAAAATGCAGGACACCAAGGAAGAAATGGTAACACTGTGGAAAGGGCTTTTTCTAAACCTGAGTACTTTTGCTGCTTAAACCCATCTATGGTATTTTTTGCCCCTGTACATATAACTGTAGCTTGAGCAGTCATACTCCCTTGTGGCCCTTGTTTTCTTTCGCTTTATGTGTTCCCCTGTTTGGTCTGTTTCAGGATACATTTTCCTCACATCTCATTGCTTTACTTCCTGCTTTTTTCATTTCTTTCCATTTTTTCATCAGCGTGACCTTTTACAACACAACAAATGATTGATCATTGATTAGTGTGTTCTGCGTCTAAAGCTTCATACAGACCCATGGGATTTAAACAGTGATGCTACAGTAAATATTTCAGAGGAATACTGACAGTTTGAAAGTCTGACAGCTGCAGCTGGGCTGATTATAAATCTGTGTAATCACTGTCTCTGTCCTTATAGCCTATTAATGAGTGAATGACTGTATGTCATGTTATGTACAAAAAAAAATAACAAACTAACGTTTAACTGGGATTTCGTTTATAAATGAGAAAATGAATCAGAGTGTCAGACAGGTGGTTCAGGTGCAGCAGGAGGGGTGGAGTCAAAGAGAAACTCAGAGTTTGGTGAATAAAACCTGCCATCGAGCAGGTTAGGTTCACAGAGTCTGTTACCCTGGTAACTGACTCAGAGTTGAAGTTAACTCTCTTTCTGGAACATAAAAACCAGAGTTTCCCTCATTTTAGGGTTAAAACCTCAGAATTTTTTAGCTAAACTTGCTTCCTGGAATAGGGCCCTGAGCTATGAAGAGTTCAACATACCCAGGGTATCTTTGGATTATCTGGATTCACTTAACCTAACATTAGTATAAACATCAGGACAAACAGTCCATTGAAGATGGTGTCATGGCCCTAACCCAGGGGTCGGGAACCTATGGCTCGCGAGCCAGATGTGGCTCTTTTGATGGCTGCATCTGGCTCGCAGACAAATCTTTAATAAAAAAAAAAATAATAACGTTAAAAAATATATAACATTTTCAAGTATTTCAATCCATTCATTTCCTACCGCTCATGTTCATGGTTGCGGGTGGCTGGAGCCAATCACAACTGTCCTCCGGGACCACACCAAATTTTTATTGGATAATGCCTAACGTACGCGGGTCGTTGTGAGGTCAGGGAGTAAACTTCCCTCCTTTTAATCAAGTAGTCAGCTAACTAATTGAGGAAACCTTTTACGAAGAAGATGGCTAAAAGAAAAAAAGATGAGGAGTATCGTACTTTTCAGCAGGAATGGACAGATGAATTCGCCTTTGTGGAGAGAGCAGGTTCTGCAGTGTGTCTAATATGCAGTGATAAAATTGCATCGATGAAACGGTCAAATATAAAGCGGCACTTCGACACACGCCATACTACATTTGCATCGAAATACCCAGCGGGGGACAGCAGGAAGAAAGCATGTCAAGAGCTACTGTGCAAAGTGCAAGCTAGTCAGCAGCAACTTCGTGTTTGGACCCAACAAGGTGACTGGAATTCGGCTAGCTTTGCTGGTGCTTTAGCAATTGTGAGAAACGGAAAGCCATTCACAGATGGTGAGTATGCCAAAACATTCATGCTTGATGTCGCCAGTGAACTTTTTGACGACTTTTCGGATAAAGACAAGATAATGAAACGAATAAAAGACATGCCTCTGTCGGCGAGATTTTGAGCTACAAGTTGCTGACCTGAAGGCCTCAGACATGTGGGTGAATAAATTCAAGTCACTAAATGAAGATTTGGAAAGACTTGCACGACAGCAAGCAGAGTTGGCGAGCAAACACAAGTGGGGAGAAATGAAAAAACTTCAACCCGCAGACCAGCTGATTGTCAAAACTTGGAAAGCACTTCCCGTCACATACCACACACTGCAGCGTGTGAGTATTGCTGTACTAACAATGTTTGGCTCTGCGTATGCATGTGAGCAGTCTTTCTCACATCTAAAGAACATTAAGACCAACCTACGATCACGTTTAACGGATGGAAGTCTCAACTCCTGCATGAAGCTTAACCTCACCACGTATCAACCAGACTACAAAGCCATCAGCAAAACCATGCAGCACCAGAAGTCGCATTAATGGTAAGAAGTACTTTATTTATCATTGGTTAGCAACAGCATAACGTTACTAAATGCAATTCAGACTTATTGTACTTTAAAAGTGTTGGTCTTACATAAAATGCACACATTTACTTGTATTTAGTGTTAAACATATTGTATGGCTCTCATGGAATTACATTTTTAAAATATGTAGCGTTTATGGCTCTCTCAGCCAAAAAGGTTCCCGACCCCTGCCCTAACCTAACAGACCCATGTAACAACTACAATCAGATGCTTAGGGTGGTTTACTTACAATACAAATGGGGGAACAGAGAAAATTACTGGAAATGGCAAGAACTGGTCTGAGCGAGCACAGGAAACAGGAGTGATGTCTGTGGAGAGAGGGAATGGACTGTTACTACGAAGCCAGGTAAGATAACAAATGGGGACTAGCATCGTGAAAATTAGTGATCTTACACAAAGTGCAGATGAGTTAGGCTTGGGAGACAAGTCCAGAAAGCAGAAGAAGTATCCAAGATGAACTTCTGGGTACTGATGGAGAGTGTGCAGGCAGTGGAAGGCAGCAGGATGGCGAACAGGTCAGGGCCAATGAATGAGAGATGTGATTCTCCAAACGGTGAGCCAAGCTCCTCTAACGGACTCCTATAACGAACAAAAACTCAGGTCAGACATGCGAAAGACGAGAGCACAAAACAGATTGAGCCCGTGCTTCACCGTGGAGGATGAATGAACTGGCGGAGAATGACTGCCTCGACTGGCCCTTAAATACCCCACCTTCAATGAGCAGATCACTCACAGGTGTGACTCCGGCTGTCTTGGAGGATGCCAGTCCCACCCATCTTGTCACCTGACAGATAGTTAAGTTAACTCAGGGTTTTGCCTGTGTGTTCATATAAAAGGGGTGGTGTTGGTAGAATCTGACCAATCACAACTGTAGAAAAGTATTCTGGCAGCAGAGTATCAAATGTTACAAAGGAAGATTAAACTATAATATTAGAAAAATATGAAGATGTTGCACACATGATACTGAATACTGCAGAGTGTGTGTGAGAAGAGAAGCCCTGAGTAGTTTAGTATTAAACCGGTGTGTTTACCTTAAGCACTTTGTTCAGTAAGACTGGAAAATAGCTTCTAAATTAATAAAGTTTAGCCTATATGAAGTCAACACTATCATTAAGATGGATAGATTATAATCAAGTATTTCATGAAATTAAGTGGTGTTTAAGGGTCTGAGAGCAAGTAAAAAATAAATATAAAAACAGTAGGCTTTAGTCTGCGTGCAAAGTTCATAAAAGGTCAGCAAGTACAAATAGGTCTCCTGATTTATGACCAGATATTAAGGCTTATTAAACACAAAACTGTTGGAAAATTGTTTGCAACCAACAGGAAAAAGTCAAATAATGTTGCATCAAAGGATCTATAGCTATTACTGATCCTCATCAGGGAAAGACTTCAGACACTGTTGATATGCTTTAGACCCTCCTGCTCTCCACACACAGAGGTTCCAGGGATCTTCCAGGACTGGGAATTGCATTTTCTGGAAAATTGATTGCTCAGTAGGTGGTGATTTTGTACCTGCTGATTTATAATATGAAACATAACCTACCCTGGAGCAGGATAGGGTCAAGCATAAGTTACCATGAGGAAGAAGTGAACCACCTTCATACTACAGAAAACTCAGGTATAACCCTGAAATTACCTGGATAAGAGAAAATCCTGCTTCAAAGTCCACATCTCTGTTTGTTCTGTGTCCACCTCTCATTCCTCCCGCTGCTTCTTCTTCCTTTTTTTTGGATTCTAGTTTTGTCTTAATTGCCATTTTGTTTATTTTGAGTATTTTGTATCACCCAGTAAAGGCTCATGGCTCTAGCATTAGCATCCTTCTAGCATCAGTTGTCAGACTCGCAACATCCAAAACAGATCAACAGCCACAAAAAAATGTCTCAAAGGTAAATGTCTGTTTATTATAAATAAGAAAATACAACACTCTAAACCCCCCCTCCCCCCAAAAAACAACAAAAAACAAGAAGGAAAACCTAAGATGATTTGAATCAAAGCATGAACAATGTTTTTGGCAGCCTAGACATGAGGATATGAGATGACAAACTGCTTCTTCCCACTCCAGCCACACCCTCCAGGTACTGTCACCTGTTACCAGTGCAAATGCACATTCTTTTTGGCTCCTATACCAACCAAACACTAACTAAAAACTACATCCTACTACTAAAAAAGTAATGTGGCAATCCCACAATCCACCACAACATGCTCCCTACATTGACTTGCCGAAGTTTTTTTTATATATATATATATATAGTTTCATTTCTTAAGTTGCAAGTTCACTTACTTGTGCTTTTCCTTGCCACCTGTGTCCTGCTGTCAATCATCTCTGAGAGCATGCGTGTATTTAATCTTACCAGATTTTCTTTGTCCCCTGTTTTGTGTTGAGTTTATGTTTTGTGCTTTTGTGTTGTCATCTTAATTTTACAAGTGAGACTGTCTCACAAGAATAAAGACTGATGAATTCAAAGACCCTCTCAGGCTAACGCAAGACCAAGACTGACGTTGCCATGGCAGCAGTCTGTGACACCTGCTTTGACTAATGACACTTGAAAACAAGAAAAGAGGAAATGGTGGCTCATAATTTGAGGTTTTGTTATTGAGGAAGCAACGAGATGGAGAAGAGTTTTTAGAGAAGCCACTGGAAACGTGAAGCAGTAAGGACACTGTCAGTTTGCCCAGTGAAAGCGCCTGAATGACGAATTAACACAAGTCCTGCCACATTAATAAGCTGCAGCATCCGGGCTCTGCTACAGATTTGCACAGCTGTTTTTACTGTTTTCTGTCACTGCACATTTTCCTTTTTTTTTTTTTTTTTCTGTAAAATGTCCTCACAACTGTTCTTCCCAAATACAAACATTTTCTACCAGGGTAAATGGCGCTGAGTGGTTAGATACTGTCACTCACTCACCATTTTCTTCTTACTTGAAAAAAGTCTTTGTTTTTTAAGTCAGAATTAATTCTACAGTAGACCTGCTTAACATTTCTAAGACTAAACTGCTTTGTGTAGCAGATGAATCTATCTGAAAGTCTGTCTTTGTGAAATCTTCCCCTGTGTTGAAGAGCAGGATGCATTCCACACATTCCACACATTCCACGCATTCTCATTTCCCAGATTACACATCATCTTGCCCAAGAGCAGACGAGGCAAGGAAGAGACACAAGGAGAGAGGAGTCGAGACAAAGGGCGTTTAACAAAATGAGACCTCCGAGCCTCAATTTAAAGCTGCAGTGCTGTGAAAAAGTATTTGCCCTCTTCCTGACTTCTTCTTTTTTGTATACGTGTCAAACTTAAATGTTTCAGATCACCAAACAAAATTTTATAGCAGAGAAAGATAAGACAAAATGCAGTTTTTAAATAATGATTATATTCCTACCTGGCCCGATGTGAAAAAGTAATTGCCCCCCTTGTTAAATCATGCATTAACTGGTCTACTGCCAGACCTGCTGAATCAAGAAATTGCATAAATAGAACCTGGAAAGGGTTACAGAACTATTTCTAAGGCTTTAGAACTCCAGTGAACTAACATGAACCAAATGGAGAAAACCTGGAACAGTGGTGAATCTTATCAGGAGTGGCCGGCCTACCAAAATTACTCTAAGAGCACACTGATGACTCATCCGGGAGTTCATAAAAGCTGCCCAGAATAACATCTCAAGTTCTGCAGGCCTCATTTGCCTCAGTTAAGGTCAGAGTTCACGATTTAACAATAAAAATGAGAAGAAAGAAAAATCTCCAAGGGGAAAACCAATGCTGAACAAAAAGAATACAAAGACTCATCTCACATTTTCCAAAAACCTTTGGGAAAATATTCTGTGGACTGATGAGGCTGCTTTTCTACTTCAGGACCATGCCCTGAAGCTGAGGAGTACTTGGGTTATGCAGCAGGACAATGATCTGAAACACACCAGCAAGTCCACCTCTAAATGGCTCAGAAAAACAAAATGAAAGCTTTGGAGTGACACAGTCAAAGTCCAGGTTAAATCTGACTGAAATGCTTTGGAATGACCTTAAAGAGGCTACTCATGTTTGAAAACCCTCCAATGTGGCTGAATTAAAACAATTCTGTGAAGAAGAGTGGGCCAAAATTCCTCCACAGTCATGTTAAAGACTCATTTCCAGTTATCGCAAACACTTGATTGCAGTTCTTGCTCCCAAGGTTGGCACAGCCAATTACTAGGTTTATGAGGCAATTACTTTTTCACATTAGGCCAGATAGGTTTGGATAGCTTTTTCTCTTAGTAAATGAAATAGTCAGTTAAAAACAGATTATCTTTCTCTAATGTTAAGATATGTTTTTTGATCTAAAACATGTAAGAAATAAGGAAGGGGAAAAATACTTTTTCCACAGCACCGTACTTTTCTTGAAGCTCAGCTGCTGTATTTTATGACCTCAGGTGTAAGAGATGCTCATGAAATTTTTTTATATTTATGGCCATTTTGAATGAAAGCAAACACACAGAAACAGTGAAACACAGAAAGTTTAATGCTCTTAAATAAGTGAAACAACTGAGTATAGGAAATCATTAAAGAGTCCTCCCCTAGCTATTCTCTGTATAATCCAGCTGTGTGCCACACCTCTTTCATACACTAAAGGTAAAAACACTTCTGCAATTGATAGACCTGTGCATCCTCCATTATTTCCTCCATTACTGCTCCTCTAGCAAGTCTCCGCTCTCCTCTGCCCTCCAGACGCATTTTTAGGAATTGAGACATCCTCAACAACATGGCGTACTGAGACTGATTTCCAAGTCACAGGAGAAGGCACAAATTAGTGAAATGAGACTACTGAGGTGAATACAGAACACCACACAAGGTTGTTTCCCCCGTGACACTTTACAACCCTTCCCCCTTCCACATCAGCTGAAACATCCACACATAAAAAAATATCAATGCAGAACGACTCTGAACATCTTTGCATTATCACGTGCAGCGATAACTTTTCTACTTTTAGGGTTCTTATTTCATTTAACTTAAATTTCCCTCCACTGATTGTTCTATTAGACACTGTTTTGTTTTTCTTTAAACTTTATTTCTCTATCATATGTTGTTTTTGAGTACAGTAATTTCCTTTAAGATGAATAAAGCATCAGTTTATCAGTTTTGTGTCTGTGTCTGTAAAATGTAAAAGCCTACAAATGAGAAATACTGAAAAAAGATTTTCACATGATTGATTCATATTGCTTTATGTTATAGCTACATGCATTAAGCAGTGCCTTCATGCTGCTGTGATTCATGTCATAACTTTCAAAGAGGCCATATTAACCTGATGTTTAAATGCTTTGGGTCTTTGCCTTACAATGTAAAGCGCCTTGAGGCAACTGTTTGTGATTTGGCACTATATAAATAAAATTGAATTAAATTGCATACTACATATGTCCAGTGTCTCAAGAGCCACTCCGTTCTCTTTTCTTTGATTCCTCTCTTGTTCTTGCTTTTGCAACAGTGTAAAAGTTTGCAGCACACAGGAAAAGGGTCTCTTTGTTTGAGTGTCCATGTGTACCTTTCCTCCTGTTTCACTCTCAGGTCATTATGAATCATGGCTCTCTTCCCTTCATTAGATTAACTCCCATGGTCTACCAGAGCGTTCAGGAAGACCATACTCATTACCCAAGCTACTCCATGTTACTGGGTGCACAAAAGCCCTGCTTTCACCTAGTAATTTGAGTCAGACAGGCTCATCAGGGGCAGGAGACAACAGTGAGCTATGGAAGTGCTGCTGCCACTATCTGCAGATATCTGTGTCCTGCACTGCTTTGATTACACAGGAGGATTTAGAGTGCACACTTGGCAGAGGCGACGTTCCTGGGGACATATTAGGCTCATTAGTTCCCCGGGCTTCTGCCAGTAGAGTGCTTCAGCTGGAGGGATTTGGTATACACAGTTGTCAGAGTGACAAACAGGGATATTCGCCATAATAGAGTTCGTAATAGAGTAGATGCATAACACTCGACCATATTCCCGCCACAGAAGCAGTTTTGGTCCCTTTTCGAAAATAACTTTGCGGTCTGTTGCTCCCAGTGGAACGTATTATTAAATGCACACTGGTGTCTCTGGGGCAACACACAACCTTAATATCAATAAGGATCCAATCACTTATGTAATCAGGCAGGAAATAACAAGATCTCATTTGCTGGCAAGGGAAATGATGCAGCCCATAAAAAGATGAAAAACAGAATTAATTGCTGAGATCCTGTGCATAGGGGCTGAATCGTCACTCTATATGATTTAGTCATAATTCGACATGCTTGTGAATCCATGTGCAGAGTAAAAGGCCCAATTATAGAAAGGAATAAGCCAGGCAACTTGTTATTGTGCTGCTGGCAGTGTGGGTGTGGATTTCCCTTCAAATAAAGATGCAGCAGGCCGCGTGTGTCACAGAAAACACTTGTTTATTTTTGGTCTGGCAGCTCGGTAATGACAGAAAGTTTTTTAGTCATTCCGGAGAGTCTCAGGTTTTCATCGCTTATGGAACAGTTGAGTAATGATACACCCGAGTGTGAAATTGCTTCCCTACCCGTGATGTCAAACAACTACTTAAGAGATCATTGCACAAGGGATTATAGCAAGCCAAAAAACTCAAACAAAGCTGCCAATCACATTGGGTTTGGGGCTCGCGGCACAGAGTGTGTACTTCTGTTGGTTCCTAACCATCTGCTGGCATCTCTTTGTGACTGGGAATAAAAGAAAACACTTAAAACCATCAACAAGAGAGGCTCAAAGGCTGTCTACTCCAAGTGACTGTTTCGGGCAAAAATATGGAATTTGTCTTGCTGTCAGAAAGTTGAAGAACATCTAAAGTTGACTTTACGGATCAGCTTGTTGACTGGAGCGAGACCTGCTGTGGCTTAAAGGAGATGGAGGACCCACTGGGCTGTTTCCACATTTCCACTGAGGATGTTTTTCCAGAAGAGCATTCTGAGAAAAAAAAAAAAGGAAGTAAAAGGGAGGAAAATTTGTTTGACACTTCACTGCCAACATTGAGGGATACATTTGGAAACAAACAAACAAAAAAAACACAAAACATTTAAGCACATTCAATAACACTATGTCATGACCTCTGCCAAGGAGCTTGTGTGATTGGTTTAGATTGCCTTTTGGTTAGCAGGGTTACTCAGAGTTATGGATTTATATGGAAAATTGACCAGAGTTGAGATTTTCCCCACCTAATAGGTGATAAACATTTGCACTCAGTCAGAATCACTTTTTCTGAATCCTGGAGTTTTTTGGCAGAATTCTTTATTTCCATTCATCCCCTGAGAAAAGGGATGGATGGAAATATTTCAGCTCACCAGTCTATCACAGAATTCACACAGACAACCACCCTCTCTCACATCCACACTCACGGCCAATTTAAAATCAGTGGCTAACCAAAACAATAATGTCTTAGGGCTGTGGGAGGAAACTGGAGGAAACCAACGAACAAGCACACAGAAAGGCTCCATCAGACCAGAAGGTTCAAAGCAGGAACCTTCATGCTGTGAGGTGACAGCGCTAACCACTACACCACTCTGCACCCACGTCATAAACACGTCAGATTGAATTTGTAAAGTTTCAAGAAAAATATTTCAAATGAATAAAGATCCAGATACTCAACTGGATCCACAGACTTAATCCATGCATTGCGTGAAGGAAATTTTCAGCCTTGGTGGAGGTCAGGCTGCCTCTCTTGTGCATATGTAACTGTTTTCAGACCTGCACTGCAGCCTCAATGGAAGTGCTGTGGGAATACAAATATCTTCTGCATTTGGGTTGGTGGGTCATTAAATGGCCTCTAACCTACCAGCTCCCTCACACAAAGTCTGCGTGATACCTGAATGCACACTTGACTCATGGTAGCTCCCTCGCCTAAGCCACACACTGTAGTTCCAGTAGTGAGAATATAACTGATGTAAACTGCCTCTTGCTGCAGGGCAGTTTCCCCTGACCCGATTCTACCAACATTTTCTGGAGTTCATGTGTGAAAAAGAGGCAAACAACCATTCACAATCATATCCACACCTACAGCCAGTTTAGAATTGCCAGTTTACCTAACACACATGCGTGCACACACACAAAAACCTCCACACAGACAGATTTGAACCAAAAGTGGGAACCACTGCACCACCATGCTGCTCTCCTACAAACATGTTTTCCTTAACCCTGTAATGCCAAGTGTGTGTTAGGTAAACGTGAGTTTTTGTGAATGTTTGTGACCTCTCCATCATCATTGTGATTTTTCTTTCTGAAGAAACTAAAAAATTGCCCCATATATTTTTAAGGAATAAATTGCATAAAATGCCAGATGCAGCAAAATTAAATACTAATTAAAACTCATGTATGCAAATTGATGTTTAATTCTTTTTTTTGTAATTGTCCAGAAGGCTCAAACACTCCGGTTTAAAAAAATTTTGATTTTTCTGGCAATTATTTTATGGTTCCGGCTTTACAAGGTTAAGAACTTTTTTGTTTGGCAAATGCTTTTTCTAGTTGGGCCTATGACAAGAAAAGCATGCAAGAAAAGAGAACTTCAGATGATGCCAATCAGCTTATCATTTTTGACTTATTATATACACTGCTCAAAAAAATTGAGAACACTTTGAAAGCACATTAGATCTCAATGGCAAAATAATCGTGCTGGACATCCATACTGCTATGGGCTGGGTAATGTGTTAGGAATGAAGGGATGCCACATCATTTGATGGAAATGAAAATGATTAACCTATGGAAGGCTGAATTCAAAGACACCACGAAAATCAAAGTGGAAAAAATGATGCGGCAGGCTAGTTAATTTTGCTGAAATTTCATTGCAGCAAAAAAAATGGTACTCATGCTTGTATGTATGCCTTACAACGTCAGGGTATGCTCCTAATGAGACAACAGATGGTGTCCTGGGGGATCTCCTCTCAGATCTTTCAGGGTGAACCTGCTCTCATCTGTGAAAAGCACAGGGCACCAGTGGTGGACCTGCCAATTCTGGTATAATGCCGGGCAGTGAGCAGAGGGCCCACTAATAGATGTTGGGCTCTCAGGCCACCCTCATGAAGACTGTTTCTGATTATTTGGACATTCACACCAATGGCCTGCTGGAGGTTATTGTGATATTTTACAACCCCGTCCAGCTGTCCTAGACTAACTTGGCTGTCTCCTGGAATCTCTTCCATCCTGTTGAGACTGTGCTGGGAGACACAGCAAACCTTCTGGCAATGGCATGTATTGATGTGCCATCCAGGAGGAGTCGGACTACCTGTGCAACCTCTGTAGGGTCCAGGTATTGTGTCACGCTACCAGTAGTGCCATTGACCCTAGCCAAATGCAAAACTAGTGAAAAAAACAGTCAGAAAAATGAGGAGGGAAAAATGTCAGTGGCCTCCACCTGAAAAACAACTCCTGTTTTTGGGGTTCTCTCACTGCTGTCCCTCTAGTGCACTTTAATTTCTTTAACATCAAAGCAGTTGAAACTGATTAACAACCCCCTCTGCAGCTTAACTGACCAGATTAATATCCCAGCCGTTTAATTGACTTGATGCTATACTTTGATTAAAAAGTGCTCCTCTAACTTTTTTGGGCAGTATATCTTTTTTTTTTTAAAGAACGACTTGTAACAACTCACCAGCTGTCTTTCCATGGACTTAAGGACAGCCTCCACATCTAAAACCCAGGAGGTGGGTGTGTGGATTGTCAAAGTGGACATAGGGAAAGCAACAAAATGAAGTATTTCATCATTTAAAGAGAGATGTTGCAAATGAAATTGGCTCATGCACTTTTTGATCACTGCAGACACAGTTCTGAGCAAACCGAGAGGTTTCACATTTTGGCTGATAAAATATTAAACAGGCTCCAGGAGGTGATCAACCTTACTGCACTTCTAACACACAGGTGATCTAGTTAAGTTCAGATGAAAGAGGCAGCCTTCAGTGTAACCAATTTGAAAAACATACCTAGCTGTACAGGACATGTTTTCTGTTTGAAGATGCTCTACATTCGTCTCAAGGTCATGTTAAGCATGTTAAGTGTGTGACAAGGTTAAATTGGGCACAATTTTTCAGCAAATATGAATTTTAGTTTTTTGCCTCTTGTCTTATTGTTTTGAAGTGGAGGTCATAGCACTTAACAATTAGGGACACAAAAAGTTACTTTAAAAAAAAGAGTAATGACTAATAGCTCATCAGGAAGAAAGTGTGATTCATGAAAATTACAATTTTTCAATATACACTCATTGGACATTTTATTAGTTACACATTCCTAAAACCAGGATGCCTTCAGAGCTGTTTTAATTCTTCAGGGTACAGATTCAACAAAGTGCTGGAAACATTCCTCAGAGATTTTGGTCCATATTGACTTGATTGCATCACACAGTTGCTGCAGATCTGTTGGCTGCATATCCATGATGTGCAGAGGTGCTCTGTTTTATTGAGATCTGGTGACTGTGGAGGCCATTTGAGTACAGTGAACTCACTGTCATGTTTAAGAAACCAGTTTGAGATGATTTGAAGTTTTGTGACATGGTGTGTTTTCCGCTGAAAACAACCATCGCAGGATGGGTACACTGTGGCACTATGGCTGGCAACAATACTCAGGTAGGCTGTGGTGTTTAAACAATGACCAGCTGGTACTAAGGGGCCCAAAGTGTGCCACATACACTATGTCGCCAAAGGTATTCACTCACCCCTCCAAATCATTGAATTCAGGTGTTCCAATCACTTCCATGGCCACAGGTGTATAAAACCAAGCACCTAGGCATGCAGACTGCTTGTACAAACATTTGTGAAAGAATGGGTCATTCTCAGGAGCTCAGGTACCATGGCAGGATGCCACGTGTGGAACAAGTCCAGTCGTGAATTTCCTCAGTACTAAATATTCCACAGTCAACTGTTAGTGGTATTATAATAAAGTAAAAGCGATTGGGAACGACAGCAACTCAGTCACAATGTAGTAAGCCAAGTAAAATGACAGAATGACATCTCTCCTGGATGTTATGTAAACAGATGCTCTACTCCCCCCGCACCACCCCATCTCCTTCTGACCTGTGTGAACTGATATCCCCAGACTAAGGCCGCTGATGAACATTTCACCTTTTATCAGGAACTGTTAGCTGAGGGGGGAGCTGGGTCAGCTCCACAGCAACCCAAACCCACTCGCCTCTGCTGGCTCCCTTCCATTCCCACCCCTCCCCACCCTAGCGCTCCCATGCAGAATATGTGCTCACTGTGCTATGCAGAGGTTTTTGGGGGTTTTTTTGCAACTTCATATTGTGCACTGTGGGGCATAGTACGAGATGATGTTTTTTCTCCTCACCCACCCCACCCCGTGTACGCGATTGTTTCATCTCTTTAAATGGCAGCGCCTCTCTGTGATGGCAGCAAGGCCACAGACACTTATCTCCTATGTTCGCCTGGTTGTTTGGTTTTTCTTGGATGGGTGTTCTGTTAACAATAATTTCGATCAATATAGTATCTATCTATCTATTTATCTATCTGAATGGGGTCAACAGATTTAAGAAAACATTTACATTTTCTATTCATGTGAAATTATTCCAGCCAACAATCTTAATCAGTCCCATTTCCTGCAGTCTTGACCATCTGCACATGGAGTTCTGACCTCTGACTGTTTTGGGAAGTAGTGAGCAAAAATATAATTACACAAAGATGCAAAATTATTAGATGAGAAGTGACTTTTTTTGGCCACAGCACGTTTTGCTGACAGTGTAGAGACACGAAATAGGTGAAAGACATGGAGGGAAGACACGTGGGCAAATCGGTGGCAGGCCAGGACTCAAACCTGCGCCGCCCGCACCGCAAAGCAGTATATGCATGTGGTCGCCTGCTCTACCACTGAGTCACCCAGGTGCCCAGTGACTTTTTTTTTTAACAAAAATAATGAATTAGAGTTAATAATAGCCTTATAATGTGTCAGTAAACACTTCTCCTACTGCAACTCTACTGAATTTGATGCAGCAGAAATGAAGTAAAATCATAGGTAGTAATTCAGTGAATGAGTTGCTCACAGCAACCTTGGAAAAATGCTGCTTTTATAAGTGATACAGCCTCTGAGGTGGAAGTGGTGAAGTTATTTACTTTCCACATAAATTAAAAGTTCACTCACAGCTGGAGACAGGTCTGTGCCGACGGGCTGATTTGCCCTCTTCTTTCTTAATATTTGCTGCGAGCACAGCGTGGTGTAATGCTGCTTCATGTTCAGTGTGATGTAATTTATTTCAGCTCGCAACTTCATTAACCAAACTAATTAATACCTTAATTGGTGCATATTTCAGTGTCATTTTTTAAATATCAGCTCAGTCAAAGCATTAAAAAATGTAGTTGTGGGGCTTAAAAAGTTCACCTGACAGAGCAGCCTTCCTCAGAGTTTTAACATATATGGGTAAATACAGTACCAGTCAAAAGTCTGGACACACCTTCTCATTCAATGTTTTTTAAAAAGATTTTTCTCCTATATTGTAAATTAATACTGAAGTCATCCAGACTATGAAGAAACATAAAAGGAATAATGTAGTAAATGTTAAAGTGTTAAACAAAAATATGTTTTAGGTTTTAGATTCTTCAAAGTAGCCACCTGTTGCTTCAATTACAGCATTGCGCACTCTTGGCTTTCTCTCAATCAGTTTCATGAGGTAATCACCTGAAATGGTTTTCCAACAGTCTTGGTGGAGTTCCCAGAGGTACTGAGCACTTGTTGGCTGCTTTGCCTTCACTCTGCGGTCCAACTCATCCAAAACCATCTCAGTTGGGTTTAGATCAGGTGATTGTGGAGGCCAGGTCATCTGACGCAACATTCCATCACCCTCTTTCTTGGTCAAATAGCCCTTACATAGCCTGGAGGTGTATTTGGGGTCAATGTCCTATTGAAAAACTAATGATGGTCCCACTAAGCACAAACCAGATGGGAAGGCATGTTGCTGCAGAATGCTGTGGTAGCCATGCTGGTTAAGTGTGCCTTGGATTTTGAATAAATCACCAACAGTGTCACCAGCAAAGCACCCCCATACCATCACACTTCCTAGTCCATACTTCACGGTGGGAACTACACATGTAGGAACCATCCCCTCACCTTTTCTGAGTCTTACAAAGACATGGTGTTTGGAACCAAAAACCTCAAATTTGGACTCATCAGACCAAAGGACAGATTTCCACTGGTCTATTGTCCATTCCTTGTGTTCCTTGGCCTGAGCCCTTCTGTTGTTCTTCCTTAGAAGTGGCTTCTTTGCAGCAATTTGCCCATGAAGTCCAGATTCACACAGTCTTCTCTGAACATTTGATGTTGCGATGTGTGTGTTACTTGAACTCTGTGAAGCATTTAGGATACTTTCAAAGTAGTGAACGTTCAAAGTTTGAAAGTTCTTGAAATTTTTTGGATTGACTGACCTTCATTTCTTAAAGTAATGATGGACTGGGTTAGGTCACCCTACTGAAGCTGCTGTGGCACCTGCTCGCCTGGCAAATTGTTTATAATTGATGGATGTATTTTGGACATAGATGGCTTCTCATCAAATCAGCTAAGATGCACAGGAATGAAGGCCAAACACAAACTACAGAGAATGGGAAGGACAAGAGGAACAACATTGTCATCCCATATGTGTCAGGCTTGTCAGAGAAACTCAGAAGAATTTTCTCCAAGCATGACATCTCAGTATACTTCAAACCAAGTCACACCCTAAGACAAAAACTGGTTCATCCCAAGGACAAACCCGCCAAACACAAGATCAGCGATGTAGTGTATGCTGTTCAGTGCAGTGAAGAGTGCTCGGACCTCTACATTGGTGAAACCAAACAGCCTCTTCACAAACGAATGGCACAACATAGAAGAGCCACTTCGACAGGACAAGATTCAGCAGTACATCTGCATCTGAAGGAAAAAGGGCACTCTTTTGAGGATGCCAATGTTCACATTTTGGACAGGGAAAACAGATGGTTTGAAAGAGGAGTGAAAGAAGCCATCTATGTCCACTGTGAACAACCATCATTGAACAGAGGAGGTGGATTACGTCACCAACTTTCCCCCGCTTACAGTGCTGTCCTGAGCTCCCTTCCCAGACGTCTCAACCCCCATTCACACCTTTGTTCCAGTGACCTCAATAGGCCACAGGAAACAATGGAGCGGAGTCCTAAGTTGGTTTCAACTGAAACCACTGATTAAATATGACCCACGCCCCCTTCACACCTGGGCACATGTGTTCAAGCACATGATCAATAGAGGGTCATAACCACCTCCAGGGGACTACGCCCACAGGGGTTTAAATACCTGGGTCTCTCCACCATTTGGTTGAGAACTGAAGAAGCCTTTCGGATGAGAGGTGAAACGTCTTCAAGAAACAAAAAGAAGTCCAGTCGCCTTTTTCAAGCTCCAGAGACTACTATGACCTGGATAACTGAGAATCTACACAGACATGTTACAGTTGAAACCAATTTAGGACTCCGCTCCATTGTTTCCTGTGGCCTATTGAGGTCACTGGAACAAAGGTGTGAATGGGGGTTGAGACGTCTGGGAAGGGAGCTCAGGACAGCACTGTAAGCGGGGGAAAGTTGGTGACGTAATCCACCTCCTCTGTTCAATGATGGTTGTTCACAGTGGACATAGATGGCTTCTTTCACTCCTCTTTCAAACCATCTGTTTTCCCTGTCCAAAATGTGAACATTGGCATCCTCAAAAGAGTGCCCTTTTTCCTTCAGATGCAGATGTACTGCTGAATCTTGTCCTGTCGAGGTGGCTCTTCTATGTTGTGCCATTCGTTTGTGAAGAGGCTGTTTGGTTTCACCAATGTAGAGGTCCGAGCACTCTTCACTGCACTGAACAGCATACACTACATCGCTGATCTTGTGTTTGATCAAGTTTGTGTTCCAGAGGGTGGTGGGAGTCAAAGTCAAAGAGGAGATACTGGTCTGTGTGTGTGGGCTTCCGGTAAACTTCAATGTTGAGGCTTCCATCTTCCTCGATAAGCACCGCACAGTCCAGGAATGGTAACTTGTTATCTCTGGTGACTCCCACCACCCTCTGGAACACAAACTTGGGGTGATCAGGACCCTACAACACTGTGCGGAAAGTGTTCCCTCTAAGGCAGAAGGGAAGCATAAGGAACACACACACATTGAGAAAGCCCTCAAAACATGCGGTTACCCCAACTGGGCCTTCATCAAATCAGCTAAGATGCACAGGAATGAAGGCCAAACACAAACTACAGAGAATAGGAAGGACAAGAGGAACAACATTGTCATCCCATATGTGTCAGGCTTGTCAGAGAAACTCAGAAGAATTTTCTCCAAGCATGACATCTCAGTATACTTCAAACCAAGTCACACCCTAAGACAAAAACTGGTTCATCCCAAGGACAAACCCGCCAAACACAAGATCAGCGATGTAGTGTATGCTGTTCAGTGCAGTGAAGAGTGCTCGGACCTCTACATTGGTGAAACCAAACAGCCTCTTCACAAACGAATGGCACAACATAGAAGAGCCACCTCGACAGGACAAGATTCAGCAGTACATCTGCATCTGAAGGAAAAAGGGCACTCTTTTGAGGATGCCAATGTTCACATTTTGGACAGGGAAAACAGATGGTTTGAAAGAGGAGTGAAAGAAGCCATCTATGTCCACTGTGAACAACCATCATTGAACAGAGGAGGTGGATTACGTCACCAACTTTCCCCCGCTTACAGTGCTGTCCTGAGCTCCCTTCCCAGACGTCTCAACCCCCATTCACACCTTTGTTCCAGTGACCTCAATAGGCCACAGGAAACAATGGAGCGGAGTCCTAAATTGGTTTCAACTGTAACCACTGATTAAATATGACCCACGCCCCCTTCACACCTGGGCACATGTGTTCACGCACATGATCAATAGAGGGTCATAACCACCTCCAGGGGACTACGCCCACAGGGGTTTAAATACCTGGGTCTCTCCACCATTTGGTTGAGAACCGAAGAAGCCTTTCGGATGAGAGGTGAAACGTCTTCAAGAAACAAAAAGAAGTCCAGTCGCCTTTTTCAAGCTCCAGAGACTACTATGACCTGGATGACTGAGAATCTACACAGACTAAGTGCCTGATCGTTAATCTGGAAACAGTGAAGTTGGCTCCTATCAGCACGTTTGCCTGCTACTGCTCTGTGCCTTTGCCTCACTTGTTTGTTCTCCTCTGTGCAGGAAACCAGCACTATCTCTTAGTGAGTTACCAAGAGTGGACCTGTCTGTACTGGAGCCTTGAATTCATTAACTTGAAATCCTTCAGCTGTCAAAATCTTGCCTTTGCTTCATAGTAAATTAGTCTGTTATCTTTTATTTTCAGTCTGCATCAGAGTCTCATCCACACCATGGACTATGACTACGACAGTCTACGAGTTTTTGAGACTTCTGCACCAGCAATGTGACTTTTTTCCCATGAAAAACCTGAATAAATTACACAATACATTTTTAAACAATAAATTGCACAGAAATGCCTGATGTAGCAAAAAATGATACAAAATAAAACTCATATATGCAAATTTATACTTTTTTGTCAGAAGGTCAATAAACACTCAGGTTTCAAAAACTTTCTGGCAGTTATTTAATGGTTCAGGTTTTATAGGGTTAATTGAAATTTTTTTGAGAAATATTATGACCTGCTGTGTTACAGACAGTTCAAGAGGTTTGTGGTCCAGTTGTCATGGCCCTGGGTCAGGTTGCCCAGTGTTTGGAGTTTTATGGACTTTTGAGTTTTGTTTTGTAAGTGTGTTAAGGGCTTAGCTTTGACAGGTTATGATGATTATTTGAGTTCTGTTATTTATATCTTATATCACTGGGTCTAGGACCTAGTGTTTTCTGGTTTTGGACTTTTGGGTTCTGTTTTATCTCTGTGTTATCCTCAGTTATTCACAATTATCAAAATTTTCCAAAGTGTACAAAGAATACTCTTCTTCAGACTCCCCTCCCCAAAAGTGTACAAAGAAAATGTTGATCTTTTTTCCATGACATTTAATTTCACTTGGTTCTTTAGTATTTTAATGTATTAGTAAGTATTAAAAACATCCTGGTGTTGAAAAATGCTGGAAATCTAGGTCTCAAATATACTCTTTTCTATCTATTAAAACATTGTATTGTTGCACTAATAAACAGATATACCAATATGTTAGAATTTATAGGATGCGATAAACTCATTTGAATTTTGATTTAAATGATTTAATAGTCTTTCTGTGAATCGATGGTGGCCTATTTTAGAGGATTCAATGAGGCCTTTGAATTGATCCACCAGATCGGAGGCCATATCGCTGGAGACCACGCAATACTGCAGTGGTGTACAAGTGAACGAGAGTATATGCCTTGGCGTTGCCTGTGAGGCGGCAGTGCTCAAATTACATAGTTCTGACCAACATTTTCTGTTTGAAAAGCGTATGTTGGGTGTTAACCCCCTCCCCCTGGTGTATGGTTTGTATGCTTTGGAAAATGTTGATAATTGTGAATGATCGCTTAGTTAGCTATCTGACCTGTGTTATGATTATTTGTTTTTAATTCCTGTTTCCCTGTGTTTCACATACAGTATTCAGTCCTGGTCTTATGTCTTTGTATCAGGTTCATGTATCTCGTCCGAGTCCCTGTTTCCACTTCCTGCTTTGCTTTTGTAGTTGTGTCATGTACCTGATATTCAGTTTTGCTTCCTTTGTCCTGTTAGCCAGTCTCTGTTCCGCTGTGTTTCCCTGATTGCCTTTGTGTGTATATATATTATCAGCGAAGTAGAGCAGGTCACCTACTAATCAGAAGGTTGGCGGTTCGATCAGTTTTGGCGTGCAGCCCGGCTGCTCCGGGCTGCATGCCAAAGTATCCTTGGGCAAGATACTGAAACCCAAGTCGCTCTCCGAAGCAAGCATTGGAGTATGAATGTGTGTGAATGTTAGACAGTAAGCACTTAGCTTAGATACACATGGAAGTGCCTGTGTGAATGGGTGAATGCAAATGTGTTGCAAAAATGCTATAAGTGATCAGAGCAGGAAAGCGCTATATAAGAACTAGTCCATTTACCATTTCCGTCTCAATAACAGCGCCACCTCTTTGCACTTGCGGCGCGTGTGCAGAGAGACTGCATGTATAACAGCTGCTGCTGTTGTGCTATCAGTGTTTTTGTTGAAAAACTCGGGGCTGCACGAGCTTAATGTAATGCTTTTTATTCACAAACATCCTCCTAAATACATTTCTATTGCAGGTCTATTTTTAGTCACTAATCAGGGATTAAAACATAAAAATATTTTGACGGAGCCCCTCGGTACTGAACGAGGGATGGAGGTCCTTCTGGTATCAAACAATTGCTAGTGCTAATGGCGGCACCCACTAGCAAACGGTGGTTATAGCAATGCGTTCTGGTGGCTACAGCTGAAGTAAAGAAAAAAATAACAGCTGAAATTCTCAGCACAGTGAGCACAACACATACGGCAGAGAGCAGTTGGGAGTGGAAAAACGTGTCAGCAATGATCCACTCATGTCAAAAGGTCGTTTTTCCAAATGATGTTAATCCGTCAGAGAATTTTAATGCTGCTAATGCAGGTGAAACCCTCTGATTACACGGAAACACCTGAGCTACAGAGTTTAAACAAAGTAAATTTGTGTTGAGGATTTTTTTTATAATTGAATTATTGGCGTTACTTGAGGGATCGTTGCAGCCCTAATCCCAAGTCTCAGTGTAATGCTACATTCTCTTTTTGTGTTTGTTTCATGCATCAACGTATGACACACGTATGTGACCAGTCACCAAAATTTGTACCTAAGGACACTTCGGCATGCAAACTGGAGGCATGAATCTACCAACCTTCTGATTGGTAGCTGACCCACTACCACCTGAGCCACAGCTACCTAATATTTACAAAAGCTTGAATTGTTCATGTCATTTACAAACTATGTAGCACCAGGTTTTCTACAAACATGACTGTGAGATTAGAGAGGGGTGACCGTCGGCCTTGTCTTGCAATGGTTAGTGATGCGACAGTCAAATCTGATAAGCAATACTTACATTTTGATTAGTTAGCCCCAAATTAAGGTTTTAAAAAAAGTTTTTTTCCTCTGGAAGGTGGCAGCTAGCAGTCTGGTCAGTATCCACTTGTTATTCAAAGCAGCTCCGCCCCTAAAACTGGGACTTACCTTTACATCTGTCTATAGCACTAACAAGCTTAATGCATTACTGCTTCTAAAGATAAGCCTTAAATTCATTAATTGCTATATCCTTAAAAGAAGCAACACTTGGCATGAAAAGTCAAACACAAAGGGTAATTGTTCGCATAATTTGCAGTTTAGAGATCAGAATCAGAATCAGAATCAGAAGGTTTTTATTGCCATATGGGTGAACAGGTTCACAGCATTAGGAAATTGCTGTAAAGATAAGTAAAGAGCACTGACATCGCTTGATCTTCTGATCAATACCCAGTGTCTTTGTGCACAGAATGCGCAGCACACTGTCTAAATGATTTAGTATCGACTGCACTGGCAGAAAACAATGTGCAACAGCTCTGAATTCATTCTGTTCTTAGAAAACAAGACGACAACATGCTCAGACCACCGTGTGGAAAATCAGTCTTACTCTGTGGCTTTGTCTCTTCTCTATGCTCCAGTCTCTCACATCCCTCCAGTGCTCTGGCAAACATGCATCAGCTGCCCAGCTGTCTCCTCTCTCAGCCATGATGTCCCCACAGTGTGCTGGGTCACTGCACTGACCACAACCACCGCCTCAAAGGTCCAACACAGGTTTCACATGGTGTAACTGGACTCTAGAAACTGATATCCATTAACAGAGAGCTAAACTGTGGGTGGGAGCGGTATACAGCTTTGCGATCATTGTTATAGGATGATATAACATAGCAGTGTAGACAGTGCTGCATGCTACAGTCCCATTAAAAGCTGACAGAATGCACATCTCTTAATGCTAGATTGCCTTTCAGTGCAGTGTTTCTGAATAATAGACAGTGTTTCCCCTGGCTTTGGGCTGTGACCATTAGAAGGTGCAGTGTGAAGGTTTGGCAGAATAATGCAGGTCTCACCTTTTCAATACGCTCCTATTGAGTCTAGACACTCACACCATTCATGCTGGAAGCTGTGGAAAAATAAAACATTCAAACAAACAAGGGCTTGGCCATCACTGAATATAGGTGCTGATGTTTCTTAAAATATTATTTGATGTGAACATGAAACAGCTTTACTTTTAAGAATACAAACTGAGAATCTAAGGAAATATAGGGAACTAGGAAACCACTGCATGAGGGGATGACTTGACAAAGGGCAAGGGGAAACACAGGTAGAAACACAGCTGGCACACAGAACATGAAGACGGGCACGTAGACTTGATACAACACAGGAAGGCAGAGACACTGAGGGAAGGGAACATCTACACTGGACGAGATTTAACAACCAGACAAGGGAAACAAGGGGAAGGCAAGAAAAGCTGAAAGAAAGATTATAATAAACTCAGTGACAACAGGCACTGAAATCATAAACTAGGATATTAAAAAAAACACCAAAAGGACAAAACTCAAAACACTGAGTCAATGATGCAGGAACCATGAAATATAATTAAATAACCAAAGCCTATCAAAGTCCACAAAACTCAAACCATGACACTTGGCCTCCCCACTCAGGATCAAATACAGTGGAAACATCTACTGTCTCATCTTGACTTGTATATTGCTATAGACGTGATGACGATCAATTTTTAAAGACTTTAAGCTACAACAGTTTCTTCAAGATGCCCTGTGGAGTTTTATAAACAAATGTTATGTCAATACCACAGTAATATTAAACGCTGTTGATGCTGCAAGTGGTGCAAAATACTCAGGGCATCTTCAACAAGTTAAGATTTCAAGATAATGGTTAATCAGTGCACTACAACTTGACTCACCCAAAATAGAGCACAGAACCTTTGCATTGCCTATGAATTCAACTGACTGTGAAGCACAACACATCATTTGTCAAATGAGCCAATTAAAAATGTCACAGAAGGCACCAACAGTACAAACATGGCTGAGAGGTCTAATTCAGTCACTTGAATCAGTGGTCATGATACCAGCAGACAGTGGGTCAGAGCAGCTACAGCCCTAACTTTGAGTCTTAAAAAATGCTATTAAAAAACTGTGTAAAATTCACCAAAAGTAGTTAAAAAAAAAACAACAAAAAAAAAAACAGATGGCACAATCTGAGAATACAGGAACAGGTGACTCAGAGAGAGAAATAAAAGCAAGAAAACAGCAGAAAAGCTTGATCTAAGAAGTACACGTTCTTTCTAAAAAGCACCTGTACTTCTTAGATCGAAAAGTGGTTTGCAAAAAGGGTTCACTGATAAAAGCCTCTTTTGTGGCTTTTATCAGTGATTATTTAATGGAAATGATCTGTGGCACAAGAATCCATTAGTGTTTACCTGAGGTGGATATATGCAACTGAGCATTACTTGTCAGGGTCTTTGCTCTGCACTGATGGTGACTCCTTCTCCCGCGAGTTTTTTGGAAACCTGTGAAGAAGAAAGGAATGAGGCGGAGGGCAGAGAAAGGCTAGTGCAATGAAAAAATACTTGTAAAGGTGATAAGTGATGAGATAATGGACGCATAACCATGACTGCAAGTCGGGGTGAGGTGTTGTGATGCTGGGGAGAAAAAAAAAGAGTTGTTTTGCATAGTTTTCACTTGTCTGTTTTCTGATAATGAGGATGATCTTTTATCACACGAACATCAGTGGAAAGTGAAAATGTTCCTGTTTTAATGTGATTTTCTCTGCACAATAAGTTTCTGGAATAACAGACATGATTTTGCCGTAGTTTGTAAAGAAATGTAGTTAACTGAAGGACACACAAAATAAGCTCAACACCCGGATGATGTTTAATCCCTTTGAGCACAGAATCAATGCATTTCACTGGGAAAACAACTTTGAGGTGCTTCATAGAGCATTTTCCCACACAAACTTTGGACTATTTTGACTTGGGATAATTTTGAACTGTGAATGTTGCAAAGTTATTCTAGTAAGGTCCAAGAACAAAATTAGCATAATAGGTTAATTTTAAACTTAAAACTTTAAGAATAGCTTTGAATTTAAATTAATCTGCACGTATGAGTATCTGAAAATGTATAAATCAATCATTTACAAAAGCAATTGATGGGAAAATGCACATAAACCCTGGGCATTCATGATGATGTTTTATAGCCTAATATCTTATAGATATATTTTTTTTTGAACATTCTTTATTTAAGAGTATGTGTTATTATGAACCCAACATATGTGCATCTGTACATATTTACCTGCATACACATAATACAACAGAAAAAAGAAAACAAACACACACAAAAAAAAAAAAAAAAAAAAAGGAGGGAAAAAAAAAAAAGGGGGGGGGGGGGGGGGGGGGGGGGTTAGTGTCTCAGCAAACAATTAACATGCATTTCAGCAACTGAAATCGATCAAAATGGTCCTTGTGGACTCACATGAGGGGTGGGTGAACCCACCCGGCGTCTTCCATAGAGAAGAGGAAGAACAAAACCCACAAAAGGGACTGACACAACTTCTTAGAACCTACATCTTCATCTGTGAGACCATCCAAAGTGGGAGATGGCTGGGGTCCATACTCTTAGAAAGACGTCCATTTTTACTTGAAGTGTTGCCGTTATCTTTTCCATTGTATACACCCCTTTCAGTCTTTCTTGCCATTGTTGAAGGGTGGGGGGCAAAGGCTTGAACCAGGACAGAGTTATCATTTTCCTTGCAACCAGTAGAAGAATCTGTAGTAACTGAACTTCCTTTTTCCCAATATTTCCTCCTGGGGTCAAGCCCAATATGTAATGCAGTGGGTTCAGCGGTAGTGTGAACTTAAAAATTTTTTGAACTTCTGTCTGCACTCCCTGCCAGAATGAGGTCAATGCTGGGCAGTCCCAGAAAATATGAGTGTGATCCCCTATCTGGTTACAATTCCTCCAACACAAATTTGTAGCATTCCTGTCATATTTTGAGATACTAAAGGGCGATTTAAAGAATCTCATTTTCAATTTCCAATCAAATTCCTTCCACCCTGGGCTATGGGTGATCTTATGACCATTTTCACAAACCCTCTCCCACTCTTCGTCTTCAATAACAATGTTCATTTCCAGTTCCCACTTTTGTTTTATATCTAAGGAATTGTCAGAGAAATGCATCTGTAAGTGTCTATATATATTAGACACAATCTTCCTCTTGCTATTTTCCTCTACGCATTTTACCATAAACTTTTCCAGGGGTATTATATTTTGTTTCAAAGTAGGCCATTCCTTGTGTGATAAGAGAAAG
This sequence comes from Archocentrus centrarchus, assembly GCF_007364275.1. Taxonomy (NCBI): domain Eukaryota; kingdom Metazoa; phylum Chordata; class Actinopteri; order Cichliformes; family Cichlidae; genus Archocentrus; species Archocentrus centrarchus. The sequence goes on along the minus strand of NC_044346.1, from coordinate 26,411,698 downwards.
TTTCTTAATTGTAAATATCTATAAAAATCTTTAGAGCATAATCCATATTTGTCTTGTAGCTGCTTAAATGACTTAAGGGTTTCTCCATTGAATAACTGGTTGATTCTTATTAATCCCTGCTGTGCCCATCTCTGGTATCCTGTATCCAGTTTGTTTGGAAAAAAGTCAATAATCTTGGCTATTTTCACTATGCGTGATATTGTTAAAGGTGCTCCTATTTTTTTCCTCACCAAGGACCAAACCCTGTGCGTACAGATAATCCACTCATTTTCAACTTTTAAATCTTTCCATTTCTTTCCCTCCATAAATGGGATCCCTTCAAGAGGTACCAACTGGCACGCATTATTCTCCAGGCCAATCCAGTTCGTCTCCTCATCTTGTACAAGCCATTCGACCACGACACGAAGTTGTGCTGCCCAGTAATACAACTTCAAATTAGGCAAACCGAGACCACCTCTTTCTCTTGGGCTGAATAGTAGTTTCTGCCTAATCCTTGGCTTCCTCCTCTGCCAAATAAAGTTATTAATCATTTTATCTAAAGTTTTAAAAGCAGAGGCAGGTATCCAAATAGGGAGTGCCTGAAATAGATACATTAATCGTGGGAGTAAATTCATTCTCACTGTTTCTATTCTGCCCAATAAGGACAGAGGAAGAATCTCCCATCTGGTTAGGTCCGACTTTATTTGTGTGATTAGTCTACCATAATTTCCATTAAATAGTTGCGAGGTTTGTGGTGTAATCATCACACCCAAGTATTTAAACCCCCTTTTGGGCCAATTAAAAGTGGCCTCTTTATCTAAACTTTTTGGCCATTTGCCCACCAGCATCATAGCCTCTGACTTGGTTTCATTGATCTTGTAGCCTGAGATTTCTCCAATATCTCTTAAACCAGTCATGAGCCTGGGGATCGAACTCAGAGGGTTAGAAATATACAAAATAATGTCATCCGCGTATAATGAAATTTTATGAGTGACTCCTCCTGCTGTTACTCCATGAATTCTAGAGTCTGTCCGTATGCTTTCCGCCAGGGGCTCGATACTAATTGCAAATAGTAGAGGCGAAAGAGGACATCCCTGCCTAGTCCCTCTTTTTAAACTAAAATTCTTTGAGGAATATCCATTCACCCGTACTTTGGATGTGGGTCCAGAATATAACACAGTAATCCAATTAATAAAATCTCTATGAAATCCCATTTTTTCTAGTGTGTGTCTCAGGTACTGCCAGTCAACCCTATCAAATGCTTTTTCAGCATCAAGGCTGAGAAGCATTGAAGGATCCTGTTTTTGTTTTGCCACAGAGATCACATTTAAGGTTCTCCTAATATTATTTATCCCTAGACGTCCCGTTATAAATCCTGTTTGGTCCGGTTTAATTATTGTGTGGATCTTATAGATATATTTAATGTGAAATGGATCCATATGCATGTCTCAATATGTTTGTTTTTTTAGCTTGTGTGAAATAGATTCATATAAATGTTAATTCCTTTGATAATCAGCTCTGAAAACCTGGAAAACCTTTTCCATTAACCCTCTCTCCACATTCGATTTAACCTCACAAGAAATAGAGTACAATGCAATTACTGTGTTTGTTCTCCATTTATTTTATGCCAGACCAAAATGATGGTTATTACTAAATGTACCTGCATTATTAGGAAAGTGACAGTTTAAATCCGAGGCAATTATTGAGCAAAACAGTGCTCTCGAGAAAAATGGTGCCTTAATCCATCACATAGTATGTTCAGCTCAGTCCTCGGGCTATATTAAAAGTCTCATAATAAACTCCTACTGAAATGTCATGCTTGAGAACATTTCTGTTTTATTATAAGATTGTATTTAGAGCCATAACTGTGTCTTAAAAGTCAAGAGCCCAAATATCAGTACATTTCAGTTAAATATGTATAGCATCAGTTCTCAACAAAAGGTATCTTAAGGTGCTTTGTTTTTGTTGTTGTTTAATTCTTACAGAGAGAACCCCAACAAATCCCTATGAGCAAGCACATGGTGACTGAGGGGAGGAAAATCTCCCATTTAGCAGGCAGAACCACACTCAGGGAGGGGCAAACATCTGACAAGAATGTTTCGGAGGGTGAGGTTGAAGCACAGCAGTAACATTTCAAATTGCATGATACAGGGGTTAAAGTGGTACTGAACAGTGCAGAACCGCATTCGGGCACCTTTAATTAATTAGTTAAATCTGTTTGGCAGGTTAATGCACATTACTGCTGAATGAGGTCATTTTTTTGTGCTGCAGCCTGGCATTGACTAAAGTGGTGACACGGAGATACTGGCTCAATAATAAGAAAAAAATGACATCTCACGGTCCGCTTACAGCCTCAACACATCCTTGTTTGCTTCTCATCACTGTGATGTTTTCATGGTGCAGATGTCAATAAACTTGTGGCCACTAGCTACCTAGCCTAATAAAAGAGGAGCTAGCAGAGTGACCTTTTTTAAGTAGCAGGTAATTTTAAATGCAACTTTACACACAGCTCAACAAACATCTCCAAACACACTGTTTCTGCGCAGTTTGTCTGACAGTGTGTCTGTGAGCTAATGAGCAGCTGCTGTATTTCCCGGGAAGAGAGAAAAACATGTTAATGTGCCACAGAAAGAGATGGAGAAAGATCTAAGAAAGAGAGGAGAGGAAAGGAGGATTAGTCAGAAAGTGAAATGTGATAAACTGGAAATTTTAATCTTGAGTTTTCAGAGTTTTTAAATCAGATATTGGTTCTACACATGATATGTCGCTCAATTATGTTTTCGTGAAACATTTTACAAAACAAATTGAAATACAGTAATTTTATGCTACTCAAAGGCTGCATGGAAATAATGTACTAAACAGTTTCATGCATTTCAGTCAGGCTAGGCTGGTTATTTGCAGTATTCTGGTGAAGTTTACAGTGATGCAGTATGCTGGACTGGTATAGAGCAGGTGGCAATTATGTTAGGTTATATCAATTTATATTCACATCAACTTATATTTAAGGTGATAGTGCCGATAAAACAAATTTTACCTTTTAAACTAGCGTTATAGTGCCTATTTGTTGTGAACCACCTGCTTACACCTTGTTGAATTCAGTTGGCTAAATCTACAACAAACAGTGAACTTTGGAGTAGTAGCACAAGTCAGCTGCTGACAAGCTGCACACAAAGAAAAAATTACCAGAGCTCACAAGAAAGTTATTATGTGATTTATTTCTAAGTAATTTTTTTTCTCCCACATCTGATTTTAGGGTTCACCTGCCTGCTAAATCCCACTTTAACCCCTGGTAGTACAGAAGTAAAAGCATAAGACCAAAGTCAGTCGGAGTGTTACTGTATATTACATTTAAACTGTAACATTTAACGATGTTGCATTTGATAATGTAATATAAAAACATCTCCTGACTTTGATGTAATACAGTTATTAAACTACATCATATTTTCTTTGTTTTATTATTTTACTGCAAAAATCTCCATGTGGTAATTATGCAGTAAAACAAGGTTAGTTGCAACCTGCTAAACACTGCACCACACAAGCATGAGGAAAAAAAGCGAAGTGATATCTACTAAACTTTCATTTTTGAGCAAAACTATTTTGACCAAATTCAGTCACATTAGTTATGACTGGCCAACTAGATTTAGCCCAGAAAAAACAAAACAGGAAAAAAAAAATTTATGGCTGTCATGTTTTGTAAAAGACCTCTAAATGGCATGCAATACTAGAATAAAAGAATGTGGAGTAAACAGTCTGCCATATCATAATAATGTGTTTATTTTGGCAGTATTTACCTCTTTCTAATCAGCTAAAAATAGCATCCTGTTCTCAGAAATTCCCTTCAGTGAAAAAAACAGTCACTGTGAGGCTGACTACTGCTGAAAGTCAACAACATTTCACAGTAATCATTGCTTGTTTCCCAGCACGCAGTCACCTCTGAACAAATTCAAGCCCTAAACTGAACTGTTGTTCACACCGTATAATTACTTTGTTCGTCCGTAAATGATGAACGTCATAATGAGATAAAGATACAAGATACAGGGGCTGAGTGTGTGAAGGCAAGAAGGGTGCTTGTTGTGATCCATGCGTTCTCATACTCTCATACTGGCAGCAGACTTAGCTCTCCAACCGAGGTGCCGCACCTCGTTATACATAACTGTGTGCTGAAATCAGTACGTGCCAACCTGAGAATGAGCACATCTGAAGCAATGTCTTCTAAAATGTGAAGATCCCTTCACCCTTCATCCGGAACACCTGATGAAGGCAAAATAAATTCCGCTGTGTTTTGAAAAAACTGACTTGAATCTCGAATTCTGGAAAAGTGATGCTCATGATTGGTCTGCTGAGCAAGGTCAGAGAGGAAAACATCTAAAGACATTTTGTACTTTTTTCATTAGATCACTACTAAGAAGGGACAGTTTCCTAGAAGGTGTTGAAAATAAACTAGGAGTCTGGATTCCTGTTGGATTAAACAGAATTCAATTTTAACCAAGAAGCATGTTAGTGACAGCATACAACTATGTATCACAAAGTTATGAAATAAAAGTGTATATGCCTACGTCTGTGTGAGAAATTGGTGTAGATACCACTAAAGACTCCAAAGCCAAGAACAACATGAACAAAAGCTTATATTCTAAATATTTAGGCATTATTTTTAGTATTTTTTGTTATTTCAGACTAAATTTGACTGTTGATGAGCAAAACTTTAAAGGGGATATATCAAGCTGTTGTTCAACTCTCTGTTTTTATTCTTGCATTCTACTAGAGTAGCTTTGCATTATTCACTGTTCGAAATAATCTTTATTTATGTCATACTGGGCCTTTGTTTATAGACCTTCAGTTCATTGTCTGAAACTTGCTGTGTTAGCTCCCCCCCCCCCAAAGGCATCTTTCTTCTGATTGGCTGCCCTCATAAAAAGGTTCAAACAGCAGGTGGGCAGAGCTGCTGTGTTTGCAGATAGAGCTGTCTGTCATGTTAGGGATATTCACTCTGACATTTTAAAGAACCGGGGGGGGGGGGGGGGGGGGGGGGTGTGTGTCTGAAATTGAGTGTTTGGCAATTGTTTGCGCACATGAGCTCACTTTTTGAAACTTGTTCAAAATCCAGCACTGTAATAGTGTGCAGCTGGTGTAACAGGTCCACTTCAAATCAATTTATTTATTTATTTAATTAACTGATTAATTTATAATTTAGTTCCACAATTACACTGCAAGAATCTAGGTATATAAAAAACAAAACAAAACAAAACAAAAAGCAGTTAAATTAAGTAAATTTAAATATGAACTTTTGCAACTAATGCAGAGTTTGACTAGTGAACAAACAATATCTTCAGTCATATTTTGCAGTATGCTGGACTGGTAAGGTGTGGCAGATTTATTGTATGAAAATGAATGTAGCTATACTGCGTGACTGCTGCACCAAACACAGACATAAACATCAGCTTAGATGAACAAAAAAGCCAACTTACGTCTTACTTCGGCCGAAGAGATGCTGGCGCAGTACAAAAGCCAGAGTAGAGAGAACCATGATGGTGGTGCACATGGTCCCCAAAGTCCACCACCACCCTGCATTCAAGGAGAAAGCAGGGTCAACTTGAACCACCCATTCTGTAAACAGTAAGCACAGCTGAGGGAACCTTTTCCAGTTACCAGGTGTTTGTCTCTACCCTTGCCCTGGATCAGGAACACAGGAGGATTAGGCAATCCCAGATTAGAAAAGATGACATGCTGCAGCACTGAAGGACAGCACTGTGCTGCACCTATAAGCTATGGTGTGATGTGTATGCACTTACTGTGCGTGATTCATACACCATCAGGATTTTTTTTCAGTTATTCAGCATCTTTTTCTGCAGTCAGCTGTTGTAATATCTATTATCCCACAGTCTGCCCTGCCCTCCATGCCCTCCATGCTCACCAGGCATGCCTAGGTTTTCCCCAGTCACCTCGTCATCAGCTGCCTGCACACCTGTCCCTCATTCCCCAAACTATCCACTTTGTATACTGGTTCATCGTCAGTAATATCTCTGCACTTAAGTCATATTTGTTATCATTAATGCCAGTTTCAGTTTCTTTCTCTGAATTTCATTGTCCAGGCTATGTAATTAAACCAAGCAGGAACCTCCACAGCTGAAAAATGAAGTCAAAAAGAGCCAAACTGCAGTTCCTTAAATGGCCATTTGAAAAGTGAGCCAATCCCCATTGACTCCAAACTTACATCAGAACTAATTATGTTCACAGCCTGGTGCAAAAAAAAAAAAAGAAATCCCCATCTGTGGCAGCTGCACAGGGGATGATCTTTTTTAACTACTCACTTTTTAAAACTGTATTCAGGCTTAAAGTTATGCATTACAGTAATATGGCATGATGCCAGCTGACAGCTACAGCTGCCAGAGCTATCTGTTAGGCTTAATCTATGCTGATACAACCTCCACTGTGCGTGTAGTGTGTGGTGTTGTGGTAACGGCAATAACAGCCTGTCCAAGAACTTCCATTTTTGGTGAGTGAAATTTTAGTATTTTATTGCTATGTAGTACTATATATAAGAAATTATCAGGTTTTTGTATTTGTGCATCATGCTAATCAAACTTTCAAGGATTAACTGATAATTTACACAGTTATCCATATATGGTCACTTTCTGATTCCAAAAAAACAAGATAGCAAGGGCCAAAATCCCAAATCCAAGATATTAAATCAATAGTCAAAAACAAATGGGTGGTGTCAAGGTGGTTACTTCTGTCTTTTTTATATCTGTGAATTAAAAAACAATTTTGATGGTTGGAAATATTGTCTTTTTGTCACAGGACAATATTTCCACCCCTCAAATGAACAGTTCTGCAACTGTTTTTAGTTCTAAACGGTAAATCTTGTGGCACTGACATCCAGCTTGAGTTCGTTTTCCTGCCTTCCCGACCCCTTTTTATCACTGCTTTCACTGCAATACAAATGGCCAGCTCAGCATGGCATTACCAAACATGTTTATATACATTTTCTCACTTAGCAAGTGAGAGATGGGCTTAACATGCACAACATGGATGTGGACATCCACACACGGTTCAGCATCAGCACCTTTACAGAAATCACCTCATGCATTCATTTTTTTAGCAAGTATTTAACTAATTACTAACAAAATACAAATTTAACACTGGATAACAAAAAAACATCCTTCTTACAGGCTTCTTAAATTTTCCAGATGGGTTTTTTTTTTCTGGGGACTATTTCCCCCAGATTCGATATAGCAAACTGATGGTAACAAACCAGAAGTCTCGTGGCAGTGTCGATCTATTTTTGTTTCAAAGGCAGAGGCCTTTGTGTTTTAGATGACAATGATCTGCAGTACTCTACATCTGTATCGCATTCAGCTTATATAATGACCACTGTTAGGTGGAACAAAACAATCTGGCAACATAAATGAGGATGACTCAAAGACAGAAAATGGTTAAAAATACAAATGATATCTTAAAGGTCCCTCCTGTCTGTGTCATTAGACTGCAGTTATATTTCTCCATGACAGCAGGATAGGGATATTCTTAACCACTGATGGCATTTGTCACCATCTGAATCTGTGACTCTGCTGTCACTGACTTGTCGTGAAACCTCTGGTGCGTGGACGGCAGACTGATGGACGTTCACACAAGTGGCTGTGGGGAATGTCAAGTTGCAGTGATGTGGCTGTGCATCTTATCTGCAGCTCTGAGACATGCTCATGCCTCCTAATTGGAACATTCTTCAGGGGTTCTCTTGTGCGTTATGTTGATGGAGAGCTGCACAGAGTCACCAGTGCCTAAAAATCAGGGGATTTAAGTGTCACAGAGCTGAAATTTGTGTTGACCTGCATGTGTTTGGCAAATCTTGCTTGACTCAAAGGATTTCTTTTAGGGCAAAGTTAAGAGCATTTTATGTAGTTAGCTCCAACGCCCTTAAATTACAGGACTTGCATAAAGGCAAAGAAGAGCTCTTGTTCTTTATTAGTAGGTGAGTGACATGCAGCAAAGTTCCAACACACCAGGTGTTAAAGAGCACTGATGAAGTTATTCCTGCTGATGTGCTCTAACCCGTAGACCGTTTACGCTGTGTATGAGATGCGATCTAAGGTGTAAACAAGCTCTGATACTGCAAGAGGGATGAGTTTGCTTTCAGGGCTCTCTGCTAAAAATAGCTTTCTTCGCTTTTAGAGAAGAAGGCCGTGTTGAGTTTTCAGTTGCAGTGTGGCTACGTTTGTGTATTGTAAAGGAAAGCACTCAAATGCAGGAATTAAACAAACAGAAAACAAACCATTATTAGGTTGGAAGCCAAGTCCAATGCAAAGTCCCAAAAGGGAATAAACAGAAACTCAAGCCTTCAGGAGACAGTCAAACAAGGAGCACACAGAGTTTGATACACAGACTCCATGGCAAAGAGTAAAGGGGAAAAGAGCAAGACTATTTATACATATGTGGTAATAAGGGAAGTGGGAAAAGCTGGGGGAATGAGACATGGGTGATAATCTTGATTGATAATCAAGACAATTATAAGGGGAAGCAAAATTCAAAGCAAGACACAACAGAGAACTAAAGTAAAACATAAAATAAGCCAGAAAATGACTACTAAGTGCAGAGACAATAAAGTCACACTGAACATGATACAAAAAGGAACACTGGGGAAACTGAACACAAATACCAAACTCCATAGACAGCAGTCTAAGAACCACAATGAAGCTGAACAGAAACACATAGGGATAAGTCAAAACTCAAAAAAAAAAGACTATTTTGAATTATCAAAAATATTAACCACATCTTACCTGCTTTACCTTGATGGCAAAGTTCTGTGCTCTTCTACTCATGGCTAAATCATGTTTTACCTTTTGTGCTCCAATAGTAAAATTAAAATCCCTGATACATTTGTGTTAGAGGCCTGTATACCATACCATAGTTGATCAAACATGTGATCGGTTTGAATACAGGCAAACTCACAGAATCCATGTTATGCTGATGGCAAGGTCAAGCCTAACTGTGGGCTGTCTCATGCACCAAACATAACAATGGACACAATATTTGTGTGAAAGTTATGTTTATTGTTTTTGTTTCTTATTACTACTTCAACGCCTTTCTAGATGATATTTCTAGATGATATTTCTAGATGATATGTCTTGACACTAACTCAGTAATTAACCAGGTCTTTTTTTAGACTTCACACAGCTCCAGTCTCTTCAGCATGTCCTCAGAACGCCTGGGGTCTCCCTTTCTAGTTGGTCATGCCCCAAACCACCTCATCCAGGAAGTATCCTAGACAGATGCATGAATGAATCACCACAGCTGGCTCATTTTGATGCAGAGGAGCAGTGGCTTTGCTCTGACTGTAGAATGCTAATCAGATCAAGATAAAGCATTTCTGGTCACACAATGACTCTAAGTCTGATGCTCGCTCTCCTTAAAGTTCTTGTTTTCCACCACCTCCAAAAACCAAGAGGTTGTTTGGCTGTTAAGCAGCTAAATCCTGCTTTTTGATCATTAATCACTTTGTTATTTATTTTGTTGTTCTTAGTTATTTATTGTTATTTATAGCTTTGTTATTTTGTGCTGTAAAGATATCAACTGTTCTGCTGCTGCTGCTGCAGATGCTGATATTAGGGGCAAAAACAGTAAAGCTTCTCCAACAAAAGACATTATTAACTGAAAAACTTTAACACTGAAGGGAAAGCACAGAATCAGATAAAAGTTCTCTTTGAGTTTCATTATGTATCAAGGGTTACAAGACCTAAATATCAATTAGTGCACTTCAAAAATAACAAAAACATGAAATTCGCAAATCAGCTTAATTACAGTTGAAATGCATGCAGCGATCCTAAGCAGCGTGCACACTGGTGCAACCTTCCTCACCCCTAAAGCAGCTTGAGATGCACAGAGGGGATTTCTTAACAAGCTGCACTCATTTGTGTCAGTTTATATTCAGAACACTTGATGAATCCCAATAAGTCGGTGCCTGCTGACAGAGATGGATGAGCATGTGAAATATCAGTGTGAAATCCTGATTTAATCATAGAGCAGAAGAAGGAACTGAGCTCAGGGTATCAGTCGAGATATAAATCCCTTGCATTACAATTTAGGCTTTTGTGCGTTTTTCCGGCTGGTGTCAAAATGGAGTTTGTCCAGGTGTGTTTGCCCGCGGGATGCGATGAGCCCGTGTTACCGGCGCTCTCTGAAAATGACAATATGTGGCAGCGAGAAAATGTGTAGCCATGGTGACAAGTCAGTGTCCTGTCGACCATGCTTGAGTGCAACGGATGCACTCGTGGGAGACCGATTCTATTTTCTGACTCTCATGATGTTGTTTACCCGCTTCACCTGTTCCTATTACTCAAACCAGGCAGCAGGAAAGTAACATCGATTTTCTGAATATTATATTGAATCCCAATAGGTTGTGCGCACATTTTCAGTTCAAACACTGCACAGAAACCTAGAGCCATAACCTGAGTGAACACTATTATAAAATTCCATTTTACTGCATTTAAATAGCAGATAGAACTTTTATTCACCACTTAAAAATAAAATGTATGGTTTGAATAAATTCTTATATGGATTTGAAAAATGAATATCTTCCTCCTTGCATGAACCCTTATAGAGCGGAGATGGAGCCTCGCCTGAAGCGTCAAGCAGTGAACAGGCAACCATTAATCATTGATTAGGGACATTTACATCTAATTCCATTTAATCATCTCTGGTTCATGAAACAGTGGGACTGCCAAACAGAGTCTCTTTGCCAACTTGCAGGCAGAATATTTAGAACATTGTAAGATGTTTTGCTGTTCAGTTACACTAAAGTACTACCAGCTAGATTTAACAAATTTTAACTTACAGTGTTTATATAGTATTCCACAAGAAGATTTATTTTATTGTTAAAAATTTATAGTATTGTGCTTCAAAATGTAATATAGTAGCAGAGAGGGCATGTTTGGTTCATCCCACTTTGCTGTTTCATTAAAACAAACTAAAAATTGTCACTAGTGTCCACATGTCCACATAACAGAGGTCATAGACTAATAATCACAGCAGGAAAAACAAACCACTTTAAACCATGTCACAATATGCCTTACAACAATATGTGCAAGGACATTTAAAAGTGCCAAAACATTTTTTACTTTGAAAGTTAAACTTCTATCATTATCTTTGCTGCTGCTTAATAGTTTTCGATTTAAGATTATTTAAGTGCTACGTCTCTCTCTTATAATGTCTCTGCCATAAATCAAATTTCACATTACAAAGTTATGGAAATGTGGCTGCATTTATCACTTACAACAAACAGCCTGGAGACGAACGCTTGCCAGATGTAATTAATCACTACAGGAGTCTCTGTCATGGTGGCCCTTTGCTAGCTAAACAGTCCTTTCAGTCACACACAGACACTGGAAAACACATCACACGTTCACACATATCAAAATCTAAATACAACAATAACCACCATAAAGCTCCTTTGCAGTATGTCATTTTGCTGCTACTAGATATGTAAAAATATCAAACTGTAACTTTTGTATCATATCATATCTCTTATATTTTGCTCTACATTGTATAGTGTACATTTTTCTTCTATTATTGTATAGTACTCTCGTTATAGATTATGCTGCATCTTTATTCCTGCTCTGTTCATTTTGCTGCTGTAATAATGTGAATTCCCCAACTGTGGAACACTTTCTTATCTCATTTAAACATTTGCAGTGGCATGAGTCTTTGTGCTTGTCAAATAAAAAATACTAAAAAATAACCAACATTCATCCATTTTCTGATGCTTACCCGGGTCCGGGTCTCAGGTACAGGCTAAGCAAAGATACCCAGATCTTCTTCTCCCCACTGACCTTCCAGGTCTTCCAGGGATACACCGGAATTACTGCATTAAGGATTCGACATTTTCTGCATCCAGCTGTATTTACTATAAAGGTACAGCAGTATTTTTGAGTATATGTGCTGTACTGGGTTATTTGAATCCAGTTCAGTTTTTTGGCTGAGAGGATTTTTTTAAATAATGAAATTAAAAAACAGGACAGAAAACAGAGCAAAAATCATTTTAACTAAAAAAAATAAAAATAAAAAAAAGGAAAAAATAAAAACAAGAGTAGTAACATCTGCTCCCAAGTTTCTGCTGCTACAGTCCTCTCATAATGAAGTGGAACGTATCGCACCAGCTCGCAGATCTTTGTTCCACGTGTGGCTGAGAATTGATTTTAAAACACATTTCATTTATAGAGCACCGAAGGAATGGCTCAGCACAAAATTACATTTTTGATCTGCTGGTATGTTATGAACCAGCCAAACCTCCCATGGAGAAGCAGCATTTGATTTCTGAGCTCCACATTTCTGAAACACTCTCCTAACACGTTTGAATTAGGGCTTGATTTATTTTTGCGCTTTTTAGTTTCTTATTTAAATCCCAGGCTTTTTTTTTAATGCCTCACTGAGCAGTTCTGCATTAATTTGTTACCTGTCTTTTCTTCTTCAGAACTTCTAGTCTTATTCTAATAACACCAGTCTTCTGTCCTGTCTTTACACTTTTCTTGGGGTGGGGTGATTTTTTGTTTGTTTGGGGTTTTTTTGCATGTTTGCTTGTTTGTTTGTTTCAAGTTTTAAAAAACAAAATCTTAAAAGGCATCGAAAGATTCTTTCCTGCATTTAGTGTAAACAATAAAACACAAATTTCACAGTTTTTATTTAGTTTGTTAGTTTCCAGCATGCCCACAAAGAGTTCCATAAAAATAGAGTACATACTACAGTATAAATATGAAGGAATTTTCCGTACTAGTTATTTACAGGAGTTTTTCCGTATTTCGAGACTACTGCAATGCACTGTGGAAGTGAGAACCCCAAAAGGAGGGAAAAGATAGATGGAGGGCAGCCATTACACTGACAGGCTTAATCTGGATTTTGGACTCTGGAGCTGGAGAAACTGCCTTCACGTTTTTGTGGTAAACATTAAAACTTATATTTTTGTTTTAAAATAATGTGTATCAAAAAACTTAACCCAGTATCATTTTCTTTAGAAAGTATTGTTAATTTGTGTTAGCTGGTGTCAGCTGTAACCAGTCAGGAATATTTTGCTGATTCTTTTTGGAAATTTGATTTAGTTTTAATGTGACTGAAACTTTAGAGTTTAGTGAATATTAAAATTATTTCTGGCTATGATACCATCAGTTTTGGCCTCCAGTGGCTGAACAAAGACCAGTATTCATAAATACTTCATTAGCTTCTGTTTCTCTCTGGTTTACACAGCTGTGACTGCTAGCTAGCTACGGAGCTAAAGTCAGTGATGACTGAGAAAAGGGAAAACATTATGTTTGTACCAAGGTACAGACAGGAAGAAATAATCTTGGACTCAGATATAGGTTCTAAAATATAACTTATGTTTTACAGCTTTTACCTCTGTCATTTGGCAACTCCATCTCTGCTTGTTTCATTCATTTTTCATTCATTCATTTGTTCAAAAAATTGTTATCCATAAGTCAAAATTTTGGGTTATTATCTCAAAATTTTGACTTATCTCAAACTAATGAGAAAATAACTTTAAATTTTGAGTTATTAAATCAAAATTCTGACATAATAATTACATTTTTGACTGATGGCAAAAAGAAAAAAAATATCAGCAGCAGAAAGAAGCATCCATATTTGCAAGATCTAAAGTTTAAGAAAATCAAATTCTGGCATGCTTTTTTTGTTTGTCTTTCATTTGTTTCTTGGAAGGTCCCCCAAAGTTTTTTTTCAAATGTTCATTTTTAGTTTTGATTATTCCTTTGATTTTTTTTTATCATGTTTTTGGTTTGTTTTAATTTTAAAGTACAGTGTATTTGTCAGTTCGAGAAGTCAATACTTCTTCATAGACAGTATAGAATAGATAGTCTTACAATACAAACACATTGTGAAGGTACTTCTCTTTTCTTCTTTATAACTTTTAGTCTTATTTGTTCAGTTCTGTATTTAAACAGCACACATATCTACATTCATTTCTTGTGTTCTTTCTTAATGTGCCTTCAGCACATATGATGGACAACAAAATCCACAATCCACAATTTTTTATTTTTGTGTTTTTTTTTCTAACATCTAAATGTTTTTTATTGGTTAGAAATGTTTAGTTTTAGACCAGTTTTTATTTATATTTACTTTTCTAACTACAATAAAAAAAAAGTTTCAAATATATCATGGAAGACAAAGGAAAGTGAATGTGAAGGAAACTTATGCCCAATCATGAAGACATCCCACACCCTTATACAGCACCACAGTTCCTCTCTAACTAATCACAAATAGGTTAGATAAATTAAAACACATCGAGCTTGTATCTCAGGAGATTAACTGTTTTTCAAAACAAGCTTTTTGTGGTTATTTCACTTTTAGCTAAGCAGAATAACTCTGATGCTGGAGAAATGAAAATAAAATTTAACACAGAAATGTGTTAAAAAACAACCCATGTTAAACTCATTTGACTCATGCAGTGAGTCAACCACAGTGGATATGTTCCATTCAGGAAAGATGGGAAAATACTATGCGACTAGTCAAATTCAGACTGTCAAGCCTTCACATCATCATCATCATCAGATAAACGTCACTTCCTAAGACTGTTAGGAAAAAATGTTGTTCATACATGGCTAGAATGAAGCAGAGGATTCATTGCAAAAAACAAAACAGTTTCATTTTACCTTTAGACAAGAAAAACTGGGATGTATATGAGGCATTCATCTCAGGATTTTAATTTTACAATCAAAAATTAGACTTGTTTGACCACTCATATCTTCACCGTGTGGCTTTCTTGATAAAAATGAGAGTCCGGTGTGAAAATGCAAATGCTATCACACAGGTGATGCAACCTGGATGTGATGTTCTGTGGTGCAGATGCAGGGAACAATCAATTACCTGAACAGACATGGTTATGTAACATGCACAATTTCAGTTTTATTTCAGCCTGACACAAGGTACATCTTGTACTTGCTGGTTATTTGTAGTTAAAAATGGGTAAAACTGGAGGATTGGTGTCACATCTTCATCTGCATCATCAGTCTGTATACAGCAAAGCTATTTTTTTTTCTTTAAAAAACAGAAAGACAGACAGATTTACAAGTATAGTTTATTGATGGTCATGATTAATTTCACCAGGTCTGCAAAGGTACAAGTCTGTGCAAACATGCTCAAAACACTACAAAGCCACTGAACTCGCTCCCAGCAACAGTATACAATAACATACAGTATGCACATACAGTACTGAAATACACAGAACCCTTCTCAGAGATATATTTGGAAAAATATAGTCCTAACTAAAAGTCCTAACTTTCCAACAGGAACCTTTCACAACAAAAACACATAGATCCACATATGCTGTGATGCCCTTATAAGATAAAAGGGAATGAAATTATGAAATGGCTTAAATTAGCAAAAAGAAATTTACTTTTCAGATTAAAATAACTAAAATATATTGGAATTTCAGTTAGTAAACTTTCTTGTGAGAAAAGAGATGAAGCGATGTGCTGAACTGCGATGCATCTGCACATAATAGTGTGTGTTTATAGGGTGGTGAGGTACATGCTGCACACAGATGTACATGCTGCATACAGATGATGAGGGGCAGAAATCCTGCAGCTTAGAATAGGACTGCAGTGTATTTTTAAACTCGATCATTCAAGACTAACAGCAGCTTTACTGCCTCCAAAGCGATATGAGCCAAAGTGGAAACAGTTTACTTGACATTTGTTTGACTCCTTTGTGTATTTTTATCCACCTGTCTGACTCATTGCTGTGAGACATAAACTTGCGGCTCAGCTTGAAAGGGAGCTTTTAGTAAACATCTGCAGGAGTCGAGAGTCATTATGGTTGCAATTAGTGTTTTTATTTCATTACCCTAAAGATCACAAAGTGACATTTTCTCACAGCAGGCTAATCGGTGAAACTGAGCTGTTACATGAATGTAACATGAATATCTGGAGATATAAACATGAAGATTAACAAGATATTTTTGAAATAAAGGTGTTTGTTCTCTGCTTGTGTGCACAGATGTGACTATAATAACATTTAAAAGGAGGTGCTTGGAGATATTTACCATACCTCTCCGTGGAGACTGCCTCATCTGTTTAAATAAATCGTTAAGACCCAAGTTTCTATCCAAAAATAGAGCAAAAGAAAAAGTAAACGAATCTGTGTTTCCATCCACTTCTGGTGTGCAAATGTTAGACAAAGAATATATAAGGACTTATTTTGTCACTTTCTTTTTTATCAACAGCGAGTACACTAACTTTTACACTTAAACTCTTTTACTTTGCAGTGTTTTGACTTTGATTTTTTTAAAATCATGAATAGAAAATATGCGCTATAGATGATAGCTGATGATTTAACAGTTTGGTCCGAGGAACACCTATCAACAGACAGCAGACATTTTAAATTTTGTAACACATCTTATAGCTGTTTAACTGCAAAATCATAAACTGAGCAGTTCTTAATAGTGGTGATGGCTGGACAAATTAAAACTTTTCAGTCTTGGAATTTGAGCCAATGATAAAACAAGGTAGCGAGGCCCACACAAGAGTAATATTTGAACAAAGTTTAATAAAACCAGAACATCAGTGATGTAGTAGCTCACAATTCATCAAATTCACAGGTTACTGTAATGTTGTCATGTTTGGGGCATTTGTGTTGTTTCTGAATTTTGGATTCCTGGTTATTGTTAATTTCTGATTCCCGTTTTGATTCCTTTGTGGTTCCAGTTTTATGTAATGTTTAGTTTTTTTAGTTCCCTCTGTGTTTCTCTGTGTGTTCCTCTCTCTGTCCCAGCTTCTGTTAGTACCTGTTCTTCTGCCTCTGTGTCTGCTTTGAGTCTCATCTCTGTTGTTTATTATTATTATTATTATTATTATTATTATTATTTATAATTTCAACTGCTGTAACAAAAGAATTTCAACCAACAGGGCCACTCCTTCTATCTCGACCATTGCCATCTAACACGATACAAGTGGTATGCAACACGTGTGGCAAAGCAATATTTTAAGCTATCACATTGTTTGGTATTTCACAAAGTTTTTTTTTTTTAAATCATTTTGTGCATGCAAAATTTATCAACACTGAGAATCTCATGTCAATGACTTTGCTCAATGAAGTGAATTTAATGGTGTTCAGTACATCAGAAGCGAGAATTTGGTGAAGCTCTAAGTGGTTTGTATGAAATTTGTACAGTGAAAATGGAAAAGGGCCCATAAAACAAACAATCTGACCTTGAGCATAATTTGGGTGAAGACCCATTAGGTGATCATTGTGTGCAAATTTCACTGAAATCTGACCAATCCTGTGATGACTTATGATGACGTCATCAGCCCATCTACCAGATGAACTCAAGACAGGCATTGCACTTTTCCTTCATCAATCACACATCAGAGGGCTGTTTTTCTAAAGTATATCATGACTGAAAAAGATTTAAAACCACTGGTGCAGCACACAGCAAAACACTAAGAACATTAGAAAACATTTTTATTACAACTCTAATTCCAAAAAAAGTTGGAATAAAAAAGATATGAATAACAGAATGCAATGATTTGCAAATCTCATAAACCCATAATTTATACACAAAAGAATATAGAAAACATTTCAAACAGACATTTTACTATTCCATGAAAAATATTGTCTCATTTTGAATTTGATGGCAGCAACATGTCTCAAAAAGTTGAGAGGAGGGCAACAAAAGTCTAGAAAAGTAAGGGGTGCTGAAAAGAAAAAGGTGGAGGAACATTTTGTAATTAATTAGGTTAATTGGCAACAGGTTATTCACATGATTGGGTATAAAACGGGCATCTCAGAGAGGCAGATTTTCTCAGAAGTAAGGGACAATTTCAGAATAATGTTCCTCAGCATAAAATTGCGAAGACTTTCAATATCATCATCTACGGTAAAAAATATCAAAAGATTCTAAGAATCTCTGTGCACAAGGGATGAGGCTGAAAATTAGTACTGGATGCCCAGTTGGATGCTCTTTGGGCTCTCAGTTAGCACTGCATTAAAAACAGACATGATTCTGTAATGGAAATCACTGCAGAGGCTCGGGAACTCTTTCAGAAATCACTGTCTGTGAACACAGGTCACCATGCCATCCACAAATGCAGGTTAAAGCTGTATCATGCAAAGAAGAGGCCATAAACTGATGCTTCCTTTGGGCCAAAGCATTGTTTATGGAAACCATGTCCTCTGGACTAAAGTGGAGAGGCACCAGCACTCAGTTCAAAAGCCTGCATATGCTTCCATCAAGATGACGTCTTTTTCAGGAAAGGCCTTGGATATTTCAGCAAGACAATGTTAAACTGCATACTGCATCTATTGCAACAGCAGGACTTCATAGTACAAGAGTACCGAAGAGAGTGCTGAACTGCTCTGCTTGCAGTCCAGACCCTTTACCAGCTGAAAACATTTGGAACATCGTGAAATGAAAAACATTTCAAAGAAGACCCAGGACTGTTGAGCAGCCAGAATCCTACATCAGAAAAGAATAGGACAACATTCAAGTCCAGCAGCTGGTCACCTAAGTTCCCAGATGTTTAGACTGTTGTTAAAAGGACATGGGTTGCTACACAGTGGTAAACATGGCCCTGTCCCGACTTTTATGAGACGTGTTGCTGCCATCAAATTCAAAATAAACTTCTTAAAAAGATACAACATTTGATATGTTTTCTGTGTTCTGTTATGACTAAAATGTGTGTTCATGAAATCTGCAAATCATTGCATTCTTTATTTATTTACATTTTGCACAGCATCACAACTTTTTTGGAATTGGGGTTGTATATTTTTAACCCTCAATCTAAATGTGTGTGTGTGTGTGTGTGTGTGTGTGTGTGTGTGTGTGTGTGTGTGTGTGTGTGTGTGTGTGTAGCACTGTTGTGAATGACTGTGGTGGATTTAATATCATCTGTCCACTTGTAATTGTTTTTCTTCTCAGTGACGCTGTCCCAGCAGACGCAGTGGGAAGTTACAGTAGATGAATGGCCAAATGAGGAGGAGAGGAGACTCATTACCTCCTCATTAATGCCAGATGCTGATGCCGATGGGGGTCAGATGGGAGATACAGGACATCACTGCAGCAGACGCAAACTACAGATTGGATCAAGTGTCCATCCTAAACAGATTTGCTGTGTATGCTTGAGAAGATGGGGACTGCCAGTAGGAGCACATGCAGTTCAAAGATGATGAGGTTAGGTAAGGTAAAGAAAGGTAGTCTGAAGGCAGAACAGGCCACATTCTGTCATATTTTGATATGATTTTTTTTGCTTAGACTGGTCAGAGATCTAAAGAAACAGACTGATGGCACTTCTGAAACAGACATGTTTTTCCTAGACCTCCAGAGTGGGTTTCTAAAGCCCTTAATGGAGCCTTCAAAGCAGCATCTCTCTGATCAGGTTTTAAAATAAACTAAGTGACAGCCCACATAGGAGATGTTCACATAGGAGATCTGTGTGTGATTGTGTGTGTGCGCGCCTGCTGATATTTTCCATCTCACTTTCACATTTTAGTCTGTATGCAGTGATATGAAATGATAGGATGTCGAGACCTTTAGCAAAGCAAAACCAGCCCTCTTTAACACATCCACAAGTCATGTCCTTGAGTTGTAAATGAAGGTAAAAGAGTATACACATTTCCTCACTGTACACTTATACAAACAACACTTCAGTAGAGTTAAACAAGACATTAAATAGAGAGAAAAGGGGCTGCAGGTCCCCTAAACATGAGGGCATACTGAAGTAGGACACAAAGAGGATCTATTAACAGTCAGCAGCTCCATGGTCCCATAGCCGAGGCTTCGACAACTAACTGCCCCATCTAATAGCTAAAAAGTCACTCTGTGCCTAAACATTTCTTCCATCTTTCAAAGTATCATGAGGTGTATTCATATGTGGTCTTGAAACTGCAGGCTTCCACAGATATGAACTGTCAAGTATAATCCGCAACATTTTAGAAATGTCTTTTCTTGCCCCAGATGGCTAAAACACATGTTAGCTTAGTGACTGTAACAGCAGGCCTGTCAAGCTTTGAATTTCAGGATGTGGTACAGGGTTTCCAACCTCTGGAGTTTATCTACAGTTTTCTGATAACATTAGACCCTTTGCTGTGTTTGGGTTAAATTAGGACCTGGTTTTCATTGATATCTATTTATTTTAATTGAAACAAGGCTTCAAAGAGCACCTAAACAAACACAAAAAAGGCCAATTTATTTGGCTTTGAGTTAGAGTTCATCCCTTGACAGGTTCCCAGATGTTCCTATTACCACCAAAATCTGGGGGACAGAGACTCTGAGAACATACCCAGCAAACATTTTGAACAACCATCAGCTGACTGTCTTTTCTCAACTTGTAGTCTTCGTTGAAAGAATATGAGAGCTGTGTCCACGTTAGAGATGTCGGGTCACTGTTAACTGGACGTAATGCGTGAACGTCGCCTGGATATCCTTTTTAGACTAGCAAGAGAAAGTCCATGTTCAAGAACTGATAAAATCATTAGAACAAACTGAGATAATATATATTGTTTGTGTGATAAACCTCTTCAGACATAGGTGATGTAATCAAACATAACAATAAAAACAGGTAATTAGAATTAAGTTAAATCCCCCTGTAACCTAGCCCCATTTCGCCAGGTGTTCCACTTAACGTCAGTATATAATATGGGGGTTTGTGTGTGCGTGTGCGCGCATGTGTTTACAACTCTTTTACGAGTTTGAGTTAGAAATTTCTAAACTTGCACAGCTAATATTGATTAGCAAAGTCTGTTTTGTCCTCATCTGTCTGTAAATAAAGTATATGTACCACTATTATCACCTTAAATCCTTTGCAAGGATGCAAAGCTTGACAGGCTTACTAACAGAAAGATCAGTCAACTTTGCAGAAATGTAATTACTACTAAAAACACTTCTGGAGCTGTATAAAAAGGAAGATTTTATGCTACACAGGAAGTGACGTGTTATGTGCCTCTAGTAGCAACAGCAGTTTGTTTGGAAGTCGAACTGACAGTTAACATTAGCAGTGATAACATCACAGTGCCACGTATATATGTGAACATCTAACAGCAGATAAATAAAATGATGTTTGGCTACATTACTTGGTGTCCAACTGATCTGATCTCTGGGAGGTGCAGCATGGAAATGAAAGCTTAGCACCAAAATGCATCCAAACTAAAGAACAAAGTTGCATGGATTACCATGTTAATCTGGTCCATGTCTGTGAAACCATCCTCGCAAATCTCCATCAACATTTTAAAGATATTTTTTCCCCTTTCTTTAAATTTCATTGAGTCCACTGAAAACTTTTTTACCACCTCTTCTTCCTAACTTTTCACACCGCCGAGCTGGAGACCTGGAGCCAGCCCACCTCTGTGTAGGCCCCCGTCACATGCCAGTACACCGCCCCCATCAGTTTGGTCCACACCATCTGCACCTCTGCCGTGAAGAATTCTGGGAAGTCTTCAGACAACACCTCCAGCATCACACCACTCAGAATCTAAAAGGAAGGGGTGAGAAACAAATTTCATTAAGTGAGCTACAGAGAGACAGCGAGAGAGAGAGAGAGCTAGAGAAAGGGAATATGTGGCTATTGAGATAATAGGGGGGGGGGGCAATGCAGAAAAATTGTGTTCTGTGGTAAAGTGGGAACAGAGCGAAGGAGAAAAAATAATTCATTTCAGTGTTACACAAAAGTGGGCGAGACAGGTGAGAATTGAAAATGATAACTGTAAAACATAAAAGTGGTGGGTGGACAGCCAATACAAAGGGAACAGAAATTGCAAAGTAGAGCAGCAGAGGTAGCGAAAGCAAAATCAAAGAAGAGAAAGCTTTGTTTTCAGCTCACCTGGGCAGAACTGGGGCGATGAAACCAAACAGCAATGATATTTTAGCAAAAAACCTCTCAACACAACGTACTGTCTCTCTCCCGCTCTGTTCGTGTGTGTGTGTTTGTATTTTAAAACTTAAGACATATTTCACCTGCTATGTGCCCAAATCTGTGGTACCAAACAAAAGCATTTCTACAACAAAAGAACAGTTGTGATATGATGTGGATGAAAGCTTCTGCAAACAAAGTTATTGGATTGGCAAAAATAAAACTGTAGCCCTCTTTGCAAGAGACTGGTATTACCTGAGGACCTGGAGTAGTTTATAATAATCTTAATACTGTGCAAACATTTTTAGATTATTGGCAAATTGTCAAAGTATAGGCGGTTGTGGTTTCTTCTAGCAATGTTCAGTAGTAGTAGAAAACTTATACTGGATATCCAATGTAGGGCTGCAGCTATCAATTATTTTAGTAATCGAGTATTCTATCGATTATTCCATCAATTACTCGAGCAATCGGATAAGAAACACTTTTTTCGTATTAACAGTTCATCTGCACATTTTAACTTCCGTACTGCAGATGTTTCTCTGTGTGAAACAAACAGGGTGGATGGAGCAGCTACAAAGTTCTCTTTTCTTCACTTTATGATCAGGTGGTTGATGATGGACCTCCAGCTGTTTCCCAGTAAAGGTTTAATGGAGGTTACAGGGGCGAAAAAGCTTCTTTTGGAAGCTTCTTTCCATCTGAGCTCGCCGTCTCCGGCACCGCCTCCTTGCACTTGTGCAGACAGACTGCACGCAGAACAGCTGACTGCTGTTGTTGTATTATCAGTTTTTTCTACTGCAGGTCTATATTCAGTCACTGATCAGGGATTAAAGTATGGTGGGGGAAGGGGTTTTTCGTACCGGACGATCGCAAGTACTAATGGCGGCACTTGCTAGTAAACCGCGGTTAAATTGGAAGCTGAAGTAGAGAAAAAAAATAACAGATGAAATTCTCAGCACAGCAAGCACAACACACAAACATGGTAGAGAGCGGTGGAGGTGTGGAAAACCATGTCAGCAATGATCCACTTTAAGTGTCAGCTCTAAGCTGGTTTGTCTACCGCCATTAAACCCACAAGAAGAAAAAGACGACAACTACACAGAATTGTAATGGTGCTGATGTGGGTGAAACGCTCCATTTACAAGGAGATACCTGAGCACTGCAGAGTTTAAACGAAGCAGCAAATTTGTGTCGAGGATTTTTTATAATCGAATTATTTGAGTTACTCGATGAATCGTTGCAGCCCTAATCCAATGTGCCTCATTTTAAAGAGTGGATTGCATTCATATAAAAAAAGGCCTTTATATGAACGTGTAGAACAAAGTATAAAACCTGCTTCTTCCTATTCATAGAAGGACGAATCAGAATGATATCTAATACCTAATGTACTTATCCAATTCAGGGTGGTCCCAGCTGACTTGGGGCGACAGTTGGGATACTCCCTGGGTTGGCTGCAAGTCTGTCACAGAGAGACAGGAAACCATTCACATCTACAGCTAATTTAGAATTAACTTAACATGCATGGAAGGTAAAGTAGGGGGAGAGCATTCAAGCTCTACATGGCGGTGGTACCAGCTGGCCAGTAGATTCAAACCCCGGATCCTCTTGCTGTGAGGCAACAATATTAACCACCGCACCACTACACCACCCACCTTTCTTTTATTACAGTAAATGAATGAACTTAGCTGATGATGATCTGGTAGGATTGATTTCTGTATCCTGGCCAGCGGATGGTATGAAAAGTGTGGGATATCGTTGTTCATTTGGTCATTAGATATGAGGTCTTCAGGAAGCTGCTTTGTGCTTCCATGAGTCACTGTGGTGTTATTTTATATTTATCCAACATATATGTTGCAGATTGTTTTGTGTGTTTTATGTCTAATTCTGCTTGGTCAACAAGCATCTGTATGTTCTCCTTTGGTCTGTCACTTGTCTCTTGTTCCTATGTCTTCCCATTGTTCCTTGTGTATAGTTTTCTTATTCACTAGATTTTCCTCCCTCACATGTGCAGCGACTTGAGTTTTACCGAGTGGCTGTCAGTTTCAGTTTTGTCTCAGCCATTAAATCATCCTTAAGAACTCTGCCTGTAATGGACAGAAAGTACTGAAAGTATAAAAGGCCCAACAGTTCACCTTTGTACATACGAGGTTAAGAATTTAAGTAATGTGTAGTGGGACTAATCTTTTTAATGAATTCACTTCCCCCTTCAATAAGTTTATATATATATATATATATATATATATATATATACACTGCTCAAAAAAATAAAGGGAACACTTAAACAACACAATATATCTCCAAGTAAATCAAACTTCTGTGAAATCAAACTGTCCACTTAGTAAGTAACACTGATTGACAATCAGTTTCACATGCTGTTGTGCAAATGGAATAGACAACAGGTGGAAATTATTGGCAATTAGCAAGACACACTCAATAAAGGAGTGGTTCTGCAGGTGGGGACCACAGACCACTTCTCAGTACCTATGCTTTCTGACTGATGTTTCTGTCACTTTTGAATGTTGGTGGTGCTTTCACACTAGTGGTAGCATGAGACGGACTCTACAACCCACACAAGTGGCTCATGTAGTGCAGCTCATCCAGGATGGAACATCAATGCGAGCTGTGGCAAGAAGGTTTGCTGTGTCTCTCAGCGTAGTGTCCAGAGGCTGGAGGCGCTACCAGGAGACAGGCCAGTACACCAGGAGACGTGGAGGAGGCCGTAGGATGGCAACAACCCAGCAGCAGGACCGCTATCTTCGCCTTTGTGCAAGGAAGAACAGGAGAAGCACTGCCAGAGCCCTGCAAAATGACCTCCAGCAGGCCACAAATGTGCATGTGTCTGCACAAACGGTTAGAAACTGACTCCATGAGAATGGTATGAGGGCCGACGTCCACAGATGGGGGTTGTGCTCACAGCCCAACACCGTGCAGGACACTTGGCATTTGCCAGAGCATACCAAGATTGGCAAATTCACCACTGGCGCCCTGTGCTCTTCGCAGATGAAAGCAGGTTTACACTGAGCACATGTGACCGACGTGACAGAGTCTGGAGACGCCGTGGAGAGCAATCTGCTGCCTGCAACATCCTTCAGCATGACCGGTTTGGCAGTGGGTCAGTAATGGTGTGGGGTGGCATTATTTTGGAGGGCCGCACAGCCCTCCATGTGCTCGCCAGAGGTAGCATGACTGCCATTAGGTACCGAGATGAGATCCTCAGACCCCTTGTGAGACCATGTGCTGGTGCGGTTGGTCCTGGGTTCCTCCTAATGCAGGAAAATGCTAGACCTTATGTGGCTAGAGTGTGTGTCAGCAGTTCCTGCAAGATGAAGGCATTGAAGCTATGGACTGGCCCGCCCGTTCCCCAGACTTGAATCCGTTTGAGTACATCTGGGACATCATGTCTCGCTCCATCCACCAACGTCACGTTGCACCACAGACTGTCCAGGAGTTGGCGGATGCTTTAGTCCAGGTCTGAGAGGAGATCCCTCAGGAGACCATCTGCCACCTCATCAGGAGCATGCCCAGGCATTGTAGGAAGGTCATACAGGCACGTGGAGGCCACACACAATACTGAGCCTCATTTTGACTTGTTTTAAGGACATTACATCAAAGTTGGATCAGCCTGTAGTGTGTTTTTCTACTTTAATTTTGTGTGTGACTCCAAATCCAGGCCTCTATTGATTAATAAATTTGATTTCCATTGATGATTTTTGTGTGATTTTGTTGTCAGCACATTCAACTTTATACAGAACAAAATATTCAATGAGAATATTTTATTCATTCAGATCTAGGATGTGTTATTTGAGTGTTCCCTTTATTTTTTTGAGCAGTGTATATATATCTGTCAGTCCAGCTTTGCCCAGCCATTGGTAGGATTTTCTATATCAGCCACTTCTTCTATCTGCCAATAGTACATGCCATGTAGAGGCCTGTCCATTCATGATGGGTCCTGTTCTTCTTTCTCAGGTTTCTGCTGCCCGAGGTACTCACTAAGCACCTGATTCGTTGTGGCCATCTACCTGATGTATCCACGGATCTTTGTTGTTTCATCTAGGACAGTGGTTCTGACACTCACTAGTCCTTGGCCTCCTCTTTCCGCTTGGCATACAGTCTCAGGGTGGTGGATTTGGGGTGAAACCCTCAATGCATGGTAAGGAGCTTTCTTGTCTTGATATCAGTGGCTTTTATCTACTCTTTGGTCCAGCTTATTATTCCAGCATGACTGGAAGGGTATAGCTGTTGTTTGTCTGGATCTTGTTTTTCACATTCAGCTGACACCTCAGGACTTGCGGTTGCAACTTTTCTAGCGGCCTCTTCATGGTTCCCATTTGCCTGTGGGATTCCAAGGTACTTATATTCTCAATATCTACAATTTTGCCTTCTGGTAGTGCAATACCCTCAGTTCTGACTACCTTCCCTCTTTGTTACCATCTGACTACACTTCTCCAGTCTGAAAGACATTCTGATATCATTGCTGTAGATCCTAGTGGTGTGGATCAGTGAATTGATGTCACGTTCACTCCTGGCATACAGCTTGTTCTCATCAATGTAAAGTAGGTGGCTGATGTTTACTCCATTCCATAGTCGGTATCTGAAGCCAATCTTGTTAATGATCTGGCTGAGAGGGTTCAGGCCTATGCAAAAACAGCCAACAGGGACAGGGCATCTCCTTGGTAAATCCCGCACTTGATGGTGACTTGTGCAATTGGCTTGAAGTTGGCCTCTAGTGTTGTTCTCCACATCGAGCTCCTGATGAAGGCTCTTAGGGTCCTGTCAGTCCTGTACAGTTTTAGGCATTCCAGGATCTATGTGTGAGGCATTGAGCCATAGACTTTCTTGTAATCAATCCAGGTGGCGCACAGGTTAGACAGGCTGGTCTTTCAGTCTCGAGTGACTGCTATATCTACCAGTAGCTGGTGTTTTGCTCCTCTGGTATTTCTGCCAATTCCTTTCTGGGCCCCACTCATGTATTGAGTCATGTGCCTGTTCATCTTAGCCACTATGATGCCTGGAAGAAGGTTACATGTTGTACTAAGGCACATTCTTGGCCAGTAGTTGGATGGCATTGGTCCCTTTTGGGGATCCATGGGAATCAGGACTGTCCGGCCTTTGGTCAGCCATTCGTCTCATCCATCAGCATCGAGTTCATTTGTGCTGCCAGGCGTGCATGGAGTACAGTTACAGCCTTGTAGTAACTGTTGCACCATGAGGCAAATGTTTGTTGTGATTTGGCGCTATATAAATAAAATGGACTTGACTTACCTGTGAATCAAGTGTGAATCATGTCAGTTGGTGCTGTCCAACTCTTCATATTTGATACTCTTTGATACTCTTTCTTGGATATTTGCCACTAAATGATTACTGGAACTTGTTCAGAGAGGTTGCTGTGGTCTGCTCTTAGATCCACTAGCCACTCAGCATTATTGTTATATGTTGCATGCTTCTCCTATATGCTCTTCCAGTATTGCTCTGTCTCCAGCCTTGGCGGGGCTGCTGTTCTCATATTGTTCCCCTGCCACTGAGAGTACACCTTAGATGGTTCACTGGAGAACATCTGGTTCACTCTCCTGGCTTCTGAGTCTCTGGTATACCTCTTCAAGCAGCTAGCAAAGGCTGTGAGACCTGAAGTGGACTTTGGGCAAATTATTTAATTGTGACAGGTGTGTTTGTGTCCATGAATTATGTTTTTTTACATTATACAGATATTTAGGGCTGCTACAATTCCTCAAGAAACTCATATAATTCCATTATAAAAAATCCTCGACACAAATTTGTTGCTTTGATGCTTTATTTAAACTCTGCAGCGCTCAGGTGTCACTGTGTAAGCAGAGCGTTTTCCTCGCATTAGCAGCATTAAAGTTCTCAGTCGCTGCAATGGATTTCCATCATTTGGATAAAACGACCCTTACAACACAGAGTAGATCATCGCTGACACATTTTTCCACGCCTCCACTGCTCTCTACAATTGCGCACATGTGTGTGTGTTGTGCTTGCTGTGCTGAGAATTTTCAGCTGTAGCTATCAGAACTGATCACTATCACCACAGTTTGCTAGCCACCATTAGCACTAGCGAGTATTTGGTAACGACCCTGTTCAGTACAGAGGAGCTCTGTCAAAAAATCCTTTAATCCCTGATTAGTGACTAAAAAAAGCCCTGCACTAGAAATATATTTAGGAGGACATGTGTGAATACCAAGAGTTATAATATTAAGCAGCACTGCTTTTTCCTGTAACCATTAAAACTTTACTGGGAAACAGGTGGAGACCCTTCATCAACCACCTGATCAGCAATTGTCAACATGAAGAAAAGAGAACTTTGCAGCTGCTCCATCGACTGCTGTTTGTTTCACACAGCAAAATCTGCAGTTAAGCTACGGAAGTTAAAATATGCAGATGAATAAGACGAAGGTATTTCTCATCCGATTACTCAATTTATCAGTGGAATAATGGATAGAATACTCGATTACTAAAATAATCAATAGATGCAGCCCTACTGATATTATAAGATAAACTTGGAAAGAAACATGTTATTGATCCATAAAATTCTTTCTTTATGTCTGTATTTTTATTTTTAAAAAGGAAAAAAACTATTGCTACAGTTGAGACATAAAACACAAATCCAAGCAAAACAGGAATTATTTTTTTCCTGGTAAATTCAAAGTGGCAAAAGTGTGATGTCTCCCATGATATTAGATTACTAATGAGAAAATTATTTTGGCTGCTTTGATAATTGAAGGGGCTGCTGAAGCAAGAAAATACCTCTTTTATATTGCTACTTATTCAGGATAGTGAACGCTTGACAATTATCTTTCCTGACACAGTCTGCTTTGTTTCATGGGTGCACTGATGAAGTCGCCAAAATTAGAAAACACATCTCCTTGCAGTGAAACAACACCCCGCTGGCCACATGTTTAAAAATGAAAAACACAGTCTGAAGTAAAAAAACCACCAAAGAGCAGGTTGCTTCCTAAAGTTACCTTAAAGTACACAGGTTCCACTTTGTGTTTGATAGCGTGGGCCTTTCCCACCAGGGCCAGCACTGATGACACCTTCTCGGGATCGTGGAGGTTCTCCACTACACTGTTGATGGCATTCATCACCCTGCAGGCATGCTGCCGAAGTTGGCTGCTCCGCTCCATCTCCTCAGGATCCTCCAGGTCCTGAAACTGGCTAAAATACTGTTTGGCTGAAGGGAAGTTGACAAAGAACCTAAAGAGGCAAATAAAATTCATCATTAGAATATATAAGCTACAGAATAGCTTTTTAAAACCATGTTGGTCTGTGTGGGTAACACATCAGCCTAAAGCAATTTGGTCTTGACAAATTTTAAAAAGCATATTTACATTTTGTAAAGACATGGTCCACAGAGGTTGAAGCCTACTGATGAGTTTCTGTTTTTTAAATTAGCACCACAAACAGGTTCCAATTTTTTGGTTCAGTTCAGAGAATAAATGTTTCAGTTCCCCTCAGACACTTTCAAATGTATTGCCCAAACTTTCTATCTAATACAATTATTATCTCAGATTTTAGTTTGGTATACTAAGAGACTGAATTTGGTCATTTCAATTTCTATCATGAATGTATGATTAAAGTTATTGCCTTTTTTCCCTGTATGTTGTAGACCACACATTTTACCTTCAGTGAAAACAGGATTGTTATTCCAGCTGCAGTCACTTATATTTGGCACTGTGGTTCTGTTATGTTATATATACATACAAAGTCAAAAAAGCAGAGAGAGAGCAGCAGGAGCCCCCAGAAAAAAAATCAGTGGTGATGGACATGACATTAAGTCACAAACAGCATTAAGTGGGGGAGCTGGGATTTTTTTATTTTATATTATTTTATTTATTTATTTATTTGGGGTGGGGGTGTAGCAAAGCAGCTTGCAGAGCCAGGAGCACTGCATGCAGGCTAAAGGATCTTAAATAGCATGCTGCATGTTGATGTGTAGGATTTCAGCTGAGCCATCAGCAGCTTGATTCAATGGCCTGCCAGAATAAACACTATGTTCAAGCTGTTGCTGTGTTACAGCTGGCGACTCAAAAAACTGAGAAGGACAGAAGGAAAACCACTGCATGGTATCAAGTCATTTTATAGTATTTGCCTGTTATCTCCATTCGCCTATGGCCAATGGAAATTTAAGCAGTAAAAGTGTTTTTATATTTTGGTCTCAATGGACTAGCCGCCACTGATCCAAACACCTGTAAAGTGAAATTCTGGCTAATAATATAATTTATTTATATAGTACCAATTCACAACAAGTCATCTCAAGCTTTATATTGTAAGGTAAATAACCTAAAATATTATAAAGAAACCCCAAAAATCAGACAACTCCTATGAACAAGCACATGGTGACAGTGGGAAGGAAAAACACTCTTTTAAAAGGAAGAAACCTCCAGTAAAAGCAAGCTTAGGAAGGGGCAGCCATCTATTGTGACCGGTTGGGGATGAAGTGAGGGAGAAAAGAGACGGGACAAAAGACAAACTATCGGAGAGAGATCCAGAGTTTAATAATTGCTAATGATTAACTATAGTAGTGGTGACAAGAGGTGAGTGAAGAAAAAACACTCAGCACATCATGGGAAGCCCCTAACAGCTTAGGCCAATTGCAGTGTAACTAAGAGATGGTTCAGGATCTCCTGATCCAGCCCTAACTATAAGCTTTATCTTATGCCACGTTTCCATTAGTACCAACTCAGCGTGGGTCGATTCGACTCGGCACAACTTGCCACGGTTTGGTTTTGTTTCCATTACAATTGAGGACCACCTCAGTGTGGGTGGAGTTGATATAGCAACGCGAGCAAAAATCTTGTGACATAATTTGTACGCGACTCAAAGTGTGTTAGCTTTTGTCTGCACTACTGTGTTTTGCAATGGTATCCATGAGCAACAATAAGCTCAGAGACCTCATGATGACACGGTTGATTCTGGTGTAGGAGTCGTTCTCATGACTCCGCTAGTGATGAAAGTCACTGGCCAATCAGCAGCATGTTGTTCTTTGACGTCACATTTTTGGATCGCCTCAGATCGCTTGGAACCCCAGCTGAGTAGGTACTAAAACAAAAGTACCTTGTATCTGGTAATAGGTACTAATGGAAATGCCTACAAACCGTGCCAAGTTGAGTCGAGCCACGCTGAGTAGGTACTAATGGAAATGCAGCAAAAAAGGAAAGTTTCTAGCCTAATCCTAAAAGTAGAGAGGGTGTCTGTCTCCTGAATCCAAACTGGAAATATGGTATCTTTTTCCAGTCCCAGTTAGTACTCTCGCTGCAGCATTCTGGATCAACTGAAAGCAGCTGGTAATGATGGTGTGAATCAGATGGACAAAAAACAAACTCCTGTGATGATAATGAGGCTAACATGCCAAACCAGATACACTGAAAATCATGAGCAGGCAGCATCTCCTCACTGTTGGCTTCAAAGCCTATATTATCTGATCCAAACAACAGAAAAAGGCCAAACCTGAACCTGCAGCAGCCTCATTTATGATTAATGCAATGGACAGAGAGCCCCAAAGTTTGTGCTGAATTTTATAGGTGTCTCCTCAAGCCATCAAACTCTTTAAGAGTTTGATGGCTTGAGGAGGCAGTGATTGTAAAGCACAATTAAAGGATTATTAATATATAGGCTTCTTTAAAAATTTTCAGGGTGAAAAGTTGTAGGTTTTTTTTTTTAAATAAATGAAGAGTCTGAGAAACATTTGGTTAAATTCATACCTTTTACATTTTCCATGGAGAGAAAATATGACTTTGAGGGTTTTGTAACAGTGAGGCAAGAAAAAAAAAAAAAAAAAAAAAAAAACATATATATATATATATATATATATATATATATATATATATATATATATATATATATATGAAGCTGGATGAAGTAATCAGTGATCTTTGCTCACCAGCACTAAATGTAATGAAATGATTTATTTAAAGTTGATAGGTGCAGGAGAAGGAATCATAAATTAGCAAATGGAAGTGCTCAAGCTGTGTTTCATTTTCTGATTATACATTGCATTTTCAGAGGAATTTCACAGAGAATATATGAGGAAAACAAGATTTAAAACCTTGAAACCATAGATTAGAACAAGCAATAGAACCAGGACAACAAGAGCGATAAAACATCTTCACATTGTTGTTTACATTTGAATTGTGACAGCGAAGACATCTAGCCAGGTTTAATTGGCACAAATCCCATTAGACGGCTACAATAACAGCAGTGAAAATGTACTGTAATGAGAACCCTACATGGATCACAGCATTTGAAGAATGTGTGGATGGTGGCTTTACCCAAATTTACACATGAAATGAATGACCCAAGGCCACAAAGTCACTTTCTTTTCCCTTTCATTTATTACCAATATGTCATTCAAACGATACCCCGAAGCCTTTAAACCTCTGCATGCCATAAATTTTAATCAGTCTCTCTCTCTCTCTCTCTAAGTAGTTTTTGACTAAAGTGCAGTTCACCAACTTCCATGTTCTTTTTTCTTTCTGTAAAGTGTTTAATTTGCCTTGGCACCATCCGTGCGGCAGGAAGTTCTCAGCAGAAACCTTTACATTGTAGAATTGCTGATGAGACCCTGCAGTCAATACTGATCAGAGTTTTTGAGTGTAATTGGATGCAGGTGGGCTGAAGAGTGCTGCTTAATTTCCAAGCATATTTACTGCCGTATAACGGAGTGTACCAAACTGAAAGACACCTACCAAAGTTGTAATATTAGACATACAGTATGTATTAAAGTATGTTGTTTTGCTTCAGCAATGTCCCAAGTATATATTAATGCTGAGATTTAAGTCAAGACATAATTATTTGCTTTCTTGAATAAATGTTATCAAGTCAAGCTTTAACTGACCAGCTGACCTACGCTGGAGGCATAGACAGTTTATATGAACAGCCATGTGATAAGTGTTTTTAGGCTTGTTAGGCCTAGAGCAACCCCTGGAAACCTCTGGTCACTAAAATGTGTATTCCCCAACTGATTAGAGAGTGCTTGCTTGAGGTTGCTGGCTGTTCCTTTGTAAAACTCAATCACAAACAGGATGCTGTGTCAAAAACCTCCCTGTGACTGCTTTGGTCTCTAGCAGATTGCCATTGTCACCCCGTGGTTCACATGGAAGACGCTGACTTGATAACTACCACCGAGCAGTGGTGAAACTTGAAAAAATGTAACATAAGCCAGAAACACTCTGTAAAATTTGTGCCTTCCCTCTGAAAGCAACACTTTCCAAAAAGCACAACTTTTACTTTGAAGGTGAACAGTCTGCATTTCCTGTTTGCTTTCCAATCATCAAAGTTTTACAACTGTTTACCAAGTAGTTGGCAACACAAGCTGATATCTTCCATGCAAACTACAGGTGACCACAGCAATCTGTAATCACAAGGAGGTTTTTGGTGCAGAACTGTTTACTACTTTCTGACTTTTTCACCTAGCAACAGCAAGCAACCTCCTGCACTCGTCACTAGTTAGGGAATTCACATTTTTCTCTAGCAACCTAGCTCCAGCCTCTGACGGGGGACGGTCGCATTCTATCTCTCTCCCTGCCCTCCCTATCTTTCCTGCTTGCTGCTTGCTGTGAGAGCGTCTCTTGCACACTGTTCGAATAAGAATAAGATTGAGAGCAATATGGATTTGGCAAACTGGGCCTTCAAGACCATGGATCGAATTTTTTCCACTATGAGATCTGGGAAAGGGGAGCCTGCGTGTCCGAGTGGAACAGACCCGGTTGGATACGTCATCGACTCTTGGAGCTCGTGGAGACCTGTGTGCTTCTCGGCCCTAGAGGTGGAAGACGTGGAAGACGCTTACATATTTGGCTATCTGGTAGCGGTATCTTTTCTGTTTGGGCTTGGAGGATACCTGATTTACCGTGAAATCAAGAAAACCTGGACGGCAGTTCGACATCTGCAGAGGCTGCCGACCCAGGTGGATGGGCTGACCAGAATGGTACAGACTCAGACTCAAAGCCTGATGAACCTGAGCCGTAGACTTGGGGAGTAGCAGGTGTGAGGGGTTCGATCTGGAGATAAGGTACGGTTCTGCTCAGTGAGGACGGTAACTAACGAATTTGGATTATTGGATTTATTGAATGGTTTCCCAGTGAGACTGAAGGCTGTTGAAAAAACAAGCAGCCTGTTCCAAAACAACACCTGCATTATCAGAATTCGGCTCCCTAGCCGGCCTTGGCTGGCAATCATATCTCTCCAGAACTATGTGTGAAGGCCGCTATCCCCCTCAGCCCTCTCTGTGATTTGTGAAGCTGGATCTGGTGTACCAAGGCTGCTGATGAACTTCCATCACTATCAGCAAACTGTTTGCCTGGGAGCTGGCATCTGGGCTCCACAATGCCCCCACCCTCTCGTCTCCGTCTGCGTCCCCTCCTGACCCTGACCCTACCCACCATACTGCTATCCCGGCTTTATATGTGCAATATGCTTTTTGCTGAGGTGTTTTTTGGAACCTCGTAAGGTGTTCTTTATGAACACAGTATGAGATGATTTTTTTGAACCTAACTATCCCAATGTATCTCTTTCTGTCTCTCTGCTAAAGGTAGCGCCGTTGTGAAACGGTTGCATGACCTCAGACATCTGTCCCCCCCTGTCTGTGTTATGTTTTTGTTTTGGATGGATGTTCTGTTAACTGCAATTTCCCCATTTGTGGGACTAATAAAGGCATTCTTGATTCTTGATTCTTGATTCAACCGGTGCTTACCATGGGGTCACTGACAGATCATTAGGCCTGTGTTACTGGGGCTTAGCAGTTTATCTCACAATGACTGCCAGCAACCACTCGCAACAGGTTGATGGAATACTTATTTTCCCTAGCAGCCGGTGGTTACCAGGCAGTCACCAGCTGGTTTCTAAGCCTGTGTGACTGGGGCCTTTTTCTGGACCATGTACTGGTCTCTGGAGCTGAAAAAATGAAGCCAACTCAGAAGTGGCAACAACTGAATTCCTCTAAAGGCCACTTGAGGCTGACTACAGAAGCGAGTCAATCCTTATTGACTTCTATGTTATAAGGTCTAAGTACACCATTAAAAAACATGTTTACAGCCTGGTAGAAAATGGATTTGGCCTTTGTGGATAGTTTCCCCCTTCAGATCAGATCTGAGATTAAACTGGTCCATTAAACTGGACCTCTTCACTGCTGTTGGAGCATTTTGGAGCTGATAAATTAGGACTCATCAACCCAACTTGGCACCAGTGAAAACACTAATATTAAAGCTTCAGAATGAAGACTCCAAAAGCATTGGGTGAGGTTGTGGCTATGTCCATGTTTTATGCTGTCTATGAAAATGCTAAACTTTAAATCAGCATGTTCTCAGGGGTTTATAGCTAATTTCTACATTAATAACAACTGCACAGAGGTTGATTATAGATGCAGCTTGCTAATCAGGCCTGTCAATGTTACCTCAGGGGTTCTGAAACATCCCCCAATTTTCCTGTTGTTTTATTGAACAATAGGAAAATGTAATTTAAGTGAAATAAAGGTCAGCAGGAAGGAATCAGCAACGTGTCTACTTTTCCCAACAACAAGTCATGTTAATTAACTTAGTGTGACTGCATATTTTCCCTTGATCTTCCACACTCCACCTGTAAGGGCTGTACAGGTTCGCCTATCCCAGCTGCCATAAGGGGATCATCAATTAACCTAACCCCTGGTCATGAAACTATTTGCAGTAGGAAATCATTTTAAAATGTAGCCACATGATCGAACTGATTTGTAATTAACAGTTGCATTAAAATTTCAGCTTCTAAAAGATGAGTAACTTTTGGGGTCATCTTAATAATCCATTAAAATTTGGTTTACATTCACCAAGGTCTTCAAGGTCAACTTAATGATTTATTGGTTGAAATGGACAAAGAGCCTTATGATTCTTAGTGTGGTATGTATTGTCAACATATAGAAAGTATGGTATAAAGATTTAAAATATGTCACATTTGACCTCTGATCTAACTTATATATTTCACATCTGCTTTTCTTTCAAGTTGATTCCAAAATGTGTTATATCCTTAAAGAATATATTGTCAAGAGAAAGAGAATGAGCTGCTTAGTTAGTTAGAAATAGACTGTAGTATCATTTTATATAATAAGCTCAAGTTATTCATGTCCAGTTATTTACAAATCAGTACTTATTATCCATTACCTACTCCTACATAATGTTTGTGTAATCAAAGTAAACTTATGTCATGCTACCCTTATCTGGTTTTTACTGCACTACAAACCTCTTGAAGTATATTTATAAAGAACAAAGAAAACAAACTGAATATATACAAAATAGAATACTATTCCCTTTTAAAGTAAATACTGCCCAGAGAGTGAGCTGCTATGGTGGAGATTTGTGGAGATTTGTGCTCTCGGAGTGCTTCTGAATAAAGAAAATTAACATGTTATTCATGTAAGATGTTTTTTGTAAATTGAAATGATGTGACTTTATTGGGGGGTGGTTATAGTGATTGGATCAGATTATTGGGGGGGGTCATAACCCCTCTATCCCCCCCGCAAATTACGGTCTTGATGGCTGCTCATGAAATGCTGACATTTTGGAGATGCATATTTTTATGGACTGCTAGGCCATCCACTCTTAGTAGAATCTCCGTCTGTTGAAATCATGAATGTGTTTTATTTTTCCAAGGCTTCCAGCATGAATGGTGTGAATGATCAGACTCAATAGGAGCATGTTGGAAAGGTGAGACCTGTATTATGCTGCCAAACCTTCATACTACACTCTGGCCTCCGCTAATGTTCACAGCACAATGCCGGCTGAAAAATTTTCCATTATTCAGAAACGCTGCATTAAACCTGAGGACAGAGGTAATTTCTGATTCATGTTTTCATTTAAAAATGAAAACACATTTATAGTGGCTGCAGCCTAAGATAATCTAATGTTGCTATTGAGAACACAGCTTTATTTTATTTTTTTTTTATCAACAAGCATTTTGCTACTGGGATTCTGTCACATGTACTTTAGCAGATTTCACTTGCTGACTCCAAATATTTCATCTAGCATGTCCCAGTTTTCAAGTTATGATGTTCCAAGTGTTGGACAACTGGGATGACTTGGTTTCATGGTCCCGGGCTGTGCCGTGTTTTTGAGTTTGTGGTTCAGGTTTGTCAAGTTCTGGTGTCTGAATCTTGGTGTCCACTTCTTGTTTTGTTTTGGTAAGTCTTGTTTCTTATGCAGTGTATTTAGTTTTGTTCCCCCTGTCTCCTCAGTGTCATTGTGTTCAGCTGTGTTACCTGCTGTTTCTACTTTCCCTCATTATCCCTTGGTGTATTTAAGTCCTGTGTTTTCTCTGCTTGTTGTTGTGTCGTTGATGTTGCCATGTTGGAGTGTTCTGGTGTTGCCTTGCTTTGTTTTGACCTTTGCTCTTCATCTGGCTCCCTCAAGGATTTTTGTATTTTGTTTTTTTTTGGGTTTCAATAAACATAAACAGTTATGTTTGTCTCCAGAGTCCTGCATATGGGTCCACCTCCACCTGTCACACTGCCCGACGTGACACTTGGAGAGAAACAGCATTTAAGAATGTTTGGTCTCCAGAAAAGTGAAGCCAAAATTAATGAAGTTTTTTTTTTTTTTTCTTTGCTCCTGAAATCTGTGAACTGATGCTTGATGATGAGCTCAAAAGGAAACTGAAGCCAACTGAATCAACAGCATGGGAAGCATTCATGCAGGTTATTCAGAATTTTCTTGGCAATCACAGAGCAGAGAATTATGCTGAGCTTGTGGATAACATCAGCTAATGGGTGCCAGCATGTCACTGAAGAGGCACTTTTTACATTCTCATCTACACTTTTTTTTTTCCTCCAAATCTGGGCAATGTCAGCAAGGGGCATGGGGAAAGATTTGATCAAGACATAAAAGCAATGGAAAAATGATAATAGGTAAAATGTGATGGTGGGTGACCACTGTGTGGTTCCTGCAAAGAGAGATGGATGTGAGTGCCTCAAACATTTTTGAGCATGCTGGCTTCATTTTATTTTGAGATGAATTGACAGAAATATGCTGTAACGTGTCTCTGGCTTTTTCTTCTGGTTTGTTTTCAGAAAAAAAACACATTAAAACAATTTTGGTGGGAAATAGTTAAAATTCCAGACATTTTGTTGATATATTTATATTCAAAGGTGTCAAAACATCACTCGTGTATTTTTAACTGATATGAAAGCCAATTTAAGCTTGCACATCTAAAATCAGTGTAAAATTATGCGTACTCTGCCTTTGGGTAAGTTTGTATAGTTTATTGTGGTCTTCTTAGTCCTCCCCCTCCCTGCCCCACTATGTTAAGTTGTATGTGTAAGTCTGTTATCTATTTAGTTACTTCCTGTTTTTGCTTTTTGGCTTTTGTGTTTGTTCTGAGTTTACCTTCCTTTGCACCTTCATTAAAGATGCTCCCCTTCTGCTAACCTCTGCCTCTGTATTGCATCTGGGTCCGCAAAACATCAGCCACTTTCCACACAGCAAACTGTGACACCCACAATGACCAGGCTGTTAGGAATGCCATTCGATTTGCACATACACTCAATGCACACTTTATTAGGTAGTGCTAGTATCAGGTTGGACCCCTTGTGTCTTCATAACTGTTGTAATTCTTTGTGGCATAGATTCAACATTCCTCAGAGATTTTGGTCCATATGGACGTTATAGCATCACATCTGTGTTTTCTGCACATCTATGATGTGAATCTCCCGTTCTATCATGTCACAAAGGTGCTGCTGGATTGAGATCTTGTGACCGTGAAGATCATTTGAGTACAGTCAACTCATTGTAATGTTCAAGAAACCAATTTGAGCTGATTTAAGCTTTGTGATGTGGAGTGTTATCCTGATGGAAGCAGCTATCAGAAAATGGGTACACTGTGGTCATACAGTAAAGGGACACATATGCTCTGCAACAATACTCGGGTAGGCTGTGGTGTTTAAACGATGTTCAGTTGATACTAAGGGACTCAAAGTGTGACAAGAAAATATCTTCCACTTGCCAATCTGGTGAGTCCAGACAAACTGTAGCCTCAGTTTCCTATTCTTAGTTGATTGGAATGGCACCTGGTGTGGTCTTCTGCTGCTGTAGCTCATCTGCTTCAAGATTCAATGTGTTGCATCTTCAGAGATGCTCTTCTCATATCTTGATTGTAATGAGTGGTTGTTCAAGTTGCCTTCCTGTCAGCTTGAAGAAGTCTATCCATCCAATCCATCCATCTGATGTGCCTGCATTGGGTTTGAGTTCTGCCCAGTACGTAAAATCATAGTTATTTGGGGTGCAGATATAGTAAACTCCATTCTTAAACCACCCTGGTACATGTGAGCACAGAGATAAACAAAGAGAAAGTACAACATCTTGTGAGATTCTAGTTACAAAGATTTGTTTTGATTCAGGGTTTGACAGTTTTCATCTCAGCTGTTTGTGGCCTCGCAGCAGCTCGGTGTGTGCGAGAGAGAGACGAGAGAGGAAAGCCAAAGCAAGAAAAAAAAGTTTGCACAAGCTTGGCTGCAGGAAGATTGCACAGATTAAGTACTGCTGGTTTTCACAGACAATGTAAAGCATAGCTGTTAACACACAGCGCTTTTGAAATTTACATACAATCACTGAAACAGATGGATTTAAATGTGCATACACACACAAACACACACTTCTGCTCTGACCCACTTTAAATCTTGTCGATGCTTCAGCTAACCAGAATTCCTTATACAGTTATTTCCCTGCTGGAGTTTGGCCCTCAGCAGCTCTGCTACAATGCATCCACATCCCCCAGATCCTGTGTCATGCTAGGCGTACAAACACTCGGGTTGCCTGTAGCAAATTTCTAGCTTGGCTCTACCAGCTGCCACAATACGTACACACTCCTTATAATTCAGACTCTGTTCTGCTTAAACAAACATGAAAGTTAGCTGTAGCGCTTAAAGAAAACAAGGCTACCCTCTGATGTTTTCTCTGTAGAAAAAAAACGGAGTTCTCCTCTTTTCATGCCGGCCCTCTTGTATTAGAATGATAAATGTTTAATCCTCTGTAGGCAAGGCATAGTTTTAAAGCACATTAAGAGAAGTATGGCAGGAACACAAAGGGAACATCACCTTGCACAGAAAAATGTTCTGATCTGGAGTCTCAGTGAGCAAAAGGCTCCATCATGGTCTACAAAACAGACTAAAGAATGAATGATTTGTTTCACTCCAGACACTTTTTTTTTTTTTTTGGTTTATTTTAACCTGTATTCAGTCCAGTATCTCCATAAATTATGTCCTCATTGAATGATTCACAAAACACAGGAAAAAATGTGTGACTTTTATATAACAAGATGGAGGGTAGAGTCACGAGGGAGATGGGAGTTCATTATCAGCTGTAATAATTTGTTCCTCATCCGCTTTTTTGCTTTTTTGCCTGTTAAATACATTAAACCTACTGAACCATTTCATTATCACTATAAGTCAACAAGGCAAATACTTTAGCTATTTTGTGATTTACTTTATATGTAAATAAAGTGCATTTTGGACTTCTGATCAACTGGCATTAAAGGTGCCCTTTAAGTTTCCTCTTGCCTGTTTCTGTGTCCCCCATTTGGGTCCAAATTCCACAATATATATACTCATTCATTAGCTCCAGGTCTTATACAAGTTCTCATTTTACCCTCTAACTCTAATGGCAATTTCAAAAAGCTAAACTTCAAAGATAGTTTGAAGTTAGTTATGTTCTGTAAGGACAACACACAAAGTGCTGCAGGTATAGCAAAACATCAAAGTATGCAGTATATGCAGTAATTAGTTACAGTAACGGGATTTCATGTGAATGGATTCATATGTGTCATCAGTACAGTGTAAATGTCAATAGTTTCCTGTTATAATAATGAGTATTTTTTTGTTGTTTACTGGTTTGTTTGTCTGTCTATTAGCTGTAATATGCAAAAACCCCAGACAGAGACGGTGCATCGCATTTAGAATCTCAAAGTTTTTACATCTAGCATAATTCGAGAGGCTTGAGGGCCTTTCTTCACAGAGAGGTATACAAACATGGAGGAACATGATGGACTACAGTGACTCTCTGATAAGTTTCAATGCTGTCGCAGTGCGTGTATCATGCCATAATGAGGAACATCTTGTCCCTGTGTGTTTAGCACTTTGGAGAGGTCTGAACAGATTCCTGCACCTGTCTCTGCATTTAAATTAAGTCATCAAAGATAAGCAGCACCATTAGCGACGTTTGTTAATCGCACTTTGATTGCACGGGAAGGGTTTGTCTAATTCTTTGAAGCACCATGAACAACCTTGAGCCTCACTGCTGGAATTTCAAGGGCGTCTGTTTTCACAAGACAAACTCTTCAACTCCATACCGCCGGCTTAATTACTGACTAATTAAAAGAACCCATGTAGTCCAGATTTGAGCACTTCTACAGTCAGATAGCTGCAGGGAGTTAAAAAAAAATTAAATGACTAATTAACCAAATAACTTTTAATTTATCTATAACTTCCACAACTACTGGATAGCTTGCTGTGAAACCTTATAAGACATTCATGATCTTCAGAGTGTGAATCCTGCTGACTTTGGCAATTTCTGACTTTTTGTCTAACACAACTTATTTCTGGGATTTTCAGTGAAATGTCTTGTGAGCCACTGAATTCATTGTTGTGATATTTTGAGCAGGTATCTGTAGCACATACCACGAGGCTAAAATTTCTTTGAAGACAAGAACATACTGCAGTAATTGTAAGCTTGCTAATTGTTCAACCTTCCAGAAAAGTCAGTTATTGAAAAAGCTGGAGCGGTATGGGACAAGAGGTAGACCTTACATGTGACTGAAAGGTTATTTGAAAAATACATAAATGCCTGTGTCAGGAGTTAGAAAAGCTAATTGTGGGGACCAGTAACTGGTTCAAAACCTTTGGCTTATATTAATGTTATTTAAAGTGTTAGTACTTTGCCAAAAGTGTTTCACTTTGCAGATGATAAAAAAAAAAAAATTAAAAGGAACTTTTGCATGCTATTGAAAGAAATCTGGAAATCTTTAAAAGTTGCATTTAAATAAAAAGAATTCTCATCTATATCATTATGGTTTTAGAAACATAACAAAAAATCTGTTATGTAAAAACTGAAAGAGTTCATGCAGCAAAGCTTCTAGGTGTTCTAGGTGCCAATTATATATTGGCATAGAAACAACACATTGACTGTGTTAGAGGAAAAAATGTCAAAGTTCACTTCCCCACATTTCTTACTGTAAGGAACTGTGTGGACCAACACAGGGCTCTTCAACTCCAGGCCTCGAGAGCCCCTGTCCTGCAGGTTTTAGATGTGTCTCTGCTTCAACACACCTGAGTCAAATATAGAAGTCATTAGCAGGACTCTGGAGAACTTGACTGTATACTGAGGAGGTAATTCAGCCATTTGATTCAGGTGTGTTGGATCAGGGACACATCTAAAATCTGCAGGACAGGGGCTCTCGAGGCCTGGAGTTGAAGAGCCCTGCTTTAACACAACAATTAATTAAATGTTTTATTACAAAAATACAGATTACTAATTATCAATAAACAATCCACCTGAGGGGTGTACTACAAAGCAAGATTAATGAGACACTGAACTATGTTGAGCTTTAAGCCGGAGTTTCTGTGTTATGGCTAAATCTCTTTGGTAACTTATGATGAGCATGTGACCTGGTTGAGAACACGTTATGTTCAGAGTTTTGGTTTAAAATCACATTTTCACTGATTCTTTTATTTCCAGCATGTAAGTGGGATATAGAGGCTCTGCTGAGGGAATATGTTTAATATTTGTAACATGTTAAGTCGCAGCTAACACCAGCCTTAAAATTCACAACAGTGCAAACTGTGAGTGTTGCAGTGTTGTAAATGTCTTTATGCTTGCTCGTAATGTAGCTCCTAAGTCTCTTTTACACTGCTGGAATTGAAGCCAACAGAGCGCAGATTAGAAAATTAATCAGTGACATTTGTAGGGAAATTTATTGCCAATAATTTTCCCATCATTAAAATCAAATTTGCTTTAATCTGGCAAAAAAAAAAAAAACTAAAGTCATCTCTACGTCTCCTTTATTAGGCTATGAGTCGCACTAGATGTTTTAATGTGCAATTGTGATGTTAGAAATAAGCAGCAGCATAGAAAGGGCACGGAGCAGTAAAATATAACTGGAATTAATATTTGTATTTTTCTTGCTTGCTTGTGATGATTATGAATTCACAAAATTAATGATCTCTTGCTTTATTTGCAGCCCCTGTGTTGCATTTTACTGTTATCTTTTATATCCAATGTTTCTTAGGTCTCACTTTCTGAAATGTATTAATTTGTATCACTTCCTGTTCCTGTTTCAGAGCACAGTGTTTTGCTGTCTGTTAGCTGTTATATCTGTATAACTCGATTTATCTGGATAATAACATATTTTAGTGTAATCTTCACCTACTTTAAATAGCATACTCTTTGCTGAATCACCTGTATTCACATTACTCACTTTATTTGTTTTTAGAAATTCGCTAGCTTAGCTCAGCTAGTAGCTTAGCCCTTAGCCGACTCACTACCAGCATGGCTTCTTCTCCTGTCTCTCCTGCACTTTCCTGCTCTGGGTGTCACATGTTTAGTTACTCCTCGGCCTCCTTTAGCAGTAACGGTACTTGTAATAAATGTAGTCTGTTTGTAGCTCTGGAGGCCAGGCTTTCTGAATTGGAGACTCGGCTCCACACCCTGGAAAATCCTGTATCTAGCCAGGCCCCTGTACCGGGTGCGGACCATGGTAGCTTAGCCGCCGTTAGCCCCCCCCAGCAGATCCCGAGCAGCAGGGAAAACAGGCCGGCTGGGTGATG
Source organism: Archocentrus centrarchus (assembly GCF_007364275.1). Taxonomy (NCBI): domain Eukaryota; kingdom Metazoa; phylum Chordata; class Actinopteri; order Cichliformes; family Cichlidae; genus Archocentrus; species Archocentrus centrarchus. Next base: position 26,368,096 of record NC_044346.1, on the reverse strand, counting down.
GTGAGGAGAAAGCGTAGTCCTAAGCAGAAGCCCCGGGTACACCACCAACCTGTTCACGTCTCTAACCGTTTTTCTCCACTCTGCGACACACCCGCCGAGGAACAAACTCTGGTTATTGGCGACTGTGTTTTGAGAAACGTGAAGCTAGAGACACCGGCGACCATAGTCAAATGTCTTCCAGGAGCCAGAGCAGGCGACATTCATGGAAATTTGAAACTGCTGGCTAAGGCTAATGGTAGATTTGGTAAGATCGTTATTCACGTCGGCAGTAATGACACCCGGTTACGCCAATCGGAGGTCACTAAAATTAATATTGACTCGGTGTGTAACTTTGCAAAAACAATGTCGGACTCTGTAGTTTTCTCTGGGCCCCTCCCCAATCAGACCAGGAGCGACATGTTTAGCCGCATGTTCTCCTTGAATCGCTGGCTGTCTGAGTGGTGTCCAAATAACGACGTGGGCTTCATAGATAATTGGCAAAGTTTCTGGGGAAAACCTGGTCTTGTTAGGAGAGACGGCATCCATCCCACTTTGGATGGAGCAGCTCTCATTTCTAGAAATCTGGCCAAATTTATTAACCCTCCTAAAACCTGACTACCCAAGGTTGAGACCAGGAAGCAGAGTTGCAGTCTTACACGCCTCTCTGCAGCTTCTCTCCTCCTGCCATCCCCCCAACACCCCATCCCTATAGAGTCGGTGCCTGCTCCCAGACCACCAAAAAACAAAGCTAAAATCAGCAAAAAGCTATTTAAGCATAAAAATTCAAAAACAAATAATACAGCTTCATCAACTGCACCAAAAAATAAAATAATTAAATGTGGATTGTTAAACATTAGGTCTCTCTCTTCCAAGTCCCTATTAGTAAATGATTTAATAATTGATCAACGTATTGATTTATTCTGCCTTACAGAAACCTGGTTACAGCAGGAAGAATATGTTAGTTTAAATCAGTGGTTCTCAAATAGTGGGGCGGGCCCCCTTTGGGGGGGCGCGGTGCGATACCTGGGGGGGGCGCGTGTGACCCTGGGGAACAGGCTTTTTTTTGGGGGGCCGTACTAGTATAAAGTGTAATTGCGCATCCAGTACAGTAGGCGGCAGTGGTGCTGTCATTGTTACTTCTGTCACGTTTGCGACAGTGCAACATTTTACGACTTACAAGACAACAGGTTTGCCTTGGTTAGCAGTGTTGAGTCAACAGAAAGCTCCGACTGCGTTCTGCCTATAGCCTCCGTTATTCAACATAACAACCCCCAACATGAAAAAGTTTTTAACAGGGATGAAAAGAAAAGCGGAGAGAGACAAAGATAATGAGACAAAAGAAAGTCACCCGAAAGCTAAGACGAGGAAATACGACGAAGCGTATTTAGCGCTTGGCTTCACTGTCACTACAGTTGGAGAAGAGGAAAGACCGGTGTGTTTGCTGTGTCTAGTTGGTCAAACATGTTTACAGTTTAAACAAGGATTTATTTATTTTTAATTTCAGGCAATGATGCACTTAAAATCTTTTCTGTTGCAGACTTAAAACACGATTTAATAAAGTTATTCTTTGTAAGTTTGACCATATGTCTTTCTTTTTTTCTTTAATGTTAATAAGGATAAAATGTTATGCAGAGATGGATAGTCACAGTGGGGAGTGGGGGGCGCGAATAGTTTTCTTCTTGCTAGGGGGGGCGTAACAGAAAATAATTGAGAAGCACTGGTTTAAATGAATCAACACCCCCGAGTCACAGTAACTGTCAGAATGCTCGAAGCACAGGTCGAGGAGGAGGATTAGCTGCAATCTTCAATTCCAGCTTATTAATTAATCAAAGACCCAGACAAAGTTTTCATTCTTTTGAAAGCCTGACTCTTAGTCTTGTCCATCCTAACTGTTTTATTTGTTATTATCTATCGTCCACCTGGTCCTTACTCAGAGTTTCTGTCTGATTTCTCAGAATTTTTATCTGATTTAGTGCTCAGTTCAGATAAAATAATTATAGTGGGTGATTTTAACATCCATGTAGATGCTGAGAATGACAGCCTCAACACTGCATTTAATCTATTGTTAGATTCAATTGGCTTCTCTCAAAATGTAAAGGAGCCCACCACTTTAATCATACTCTGGATCTTGTCCTGACATATGGCATAGAAACTGAAGACTTAACAGTATTCCCTGAAAGCCCCCTCCTGTCTGATCATTTCTTAGTAACATTTACATTTACTTTAATGGATTACACAGTAGTGGGGAATAAATTTTATTACAGTAGAAGTCTTTCTGAAAGTGCTGTAACTAAGTTTAAGGATCTAATTCCTTCATTGTTATGCTCTTCAGTGCCATGTGCCAACACAGTGCAGAGCAGCTACCTAAACTCTGCTCCCAGTGAGGTCGATTATCTCGTCAATAGTTTTACATCCTCACTGCGTATAACTTTGGATACTGTGGCTCCTCTGAAAAGGAAAGCTTCAAATCAGAAGTGCCTGACTCCGTGGTATAATTCACAAACGCACAGCTTAAAGCAGATAACCCGAAAGCTGGAGAGGGAATGGCGTCTCACTAAATTAGAAGATGCTCATTTAGCCTGGAAAAAGAGTTTGTTGCTCTATAAAAAAGCCCTCCGTAAAGCTAGGACATCTTATTATTCATCATTAATTGAAGAAAATAAGAACAACCCCAGGTTTGTTTTCAGCACTGTAGCCAGGCTGACAAAGAGTCAGAGCTTTGTAGAGCCGAGTATTCCTTTCACGTTAACTAGTAGTGACTTCATGGATTTCTTTACAAATAAAATTTTAGACATTAGAGAAAAAATTATTCATAACCATCTCAAAGATTATTCTTCATGTTCGGCTGCTTTCAGCACTGCTGGTATTTGTTTAGACTCTTTTGCTCCAGTTGATCTTTCAGAGTTAACTTCAATAGTTACTTCCTCCAAACCAGCAACATGTTTATTAGATCCCATTCCTACTAGACTGTTCAAAGAAGTCTTTCCAATTATTGATGCTTCAATCTTAAAAATGATCAATCTGTCTTTATTAGTTGGCTATGTACCACAGACCTTCAAGGTGGCTGTAATTAAACCTCTACTTAAAAAGCCATCACTTGACCCAGCTGTCTTAGCTAATTATAGGCCAATCTCCAACCTTCCTTTTCTCTCAAAGATTCTTGAAAGAGTAGTTGTAAAACAGCTAACTGATCATCTGCAGAGGAACGGTTTATTTGAAGAGTTTCAGTCGGGTTTCAGAATTCATCACAGTACAGAAACAGCATTAGTGAAGGTTACAAATGATCTTCTCAGGACCTCTGACAGTGGACTCATCTCTGTTCTTGTCCTGTTGGACCTCAGTGCAGCTTTTGATACTGTTGACCATAACATTTTATTACAGAGATTAGAGCATACTACAGGTATTAAAGGTACTGCACTGCAGTGGTTTGAATCATATTTATCTCATAGACTCCAATTTGTTCATGTAAATGGGGAGTCTTCTTCACACACTAAGGTTAATTATGGAGTTCCACAGGGTTCTGTGCTAGGACCAATTTTATTTACATTATACATGCTTCCCTTAGGCAGTATTATTAGAAAGCATTGCATAAATTTTCATTGTTATGCAGATGATACTCAGCTTTACCTATCAATGAAGCCAGATGACACACATCAATTAGTTAAACTGCAGGAATGTCTTAAAGACATTAAGGCCTGGATGACCTCTAATTTCCTGCTTCTAAATTCAGATAAAACTGAAATTCTTGTTCTCGGCCCCACAAATCTTAGAAACATGGTGTCTAACCAGATATTTACTCTGGATGGCATTACTTTGGCCTCCAGTAACACTGTGAGAAATCTTGGAGTCATTTTTGACCAGGATATGTCCTTCAATGCACATATTAAACAAATATGTAGGACTGCTTTTTTGCATTTGCGCAATATTTCTAAAATTAGAAACATCCTTTCTCAGAGTGATGCTGAAAAGCTCATTCATGCATTTATTACTTCTAGGGTGGACTATTGTGATTCATTATTATCCGGCTGTCCTAAAAGCTCCCTGAAAAGCCTTCAGCTGATCCAAAATGCTGCAGCTAGAGTACTGACAGGGACTAGAAAGAGAGAGCATATTTCTCCCATATTGGCTTCTCTTCATTGGCTCCCTGTTAAATCTAGAATAGAATTTAAAATTCTTCTCCTCACATACAAGGTCTTGAATAATCAGGCACCATCTTATCTCAAAGAACTCATAGTACCATATCACCCCAATAGAGCACTTCGCTCTCAGACTGCTGGCTTACTTGTGGTTCCTAGGATACTTAAGAGTAGAATGGGAGGCAGAGCCTTTAGCTTTCAGGCGCCTCTTCTGTGGAACCAGCTTCCAGCTTGGATTCGGGAGACAGACACCCTCTCTATTTTTAAGATTAGGCTTAAAACTTTCTTTTATGATAAAGCTTATAGTTAGGGCTGGATCAGGTGACCCTGAACCATCCCTTAGTTATGCTGCTATAGGCCTAGTCTGCTGGGGGGTTCACATAATGCACTGTTTCTTTTCATTCACCTTATTTACTTTGTTTATGCTCCACTCTGCATTTAATCATTAATTGATATTAATCTCTGGCTCTCTTCCACAGCATGTCTTTCTCTCCCCTCAGCCCAACCGGTCGCGGCAGATGACTGCCCCTCCCTGAGCCTGGTTCTGCTGGAGGTTTCTTCCTGTTAAAAGGGAGTTTTTCCTTTCCACTGTCGCCAAGTGCTTGCTCATAGGGGGTAGTTTCGACTGTTGGGTTTTCTCTGTATTATTGTAGGGTCTTTACCCACAATACAAAGCGCCTTGAGGCGACAGTTTGTTGTGATTTGGCGCTATATAAATAAAATTGAATTGAATTGAATTGAATTGATTTATTATAAAAATTAAGAAAATAATGATCAAATCAAAATAAATGTTACTACCTGTCTAAAAGTTATTTTTCAAACCCATGAGACCAAATTTGATTTAAGTGGTGTTTGTTGTTTACATTTTTAAGGGGAGGGGGGGTTAAAGATGTCTTTTTATTGTTGTTTTTTGTTTTGTTTTGTTTGTTTGTTTTTAAAGGAAAGAGGCTAACAAAGTCATTTTGAGGGTGAATGATTTTGTTGATGTTGGTGCTGTTATTGCTAGTTTTCCTTTTTCTTCTTTCTTACAGCAGGTTAGCTTTAATGATAAGAATAAAGGCCAGATGTGCACCAGCACTGCTTATAAGCTTTAGTCGGTTCAGTCAGATACATGGAGAGTGGACTTTATACTGATTGCTCTGTCTGTATAATATTTAATTAAATAGACTAAACCAAGAAAATTACAGCATGGCTTCAGTCCTGCTGTTTTCCTTTTTGTCACGGTCCAGGCTCTGTGACCCAGCATGTTGTGTTTGGACTGTGAAATTCTGTTTAATATTTTTCTGTGATTCTTAGTTTGTTATGGGGTTTTGCAGTTTTGTACCTTTTTATTGTTGGTCCTGGTTGAGTTCCTTATTTTTTAATCAGAATCAGAATACTTTATTGATCCCAGAGGGAAATTTCTGTTGTTACAGCAGCATCCGTTTATAGAAAGAATAAAATACTAATAATTTAAATAAATTAAAACTAAAACACAGAAAATATAAAACCAAAAAGATCAAGATCAATATATACACATCTACAACAATTAAGGCAGTGGCTGATAATGATATAAAATCTGGAACATACTGTCTGTATATGTACACATAATAAATTGCACTAGTGAATCGTAGTGTCACCTATTTAGGGAGGAGTTATACAGTTTGATGGCCACAGGTAGAAATGACCTCCTGTGGCACTCTGTGGTGCATTTGGTGTAATGAGTCTTGCACTGAATGTGCTCCTATGCCTCATCACTATGTTGTAGAGTGGGTGGGAGCCATTGTCCATAATGGCCTGCAGCTTAGACAGCATCCTCCTCTCCGACACTCCCATCAGTGAGTCCAGCTCGTCTCCCACCACGTCACTGGCTTTGTGGATCAGTTTACTGAGTCTGTTTATCCGCAGGTTTTCTTAGTTATGTGTGTTCTGTTTACAGTTAGAGGTTATTTGTATTTGTTCCTCTGTGTTCTCTGTGCCAACTCTGTGTTTCTGTGGTGTTCAGCCATTTCCTGTTTTATTTTGTTAGTCTCTTGTGTTTTGTGTGTAGTTTTATGTACTTGCCTTGTCCTTTGTAATTTAGCTCAGCTGTGTGTTTCCCCAGGTTTCTCAACTCCCCTTAATCACCCTCCTGTGTATTTATTGTCTCAGTCTCCCCTCGTCCTTCATCAGTTCATCTGTTCATCTGCAATAAAACGGCTTGCTTTAAGTTAACACACTCAGCCTCCACGCCCCACACTTTTATCTTCATGATATATTTTGTGTTTAAAAAAATGCTTCTTGCTTAACTCTATTGCTGGTTATTCTAGTATCAAAACTAGATCCCACTTAGTATTTACAGCAGAGTAATGACATACAAATTTTTTATACATAAAACAAATACCTCGAGTTAATCAAATGATACTGTGTTCTTCTCTGGAGCTTGAAAAAGGCGACTGGACTTCTTTTTGTTTCTTGAAGACGTTTCACCTCTCATCCGAAAGGCTTCTTCAGTCCCCTGGAGGTGGTTATGACCACCTCCAGGGGACTACGCCCACAGGGGTTTAAATACCTGGGTCTCTCCACCATTTGGTTGAGAACTGAAGAAGCCTTTCGGATGAGAGGTGAAACGTCTTCAAGAAACAAAAAGAAGTCCAGTCGCCTTTTTCAAGCTCCAGAGACTACTATGACCTGGATGACTGAGAATCTACACAGACATACTGTGGTCTTCTTAAGAATGAAAATCTGCTTGATTCCTCCCATCATGCCATACCTACAGCAATGCCATCTAAGTCAATGCGCTGAGGTTTTGATTGTACATAGCTGCCATATGCACTGCTCTGCTGACGCCTGGGGCGCTCTTACTCTTTGGTGCAATTGCATTTGTACGCACTGGTGAGATCAGCTGAGGCTTTTGTCACTGTTTATTTGCTCGATGCAGCGGGGCAGATGGATCGACATGAAAATGTTAAGTCTGTAGTCTGTGTTCCCATGGCAGATGTTGTGCATTCTGCTCACAACAATAAAATCTCAACTGCCCAAGAGTTTGACCCAGAATTAGCCTCCAGGTAACAAACCGCATGCTAGCTACTGAAGATTTCACTCTTTTCTGTCAAAGGAGTTTATGAGACTGCAGGTCTCATAAACCTTCATAAACCTAAGGTAAGCATCTCTTATACTACGGACTTCTCAGTGTTAAGAAGCCCACTCTCTTATTGTGGAAGACAAAGGAGTTCTTACTGTTAAATTTCTAACTGAGTCTTTACAGCTAGGACAAATTAGATTTATTCTTAAAAAATAAGGGAAATATATAATACCCCTCAATCTCCTGTTTCAACAGCTAAAATTATTTAAATGCAGTAAATTATATTGCAGCTCTGATAGAGAAAACACTGAGGGTGGGGGGTGTCTCATTCAGTACTCAGCTGTAAATTTAATATGATCTCTGATTTTCTTCTTTGTCTTTCTTTTTTGTTTTTCTGTTAGTTTTTTCTAGTTGATTTCCATCCATGTATCCATTTTCTTCTGCTTATCCTTGACCGGGTCACAGAGGCATAAGCCTAAGCAGAGAAACACAAACCTTCCTCTCCCCAGCCACATCCTTCAGCTTATCCAGGGAACACCAAGGCATTCCCAGGCCAGACAAGAAATATAGGCCCTGTTTACACAGTGTCGTTTTGATGAGTTTCAACCTTCCGTTTAGACTGAGATGTTTCAGAAACGATCTCTGTTTACACGGGAACGCTAGAAACAGTGAAAACTATGTAGTTCCCCTTGCTTGGCCACAAGTTGGCTTTTTTCCTTTTTTTTTTTTTTTGCAAAGCTTGTTAACGCAACATGCGCATGCGTGGAGGGACTCAGTGGGATGCATGGCAAAGATCCTGTTCATTATTTACAAAATGGCGAATGTCAGAACCTTTGTGTACACTGACACTGAGGTTGGATTGCTGCTGCACACAACACTAAATTATAAAACTGCAAAAACACTGGAAAATATTTACTGGGAATCATGCCACTCGAAGTACGCAGATACTTAAGTTAAAATTTAAGTTAAGTTCAACAGACTGAGCAGCACAAGAAGCACTTGTGAATCCGCCATTGCAATTGTTGTTCATCTATCAGCGCATGTGCAGAAAACTGTGGTGGTCGCAACCATGGTGCAAGTGTACGGAAGAGGATTAGGGCCACTATAAAAAAAAAATGGGGCATTGGAAAAAAAACAAAAAAACAGCCAGAATTGTGACTTTAATCTCACAATTCTGACTTTTTTCTCAGAATTCTGACTTTAATCACACAATTCTGACTTTTTTCTCAGAATTCTGACTTTTTTCTCAGAATTCTGACTTTTTTCTCAGAATTCTGACTTTAATCTCACAATTCGGACTTTTTTCTCGCAATTCTGACTTTAATCACACAATTCTGACTTTATTCTCACAATTCTGACTTTATTCTCACAATTCTGACTTTATTCTCACAATTCTGACTTTAATCTCACAATTCTGACTTTTTTCTCACAATTCTGACTTTTTTCTCAGAATTCTGACTTTAATCTCAAAATTCTGACTTTTTTCTCACAATTCTGGGTCTTTGAAGTAAGCAGCTTAATGCCAGAGACATGCAGAGGCGTGCAGTTGGTGAACCAACCTGCGGACGGACAATGGCTGATTTAAGTGAGTTTCTACGTGGGCGAGGGGTGCCAGAAGACACCATTTCAATAATGGAAGAGCAGAAGGTGAGTAACAAAGACAGTTTGTCGGCTGGCACTTTTTTCTCAGCAAGTTACCGTTTGTTGTTAGCATGTTTGTTAGCTAAAAACATAGCCAACATTAAGCTTGTTTTTAGTTGTAGTGCAGAGTGAGTGTAGCCTCCTATTTCCATATTCTATAGTACTGACACAGAATTCTAGTTAGAAGAATTTCACACCCCGGTGGTATACGTCGATCGGTTGATGAAGGACGGGATACAACCACTTGCTAAGCGCTAGTCCCCGCTTGCTAAGTAATTGTGGTCATAGCGATCACTTCCAATAGCGAACCGGTGAAATTCTCAGCCCGGTGCAGCTGACTAGAACCGTGCTGAGAGTTAGGCTAGCATAGAGTATAAATTGTGATTTCAGTCTTGAACAGTCTTAAACTGATATTAGCAGATGGCTAGCGCCCATAATGTGCTGCTTAATTGCCGTAGTAAACATACTCAGCTCAAACTGAAAAGAAATACAATAATACTCAAAAACCCGTCAATTCGCCGACTTTGAAGTAATGTGAGACGTGGCCTATTTGCCTAACATTATAAGCTAACAAACATGCTAACAACAAACGGTAACTTGCTGAGAAAAAAGTGCCAGCCGACAAACTGTCTTTGTTACTCACCTTCTGCTCTTCCATTATTGAAATGGTGTCTTCTGGCACCCCTCGCCCACGTAGAAACTCACTTAAATCAGCCATTGTCCGTCCGCAGGTTGGTTCACCAACTGCACGCCTCTGCATGTCTCTGTCATTAAGCTGATTACTTCAAAGACCCAGAATTGTGTGATTAAAGTCAGAATTCTGAGAAAAAAGTCAGAATTGTGAGAATAAAGTCAGAATTCTGAGAATAAAGTCAGAATTGTGTGATTAAAGTCAGAATTCTGAGAATAAAGTCAGAATTCTGATAAAAAAAAGTCAGAATTGTGAGATTAAAGTCAGAATTGCGAGAAAAAAGTCAGAATTGTGAGAATAAAGTCAGAATTCTGAGAATAAAGTCAGAATTGTGTGATTAAAGTCAGAATTCTGAGAATAAAGTCAGAATTCTGATAAAAAAAAGTCAGAATTCTGAGATTAAAGTCACAATTCTGGCTGTTTTTTTGTTTTTTTTCCAATGCCCCATTTTTTTTTTTATAGTGGCCCTAATCCTCTTCTGTAGCAAGTGCCCCTCGTTTCCAAAAAGCATCTTTTTCATTTGTTTACATGGAGACAGAGGCTGGAGCGTTTCAGAAATGCTCCGCTCTGGAGGCCATTTCCAAAAAGTATCGTTTTCACTCCATTCTCATGTAAACAGGAGGCCGAAAGCATCAAAATGACACCGTAAATTAAACTTTTTTATTTTTTGGTGGGAGGTTGAAAGAAAATGTAGCATGAAACAACACAAAACAATTATAATGTTTTATTAAGTATTTAAGTCTTTTTTTCAAGTCATATCAAGTCCATACCTGGAGTAATAAGATTTACAGATTTTCTGTTTCATATCTGTAAACACTATAAGTACTTCTACAGCATCACATCAGTAGCCAGTCTGTAGACTGCAGGCAGGGCAGATAATGCAGATGTCTCTGAAGATGCTGCTGATGACTTTGTAGGCACTGCAGGTGACTCTCCTCCGATGACTGTGGCTGCTTCGCAGGCCAGAGAGCCACCTCCACCGAAGACTGGGACTGCTTCGCAGAGCCCACAACAATTTCCTGAGGCTGAAGCTGGAGCTTGGCTGTCCTCACCCAGAGAACAGCCAGGGGTGCAGGCATAGGCTGGGTTCTAGCCGCCCCCACTTGAGGAACAGGTTCAGGTACAGGGACAGGAGCGGGGTGCTTGAGCTCAAGGGAAGGCTTCTGGAGAAGCAGTCTTAGAGAAAGGCCACACAGTCTCAAAATCTGGCTCAGATGCACAAAATTTCAAAAGCACAAGAAAATATTATACACAAATGCAAGAAAAAGAAATAGAACATAAATCATCTCAAAATCACAAAACTCAAAACCCTGGGTCCAAGACCCAGGGACCATGACAGAGTTACTGTTCCGTAACTGTTCACTGAAGCATCATCAGAAATAGTCTCAGTGGAAGGGTGGCTGTCAAGAAGCCATTCTTAAGAAAGGGAAACGGGGAAAAGGCTAAGGTGTGCCACATTACCCAAGAACTGGACTGAAAATCCCTGTCACCAGGTCTTATGGAGTCATGAATCCAAATTTTGGCCCACAAGAGAGGTTCAACAGCGAGTGTCTGCAGCATTTGTAAAATGCAGAGGAGGCTATTTCATGGCATGGGCTGCATTTCAGCCAATGACGTCTAGGATTTTGTTAAAATTGCTGGAATTATGAACGCAGAAAAGTAGTCAGATTTTGATCCACCATGGAATACCATAACAATGATCCCAAAGACACTGCAAATGCAGTAAAAGCATATCCTGATAGAAAAACAAACTATTAAACACTGTCAGTTATGAACTGGCATCTCCAGAACCTGGACCTCAACATTATTGAAGCAGTGTGGGATCATCAAGACAGAGAAAGAAGATGCAGCTGGCATCCAAAGAAGAGCTTTGAATGTCTTTCACGAAGCCTCAAGAACTAAGATCATACTTACTGACTTTCAAGCTCATTGTACAGAATTGTACAAACTCTGTTTTTGCCTCATATACTCTATTTCCATCTAGGTTTGTGCATGTTTCAATCGACTGATAAGGGATCATTCACAATTATTGACATTTTCCAAAGTGTACAAACCGTACGACAAGGGGGAGGGGGTTAACAGCCAACGTATGCTTTTCAAATAGTTAGAAAATGTCGGTCAGAACTATGTAATTTGAGCACTGCCGCCTGACCACCAAAGCCCGAGGCATCCACTCTTGTTCATTTGTACACCACTGCACCATTGCGTGGTCTGCAGTGATATGACCCCCGGTCTGGCGGATCAGTTCAGAGGCCTCATTGAATTCTCTAAAATAGGCCATCATCGATTCACAAAAAGACTACTGACATTATTAGACAGGAACAAGCTGTGAGTGTGACGCAGCAGGTATGGAAAGCAGCCAAAGCTGCCAGAACAGTGGAACAAGGAAGTAGAAGGATTGTTCCAAAAAGACGAATCAAAAATGGAAACCGTACGCAGTAAACCACAGAAAACAATGGTGAATTTTATTCAGAAGGTATGTACATTAAATTCTACATGTTCCTGGTGTGTTTTCATCTATGCTGGCCTGTATATTTTTTCTTAATCTGGTGATTGGCAGCCAGCACTGCTGCCAAAAACAGCTGCGAGACGTTGGAGGTCTGGGGTGAGGGGTGGGTAGTCCCTCTTGGTGCCGAAGCGAGGTCCAGGTGATGCCGTAGCGTACAAAGGGACACAGTACGAGCACTGTATGTACACAAAACACGGCGACATCGGAGTTTTCAGGTTTCCGGTGTTGTGCCAAAAAGTAATGTCCAATTTATAAAAAAATGTTTTATCTTTGCTTATATTGGTAAATAGACTGTGGTGCACTTTTTATAAATAAAAAGAAGAAATTACTTGTTTTGCAAATATATTTACTGTATGAATCTGCATTACTGTATCTACATTATAATCAATCCAGTCCTTTTTGGCTATTCTTTATAGAACTGTAATGTTATATTTGTTGCAATTTCTGCATCCCTCTTGGACAGATCTCTCAGGAAAAAAGATTTTTTTAAAAATCAAATAAATTGACATGATTAAATAAAATCATTGACATTAAAATATATTTAATTTCAAAGATAGTTTTTAAATAAAGAATATATTTAAGTCACTTTGCCAAGAAGTGATTACAACTTTAAACTTGTGACAGAAATGTAGTTTCTCGCTCAAATTGATGTAATATTATTTATGAGAGATATGCTTGACATGCTTCACAGATTTTAGGCCAGAAATTAATCTACAAAAATTTAAATACAACCAATCATTTTTGGCAAATTCAATTCAATTCAGTTTAATTTCATTTATATAGCACCAAATCACAACAAACAATCGCCTCAAGGCACTTTATGTTGTAAGATAAAGACCCTACAATAATTACAGAAAAAACCCAACAGTCAGAACAACCCCCTATGATCAAGTATTTGGCGACAGTGGGAAGGAAAAACTCCCTTTTAACAGGAAGAACCCTCCGGCAGAACCAGGCTCAGGGAGGGGCAGTTATCTGCTGCAACCCATTGGGGTTGAAGGGAGAGAGACAGGACAAGAGACACACTGCCAGAGATTAATAATAACAAATGATTAAATGCAGAGTGGGGTATAAACAGAGTGAAAAGAGGTGAATGAAAAGAAACAGTGCATCACAGGAACCCATCAGCAGCCTAGGACTATTGCAGCATAACTAAGGGATGGTTCAGGGTCACCTGATCCAGCCCTAACTGTAAGTTTTTTCAAAAAGGAAAGTTTTAAGCCTAGTCTTAAAAAAGAGAGGATGTCGGTCTCCCAAATCCAAGCTGGGAGCTGGTTCCACAGAAGAGAGGCCTGAAAGCTGAAGCCTCTGCCTCCCATTCTACTCTTAAGTATCCTAGGAACCACAAGTAAGCCAGCAGTCTGAGAGCGAAGTGCTCTATTGGGGTGATACGGTACTATGAGGTCTTCAAGATAAGATGGGGCCTGATTATTTAAGACCTTGTATGTGAGGAGAAGAATTTTAAATTCTATTCTAGATTTAACAGGGAGCCAATGAAGAGAAGCCAATATGGGAGAAATATGGGCTGGTTCTCAATATTCAAGTATGCAAGTACGAACTTGCATACTTAACAAGTTCAAACTTGTCAAGTTTGAACTCGTGGACTTGACAAGTATGAACTTCCAGAGTACAGGGGATTATTTTTCAATTGTAACACCAGCGGACTTGATGACATCACAGCTCAGCTCCAGTGTTTCTGTTGCCTTCCAGCTTAAATTTACTGATTAAAATTACTGATTGCCTGGCTTTAAAAATTTCATCTCTGAATAAAAACAATATACATGTATACACAGCTTACTGAACAAAAACAGGTCAGATGTTAAAATGATGTTTTTATTCCAGAATACTTCCACTACTTACAACAGACAGATGACAGTCAAATAAATATTTAAATTTTAAAATATATAATTTGATCATTTCTGGAGCAGGCTTGGCATCAGTCTTCACGATCTTGATGAACAGCATCAACATGCCGTGATTTTCCCTTTTCTGGTGAAAAGGCTCTTGTGTTCCTTCCGAAGTAAAACATTTTTAATATCAGTTTTATTGATTTGCTCACAAATAAAACACTGAAATAAACCAAACATCAGCCATTAGTGATCATCTGAGTGAATTATTTCTGTGTTTAACTTCCACTCAGTGGCAAAAACCAGCAGGAGTTTTGAAAACAATGTGAGAGGAGTCAGGCGTTCTCCCCACGTATAGCAAGCCTCGTACGGCTGGCAAGTGGGCAGCTGCTGTTAGAGCAGAAAAATGGACATCTCCAAAAATGTCAGAGCACTTTTGCAATTAAGCAATATCTTGATAAACTGAGCAGATATTTGATGTTTACGCATCTACATTCTTGCCTGAAAACACCGTAAAAGTTTATTTTGTGTCACAGAAGCAGTAATATTTCAAAATTTACTCATAGTTTTAGCCAGTCTATTCCACCATTGCTACGTTTGAATTTTGTTTGAAATGCATTCTGGGATACTTGGCTGCACCAAGTCCACACAAGTCACCACCGATGCATATTCGATAGAAGGGGCGGAGCAAGAAAACATCCGGGTACAGAACTTAGGCTGAGGCTAATGATGTTTCACAAATTCACAAGTACACTAGTCTGCACAAGTCCATATACTGAGAAACAGCCATGCTCTCTCTTTCTAGTCCTCGTCAGTACTCTAGCTGCAGCATTTTGGATCAGCTGAAGGCTTTTCAGGGAGCTTTTAGGACAGCCTGATAATAATGAATTACAATAGTCCAGCCTAGAAGTAATAAATGCATGAATAAACTTTTCAGCATCACTCTGAGACAGAATGTTTCTAATTTTATAAATAATGCGCAAATGTAAGAAAGCAGTCCTACATATTTGGTTAATATGTTCACCAAAGGTCATATCCTGTTCAAAAATGACTCCAAGATTTCTCACAGTTTTACTGGAAGCCAAGGTAATGCCATCCAGAACAAGTATCTGGTTCGACACCATGTTTCTAAGAGGGCCGAGTACAAGAACTTCAGTTTTATCTGAGTTTAGAAGCAGGAAATTAGAGGTCATCCAGGTCTTTATGTCTTCAAGACATTCCTGCAGTTTAACTAATTGATATGTTCCATCTGGTTTTATGGATAGATAAAGCTGGGTATCATCTGCATAACAATGAAAATTGATGCAGTGTTTTCTAATAATACTGCCTAAGGGAAGCATGTATAGTGTAAATAAAATTGGACTTAGCACAGAACCCTGAGAACTCCATAATTAACCTTAGTGTGTGAAGAAGACTCACCATTTACATGAACAAATTGGAGTCGATTGGATAAATATGATTGAAACCACTGCAACGCAGTACCTTTATACCTGTTGCATACTCTTATCTCTGTAATAAAAATGTTTCAGTCAACAGTGTCAAAAGCTACACTGAGGGTCTAACAGACAAGAACAGAGATGAGTCCATTGTCATAGGTCCTGAGAAGATCATTGTAACCTTCACTAATGCTGTTTCTGTACAGTGATGAATTCTGAAAACCTGACTGAAACTCTTCAAATACCAGAAATCACTTTTGGCACAACACCAGCCTATCTCCAAAACTCTCCCAAAAGTCACGATGTCACTGGAAAAAGTCACAAAATTTGTTGCTAGTCGCTTTTTGGAAAAAAAGTTGCTAGGTGAGGTCTAGTGATAAAGTCACTAAGTTGACAACACAGGCAGCCAGTCAAGAATCAAGAAGAATTTATTGTCATTATACGTCAAGACATACAATGAAATTGCATTCCAGAACACTCATCCAAGAGGACAGACAAAACTAAACACACAGGGGAGATAAGTGTCTGCGGCTACTGCCACAAGGGCGCCGCCGATTTAAGCAGGAAAGAAAAACAAACAGTGGGATAGGTAGGTTAAAAAAATTCATCTCGTACTGTGCTCATTATTTTCTTTATGAGATTCCAAAAAAACACCTCAGCAAAAGCATATAGCACATTTAAAGCCTGGGATAGCAACATGGTGGTGGTGGTGGTGGTGGGGGTGGGGGGGGGGGTTGCCGCCAACAGAGACGAGGGGGGTCAGAGCATTATGGAGCCAGGACCTGGCTCCCCGCCTAAACAGTTTGCTGATAGTGATGGATGTGCATCAGCAGTCATGGTTCACCCAGATCCCAGTTCACACAAATCACAGAAGAGAGGGGAGGGGGGAAGAGCATCTGTTGACACATCGTCCCGGAGAGATATGATTACCGGCCTCAAGGCTGGCTGAGGGAGCCGAATTCCTGATAGTGCAGATGTTTTGGAACAGACTGCCTTGTTGTTATCACAACAGCCTTCTGTTCACTGGGACACTCTCAGTAAGTCCAATAGTCCAAATTGCTTGGTTACCGTCCTCGCTGTGCAGACACGTACCCTATCTCCAAATCTAATCCCTTTTACCTGCGAGCACGTTCAATTCAGATTCTCTTAATTTCCCGGTAAATCAGGTATCCTCCAAGCCCAAACAGAAGACATCCCATTACCAAAAAGCCAAATATGTATACGTCTTCCACGTCCTCTGCCGACAGTACTGTAAGACACACAGGTCTCCACATGCTCCATGAGTCAACGACGTATCCAACCAGGTCTGTTCCACTAGGACAAGCTTCCCCGATTTCATAGTGGAGATAATACGATCAGCGGTGTTGAGGGCCCAGTTTGCCAGATCCATGGTGATTCTTATTCGGTCAATGTGTAAGAGAGGCACTTACAGAAAGCAGCAAAGCAGGGTAGATAGGAGAGGGCAGGAGAGAGAAAGATGCGACAGTCTCCGTCAAGAGCAGGAAGATAGAGTGTTGCCAAAAACTGATTGCAGCTTCTACCATGTGACAGGAATGTTCTTTATGACTCAAAATAAATTGATATCATTCATAAGAGATGATGTTTGAGATACACTTGACAGATTATAGGTCCTTTACAAGTCATTTACAACAATATAAATACCAGCAATTGGGGGGTTTTTGGCAAATACCGGAGATCACCTTGGCACAAGACCGGCTTTTCAGATGGCAAATTGCTCCACTGCCACTGTGTACAGTGTGGAAGCATGTCCATTTTGCATGCATGCAGTGCAGTACACATTCACAATTCAAATCAGTTTTTATTGCACCCTATAAATTCTAATATATAAGTATATCTGTTTATTACAGTGTGTAGATAAGGTAAGGTTTATTTGTCACATGCACATTTATACACAGTGAAACATATTTTGTACCTGCAACTGATAATAAGTAGTAAAAATATATAAGTAAGAAGAATAAAAATTAATAATTCACACTATACAGAATAGAATAATTGAATAATTTACACTGTGCAGTAATAATTTAAATTGTGCAATAATTGCTGCACCTATTTCCCATTTTCCTAGCAAAATCTGAAGAAATGAAGGGTGGCTCAAGATTTCTGCACAGCACTGTATGCTGTTAGTCTCTCTGGGTTTCCTCTTGTGTTAGTTCTGCTTTTCGTCCGTCCTCTCTGATTATTTTCACTTGCTGTTGATTACATTCATCTGTGTCTTGCTCCACATGTGTCTCATCACTAAGTTCCCAGAGTTTAGACACTCCTGTTTCTGTCTATTTCTTTGTGTGTCTTAGCTTAATGTTATGCTGCCTTATTTGTGCTGCTGTGTTTTTCCTGTGGATATTTTTGGACACTGGACTGAGTTATTCTTCAGATTTTTGATTCTGCTACAGTCTAATTAAAGACTTGCCTTTTTTTTTTATTCTTGTGTCTCTCTGTTTCCTATTCTATTCTCTACTCAATGCTGTGAGTGGAAACAAAGGGAGATTGCTAGCCTTGTAACAAAATCTACTAACTAGTATTCAAAAACCTGCAATAATATCTAGACAACCAAAAAAATGACAGATTCCAAGCAGGAAACCAAACCAACAAAACTCTCAAAAAATTAGTTTTCATATATAAACTATTAATAAGATATGACATGTTAATTATTGAGCAGATGATTTTGTGGGCCAGTGTGGATGTGACAGTGAATTTTTCATCTCTCAGCAAAAAAAGCTAATATTTGTATAATTTAATTTTGAATAAAAATGATTTTTACATGCTGCCTGAGGTGAATATATTCTGTTGCTGTCTGTCTGGCAGTCAATTAAAACATGCTGCTCTGCTGTTACAAGAAATCCTAAATTGTCAGTAAATTTAAAAAAACAAATTTAATTGGACATGTGGTGCACCTGACAGCTTTGACTTAAGTGATTTAATGGTCATCATGGTTTAACTGAGATTTCAAAGGAAAACCCATGTTACCTTTGGGGGGGTGGGGGGTGGATTAATAAGAAATGAAAGGAGCGACCTTGAGGAGAAGACCACCGCAGACGCATGGAGGAAAGTGTTCAAGCGCCAAAGCCTGTTGCTGTCATCCACAGATAAGAGCACAAGAAACATACACGCACACAAGATGGCACTTGTGCTCTTTCCCTCAGCGGATTACCGTCACCTCCAACCGAAAATCGGTTTGTCGCACTCACATCAGTCTCCTTGGCTACGACTCGCTGTCCATTTTAACAAGCCCTTAAGGTCTCAGTGACACTGAGACAGTTTAGCTGAGGATTTAAATAAATTAGGTCTATCTTCTTTGATATATATTTATAAAAACAGAAATAGGAACGGCACAGTTAGACTTAAGCATGACAGAAAATTGTTCAACCCTAGAAAAATGTTTCATTTTCAAATGACTTAAAAAGACAGTAGCAATGGAAGTGAGAGAGCAGTGAAATATAAGCATGGTGTATAAAGAGAAAATCTGAGAGGTATAACCTGTGCTCTATATTATAAATGTAAATGCACAAATTCAACATTTTCAGTTTCAAAAACAATGCTGTGTTTTTTGTTTTGTTTTGTTTTGTTTTTGTTACTTGTGCAAAGATGTAGAGTATGGAGCCCTCACAGCATCTTAATGAGAAAGGAACTTGATGTTCCCTCCTTTCCTGCACTTGTCCCAGTTCAGTTACTGGTGAGAGGCTGAAGGATTAAGTACAGAACACGGTGTGTGTGTGTGTGTGTGTGTGTGTGTGTGTGTGTGTGTGTGTGTGTGTGTGTGTGTGTGTGTGTGTGTGTGTGTGTGTGTGTGTGTGTGTGTGCGCGCGCGCACTCATGTTGTAGGGGAAATAAATCTGTTTTTGCTATCATTTTGTGGCGACCTGGAGAAAACCAAGTCCTTATAGCATAACTCATTACATTTGGAGTGCAGACTTGGTTCATGGTTAGAGTAAGGGTCTGGGATGAATCTGTCTGTGCTACTGTTTCTGTCTACACAAAAAAAAAAAGAATTATTACTTCAGTAAGTTGAGATTAAACCGAATTGTTGTGTATCACATCAAAGAGACCTAAAAACCAATCTACATATCAGAGTGAGGCCTGGGGCAATACTGATCATGTGCTGCAGGCTGAACATCCCTTCAAACGAAATACTGAAGAGATGCTACAGGACACTGGCGATCTTGATGATGATGGCATCCATATCTGCTACCAAACAGACATGAGCCTGTTTGATCTGATGTGCTTGGAGGCCAATACAGTGATGGCAAGGTCTGCCCTGGGGTCTCTTCCTAGCTCATTGTGCCTGGAAAAATTCCAAAGGGATTCCACCCTAGACGCACACCTAATCACACACCTGACGAAGAAGCAGTGGCTCTACTCCATCTAGATATCTCAGGGTAGCGCCTCTCCTTATCTCTGAGACTGAGCCCAGTCACCCTATGGAGGAAGCTGTTCAGCCTTTTATCTGTAACCTTATTGTTTTAGTTTCCCCAGAATACTAGGAATGGAGCCTAGACTGACTGGCAAATTGAAAGCTTTGCCTTCCAGCTCAGCTCTCTCCTCAGCACAAAGGTCGAGTAAAATGTCAAACTGCCTTTTGCAGCGAGGATGTGCCCATTCAGTTCAGGAGCTTCTTAAAGTGCTCTTCACACCAATAACCTGACAATATCCCCAGTCTGGGTCAGCAGTTCTCCTACCTAAACAGAAACTACCCTGAGCCAAAACCTGCTTTCCCTTCCTGACTCACTGGACAGTTTGCCAGAAGTTTCTTGAGGCCATCTGAAAGTCCTTCTCCATGGCATCACTGAATTCTTCCTGAATTTAAGCTGATGCCACAGCCCTTTTGGCCTGTTTGGCCTATCTGCTCTTTCAAGAGCCACCTGATCAAACTGCCCACTAGCTGGTCATCAGTTGACAGCTCTGCTCCTGTCTTCATGAGTGATGAGTGTCTTGGCAATAGATCAACAAAGTGGATCAGTGACCTTTGGCTTAAGGTGCTCCAGGACGAAGTACACTTGTGCATGACATTATATTCAACATATTGAATGTTACGGACAGTCTATTTCTAGCAAAAATGTGTCCCATAATAAAACACCTGTCATGTCCTGGGCCGTTGGCCCAGCGTTTTGTGTTAATTTATTTCCTGAGTTTGTCCTCCCTGTATGTTTGTCATGTTCCCAGTGTTGTGACTTGTCTGCGTGTTCCTTGGTTTATCACTTCCTGTTTTATTTGCCAATGTGATTTCCTTGTGCTTTGTGTTTAGCTTTGCTTCCCCTGTGTAATTAGTTTCATTTGCCTCACCTGTTGTTCCCTGCTGTTTCCTCTTGCCCTGATTACCCATTGTGTATTTAAGCCCTCAGTTTCATTTGTTCTCTGTCGCGTCGTTGATGTTGTGTGCCCGTGTGTTCGCTGTGTTTGCCCGTCGTCTCCCTTCCAAGATTTTTGTATTTGTTTTTCCCCTGCTTAAATAAATCCCTTTTAAGTTACGCTGACTTCTGGAGTCCTTCGTGTCAGCCATTCCTCGCCTGTTTCCTCCCCGGCCGTGACAGAACGACGCGACCAGACTATGGACCCCGCGGATACCAGGAGCCCCTCCGAGCAAGAGGAAGTGATTTTGGAGCTCATAGATCTCTCCAGGAACATCATTCATGCCACTGATGAACCCCGTCAGATTATTCAGGCAATTTTCTGCTGCAGACTTTTTTCTTCCTCCACTTGGCTCCTCACCCATCCTGACACTGCCTCCCTTGCCCATTCCATAATCATGCTCCGGAAAAACTTACAAGCTAAACTGTATAATATTGGTCGCCCTGTCCAGGGCAAAGACACAACCTTTTTTCCTCCAAGCCATCACTAATTCACCTCTCCTGCAGCCGGTCATCTCACCTCCGTCGTCTCCTCCGCACCACTGCAGCTCAGCACCACAGGCGCTGCCTCGCTTTCCGGATCCGCCGTCATCCCTTCAACTCACCTCTCCCACCTCGTCATTTTCATCCTTTCACCCACAGCCCACCGCCTCCCCAGACCTCTCTTGGCTGCCAGATGATGTGGAGATATTGATTCACCTCTGCTGGTGGACATCCTGGATGCTGAGAATCGTGCTTCCCACTCCAACAGAACGCGAAGGAAGCAGCGCTCCCGGCGTCGCCGTGCTCCTCCCCAGCCACTCTCGCCTCAGTCAGCTGTAGCGCCTGCTCAGTCGCAGTCTTCCCAGTCAGCTGTAGCTCCAGCTCCCCCTCAGTCGCAGTGTTCCAAGTCAGCTGTAGCTCCAGCTCCCCCTCAGTCGCAGTGTTCCAAGTCAGCTGTAGCTCCAGCTCCCCCTCAGTCGCAGTGTTCCAAGTCAGCTGTAGCTCCAGCTCCCCCTCAGTCGCAGTGTTCCAAGTCAGCTGTAGCTCCAGCTCCCCCTCAGTCGCAGTGTTCCATGTCAGCTGTAGCTCCAGCTCCCCCTCAGTCGCAGTGTTCCATGTCAGCTGTAGCTCCAGCTCCCCCTCAGTCGCAGTGTTCCATGTCAGCTGTAGCTCCAGCTCCCCCTCAGTCGCAGTGTTCCATGTCAGCTGTAGCTCAGCTCCCCCTCAGTCGCAGTGTTCCATGTCAGCTGTAGCTCCAGCTCCCCCTCAGTCGCAGTGTTCCATGTCAGCTGTAGCTCCAGCTCCCCCTCAGTCGCAGTGTTCCATGTCAGCTGTAGCTCCAGCTCCCCCTCAGTCGCAGTGTTCCATGTCAGCTGTAGCTCCAGCTCCCCCTCAGTCGCAGTGTTCCATGTCAGCTGTAGCTCCAGCTCCTCCTCAGTCACAGTCCCAGACCCCTCAGTTAGCTCCAGCTCCCTCTCAGTCGCAGTCCCAGACCCCTCAGTTAGCTCCAGCTCCCTCTGTTCACCCTGCTCCAGCTCCCTTAGCTCCAGCTTCCCCTGCACCTGTACCTGTTCGGCGGGTGGGGGCAGCCGCGGACGGGCTGACCTCGGCACTCGCACCTGTTCCGCGGGTGGGGGCAGCCGCGGACGGGCTGACCTCGGCACTCGCACCTGTTCCGCGGGTGGGGGCAGCCGCGGACGGGCTGACCTCGGCACTCGCACCTGTTCCGCGGGTGGGGGCAGCCACGGACGGGCTGACCTCGGCACTCGCACCTGTTCCGCGGGTGGGGGCAGCCAGGTCCAAGCCTTCGCATCGGTTTTCTGTGTTAGCTGCAGCAGCAGGGTCTCAGTCAGCTCTAGCTCCAGTCGCTCTCCCTCGCCTTCAGTCAGCTCCAGTAACTCTTCCTCGGTCCCCAGTGTCAGCTGTTTCAGTGCCTCTCAGTCAGTTCCCTCAGCCCCTGTCTTAGTTCCTTCGGTTTTGGTCCCAGTTCCCTCAGCTCCTGCTCCTTCTGTAGCTCCAGTAGTGTCAGCTCCCTCTCAGGCCCCAGTGTCAGCTAGCTCCTCGGTCTGTTCCACGCAGCCAGATCTCCCTAGCTCTCGGTCTGTTTTCCACGCAGCCAGATCTCCCTAGCTCTCGGTCTGTTTCCACGCAGCCAGATCTCCCTAGCTCTCGAGTCTGTTTCCACGCAGCCAGATCTCCCTAGCTCTCGGTCTGTTTCACGCAGCCAGATCTCCCTAGCTCTCGGTCTGTTTCCACGCAGCCAGATCTCCCTAGCTCTCGGTCTGTTTCCACGCAGCCAGATCTCCCTAGCTCTCGGTCTGCTTCCACGCAGCCAGATCTCCCTAGCTCTCGGTCTGCTTCCACGCAGCCAGATCTCCCTAGCTCTCGGTCTGCTTCCACGCAGCCAGATCTCCCTAGCTCTCGGTCTGCTTCCACGCAGCCAGATCTCTCTCGCTCGCGGTCTGTTTCCACGCCGCCAGATCTCCCTAGCTCACAGCCCGCTCTCTCTGGCTCCCGGCCTGCTTCCACGCAGCCAGTCGTCTCCCGGCCTGCTTCCACGCAGCCAGTCGTCTCCCGGCCTGCTTCCACGCAGCCAGTCGTCTCCCGGCCTGCTTCCACGCAGCCAGTCGTCTCCCGGCCTGCTTCCACGCAGCCAGTCGTCTCCCGGCCTGCTTCCACGCAGTCCCCTGCACCTCGGCTATTCCCCGAGCAGCCCCTGCTGCTCAATAAAGCAGCAGTGTGCCCTGTTCCGCGGTCCCAGCCTACGCATCCGGTGCCTCACTATGTAGGCCCCGTTCAGCCCATGGGCTCAGCTCACTCCGAGCCGATGGGGGTCTCCGCTCAGTCCGAGCCGATGGGGGTCTCCGCTCAGTCCGAGCCAGGGGGTCCCGCTCAGTCCGAGCGCTCCGCGCCAGAGGGTCCCGCTCAGTCCGAGCGTCCGCACCAGAGGGTCCCGCTCAGTCCGAGCCGATGGGGGTCTCCGCTCAGTCCGAGCGCTCCGCGCCAGAGGGTCCCGCTCAGTCCGAGCCGATGGGGGTCTCCGCTCAGTCCGAGCGCTCCGCGCCAGAGGGTCCCGCTCAGTCCGAGCCGATGGGGGTCTCCGCTCAGTCCGAGCGCTCCGCGCCAGAGGGTCCCGCTCAGTCCGAGCCGATGGGGGTCTCCGCTCAGTCCGAGCCGGTGGGGGTCTCTGCTCAGTCCGAGCGCTCCACGTCACCCGAGGGTTCCCCACCAGAGCCCGGGGTCGCCCTTCTCCGCCGCCGCATGCCCCGCGGTCGGCCTCCAGTGTCTGCTCCCCGTCGCCGCCGCCGCACGCCCCGCGGTCGGCCTCCAGTGACTCCTCCTCGTCGCCGCCGCATGCCGCGTGGTCGGCCTCCAGTGTCTCCTCGTCGCCGCCGCCGCTGGGAGCGCGGTCGGCCTCCAGTGACTCCTCCTCGCCGCCGCCGCTGGGAGCGCGGTCGGCCTCCAGACTCCTCCTCGCCGCCGCCGCTGGGAGCGCGGTCGGCCTCCAGTGATTCCTTCTCGTCCTCGTCGCCGCCGCCGCTGGGAGCGCGGGCGGCCTCCAGTGATTCCTTCTCGTCCTCGTCGCCGCCGCCGCCGGGAGCGCGGTCGGCCTCCAGTGATTCCTTCTCGTCCTCGTCGCCGCCGCCGCTGGGAGCGCGGTCGGCCTCCCTCGTGGGGATTTTGCTTTGTGGCCCCTTGGCCTCTGCGGCCTCCTGAACTGTGTGTTTTTGTTTTTGGATTTCCACTGACTCCCCTGAACTGTGGACTGTTTTTTCCCCTGCTGTTTTTTGTTTTGTCATAGCTCCTGGACTGTTCCTTGTTTCGGCCCCCTGTTTTGGACATTGGAGCTCTCCGGCCTTGTGCCGTCACTTTTTGTTTCATCCGGTTGTTTTTTTTTTGTTTCTCGTCCCCGTGTTTTGTTCTTGTTTGGACTGTGTTGCCTCTGCTCTGCCTCATTTTGATGGCCCCCTGTTGGACTGTCTCCGGCCTTGTGCCGTCGCCTTTTGTTCTGGTCCTGTGTTTTTGTTTTCTTCCTGTCCGGGTTTGATTTGTTTTGTTCACGCCCTGTGATTTCTGTTTTGCTCCCTGTCTTTGTTTTTGTTTCGGGCCCTCCCTCCTGGTCCCCCGCCTCCCGCCCTTGTCTGGTTTTGTTTCTGGTTTTGGCCGTCGGGAGCCGGCCTTTGAGGGGGGGGTACTGTCATGTCCTGGGCCGTTGGCCCAGCGTTTTGTGTTAATTTATTTCCTGAGTTTGTCCTCCCTGTATGTTTGTCATGTTCCCAGTGTTGTGACTTGTCTGCGTGTTCCTTGGTTTATCACTTCCTGTTTTATTTTGCCAATGTGATTTCCTTGTGCTTTGTGTTTAGCTTTGCTTCCCCTGTGTAATTAGTTTCATTTGCCTCACCTGTTGTTCCCTGCTGTTTCCTCTTGCCCTGATTACCCATTGTGTATTTAAGCCCTCAGTTTTCATTTGTTCTCTGTCGCGTCGTTGATGTTGTGTGCCCGTGTGTTCCCTGTGTTTGCCCGTCGTCTCCCTTCCAAGATTTTTGTATTTGTTTTTCCCCTGCTTAAATAAATCCCTTTTAAGTTACGCTGACTTCTGGAGTCCTTCGTGTCAGCCATTCCTCGCCTGTTTCCTCCCCGGCCGTGACAACACCACTCTGGTTTAGACTGAGTCTTTTCCACCCACTGAGTCGAACCTCTTCCAGGATCCCACCCAGAGACTCCAACAAGGCCAGGTATTCAGAACTGCTGTTTGGTGGATAAGCACAGACAACAGTTGGAGCCTTACCCTCTGCAGCTTTTGTCGAATAGAAGTGATACTCTCGCTTGGCCAGGGGATTGTTAGTGTTGGCTTCATGTTTCTCGTTCGGAAGCTACGTCCAGCTCTTATACGCAGTCAGTGTTTAAACCAGTGAGAAGAGCAAATAAAAATTGAAATTTCAATTGAAGTCTCATAACTTTGGTAGAAAAAGTTTAGTTTATGTAATATCCCATTGCTTGCAATAAGGAGATGATTAAGTAATAATGTTTCCAGCACCTTACAATAAGAGTTGTTGATGAATCTAAGAATCTATACCCACCTAAACCAGCGCTGTAACCTCTGGTTTACTGAGACCAGAAAATACCAGGTTATTATTTTATGCTGAATTTCCCTTTACACATTAAAATAAAAGTTGTAGTCATGAATAATGTTAAACCTCACCTATGTTTGAGCTTTTTGAGCTGTTCATGGATGTTGCAACAATTCTGGAAAATAATTTTTTTTTCTTTTTTAACTTTTGTGTGTTTCTCATTGTGGTTACAAAAGAAAAGAATGAGTAGAAAACAAATAAGGAGATCCCAGCAAGAGCATTTAAACTGTACCATATGAGAATTCTCTCTGTGCCTCTCTCTCTCTCTCTTTTTGTCCTGTCTCCAATAAATTAACAGTTAATTGCAGGAACAACAATCAGACAAACTTGCAAATAATGTGCCAGCCTGCTGTGCACTTCATTTTAATCACTGAACAGCAAACCTAGGAGGGCAGAGCTTCTCTGGGCTTGTCTGGAGGCTTTTCTCATTTCTCCAGTTTGTACCTCCTCTGTCCTCGTGCCCATGACCCGGAAATCAATCTGAATATGCTGTGTTGAAGAGCAGATCCCTAAAATGCATCTGGAAAGAGGAGCGATAATCAAGGATGCCCAGGTGCATTCTTTGGAGAAGTGGTTTTACCTTCACTGTCTGAAAGAGGAGTGGCACACAGCTGGAATATACTCCTTAAAAGTCATGTTAGTGGTTTCAGTTATTTAAGATGATCAAACTTTCTGTCATTCACTGCTTGTTGTGTGTGTGATTAAAATAAGGTGTAATTTCTCACATTGCACCATGTTGTGAGTATAAAAAAATGTTGTGAGCACTCTTACACCGGAGCTCATCAAATACAGCAGCAGTAACAAAACAATTTATGATGCAATTGTGTGAAATGTCATATTTAAATGACATCGCTTTAAAATTGGGCTCCATGCGTGGATGTGTCATTTTGTTAAACTCCTGTTGCCTTGACTCCTCTCTCCTCATGCCCTTCCCTCACCTCCTCTCTTGGTATGTCTGGTGGGAGGGGCCAAGACGAGCAAGGAGAGGAACTGAGGACGTGCAGTGTGGGGAAATGAGAAAGGGATGCTTGCAGACACTTTCAGGGCTGTGTGAAGGGTAAGTGAGAGTGAAATAAAAAAAAATGTAATACATATGATAAATCATAACCAAGGTAAGTTAACTGAAACTAAACTAAAACCAAATATTTCTAGTTAACTGAAACATACATACACTAAAAACTGAAATATTTCACATTTGCAAAACTAAACAAATGAAATAAAATATACAGGAAAACACCTTTAGTTTGTCAGCCTGGTTCAATTTGTCAACACAATCATTATGAGGAGGCACTGGTGCAAATGTTTACTGAGACTGTAAATCTGACAAACTGACTAAAAGCTAAAACTTATCACCAAAATAATAAAAACTAAGCTTAAATAGTCATTATCTGATCATTCATTCAAGGTTTAGATATAAGTCTGGATTACAGATTGTACAATGGAAAGCAGTGGACCGACTATTGATTCGCTATTGAATTTAAAATGTTGATTAGCTGGGCACACCCAGCTGTATGAATGCACATATTGCCGTACTAAATAACTGTCATATAAATAATATCATCACTCACATTTTATATTTAATGCAAATATTCTTTTCAATCAGCATTTTTTGTTCATTCCTCAGTCTGTATACTATACGGCCAGAGAAAACTGTTTTAAGTAAAGGAGTGTGGATGGAGTGGGGTATCAGGTGTGACTGTGTGGCAACAGCAAATGTTTTATATCAGGGGTCAGGGAGCAGAGCAGAATTTTGCTCAGGGCAAAGGGAAGGTTTGCTTGTTGAAGCACAAGCATCAAAAGACAAAACTTAAACCTGTAATCTTTATGCGTGGAGATTTTCTAAGTTTACTCACACTGAAAGAAAACTCACCTTATGAGAACAGACACCCCCACATCTTCACAGTTCTTGTAGACGTGTCCCCAAGTGTCCTGGATGATCTCCCTCTCAGTGTCGGACAGCGGCTCCGCACGTTCTGGACGGTCCTCACACTCCTCCTTCCCTCTCTGCACTCCCATCAGCTGTGGAGGTGGTGAGGGTGGCGGCGGAGACTCCCGGCGAGACATCCTCCTGCGGCGCAGCAGCCCAGAGGCTCCCAGCAGCGCCCGGGGGAGGTAGGGAGCAAGGGAGGGGGGGAGGGAGACGGAGAGCTGAGACCCCACGGCGGGAGCTTGGAGGCGAGTCGGGGTGAGAAGAGGAGTAAAGAAGAGGAGGACAAGGACGAGAGTGGGAGGAGAGAGGAGGCAGACGGCACTCACAGCCAAGAAAAGAAAAGGGAAAATGAAGCTCCCAAACACCCTGCTACCACCCACCGAGCTCTCGCACTCCAAACTCTCCTTCGCTTGTACTCCTCCAACTAAAAACTTCTTTCGCACACTGTTCTGCTCTCTCTCTCTCTTTCTCCCTCCTCTTTCCCTTTTTTCTTCCTTCTCGCTCTCCTCCAGTGACAGAGATGCTTGTCAGTGATGCTGATGTTGTTCTCTCGTCACTTCTCCTCTGCCGTTTCTCTGATGCACTCGCTCTGTGTGGAGGAGATGAGGCATACTGAGGCTGTGTTGTGAGGACCTGATGGAATGAGAGCAGGGTGGGAGACAAACAGAGAGAGAAAGAGAGGGGTGGAGAGACCAGGAGAGTGAAAAAAAGAGGAGGCGAGAGAGAGAGAGCACCCCCTCACATACACACACATAGCACATATCTCAATGCATATATGGACACATCCAAAGACTGAGGATGTATTTATTTCTAGATAGTATGTATTCTTCTATATGTATCCATGGTTCAGAGATGTAAAATACTAAAACATGTAATTATGACACCATTAGAGCTGCTAGTGCAATGTTAGAGTTAGTACAGCAGAGACACATTTCCTCAGCATGAGTATCCCAGCATTTCATTGCATCTCTTAATGTTTTTGATTTACAGCCAGCAACTTTACTCTTTTGTTTCACTCTCAGCAGTTTCTTCTATAGAACAAATGGCAATGATGAATAAACACAATCTCCTCAGCAACAAACTGAACAGCCATTTTATTAGGTACACTTTGCTAGTACCATGTTGGACCACCCACCCCATTTCTCAGCACCCAACATTCCTCAGAGATTTTTGTTCATATTGAAATGATAGCATCACACAGTTGCTGCAGAATTGTCAGCTGCACATCCATCATGTGAATCCCCTGTTCCACCACCTCCCAAAGGTGCTCTATTGGATTGAGATCTGGTGACTGTGGAGACCATTTGAGTACAGTGAGCTCACTGTAATGTTCAAGAAACCAGCTTGAGATCATCTGAGCTTTGTGACGTGGAGCTGGAATCAGCCATCAGAAGATGGGTACACTGTGATCATAAAGGGATGGACATGGGCTGCAACAATACTCAGGTAGGCTGTGGTGCTTAAAGGATGCTCAGTTGGTATTAAGGGACCCAAAGTGTGACAAGATAATATGCCCCACTCTCCAATCTTCTATTGTCCAATTCTGGTGAGCCCAGGCAAACAGTAGCCTCAGTTTCCTGTTCTTAGCTGACTTAAGTGGCACCTTCTGACATCAACAAGTCATTTTCTCCCAGAGAACTGCCACTCACTGGATATTTTCTCTTTTTCAGACCATCTGCTGTATACCCTAGAGATGGTTGTGTGGGAAAATCCTAATAGATCAGCATTTTCTGAAATACTCAGACCAGGCCATCTGGTACCATTAACTGTACCATATTCAGAGTCACTTAAATTGCCTGATCACCTTCTGATGCTCAGTTTAAAGTTAGCAGGTCATCTTGACCATGTCTACATACCTAAATAGATTGAGTTGATGTCATACGATTGGCTGATTACGTATTTGTGCTAACAAGCAGTTGAACAGGTGTACCTAATGAATGTCCAGTGCATGTTTTTCACTAGGGAGTTGATGGACACCAAAAACAGAACAAAAAAAGACTGATGATGGAAATTTCTCAATTTTGAACTTCCAAAAGAGGCTGGCATGGCTAAGTGTCTAATGCTTGTATATAAAACTCACACTCTGTCATAGTAATTATGCAATACCTCAGTCACTTGGGGGCAGCTATAACAAGAAGAATTATGTGCAAAATAAGCCATCACTGCCATGGCTGTGCATTTCCATACTGAAACAGCAATTAAGTAATAACAGTCCAGTTAAAAGCCCAGACAGCCTGGGGTTCATATATATCACACCTAAATATATCACACTTAATTTGTCAGATCTGATCTTTATTTTATTAGCTGTCATTAGCTATTTGATGACATAGTCATGATCAATTACCTTTTACATTTTTAACATGAAGCAGTATATAAAGCACCATTAGCATTCTGATAATTGAGCCTGTACAACCCTGCACAGTTACTAGTACAAACCTTGACTTTGCCCATGTGAGAATAAGACAAGTAATAGTCCTGTGTCTTTCTTCATGCCCACTCTATGCAGCACGCTCCCCCTGACCTAAACCAAATATGAATTTCCAGTGAGGATGCATTTGAAGTGACTTCAAAGAGGGTCACCATCTGATTCTCCCAACATCATCTGCAGGTCATGTGTGAAAATGGCATTCGAGTAGTTTTATGAGCTCCAGGAAGATGCAGTAACTAATTTGCATATCCAGAGATCCACGCATGAAAAGAAAGAAAGAAAGAAAAAAGAAAGAAAGAAAGAAAGAAAGAAGAAAGAAAGAAAGAAAGAAAGAAAGAAGAAAGAAGTTATATCAAGGCCATTTTAAGACTTGAACAATCTTCATAGAACAATACTTCTATAAATGTATTTTGATGAAATGAGATTAGCTTTTAAGGGTTCATCTGTGCCAGGGCAGGAACTTAAATTGAACTTGTTAAACACTTCTCAGTTTCTCAGAGACTTCTCAGAAAAAGACATTATCAGAACAAGCTGAGTGAAACCAAACCGTTAAGCTGTAAGCCATAAGCAGAAAACATAACTGTAAAAGCTGAAAGTGATTAAAATCTTCTGTAGAGTCATTAACATTGATTCCTTATTAATAAGGGAACCCTTTGCATTAATCAGTATTCCAGAAATAATAATATGGCTTCATTAAATTTAAGTGTTTATCAGTCTTTGTTCTATTCCCCCATAGTGCATTACAAAAAAATTCAGTTTCAATTCAATTTTATTTATATAGCGCCAAATCACAACAGTCACCTCAAGGCACTTTATATTGTAAGGTAAAGAACCTGCAATAATACAGAGAAAACCCCTACAATCAAACAACCCCCTATGAGCAAGCACTTGGCAACAGTGGGAAGGAAAAATTCTCTTTTTACAGGAAGAAACCTCCAGCAGAACCAGGCTCAGGGAGGGACAGGTCAGGGGTGAGGGGAGGGAGACAGGACAAAAGACATGCTGTGGAAGAAAGCCAGGGATTAATCATAACTAATGATTAAATGTGGGATGGTGTATAAACAAGAAGAATGAAAAGAGAGATGGTTCAGGATCACCTGATCCAGCCCTAACTATAAGCTTGATCAAAAAGGAAAGTTTTAAGCCTCATCTTAAAAGCAGAGAAAGTGTCTGTCTCCCAAATCCAAACTGGGAGCTGGTTCCATAGAAGAGGGGCCCTGAAAGCTGAAGGCTTTGCCTCCCATTCTACTTTTAAATACCCTAGGAACCACAAGTAAGCCAGCAGTCTGAGAGCAAAGTGCTCTAGTAGGGTGATACAGTACAATGAGGTCTTTGAGATAAGATTGGGCCTGATTATTCAAGACCTTGTATGTGAGAAGAAGGATTTTAAACTCAATTCTAGATTTAACAGGAAGCCAGTGAATAGAAGCTAATATGGGAGAAATATGCTCTCTCTTTCTAGTCCCCATCAGTACTCCAGCTGCAGCATTTTGGATCAGTTGAAGGCTTTTCAGGGAGTTTTTAGGACAACCTGATGATAATGAATTACAATAGTCCAGCCTAGAAGTAATAAATGCATTAATTAGCTTTTGAGCATTCAGGGTGTTTCACATTTTAGAGATATTGCGCAAATTCAGGAAAACATTTAATATTTGTTTAATATGTGCATTGAAGGACATATCCTGGTAAAAAAAATGACTCCAAGATTCCTCACAGTGTTACTGGAGGCCAAAGTAATGCCATTCAGAGTAAGTATCTGGTTAGACACCATGTTTCTAAAACGTTTAGGGCTGAGTACAATAACTTCAGTTTTATCTGAATTTAGAAGCAGGAAATTAGAGCTCATCCAAGCCTTTATGTCTTTAAGACATTCCTGCAGTTTAACTAATTGGTGTGTGTCATTTGGCTTCATGGATAGATAAAGCTGAGTATCATCTGCATAACAATGAAACTTTATGCAATGCTTTCTAATAAGACTCCCCATTTGCACGAACAAATTGGAGTCTATTAGTTAGATATGATTCAAACCACTGCAGCGCAGTACCTTTAATACTAATGGCATGCTTTAACCTCTGTAATAAAATGCTATGATCAGCAGTATCAAAAGCTGCACTGAGGTCCAACAGGACAAGCACAGAGATGAGTCCACCTCTCAGACAGAAGCTTCTCAGTGGCTGCTGATAGTTTTACATCCTCATCTGCTGCTCTGTCCTGTGGTGTGCCCCAAGGCTCTGTTTTGGGACCTATCTTGTTCACTTTGTATTTACTACCTCTCAGAGACATTTTGGGCACATTTAAAGAGGTCTCATATCATTGTTACGCTGATGATATTCAGCTGTATATTTCCTTTTCTCCACAGAATGTTAAACAACTATCTTCAGAATTGTGCTGAGGCTGTAAAGAACTGGATGGCTGCTAACTACCTTTCATTTAATATCGGGAAAACTGAAGTTCTTGTTTGTGCACCTGATAGCTTTGTTCTCACTGTAATAAACAATCTTGGTTTTTTATCATCAGTGGTTCAGTCAAATGTCTGAAACCTAGGAGTTACATTTGACCAAGCTCTAAGCTTTGAAAAACATGTTAATAGCCTTGTGCGATCCTGCTTTTTTCATTTACGAAATATTGCCCGCCTCAGTCGAATGGTGTCCAAACCTGAATTGGAAATTATCATTCATGCTTTTGTCTCCTCTCAGTTGGACTACTGTAATTCGTTATACATTGGTCTCAGCAAATCATCTTTGGATCGCCTCCAGTTGGTCCAAAATGCTGCTGCCAGGCTACTTAAAGGATCCCCTAAGTGGTCTCATGGGACACCTATCTTGTCATCTCTGCACTGGCTTCCCATAAAGTTCAGATTCCAGTTTAAGATCTTGGTGATCGCTTTCAGAGCTCTGCATGGTCAAATGCCTGAATACATTAGTGAGCTCTTACACCCATACATAATGCACAGACTGCTGAGGTCTTCTGACCAAAATCTGTTAGTGGTTCCACGCTCTAGGCTGAAAAGGGAGACTGTGCTTTCGAGGTTGCAGCTCCTAAATTGTGGAATGCACTACCATCACACCTGAGATCTGTGGACTCTATTGAATCATTTAAAGAACAGCTCAAGACTCATTTGTACAGGCTTGCTTTTAACTAGTGGTTTGTGTGTGTTTTATTGTGTATCACTGTTTTCTTTTAATTGCTGTAAAGCACTTTGTGATTTTATCTAGAAAGGTGCTATATAAATAAATTTTACTTACTTACTGTCAGAGGCCATGAGAGGATCATTTGTACCCTTCACTAATGCTGTTTCTGTACTGTGATGAATCCTGAAATCTGACTGAAACTCTTCAAATAAACCATTCCTCTGCAAATGATCAGTTACCTGTTTTACAACTACACTTTCAGAATTTCCGAGATAAAGGAAGGTTGGAGATTGGCCTATAATTAGCTAAGGCAGCTGGGTCAAGTGATAGCTTTTTAGTGATGGTTTAATTACTCCCACCTTTAAGGTCTGTGGTACATAGCCCATTAATTGAGATAGATTTAACATATTTAAGATAGAAGGATTAATTAATGGTAGGACTTTGAGCCATCTTATAGGAATGGGGTCTAATAGACACATTGATGGTTTGGAGGAAGGAACTATTAAAGTTAACTCAGAAAGATCAATCAGAGAGAGAGAGCCTAAACAAACATCAACAGTACTGAAAGTAGCTGAACATCAAGATATGTCTTTGAGATGATTATGAATAATTTTTCCTCTAATGTTTACAATTTTATTTGTGAAGAAATTCATGAAGTCACTACTAGTTAAAGCTACAGGAATACTCGGCTCAACAGAGCTCTGACTCTTTGTCAGCCTGGCTACAGTGCTGAAAAGAAACCTGGGGTTGTTCATATTTTCTTCAATTAATGATGAATAGTAAGATGTCCTAGCTGTACAGAAGGCTTTTTTTTTAATAGACTCTTTTTCCAGGCTAAATGAAGATCTCTAAATTAGAGAGACACCATTTCCTCTCCAGCATACGGGTTATCTACTTTAAGTTGCGCATTTGTGAGTTATACCAGGGAATCAAGCACTTCTGATTTGATGCTCTCTTTTTCAGAGGTGCCACAGCATCCAGATTCATATGAAGTGAGAACGTAAAACTACTTACAAGACAATCTACCACTGTGGGAGTAGAGTTTAGGTGGCTGCTCTGCATTGGCACATGGCACTGAAGCAGATAATATTAAACTTAGTTAAGGCACTTTAAGATAGACTTTACCTTATTGAAATTTACTCCCCACTGCTGTGAAGTTATTGTAAATATAAACATTATTAAGAAATGATCAGACAGGAGGGGGTTTTAGGAAGTTTTGTTAAATGTTCAGTTTCTATGTCATATGTCAGAACAAGAAGAGTGTGATTCAAGTGGTGTGGGCTTCTTTACATTTTGAGAGAAGCCAATTGAGTCTAATAATAGATTAGATGCAGTATTGAGGCTGTCATTTTCAGCATCTACATAGATGTTAAAATCACCAACTAGAATCATTTTATCTGAACTGGGCACTAAATCAGATAAAAAGTCTAAGAAATCAGATAGAAACTCTAAATAAGGGCCAGGCGGACGACAGACAACAAATAGAACTAGTTATTGAGTTTTCCAATTAGGGTGGACAAGGCCAGGAGTCAGGCTTTCAAATGAATTTAAACTTTGACTTGGTTTATGGTTAATTAATAAGCTGGATTGGAAGATTGCTGCTACTCCTCCTCCTTTGCCTGTGCTTCAAAGATTAGTATGAGTTAGTATGACTCAGCGGTGTTGATTCATTTAAACTAACATTCATCCTCCTGTAACCAGGTTTTTGTAAGGCAGAATAAATCAATATGTTGATCAATTATTAAATAATTTACTAACAGGAGAAACTCTATTTAATAATCCACATTTAACTGTTTTACTCTTTGGTGCAGTTAAGGATGCTATATTGTTCTTTCTTTGTGAATTTTTATGCTTAATTTGTTGTTTTGCAGATTTTTGGTTTGTTTTTTTGGTGTTTTTTGGTGGTCTGTGAGCAGACACAGCCTCTATGGGGATGGATCTCTTTGGGGCATGACAGGACAAATTATCATAAAATGTCCATCTTCTTCCATTTTTCCTTTCAGGGTCACAGGGGGGCTGGAGCCTATCCCAGCTGCTACAGGGCAAGAGAAAGGGTGCACCCTGGACAGGTCGCCAGCCTGTCGCAGGGCTAACACAGAGAGACAGACAACCATTCACACTCACATTTATGCCTATGAGCAATTTCGAATCAACAATTACCTAACCCCAGCAAATGCATGTCTTTGGACTGTGGGAGGAAATTGGAGTACCCAGAAAAAAAAAACGCTCACAAACACAGGGACAATACGCAACCTCCATACCGAAAGGCGGAATCAAACCCAGGACCTTCTTGCTGTAAGGCAATAGTGCTAATTACCACACCACCGTGCTGCCTTCATCATAAAATATTACCTGTAAATAAAAACAAGGCTATTAAATAGATGCAGAGTTGTGGATGATAATAACATGTGCTTCCTATTTATGGAATCTTAAAATGGTGACATAATCTAAATATGTAAGATTAAAAAACAAGAGCAAAATCTCTGACTTGTTTGATTATAAAGGTAAAAATATCAACAAGCTGCTGCTTCCATTTTCAGCCTGCCAGATTTAATTTACCGCTCTTTCATCACTGGTGTTAATTACACTCATCACTGGTTTCTATACGATAAAATTGGTCAGCCTGCCCTATCTGTGATAACCAATGATACTGATACACTGGGATGGAAAATTGCCATCTTATATCCCAGCTTTGCTGCAATGGGATGCCAACACATATTTAAACCGTTCCAGTGACTGGTTTGATGCATCAGGATCTCTGAACCAGAACCGATGTAGGAAAGTGTGCCCTTGCAGTTTGAGCAGCAGTCTCATGGATAATACACCACGTCATGTCAGCTCTCTGTATCTTCAGCAACTAACAAACATCAGTCTCCACCTGCCTGCAAGTCCTTTCAAGCTTGTTTAGTTGAATCTTTCTGTTTTGTTTTTTAATGATGACAGAAATGTAAAGTAAATAACTATAATTTAGCATCTTAATCAAAAAAATAGTAATGTGCTTTAGTATTTTTCTGTTGGTTTTGTAAAACAGTACATTTGAGCTGCAGGGGCCATGGCCAGTATAGAAATGAGTGATGACGCAAAGACGCAGAGATGAAGCATACAGTGCATGCATTAAAGCTCAAGGAGATGGTTCTGCTTATACACAAACTCTCTCTGGACATTGCAGTGGACAGTTCACCAACTACAGAGGAAGCTGAGGACAACCTGGCCCTGGAAAGGAAACAGACCAGAATGTCATTAAAATGAATACAGAGGCTGCTGCATAATTGCAGTGTTTCTTTGTCAGTCCTTCAAATAATATTCAAGTCATTCTGAGTGCAGTAAGTACATGACTACATATTTAAAGCCAGTAAACATTTATTTTCTAAATGTGTGCTATCTGTATTTTACTGTACAACCTTCACCATGGCCTCAGGCTTGTTAAAAGGGCCTTTCAGATCATGACCACAGTGTCCTGAAGGACAGAAGCTTTGAGGTTGTGAGAGGTAAGAACTACAAAACATTCTGCAAAAACAAGACTGAATAAAATCAAGAGAAAGGACACTAGGCTATAAAAAATATTTCAAGATTATTTGTATTAAAAAACAAACAAACAAAAAAAAAAAAACCCAGTTTTGATCCAGTAGAGAAAATGTGATTTTCAGAACCCAATGATAGAGAAAATTGCTTATTAGGATGTAGATTTTTGCAATGAGCAAGTGCCAAAAGAGCACATCAATCTATATTTGTGCAGAAGACTGAAGACTGTGCTCGAGGAGGTCAAACATTTATCTCAATCCAATCTGCCACGGTGGTATTGAAAACGCCACATTTGACATTCCTTATACAAAAAAAATAAAAAAATTGCTAAACTGCTGTCTAGACAAAAGCAGAAGAGGGGTGGTGGAGGACGATGCTGCTGACAGGTCTATTATGCCACGGAGGCAACTGGAGAAGCCGACAATTGAGAGATGGAGCTGTCACAGCATTTTTCAAAATGGCAGATTCCTCTGCAACACCAAAGGGTGTCACTCTGTCAATGCAAGATGCAATAACTCCCTCAGACATCTTGCATCTGTCACAGAAGCTATGCTGGTGCTCAGTATGTAACATGAAATATTGAAGAAGAAAAGAAAAATACTCAGTGCACTATTTTGCGGGTGCCAAAGCTGTGTGGGACATTTATATCACACTCCCCTGAGCATGAAAAACAGCATGAATTGTAGTTTTGCAAAATATGCAGTATATAATCGTGTATTTGTCAAGCACTACTGGACTGTGTGAGTATGCCAGTAACAAATACATAAGACTGATTATCCACTGACTTCAATTGGATCTGTGAGGCTCAAAGTCAGCAGAGGTTTAGTTTACATTGCTGCTGCCCTCTACTGTCTACTGCACCCACAGTAACACGAGGCAAATGTGCCAAATAATTTGAAAGGGAGTGCGAGGTGAAATATTGCAATAAGGGTTTCTTTACAAAAAACTGGAGGTCCATACTGAGGTCATGAAATGGTCATAATGAGTCTTTTTTTTTATTATTTTATTTTATTAATCACTTGATTTAGCTGCAAATAAATCCACAACACAATAGTAACATTTAACAAGTAAATAGAAATGTTAATGTGCACTTCAGGTAGATGAGATAGGTAAATAACACACAACGCACTATAACCTTAAAATTGTATTAAATAACAAAAATAACACATGAAGACTAAAGATAGAGAGCTACAGAATATTGTTGACTATATGCTATACATAACTCAGAGCGCATAACTCAGAAAAATGTTATAGTAAGAAATCATTTTTTTTAATTTTACATAGTTTAGTTATTTTCAGAAATATAATTAAATCCATGACATGCACTTAAAAAATAAATGTATGAAAATGAGTCTGAAGCTTTTTGTGGCTAACATGTTTGCAAGCTGCTACCTGAAAGTCACATAAGTTTGACTGCTTTACTTGTGGTGTGCCTGTCAGTGCAGAGCTGACTTCAGTATTAGATTATCTTTGGCATTTCTAGACATTTAGCTGAGTTCACACCATCTCAGATTCTGTTCAGCGCTGTGCTATAGAAAAAATGTTCCAGTTTTGGCACTATTTTTTTTATTTGTTTATTTATTTACTTACTTATTTAACTTTATTTTATTCATTTATTTGGTGTCAGGTTCAGTTTTAAATCACAAATTAAACAGGAACCACCAGTTAGGTGTGATTACCTCAGTAGACCCAGCTAAATTACCAGCCCTAACTGGCTGACTGAAAATCTTCACATATCAGTGTAGACTTTCCAAATCTTGTCTGCGCTGCTTTGGGACATTTTATATATTTTTGTTTGTTTGTTTGTTTGTTTTACCAACATCTCCTCTGAATCTCTCTAAAGGTGCATAAACATCAGTTCTCTGCCTCTATCTTGTGGTCAGTTGATGTTAGTGCAGGATGCAGAGATGAGGCTCTTTTCCACCTGAACCAGCTGAATGCACGTAATAGATGCAGAGAAGCCCCGTTCCTACAAGACTAACAAGCACAAAAGTGGTAAAATAACAACAAAACGTAGCAAAATATCTTAACGTCAAACATCAAGGATCTGTTTGTGGAGGGCTTTTTTGCAAAGAAGAAATTTTAATTGACAAACTAATATCTAATTAGTTTCATTACCAATATCTACAATTTCTGTACAGCAGCTTTTATTTATTCATGTATTTCCTTTTTTAAAAATGTATTTTTATTTATGCATTTCTACCATTGATTCAAATATTTGTTTATGAAGTGATTGTTTACAAAGACAGTGTGCATCTTTTCTTTTTAGCAGATAATTTGCTTCTCAAGTTAAAAACTAAAGTAAAAGTGTAAAAAAGGTGTTCAGGTTTATTTACTTGTGACTTGTAGTTTTTCTGTTTGTTTTGTTTTTACATGCCCACAATCAGTCCACTATCTTAAAGTTGAAATCTGCTACCTTTAGCACAAGTGAACATATTACAGCTATAGTTTAATAATAGAAGTGTGAATTATTATTATACTTATTCAGTCTTTTTTGAGATGTGCTTACTTCTTCAATCCAGATACAAAAGGAACAACACAGTGTGACAGATGTGTTTTTACCTCTTGAAGTCCAAACCATTTGGTTTCATGGATGTTCATGAAGCAATAAAGCATCTGTATTTGGGAGAATGCTCCCGCAGCAAATAAGTCAGTTACAGCAATTTTCACCATAAATTCCAGATTTAATTTAAAACAGCATACAATGATATGCTCAAGAATTAGTAAAACCTTTATACATTATATTGCCAAAAGTGTATAAAACAAAGCACATAGGCATGCAGACTGTTTCTACAGACATTTGTGAAAGAATGGTCGCTCCCTGGAGCTCAGTGAATTCCAGCTTAGTACTGTGATAGGATGCCACCTGTGCAACAAGTACAGTTGTTAAATGTTCTCACTACTAAATATTCCACAGTCAACTGTTAGTGGTATTATAGCAAAGTGGATGCGATTGGGAATGACAGCAACTCAGTGACTAAGTGGTAGGCCACATAAAATCACAGAGTGGGGTCAGTGGATGCTGGGGTGCATAGTTCACAAGGATCACCAACTTTCTGCAGAGACCTCTGCTACAGACTTCAAAACTTCATTTTTCGTTCAGATTAGCTCAAGAACAGTGTGTAGAGTGCTTGCTGGAATGGGTTTTCATGGTTGAGCAGCTGCATCCAAGCCTTACATCACCAAGAGCAATGCAAAGTGTTGGTTGTAGTGGTGTGAAGCACACTGCCACTGGACTCTAGAACGGTGGAGACATGTTCTAGAGTCCAGTGTTCTCTGGAGCGCCAAATCATACTTCTCCATCTGGCAATCTGAGTCTGGGTTTGGCTGTTGCCAGGAGAACAGTACTTGTCTGACTGTATTGTGCCAAGTGTAAAGTTTGGTGGAGGGAGGATTATAGTCTGGGGCGGTGTTTCAGGAGTTGGCCTCAGCCCCTTAGTTCCAGTGAAAGGAACTCTTAATGCTTCAGCATACCAAGACATTTTGAACAATTACACACTCCCAACTTTGTGGGAACAGTTTGAGGATGACCCCTTCCTGTTCCAACATGACTGCACACCAGTGCACGAAGCAAGGACCATAAAGACATGGATGAGCAACCCCACAGAACACCTTTGGGATGAATTTGAGTGGAGGCTGTGAGCCAGGACTTCTCATCCAACATCAGTGTCTGAGCTCACAAATGAAATGTGCTTCTGGAAGAAAATTCAAAAATTCCCATAAACACTCCTAAACCTGGTGGAAAACATATCAAGAAGAGTTGAAGCTGTAATAGGTACAAAGGATGGGCCGACATCATTTTAAACCCAGTGGATTAAGAATGGTACATCCCTCATGTTCATATGCATGTGAAGTCAGACGAGTGAATACTTTTGGCAATATCCCTACTGCTGTCTGAATCTGATTTCTCTGTGAGGGTGCTGATGGAATTAATGCAGTCTTTTGTGCATTTTTTTTGTGATTGTTTTGTGCTTTGAAGAGTTTGAACTTGTATGGATGTCACTTGAGATTAATATTGCCACATTAATTATCCTGTAAATGATATTGGCACAAATACATGGAAGGTGTTCATTAGTCAAATTAATCTCATTAGTCCTCTGACTGAGGAATGATAAAATGATTGAGACATTTCCTCAATCATTCTAATGTATAAAGTATATATGAAAATGCTGGGATGTTGTCCAGCATACCCAGTGAAGGTCTGACTGACTGAAGCACACTTTAATAAATACACCAGCAGTAACTGAGATGGTGTGCGGGAGTCCTATTTAACTGTTTTTATGAGATTTCTCTGTGTGGGCTCGTGTGTATTTGTCAGCCTGGATATGAGCCTAAAAATAAAACTTAGAATTGGATGCCAACAGCATGAGCTCATGCTGCTGCTAAACTACAAGCAACAGCAGGAGCTATATGTTTGGAAAAATTAAAAGCAAACTGTGAAGACATGTCTCACAAACAATTATGAATTTCAGGCTGCATTAAGAACATAACTCATGCAGTGGTGCTACATAAAAAACTAGATTAAAAGCATATTTAAAAGTTTTTAAAAATGAGAAAAAAGCAGCCTCATGATGGTCATCCATGTAAGTAAGCACATTTATTTATTTAACACCTTTAAAGATACAAATTGCAGTTATTTCACATCAAATACCCCCCCCACCAAAAAAAAAAAAAGATTAAAAATGTAACTTTAAACCCTTCAGCCAAGCTTGTAAACGTTACTTACTTTATTTGTATTTACTTTGATTGCTTTAACTAAAGTTTAGCTTCCTTTGAATCATTAATTTAAAGCTTTTTTTCACTTATTATTGCATTATCATATTTTTATTCACAGATTAGGGTTTATTGATGATTGAACATGTTTTTATGTTTTCACTGTATTTTATCTAGCTTTATTTTTATTATTTTGTTTATATATTTTTTCCTTTATGAATTTATCAATTTTCTAATTGGTCTTAATTTTATTTGATCTAGACTATTTTAATATTTTATTTGTTTTTCTATGTTTCTTTTTTTTTCACTTCTTTTAAATTGGTTATTACCATAATTTGTTTTATTACGTGTTCTGTCTTATTATCTTCTCATCAGTCACCTGTGAAGCACTTTGAATGTCACTAACCTGCATGAAAGGGGCTACACAAATGACGTTTGATTGATAGAAAGTTTGATTTGGATGTAACAACCATGTAACAAAATACAACTTCCTGTTCAAAGAGGAAGCTTAGTTAATATACACATCAGGTATATCAGTATATACATGTCATCTAATCACGCATATCTAGGAGAAATTAAAAATGCATCGCTAACAGGAGCTCAGGTCTCAGGAGGTTAAGCAGCAGCTTCATGTGATCATTGTGACCCTGTATAAGTCCTGCAAACTGCTCATTCTGTAGCCACATGACAAGTAGGTAGTTGGCTATGCATATAACTTTCATTGCTATCTATAAATGTTTATAAAATATTGTGTTAATAATCTGATTGATGACCTGTCATTTAATGAACTTGTAATGTGTAACGTGTAATCAAGAAAACAAAATTTTGTTTATAGCTGCATTTCATTGTAGGTGAGAGTATGCTGTACAAAGCATTACCTCTGTGGAAGCTGAATCAACAAAAACGATGCAGAAATTTCAAAGACAAAACATTAAGTGACTGCATTTATAGCTAACAAGCAAAGAATACAAGTGAGATAAGAGTAAAATGATGAGAATATAATAAGAAATGTAAGGTAAAACCAATAAAATTGTTTATTCCATTCTTACAGTAAATTAGGAAATATAAATTTTCTGCCTTTAGGTCATCATCTGTAATCATATCATTGCTTAATGTCAAAACTGATTAAACCCTGCATAACTATTGAAGAGCAGTGACATAAGGACAGAAAAACAACAAATCATCTGTGTACATAAGGTGGTCAAGTTACCAATCATACACCCTGCATCATGTCCACAGCCACATATCTCAAATAAGCTCTTTAAAAAAAAAATTTCATCATCACTGCATTAAGCCATCTACTCTCATAGTGGTATTTTATTTATGTTTTCCTCTGATATCTGCCTGGGTAGCTTATTATTTTTTGTAGTTCCCTATTATCACAATTTTTGTGGAGAGACATGGTTAGCAATTGCTTTATCTCTTTGTGCAACAGAGGGCGCAATAAACACAGTGAAATGATCAACCAGTCTGAACAGAAAAGCTCATTTTACTTTATTCATGATAATACTGACAAAAATAAATAAATAAATAATGCGAACGGGATTAGCGGAAAAGAATGGATTGGTGGATTGATTAAAACTGAGCAAAGTAAATAAAATCTAAATTTAAAACACATGAAAAAACATATACTGTTCTGTTAACTATAATTTCCCCATTGTGGGATCAATAAAAGTATCATTCCCTCATTCATTCATTCATTCATTCATCCATATACATATTTCCTGGAGAGATGTCCATAACTGCTGTAGGACGTTGCATGATAAACATTTACATGGGTTAAGTATCCAGTAGTCTAACTTTCTCATATCCTCAGAATAAACAAAAGAAAAGGCCAGTGTATAAGAGACAATAATATTATACTTTACTTTATGAATCATGTGTAAAAAATATATAATTAATTAAACCCTAATGTTGTTATTAAAAACTGAAATAAAAAAATTAATAAAATATTTGGGAAAATATTGCACAAACGAAAATTGGTGAATTCCTTTGTTGCAGCGGTTAAAATTAAACTCAACACATCGAAGATACAGCAAAAAACGTCAACAAGTTAGAAACTAATTTGATGTCCTAGTACCACGTCCCGCCGCAGGAGCATCTGGCGGTTTGCAGGTGTCGATATGTCGGCCACAGACAGCTGGCATTTGGGCGGCAGTTGTCAACAATCAAAGTTTCGGGATGGGGTATTATTTTTCCACCAATCACATGTAGGCATCAGAGTTCGACAGCCAATCATAATCCTAGTATTCGTTGTGGGCGTTGACTCAGAGAAGTGCGGCGGCCGTGCTATGCATCCTCCCGGGCCGGGTAGAGTTCGGTTGAGCGGGTGCCGGATGGTGGGGGAGTACCACTGATGAGAGAGCGGGCCGGAGAAGGGACTGCTTTAGTACGCTTTGGAGGACCATTATTTCTGTCTGCTGGACACTGATAAACACCTAGGGCGGGTTTCTTCATCTATTGTGGGAGGTAAGTTGAGCGGAGAAGCCGGGGCCGGGAGTTTTAGTGGGGATGTGGTGGTTAGCTGCAGGAACCGTTAGCTAGCGGATTATTGTGCCATGACTTTCTAATGATGGAGGACCATCAGCTTGGCTAATGCTAGCCGGCGCCCAGGACCCAGTCTTTGATCATAAATACATAAATGTGTTGCAAATTTTCTGTTTTCAAGTTCAATCTTCAGGGGTTTAGTGTGAAACGGCGTGGTCATTGTCCGCCTGTTTTATCCCCACCCAGACGTCTTTGAGCCACCCACACCCATGATGGGATTGTGCCTCAGGGACGCTGCACAGTTCATCCCTAAAACTTCCATTTGCGCACACTATTTAGGAATGTCCTTTCACCTTTGTAGCATCTAAATATTATAAGAGCATCAGTTTAAGCCCTTTCAGTTGAGGAGTCCTTGTGGGCATCTTTTCCAGCGGGTGGGAGATGAAGCACAGCACGCCAACTTTGAGCAAACGTTAGCGAGCTAATCTAGCCGATGCAGCTGTTTGGCCTGGCTCCGGTATGTAGTTACAGCCCGTGACGAGGTGGTTTCACGGCTGCTTGCGATTTCATACCCCTTATATCTTACCGGACATTGTGCGGTATACACAGGATATTGCCGAGTTGAATCAAAGTGACTGAGGGGATGGAGCAACAAGGCAGCCGCACTGATCCCGCTCCATCCCGTGACCTGACCCAGATTTGGCTGTAACCAGCGCCTGATTTAAGCATGGGACTACATTGTTGTTCAAACATCTTTATCAGCTGAGGTTGTGTCAGATTAATAAGATGCATA
The DNA here is from genome assembly GCF_007364275.1 of Archocentrus centrarchus. Lineage (NCBI taxonomy): Eukaryota > Metazoa > Chordata > Actinopteri > Cichliformes > Cichlidae > Archocentrus > Archocentrus centrarchus. The sequence continues at coordinate 26,323,333 of NC_044346.1, read as the reverse complement.
CAGGGTTGTCCCCCACGTCAGCTGTTGAGGGCATCAGTGCCAGGTTTTACAGTTATACCGTTCTCTTTCATTTAAATCTTGATATTATTTTATGCCCACAAGATAATTAGATACCCTTTAGAATGTCTTTATTATTAGTAGTAATTATTTTGTGTACTTGCCATACCATCTTAAGGGGCCTTCAGCTTTTGTTGTTGAGGATGTAATTATCTAATTTATTGAATATTACAATTAAAAATTAAATAATATTTATAAAATTTATTTGTATAGCATTTAGTCAAAACCAACGATGCAGATTGCTCTGCATAATACACAAAATAAAATAGAAAAATCCAGAGAAAGTTAAAATATTTTTTAAAAAGCTTAATTTTAAGATTTTTGAAAAAAAATTGCATATTAATATAAACTGTAAACTAAAAATACAATTAAAAAATTTATAAGAATATAATGGAGATAGGCTAAAAATTTAAAAATAAGAAAATTATAGACTGCTGCAGGCATGTTTATGTGTAGAACTGCAACTGATTTTGACTAATTATTTAACTGATTGTTTGGTGTATGAAATGATGGGAAATGGTAGTTTTTAGGGATTCACATATATATCCGCCTATACTGGTATGGACTGATATTGGCCCTGTTGACTCACTGATATCAGTATTATGATGCTGACTGATGTCAGTGGCCAATATTTTACTGGCAAAGTCTACATGTTCAAAAAATGTGTAATTTTATGTCAAGTTACTTTTATTCATATAACACATTTAAAAATAACAGGAGCTGACCCAAAGTGCTTTCCAGTTAAGGCAAATGTATTAAGGTTTCACAACTCTAAAACAGAAATCACAACAAAAACACAACACCCACATTAACAAACAACTTAATTAAAATGAAGAGCAAAGCATAAATTAAAGTAATAAGAAAAATGTAACAGATTAATAAAAATAAAAACTTTGTTTTTTTAAAGTATAAATAATTGACTCTTTAGAGCTAAAACATTACAATCTACTGGACAAATCCTTATGTGGGACAGTAGACTGCTCCAGAGCCTGGAGGAAATAACAGAAAGGTTTTTCAGTGAGAGATGCCCTTAGTGACCTGGAGGCAATATGTGGAGTTAATAGAGCATATGTTGTGGAGCTGATCCGGAGAAGGCTTTAAAAAGATAAACATTTAAAAACAGTTATATGTTTCACAGGTAGGAAGTGCAGTTGAACCAAAACAGATCTTTATTTTTTATTCTTTATTCTATTCTTTTCTTTATTAGTTAGAAAAACAAAAAAATGTTTTTCTTTCCTTGGAACAAATATCCAAATATCGCATCAGTAGACCCCTAGAAATGGTAAAAATGACAGGTTAATCTACAGATAATATCAGCTGACCAATATACCTGTTGGACTCTAGTGTAGTGTAATATGATCATCTGGTAATAGATTAGTGAAAGTTTGTCTGCAGGTGATTTTCTTGATCAATCATTTGTTGTGTAAAATGTAGAGTGATATGGGTGAATTGAAGGGTAATATTTTATAATTGTGATTTAGTACCCAAATATATTTAATACACACACAAAACCCCCCAAAAAACAAGAGCTGAAAAAAATAAGTCCAAAATGATCAAAGGAATGATAAAAAGATCTTTTCTTCCAGTTACATAATAAATTAATACACTAATTATTTTGGCTCTGATTATATGGTAAGGGTATTAAATAATTAAATTTACTTTGTCTTTTCATCAGACAGAGTACTCAGGGTTTCTCCTTTGCTTTTTGAAGCAGCACAGATGGTGATGTTACTCTACATGTGGGCTGGTTATGCACAGGTAGGAGGCTTGACACTCGCGCACCAGTCTGTGTGAGCCAAACAGGTCCTCTGCACTGGTATTGTTGTACTTTATTATCCCTTTTATTTTCTTTATTGTCCACAAACTGTACAACAAGAGGGGCCAGTGTTTTCTGATAGTTATGCATTGGAATAAGACTAGCAGTCATAATCCAGGCAGAGTAATGACAGGCAAGCAGCAGCTAACACTAGGGACTATCATTAGCTGTTGTCAGTCAGACGCGATGTACAGTATGCTAACTCTACATCAACATGCTGTTCTGCTGATTTTCTTGTTTTCAAGTCTAAAGGTGATACAGCATGGACATTAGTTGATGTGGTTTGTTTTTTTATATGTGTTAAAACATGTTGATCAGTATTTCCAGTAGGGGTCGAACAATATGGCTTTTTCAGGACTGATACAGATATTGGTGAATAAGGAGACAGATAACTGATATTTGGAACCGATATGTTGGTAGGTGGGTGATTATCTGCTTTTGTGTGTTTCCTTTTAATTATTATTTTTTTAACAATACACGTGAAAAAGGTGTATCAGAGTATGAAAATGAGCCTGTATTGCTAAATCTGGCACTTTTACATTTCAGACCTAAGTGTTCAAATTACATAATGTGCACTGTCTCCTCTTAAATAAATGATAGCATAAGTATTACCTGTTAGGGTTTTTTTTTAAACAACCTTTTACATGCAGTGTTACTTGGCACTAGCATAACATTGTCCATTTGTCTTATTGCCTGTTTATGCTCACTGTTTTCACCCGGTGGAAACGAGCAGTTGTGGTGTCACTTTTGACATGAACCACACTTTAGTGTTTTTTCAGCTTGTGGTGCACCTCTAGATTTATGTAATGTACCATGTGCAGCTGGTGTATTAGTTTTTATCATTCAGGTGACTGAAGAAGAAATACTACAACCTAACTATAAGCTTGATCAAAAAGGAAAGTTTTAAGTCTAATCTTAAAAGTAGAGAGGGTGTCTGTCTCCCAAACCCAATCTGGGAGCTGGTTCCACAGAAGAAAGCTGAAGGCTCTGCCTCCCATTCTATTTTTTAAGTATCCTAGGAACCACAAGTAACCCAGCAGTCTGAGGGCTGAGTGCTCTACTGGGGTGATATAGCACTTTGAAGTCTTTAAGATAAAATGGGGCCTGATTATTCAAGACCTTGTATGTGAGAAGAGGGATTTTAAATTAAATTCTGGATTTAACAGGAAGCCAGTGAAGAGAAGCTAATATGGGATAAATCTGCTCTCTCTTTCTAGTCCCCATCAGTACTCCAGCTGCAGCATTTTGGATCAGTTGAAGGCTTTTCAGGGAGATTTTAGGACAACCTGATGATAATGAATTACAATATTCCAGCCTAGAAGTAATAAATGCATTAATTAGCTTTTGAGCATCCAGGCTGTTTCACATTTTAGAGATAATGCGCAAATTCAGGAAAACATTTAATATTTGTTTAATATGTGTATTTAAGGACATATCCTTTTTATTATCAGGATGACCTGATAATAATGAATTACAATAGTCCAGCCTAGAAATAATAAATGCATGAATTAGTTTTTCAGCATCACTCTGAGACACAATATTTCTCATTTCAGAAATATTACACAAATGCAAGAAAGCAGTCCTATATATATTTGTTTAATATGTTCACCGAGGGACATATCCTGGTCAAAAATGACTCCAAGATTCCTCACAGTGCTACTGGAGGCCAAGGTAATGCCGTCCAGGGTTAGTGTCTGGTTAGACACCATGTTTCAAAGATTTGTAGGGCCTAGTACAATAACTTCAGTTTTATCTGAATTTAGAAGCAGGAAATTAGAGGTCATCCAGGCCTTTATGTCTTTAAGACATTCCTGTAGTTTTACTAATTGTGTGCGCCACTGGCTTCATGGATAGATAAAGCTGGGTATTTCACTGTTATGTCACTTCAGGAGCTCAGAAATTCCTAGATTATAGAGAGGGAGGTGCAACAGTTTGAAAAGATTAGATTTCCTGGAGAAAAGTCTGCCGTCACTTTGCTTTCTGTCTCTACTACTTCTGCTCCTATATCAGCACTGATGGTAAGGAGATGCAACATCCTGGAGAAGACTGCAGCAAGTCCGACTATGGGGCTGTGATCACGTCACAGTTGGCATGCACAACAACTAATGCAGTGACCATAAACAGAGCTTTAGTCACTGTGATCCTCTTTCCTTATTAGAGCTGATGGCCTGATCTTCTTGTTCAGTTTTTGAGAGATGGGTGTCTCTGCTACAGACTTGTCCTTCAGTTAGAGCAGCCTAGCAGTAAGCCTGTTAACTGAAGCTTTGTATAGCCTTCACTGTATGCCACTGGATAATATTGTATTATTTGAGCATTAATGTAACTGGAAAACTAGCCATGTTGTCCGGATTGAAGTAGATCACAAGATTGTGTTGTTGTAGTTTCAGCAGGGAGAATGGAGATGTTTAGTTCATCTTCTGCTACCGTATCCATGACCCAAAACTTGCCTTGCTGAGCTGTAGACTCTGAATGTGCTGTGTGATTAGTACTAATTGACTTTTACTCATGACTTTTGACCAGTCAGGTAGTTCTGTAGCTAGGAGCATTCTCTAGACCACCAGATCTTCATGTTCAAAGATTTGATAGCAGTCATCAGACCACATTGGAGTCACAGTCCTCTGTCCTGTCCATCTCAGCCGATCTCTCATCTGCACTTAAACCCACCCAGTAAATCAAAATTCACAGCAAAATCAGATTTTTTTTTTTTTTTTAACCAACTATGTGTTTATAGATTATTCAGCTTCACATTGGCACAACCAGTCATAATCACAAACCAAAACTATCTTTGTAGTAAAAGCTAATGTTACAAATTAGAAAGAAGGGCATTAATTATTAAGAACAAAGTGTCTTTTTGAGGAAACAATTTGTTGTTATTTTCAAAAGGATTCCAGTCATTACAATTTGAGTTTTCTAAGAACCATTACAGAAGCTGCATCATCAGAGAAACATTTAACCACCAACAACATTCAGTTGTCTGAGTTGTAGCTTGATGCAATCAATCTCATAGCTGAAGTGGTTATGTGAGTCATGATGCTCTCTCACAGTACTTAGATTTAGTGTAGATAGTTTTACACTGAATGTGGGCAGTAAGGTTTTTCTTGCATAGAGAAATTTTTGGCCTTCATCAAAGAGGTGTTAACCAGCTGAAGGAAAATAATCAGCATTGTTATACTTTTTTTTTCCAAGCTTTTTTTAATTGCGGTGTCATTTGCTTAAGCATTTTAAACATTTTTATCTATTTAAAGAGCAGGACAGTACATAGGTTTCTGTAAAATAACTTAAAGATTTATTATCTTACTGTACATGGACAGATTGAGCCTACACATATAGTCACCCACCAAAGGCCCATTTTAAGCCAGGAAAACCCTGATATGATATAAATAGCAACCATCTGGGATTATACTACTTACTTACCTTTAACATCTCCAGGTGTACTTAGTTTATGGCAATAACATATTAAATAAATGTGTTCAAAATTGACATTGATGTAAAGTAACATGCATTTTGTCATAGAGATGCTGCAGTTCTACACATTTTACTCACATACAGCCAGACTGTAAATGTTAATGGGTCAAATAACAAGTAAAGATGCATCATTATACACAGTAGGGCTGCAACTAACCACTATTTTGATAGTCGATTAGTCATCGACTATCGAAACGATTAGTCGACTAATCGGATTATGAATCACATAATTATGAAATGGCACTTATTTAGCTATCAGCTTTTACATTTTGTATAAGGTTATTTAAAATGTGGTAGTAAACACATACTTCATTCAAAACTTTTAATCAGGTTTGCTGCTGATATAACTTTAACGGTCCATTTTTCCAACCATAAAAAAAAATATATATAGTACTTTTTCGTCCCTGTAAAACAAAGTTGGCACAGTTTCACCAGTATCCCCCATCACTAAACGTGCGGCTGAATGCTATCCGGTCTTTAAGTCTGACGTCATTTCTGGGTCCAATTGCTTCTAAATAAACAGCAATGGTATAACCAATGACTGGTCACTATTAAAGATGATTGTAACATACCTTATCAACTGCAGCCATTTCCGCTTCTCTTTCTCATCGGTAAAATCACAGCTGAGTGTGATTTTTTTTTTTCGAGTTAAAACAACCAGGGACACAGCATTGCGGAAAATTGATCACGTGACAGTTTGGACCCGGAAATGGAATTCTACGTCATCACTTAACAACTGGATTGCGCATGTGTGAAGCTCGCCAGAGATAGACGGACAGGAAGATGTCTCACTACGTTAAAAAAAAAAATCACCAGTAGTAATAAACGACTATTATCGAAAATTAAATTCGTCGTCAACTATTTTTATTGTTGACAGTGTCGACTAATCGTTGCAGCCCTAATACACAGATCAATCAATGATAACAGCACTGACTGTAAACCTAATAAATACTGTCATAGCCCAATGTAACCTCATTAGAAAAGTAGAAATGGAAAGTGATATCTCATGGCAGCCTGAAATTGAGTGAAGTCCTAAACTTACTACTGAATTGAAATATTGCTGTACAGACATTTGTTCACAGCGGCCATTTTGTCTTCTCTCAGCAGGAAAAGCAAAGGAGTAAACATTGCCCTTAATATTGGTCAGTTTCTCTTTAGTTTGCTCAGTTTCAGGGCTGCAGTACTGTGCATATTGACTTTCTGTCACACTGTCATGTCCTTCATGATTTGCCATTTGTAACAGGAGGAGACATAAATGCCTTGGGGGTTGCATCAGGAAGGTCATCCAAGCAGCTAAAAGTAGCTTTTCCTACTAAATTCAAATATCTGGTGTGAAAAAAGGCCTTGATGATGTGTGAATTTTTTACACAACATCTTTAAGTAGGAGTACTGCTCACAATTAAGTGGTTTTATTTTTGCTGTTTTGATGACCATAGTTGCTTTCTCTCTACAGGTGGCCTAGAGTGCTCTGCTTCTGGTTTCCAGCAGCAATGTCACAGAGGAGTGGGCAGGAGGACCCGGAGCGGTACCTCTTTGTGGACCGTGCTGTGGTGTACAACCCGGCTGCACAGGCTGACTGGACTGCCAAAAGGTTGGTATGGATCCCATCAGAACGCCATGGCTTCGAGGCTGCGAGTATTCAACAGGAGCGTGGAGATGAGGTGGTGGTGGAGCTAGCAGAGAATGGGAAGAAGGCAGTGATCAACAAGGATGACATTCAGAAGATGAACCCACCCAAGTTCACCAAGGTAGAGGACATGGCTGAACTGACCTGCTTGAATGAGGCTTCCGTGCTTCACAATCTCAAAGACCGCTACTACTCCGGCCTTATTTATGTAAGTATTTGTAAGTTATAAAAAAATAGAGCCGTTTATTTAAAAAAAAAAAGTCTTCTTCAACAGTGATTGTGATTTATCACATTGTCAGCATAGAAGTTTTTGTGACTGGTGTCACTGTAATGTTAAAGTCACACAGAGAGATAACAACATGAAAGTAACTATAGTCAAGAATTTGCAGTAAAGTTGATCAATCTTACTGAGTCTGCTCAGGTGCTTCCCACTTTCTTTGCAAGGGGTCTCAGGTAGTAATTGGTATTAAAAATTATTAAAAAGCTTTACTCACCAAAACCATTGCTGCTTAATAGTGAGATAAGGGGTCAATTGTAATTTCTAGTGCCATTCATTTTACAAGGTTTAAGCAGGTATGGTGGATTCCTCTAAGGTATAATGTAATAAATCAGCTTGCCGCAAGCTGGTAAAAACATTTGTGCAGAAACATGATTAAGTTCACAACTTAGTTTTGGTTTTTTTGGCTTGGTATACAGTAACTTTGCTTAGTTTAATGCTTTGGAAAGACAGGGCTATAATGTGTTTTTCACTTTGTCCAATATATTATTAAATCAAAGATTATTAAACACGTGATTCATTCTAACCAAAACAAACCAAAAATACACTTCTCAGGAGCCTAAAAAACACATTTCCTTCAACAAGCAAGCCTTCATGTCCCATATAATCTGCTAATTTCCCCTGTGATTATGACCCACTTAATGGCATGCATTCCTGGAATAGCGCAAATGCAGACCTTGTGGGTCACCTGAGACTCAGGCAGGAGGTACAGTACAGGCTGCCAGGTTCACATTTGAAAGCATGGTCAGAAGTGCAGAAATAAGAGACATTTTGTGTGAGGACGGTGCATTTGTTTATGTCTATTCATTACCTCTGCTAAGGAGGTTATGCTTTTGGTAGAGTTTGTGTGCATGTCATTTTGTCTGTGAACATGATAGATCAAAAAGTTTTGAATAACTTCAGATAAAACTATGTAGGGGTGTAGAGTGGGGTCATGTTAATAATCCATTAAAATTTAGCTTACATCCACCAAGGTCTTACAGGTCAACATCACGATTTATTGGTCGAAAATGGATAAAAAAAAAACTCATAACTTAGAAACTATGATTCTTAGTGTGGTGTGTATTGGCAACATATAGAAAATACCATATAAACATTTAAAATATTATGTCACATTTGACCTATGAAGGTCAGTAGATTGCTCTGAAGGTCAAAGTGAGGATAATCTTATGTAGAGCTATTTAAAACTATGTCTCATACTGCCATTGTTTGTATTGACAACATATAGGTATATAGGGAATGATATATGGGGATTCTAAATATCACATTGTTTGCATCCAGATTTGTCACAACTGAACTCTAATATCCTTTTTACATTTCACATTTGCCTTTCTTTCAGTTTGACCCCAAAATGTGTTATGTCTTTAAAGTATTGTCAAGATAAAGAGAAAGCGCTGCATAGTTAGTTAGAAATATCCATTACCTACTCCTACATAATGTTTGTGTAATCAAAGTAGACATCTGTCATACCACGCTTATCTTATTTTTACTGCACTCCAAACTTCTTAACATTTTAAGAACAAAGAAAATAAAATGAAAAAATACAAAATACAATACTTAAAAGTAAATACTGCCCAGAGAGTAAGCTGCCTTGCTGGAGGTTTGCATTCTCGGAGTGCTTCTTGTTTTTGATTGTCAATTATTAATGTAAATTATTTGACAGTTGACAATAATTTAATTAAAACTTGTTACAGCTAGGGTTGTCTAAAATTATTCAGTGTTTCTCCTCCCCGCTATATTTTGTGGGGGGAAGGGTAATTTGTAGTCGCACATGTTTCTCTCCTCTCCTCTCTGTTTCACTGTGATTGTGTAGCTGAGCAGAGGAGATAGGAGACACGAAGATAGCAATATATGAATCTATGTTGAAACTAATGGAACAAAATGGCACAGTGCGGCAGCCAAGTGCACGGGGTGCTTACCCAGTGGGTTCAAATGCTCTGAGCTGCAGTCTCCATTTTGTTTCTGTTAACTAAAGTTAGTAACATAAAATATTACTATACTACTATACTAAATATTAGACTATCATGGGTTATGGTTACGTACTAAGGTTTCAGACATAGTATCTCACACAGCGTGTTTGTTTACTGTGAATAGCATATGCAGCAAGTGTAAAACGATCAACCAGCACAGTTAAAAAAGCCCAATTTCTCTGATTGCAACTTATCCAACTGCATAATTAACTACCTGGAAAAGACTTCAGTGAAGTCAATTTGTCACTTAAAGTTCCTTCATCATGATCCATCTTAACTAAGCTGGCAATAGATTTGCTAAAGTCAGCTCTCCATCATTCATTGAATTTGGCTTTCAGGTTATCAAAAACGGTGTACTCTTAAGCTTTTATATATTTCATCTGGAACCAGGTGTTTCCTCAGATTAGAGGTGTTCCCATGACCAGCTTTACATTTTGCACTGCAGATATTGCAGAGAGCATCATCTGTGTTGGTTTTGAAACATGTAAACAAACTTGAGACCGCTTTCAGCTCAGCCATATGCCCCGTGCATTTGTTGGGCTTCAACACATCAAAGCAGTGACATCAAATGGTCTTACTCTCTTTCTTTCTCTAACCCAGATGTGCTCTGCTACTGAAATTTGGCACACATTGATTTAATGTGAATCAGTACTTGGTAAAACCAATTTATTTGGTCATTGCCCTTAAAAGTAGAGTTCTGTACCCAGCCCTGCTAGGTATAGAGAAAAATACATCAGAAATCTTGGCAAAAATTAATGTTCAATTTTACTGAACTGGGTGTTTTTTCCTTCAGTTGTTCAGAGATATTTCTTCTTAAATTTTTAACTACTACAAATCATCATGCTGACACATTTTAAACAACAATATAGACCCTGAAAACCAAGGTAAATTGACAGCTCTTTGTTCCAACATGACAACAAAATAATAAAATCTAAACATTTTTAAATATTAAAAAATGAATAAGTAACATCTGGGTAATTAAAGGCCTGGAAAGTCTTTGGATGAGCAACATGGTGGATTGTGAAACTGTGAGATTTCCTATGTGTTTGGACAGCATCAAGACCTTATGAGAACACTCAAAGGAAATTTTCTAACACAAATCATATGCAGTCTCTTTGTAGGTCACTGTACAAAAGCCAATAATCTGTTCCAGATTCTCACTCTTTACAGGCACTCTGTTTTACTAAAGCTGTTGTCATTCACATTCCATAAAAGTTCACATTTTATTTTCTAGGTGTAAAAAAGCCCAAGTGTTAAAAAAAGGGGGTGGGGTGGGGTGGGGGCTTGTACAGAACATTTTTGTATACTATAAAGAGGGTTTATTAGGTAGAAAGAAATATTACCTCAGTCCCATGTCTTCGCTCAGGAAGATCAGTGCTGAGTCACACTGTAACCAAACTGCCTTAACAGAGCTCTTTCTGTTCACAAGCAACTGAGAAAACTGACTCTTAATTAACAGCCCATGCGTGTAGACTTTTCAGTGTTATTGCTTGTTCCGGTTAACACAAATGCCATTCTGCTAATCACTATGGTACAATAAACGCTGCTAAGTTATCTTTTTTTTTTTTTGGGGATTATTCCTCGTGGCCAGTGGCTAGAAGTGTGAAATTAATAAAGAGTTTTAAGAGATTTGAGTTGGATGCATGTAAAATTGTGTTTGTCAGTTGCTTTAGCATTCCTGACTCTGCATGTTTTTCTGCTTTTGAGGATTGTGTGACCTTTCAAGTCAAGCCAGCATAGCATAGTGCTGACAAAACTCTTTGCAGAATGTAAATGAGCTAATTTTGTGTCAAACATGCTGCCATTGGGTGATGTGGAAAGAGCTGAAGTGTGTAGACTGAAGGAATGGGAAGCTTGCATGCTAGAGATGACATGCCAATAACACATATATCTTTCAGTCTTTGAAATTTTTAAGCAATTTTGAAGCATGTCATGATCTGTGGCATAAGAGAAAGGTCAAGATACCACAGTGATGTATTACTAAACACAGTCAATTGTGCTTATCCTTTGTTAGACCACAGTTTGGGTGTGTTATAGGGCTGCTTGACCATTATTGTAGACAGTAATTGTAGTCTCAATTTTTAAATATAGCCTATTTCAAATAAAAAGTAAATGAGTGGGGGTAAATGGTGGACATAGTTGGGGAGATATGGTTGTAGACAGTTGCTATGTAGGTCACATAGAGGTATATGGTGCCTTGTGATTGCATTGGTTGCTAGCAGATTGCCGCTAATACCTGTAATTTGCATGGGGGACACCTACTTTTCTGCAAACACATACCAACTATTTTCCAAGTGGTAGTAAAACTAATAAGTGAACACAAAGTGCCATACACACCATCTGCCTTTCCTTTCAAATAAAAGTTGTGCCTTTTGAACTTTTATTTGAAGGCAGATGTCCTTGCTTTCCAGTTTGCATTGCACTTTTTCAAGTTTTACTACTGCTCACCTAATAGTTAACTATCGTATAATTAACTAGTGTGATTTTCCTCTTCTTTGCAAACTATGGGTAACTGTAGCAATCCACTTGTGACAAACCAATCATAATTAAATGAGTTCACCACGTAAATGTCAGGAACCCCTTGCCAACTGGTTGGGGAATAAACATTTATCCCTAGCGATTAGAGGTTGCTAAGGCAATACAGGCCAGTCTCTAGATCTGTGTGACTGAGGCATGTATGTATTACTGTACAATAGTATGATTTTAATACCACAATATAGATGAACTAGTGACTACATAATATTTTGATGAGTGTTTTACAGAAGAATGTACAAAATGGAAAATTGATTCTTTGCTCACTTCCATTCTAAATGGATATTAATGCAGAATTCTAGTTAGCAGTTGATCACCCAACTGAGAATTTCAGCAGTTAGCTATCGTAATGGATCGCTATTGCCACAGTTTGCAAGCGGGTGTGGCCATTAGCACTAGCAAGCTGTCATCTGGTACCGAGGGGAACCCCATCCCAGTTGTCCAATAATGCCGGCCTGTGAATTTTTTCTGAGTAGAACCCTGTAATATAATATAAAAACTGAGGAAAAACTATCTCTATACTGTACAGTTTCTTTTGTGCAGATTCACACTGTATATATCTTCAGTGTAAATCAAGAAACTTTCTAATGTAAACCAAGGCGAACATAAACAAAGCTGGCATATTCAGTCAGTAGTGGTCCACTTACACTACAAGGCAGTAAATAAATAAATGAAGTGCAGTACTGTTTCAGTGAAGTGGTCTGTGAGGCTCATACATGGATTAAATGTGTGAATTGACCAAAAAATCTCATGTGGTAGTGAAGTGTGACACAGATGGCTTGGGGGTTACTAACAAAGGTTAGTTACTTTAATCAGCCACTTAAATCTGACATTTTCAACTGTGCTTACTGGCATCATTTCTTTTACAATAAATCAAGCCTCGTGATGTCACTGTGTCTCTTTGTTTTTTGTACTAAGGTGAGGTACCTGAGAAAGTGTTTGGGACTGTGAAGTGTTGCATTGTGCGTGCTATAAATGATGGCACTGCTGCCAGCTGCTCCTCCCACGCTGTGTGTGCCAACCTAACCTGACATGGCTCTATTTCAACCACTTAATTGGTTTTCTGTGGCACTGTTATCTTTGTCGTTGGCCCTTTGTGTCGTTTGTCAAAACTTGAATGGAATGAGTTCTACTGATTTTACATTGGCTGTGTGTAATTATTTTTATTGAGGAAAAGTTATTTTGCGATAATTATCTCTATTGTTTTATCACTTAACCTAATTGATCCATATTCACATCACCACAGCACTGCAATACAGTTGTTACCTTCAGCTTACACTCATCTTAACTTCAGCAAATTTCTTCATTTTGTCATGATCCTGGGCCGGTGGCGCAGCGTTTTGAGTTATTTTGTGTAGCTTTCTTTTGTTGTACTTTTCAGGTTGTTTTCTTAGTGTTGCTTTTAGTTTCTCTGTTTGTTATTTGAGTGTGCGGTTTGGTTTCCTTTGTTGTTTTGTTTTGTAATGTTGCCTTAAGTTTTCTGTGTTTAGGTTAGTATTTGTTATGTTTAGTCAGTTCCTGTTTTATTTTGACAGTCTCGTGTTCCTTGTGCTTTGTGTTTAGTTTTGCTTCCCCTTTGTCATGAGTCTCATTCATTTCACCTGTTGTTCCCAGTTGTTTCCCCTCACCCCTCGTTTCCTTTGTGTATTTAAGTCTCAGTGTTGTTTAGTTTAGTGTTCAGGTCCTCGTCAGTTTTGCATGTGTGTTTTGTCCTTCGAGTTCTTAGTTCCTGCTTTCGAGTTTCGAGTTTACAGTTTGGTGATTGTTTGGGTTTTCAAATAAACTTCCCTCCAAACCTACTCTCGCCGGGTCCTGCACTGGGGTCCTCCCTGCCTTGCCCGCACACAGCCGTGACACATTTGCCTTAATTGCGACTTTAGCCAGTAGTTTGGGTTTTCTCCATCAGTTGGCTAGTGCGTAGCACTGGTCTGCATTTGGAGGAATAAATCAACTATTTTTGGTTGTTGGACTGCCAGTTGCCAATTTTGGTGGTTTAAAAGCTTAAACATCAGTTAGGCTTAGTGTCTTAGGTGCCACAAGATGACTTCAGCTGTAATTCCTCACAGATTATATTCCATTTTTGTTTTGTTTTTTGTTTTTATACTGTAATTTTCCTTGTTCCACTAACCCAGGTGGAATCCAGTCTTCTCAGCTGTCAGTGTCGTTTGAATGTGGGTCCACCCACAGAGATGACAGGATTTTACATTTTAATCAAGTGCTGCTGAATGAGATTAAGAGCACCTAAAGATTTAGAGCAAATTTAAATCTAGGAGTATCTTCACTCTATCTGGACCTGAATGGAAATAATGAGAACATGTTTTGCTAAGTAAATGCATTTGTTAATTTTCTCTGTGAAGTCAAAAGAAACAGACTAGAGCCCAGTTAGCCCAGTTATGTCAGAGTTGGAAAGCAGAGACCCCAGAAGTCTTTTCCCACAGAGAGAGGTCCTGTTGCTATGCACTGCATAGTTCACAGAAATCTATCCGAATGTTTTTGGAGAGCCAGAAAGCCTTTCAGACTGTGTCATAGTTTTCCTCATGGTTGCCATAGTTTCTCAGGATAATGTGCTCAGTTTATGAGCATTACAAACTGAGATGCTCTTCAGATATCATTAGTTATGGTTACCTGATTCTGTAGGGTTGTTTAATTGATCTAATTTTATTTTCAGTTATACTTCCAGCTTCTACTAGTTAATAAAACAAGATGTTGGGGACGGAATGATTGTGCTGCAATAATGGTCTTGTTTTTCCTTTAAGCACATCCTGTTCCTTTGTTTTTAGCTCTTCCATAAAAGTCCAGATCCACTCCTTGCCAAACTGTGGCAGGTTTAGTTCCATTTGCATTAATTTTGTTAGTTCATTTATTCAACTGAATTTTAAGTGGATTTCCTTGAAATTAAATTAAAATTCAGTTGAATAAATAAACTAACAAAATTAATTCTGAAAATTCATACTGAAATTTCAGAACTGTGATCTCAGTATTGATCAAAATATGACTGATTTTTGTCACAGGACTGTTTTGGTATCTTTCCCTTCATCAAAAGTCATTTGATACAGAAATGAATCACAGTGCTTTGGTGTGGTGTTATGGCTGGTGGTTGCTGGCTCTTGTCTTGTTTCGCCTGGTTGTGTAGGCGGTCAGCTCCTTTGCCCCTGAGTCCCACTAATCCTCCAAATACCCCCTGAGGTCCATCATGAAGGACAGCCAGCTGAGTCATCCCTCTCCCCACTGCCTGTAGTCCACGCTGGGTCGGGATCACTGATCTGTCTGCTTGGCGCTGTGCCCACTGTAGGGGGTCCACGAAGGGGTTATTATGACTGTTTCAAGTACATCCTGTATGCTTAAATTACCTTTTAAAGTTAATGGCATTTAGCAAGGTATGTTAGTGTTAGCTATAGGAATGTCAGTGCCAGTACTGTAGAGTAATGTTGGCGTTTAAATACTGCTAACGGTGCCAGAGAAACAAATCTCTCTTTGGCCAGATTGTAGTGCAGAGTTGTGTCTACAGCATCTGTGCACATATAGTAGGTGGGGAGGATGGGTTGGTGGCCATCTGGTGATGTTTCTCCACTCTCCAGACACATGGGCTCTACCACACAACCACTACCAGTGTTATCCTTTGTGTGTTAGTCTCAGGAGTATGTGCATTTCTGTGAGGGTTGTAGTTTTAACTCTGTTTTAGCAACTCTATTATTATCAGTGTTTGAGTTAAATGACTGTAAATGGTTGTCTGTCTCTCTGTGTTAGCCCTATCCCAGCCTATCCCAGCTGTCATAGAACGAGAGGCAGGGTACACCCTGTCCAGGTTGCTAGCCTGTGGCAGGGCTAACACAGACAGACAGACAACCATTTACAGTCACATTCACACCTATGGGCAATTTAGAATCCCCAGTTAACCTAACCCCAGTAACTACATGTCTTTGGACTGTGGGAGGAAACTGGAGTACCCGGAGAAAACCCACACAAACATGGGGAGAACATGCAAACTCCACACAGAAAGGCCCAGGCCAAGGTGGATTCAAACCCAGACCTTCTACCTGTGAGGCAACAGTGCTAACCACCACATCACTGTTGTACAAAATAATACTTTAAAGATACTTTAAGTGATAATGCAGAAGTGTTGTTGAGTATTACAGTCACTAGAGCTGTTTTGATTATGGAAAAAAACCATAATCGCAGTTATTTTGGTCAGTGTTGAGATTGTGATTATTTAACAGGATTACTCATAGACTTGCTGTGGATTCATTGAACTTGAAAAAGAAGAAGTGGATCTCCACGAGCTTTAATTATAATTTAACTGCAAAAAAACAAAATATGGAAATGTGAATTGAACTATGATTTTATTCTCCCCGCTATCAGACTGTGTTGTGTTTGCATGAATGTGTGGTGTGAAACTCCAGCCAAGTGAAAGGCTTTCTCTCCATCATTCACTTGCATGTACAGTCCAGCCTGCACCCAAAGCATGCTTTCCTTTCATCACTGTTATTCCACTTCACCAAGTGGGTTAGTGGGGCCACAGGCTGCCACAGACAACATAATTTAAAGAGTGCAGCTTTTCAGCCCAGCCAACCACAGACATTAGAAAGGTGAAAGAGACTCAAAGTGCAGAGAAAAAGGAATAAAAAGCTTTAACAAGTTTGTGACACAGGATGAGAGAAGATAATAAAGTGTCAGACAGGGACAAAGCTGTGGTTACTCTCTTTGCATCTTAATTTTAAGCTTGATCACATCTGATAGATAATTAATCTGGCTTCGTGTGCTCTTTCCTCTGCACCCCACACACTTTTGAGTTAATGTTCTAGCAGCAGCAGACATGTCAGGGATTAACCCTGTCCTGGCCTCTCTGTCTGCATTATTCAGCTGAAAGGCAGATATTCTGTTGTGGATTAAAATCATCTCCCGCTGTCTCTGATTTTTGTTGTCAGTTAAAGGATTTCAGGGTAAAGTTGCCACCAGTTTGATGCAAAGAAATTATTTCTACATATTAGTAGGAAATGTAAGTTTGTCAGAAATCTCCTGTTGTGTACAGTGGGGCATCTCATATGAACCAGTTTGTTCTTAAGTACAAGAGATTTTTTGGTTTCTGGCAGGAAACATTTGAGTAGACCAGACTTATATGTTCCCATTACAAATAACCTGCCTATTAATGCATGTATTTATCTTTCTGCAAAGTTAAAGTTCACCATATTGTCATCATGGCTTTACAACCTACTGCTGGTTAAATTTCTGTTGTAATTAATCACTGTTATTTTTCCTAAAAGAATATTTAAATGCAAGATAGAAAAAAATATATATATCTGAATTCAGTCCTTGCATACAGTTATAAACTAGGCAAAGTTAAGTGTCATAATGAGGTTTAGCACAAGCATGTTAAGTGTACTGATGTACTTAGAGTTGCACTTAAAGCACAGTTAAAAAGATTTTGTGGGGCAGCCTCGATTTAACAGTTCGGCCGATTTGAAAACTTACTGCTAATAGTCTGTGCTGCTTCTGCCATATTTGCTGCCTTACCTCAGATCCTAATCTGTTTTGAGAGTACTGTATTCCACTACCACAGGTGTGTCCTGCAATATTTCATATTACTAGAACATCCAGAACACCGAGAACATAAAAAAAAACCCCATTGTATGTTTCTGATAATATGGTATACCTTAGTGCTGTGATAGCTCAGCCCAAAATGTAGCCAATTTTGGCAATTTTTGGTCATTCAAAAAACAAAATGCACCTCAGGTGGAACTCATCAGTCTAAAAGGAATGAAAAAAAAAAAAGTTTAAGAATATCAAAATGTTCTTAAATGGGACCAAATTCAGAGTAATGAAAATTATAAAATATATTAGAATCCAATGTGGTGTCAGCTGTTTGTGAAATGATTATGATCTCTGATCTGTTTCAGCCTTTTTGTCGTGTTCTTCAAAATGAATTACCCACCAATATTTTTGTGTCACTGAAAACCATTTCCCATCTTTTTTAGTTTCATATGTACTGATTTGCATCTATGTACCAATATTTTCCACTATTCAAGGGTGAAGGGTCATTAATTAGAAATGTGAACTTAGTTAAGCTTAGGCATTAAAATCTACTGGGTTAGGTTTTGAAATATCATCAGATCACAGTTTGGGTTAAAATACAAATATTCTCACTTCTATTAAACAGTGTTCCCGCTGAAGAGTCTGGAAAACACACGTGCTGCATACATGAAACAGACTTCCATGAAACACATTATTTCAAACTTGTGCTGATATAAAAAAAGGGGTCACAAATTGTGTCCATAAACATGAACAAATAGATTGCTTTGCTGTTTAATTTGTACGGATAGATTCATCAGCGTCCAACAAAATCTGTTCCCTCTACTACGACAGCCCATTTAAGTGTCCCTGCACATTCATTGCCCAGTATAATTAATGCATTTAAAGTACAATAAAATATTAAACATGTCATTATGGTGACATTAGGGGTGCACTCTGAATTAATTCTCAACCATGTTTTCTTATCTTTGTAGACATATTCTGGTCTCTTCTGTGTGGTCATAAACCCCTACAAAAACCTGCCCATCTACTCAGAAAACATCATTGAGATGTACAGGGGCAAAAAGAGGCACGAAATGCCCCCTCACATATATGCCATCTCAGAGTCTGCATACAGATGCATGCTACAAGGTAAGTGTAACTTTGCTCTTTATAGTAGGTTCTTATCCACAATCCACAGCACTTAGAGAAAATACAACTTTACTGCATTTTAAAATATCATTGAATTCCAAAGTGTTAATTCTAAGAATTTTTGTATGGTTGGAGCCCTTTTTTTTTGTGCATTTAAAGGTCACATCTACTGACCATATGTTCAGTGTCAAATTAGGCATGATGGGGTTATCGCTCTCACTGACTTTTAGGTGTGTTCTGTGTTAGTGTTATCACATGTGATTTATAAACTTTTACCAGCCTTTAAACACACCAGGAGCTTACTGTCACCACAGAATTTTAATTTTGTTCATAACTTAACCTCAAGTTAAAAGCTTGAGGTTAAGTATATTGTGACAAGACATTAACAGTACTGAGATAATAACAGTTCTTTTTTTATTCTTTTTTTATATAAACACATCTATCATATTTTATTTTTGTCCTGCGCATAGTTGACAGTGTAAATAGTAGGATCACAGAATCTTCTGAGTGAAGGCAGTCCAGGCTCAATGTTGTCTTAGAAGATCCTTGCCTGGTAGCTGGCAAGCTTCCAGGCTCTATGAGCAGTGACTGACTAGAGAGAACAGAGAGGGTGACCCCATTGTGCTCAACAATAGATCCTTTGTGTGATGGCAAGGGCTGATCGGTGGGGGTGGTGACAGACTGGACAGTCCCATCAGTCCTTTTAGGCTTTGCTTTCTCTGTGCTGGTACACAGAAGGAAGTTTTGGAAGTGTCAACAAACAGCTCTGCCATCTTTGAACAAAAACATGGGAACATCATCATGCTGCTGTGATTAGTGACAGACATTTTTTGCTGCCCCTTTTCTCTGAACCCCACATGTAAAGATGTTTTTATGCATAGCTGTTTGATTTTTAGTTATTTCTAAGCTTTACTGAGATGCAGTAAGGGGTATTTTCAGTCGCTCTGCTCTAGTAGCTTTTATTGAACTCTGCCAATACGTCATTTAGTCCAGCGAGTTTCTTGTGGTTTAAGCCTTCCCTTTTTCTTCACACCCTCCATTCCTTACAAACTGTATTTCTGCTTGAGTGGGCATGGAAGCATGGTAGTGTTTCCCTCTAGGTTGACTGCTTTTGGCAGGACAGCCACAGTGGGGGGAGAGGGCTGTTTATCCCCTGTCGCTTGCCTCTGGGGGGGCAGCTGTAGCAGCTGTAGCATTATCACCAAAAGAGTTGCTAATACAGATATTTTGGTCTGACTTTGAGATGTTGGCGGTTGACTCAATATTTTTCCATATTTGTTTTCAGACAGTTTGACAGTTGTTTTTATTACATTTTGAGAGCAGAGAAGCTAGTGTGACAGTAAACTGCAGTAAAGACAATGAAATAAAACATGTGCACAGGAATTAGATAATTAACCAACCATCTATTTTATTCCGCTTATCTTTGTGCTCAGTTTTTTGGCTGCAAACATATTTGTCCCTCTGTTTTTTCATTTTGTTCATTTCCTCACATCCATTCCATCCATTCAGTAGTTTCGGCAGTCTTCCTCCAGGAATTTGCTGACATTTGTGAGTCCTTATATTGATGCTTTGATTATTACTCCTGATTGCTATTCTGTGACAATGCGGCGAAAAGTAGACGGAAACGCACAAGGACTGAACAGGTTAATCACAATGTTGCAGGCTGCGTGGACCCAACGGGTAGTCACATTTCTCCGGAGGTGCACGTCAGGTTACACTGTAGGATCAGAGCGGTTTCCGTAGCCGTTGTGCGCTTCTCAGGTAGACTTTGATTTTGGTGGTTTTCTGCTTGAGAAGTGTTCTGCACATTTTTTCATCATCCACAACAAGACACTTGCTTCTATCTGTGCTATCGTCCTCAAAGAAACTCCATGTGAGACTCTGCCGCTTTCTCGGCAGACTGCTGCCATTACTTTGCGGACCAGCGTGTTGAGCGCACGCATGCACTGGCATATGCATGCACACAGTTGCCCGATGCTGCTCCCAGCTTAAACTGCTAGAGCGGTAGAAAATGATGTCATATCAACCCACAAGGGCTTTAAATAAATTAACAAAAATGAAGGTCATTTTATCTACACTTTCAGTTAGGTTAAATTAGTTTTGTTTTCATTAACTGTACTAACCCTGGTACACAGACAACCATTCACTTTCACACCTATGGGTACTTTAGAATCACCAATTAACCTAACCCCACCAACTACATGTATTTGGACTGTGGGAGGAAACTGGAGTACCTGGAGAAAACCCACGCAAACACGGGGAGAACATGCAAACTCCACACAGAAAGGTCCCGACTGAGTGGATTCGAACCCAGGACCTTCTTGCTGTGAGGCAACAGTGCTAACCACCGTTCTACCATGCTGCCCCCCTAGATAATTAGCATGAAATATATTTTTTTCATTTGCTTGTAGACATGGAGGGCCCAGTAAGAGCCCAGGGCAATGGTTGGGGACTGTGTTGCAAGACAAGTCAATTAGTAAAGCTTTGATTTCCATCGTATTTTTGTGGGTTGAATGAGGCAGTCACCCTCTAGCATTTATGCCTGCATTTACTGTCTGTCTCTAAGCACAGATGGGACCTGCAATTTTTTAATGCTACTCCAACCCATTTGTGTTCATATCAGAATTAACAGTTGTGATGGAAAAGGAGGTTTGTAGGTTGAAGATTAGTGGAGGCCAGCTGCTGTGCACTGGCCCTGAGCATTTCAGCAACCTGGTTAATATAAGGGAATATCCAGTTGTATACAGTAGATTAGCAGTGGTGGGTTTTTTTTCCCTCTTTCTCTTCTCCAAGCTGGCAGGAAACTAAGCTGGCAGATGTCATCAGATTCATTGTTAGGAACTGGCAATATGCATGAAATTCCCAGCAGGGTGTTTGTAATTTTTAATCTTAATATAGACATACTATGGAAAAAAATATGGCAGAAAGTCTTTTTAAACATCATTCAATTTATCAAGTGACATGATAGGATTGTCTGTTTTTGGCTCTTTCATCACTGTGATGTAAAAACAATAATCCAGTATTGCTGACATTGACTACAAAGATCAGATGAGGATATTTGAAACATTTTCTCCACAAATTAATAAACAAAAAATATTCTGTTTATATCCTTAGTGCAAATTCATGAAACTTTCAGATGTAAAGGAGAATATAAATAAAACTGGCATTCACTCAATTGTGGTCCACTTGTACTCAAGGGCAATAAATAAATAAAGACTTTTTTAAAAAGGAGGACCAAGAAGTACAGTGCTGTCTCAATGAAGTGGGCAGTGAGGCTTATATATGGATCAGATGTGGATCAGAATTGACCACAAATAAGATGCGGTACTGAAGTGTGACACAGATGTTCAGCTCTCGGGCGACACTCCAACCCATCTGTGAAAAATGTTTATGGCCAGGGAGCTGTTAACGAGGGTCAGTTACGTTTAGGGCTGCAACTATCAATTATTTTAGTAATCAAGTATTCTATCGATTATTCCATCTGATTATTGACTAATCGGATGAGAAACACTTTGCATATTTTAACTTCTGTACTGCAGTTTTTCACTGTGTGAAACAAACAGCGGTGGATGGAGCAGCTACAAAGTTTTCTTTTCTTCAAGTTGACACTTGCTCATCAGGTGGTTGATGAAGGGCTCCTCCAGCTGTTTCCCAGTAAAGGTTTAACGGTGGTTACAGGAACAAGCACTGCTGCTTTGGATGCTAGAAAAACGTTTCCTTTCGCTCCACCTGAGCTCACCGTCTTGGCTCCGTCTCTTTGTGCTTGCTGCGCATGTGCAGACAGACCACGTAAAACAGCTGCTGCTCTTGTGTTATCAGTGTTTTTGTTAAAAAAAACTGGGGGCTGCATGCGCTTAATGTTGTAATGCTTTTAATTCATAAGCATCCTCCTAAATATGTTTCTATTGCAGATCTAATTTTAGTCACTAATCAGGGGTTAAAGCATAAAAATATTTTGACGGAGCCCCTCGATACTTCCCGTACCGAACGATTGCGAGTGCTAGCAAACTGTGGTTATAGTGATCCGTTCTGGTAGCTACAGCTGAAGTAAAGAAAAACATAAAAGCTGAAATTCTCAGCACATCGAGCACAACACATACACACACACACACGGCAGGGAGCAATGGAGGTGTGGGAAAACGTGTCAGCGATGATCCACTTGGTGTTAAAGGGTCGTTTTTTTTTTTTCAAAATGACGGAAATCAGTTGCAGCAACTGAGAACTTTAATGTTACCAATACGGGTGAAACGCTTTGCATACATGGAGACACCTGAGTGCTGCAGAGTTTAAACAAAGCATTGAAGCAACAAATTTGTGTCGAGGATTTTTATTATCGAATTGAGGAATTGTTGCAGCCCTAGTTACATTATTCGTCCACTAAAATCTGACATTTTCAACTATGCTTACTGGCATCATGTCTTTTACACTAAACCAGGCTTTGTGATGTCACTGTGGCGCTTTGTTTTTTGCAGTAAGGTGAGGTACCCGAGAAAGTGTTTGGGACTGTAAAGTGTTGCAATGTGCGTGCTCTAAAGGATAGTACTGCTTCAGATGGTAAAAATGGTTGTGGTGTTACCTGTCTTTGTGGAAACATGCTTCCAACACAGTTTGCAGTGTATGCTGTTTGGCTTCTTTGTAGGACTTTAAATAGCCAAAATATCTCCACACTACAGAATTCCTTACACCATTCTTTTCACCAGTGTCCGTGTCTTTTGAGCCATTGGGCTGTGCCCGCTGGGGTGTCATGTTCAGTAATGCTGTTGCTTGAGTTTTTAGTTTGGCTGTGAACGTGATACCTATAGAACACTGTTCAAATTCACACCATAGATGCATACAAACTTCACACACTTAATTTACTGATTATTTAATAATAACAGAAATTCAATTTTCTGGGAATTAAGTGGGCTGCAGTACTCTTGACTTTTGGAACCACTGGCCTAAACTGTCAAACCTGAGCCCAATCAAAGAGACGAAGATTTTTTTTTTTTAACAACAATTTGAAACATCTTCTGAAAAGTAGATTGTGCAGAGATAAACTCATTGCTCTCATGTAACATTTTATTGTTTCCCATGCTCATTGTATCTATAATGAGCACAACTGCACACAATTGCGGTGTCAACATAACAGAGAAAAACATGTAAGAACAAGACTTGCACATCACAGTATTAAAAACAGTATAAATTTGAAAGCAAAATTGATATATCAAATGATAATATATTACAATATTAATTTTATTTTACTTTACAAGGGCATTTGGCCCTCACACTGTCTGCCAAGAAAAATTCCAGCTTGGTCAAATGTAGTTGATGACCCCTGGTCTAATTCATTGGCTCCCAAATGATGTGCTGAGGCACACTAGTGTGACTTGAGATAAGTCCAGGTATGTGTTGGGATTTAGTTACAACTGTATATTATTACTGCAATATACAGCTGCAAAACGTATTGATGATTTGATAACTCAATACTTTGTAAATTCTCATTCTGCCTTAAAAAATAAATACAGTTAATGAAAAAATTTTCAAAGGGGAACACTGTGTGTCCACGCAGCTGCCAGATGGTAGGGATTATCAGTTTGTCTAGTGGAGTGGCAACACTCTTGTATAAAATTGCTCAGTCTAGATGCCGCCATTGGGCAAAAACATCTTCAAAAATAGAATCAAAAGAAGAGCTGAGGATATTTCAGATGACACTGAAGCTATTTTGTGCAGATATGAATACAGCTGTGCCTTGAAACATATATTAGCAAAGTGGTGTTGAATGTCTGCCCTAGCTAATACCTGACCTTTCACACTTAATAATTATACTTTGCAGTGTCAGTTACCAACAGAACAAGAGGCATGTGAGAAATCATTTGTTAGGTGTAATTTATGACCTTTGGAGCTGAGCGTAGAGTTATATTTATGAGTCAGGGCTGTCTAAATTACTGCAACATCGCTGTGAAGCCAGTCATTGCGCAAATGGGAGACAAATGAAGTGTTGTCTAATAATGTTGGTGTGTGTGCAAGCAGACTTCTAAAACTCACTGCACATATGTCATTGATTACAGGTCCAGATATTTTACATAATTGTCCTCTTTTTGCTGTTGATGTTTCCTTGCTGATGTACAAGAAGCTAATGTTATCATTTATTTATGTGGAAATGTGTTGTGAGGAAATGCTTGAAAGAAAACATGCATTAAAGAAAGAAAAAGCTATGTTAAATTCCAAGAGTCAACATGCATCAACAGCACTTCAAGCGGTTACGAAACAGGGCGTCTTCGTTTCAGTAGAAATGAAGAAAGACCCGTTCTTTAGTCCCTCCGTGGTGTTAAATCAGGGCATTAGGTCAACTCTAGATCCATCTTGGCTTATTGAGGTTTTTCCCCAAAACACAGATCTTTGTTTTTCTTAGAGAAAGGTCCATTTTATTTAAAAACAAAAAAAAAAATGAGAAGTGTATACTAAGAAGTTCTCAGTGTAACTCACAATGTCAAAAATATGTGATAAAACAAGCTTAGTAAAGTTTGTAGTGTCACAGTGTACAATCGGAATAAGCACTGGCCCACTTGGCATTAATCAGATCTGTAGTGGTAATGGTTTTGATGTTTGGTGCCAGATTCTTTCAACTTTAAGCAACCTCCTGTACACATGTGTATTTAAAGCAAGCAGGAAATATTTGTTAATTTTTGAATAACATTCACATTTACTAAAGATGTTCCTTTTTTTTTTTTAATCCCAAACATTGTTATCTTATCCTATAAAAACCCAAAAACAAATGTGTTTGTGGGCACTGAAGCTTATAAGTCAGCAACTTAAGGTTTTATGCTAAATGGCATTTTATATCAGCTATACCAACTATATCATATCAGCATATCTCTCTGTTTTCCACATTAAGCTAATGTTTACTTCTGACACACAAGCCCATATATAGAGTTTCTTTTTTGTTGTTGTTAGATTTTAAACTAATTAACACCCATTCATAAACCGTAACTAGAAACAATCAGTAAGATATTCTAGCTTATAGTTTATTCATACTCTGTCTTGTGACACCTAGCTGTTTTCACAAATTAACCTGGAAATATTGGGAGATTCAGGTCAGAAGTTGTCCAAAGATGTTCTTTCACATTCATACTTATGGAAATCTGGTTTAGGTGAGGGTAATGCCTGAGTAGAGTTTGCAGAGGGAAGAATACATTGCACCAGGGAGTTAGCTGGTTAAAAACCCAGGGTTCTAGCCAGTGGTTGATTGCCCGGTGTTGCGCCTTGCTGATGTGCCAGCAATTAGTATTAGCAAGCGGTTGTTGGGTACCAAGAACCCCCCCCCCCCCCCCCCCCCCCCCCCCCGTCGTACAATCATGTCGGTGACATTTTTCTGGCTAGAACCCTAAAGACCACTTAAATTATGAGTCAACGGTGCCATAAATTAGCACTCAAATGCACCACCATCAGATAATATCTAAAAAATGTGTGAAATTGATTTGTTTGTCCTCGAGCAAATCAAAGCGGCATAAAAAAAATTCTGAGTAAATACGTAGTTTTAGGTAAAGTTTACGGTTGAGTGCAGTGAGGGAGGAGCTCAAGTTTTTTTTAAGTTATGCTTTGTCTAACAGTTTTTGTTGTTTTTGTTGCTCCATCTTAGAAATGCATAGTTGTGGGTCTACTGCACAAATATCATCTTGGCATTGTCAGCTGTGTGATTAGACTAACTGTATTTGTCTTGTATTATTTTGAATGCAGTATTAATGAGTTAAAAGAGAACTGATTAATATTGGCTTTTCTTTTTCTTCCTTTTTTCTTGCAGCTTTTTAGTATGTTTTATTTTCCCTTTTGGACTCAGTGATTTCTTGTCATCTTCTTTGCGGTCATTTCTCTTTGGCTGCCGCTTTTGCTGTTTCCACTGATTTATTTTGCACCTGATGTGCAGATTACCTGAATAATTTCCACTACTTCAGTTTGTATGAATACTTTGAATAAAAATCTAAATCTCGTTGTCAGTTTTTCCCAAACACAGTAAATCTTCCTTTCAGATTTCATTACAAACTTCCCTTCTCAGAAATGCTCCACGAAACCAGACGCTCAAATATTCATTCAATTTGTTTCCATGCTGAAGTCCTTTGGCTGAAGCATCAGTCCCAGTTTTGCCCACACCAGAGGCCTTTGCCGTACTAGCCCTAAAATGGATGGTTTGAAATGATTGATTCCTTGGATTTTTTTTTTTTTTTTAAATAAATTAATTTACTGATGGATATCTATGTGCTAAGGTATACCCTAGTCCCTTTTCACCAATAGCAAATAACTCCTGCATATTTTGAAGGTGTACTCATGATGATGGACAAACATTGGTACATGGCACTGCAAGCAGGACTCCAACCTTGTGTTAACAGTCTGTAAAGTCCCTTTGGCACCCTGTCATAAGTATAACTGCTCGGAGGAGTTGAACTAATAAACAATCAAAAGCCCCTTCTGTGTTACGAGCTAGCTTTCCATGCCAAACACTGCAGAGTTCTTCAGAATCAGCAGTAATTCAGATTACTGTTCTGTAGTTATAGCTCAGTTTCATGCCAACACTTGGCTCAGTCTAAGTCAGTAGCATCCAAGAAGCAGATCCTATAATTTCAACATGGGATACAACCCAACTACTTCATTTTAGCTGGAAAAATAAATATGTGATAGTGAATGCATAGTCATTATGTTGTTTTGGAAGAGTTGTTTCTGTCTGATAGTAATTGCTGCAGGCTTTAACCACTGATGGCATTAAATTATTACTAAAAGTATGTGGTATTATTATATAGCATTATAGCAGCATAAAGAGTATAGTAACTTGGCATGTCTTTATTTGCAGTGTCTCTATCAGGAAGGCCACATTAAATAATGATGGAAACACTGCATTTCAAGAAGCTGGATAAATTTGGAGCTTTGTGAATTTATGGTGGTAGAGGGGGGGAAAAAGGTTAGAGATAATGTTAGAGATAATGTTATTATTACAGGTGTTACTCTTCCTGCTATGTCAGTTCTTCATAGACCACAAACTGTCAGAGTTGGGGAATCAATGTTTGGGGGTATCAGCATCAATTCACTGGCTGTTAAGCTCCAACAGTCTTTCATTTTTGTTGACTATTAGACCTCTTTTCAGGATCAAGTGGGTTTGTGTCAATTATGATTGGCATCTTCCTGACCATTCTGTTGATCTTTAGTTCTGGTCTTCTGATCAGCTTAAGGAGAGGACAGGTTTTACTGTTAACACTAGGCACTTTTGGACTGCATGAACTTTTTCATTGTTCTAATAACCATTTGGAGGTATTATTCCCTACTAGAGATCATTGTAGTTTACCAAACTCAGATTTTAGGGTTATTTTAATGCCTACGCTGGAGTAAATTCTCAGCATAGTGATTTATTGTGATCGGTCCTGACACGTGTTGATTGGTGAATGCAGCATTAGTAAACACTGGTAAAACAGCCATTTAAGCAATAGCTCTTAGTATCAGCTTCAAAAAAATTAAACAAAGGAGAAATGAACTGACAGTGGGATACAGGCTTTGTTTTGCTTAAATGTGATGGAGTAAATACAGTGCTCAATTTGACTCCATACATTCTTATCTAATTCATGGTCGCAGTGGGGCTGGCCTGTCCATAGATGGCCTAAAAGATTGACATAATTACTGTGATGTCACCCACTGGTTAGTGAGGTCCTGTTACAAAGCCTCAAGATGCGTGTGTTGACATTTGAATACCTTTAGCACTAATTATTGGAACACAAAATTTGTTTTGTAAGCTCATTGACCCTTGACCTACATACACAGGTGAATTCAATTATGAGAAAGGGTTTAGATGGCCAATTGCAAGTGTTTCTCCTCTTTGGATCTTCTCTGAAGAGTGGCAACTTGGGAGCCTCAAAACAACTCTCACATGACCTTAAAACAAAGATTGTTCAACTTCATGGTTTAGGGCAAGGGTGTCCAAACTTGTGGCTCGCGGGCCGCTTCTGGCCCCGCCCACTTCTGGTCCACGAATTGATGTCAAAAATAACATACAATTTGGCCCTTTAAGTTACTTTTTTGACATTTCGCCTTCCCCTCCAATAAAGTGGGTTAAGCGAAATGTCAAAAAAGTAACTTAAAGGGCCAAATTGTATGTTATTTTTTGACATAAATTCGCGGACCGGAAGTAGGTGGGGCCGGAAGCGGCCCGAGGGCCGCAAGTTTGGACACCCCTGGTTTAGGGGAAGGATACAAAAAGCTATCTCAGAGGTTTCAGTTGTCAGTTTCCACTGTGAGGAACATAGTGAGGAAATGGAAGACAACAGGCACAGTTCTGTTGCAGGTACTGGGAATCTTGTTAAAGTTGAGGGTCGCATGGATTCCAGTCAATATCAGCAGATTCTTGAGAACAGTGTTCAAGAATCAGTGACAAAGCCGAAGTTGCGCCGGGGATGGATACTTCAACAAGACAACAACCCTAAACACTGCTCAAAATCTACTAAGGCATTCATGCAGAGGAACACGTACAATGTTCTGGAATGACCATCTTAGTCCCCAGACCTGAATATGATTGAAAATCTGTGGTGTGATTTAAAGCAGGCTGTCCATGCTCGGAAACCATCAAACCTGATTGAACTGGAGATGTTTTGTAAAGAAGAATGGTCCAAAATACCTTCAGCCAGAATCCAGACTCTCATTGGAAGCTATAGGAAGCATTTAGAGGGTGCCCTGCTGGGCGGTGCTCTTATTTAACTTCTGGAAATAATATAGTGTAACTCATCTACAATTAATATGTTTAAACCTTAATTTTCAATACCAATAATATTAATATTCAGTGATGCTGAAGAAATTAAGTATGTGGTAATCATTTTACTATTCAGTGGGTGCTCGTTTACTGAAATGTTTTTGACTGGTGCTGTATATAATGACTTGATAATTATTTTATATACTTTATGAACCGATCATATCATCAGTAACATTATAGCTTCCTTTTCCTTCACAGACAGAATAGAGACATCATTGTTTGTATTTCCTCCTGCTAATGAGACAGTTTTTAGGCTTGTCTTTATAACCTTGACCATTCAGCTAATGGGTTTCCTTCCTTACACCACTGTGATTTTGACCTATTGTGACACTTCAGTAACGGCTTGATTCAGTGTGCAGCACTGGTCTCTGAGGTGAGTTTATTGCCACTCCTAAATACAGGCATTAGCCTTCAATGATGGACGCTGGCCCAGGTCCAGCATGCCACAGCTTCACAATGAGCTCACTGTCGGGAGCTAAGATCACCTCCTCCTCTCCCCTCTTCCCACTACAGAGAGAAATGCCACATGCAGAGTTATTGTTTTTATGTCAGTGCTGCAATACATCCTCAGCTTTTTCACTGTCGACAGTTTGTAATAGCATTATTGCCGACCTTTTCAGGCATCTAATTTTATCATCATCAGTGTAGTTGTTTGCACTTACGCAATACCCTTTAAATCTGTAGGTCGAAAACACTCTGGCTTTTATACCGTATTTCTATAATTTAATCATTTTTTACCCTTCGGAATATCTAAATCAAGCATTCAAAATTATTTTCAAACTTGCTCACTTAAGCTAATAATATTATATATCTTGCAGGAAATCTCCACTGCCTTTAATCATAATGGAGTCATGTGAAGCTGGCAAGAGCATCAGCAATCATGCGAAACCCACAAAACAGTTCTTATGACCATTAAGTAATGTCACAGAAATAACAGCTGCTTTTAGGCTAGGTCTCATCTACACAGACACAAAGTCTCTATGTAAAACAGAAAAGGCCAGAATTAAAAGTAAATAAAGTGGCTCAATCAATAAATCACTGTGTCTCTGCTTAGACTTCTGGGGGCAGCAGTCCCCAGCCACCTCCTCCAACTCATCGGGGGGGACAACGAGGCCTTCCCAAACCAGCCTAGAGATATAAGCTCCCCAGGGTGTCCTCCACCCAGACATACCACCAGCAGAAGAACAGCTCCATGCCAACACAGGTCCTCCAACAAAAGCTGAAATCATCAAAACTATCAAGAACATGGAGAATAGCAAAGCTGCAGGCCCTGATGGCTTCCCCTCAGGGTAGGGCTGGGCGATATGGCTCAAAAATATCTCAATATTTTTTAGCTGAATGGCGATATATATAATATATATCTTGATATCTTTCTTCCCAAAAGGTATAAATAAAAAGGCACTTCTGAGTCAAAGTTAGATGTCCCAAATGTCACACGGGCACTTTTATTAACATTAAGCTGTAGATGTACATGAGAAATTGCTAAAAAATAAACCATTGGCATATTTAAATAATAATGCTCCTCAAATAAATTAATGCTTTTTTCCTCCATAACAAAAGACTCACAGCTGTGCTATTAAAATGTAAACAGGAAAGATACAGAGCAAAAATAGCAAAAGGCTGACTTAGTCTTTAAAAAGCCAGTCTCCAGTGAAGTAGACTTCATCAAAGTGCTTCCTCCTGTACATCTAGTGTTCTGTGCAAATAACAAAACATGTAAACAGATTGAATGAATAAAATGCCATCCTTCAGTCAGCAGCATTCTAGCTGGCTCATTAAATCCATAGACCTATGCGCTAATGTATCACAGTAATGGGCCCACCTGCTCAATGCGGCATCTCTGCCGGCTGCATAACAAGGACATGAAAAAGACCCACTTCCGCTATTAAGGTCACGTGACCTACGGTACAAACCAGCCACCAGGTGGGGGTCCAGGCAATGCCAAAGTGTACGAACAGACGCAGTATGAAGGCTGTATGTACACAAAACACGGTGACAGCGGAGGATTTGGGGTTTCCAAAAGTCGCAGACGTCACCGGAAAAAGTTGCTAAATTTGTCATTAGTTGCTTTTTGGAAAAAGTCACTAGGTGGGTCTGAAAAGCCGCTAAATCTAGCAACAAAGTCGCTAAGTTTGCAACACTGCCATGCTGTCGCTTCCAACATGATTTACAGGTGAAGTGGTGAGGGAGAGAGACGGGGCAGTGTGAAGGTGTGCAGAGACAAACTGGGAAAAGAGAAAGGTGAACTGGTGGATCTACAAATATGATTATAACGCAGCATAGACTATATCGATATAAACGATATTGTCTCATCTTATATCGCATATATATATATATATATAATATATCAGTATTTCCTAAAAACTCGATATATCGCCCAGCTCTACCCCAGAGCAGACTCGGCAGGTTTAGCAGCGATTTTACAGCCCCTCTTGCAAAAGATCTGTGAGAGTGAAGAAATCCCCACAGACTGGAAGTTAGGTTACTTGGTAAAGCTTCCAACAAAAGGAGACCTCTCCCAATGCAGCAATTGCCGAGGGATCATGCTCCTGTCTATGCCCAGTAAAGTCCTTACCAGAGTCATTCTTGAGAGACTGAAGGAAGCCCTAGACAAGCAACTACGACCAGAACAGGCAGGATTTCAACAGAATAGATCATGTGTTGGAACATATTGTCACCCTTTGCATCATAGTAGAGCAGTCCACTGAATGGCAGTCCTCCCTCTACATAACATTTGTGGACTTTGAGAAGGCCTTTGACAGGGTGGACAGAGATGTCATCTGGAAGCTAATGAGACACTATGGAATCCCTCCAAAGTTCATCAGTAGTATCCAACATCTATACGAAGACTCCACCTGCCAAGTAATCCACAATGGAAAGCTGTCCTCCCCTTCACAGTGAAAACCAGAGCGAGACAAGGATACTTGCTGTCACCCACAATCTTCCTGTTGGTCATCTACTGGATTATGCGGGAGTCAATCTCAGGCAATAGCACTGGCATCCAGTGGACCTTCACTAAACAGCTAGAGTTGCTGGAATTTGCAGACGACATTAGCCTCCTGTCCCACCGACAACAGCGTGCACAGTCCAAACTGAACAAGCTGTCTGAGGAAGCTGAAAAGACTGGCCTGAGGATCAACAAAGAAAAAACGGAGGTGATTCAATTCAATTCAATTCAATTTTATTTATATAGCGCCAAATCACAACAAACTGTCACCTCAAGGCGCTTTGTATTGTGGGTAAAGACCCTACAATAATACAGAGAAAACCCAACAGTCGAAACTACGACTATGAGCAAGCACTTGGCGACAGTGGAAAGGAAAAACTCCCTTTTAACAGGAAGAAACCTCCAGCAGAACCAGGCTCAGGGAGGGGCAGTCATCTGCCGCGACCGGTTGGGCTGAGGGGAGAGAAAGACATGCTGTGGAAGAGAGCCAGAGATTAATATCAATTAATGATTAAATGCAGAGTGGAGTATAAACAAAGTAAATAAGGTGAATGAGAAGAAACAGTGCATTATGTGAACCCCCCAGCAGACTAGGCCTATAGCAGCATAACTAAGGGATGGTTCAGGGTCACCTGATCCAACCCTAACTATAAGCTTTATCATAAAGGAAAGTTTTAAGCCTAATCTTAAAAATAGAGAGGGTGTCTGTCTCCCGAATCCAAGCTGGAAGCTGGTTCCACAGAAGAGGCGCCTGAAAGCTGAAGGCTCCGCCTCCCATTCTACTCTTAAGTATCCTAGGAACCACAAGTAAGCCAGCAGTCTGAGAGCGAAGTGCTCTATTGGGGTGATATGGTACTATGAGGTCTTTGAGATAAGATGGTGCCTGATTATTCAAGACCTTGTATGTGAGGAGAAGAATTTTAAATTCTATTCTAGATTTAACAGGGAGCCAATGAAGAGAAGCCAATATGGGAGAAATATGCTCTCTCTTTCTAGTCCCTCAGTACTCTAGCTGCAGCATTTTGGATCAGCTGAAGGCTTTTCAGGGAGCTTTTAGGACAGCCTGATAATAATGAATTACAATAGTCCACCCTAGAAGTAATAAATGCATGAATGAGCTTTTCAGCATCACTCTGAGAAAGGATGTTTCTAATTTTAGAAATATTGCGCAAATGCAAAAAAGTGGTCCTACATATTTGTTTAATATGTGCATTGAAGGACAAATCCTGGTCAAAAATGACTCCAAGATTTCTCACAGTGTTACTGGAGGCCAAAGTAATGCCATCCAGAGTAAGTATCTGGTTAGACACCATGTTTCTAAGATTTGTGGGGCCGAGAACAAGAATTTCAGTTTTATCTGAATTTAGAAGCAGGAAATTAGAGGTCATCCAGGCCTTAATATCTTTAAGACATTCCTGCAGTTTAACTAATTGATGTGTGTCATCTGGCTTCATTGATAGGTAAAGCTGAGTATCATCTGCATAACAATGAAAATTGATGCAGTGATTTCTAATAATACTGCCTAAGGGAAGCATGTATAATGTAAATAAAATTGGTCCTAGCACAGAACCCTGTGGAACTCCATAATTAACCTTAGTGTGTGAAGAAGACTCCCCATTTACATGAACAAATTGGAGTCTATGAGATAAATATGATTCAAACCACTGCAGTGCAGTACCTTTAATACCTATAGTATGCTCTAATCTCTGTAATAAAATGTTATGGTCAACAGTATCAAAAGCTGCACTGAGGTCCAACAGGACAAGTACAGAGATGAGTCCACTGTCAGAGGCTGTAAGAAGATCATTTGTAACCTTCACTAATGCTGTTTCTGTACTGTGATGAATTCTGAAACCTGACTGAAACTCTTCAAATAAACTGTTCCTCTGCAGATGATCAGTTAGCTGTTTTACAACTACTCTTTCAAGAATCTTTGAGAGAAAAGGAAGGTTGGAGATTGGCCTATAATTAGCTAAGACAGCTGGGTCAAGTGATGGCTTTTTAAGTAGAGGTTTAATTACAGCCACCTTGAAGGTCTGTGGTACATAGCCAACTAATAAAGACTGATCATTTTTAAGATTGAAGCATCAATAATTGGAAAGACTTTTTTGAACAGTCTAGTAGGAATGGGATCTAATAAACATGTTGCTGGTTTGGAGGAAGTAACTATTGAAGTTAACTCAGAAAGATCAACTGGAGCAAAAGAGTCTAAACAAATACCAGCAGTGCTGAAAGCAGCCTAACATGAAGAATAATCTTTGAGATGGTTATGAATAATTTTTTCTCTAATGTCTAAAATTTTATTTGTAAAGAAATCCATGAAGTCACTGCTAGTTAAAGTGAAAGGAATACTCGGCTCTACAGAGCTCTGACTCTTTGTCAGCCTGGCTACAGTGCTGAAAACAAACCTGGGGTTTTTCTTATTTATAGGTGATGAGAATCAACAACAAGCAAGAACTACCAATTCAACTGCAGAAAGAAAATATCACAGAGACTGACCATTTTGTCTATCTGGGAAGCATAATCAGCATGAATGGGAGAACAAGATGACAACCAGATATGCATTTAACACCTTGTGCCCCATTTGGTGCTCCAGAACACTGTCCCTCCACAATAAAGCCACATGTCCATACAGGACGACTTGGCACAGGTCGACTCGGTCAACACAACTCGGCACGGTCGTGTTGTGTTTCCATTGCAATTGAGGACCACCACAGTGTGGGTGGAGTCGATATAGCAGTGCGGGCAGTAGTCTCATGACGTGACTCGTGCGCGGCTCAAAACACAACACAACAATAGAAGAGATAGAGGCAAGCTAACAGCTAATGCCAGTTTAATATAATCATAATGCATAAGTCCCCCATACAATGTTTTAATGGATGAAGGTTGTCATTAAGTATAACCCTATACCCCCGAACATAATCGGCTCAGTGTACTTCAAAAGAGCCGCTGTTCGCAAAGTTATGGCAACAATTACCATAATAACACCACAGTAATACCCTATATTGGTTGTGAAGTGCAGTTTCTCAGCTTTCAGAAACTGTTTGTATTTTTCTGATAGGACAAACGGTCGCGTTATTACGGTAATTCAAAGTTCCTTTGATCAGCCCTCTGGCCGGCTCTGTGCTAACCAGCTGTTCGGCTAGTAGGGGCAGGTAACGGTGCTTCAGCGGAGATCGCCCGGCAGTATAGTGTTATAATATGTATGCTGTGTGAGCGTTTCAGATGGCTCTCATGTTGCAAAACTACTGCTGCAAACTGTCGGTCTGGGGATTCAACCGGTGCTTTGCGCCTCCAGTTTCTTGCTGTCGGGTTTTTAAAATGGCAGGCTTGATTCTGGTGAAGGAGTCGCTCTCATGCCTCCGATAGTGATGACACTCCCTGGCCAATCAGTGGCATGCTGTCCTCCGCGTCACATTTTTGTATCGCCTCGTATCGCGGACCCTCGGGTGAGTGGGTACGAAAAAGTACCTGCAAACTTGTACCAGTTACTAATGGAAACACCGTCAAACCGAGGCGAGGCGAGTCGAGGCGACCCATGCCGAGTCGTCCCGTATGGAAACGCGGCTTAAGATCCCCATCTTTAAGACCAATGTGAAGACGGTTCTTCTGTATGGCTCAGAGACC
Source organism: Archocentrus centrarchus (assembly GCF_007364275.1). NCBI lineage: Eukaryota > Metazoa > Chordata > Actinopteri > Cichliformes > Cichlidae > Archocentrus > Archocentrus centrarchus. The sequence goes on along the minus strand of NC_044346.1, from coordinate 26,287,596 downwards.
TGGAGAGTGACAAATACCAACATCAACAAACTCCAGACCTTCACCAGCAGATGCCTGCGGCACATCTTAAACATCAGGTGGCCCAAGAAAATCTCCCAATTCCAACCTTTGGGAGAAAATCAAGCAAACTCCTGTCAGCCAAGACATCAAGAAGTAAAAGTGGGGCTGGATAGGACACACCCTGCGCAGACCAATGGATACCATTGCCAGACAGGGTTCCATTCAATGGTATCCATTGAATGGAACCCGCAAGGGAAGAGGAAAGTTGGGAGGCCAAAGCAAACCTGGAGAAGATCAGTTGAGAGTGAAGCAAAGGTTGCCGGAATGACATGGGCTCAGCTGAAGGGAATTGCCCAGAATTGAGTCCCTTGGAAGAGTGTTGTTGCGGCCCTTTGCTCCTTGAGGAGTTCACATGTAAATGAAAACATCAGTTAATGTCAGATTTTTAAAAATGAGATTGCTTACATTTTTGATGCATCAGCACTTCAGAGTCTGAAGAGGGTTTTCAGAGCCCAGCTGTTAACTCAGTGAATGAAAGTGAGCAGTCTCACGTGACTGGATCATATCTTCCCTCTGTGTCTGCAGCCAGTCAGATAAAGGAGACACCCCAGCTTTCTGAGGGGTGTTCTGTTTGTGTCTAAGTCAGATAGGGATGTGAATGTAAAGACTGATGTGTGTTAAAGGTAGGTGCTAATGAGGGATTGTGCTTGCATGTTTACTGATCCATGTAGCGTTGCAGTTAACAGCATGACATGAGAGATCCTGAAGGATCAGTGTAGTTTTAGTACATCTGTGCAAGGACTGTTATCCTTTTTACAGTCCATAATTGCAGGAAGCTTCTGGTAAAAGCCAGGAAACCCAGGTTGTCCTTGATGAGCCATCCAGCTGTGTCCTAATTCAGATAACCTTCCAGCATTTTACCCCAAAGGAACACAGTCAGCACTTTAGGAAACCTTCACCTTTGGCACAACAGTCCAACCCAGGACAGAACATGTACAAAATCAGTCAGCATATTTCAGTGTAAATTTGATTTCTAGACGTCTTGAGCCAAACAAGTATCTGTAGTTTCATAATTTTATCCCTGGGTCCCTGGGTATACCTTCCAGTTTTTTAAATACTCACAAAATTTAAATACAAAATGTGAAAGAGCAGATCAGAGATCTGTCAAATGAACCATGTTATAATAAGTTAGGCCATCATAGCAGACAATCAAGTAAAAAATATGCTCACTGTTGTTACCCTTGTTTATAGTTGTGACACATCTGGCTCTTTTTCCCTCACACTCTTTTAAAGCATTTGTTTCTACCCACATGGGGGATGTGGGTGGCAGGATTGTGACAGATGACTGCTCTCATGTATGTTGACATGCACTAAAGTCAATAAGAGGCCAGGAATAAAAGTGGACAGTCTTTCCTTGGTTTAAAGAAAAAGAAATTTAAATACTTTGCAGCAGCCTGGGTAGCTTTAGTTTCCTTTTCCACTGAGTTACTAGTTAGCTAATATAAACCAGTGTAGTATTTCCAGCACTAAGCAACCACCCCTGTATTCTGCACTTGGACAAGTTGGTGCAATACTTGCTGTAAAAAAGAAAAGTAACTTAGAATAAAATAGCTTTATTGTCATTATATGTCACATATAATGAAATTACAACTTAAATTATGACTTTAATCCAGTTTCATAGACAGTGTTGTTAAAATAACAAATTTTAGGGAGTGAGAATCCATGGTGTAAATTATGCTTAGTGCATATTGTTTCCATTTTGCCGATGTGCATTATGCTTGGGTGTGGTTTGGGTTGGTTGCAGACTTCCTACTTCTGTGAGTGGTCTGGCTGGCCCATATATACAATGGATAAGCTGTAGACACTTGTCTCTGACTAAGTCGATATGGATAGGCATCTCTGAAGTAATAAGGATTCCCAGTTGGCAAACCACTCAGAGCAAGATTGCTTGAATAGTTGAAAAAACCAGAGGGTGAAAAAAATTTCAAATTTGTCTTTTGCTTTTTCAGGGGTGTAATTTATGTTTTTTTTAGCAGCAATACCTACAAGAAGAACAAAAGGTTATGATTGACGTCATATTTCTCATTTGCAGTGATTAATTTTTCCAAATACTGGTGTTGGCTTTAGTATTCCCTGTATTCATAATAAGTGCATTTTATCATTGTATTTTCCTGCAAATATGCACTTAGAACAGGCTTATTTCACACTATATTACTGAATTATTTCAAACAAATCAAAACCTAAACGAGGCAGAACTGGCTCGTTTAGTTAGACAGCAACACCGATAAAGCATAACATTATGACCACCTGTCTAATATTGTGTTGGTCCCTCTTTTACTGCCAAAACAGCCCTGACCCGTTGAGGCATGGACACACCCCTGAAGTTGTGCTGTGGTGTCTACCACCAAGATGTTAGCAACAGATCCTTTAAGTCCAGTAAGTTGTGAGGTGGGGCCTCCATGGATCGGACTTGTTTGTCCAGCACATCCCACAGATGTTTGATTGGATTGAGATCTGGAGAATTTGGAGCCAAGTCAACATTTCAAACTAGTTATGCTCCTCAAACCGTTCCTGAACCATTTTTGCTTTGTGGCAGGGTGCATTATCCTGCTGAAAGAGGCCACAGCCATTAGGGAATACTGTTTCCATGAAAGGGTGTACTTGGTCTGCAGAAATGCTTAGGTAGGTGATATGTGTCAAAGTAACATCCACGCGGATGGCACGACCCACAGTTTCCCAGTAGAACATTGCCCAAAGCATCTCACTGCCTCTGCTGGCTTGCCTTCTTCCCATAGCGCATCCTGGTGCCATGTGTTCTCCAGGTTAGCAAAGTACATGCACCCGGCTATGTAAAAAGAAAACGTGATTCATCAGACCAGGCCACTTTCTTCCATTGCTCTCTGTTCCAGTTCTAATGCTTACATGCCCATTCTTGGCGCTTTCTATGGCTGGCGTGTCAGCATGGGCACCCTGACTGGTCTGTGGCTATGCTTCCTCAAAGTTGTTCTCAAAGTTGATGTGTTAGAACACATCAACTTTGAGGACAAAATGTTCACTTGATATAATCAGTGCTGTTCACTTAACCAGTCAATGGTCATAATGTTATGCTTGATGGGTGTATGGTTTAACTCAAACACAATTTGTCATTCCCTGAGTTATTGATTGCTTACTCAACCAAGTCAATCCACTAATGGATCAGCTGCCAGTCATCAGTCAATGTTAAGTCTTCCAGTTAACATACTTGCAGACTTTGCAGTTCAGTCACAGAGTTAATGGCCTCTGAGATTTGACCCTTTTACAAACAGGCTATTGCTCATCAAGAGATACAAGAACTTACCTTAGTGAGGGTGAAATAAGATAGATCAATCTTCTTCAAACCAATCAACGGATAGTTTTCTGCATTCTGTATTAGAGATGGGATGTGTGAGCGTTACCTGAAGCAGTTACTGGTACCTTTTGAACATAATAGTACATTACATCTTATCAGATGCTGGGGAAAAAGACAGAAAATAGTTGATTATTTAAGACTATTCCAAAATCAAGCAATCACTGTTATTTTGATTCAGTTTGTTTGTTTTTTAAATATATTTTGGGGCTTTTAGCTTTTATTGCCATGTAGAGAAGAAAGGAAAGCTAGGAGAAAGACCAGGGGAAGCCACACAGTAAATGGCCTCAGATTCGATCCCAGGCCTATGCATTAGCCTCATGGCGTATGGGTTGCCTGCTCGACCCAGTGAGCTAAACCAGTGTCCCTAATTCAAAGATTCAATTGTAAAGTGAAATTAGAGGGAGCGTTTGTCAAATTAAAACTATTCCAGCATAATAAATCTGTTTGCCGAGATGAATAAATAATCTTCATCCTACTATTCTATCAATTTATACATAACAAGCTTTTGTGATTCTTTGTGATATTGATGATGCACATTATCTGGGTTTCAGTTTAAATTGTGAATAAACGCTGCAGCATGCCTTAGGAGAGTCTGGTAACTCATAGCTGCTCAGACAACAGCGTAGCTGGAGAGGAGGCTGTTTCCCAAAGGAGGCAGGAGGAAGGGGGAAAAAGTAGTGTTTTCCCATGACCTCATCAGCATTAATTTCTCCTCTGCAGCCTGAAGATGACTATGAACTGTCTCACTCTGAGCTCACAAGATGCTCTAAACTCGTACACCCCGAAGGTGCCATTTTATTTTACTGCCATGTCACCGCAAAGTGCAAACTGACCTCAGCATTGTTCAAATGAATGCAAGTACATTAAAGGAGGATTAGGTTCAGATTTTTTCAGGTTTTCTTAATGTAATTTAAATCCAGCTGCCGAGTCACGAAGCACATTCATTGGGGGATATCTGCAAATGTCATTGTTTTGTAGATTAGAAGTGGGCTGCATCGGTCTGACTTTGTGTAATGGGGCCTTATGCAGCATCAGTCCCAACAGGCCCTTTGTGGTCACTTTTTTTCACAAATGCCTAATGGTACCTTGATTTAGATTTGAATACAAATCTGACAAGTAGGAATTTTATGTTATCATATAGGCTCTTCTATTATTATATTGTCTCCATGTTATTGTGATTGCTGCCTGTGGTGACTGGAAAAAATACATTTCAGTTTCAGTTGTGTTAGACTTGTGATATGTGATTGTTTTTTTTTTTAAAGCTGGCACAGTTAAAAAAAAATTCAAATTTTCACCCACCCCCCACCCTCCCTTTTTAAAAAAATATTTAAAAAAATTCCACAGAAGACTTTCAATGGTTGTATTCTTTGACTTTGTACCTTGTGTGTTTCTGTTGTTTGTATAGCAGCATCTAATCTCAAAACTTCTGACACCCCAGTAGTTAGCATAGACAGTATAAAAGATGGATGTAACTACTGCAATGTCACGCACTGGTTTGTGAAGTCCTGACTTCAACTCTTTCACATCTAAGTGTTTTGAAACTGGACGTGATGATTGAGGTGCTCATCTGTCTATGAAACCGCAGGTTTTGTCAATCAAAAGTCATTAGCCAATGAGCATGCCCTGTATAATCCTTCTCTTTGACACATGGGATTTACAAAATGGACTTAATGTTTCATTCATTATGAGACAAAATGAGTGACAGAGATCATACACTCATCAGGAAAGTGTTCAGTGAGGTCAGGATGTTTTTCCAAAGACTTCTATCGGGATGAAAGTCTTTTTGCAGCCACAGGTGTCGTCCCCTAGTGGCCATTAAAAATAATGCAGTTATGAGGTACTTTGCTGTTGACTTCACCTTTCAGAATTACTCGTACCTGTCTATAGTGCCCTCTTCTATTTTTATTGTTTAATGGTGTTCAACAGACAGCCCAACCCAAAGTAAAATATATTCTGTATTGAATAATAATAATATTTAAACTATTATCTAATAATTTACCTACCATACATTTATGTGACATGTAAAATGAAGTACATCTAAATGTAATTTTTCTCCACTTTCCCTTTTTTCTTTCATCTCCACAGATCGAGAGGATCAGTCCATTCTCTGCACGTGAGTAAACTATTAAATTACTTAAATAATTTACTAGTTTTACTAGTAAATTATTTAAGCATAATAGAGTTACTGCTTATACACCAGCACGAGCATCCCAGGCTCATATACCAGCATTCTTCTGTAAGACAAACTGAGACACCTGAGCCACATTGATGTCTCCTTTCCATTTAATTATCTTGGAAAACATATCACATGTTGCAGTTTATTTATCTATGGCATTTTTTTGTCTGATTTAAGTGAAACCGACATTAATGCATTTATTGGTACACAAGTTTGAAAGGGCAGTGAAAGTGACTTGCCCCGGGGTCTGGACAGTTATTTTAAAGTGTGCGTCTCAGTGACATTGAGCAGGCTATCACTACTTGAGAGAAAAGTAAGATCTGTGGGTCTGAGAAATGCCTGACATTTCTGCTTCAGAGCCCTCTGGCGTCATTTCACTGACAAGTGTCTGCTGATGACAGGAATGAAGCCAAAGAAAATGCCAGAGCAGGTATTAAGACATAAGCCATGCAACAAGGTGTCAAAATAGCTAGTCTTGCATGTGTTACAAAGTAATTAATCAAATTTAACACAGTTTTATTCTAACTTAGTGTTTATGATTTAATCCACAACAGTGATATAAAATTGAGAGTGTTCCCTTTATTTATACCATCTCCACTGGCTTATGTGAGTTATAAGAGATAACAAGCAAGTAGCACTATTTCCATGTTGTTACTGTGTAAAATATTGTAATTTGCAAAGGTTCTCTGCACCCTTAATTACAATATAGTATCAACAAATTACATCTCCCATGGTTTGGTGTCATAATTATTCATTCAGCTGCTGTACCACTTACTATTCACTACATTTTGCTTTAGTAAAGCGAGAAATCATTGTCTGGGTTACTGAGGGCAATGTGGGATGCCATAAGGATCATTCCATAAAAGATCAACCAAGTGTAAAGAAGTTCCCACCTGAACCCCTCTCAATCAGCTAATTTTTTACGTACAAAAATGCTAGTGTGTTACAGTGGATAAAACATTGGCCACCTTAATTCCCATTAGGCATATAGCAGTCAAGTCAGTTCATTTTCATTATATAAAATTTTAATTCAAAACAGCTCTCTCATGGTACTTTATAAGATAAAAACCCTACAGTATAATAGGGAAGAACCTTATGATCCACAGTGTTCAACTATAAACAGGCAAGATTGTGGAGAAAAACGCTTCCTCTTAATGTTAAAATAAAGAATTACACACTGTGGACAGACAATAAAATGTGCTGCAAATTGTGCACATTGTTAAAGGTGTGGACATTGTTATGCATAATAAAAAACATGCAAATCTCATAAGTTACAAGTAGGTCAGCAGGCTGTTTATAAGGGCTGTATTATTTGGTGGAGGAGCTGAGAAATGTAACACCCAGCAGTCCGAGGCTGACAACAGATGCACTGACGCAAGCTCTCCATGATTACTCTGTTCACAGCAGCTAACAAGACTGACAGGACTTGCACACCGTTTTCTCCCCATCTTTACTCTCAGCCACATCACAATCGCCAAGTCTAAAAGGAAAACTATAGTTTGTGCATACTTGGTTTGTGCAGATTTGCACTTACTGTAAAACCTCAGGTATGCTCTAAATCTAAACTGCTCCTCAAAGTTTTTGCAGCAGTTTTTTTTTTATATCCTGTTTTTTTTTTTCATTCCATGGTAGCTGTGTGACAGAGCAGTGAAAGGCCTGTCAGTAACCGCAGCTGCTGAAGTGCACTGACGCTTAAAAATATAGTTTAAAGATAAACAGGAGTACATATGCAGCAATGTTTAGTTTGAGATTATATTTGTGCTGTTGTACTAGAAAAGAGTCCTAAGTTCTTGTCTAACTTATTAACCATGAACCCCCAGACCAGTCTTAATGAAATGCTTGAACCACCTCAACTGGCTTCTTCTGATGTGGAGCAGTGGCTTTACTCTTAGCCCCTCCCAACCGACCGAACTCCTCACCCAATCTCTAAGGGAGAGCCCAGACACCATCCCGAAGAAGCTGATTTCTCATTCTTTCAGTCATTACCCAACGCTCATGGCTATAGATAAGGCTGGGAACATAGATTACTAGTAAATTAACATCTTTGCATTAACACTCAGGTCAGCACCCACACCACTGCCATCGCTGCAGCAAACTTGTCAGTCTCCTGCTCCCTTCTTTCCTCACGTACTCTGTGAACAAGACCCAAAGATACTTGAGTTCTTCCACTTTGGACAGCATCTCATTCCCAGCCCAGAGTGAGCACCTCACTTTTTTTCTGACTCAGAACTGTGCCCCTATGCAAACTGAAGGTTGTTGCTTGATGAAGCAACAACACATCATCTGCAAAAAACACAGAATTTCTAGGCATGCCTCGACTGCAACATAATTTTTTTTACCATCAGAATTATAAATAGAATCCATGAGAAAGAGCAGATCTGGACGAACAACCCGAACAAGTCAGATTTATTTCTGAATCAAGCTCTCGCTATGGTTGTACAGGTTGGTATGGTTATAATAACTTAGGGTTAAATACTGCAAGTAAATTAATATAATATAATATAATATAATATAATATAATATAATATAATCAGAGGTGGCCAAAGTACTGACATTCTGTACTTAAGTAGAAGTACAAGTACTTGTGTTAAAAACTACTCTGGTAAAAGTTGAAGTATTGGTTCAACTTCTGTACTCAAGTAAAAGTAAAAACGTACAGGCTCTGAAATCTACTCAAAGTAAGAAAGTAAAAGTAGCTCCTTGGTGGACGATTCTACCTCTTTCTTACATCTTTCTCCATTTGAGGGAAATTATCTCTCATTCTTTGCTCTCCCTGGAAATACAGCAGCTGTTCTTTTAGCCAGCAGACACACTGTGTGACAAACTGCAGACACTTTTTGTCCTTTACGTTTTCTGTCACTCATTTTCCTCACCGTTCCAGCATGTAGTCTCTATGTAAAGCGCAACTTATTATATAATATAATAAGATAAAATGTAAAAAGTACCAAAATATTTTATAAGAAAGTGCTACAATATAAAAACAAATCTTTAACAGTGATTTAATAGAAGAAACTGCCGGAGATCCTCAGGCAGATGTTCCACCACTGAAGAGTCCTCACAGCAAACGTTCAATTGCCTTTTGTCCTTTATAATCATCCAGTGGCTACATTGTGAAGGCTTTAGTGCTTCGGGTGCCTGTTTTATTTGTGTCGTCTTTTTGCTTTGCCTTGCAGCGGTGAGTCGGGAGCCGGTAAGACGGAAAACACAAAAAAGGTCATTCAGTACCTGGCACATGTTGCCTCCTCCCACAAAGGAAGAAAAGACCACAACATTCCTGTGAGTATTAACAAGTCTCACCCTTTTCTCATTCCTGTCATGCTAAAACAATTTTTTCTGGTCAGGAATGCAAGTAAATAACTGTAATTTGACATCTTAATAAAAAAATAATAATGTGCTTTATTATTTTTTCCCTGCTTTTTTGTAAAACAGTAAATATGAAAATTAATGGATAACAACAATAATATGTTTAACTTTAGCATTAAAAATATTGTTTTGATTAAAGAGCTTGCACATACTGGTAGATTAACTATTACATAAACATAAAAAATAATTTTGGTGATTACCAGTACTGTTAGTTTAGGGCAGCTCTGGTGTAAACCTTAAATTGGGTGGTGGTCCAATAAATCTGTTAGGCACAGTATATTGTAATTTACAGATCACAGTTGAAAGGCATAAAACCTTCACATGCAGTTTTGTAACTAAATGAGAGTATATTACATTTTTCTGGTTCAAGGAAAAGATTGAGATCCAGAAATACTTTTAGCTTTTGACATTTTCTCTCCTGTATATAAATCCTCGGATCGCAACAAAATCCTTTTATTGAAAAACTTGAGTAACTAATTGATTTCACTGCAGTTTTCACACACAAAGTCATCCAGTGGGCCACACGAGAGGCTTTGCTGGGTAGTTTCTGGCCCCTGGTCCATATGTTTGAACCTTTATTTAAATACTTTTTATACAGTAGATTTTGATGTAAAATTAACCCATAAGGGGGAGGTCATCCCACTGCTATCTTACTAATGCAGCACTGTGATTGAGAGAAAGGTAAACAATTAACCAGTGGGCAGTATCTCCAAGGTGGGATTGTTGGTGAGGTACTTGTGATTGTAAAGCATCTGCACAGGATGTTTGTGCACACTCTAACGGTTTACATTTGTTTATCTGTAAAACAGCCAGAATCACCTAAACCAGTGAAACTACAGGCAAGTTTTTATGCTTTCTTACACTCCATGTTCATTTGCATGCTGCACTAACAGTTTCCTTTTAGACAGTATTCACTTGTCTATAGCTTGGGTTAATAAAAGATCCGGGCTCATCAAATGGTGTCAGTGATTACTTTTCACACTTAATTAAGCTGCCTGGTGTTAACACTGAAGATAGCTTATTCAGCATATACTTTGTCTCTCTCTATCAGGCACAAAATGCAGTTGTAAGTAAATTTTAAATGTGGCATGATTATTCAGACTTCTTTTATTATGTTTAATTGTGCTTTATTGTGAATTTGTGTGCTTTTACTGTGATTCACACTGGTTGAAACATAATCACGTGCATGTGGTTTTTATTTGTTGTTGTTGTAGCTGCATAATAAGCCTCAGATGTCCTCTTTAAATCACATTTAAATATTGTATTTTAATTGTATCTATATGCTTACATAGGTAAAAATATCTATGTATATCTCTGTTGTGCACTATTAAGAAAGAGCTGGTGACCTTCCTTTTTTATTTTATTTTGTTTTTTTTGTTTTTTTTTTAAGTATATCACCATCAGAAGTTATGATTAGCCCATTTACCAGCAGCACTTTAGTGATCCTCTGGCCTGGTCATCAAGACCCAGGCAGCCTGCAGATGGTGTTCATGTTTTTGTGACTTCATTCCAAAATACCAGAAGTTCAGGGCACAGTTACCTGACTGGGTCATTCCATGTAAAAGGAATCAAGAAAAATGTTTTCACCTGAGTCACTCACAATCAGCTTGTTTTTTTAATTTATTTATTTACTTATTGCACACTTAAAATTTCAACATATTTAATGAAGCCTTTCTTTTTAATACTATGAATATTTTGAGTTACAGGCCCTTACATTTTGTCACTTTGTGCTTTGCATTATTTTTATCATCATTTTTAAGGTCTCATAGCTTCATAGGTAAAATAGATAGCCACATTTAAGCTCATTTAAACTGCAGCCACATCAATTTTACCCCCACTCCAAGTGTGACGATCTAAAGCAAAAATCCTGTTTTTGTTCAGCACAATTTCTTCTACAACCAAGTGGGTCATAATGAGTACATCATAATTTCAAAAGCAAATCTGTACTGACCAAATATAATAGCGTTACAGAAGCAAGCTCTGGATCTTTTGTTTTGTACTAATGGCCACTGTAGCCAGTTCTGTGTACTTCAAGGGACTGTAACTCAGAAAGTATTCAAAGTATGAAGGTAAATTTTTGAATGGCTTCTTGCTATCATAATAAAATAATCAGCTGGTTCTGAGGGGGGTGTATCAGTATGTTAATCCAGGACATCAGCAGTACTCTGGGTCTTGAGGGCTAAGATAAGATATGATCCCTGCTGCAGCTTTCATTCATAAACTACTGTAGGTTGTGCATAGATGTACCCATAACATTAATAAAATGTGTTATTTTTTTTAATATTAATATAATAATATATTGAATCTCCCCATATCCTACAGAGTGGACCCCTGTTTTATGTGAGTAGTATGTAGTTTCTCACCTATCTCACCTCACTTACAAATTGAAAGGGGTTCTTTTCCCACTCTGTTGCCACTGGCTAGATAAACTATTAACTCTTTAATAGTCCCTGAGGCTGGGCAGTAGATGCTTTCCATCCACCTTCATTCTCCTGCTATATTTTGGCTTTTAACCCTTGCATTGCATGATCTCTGCTTCTGTCCTCATTAATTTTCTGCTTATTTTAACACACATTTAACAGTGCTGACACTGTGAGGACAACTGAAGCGGTTCACTGGCTTTCATCTCGTCTAATCACTGAACTAGTGGCCCACACAGAACCTCTTTTGCCCATTTTTCGGCCTAGGAAACTGGTCCAAATGAGTTCTCCACATGTTCAATGTTCTCATTTTTCGTGTTGGTGAGAACAGGGACTTGCAATATTTGTCTGGCCTTGTGACCTCCAAAGCAGATGTTGAGCAGTGAAAACATAGCCACATCTGGTCTCTGCCTCAGAAGATTTATTGGGACAGTTGTGACTGATCCTTTTTGAGTCCACTAAATCTCCAAAGTACTGAGCCAGAGCATGCCAAACAGCACACACAGTAACCTTTTTCTCTTTTTTTTAAGTTCTGGCTGATAATGGGTAAGTCTGTACTTTTTGAAGCCTCTACAGTTGCTTACATTTTATCACAGCTATGCAGCCAATGACCATTTCAAGTGGAGGAGGCAGATCTGTTGGCTGTCAGATATCTGATGTGCTCATTTTGCAACAGGAATGTGGGTTAACTCCTAATGCTGCTGTTGGACCCCCAATGATGTCTGTAATCTGCTCTTTGTTTGTGTGTGCAGACCACACAGATGAAGAGACTGCCAAGTTAACTACCAAGTTGCACCACATGCTTGTGTTTATATAGAAACAAAGGTTTTTGGTTTGAATTCTCTGCCCTTTGCGGGCTGCAATGCTGCTGATGGACAGAGACCAGGTTTATCCAGTTTGACCCTGCTTCATTCCAGCTGCTCAAAAACTCAATTAAAAGTAGCACATTGAACTCTTTGGCCAAAGATCGCATTACATGTCTCACATCCTGAGTGCAGTGCTGATTCCTCAGTTCTCTTTTGTGGAAAATGGCCTCAGACTGACTCAAACCTTCAGTGTGTGGAGCTATTTCTGTTGTAATGGGAAAATATTCCTCTGAGCCACAAGAAGAAAAACGTTGCAGAAGAAACTGTTTTTGGCTTCTTTGGGTACGACGAAGCCAACAAATATGGCTTGGATGGAAACACAGTGGAAACACCTGTCTAAACATCTGCATAAGTCACTTATTTATTTATCCAGCTTCCTAAAGTGTCCAGCTCGACAAAAAAAAACAAACTGTGTCTGCTGTGTGTTGTGAACACATTCTTCCTGACATGATAAAATGGCTTTCTGGCTTTTGTCAAAGCAAAAAGATAAAATGCGTCTTTCGATAGCCACAGACACATCAGTCATTAACATTATTTGGAGTTTAAACTTATATTTCATCTGCCTAAGATGATGCAAAAAGTCCAAAAGCCTCACATCTGAGTGACCCCATAACAAAGTGGGTAGGGTACATACCATATGTGAGCAAATGATCTGAGCAGAGAGTCTGTTGTTTTTTTTAATCTGTTAAATGTTTAAAATGCAACAAAATAAAAGGGTTTTAAACATGAAAGTAGTTTTTTTTAATCTGTTAAATGTTTAAAATGCAACAAAATAAAAGGGTTTTAAACATGAAAGTATTTAAAAGTCTTTTTTTTAAGACCGGATTGTTTGTTCAATTGTGTAGTCTATAAAATATCACAAAACAAAACCCCAGCTGATGTTCAAATTGGTAGTTTTATTCAAAAAAAAATGCATTTATAGGGTTATAAACCAAAGAACAATGTTTAATAAGAATCTTTTAACAAATATCAAAGAGTGATTTAATCTAAAACATTAGAACTGTTGTGTTGTCTGAGAAGTGGTGTGAAGGCCTTTTTGGAATAATTTGACTAACTGAATAAAGTGTTTGATTTGAACTTTCCGTCACATGATGGTCACATCGTCTCTTTGTGATGAATGATGTGCTGTATTGGGAACTTAAATTCACCTGCAGTTTGAAACTTTTGGAAGCCAGTTTGGTTCTGTGTAACCAGGCATCTTTAGTGCTGTGGACAACAAATTAATACAATTAAACAACCTTTTATATTCAAAACATTGTTAAACCACCACTTTCCCTTTCCTTTTTTTTTTTTTTTTACATTATTTGGATTCTTTTCGAAGTCTGACAAGCACAGAAATGAGAAATTACCCAGACATAATGAGTAATTGACTACAGATGTTTTTTTTTGTCCGCGATCAGTTATCTTATTTACTAGCAGTATGACTGTGACACTTGCCATCTTTTCTGCCACTTTGTTTGTTCAGTTTACCTCCATGGGGGTAATGTGGCGTCTTTGTCTGCATGTTTTTGTTTGACTTTTCATTGCCAGTGTAAGTTTTGCGTGTTGACCTTTCACATTAACAAACAAAAGACTTTTTTTTTTTTTTTGATAGGGTGAATTGGAACGGCAGCTGTTACAAGCCAATCCTATCCTTGAATCTTTTGGGAATGCAAAGACTGTGAAAAATGACAACTCATCACGTTTTGTAAGTATAGAAAAATCATCCCTTAAAGTAAAGTTCTATTTCAACATTGGAAACAGCCTCCTCCACCTCAGCACTACCTTTATTGATCCTGCATTGGCACCTGGATCAGTTTTAGGAAATGCGTTTATGTCTTGTGAATGTAATTTATTTATTATTCTGTTACTGGAAGCAAGGCCATTTGGCTGGAGACTGTTGCCTGCTAGTCATTAGGAGGTCTTTGTTATAATGGAGCTTATTGAACTCTTACTGGGTTATAGAGACAAATGGCAAAAGAAACATGACTAAAGTCACATTGTTTTTTTTCTTCTATAATTAAAGTATAATTAACAATTATAAATATTTCCCATTTTTGTATCAACAACAACCTGGATTGCTTTCCACTAATTATCAGCCCTGTAAATAAATATTACTCATGCTTTTGAAGGATTCATGCTGAGTCTTGGTACATTATTCTGCTGCCATCAGAGCAGAGTCTCACTAGCGAGAGGCCTCACTGTGTGTTATAAAAGAGCCATTATGTAATCGATTGAATACTGTTCATGTTGTTTTGTGCACTTCCTGAAAGTTATCCTGTGTTAATCTCGGCAGGGGAAATTCATCCGGATCAACTTTGATGTCACCGGATACATCGTTGGGGCCAATATTGAAACCTGTATCCTGTTTTAAAAATAAAGAGATATAGAGAGATTTTTTGAAATAAAGTATTTTCTTTTGTGATCTCAGTTTGGCCTGTACAAATAGAACAGTCTAACGTATAAAATATTTCTTTCATATTTTTTAACACTGCAAACTTCGACGAGTGGATTTTCATGTTCTGTATAAATCCATTTAGTTTAGTTTGTGTTTATTCATTGACTCCTTTCGTCAACCTTAGACATCAGTTAATCTCAAACCCTCATACCTGTTTGGCACTGATCTGCCAAACAGATCTGGTTTTCTTGACTGCTCTGTGTCAGACTTGCTGGAGAAATCCAGAGCTATTCGTCAAGCCAAAGATGAGCGCACCTTCCACATTTTTTATCAGCTGCTGGCTGGAGCCGGGGAGCACCTCAAGTGTGAGTAGGCTGAGTTTGAATAACTCTAAACCACGGCTGTTTTTTTGCTTTACTGTTCCTAATGTCGTGTGTAACTGTGTGATGGTCTAATTCTGTGTGAAGTCCATGTGAACTGAACTATGATTCTAAATGGTTTTTTGTGACCCCAGCGGACCTGCTTTTGGAAGGATTCAACAACTACCGTTTCCTGTCCAATGGTAACATCCCAATCCCGGGCCAGCAGGACAAAGACAACTTCCATGAGACCATGGACGCCATGCACATCATGAGCTTTGCACATGAGGAGATTCTGGGTATGTTTTTAATACCAGAATAAAACAAAACAAAAAAAAAAACAGGTCTCTCAAACAATTACTTTGACTTTGCTTTGTGTAAACCTGGTGTGACTGAAGCCTTTGGTACAGAGATAGTTTGGTTCAAGGTTTAAGTTACAGTGAAACAGCAGTTCTGTGCAGTTCTGTGATGTGATGCATATTTCTGAGAGCGGGCTCAATAAATTGTTTAAAACTCTGTTACTGCGAATGAAGCTGCACAGGATGGCTCCCCTCTCATGGAATTACTACAGAAAAAATTAATATTTGAGATAGAACCATTGGAAATGCTAACATTTGCTAACATAATAAAACATGTGGCTCATCCTGTGGTATTGCTCTGGTTTGTCCTGTTAGCTAACTAAAAAATTTATTTGATTAAATTTGCCTTCACATCAATTAATAAGTGACTTTAAGGTGAGTGTGTATGAATTAAAATGTAATTCTGTACAGAAAAGACAAATGAAAGTGATTTAGATATAAAATATATATTATTAAAAGATAATATAGCATGACAGATACTGTATTTATATCAAATTTGTGAAATTATTTTGGTACTGCAGTTAATAAAGTTCGACACAAAACACTTATTACAAATGACTTAAACAGGTAGAATTGTATATAGCATTATAAAATACAATATGACAAAATAAATATCTTAAAATTAAAAGCTAATCAGGTTAACTATAGTAAAGTAAAATTAGTATAAATTTAAATAAAAGTATTATGTAATAATATATAACAAGAAAAATATTTCTCATACCACACAACATAAGTGGAACTCATTTAACTACAGTTTCAGCAAAGACAAAGTTTTGTAATTTTACCTCTATACACACCACAGTAGATTTAGATAAAGCGGTCAAGATGTGATTGAAGTGCAGACTTGGAGCTTTTATTAAAGGGGTTTTACAAAAAAAATGCATTACAATGTTTGGGTGTTAATCATTACTAGAATAGAGGGTATCAGAATCTTCTCTTAGTCTTTTTCTGGCCTTGAAGCTGTCCAGTGTTTCTCAGTTTTACTTTTTGAAAACAGTTAGTGATGTAAAATGATGTCATACTGCAGTAATTTTGTTTTCCCTGGATTCTGATATTTGTAGCCATGTTGAAAGTGGTGTCCTCGGTCCTTCAGTTTGGCAACATCGTCTTTAAGAAGGAGAGGAACAGTGACCAAGCTTCTATGCCCGATAATACTGGTAAGTATCCCAGAATTACACACATGCACACACACACACAAACACACTCAGCAATCTTGGTACATCTGCTCTATAACCTCGTAGCTAGGAGCTCAGGGGTCAGGACACCCTCATCCTCCTCCTTTTCCTCTTCCCATATATACTTCAACTCTTCTCCTCTGTTCACCTCCCTCACACTGTGCACCTCATCCACAGCACAGAGGGGCCCTTGATTTATGTCTGTTCACTCCCCAAGTCTTGTCAGCCTGCCATTAAACCACATCATTGAGAGGATTTACTCCTGAAGGAAATGGGGCACAGCCTTCCAGTTCCTCCACATGTGGCACTGCATATTTGGCACTTAAGAGAGAGAGCCAGGGAGAGAGGATGAGCCTGATGCCAACGATGCAGCTCAGCTAGATATTTCCAAATTCAACAGCAGAAATCAGGACTAAAGCAGATGTTTTTTTTTTGTAGTCAGTCTTGGCCAGCTAGGACAGATTCTGCTTTTTTCTACTTTTCCACAAGCTCCAGCCACATAAAATATGACACTTTTCCAGTAACATTTCTCATGTAGTAAATCTTAATATTAGTCCCTAAAAAAGAAAACAGCAATGTTGACCTACATTGTCCTATGACAGGTTATATATATATATATATATTTATATATATATATATATATATATATATATATATATATATATATATATATATATATAAAATAAAATATAGTTTAATTATCTAATTGTCAGACAGTGCTGTCAGAATAGTTATGGAAAAAATATATATCTCAATTTAAAGACTTTTGAAAACCAAACTTTTTTCCTTACATATTTAATCATTTCTGCTTCCTGTTTGATTTCTAGTCTTGACAAACTTATTTAGGTACAAGTCACAGTTACACAGTGTAAAATCTTTTACTGTGGCCCATATGTTGTATGTTAAAGCCTTGGGTTTGGAATTATGGCTGCTGCCTTTTTCGAGAAAGAGAACAGGGACCATATTTGGCTGAAAGGCTGGAGTGCTCAGTTATTAGCGAAAAACATACAAAAGCAATTTCCAATATCTACATTAATTATCATGTGATTATAGAAAAATGCTCCAAAAGTCACTGACACCACAAACATGGTGCGCAGGTTCAGTTTGGTGACATAAGTTATCAGAGCTGATGCCTAGACCCACCTGCCACTCAGATTAGTCTTACTCCTAATGAGCCATAACTTTTAAGCCTTTCATACAGTTTCAACGGGTGAGATATAAAAATTCATTGGCAATACAGACCAAAACTGTAGTTTCCTGAATCCCTCCTTAAGGCTGACCCTAGCAAGTCAATACATGCAGAGCACACATCCCTTCACTGATTTTATTCAGCTAAGGGTCATGGGGACTGGAGCCTGAGACTCCCTGTAGACTCTTTTGTGAAAATTCTCAAATTTGCAGCAGAAACAAACAAACCACAGGACTGATCCATTGTTGCTTTTGCAGGGCACAGGCTGGCCTCTGTGTGGTTTGAATGTATGGGGCCCGGCCGTGTGTCCGGCATGCTTGATCCCACCTCCTCCGCCTCTCTCCAGTCATTTGCTTTCATCTCATTCTGGTGTCTGGACCTGATTGTGGATATTTTGGTGCCCTCCACTCCATCAGTGGTGTCACATCCCCATGGTTTTTAGCCCCCCCTAGGAATCCCTGGGTAGGTCCTTTGGGCCTGCCTTTTGTATTTGCCGGGATGCTGTGGGCTATGACCTCCTTTGGGGGATGCGCTTGGGTTGGCCGCTGTGCTGGCCCACATGGTATAGGCCTGGTGCCTGGCCCCTGCGTCTGACCCTCTGGGGTGGAGTGGATGTCCTCTGCTCTGTGGGGCTGGGTTGTCCTGTGTCACTCGTGGTGTGCCCCAACGCGTTGGTTGTGCCAGTTGGTGTCCTTCTTGGGCTTTGGGTCTGTTCGCTGTCCCTCGGCTCTTGCGGTACTATAGGCTCCTCTTCCTCAGTGTCCGTGCTGCCTGGGTGGGAGTGGGATGTGCTGTCTGACCTCTTGGATCTCAGCAGGGCCCTCAGGCACTGGGGGAGGGCTTTCTGCATGTTTCTGGCTCGGCATGCCGGTGTCCATTGTGGCTTGGTCTTCACTGTTGGTTGTGGCCACTCTGAGTTTCTGTGCTTGTCTGGCTGCTCGTCACCACTTTGTGTTTTGGTGTTCAGGCTCTGGTGATTCGGTTGGCCTTGATGGGAGTGGGAGTCTCCTTATGGTGGGGATCACAGCACAGCCTGTTGTTTCTGCTTGCTTCTCTGTCATTGCTTCAGTGTTTGGTTTCTGGGTTTCATTGTGGTGCATTTTGCTCTCTTTGAAGAGAGATACTTTTTGGGGTGAGATGTTTGGGCCAACAACAAACACTGGGGCCAACTCAGGACAAACCGGAGATTGATCCACTGATCTTCTGTTTGGTATATGACCTACTCTACCACTTGAGTCAACTGCCCCAAAGAGCCTAGAGCCTGATACAAACATCATTTTTGGCACTGCATTTTTTTTTTTTTTTTTTTTTTTTTTTAGAGGAGTATCACAGCTTGGTTCCTACACATTCAGTCATTTCTGCTTTCTGTTTTTTTTTTTTCTGGTCTTGACATAACCTGCACTGCAGCTGCATGTCAGTCATACAGTTTGAAATCTGCTGTTGACTTAATTTTAGTCTGATTTAAATTAACTTTTTTCCCTCTCCAGCTGCTCAGAAGCTCTGCCATCTGCTGGGGATGAATGTAATGGAGTTTACCAGAGCCATCCTGACTCCAAGGATTAAAGTGGGGCGAGACTATGTGCAGAAAGCACAGACTAAAGAGCAGGTCAATTTGCTTTGTTTTTTCTACTGACTAACATAATGTGTTTGCTCTTCTGTTATTGAGATATTTAGTAACAGATGAACAGCTGTAGATTGTTTAACTAAAAAGCGTAATAGAGGTTCTTGTGCATACAGTGGCAGCTGAAATTTGGGGCTTTTGTTGCACTTGAAATGAGTTGTTTTTTTGTTTGTTTGTTTTTTTTAACCAGGAATGTGAAACTTGTAAACTCCACACGGTTAATTTTAACTGTTTTGAATTCACTTGTTAAGTCAGATTTTTAGTTAGTGTGATTCATTCATTCATCCAACTATTTTCTTCCGCTTGTCCAATTGCCAAAACATGTGAGTGCAAATAGAAATGTATTTGTAGAATTTGATTTTCTTTTGAGGATCTGGCAGCTTGTCTGAATTATACCATTGCAGCCCACACACACTTGTATACATATTTATTCAGTCATTTATTTATTCATGTGTTGTCAAGCCATTCTTTTCTCATTCTTCCTCCTCTCTGCAGGCGGACTTTGCTGTTGAGGCCCTGGCTAAAGCAACATATGAGCGTCTTTTCCGCTGGCTTGTCCATCGCATTAATAAAGCTCTGGATCGAACCAAACGGCAGGGTGCTTCCTTCATTGGGATCCTGGACATTGCTGGTTTCGAGATCTTCCAGGTCTGAATTTAAATTGTTACACTTTTTAATGATAAACTTTTTTAGTTGTTTCTTTTGTCATGTCTCTATTAGAGGTTATCAGTTCCTGTCATTGGTGATTATTTCCACTGATGATGTTCTTGCTTGTGTTGATCCTCCTCTCATCCAGCTGAACTCATTTGAGCAGCTCTGTATCAACTACACCAACGAGAAGCTCCAGCAGCTCTTCAACCACACTATGTTCATCCTGGAGCAGGAGGAGTACCAGAGGGAGGGCATCGAGTGGAGCTTCATTGACTTCGGCCTCGACCTGCAACCCTGCATCGACCTCATTGAGAGGCCGGTCAGTTAGCTTTTCAATTAGCTTTTCAATTTGTATTAAGATGAAATTTTAGACCTGTCAGAGTTCAAGTAGTGCAAGACATTAATTTCTGTGAAAGAAAATGCCACAGAAAAATGGTAAAGAAATAAATAAGATCCATTGTCTTTCTGGTGTCCATGCCATGTCCCTGTCCACTCCTCTGAAGTCTGAACGTCCTGTCCTGTGCCATTACTCCTCTAGGCAAACCCTCCAGGTGTGTTGGCTCTGCTGGATGAGGAGTGCTGGTTCCCCAAAGCCACAGATAAGACGTTTGTAGACAAGCTGATCCAGGAGCAGGGCACACACACCAAGTTTCAGAAGCCCAGGCAGCTCAAAGATAAGGCTGACTTCTGCATCATCCACTACGCCGGCAGGGTACGCTTGTTGTATCTCTAGAAAAATCAGTCTGTTCCTGTGTCTGGCTTCCTGACTGTTCAGTATGTTTGATGCTTGTCTTTAGGCCATGATAAGCCCTCTCTTTTAAAAAGCATTCCCCAGTACAGGCACACAGGTGAGAAAGTAATCAGATAGATGGTCACAGCTGCAACAGCTGATATCACCACGCTTATGCTTCAGTTTACCATAATCTTCTTTTCTGAATATCTCTTTCATCCCTGAAAAGTTGCTGGCTGTCTGAGGTCACATAAAACGCTGACGCATACTTCTCCTGTTGGGGGATTTCAGGGAAAGACTGAAACAATTTGAATTATATTTCACTGTAAGGGAGTGGATTTGAATGCTGTTCATGGTGTTATGCAACAGAGCACAGCATTTGTCTCACAGCGAGACCCACAGAGTATCACATCTGCTTACCATTATGTGAACTGTGTCATTTCACGCCTCAATATTTCAAAAACTTTAAGATTCCAGTTGTAGGAACGTCTGCTGTGGAGAAAAATCTTCAGCACCACAAAGCCAAACACTGTGAATGTTGTTAATACAGGTGTGCACAGAGGAAAAAAAGATCTCATTTAGAGCTGTGTGGAAAAGTTTCTTGATTTTTATACTTTTACAGCCAGAAAAGATACAAAATCATATTTTTGTTTTCGGTTTTTAGGGAACGTCTGGCCCCTTGAAAACTGAGCAAAGGGATTTACATCAGAGAGCAGTGACAGCTGATGCAATAACTATGAAATAGAATCATTTTTAACTGTTTTGAAGAAAAAGTCAAGCTATTGTCATAGACTTGGTCGCATTGCTGTCTGTTCTGCTGTCATTGGCCATAACTCGAGAATGATGTGACCTAGAGTGTCCAAATTCACACCATAGATGCATCTATTAAGAATCTTGGACAAGTTTGAATCTCAGCAACACACTTGCTCACACTTGTTCACTGACTTTACTATAACAGCACTTTGACCCCACCCCCTCCATCCTCCAAATCCAAAACAGCAGAGCAGTGGCACCCACTCAGCGGTGGTCTTGTTCAAACATATTTTTGGTATTTATGTATTGTTTTTTCAGTAAACTGCAGCTGAGATTCTTTCCACCAAAATACTCGAAACTGCACGACTGAGAAATCAACATTTTTATAAACATAAAACATGAAGAATTTTGACTTGTGGATCTTGAATAAATGGAGTTTAATTTTACAAAAATCTACTACAGATTGATTTCATTTTAACATTTAACGTTTTAACCATCTCAGTGTCTAGTCTGGGTTGAAAAATATCTCCAAAATGAAAGTTGTGCCGACCTTGGAGACATACTGAGCGTCACTTGGGCTTTCAAATGGGATTTTCCAGCTAGGAAAAAGCTTGTATTGAAGGGAAAATTTCTTGTATTGAAGAATTGTTTTATGTTATCTTTTAGTGACTACAACAAAATGAAATAAAATATTCTCAAGAGAAGAGTAAGAAAGTCAAGAAAACTGTACCATGGAAGGCCAACTTGAACTGTTCACCTCTTTCTCTGGAGTCTGTTTCTAATCTAACTGAGCTAAATGATCCTCATACTGAGTTGATAAAGGCGCAGGAGCTAGAGCGGGTTGTCTGATGATCATAAGGTCTGGGGTTCTGTCCCCGGTTTCTCCAGTCTAAATGTTTGGGCAAGATACTATCACTGTGCATGATAGAAACTACATAGCTCTCAAAGTGTGTAGAATAAAGTACTGTGAATATGGCTTGCACTGGCTTTAATTTTCACTTTAATAAAATGTACCACTTTAATCCTGGGGGGTGGGGGGGTGACAGTTAAGTTCACCATGCAATGAATGAGACAGAATTTACACAAATGTTGGTGTACAAATGTTGCAAGTGTAATGGATTAAATTTTGGTAAATAATGTGATTTGTGAAATGTGTACCTGTAAGTAGCCATAATACAGAAACGATTGGGCTTCCTCTGTAAGAAAGTTCTTTAAAAATATAAAATAAAATAATCGAATCTTTATTTATCCCAGAAGTTGGGGAATTACTGTGTTTAGGCCACTTACAAAACAGCTCAATAAAATATGTAAAACAAAAAAAAAAAAAAAAAAAAAGTCGAACGAGTCAAGTGTGGTAATAAATGCACAATAGGAGCACAGTTAAATAAAAAAAGGGTTAAATAAATAAGTAACACCTTACAAATAAGTGCAGGAATTGTGGAATAAGGTCGGAAAGATTCCCTGAATCTGTTAATCTGTCCTTGTGGCTCAGATTAACATCCCTGTCTGCCTGCAAAGTCCTGAAGATAGGTACAGTTACCCTGCAGCGTTCCATGAAGCTGTGGATCTGCCTGCTACTCCTGTTCAGGAAGTCTGGGTTGGCTTTAGAGTTTCTGATTAAAAGGGGTATTCCCCACCAGGCAATGTAGAAACCATTTAAGCCGATGTTGAGGAGACTCGCCTACCTTTAGCTGCCTGCCATCCACTGTTGCAACCAACTAACAACCCTAATAGTTAAGTGCAGTCAGAAGTCACACCTCTTAACTGCAGCTCTTCTCTACAATCCTTGCTCTTGGTAAAATGTCTTGGTTATTACTTTAGTGGACAGGAAAATAGGCCCCAGGGATCTGTTACTTTTAAGGGCTGTAAGAACCATTAAGAGATATAATACTCAAACATAAGTTTTAGTTTTACTGTTACATCAGTCCACACTCAGTGTGCTACCCCTGGTCTTAATCAGCTCACTGAGCTCATCCATCTTATTGTCCAAACACCTCATATTGCCCACGATGACCAGCTGAAACCCTGTTGTTTCCTCCATTGCTCCTTGGGGATGACAGAGCTTCTTCAATAAATCACCACTTGTCATGGGGCCTGGAAAAAGTGGTATATTTATTTTTTAAAATCTGTTCTTATTATGAGTTAACGTTAAGAAAACAAAATTTCTAATGGATAATAGATGTCAGTTTTTGTCTGTTTTCCTGAGCTGCACCTTTTTTTTCATTCTTACAGGTGGACTACAAGGCAGATGAGTGGCTAATGAAGAACATGGACCCTCTGAATGACAATGTGGCCACGCTTCTCCATCAGTCAACTGACAAGTTTGTGGCTGAGCTGTGGAAGGATGGTAACGTACCACCTACCCATCTCTAAACGCTCTAACAACTACAAGGAACCAGTTTTATTAACATTTCCTGTAGGATTCATTATGTTCGTACCTGTTTGCTTTTCTACATCAACATGTCTTGTCACTGAAGCCTACTAACAACAGCAGCTGTCTGCCTTGTTGACCTGGACCTTTTCTGAGAATGAACTTATCCACAGCGTCCCATTCCTGTCTCTCTTCTCTGTGTTGTAGAGATTCAGACCATTCAAAGGGCCTCATTCTATGACAGTGTCACTAGTTTGGATGAGCCGACAGGTGAATGACTGGGTCATGCTGTAGCAGACCTGGGCCAATGATAGTTGAAAATGACCTGTTGGTATATTTCTGCCCAGATCTGGCTCTGTGCTTCATGCTTCAGCCGGTGCCGTGTCTGTCATAGCTACAGTGGCTCCCATCTGCTTCCAGGCTGCATGGCTCCCTTGTCTCAGCCAAAAGCAGTAGTGCCCAGTTCCTAAATAAGATAGATTAGCATATAGTCATTGTATCTCTTTAGATGAACCAGTGTGCTTTAATTTGTTTGAGCGTGTTAGTGGGCTGACATCGGTCTTGTGATCTTTGTATGTCCAGTTGCCCTGAAGCAAGCATCTAGTGCAGCTGTGTCTTGAGTCTTTCTGCTGTTTATTCCTGCTTTTGTCCCCCATCAGTGACGTGAAACATCCATGAGCAAATGAAGGATTTGAAGCTTTAGTGAAGAATATTTAACATTTTGCCGCGTTCCTCCTATCCCTAGGTGGGATCACAGTGGCAGGGAATTGAAACCAGATGTGGAATGTTGCTTTGGCTCTGAGCTCAAATATCACTGTGAAGGGTCCAGACAGCAGGTTGTGTATCACCATAGTTAAACTCCAGCATTCTGGAGTTTAATAATATAATTTAACTGCTGGGACATTAATAAGTAGTGATGGGAGGGGATATCAGTCATAGTATATTGTATCCCTTCCTCTTACAGTACTGTTATTGAAACTTGCAGGCACTCTAAACTGATTCCCCTCCAGCCGGACTTATCAGAGTGAAATCTTCATGGCCTGTTGTGGTGGCACTTATTAAATAAATGAGGTAAACTAAAGTAACTTCCAGTGGAGCAGAAAATGGTGAAAGCTGGAGGAAGCAAATCAAAGAATGAATAAACTGAACCGACACATTATTAAAACTGAATAACAATGATACACAAAGGTATCTGTATAGAATAAGTAATTCATGCTTTTTGCCTTTTTAGGACTGATTTTATTTACCTTTTCCAATTATTAAGATATAATTTATTATAAATGAGTTTTTGTAATGTTATCATTAAATTGTGTTATCTTTATGATGTAGTATCGTGAGCTACTCAGTGATACCCACCCCTTTTATAAGTGCCATATGAGTCACACACACACACACACACCCAGGTTTATGTCAGAGTATTATTTTCTCTAATATTGAAGGTTTTTTAAAGACAACAAGCCTGCAAAAAAAAAAATATACCTGAGGATATTGAAGATGTAGGTTGCCCCCGTGCCAGTCATGAGATAATACAAAACCAGAACACGACTGGTCAAAAAATGTTATGTTCCAGTTATGGGACTTAAATTAAGTTCAGACTCATGATAACATTCTCATAAAGTTACCTCAGCTGCTCAAAGCCATGAGTAATTTTCCAGGACACATTTCTAACTTGAGCCAGTAGATCTCACAATCCTCTAAAGCATGGCATCCCGCTGTCATGGCCGTGACCTCTAAAAGTTATTAGTTTGTCTAAAAGCCTTTTTTTTTTTTTTTTTCCTCCCCCACTATCATAACTACTTCATATTTTTAAAAAACATTTTTTTTCCTTCACAAAAGTAACTCTCACTGTAGTTTATTTTGAGCCCACATACATCATCCTGCTGTCAAAAATACTTGGTAGAGCTCCAAACCCGCTACAAAATACACAGAATCCCGGATATACAGCTTATTCCAGTTTATTAACAATTCTAAAAACTATATTAACCGAGATGTTTTAGCCTTCTCTGTGTGGTATATGTTGTGTCCTCACAATGTTTCCCCCACATAGTCCTTACTAAAGTGGGCCACTCAGGTATATCGGCAGTCACCCAAGAATATATGAAGACTTTTTTTTTTTTAACCTGCCTGAGAGAAAGAGAAATTCAGTTATTAAGTTATTATCCTAGTAGTACGCAGGTTTTATATCCTGAGCAGTGAAATATTGAAAAGCATTCATTAATTGCAGTCAAACACCCACAGAAAGGAGCATTTCATTTCAGAAAGTAAATAATTTGAAAGTTCTTCTCTACATATAATTAAATACAAAGCTGAGGAACAGTTAGCTTTAAAGTTTCATCCTCACCTACAGGAACCAGCGGTACTTCTAGACTCTGCTGCTGCTTTGGTAGACTGCCTTCATTTGATAGTTTTCATCCATCTGCACTTGGTCATGTAGCGACATTTTGCCACTGTGCTGCCACCACTTGTCCCTTCAGTGGTTCTCTGCTCCTCCGAAAGTCCTCCTGATCTAATCAGCTTTCACCGTCTCCCCTTCAGTTGACCGTATCGTGGGTCTGGACCAGGTGGCAGGAATGAACGAGACAGCATTTGGTGCCACATACAAAACGAAAAAGGGCATGTTTCGTACAGTGGGACAGCTCTACAAAGAGTCACTCACCAAGCTCATGGCCACACTGAGGAACACCAACCCCAACTTTGTCCGCTGCATCATCCCCAACCATGAAAAAAGAGTAAGTAAAAACTTTTATTTATCAGAAGTAGAAAGTCTGGGACTCCTTTTTTTAAATATCAAGTATGAGGCAAACTTTCTGTTTCTGTTGCTAAGAGTGTATCGTTTCCTTCTTCAGGCTGGTAAACTTGAGCCTCACCTGGTTCTGGACCAGCTCAGGTGTAACGGAGTCTTGGAGGGGATTCGTATCTGCAGACAGGGTTTCCCCAACCGCATCGTCTTCCAGGAGTTCAGACAGAGGTGACAAACATCAGCCGGGCTTTTTGAACTCTGTTTCTCCTTTTTTCAAAGAGAAAAGTTTGATTTCATTTACGTTTACATTCTCTTTGCACACAGATATGAGATCCTTACACCCAACGCCATCCCCAAGGGGTTCATGGATGGGAAACAAGCCTGTGAAAGAATGGTAATGCCAGTTTATTTAGTTGGGGACATCACATCCTGTGATGTCTGATGGAAGGATGTAAGTTAAACACACCATTATGTTACCCAGTGGTAGCCTCTTGATTGCATACACTACCTTTTTAATATGGTGGGGCTTGTATTACATCACTGCTGATAGGGTAACACATCTGACACATCCACCAAAAGAGCAACACATTCTTCAAAGCTCCGTGCACAGTGTTTCAGTTAAACCATTTACAGATCTGAATATGCCCAGGATGAACACTGATTGGACAGTCAATCAATCAGTGCACAGGATTTGCAGTATATCATTTTTCCTACATATTTAACTAGGGACAGGGATTTTACTACTAGCATTGTTTTTCTTTTTTCATTTGTTTGTTTTGTTTTTCCAAATCATAGATTATGTTGAAGGCAAATTGTAGATTCATATAAAAAAAACTAAACTGTTTGGAATCTTATGAACGTGTTGTGTGAAAAATGGTGACAAAATGGTGCTAGATGTGAATGAGCCAACTTTAAAAAAAAATAAAAATAAAAAAACCTCCCATCCAACAGAGAGTTAATATGAAGACACTGCCTACATAAATTAATGAAATGTTCTTACTCTCCAGTTCAGGGTCATCGAGGGTCTTTTATAGGATGTCAAAATGTTAATTCGTCTTTTTAAATATTTTCTAAACTTGACAAGAAATCAGTTCTGATTAAAGCAAGTTTTAAATTTTAAACAAGAGAAAGCAGAGGCCATGCATCTCCATGAGACTTGCCTGACTCTAAAAAGTAATCAGGTCTGAACTATGCTAAACATGTTTGTGCAAATCCATCAGTAACTTTTTGAGTAATCCTGCTAACAAATAAATAAATAATCTGAATCAATCCCTTAATCTCCCTGACAGAGGTAATTTAAGACCATGCAGTTTATTTATCTACAACATACTCTGTTCCTTTTTTAGATCCAAGCCCTGGAGCTGGACCCCAACCTGTTCCGTATTGGTCAGAGTAAGATCTTTTTCAGAACTGGTGTTCTGGCTCATCTGGAAGAGGAGAGAGACCTGAAGATCACTGACATCATCATCTACTTCCAGTCTGTGTGCCGTGGATACTTGGCCCGCAAGTGAGTTTTTTTAGCTCCGCTGCCAGAAGTCAGCGGAACTTATCCAATACCGAGCCGTCTGGCATCCGTCGTCTGTCCATCAATTTTTTGCTAAATTTGCTAGTCCTCTGTCATTTATATTTGAAAAATTCTGAAACTTGGCACAAATACTCTTTGGGCAAGGCACTACAAAATAATGTAGTAAAAAAATTTTTCTGAATTTTTGAAATTTTCCTCTATTCCCTACTCCCTACTCCTCCCATATTCCTAGGCCTATTCACTCTGCAAGGCTTTAGAAAGTGCTTCAGACAATTTTTTTTATTAAACTTACTACAAGTATTCATTGGGAAAATCTAGAAAAAGTATTGCAGATGAATTTTGGATTTGGATTTTAAGAAATACTGTAGATTGTTGTTTATTTTTAATGGCTACTCTTCCCTTATTTTGTTGGCCAACTCTTCTGAAACTTGGTACGAGTATTTATTATACAATGGTCTACAGAATGTTCCAGACAGATGTTAAATTTTTTTACTTTTTTTATTTTTGCCAAATTTATGACATTTGTAAAACAAATAAAAAACTAAGCATCAGCTCAGTGTTGGTTGACCCGCAGCCATATAAATCTATAGATCAGTTATTTCCACATTATAAAGTCATACTTTACATCTATAATCTGCCCTACTTCGTTGTTTGCATCTGCCTTCCTTTCCTGTACCTCCTGGTAGACCTCCTTGCAGTATTGCTAGTAAATCACGTCACATGCTTAATCAATCGATTACAGCCTTCTTGTGGCTTCTTGTACCCAAGTATGTTGGCTTTTACGACTCCGTGGAGGTTCTATATTTTTAGGTTTCTTTGGTGAGAACATATAAATGTGTTTGGATACTCAAAGTGCACTTTGAGATAGAGATCCAGCTGTTCAAACCAGCTCCAGTGGTGGTCTGAGACATAAAACATCCACTTGTTTGGCAAGTGTAAGTCCATCTGTGGTGTTAGTTCTCATGTTTATCTGTAATGCAGCAAAATAGGATTTCATTTTTTAATTTATCTGCAGGTGTTCACAATAAAATATATATTTTTAAAAAATCAAATCGTCATGTGCATGTCATCATTTTTACTGCAGAGCATAAAGCAGCACATTGAGCAAAAAGAGGCGCATCAGTTCCTCTATTATTCAGCTCTGATATAACAATGCACAGTTGGAAAGTGACATTTTGAAAGAGGTCACTCATAGTGGTGAATCTGTAGTGTCCTTCAGCTTTAGGGAGCATTACACAGAGTTTGAACTCAGCATTGCAGTTGCCTTTCCTGTTTGTTTCACTCTCACAGCACTCAGTTTTGATTTAGGCTGCGGCAGGCAGCTGTTCCAAATCTGATCAGCACCAAATGGCATCAGACTACTTTAACCCAGTATCTAGCACCTACAGTCTTGTTTTTTAACTGGAAGGTGATGATATGTCAGTGTTGTGTTGACATGTTGACATGACACAAATTATAGCAAGTTAAAAAAAAAAATTGGTGTATTGACAGTTGCTTAGCTGTAGTGCAGGCTGTTTAAAAAATTCAAAAAAGTTCAGATACTGACCTTTCATTATTTTCTCTTAGAGCTTTTGCTAAGAAGCAGCAGCAGCTGAGTGCCCTGAAGGTCCTCCAGAGGAACTGTGCTGCTTATTTGAAGCTGCGACACTGGCAGTGGTGGAGACTCTTCACCAAGGTGAGAACCCCGACACCAACATCTGACAGCAAAAGATAGCTCATATCTGCTGCACAGATGACTAACAACCAGCCAGCTCAGCTCTACCTGAGGAGCTAAGGCCTTCTGACAGTCCTGTAACATACTTGTTCAGAAATCAGTGTTCAGATTGAATAATTATATATGGCAAAGAAGTACTGATAATAATAAAGTGTTACATGCAGTGTTAAAACTACTGGTTTTCTACCATTAATCGACCATTGTGACCATGAAAAATATGTTTCATTTATTCTGTTTGGTATTTAAAATGTCTTAATTTAATTTGGTAAACACAGATCGAGCTGCAGCTGCAGAGTCTAATTTTTTCCCCTTTCTCAGGTGAAGCCGCTGCTGCAGGTTACCAGGCAGGAGGAGGAGCTGCAAGCTAAAGATGAGGAGCTGATAAAAGTGAAGGAGAGGCAGCTAAAGGTGGAGAACGAGCTGGTGGAGATGGAGAGGAAACACCAACAGGTAAAAATCCCAACATGGATAGTAAATGTTCTGAGTTTTAATTTATTAAAATATATAGCATTAAGGAAATTACATGTGTCAGTTGTTTTTGGAGAGACTTGTAGCCATGAAGGTGATGCATATTCTTCAAACTCTCTTCTCTCCAGCTCCTTGAGGAGAAGAATATTTTAGCAGAGCAGCTCCACGCGGAGACCGAGCTGTTTGCCGAGGCTGAAGAGATGAGAGTTCGTCTCCTCTCTAGGAAGCAAGAACTTGAAGAGATCCTTCATGACTTGGAGTCCCGGGTGGAGGAGGAGGAGGAAAGGAACCAGAGCATGCAGAATGAGAAGAAGAAGATGCAGGCGCACATCCAGGTTTATGTCGTCATGTCTTTAGATTTCAAAATGCAAACTTCTCTCATATTTTTATTTATGTGTCAAGATCTAGCACAGTGTTTATACTTTACCTTATTTTCAGTCTTATTGAGACACTGTAACAATGGCGGATGCTCATATTAAGTTTCAAATACTGAGTTCAGCACATGTGCAGGTAGTCCCTGTGTCCCATAATCTGTATTCACAGCAGCAGTTCCAACCTTCTGTTTGTGAGAAGGCAGCCAATCAGAGGAAAGTTGGCTAAAAGAGCTTATTTCACACATACTTTCCCACCGCCGAGGAACTGGCCAGTGCTCGTGCTGTTCCCAATGAACCGGTGAAACGCTTAAGAACGGGCCCGCGTTCCCACCGCGTTTCTATGAACTGCTCCTTTACGTATGAGTGTGGGCGGGTCCTCGTCTGGACACGAAAGCCAAAGTGCACAAACGTGGGAGAACACGCTCCCCTTTCTTGTGCTGCAAATACGTTTTACGGTCCAAACCAAACTACTGCAGCATCTGTGTGCAGCACAAAGGTAAACACAGACAGCGATTAGAGCAAGACGACAAGTACGTACTTTGTATCCTTTTATCTGTGATATGAACTGATACAAAGCAGCAAGTTCAGCCTTAGGGCCCAACCTAATTCACAGCCATGAAAATCATGGAAAACCCGCCTAACGGTTCAAATTATAGCACGGGCCCCGGAACCCTGGTGGTGGGAAAGAGGCCACAGTGTGTGAACTGAGAGGGCTGCATTAAGCCGCAGTATAAAATATATAAGGATTATTTTGAACTAATTCATGCAAAGCTACTCAAGTAGGGTTAAAGCAGGAGGTGGAAATGAGCATTAAGGTCATTTTATATTCAAATGAGAAAAATTATAACTATATACAGTTGAATGTTCTTTAAAAGACCTTTTTCCCTTGTTTTTTTTTGTGTTTGTTTTTTAAAGTTTTGATTATTTTAAATGAGATATTGGGGGGGTGAATTCTGTGCTGTGTTGTTCAGTCTATACATCTATTGAAACACAGACATGCTGATGAAGCAGATTAGCTCTTAAGTGATACATTAAAATGTTGATGGTGATGTTTTTTTTTTTTCACTTTGCTTCTAGATCATTTGGTCATAAATATTTAATGCTGTACAGATGTGATTGTGATTCATGTCTAGGGGCTTTAAAGAAATGTGTGTATTAAACTTCCATCTGTTTGGAAGATACAGGTTTTGGCCTGTTCACATTATGAGTCTTTGTGTGCTACGTTTCCTTTCCACAGGACCTGGAAGAGCAGCTAGATGAAGAGGAAGCTGCAAGACAGAAGCTGCAGCTGGACAAAGTGACAGCTGAGGCGAAGATCAAGAAAATGGAGGAGGACATTTTGCTGCTGGAGGACCAAAACTCCAAGTTCCTCAAGGTGAGACGATATCTGGAAATGATGGTTCAAAGAAAATCCAGAAAGCAGAGGAAGCCCTTCAGGATGGAATCATTAAAAGTGAAGTGTCATATCACAAGTTTTATTATTCTGCAGTCATGTCACAGAGTTAAATACACAAACTTTGTAAGGAAAAGTAAAGGCTTTCTTTCACATACCCTGAAGGTTGTTTGACAACACTCACCTCAGTTACAAGGTAGGGATCATATATCATAACACAACAGACATCAGAGACAGCAGCAAATTACCAAAGACAGTTTGCTGTTTAGTATCCACTGCACTACATTCATTGTCAGTCACAAATGTACCTGCTGTATATTCTTCCTTAAATAAACATCTGTGAGCAGTACATTGAGAAACTCAAGTCTGTTATAGTAGAGTCGTCAATGAGTGAACAGCAGGCTGATGTTGAACAAAGACAAACAAACTCAGACTGAGGAAGGCCTTAAACCTTGATGAGCTGCAGCTCTTCCTCTGCCTGATGTTGTCGAGTCGCCTGCTACAGCTTCTGGCTACCTTCATTCCCACCAGCCTCTACAATGAAGGGTGCTGCTATCTACTTTCCAATCTCATCACAAAGCTAAGTAGAGGAAATGGTCAGCTATATGACACAGTTAATAGATGGTGTTGGTTATATTCCCACCAGATAATAAGGCTTGGAAGCTCATGACTGTTTCTCCTCATTGATCTGTCTCTTCTCTGCTGGTAAAATGATGTGTAATGATGTATAATTCAGTTAACTCAGATAAAGTATAAGGTCCTGTAATGTTTCAGTCAGTGATTCTGGTATATGAGGCTATTACTGTGCAAAATTATTTATAAATGTGTGTGGAGAGTTGTGCATTTGCATTTCAATCTATTTGTCTGTAATCATATTTGTAAATGTGTGCAGAGAGAGAAGTCTGTCACTCAAGGGTTTCCATGAGCTCAGATTCATGTTGTCAGACCTCTAAATACCATCACTCATTGGGAACCTGTGTATACAATCACAGTGGTGGATGCTCATATTAAATTTGGCCAAAGTTTTAAATAATGTGCCAAAAGGTGAAAATAATCAGACTGGTCTAAACGCTCAGTTTCAGATACCTGTTTCTACTCTTGGATCTGAATGATGTCATTGAAAGAGGACCATGGTCATCTCAAGCACACAGTTCTGCTTGTCAGCACAGCAGCCCCACTCACCAGCTTGTCAAACCTTTTGTTCAAGAGGGGCAGCCAATCAGAAAAAAGTTGGCTTATAGGGCGAGGGGCTAAAACAGCTTGTTTCAAACACTGGGTTGGCTAAGGGGGCCACACCAAGGCCCAGTAAAAGATAAATAAGACTCAAAACAAATAGGGCTCAAAATGGTGAGAAAAAGAGCCTGTAAATCAGAATAATTTTATAGTATGAAGATATTATTAAAAATCAGCTAATTCTGGGGTGTTTGGGTGGGAGGCACTTGGTATTTTTCCATGAAATGAACCCTGGCAGTAAAGTTCTGATGTTATAGTAATTGGAGACCTTGAAGCACCCTGTGTAAAAAAAAAAACATTTTTTTGTTTGTTTGTTTCAACCCAACAGGAAAAGAAGCTGCTAGAGGACAGGATTGCTGAGATGACCTCCCAGCTAACAGAGGAGGAGGAGAAAGCAAAGAATCTCGGCAAGGTCAAGAACAAGCAGGAGATGATGATGGTTGACCTGGAGGGTAAGACACTACCAACAGGCAGTTACTGGCTCCATGTGGGGTCCAAGAATAGAAAATATTTACCAGGACAGACACAAAACAGGGCTGTTTAAAGTGTAGACTGAGCTTAAATAAATAATCTCTGCAGCGAGACTAAAACTTCATAAAAATAAAACAGCACAAAAGTCAATTCAGTACGACTATTACTGAGCCACGATTTGGTGTTTACAACTGCACAGTGACATAATTGGCAGCTAATATGATTACTGTTAGCTGTGTCAGGCTGTTACTAATTAAATATTTATCTTTTACCACTTCATGTGAACTGCCTGCACCTTGCATGGCTGCTGCATAACTTGTGACCTTACAAAATAATGAAAAAAAGCTTAACTCCAAACAGAAAAGTTTATGATGATCATGTTTGCATTTTTATTTCTAAAATGTGTTGATGGTGCATGTGGTTGTGCTTGCCTTCAGAGCGTTTAAAGAAAGAGGAGAAAACACGTCAGGAGTTGGAGAAATCCAAACGCAAACTGGATGCTGAGACGACCGACCTGCAGGACCAGATTGCTGAGCTTCAGGCTCAGATAGAGGAGCTGAAGATCCAGCTGGCCAAAAAGGAGGAGGAACTGCAGGCTGCTCTGGCCAGGTGAGTCACAGACATTAAAAAAAAACACAAGTGTTGAAATGAGTGGATTACACAATCTCTGCAAAACATAAAACAGTTAGGGCCAGATCTGCTAACGGCCTGCGCCAGAAAGGGAAAAAAAAAGAAAAACTCTTCTGGAGTTAAGAAGCCAGCGTCAGCATTTACAAAGAAGTGTGGTGTTGGTTTTGTGACTGAATGATGTGGACACGGGTATTATTATTGCAGCTGACCTCATTGCAAATGTATTTGTAGGCTTTTTTTTTTTTTTTTTCCACCTTTCAGAGCACAAAATTTTGGGAGGAGCGTATTTGTAAATGATACAAATACAAATGTGATCTCTTAAGGTTTGCAGTACACAACCACAAATTCTGTTAATTAAGGACCCTTTCATGTAGAACGCACTGCGCTGACCTCTAGGTTGAATGAACGGCCCAGAGTTTGTGTTGACCTGGCTTTTTTTTTTTTTTTTTTGTGGCCACTCACGGTCTTCACTATTTGCACTGTTTGACATTCTGTATTTCTATTGGGTGTTCAAATGTACATCACAGATCGCAGCACAATATATACAGTTTTCTATGTGAAAGGACCCT
This sequence comes from Archocentrus centrarchus, assembly GCF_007364275.1. Taxonomy (NCBI): domain Eukaryota; kingdom Metazoa; phylum Chordata; class Actinopteri; order Cichliformes; family Cichlidae; genus Archocentrus; species Archocentrus centrarchus. Next base: position 26,252,681 of record NC_044346.1, on the reverse strand, counting down.
AATGCAGAAAAAGAGCACGTCATGTGCCTCAGTGCTGTGTCGTGCCAAACTTTGTCGCTGTCATTTAGCTCTTCAGTGAGTCCTTATACTAAATGTTTCGAGCTGAGCCCCACATATTATTGCTCCTCAGTATTCTGATGAAATAGAGCTCCACTTAACGTGGAGCAAGGAGGAGAATCCCAATACAAGATAGTTTAGTTTAACTTTTTATTGTTTTAAATATGTTCAGATTTTGTTTATTTTTTATTTATTTTAGTTTTATTTGTTATGGGTGAGATAACAGTGATGTGCACATTCAAATTGCAGTAAACATACACTAAAGCTCGTGTTTATGCTGGCTGTGTTGACAAAAACTGAAGCTTAAGATACTCCCAGTGTATTTTTATACTCCAGTTTTTTTTAAATTTTTGTTTCGGTTAACCAAATGCATTTTCATAATTAGATTTAGTTAAATATACGAGACTTGGTCTGAGCTCAACAACAGTGAATCAGTTTGATAGAAAGCTCATGATTTTGTTATTTAAAAAACCTTTTTTACTGAAGTATATTTTCACAGCCACTCTGAGATCTCCACAAACCTACGCTTGTGTGGTAATACTTAACTGCTGCTGTTGCTCATTTCAGCAACATAAATCTTCGCACGCATCCGCACTAAACTGCACTAGATGCCGTTTCCATGACAACGGCACTCCATTGTGATACTGAAATAGACATTCAAAAACAGACACAAATGCAACTGTGAACTTAAAGCAGGGAACGTGATTCAGCAGGCAGGCGCTGCTTTTTCGCTCACCTCGGAGCCTCTCTGCGGTGTTTCCCCCCTCAGCGACGCCGGCTCAGACCTTTCATCTCGGAGGCAGCCGAATCTGATCCCAGGCAAACTGATGCTGATTGATGCTCTCAGTGCACAAGGAACTGGGATGAAACAGTCATTTCACAGTAGAGGAGAAACTTTCAAAAATTCTAACAATAAGTTAGAAGATTTATTTCTTATAAAAATATATATGTTTTTATTAACCTTTAAGCTATATCATGCCACAAAAGACAAACACAAAGTGCATTTAACACACAGGCAGATGCATGAATTCTATTAATATTATTCCAATATATTTAATTTTCACTGCAAGGGGTTCCTAGCATGACGTTAACAGATGTTAATCCATTTTAGGTCATGTTCAGTATAGTGAATGTGTTTTAATGTAATCTTCAAAGGGTTTCCAACTTTTGTGAACATTTATCACAAGAACCACGTAGAGTGAATGTTAGCTTCTTATACTCGAGTTATTGCATTACCTCCATCTTGCAGTTTTTATTTGCTTTCATGTTTTATCCTTTTCCCGTTTAGCTGTCATAAACCTACTAATGAGCTACACAGCTGTGGAGGTTTTTCCTCCGAAGGTCAGCTCTGATCACTTTCATGCGGCTTCTCAGTGGTCTTCTCCATCCACCAGACACAGGGCTTGATGGTAAACATCTGCCCGACTAATTTCACACACAGAATTCATCGATTTAGTCACAGCCACAGATAATTAGGCTTTCATTAAAGTTGATGTGCCTCATTTTGAATTCAGCTGCTATTCTGAGAATAATCCCGTCATCTTTAGTTTGGAAAATGGGGCATTGCAATTATATGGGCGTCATTAGCACTTTTAATCAAAGCAGCGTCATTGTGTTAATTATAAAACTGAATCATTGTGACATTCAGTGTTTTTAATCAGCAGATTTCTACACAAGCGAGGAATGTCACAAGAGTGTTGCAGCCAGCAGGAGGTTTACTTGGCCGCACGTCCAGCTGCAAACAAATCAGCAGTCCCATCACATTTTCCTCCTCTGATGAGGAACGCAGACACACACACACACACACACACACACACACACACACACACACACACACACACACACACACACACACACACACCTCTCTGGAGGAGCTTCAGCAGTAAACACTTCACCACACTGCCACCATGTGTGCACAGGTGGCTATATCTCATATCTCATCTACCTTGAAAGGACTGATTTACCTTTCACTGAATTTACTTCATGCATTTGTTTAATCATTACTTTAAACAGACATTCACTGTTTAAATAACTGCAGGTAATGAATTTAGAATTACTAGAAAAAAATTATTGTGATTCTTGCACATCCTCAAAGATCTCAGTGATAAAACTAAAATAATAAAGAAAAAGGAAATTTAAAAAAATATATATATATATGTCTGTTTGCTCACTTGTTTTGCTGTCAAATAACCAGTGCTGAAAGACGTAGGGGTGTCACTTGAACTTCTTATGCAACTTACATTTTAAATAGAACTCCTGAAAGAAGTTTAAATGAAAAGTCAATGAATCAGTGCTAGTCCTTTTATAAAACTGAAAGTAGTTGAGGAAAAACGGTGCAAACAAAGTTGAGCAACTCAGAAGAGCTGAGAACATTTTTGTTGATTTTTTTTTTTTTTTTTTTTTTTCATGAAGGACTAGATGTTCCCGTGATACTTCTAGCGCCCTCTGTCTGTCCACAGTTCACTGTAATTGCTACTCCTACAGTATCAGTCAAAATTTAATTAAACTTACACAACAATGATCACCAAATGGTCTTCACTCAAACTCTGCACAAGGTCAAGATCATATTTATTGTCCTCAGATTTTACTGCTCATTAGTTTGTGCGATAAATTTATGTAGGTTCTCAGTCATCCAGGTCATCGTAGTCTCTGGAGCTTGAAAAAAGGGTGACTGGACTTCTTTTTTGTTTCTTGTTTCACTGCTCATCCGAAAGATTCTTCTGTTCTGTATGATACTATGTCACTGATGTGTTAAGTCTGCATGCATGTTGGTGCATTGTAGTGTTGTGTCTGCACTGACAAAATAACTGGTAGGCTTGTTCCATCCGCCTGGTCCCTCAAGCTCATGTTCTGATGACAAAACGAAATCGTTCATCAAAGTGTGAGCATTGAAGGAAGTTGAAGTGTTGAAGTCTGTTCAAATTTCTTCTGGATGATGTCTGAATTGAAATTATTGAAGATACTAATGTGGTATAGAGAGAAAAAAAGAAATTCAGAAATCCAGACCATCAGCTGAAGGTCTGAGGAAATGTTTGCATTTTATTTAGTTCTCTGATTAAGATCTACTCTGAAAATCTGATGTGTGCTCGTGTGTCTCTAACTAGGTGCGACGAGGAGTCTGTGCAAAAGAACAATGCTTTGAAGCAGATTCGGGAGCTGCAGGCCCAGATAGCTGAGCTCCAGGAGGATCTGGAGTCTGAGAAGATGTGTCGAAGTAAAGCTGAGAAACTCAAAAGAGACTTGAGTGAGGAGCTCGAAGCTCTGAAGACCGAGCTGGAGGACACACTGGATACCACAGCCGCCCAGCAGGAACTCAGGTGCTTGATTAAAGCTGTCAGATATTATGCATTTATGCAATTCAGTAGGTGCTGCGCCCATCTTTAGATACAGGTTTATTTTTTTAACCTTTTCTCTTGTGCCTGATCTCCAGGAGCAAGCGAGAGCAAGAGGTGGCAGAGCTGAAGAAGGCCATAGACGAGGAGACCAAAAACCACGAGGCTCAGATCCAGGACATGAGACAGAGGCATGGCACAGCACTCGAAGAGCTATCCGAACAGCTGGAACAGGCCAAGAGGGTGAGTTGCTCAATCCTTTTTAGCCTCGAAGGTCGTGAATTTACCTTCATGCATGAATTTACCTTCAGTAAAAGCTTTTTTTATTTGTTCTATGCAGTTCAAGGCCAATCTAGAGAAGAACAAGCAGTGTCTGGAGAATGACAACAAAGAGCTGGCCTGTGAAGTGAAGGCTCTGCAGCAGGCAAAGACAGAGTCAGAACACAGGAGGAAGAAGCTGGAGGCCCAGTTGCAGGAGTTCATGGCCAGGGCCACCGAGGTGGAGAGAGCCAAGGGAGAGCTGGCTGAGCGCTCACACAAGCTCCAGGTAAATGTCTCCACATACAGAGTTCAGCTCACATTTTTGGGACTGATTAAATAAATTTTTTTTAAAGGGAAAGTTTTGTTTACTGTGTTTCCATTTGTTTTTGTCAGACGGAGCTGGAAAACGTGTCTACTTTGCTGGAGGAGGCAGAGAAGAAGGGTGTGAAGCTGGCTAAAGAAGTTGAAAACCTGAACAGCAAACTGCAAGACTCAGAGGTTCGAAAGGCCATCAGCATCACACTTTCTGCCTTAATAAGCTCAGAGCTGTAGGAGACGTGATCTGGAATCACAGTTTTTACCTAATAAATCATCTGTGGAACAAAGTTATTATGGCTAAATAAAACTAAACATAAATAAAGTACTAAAAATTTAAATAAAAATAGGCAGTAATTTGTCTTAAGTTTTGATATTCAGTCAGTTTGCTCAAATTTATCCACACGACCAGCATTCGTGTCGGAGAATGCATTCATGATTTTGTTTATTGAGAATGACTGTGAGTAAATTGTTTGGATACCTGTTCTGAACTTCTTAAAAGTTGCCCCTGACAAATAACCCCCATATTATGATTTTAAAGTAAAATTAGCAATGGCGCTAACAAAACTGACACAAGCTAGAATAACTAAAATCATTCTGTGGAAGTATACTAATAAAAAGGAATCAGCTCACCATAATTTAGTCTGAATCATGCTTCTCCTCTGTTCTTTGCATACTTCTGTTCTGCATTAAGTCACAGTTCTCAAACTCTAACCAATGAACTACAGCTGCAGATACTTTGATGACTCATTATTTTTGTCATCTATGGAATAAAATGCCAAAAACTTTGATAATTTCAGCTTCTCAAAGGTGAAAAATTTGCTGCTTTTTCTTGTATTTTATTACTGTATAAATCCAGTATTGGGTGCTTGTGCTAGGATGTTTGTTTTTTAGACTGACCTCAGATTAATCAACATTAAGCCCTCTAGTAAAACTGCCAGGCAGTTTTCTCCTCTATATTTTTCTACACATATCCAGTGAGGAAAGTCACATGCCTTTCCTAAAGCATATTAAAACTAAGACAGGTGTAACTGCTTTACATTTTTCTTTTGACCATCGTTTCTTGTCGTGGTCTTGTGTGTAGGAGTTACGGCAGGAGGAGACGCGTCAGAAGCTGAACCTGAGCGGCCAAATGCGCCAGCTGGAGGTGGAAAAGAACAACTTGCTGGAGCAGCAGGAAGAGGATGAGGAGGCACGACGCAGCCTGGAGAAGCAGCTGCAGACAGTGCAGGCACAGGTACATGTTCACAAACAAGCACGTCTGACGCACACAAACCAACGAGGCAGGTTTGCACCTTCAAGGTACCGCTGACCGAGCGCCAGGAGAAGGGCCAGGCAACAGTTTCCAGCTGTTTAACTGCTGTGAGCATCTGTTGTTAAGGTGCAGCTCAACATGCAAACAGCTGTAACTCAGTGAGGCTTCACAGCTAAATGAAGAGAAAATCTGAGTCACTTCAAAACGTGTGGTTCAGATTAATAATTAATAGAGCTTTTTTTTAATGGCCTTTGATGAATGACGAACTCAGTGTTTCTTCAGCATCTGTTTCTAGTTAACTAAAACTTGTATCGGTAAATTAAGACTTAAACCAGTACCTCAAATTTCCAGCAGAAGGACTCGCAGAGCTCATTATTTTTCATTTTTATTTGTCCCACCTTTTAAGATTTATCACTGGATTTACATGCTGTTTATTTCTCCAGCACACGCTGCCTGGATGCCAAAGATCACATAAATTCAATGATTTGAAAATGTCTTTTTTGAAGCTGTTTGAGACAAAGAAAAAGTTGGAGGAGGACATGGGAGCAATGGAGGGCCTGGAGGAGGTGAAGAGGAAACTCCAGAAGGACATGGAGCTCACCAACCAGCGTCTGGAGGAGAAGAGCATTGGCCTGGACAAGATGGAGAAGACCAAGAACCGACTGCAGCAGGAGCTAGATGACCAGATGGTGGAACTGGACCTGCAGAGACAGATCGTCTCCAACCTGGAAAAGAAACAGAAGAAGTTTGATCAGGTACCCTGACTCAAACGCAGATTATACATCAACTATGACTCTTCTGGATGATGGGTAATGAAGGTTCTGTTGTCTGTTAGATGTTGGCTGAGGAGAAGACCATCTCTGCTCGTTACGCTGAGGAACGTGACCGAGCTGAGGCTGAGGCCAGAGAGAAGGAGACCAAGGCCCTGTCAATGGCCAGAGCTCTGGAGGAGGCCTTAGAGGCCAAAGAGGAACTGGAGCGGTTTAACAAGCAGCTCCGTGCTGAAATGGAGGACCTGATGAGCTCCAAGGATGATGTGGGGAAGAATGTGAGTAACCTTTAAGGTCTTATGTGATACTGCTGATTTAAAATATGTTCACGTGTCAGAAATACTTGAGAACCCCAGATTTTGGGATTTATTGAATTTCTTCTGCAGCTGTGTTACGTTCTTGTCGCTCCTGTTGCTCCTTCCAGGTCCATGAATTAGAGAAATCCAAGCGTACGCTGGAGCAGCAGGTGGAGGAGATGAGAACACAGCTGGAGGAGCTGGAGGATGAGCTGCAAGCCACAGAAGATGCCAAACTCCGCCTGGAAGTCAACATGCAAGCCATGAAGGCTCAGTTTGACCGAGACCTGCAGGCCAGAGATGAGCAGGGCGAGGAGAAGAAAAGGGCGCTGGTCAAACAGGTACAAAGTGGCCAATGATCATAATGCACTGACTCCTCATATTTTATATGCAGAAACAATGTAATGTGCAGGTCATCCTTATTTACATCATCAGAATGCTAATGTTTGCATTAGGTGCTAAAACAATGGGTTGAACCTGATGTGCTGTGCATTGTTTCCCTCCTCTAGGTACGTGAGATGGAGGCGGAGCTGGAGGATGAGAGGAAGCAGAGAACTCTGGCTGTGGCAGCCAAGAAGAAGCTGGAGATGGACCTGAACGAGCTGGAGGGTCAGATCGAAGCTGCCAACAAAGGCAGGGATGAGGCCATCAAACAGCTCAGAAAACTACAGGTATACAAATGTTTGACTTTCTGTTAATTAGATTGTATCTTAATCGGCTCGATGTAGTGGTGCTTTGTCTGTTTGTACTGTAAACCAAATCCCTTACACAGACGCACGTAGATAGAAGTATTTGGATCTGAACAAAACTCCTAGGTTAGGAGTCTCCTTTGGTTGTATTTATTTCTTTATTTTGAAGAGCACCCATCTGCCCTTAGTTCTCCTCTTTCTTATTATGATGGATTAAAATTTGGTTCATGCATGTCCTGAGTTTTCAGCCATGTCAGCCTCTAATAATGGTCTATATTATGTTGCTGCTCTTGCAGGCTCAAATGAAGGACTACCAGAGAGAGCTGGAGGAGGCCCGAACCTCCCGGGATGAGATTTTCACCCAGTCCAAGGAGAATGAGAAGAAACTCAAGAGCCTAGAAGCTGAAATCTTGCAGCTTCAGGAGGTGGAGTTCATGACTTTTACTTTGTGATATAAGCTAATTGTTGTTGTGATTTGTGTGTAAAGTCTGAAGGCTGAATGATCTTCTGTGCGTCTGCATAGGACCATGCGGCCTCAGAGAGGGCCCGTCGACATGCTGAACAGGAGAGAGATGAGCTGGCTGATGAGATCTCCAGCAGTGCTTCTGGAAAGTCAGTATGAACATGTAGTTTGTGCAAATTTCATAACATTGGTATTAACAGTTATGCAGGTTTTATGTGCGTCTCAGTGATGAAATGGTTTGTTTTAGAGTTTTAAATCAGTAGAGTTAGAAATTTAATAGAAACTCTGCATCAGGTCGTCATTGCTGGAGGAGAAGAGGAGGCTGGAGGCTCGCATCACCCAGCTGGAGGAGGAGCTGGAGGAGGAGCAGGGCAACATGGAGCTGCTCAATGACCGCTTCAGAAAGACCAACCTGCAGGTAAGCACACAAAATAATAAACATGATCTTAAACATTATCTCAGTATATGAGTTTAATGTCATACACACGCTGCTCCAGAGTTGTCTGCCATATTGGATGTGATACAACCACCACCTGCTAGGGTAAAAATGTGTATTTCCTGACTAGTTGTCCAAGTGGTTCCTGAAGGTTGCTGGTTGTTGCTAGGTGAAACTAGTCAAAGACGGTTTTGCACTAAAAACCTCCTTATGATTGTTTTGTTTGCTAGCAGATTGCCATGGACGCCCGCAGTTTGGATGGAAGATGCTGACTTCTTTTTAAAACTTGAGTAAAAGTTGCACCTTTTGAAATGTGGTGGCTGCAGCGCTGAGCCACAACTTTTACTTTGAAGGGAAACTTTCACCTACAGGAATCTGCTAGCAACCAAAGCAGCTGCAAGGAGGTTTTTGCCAGCTGGTCAAGGAATTTTTCTCCCGGTGTCCTAATCCTGTGTGACTGGGGCCTTATTCACTTGATCTTTGAACCATGATTGCCACATGTCCAAAAGTTAACGTCGCGTGACTGCAAAACCTCAATAGCAGTCCGCTTTTACGAACTTGCACAAAACATTTGAACATGCTCAGACTAACATGAAGCACTCAGCTGTTTGTATGAGTTTGGGCACCTACAAACTGTTTGTTATTATGTGTGAAAAGAAGTCCATAATGCATCCACTTGCTTTGAACATTTTTATGTGATGTAACTTAAAAAGAAGAAAGAATAAAACAATAATTGTGGCATGCACGTGTTTTTTTTAAACACTAAGTACAGTAAAATTACACTGCCCATCAACATGTGTTTATCTTCTCTCTCTCTCTCAGGTTGACGCCCTGAATACTGAGTTGGCCGCAGAGCGCAACACTGCGCAGAAGAGTGAGAATGCCCGCCAACAGCTGGAGCGGCAAAACAAGGTCTTGTAGAGTTTAAGCGCATTAGTGTATGTGTGAATATTAGATATAAATAAATAATGTTCCCCACTAACTCTGCAGTTGGTCGTTGTCCTTCAAGTTCGGGTCCTCTACCAGAGGCCTGGAAGTTTGAGGGTCCTGCGCAGTATCTTAGCTGTTCCTAGGACTGCGCTTTTCTGGACAGAGATCTTGGATGTCATTCCTGGAATTCTCCCAGTTTGGGGGGGGGGGTCACTCCCCCGAGTGTTCCAGTTACCACGGGGACCATTGTTACCTTCAACTTCCAGATCCTCTCTAGCTCTCGGCTCTTGCTGAACTACTCCTGTTCCTTCTTCCTGTTGTTGCTATCACTTGGTATTGCTACATCTATCACTATGGCCTTCCTCCTCTGCTTGTCCACCACTACACCAATTCATCCGTCTGTATCTGAAAGTCTCACAGGATCTTCACTTGGTCATTCTCCTTTATCGATCTTGTGCTTAGAGCTTGTTCCTGTGACACTGAATGTTGATGCTGTGTGTTCCATTCTTCTCCCATATGCTCTTCCAGTATTGCTCCGTCTCCAGCCTTCGTGGGGCTGTTCTCATATTGTGCCCCTGCCACTGAGACAACACCTTGGATGGTTCTCCTGGCTTCTATATCTCTGATATACCTCTTCAAACGATTAGCTTGCCAGTCTTTGCTTTCTATATCTATATATCTCTCTACATATAGATATAGAAAGGCCCATAAAGCTCAAAAACATGTCAATCTGTCTAATCTCCCTTTTGAGAAATATCTTCTCATGCAGCTACGGACTTCCATCACTGCTGTTGTTTTCAGGTCACTTTGCACTCTCGATCTCACCGCGGGCCTCAAACTTGCACAGAGAGCAAACATCAAGTTTTGTTTCAAACTGTCAAGAAACTCATTCTACAAAGCAGTTTTTAGATGAAAAGCTTTCAATATCTTTACTCAGAGAGAGCAGATCACAATAGGAACCTTTTATTTTATTTTGTTTTTTTTAAACATTCGTGGGGTTCAGCAGCACAATGCCATCCCCCCAACTCCCTGCAGCTTTGTTCACTTCCTGAAAATGAAACAAACGCTGAAGAATCACCAGAGTGCACATCACAGATGTACCGGTGAGAGGAAACAGAACAATGTAAAAGTAGCAGCTGTGCTGGAAGTGATCAGGAGATGAACAAGAAGATGCTTTTTTAGGCCCACTAACAGACTAACTTATTGATCTCTAAAAAACTAACAAACTAAATATTTGTTCTGTTATCATAAATGCAGGAGTTGAAGGCCAAGCTGGCAGAGCTGGAAGGGGCTGTCAAGTCAAAGTTTAAGGCATCCATCACTGCTCTGGAGGCCAAAATCCTGCAGCTGGAGGAGCAGCTGGAGCAGGAAGCCAAGTAAGTGTCCAGCTCAGCTGTTTGCTGATGTTAAAGGGCACATTTTACATCCATTTGAGTAGAAGAACATGATAAGTTGGTGATTTTTACTTTTTCTGCTGTTAAATTTCCAGGGAGAGGGCAGCGGCCAACAAAATTGTCAGACGTACAGAGAAGAAACTGAAGGAGGTGATGATGCAGGTGGAAGATGAGCGTCGTCACGCTGACCAATACAAGGAGCAGGTATGGATACATGGAATGATTAGCCTTTACTCAGTCTATATCAGACTGTTGGTTCTCTACAGCCTCTCACCATCTGCGTCTGTCTGTCAGATGGAGAAGGCAAACTCTCGCATGAAGCAGCTGAAGCGTCAGTTGGAGGAAGCAGAGGAGGAGGCCACCAGAGCCAACGCCTCCCGCAGGAAGCTGCAGAGGGAGCTGGATGATGCCACCGAGGCCAGCGAGGGTCTCACCCGAGAGGTCACCTCTCTGAAGAACCGCCTCAGGTACAAAGAGGGTGGTGATAAGCCCATTTTAGAAAGAACCTGTGCCCTTCCCTTAAAAAACCCAGGACCTGAACAAGTTGCCAAAATCATGCAGGAATAAAAACACTAAGTGATGAATAAAAATCAGAAGAATGCAGATGTGACTCAGACAGTTTTATAAGGTGTTTTTGCTTTAAAGGTGTCAGCCTAAGTTTTGATTACTTTACTGTATATCACCTAACTTATTTTATTATTAATTTTAAGAATTTGCTAGACTCTTCGCCATTCATCATTCCTCCCACACCACCCTCTACACCCTCTTCTTTTTGAGAGCTTTGATATCACTCATACCTGCTAAATATGGTGCTGAGCCAGGAGGTGATTAGCTCAGCTTAACATAAATGATAGATGGACTATAGACCACCATTCTACTGAATTTGAGCACTCAAAGTACTCTTTACTACAAACACATTTATCTAAGCTCTTTATCCAACTCTCACACTCCAATGGATGCATAAGGAGCAAGTTGGGGTTCAGCAACTTGTCCAAGGATACCTCAACATGTGGACTGGAAGAGCTGGGGATCAATCCACCGACCTTCCATGCTTTACCACCTTCAGACAGTGGTAAAGACTGGAAGCATAAATGAACGGTCAGCCAGCATGTCCTCAAACTTCAAAAACATGTTCAAATTACAACAATAGTCTCAAGGTGCTTTATATTGTAAGGTAATTACCGTAATAATACAAAAAAAAATAATCAGACAAACCCCTATAAGCAAGCACTTGGCGACAGTAGGAATGAAAAACTCCCTTTTAAACAAGAAGAAACCTCCAGCAGAACCAGGTTTAAGAGGCAGCTAATATTTTTAAGCTGCAGTCAGACAGCTATGTAATCTCATTTCATTTGTTACTACAGCTGTTTCACTTCATTCAGCCAGCAGATATTAGTAGTGGGTACCCAGGACCAGTATTAATTGGTACTGGTACTAGACTGATCAGTGCTAAGGTACTAAGGAAGCTGTGGTTGACATTGCAGTGTGTTTACAGTCCCCTGTCATGGCTGACAGGGTAGGAGGTTTAAACATGAGGGTTCAGTACTTAATGAAGATGAAGCAAAATGCAATATATTTTATGTAAGCAGGTAGTTGTGTAAACTGTGTTTGTCAAGTTTCTCCTCAGTGCAGGCTCCCAGATCAGATGTGAATTTATCAAACTAAAAATAGAACTGACTCATCCTCAGCTGAAACATTTTTAAAACAGGTTTGTAGTTATTACATTAAGACAGATTTAGCACTTTCTGAGTGTTCATAATTGGCAGGATGAAAAAGCAGGAGCCACAGATTTGTCAGTGGACAGTGAGCTGTAGCGATGCTGGAGTGTACTTGCTGCTGGGTTTAGCAAGCTTGTTTGAAGTTTTCAAAATTTCAAGCGAGATCTCCGTCTGCTTTATGGTTTAAGCCAAGCTCATCACTCCTGGCTCCACATTTGGTATTTTATCATTTCAAACACTATATTTATGTTTCCTGAAATGTCAAGAGGTTTATAAAGTCTTCTTTGGATTGTTCTGCCCAGGCGTGGCGGTCAAGTGAGCAGCTTCTCCTCCAGCCGTTCGGGCCGGCGCAACCTCAATCTGGACGGTGCCTCCGTCGACATGTCTGATGACGACGCCGACAGCCGCTCTGGCGACTTTAATGAGACGCAAACCACCAATGTCGAATAACCGCAGCAGCGACCCTCTCTTCACTTCCCCCCTCTCCCCCATTTATGCCCCCCTCCTCCATCTGTGACCTGCAACCCCCAACCAACAATCCTCAGCATCCACATGGTCTCTATTCATCTCAAACCACTCAGAAGATCCAAGCAATGAGATGTTTTTATTCAAGCTGGGCGGGGCCCTTTTTCCATCAATTACCACTGCAGGGAAAATCCACCACCCTCCTCAAGAAAAGCCTCCGATCCCGGAGCGTCACAGGGGCAAACGGACACTTCTGCCTTACTCCGTTCTCCTCTGACAAGCTGCTAGTTCTGGCTCGTCCATCAGTATCATCTCAGCGTCATAACCCTACACCCCGTCCCATCAAAAGATATCTGCTCCGCTTTTTGAGAAAGTATAGGTACAAAGTGCTTTTTATACATACCAAACTCTGCGTGCAAGTGAAAGCTGTGAGGTGTGCACACGTCATGTGACCGCACCTCATACCGGAAATGCAGGACTACAAGGAAAAGTGTTTCACTCTGGTGTTGTAAGTGTTCTGCTCACTCATCATGTAAAAGCCATTTCTCACCTGATCGTGTAAAAGCCATTTCTCACCTGACACGCTCCCTCCATCCAGTGTTCAGAATGACTAAAACCTAAAAAACACAAACCGAGGTCACTGTGGCCTCTGGACTGCCACACTGACGGCTGCTTTTGTTGCATGAGTCTCCTTCTGACGATGTTTCTTGTTCAGCTTTTACACTGCAGCACTATAGGAACAACTAACATCTTGGGACATGCAATAGAAAACACGGACTCTGAAATGAAAGTATATTACTGTGAAAAGAAAAAAAAAAAAAAGAGGTATTATATTTTCTCTGTGGCTTCATCTCAACTTGTAATGAAGGAATGTCTCGCTGGGTTTTAACTGGTTATCTAAAGCTAACAACCTGTCCTGTGGATTGGCCTGAGCTGTGAATGATGCAAAGATGCTGGAATATGCACAAAACTGCACAGAGAATTTTAAACATAAAGCTAACAAGAGGAAAGAAGCTCAAACTGGAAGCACTAAGGCTGCACTCAGTGTGACACTAAATGGTTAATAAACACGTGCTCCAATTAGAAATGGAGAAAGATTAATAGTCACCCTGTCACTACATTTACAATGTTTGTGCTCAGCCACTCTTTGTGTTGCTGTTAAATTGACTTTATGCTAGGATTTGGCAAAATATATACTGTAAATAAAATGGAAAAATTCAAGACTAAAGACTTAAAGCTTCAGCAAGCATAGTTTTTTTTTTTTTTTCCTTTCTGATCTTTAGGAACTCAAATCGCGGTTTAATGACTCTTGACTGCTGTTAATGAAGGTCTTTCCAAAATCCTAAAACATTCACTACCAGCTGGAAGAAGAAATCTTAAGATTTTTAAGCCAACACGGATGAAAAGTCTCAAGTGCCTGAGAATCTGTCCATCCATCAGTCCAGTTTAATAACATATGGGTCCAGGTTGTGGGGGTGGTAATCTGAGCAGAGATGCACAGTCCAATCCCCCTCTCTCACTCCCCTGGACACTGAGGGGTTCCCAGGCCAACCAAATGACTCCCCAGAGTGTCCTGGGACAGCCCTGGCACCTCCTCCAGGATAGACACACCTGAAACACCTCATCTAGGAAAGATCCTAGTCAGGAGCTCCAACCATCTCAACTAGTTCCTTTATATGTGGAGGAGTAGTGCAGCTGAATGATACCCTACAGAGGAAGGTCATTTCTGCAATCTCATTTGTATTAGAACAAGATGACGAGCACATCCTCCAAAGGCTGTCTGAAAATCAAAGGTTAGATGTAGTAAGAAGTCCCATAAAGATGGCAGCAGGAAACCTGTCTGACATGTAACCCTTGAGTATGTTTGTCTAGAATATTGTCACTTATATTAAATGCATATTAACATGTCCTGTGAAACAGGCATTACAAGCTGCCTTCAACTCTGGGAAACAAGTTTAAAAGTGATCTCAGAGTTTAGTCCGTTAGTGGTGAACCTCTTCTGGAGCTTTTGATCATTTGGTGTGTGGATGGAGTCGGAAAAAAGTCCAGGCCTCTGCTGTGTAGACTTCCTCTCTCTGCTACATTAGCATAACAAACCTGAACTGATTAAGTTGCATTGTGGGAAATGTAGGCGCTGGTTTTTGGCAAAGACTGAGGTGTGATCATGGTATGTCTGGTTATATTGCATTTATTTTAAAGTCATCAGTTGAGTTCCTCTTAAATACTTCTCATCTGTGCTGGCTCGTAATTTCCAAGAAAAGAAATGTTTAAAGTTTTAAGAAAATACTTTTCATCCTTCAGCCAGACGGTTAAGATTGTTCCGATTTCAAAAATACCTTCAGAACAGCAGTAAAAGTCAGTAGATACAAACTCTAAGCTCTGTGCTCTTTGATCCCAACTCTTCAGACTTGATCAAAGCACTTGGTCTACGTACATTACGGTTCTCTGAATTTAAGTTTTGTTTTTGGGGGTTTTTCCCCTTTATTTGCTATTTTAGTTCAAGTTTTGTTTTTTTTGTTTTTTTTTGCTCTGCTTGAACTTCAGCTGCACCACCACAGTGTGAAAACTACATGCCAGGGCTCCCATTGCCACTGTGTGTCGTTTGTCGCCATCAGTGGTGGACTCCTTTGCCCCTCTCCTCAAATCTTGACACTAAACAGTATGTTTCTTTAAAAGTGCCTTAGACACTAAATAAGAACATAAGCAGGCAAAGAGTCCTCACAAAGGTAAACAGGTACATCATGAAGATATTCAAGACTTCATTTTCCTTTTTTCTTTTGTATTGTTGCTGAGCTTGGTATCATCATATCCACCGTGTACCTCTACGTTCATAATAACCTAGCTAGAGCGTGTGGGTCAGAGTCAGTATTACAGTATTATGATTAACTAACATGAGAAGCGGAGCCCTCTGCAGCCTCATTTCCCCACATTACTCTCATTCTAAGCTCGTTTCCTTCCTCAGGTGAAGGCTTAGCACATTACTGTGGGAACTGATGCGCTGCTCGGGATGCAATTTGGTTGGAAGCTTTAACATTCACTAGTAGTTAACTCGGTTTTCTTTTATTATCCAGCAGTATTTGCAGCTGAACGCCTGGTTGTCAACAACCAGGCGTTCAGCTGCAAATACTCTCATTGTTATTTCTTGTATACCTGTATTTCTAGACAGTGATTTTTTTTTTTTCTGTTTTTGTAAGAGGAAAATAAAGCATATTCATTGTAACTGTTATGCTGATCTTGTATTTTCTTTTTTTTAGGCTTGTGTCATTGTTTAAGAATATCATATTGTGATTTTCTGTACTTGGTACTCATACAAAGGCAAATCTAAAAAGTTCCCGTCAGTGTTTTTACATCGTTATGTTAAACAAAACTGGTTGTACTCAACCTAAAATTAGTGATGAAAATGTTGGCGCACCCCGACACCATTAAATATCCTCAAAAACAAGGATGATGCAGTTTCCTGATTTTAAAGGGGCCCTGTTTTGCTTCATGTTTACTGTTGGACTCCTTATCTTGTACTTGGCCTTAATGGACCCCTCAGTTCATGCTGTCTGAAATTAGCCTTGTTTTGTTTGTGAGGAGCAGCCAATTAAAAGGAAGAGGAGCAAAGAGTTTTAGGTGAACAGGTGAATGGGGCCGCTGTGTGTTCAGCGTTGGATAGTTGAGCTGATTTAATCCCAAGTTTGCACAGCTAAAGTTGGCTCAGGATGGTGGCGCATGAGATGATCCCTCTTGTTTAAATTAAAAATACTCTGGGAATACTGTAATCAAATATCAATATTTGGTGTCCCTGTATCAATATGGTATCACCACGCATATTGTGATACTGTGCTGTGTTGATTTTATCTTTTTGTTCACCAGCCCTAATAAAAACATTTCTTTTTTGTAAACAAAATTTACTTAAGTTTAAAATACCATCTCATAATGTGCATTCAGAGCCAGATTTTTTTTTTTTAACAGATTTTATGAATTATAGATGTTCTAGAAGGACCTTTGTTGTTGTGGCTTTTATGTACAGATCTGTTGAATTGGTGCTAAAAGATTCAGAATAAAAGTTTCTCAACCCAAGAAGGAAAGAAAAAGCCCTGAATACCCGAGGTAAAAGTGTAGTTCACCTGCTGTTCCAGAAAAGGACATGAATTAAGGTTTAAGGTGCTCAGTCCAACAGTAACTGTAATCTAGAACATGACTGCAAAGCTTTGGAGGAAGACAAAGTGGAAAAAAAAAAAAAAGTCTGGACACATCATTAAAACCACCTGTTTTTAATTTAATAATGGACACACAAAAATAATCTACAAAGACCAACTTAGGTAACCGGAAACCACGAAATGTCTTTTTTTTTATCCCCCTCATCGCCAAAAAAAAAAAAAAATTAAAACTTATTAGATGTCACCCACTGCTCCAGTCACATGACTTCACAATTACACGCATGG
Organism: Archocentrus centrarchus; assembly: GCF_007364275.1. Taxonomy (NCBI): domain Eukaryota; kingdom Metazoa; phylum Chordata; class Actinopteri; order Cichliformes; family Cichlidae; genus Archocentrus; species Archocentrus centrarchus. The sequence continues at coordinate 26,235,870 of NC_044346.1, read as the reverse complement.
GTTTACATTTCGGGGGAAATAACCTCACACACGCACTCTGACCAGCAGCACCCCCATCAGGAGGAGCTCCACAACAATCTTTGGCGTCGTTCCCGGTGCAGCCGGTCGGCCAGACACACGTGGAGGAAGGCGGGGTACCGGTGGGTGGAGGAGAGACTCAGGAAGAACGGTTTCGTTAACGGAGGTATTCTGCTGACGGGAGGTTTCTCTGCTGGCGCTCAGACACAGCGAAGCTCGTTTTAGTCTCGCGGTATCAGCCGATGTTTGGCCGTTAGCCTTCTGATTAGCATCGGAAGTGGGTTGCCTTCATCAGGGCCGCAAAAACTGACCAGAAACAGCGGTTTTTGTTTGTCATTTACATCAATTCAGCATTTATATTTTCATATTTGTGTTTTGATAAAGTAGATTTCATATATAGTGCTCACGTTAAAAGCAGTATTGAGCGTAGCGCTGCATTCACAAAATGGCGGCAGACTCATGAATGGAAACTTTCAGACTGAAGCTCAGGTAGTTAGCAGCCCCTCACCCCCTGAAAACCCAATAATTAAAAGCTTGAAGCTTATATAGAAGCAGCTAAATAAACTGTGGTAGTTTTAATATTTGAATTTGGATGATATAAAGCAATTGTCCTGCTTTTAGCTTGAAGGTAGCATATGTACAGTAATATAGTAAATTCAGCCCCCCACCCCCCCACAAAATACAAGTGTTTGTGACCCCACAAATAGATGTTGGTCTTCCTCTAAAGGAAGGAGGAAAATAAAAATACACCAATTTACCAGTTTCACCATTTTTTTTAACGTGGCATTTCATTCACTCAAGCATAAAATGTTTATCAAATGTCCAGAAATAACAGACTTCTCTTAATTAACAGACTCATTGCCATAAGTATACGAACGGACCGAGAAAAAACCCTGAGATGTACTGTAAAGGGGAAGTGATGCCTTGTTTATTAACTTTCCAGTTAAGTATTTAATAAACTGGGTTCCAGCTTATTGTAATGATACCGCCTGACTGATGCTACTCTGCTACATGTGCTGCGAATATTGCAAACAGTGAGAGGCCAACGCCAGCCTGTGTATTGCTGGGCTGTGTAAAAAAACTGTGGCTAGTTCAGACTAACCACTTTAGAGTGTTTGCTTTAGAGGGGTTGTAGTATATCGGTATTAATGCCAGATGTGATATTAAAAAGAATAAGTAGTGATACCATGTTAATATAACACACATATGCTAACATTATAAATAATCTACCACCAGTACCTGTCTGGTTAACCCTCCAACACAATGAATGGCAGTATTGCACCTTAATATTGGTTGCTAACAGTCATAAATCAGAAGAAGGCAGAGCAGTAATAACTAGCCAGCTACTACAACAAAGTCCAGCATCTACAGAACAATATTGGAGAGGATGACAGACTGGACTCCACCACCCTCCACCAGCAGATCAGACTTTTAGTGGCCCTCCCATACAAGTTTACTGGCCAACAACTGGCCACTTTATATACTGCTTCATTAGCAGAGTTATAATTTATATTATAAATGTAATATCACCAAAAATATAAGCAAATATATCAGAGTAAATGCTGTGCCCTTGTTTAGACTATATGCTGCATGCAGGAATGAGCCAGGCTGAGCAGTTGATCCAGATGCAGACAGTTTTCATTTTAGCTTCTTTTTAAGTTAGCGGTCACTCTTAAACCATCCGTGCAGGTGGTTTGATGAGGAGGGACTTTTATTGGAATATGCCAAAAAATACCAACTGTAAGGGGGGAAAAACAACAAAACCAACAACAACAAAAGCCAACTACTCTTTAGACTCTTCCCCGAGTCACAATTGCTGAGGCTGGCCAGTCAACTTACTACCAGCACTGAACTGCACTGGGTATTGGCTTTGTTGAACCCCGCATTAACAAAAGCCCACGATAACCAAAGCTTAAGATTAATTTGACAATCTGTTTTTGGTTTGTCTATCAATATGGCCACAATAACTATAGCTCACGCATGACTCTAAATTCATATAATGGACCATCTTCCTCGCCGACTGTGTGAATGCAGCACTACCATAACTGATACATGCCCGCCCACTGGGGAGCGTCTTTCCATTTCTGTGTAATCACGCCATGTCTAAAATGTGCTTCGCTGTCTGAACACACACACAGAGGGGGGGAGGGGGGGGTTTAAAAAGGAGTCTCGAGTGACATAGAGCATCTACAAACATTCACAACTCCAGAAATGCACTGACAAAGTTGAGAAGAGGTCGAAAGCCAAGCGACGACTTGCACTTTTGCATTGAGCGTTTACAGTCCTGCATAGATCTTTTTCATATTTTTTCAATACAAACTAAGGCGTCTTGTTATATTAAGTTGGTTTGAGTCAATAAGCAGAGAAAGTAAATTAAAAAAAAAAAATCTTAACACGTTTAAAAAAAAAAAAAAAAAAAGAATAAATTCAAGTAGGCTACAATCTTGTTTCTCCCCCTCTCTCACAGGTGGCTCTCTGTCCAGAAGAGGAGCCCGAAACTTTGAAGATTTTGTTTTTTTTTTTTTTTTCAGGAAAGGTCCAGTGTGATCGTTAACAGCACCAAAAGCACACCGAGCAAGAGAGGGGCATCAGACTTACACTTGCTCGTTATTGTGAGAGGGGGATACGCGTTCTTACCCAGTCATACAGAATGATCTGGAAAGAAATTAACACTATATTGTGTTTCTTATGTACATACACACACTTAAAATCAACCACACCACTCTCTTTCTCGCGCGCGCACACACACACACACACACACACACACACACACACACACACACACACACACACACACACACACACACACACACACACACACACTTTTGTCCCTGTGTAAATTACAAATAATTTATCAATATTAATTTAAGCTACTACTTAACAGTCATTTGTGGGAGCAGAGGTGACCGACAAACTTCTACAGACAACGATTCCCACGAAAGACAGAAAAACAAAGGTTCATTAGTCAGTCTGTTTTTCTTTTTCCTTTTTGTACTGCAACAAGAGTCCTGTTATTCCACATAGGCTTAAATACAAATTATATTATGTAGCGTACTACTACTCTCATCTGTACCACCACCTCGCTCATACTCATTCCACAGTGATCAAGGTCAGTCATATGTAAACATGTTGACAAAGAAAAACAAAACAAAAAGAAGGCCAAAAAAACCCAAAAACAAGTGTCCTCGTCATTCACGCCGTCTTGTTCTCATACCCGGTTTGTTAGGAAAATACAGTTAAATTAAATCATTGCCACTCGTAGTGAAGATAAACTCCTTTAGGTCCGTTTTGTTTTTTTAGGAGGTGGCGGAGCACTGCACCCCACCCCCCCTTCATACCGCATCACTTTGTCAGTGAATCAAACCAAAGAGTCCTGTCGGTGGATGTGGCCGGGAGGCTGTGATTTCGTCCGGCTGCCGTCCGTCTCCTGTGCTGTTATCATTCAGTGGGATTTCCTCTTCATGTCTCCACTCTGGCTTTGGTTCGCATCTGAGTGGAGAGGACACATTTTTAACAGCTGGATGATGAAATACAAATCCATCAGCCTGCAGCACCAGTTAACCTCAGCCTCACTAATCACTGTTTTCTTACTGAAGGGGGCCTGATGTGCTATTGCTTATTTTCTGGCATACATATACTCTTAAACTGTGTCTGCAAGTAAGGTTCAGGCTCAGTTGGCTCTAAAAATGCTCCATTTCTGATGGTTTTTCTACTACTGGCTCTGTGAGCCGGGAACTTTTGAAATCACCTGTGAGGAGCTAAGGGTGGATCTGACTGTGCAAGTCCTCCTACAACCTGGAGTCCCCCTCCTGCTGGTTATTAAAAAATCCACAGGTTTCAGGCACTTTCGTTTGCTTCACTTTTAGGACCCATAAGCTTTGATTTTATTTTTTTCCATAATGTCTATAAGCCAATCAACAGAAAGTGCACAGACAACCAGGTGATAAATACAAAGTAAATCACTGATAAATGTTTTTATAAATAAATTCCATGTGGATCATTTTCTGACTGATATTTCTGACTGATATTAACTATGGGAAGTAGTATAAAAGTCAGATGTCGTTTCCAGGTCTGAAAAGTGAAGTTTAAATGCCTTAAACCATTACATTAACTGCCAGCAGGGGGAGACTCCTGGTTACAAAGAAAGAAGAAGAAAAAAAGACAAAAAAACTTTCAGCTATATGCACATCTATGAGAAAACAACCTTCAAATCCCTCCCACTGTGACCTCTGGAAACATTTTCCTGATCATCTTTATTGGTTCAAAATTTTGGGTCTTGAAGTAACATGAAATCCATCCAACCATCCATTTTCTTCCACTTAAAAGGAGGGTTATTCAGGATAATCTCATTGCCTGTGACTGCCTCATTGCCTCAATCCTTACATCTGGTATCAAATCACCAGGATGGCAACAGTGAAAAATGCTCACCTGGAAACTTTATAACAGGATGTCACTCACCAGTGGGTGATGTCACTGTGGCTACATCAATCTTTTATACGGTCTATTGCCATGCCAGAGAAAGTCTGAGAACCACTCTCTTAAACCAATATCTGAGCTTATGATTTCAAACAGCATGAAGTATTGATTACTAGAGCACGACATACAGGATTTTTAAGACAGATATTGATACCAATATTTAGTCATTTGAAAATCCAGTAGCCCAGTATATAGGCTGATTTTTTTCCTTTTCAGACACACAAATCATCAACAGATTTCCCTAACATTTATGAGCACTTATTTACTTCTTCAAGCTCTAGCCAACTCTGTCCACCAGAGGGCACTCTGCAACTTCCCTGTTGCAGAGAGAGCAACAAACAACCACCAGGTAATCCGAGCAAATAGCTAATAATATTAGCTTGTCAATAAATCAGTCAGGCCCTACCGTTACTGGTTATGCACAAGCAAAACATCTGTTTGCAATGTTTAACTTATTTAATCTTTCTGGGAAAAAAGTATTACTATGATCTCAGGAAGGACACGTCCTTAGAGTCAACCTAACATCATTAAAATATTCGGTGTAAAAGTCTGAGATTGAGCTGGTGCAACAGGCTGCAGAATGACGACAGGCAACTGATTTATGAAACATGAAGGGCTGGGTGTGTGGATGGTTCTTTGACTGGAAAATGTAAACTATTAAGCAGCTTTAAGTTGCTGCTCTGAGTCACTGCTTACAGCTATACATACAAAAGATTACAGTAAGTACAGGGAAGCCTGGCAAAGCCAGGGATGCAGCAATTCTGAAATTTTGGGTCAATATGACATTTAAAATAAAAATCTGCCTGAACGCTGATAATGTTTTGTCATTACTTTTTTTTGTTGAGGATACACACAAAAAAAACTAAATTAAAAATAAATAAATAACTTTAAAGTCTTTTGATTTTACCACAAAATTGATGGGAAATACAACCAGAGCTGACCCCTAAAAGTCCACAGGAAGTGGTGACAGATGAACAGTACACATCAGGTCCTTGTGGTTAATTAACAGGAATTACAGAAAGTCCAAAGTATGGATTCAGTTTGAGAGGGTAGAGGACAACATTCACTTTTCCTTCATCACCCTCAAACTCAGCTCATCAGAAATTTTTTTTTTTAAAAAAAAAAAAAAGCAGGTAGCCTAACACCTGTTTTTTGCCTGCAAACACAATGTGTTTTGACCATCTGCCAAAGAGAAAAATCACCTTAACTAATAATATGTTGGTAGTTATTGCAATATATTCAAAATCATGCATGCACGTGATTTTAAAGGCTCATTATTGCACTTTGGTTCTTCTGTGTAATGTCGCACAGTATTTAGAAAGTTAACTCTCTCAGTACTGATTTAAAAAAAAAAAAAATCTACAGTTAAATTTAAATAATTTTAAAAAGAAAAATTTTTGCCATCAGGAACATCTTCTAGACAGTGGTTCCCAAAATCTGGGATGCGGCCCACTGCAGGGGAGCCGCAGTAGTAACACAAATTCAGTTTTGTTTTGTTTTTTTGGTGGGGTCTGGTTTTTAAGGGGGCCTCAGCACTCTTAATTTATCAGTGTTTGACCCCTTTATTGCTGCATCCCTATGCAAAGCAGCTGGAACAGGTAAAGCATGGGTGAATCTACTGATTAACGAGGATCAAACTTTTTAATATGTAGCCAGACGTCAGCAAGTATGAGCATGAGAAAGGTCATTTTTAATAATTCAGCCAGTACATTCCAGTTTGTTAATCAGACTTGGCACAAATCAAAGAACCATCTGCACATCCCATAAAAACAAATTAATCTTCAGGATGTGTTTACACAGGATCCTCTTAAAAAACAATGCATCTTCATGTTTCTGCTGCGCTACGACCAAACCAGAGGCATGCTGAACACCAAATACACTGCAGCAAACAGAAAGTTGGAGAACAACAAAGCAGCTGAGCAGACTACGACAAGCCGGCTTGACGCAGACAGATGGAGAGGGAGGAGGATGGGGTTTGTTTTTTTTTTGTTTTTTTTTGGGGGGGGGGGGGGGGGGGGGGGCAGATTACCTGAGAAAGCAAGCTGCAAGTGAGGAGGTAGGGCAGCCTGCGACCCTGACTGGAGACTCTTATACAGATCTGAGGAGAGATGGAGGGAAGGATGGACAGATGAGAGGAAAGATAGCAACAACAACCACCACAATCAGGGGCAACTGGGAGAAGATGACGCCGGGGGGGGGGGCACGTTAAAATGTGAGACCAGCAATAAAAGAAAGTTGAGGATCAAAGCAAAGTGTCAGCAAGGTGAACAAGTAAAAAGGGCTGAAATGACAGACTGGTAGAGACGATGTTGAGAACAGAGGAGGGAGACAGTGGTTTGGAAAAAGAGAAGGTCATGGCAGAGATGTGGAAGCACTGCTGGTTTACAGTACGAGCGCTCACGCAATCAGTGAACTGGCAAGGATCAAATATTTAAGGAGTTGCTATTTTATCCCTTTTAGTCTAATTTCTCAATTAATTCTAACTAATCTGACCCTAGTTAAAACCATAACACTTCATTTGCAGTTCATCATCCTTTATACATAACTACACCCCTGAACTGGCAGTCTACATTCTGCAGTTTTTAAATGCTTTTCCAGCATAAGGTCACAGGGTAGTTGAACCTCATCCCAGCAGTCATATGGACTACAAAATATTTAATAAAACACTTTTAATATGCCACTAGTTAAGATAAAATAGTAAAGTGACATTTAGACAAACAACACACATGCATTCTTACATTGTTGATCAGAGGGGTGTGCTGTGAAGCAAGATTAATGTATTAAAAGTCCCAAAGGCGCAATGCAAAGCATCGGATGCAGTAGTGTAAAGCACACCACCACAGGACTCTAGGCCCGTGGAGGCGTTTCTTCATCTGCCAATCCGATGGATGAGTCTGGGTTTGGCAGTTGCCAGGAAAACAGTACTTGTCTGTCTGCATGGTGCCAAGTGTAAAGTTTGGTGGGGGGGGGGGGGGGGGGGGGGGGGGGGGGGGCATTATGGTGCAGGGTTGTTTTTCAGGACCTGAGTTTGACCCCTTAATTCCAGTGAAAGGAACTCTTAATGCTTCAGCATACCAAGATATTTCTGACAATTTCATGCTCCCAACTTTGTGGGAAAAGTTTGGGAATGGCACCTTCCTGTTCCAACATGACTGCACACCAGTGCACAAAGCAGATCCATAAAGACATGGATGAATGAGCTTGATGTGGAACAACTTGACTGGTCTGCACAGAGTTCTGACCTCAACCCGATAGAACATCTTTGGGATGAATTAGAGCGGAGACTGTGAGCCAGGCCATCTTGTCCCACATCAGTGTTTGACCTCACAAATGCACTACTGGAAGAATGGGGCAAAAATTCCCAGAAACAAATTCTAAACCTTGTGGAAAGTCATCCCAGGAGAGTTAAAGCTAATATAGCTGCAAAGGGTGAGCCGACATCATATTGAACCCTATAGATTAAGAACGTGAGGTCACTCAAGTTCAAGCAAAGGTAGATGGGCAAATACTTTTGGTAATATAGTGTAGAACAGGTTTTTGGTTTAATTCTTTTAATGATAGTATGCAATACAAGCTCTGTTACATGGAATATAAAGCATGTCCATGTGTCACCAACACCAGAGGGAAGTTGTATAGTAAGAGCTACAGCAGCTCAATATTCACAGGAATTTACCTGCATTTAGTTGGTGATGCTTAAAATAAATGTTTTTATGCTTGATCCTGGGGACAGTACATTGCTGCAACATGTCGATGTATGTCTGCAAAGTTCTGCATAGCACCTGCGGACTACCACCACAGGACCATTTCTGGACTTTCAGTCTTGTCCAAGCAGCTCTACTGTTTTCCAAATATTAAAAAATAAATAAATTAAAAATAAGCCACACCTTTACATCTTTTCTTCAGTACAATGATCACGGGCCCCCTTGTATATTTTGAGACGATCTTACGTAAACTGGCCTAAATCCAGTACTTTATTATTTGTGCTTTAACTGGACTTCCAGTTCTACAGTGTTTTAGGAATTTTTTTCCCTTTTATTACAACTATTCTGTTTGTAAAATTCAGTAGCATTCAGAGGGCTCAGAGCTGAGAGCCGCTGACAGGATGGGATACCAGAAAGTGCTACCACACAGTATATTCTGTCTGCTGTTAAAAAGATGCCAGTCCCATGCATTTAGTTTCCACTGGCTTTTCAAAAGGCCACTAAAATCCTAATTTTCAAAAGGTCTTTAAGTAATGAACAATCCTTTAATTAAGAGCCTGTGTGCCCACTCACCCATTAGGTCGCTCTGTGCTAACGGGTATCCTGAGTTGGAGTTGGGGGCTGTACCTATTCCAGCCGCCCCTGAAGTTCCAGGAGGGCTGAAATTGAGCAACGACGGGAACTGGAAGGGTAGCGAGACGGGCACCAGACCTCCCAACATCCCGAAGCCCAGGGGCAGAGCAGAAGGGCTGCCCAGAAGGGGAGTGCCTGTGGTCGATACCTGCAGAAGAAACACATTTTTAAATATATTCAAAAAAATTTTACTCTGTCAGTTCCAGTTAGTGGAAAACTAACCTGTGAGAGGTGTGACGTTGTGGAGGATGTGGCCAAAGTTCCTGAAGCCACCCAACCATTTCCAGCCTTTGAGCCCTGGCTGGCCCCCCCCACCACCCTTTGCCTCTGCCCGTGACTGGCTGAGACTGAAGGTGCAGAAGATTGAGGGGTTTTATCCGGATGACTGCAGACTGAGACCAATCCCTTGTTGTTAGAGTTATTGTTGATGCTACTGTTGCTAGTGGTGGACTGAGGTTTCTGGCTTCCAGCAAAGCTGCCCTGCGTTTGTTTCACTTGCCCGCCACCTGATACACTGAAGGGGGGCCGAAAGGTTTTGGGGGTTTTGGGAGAGAACTGGTGTTGTTGCTGTTGGGTGGGGATCATCTGATGGGAGAACGGGTGTGAGGGTGAGGATGATGGTGATGGGGAGGAGGGCGGTGGGGTTGGCGCAGGAGGCCGAGGGGTGAGTTTAATGATGGGTGATGAGTTGCTGCTGTGCGAGGACTTGGTGAGAGTGGCCTGCATGGGTGTGATGAAGTTGGGTTGGTGGTGGTGGTGTGTGTGGGATTTACCTTGAGTGGGATGTGAGGTATGGGAAGTGGGAGATGGTGAGGAGGTGGCCGATGATGGAGGGCAAAAGGACTGCAAGCCATGATGGGAGGTAGAGTTAGAGCGGGACTGAGAGGAAGGAGAAGAAGAAGGTGCGACGTTGCTGTTGGCTGTGCTGCCGTTGCTGCTGATGCCACTGGATTTGGCACTGCTCTTTGCCAGTCCATGACTGGCTCCCATTGTTCCCAGTATCCCCACTGGACTAGCAAAGCCTTTCTGATGGGGAGGCAGCAGAGGGGAAGCTGTGGGAGGAGGCCGCTGCTTTGGAGGCGAGGGTGAGGGGTGTGGATGCATCTTCCCCACCACTATGCTTGGCCGGTGATTGGGTGACGCCATGGTAACATGTCTCTGAGTTTGGGTTTGGCCCATAGCGCCAGATCCTTTGATCGGACCATAGTGACCATCTGCTGTCCTGGAGGCCAACGACAGGCCTGCTGCCTGCACGTGAGCCATGGAGGAGACAGCCGGAGATGAAGAAGAGGAGGTAGAAGAAGAGGTTGGTAGCGTTGTTGTTGGCAAGTTCCCAACAGATGCAGCTGTCAGCGGAGTGCTCTCCACCTTAGACAGGGAATGCTGCTGTGTTGTGGATGCTACCGAGGCAGAAAGCTGAGAGCCTGAGGGGTAGTGAGGGGTGACAGGTGGAGGAGAAGAGGTCGGTATTTGCAGTGGTGGGGGTGACAAGGGGCTGTCTGTAGGACCCTTGGATGCATTGCTGAGGAGAGCCAGAGCATGTGAGATGGAGTCCAGAGAGGGAGCAGTCAAATCTTCATCCAGAGAGTCTGACAAACAGATGGGCTCTGAGGAGGAGAGGGGCTGGCGGTTGGAGGTCAGCGCAGATGTGGAGGTGGGCTGAGATGGGGTGGAGGTCATGGCGAGAGATGGTTTGTGGATCCAAAGACCCTCCTAAAGAACAGAAGAACATGGTCAGTATCACCTCAGTGCCACAGAGAACCCAGAGTTTATATGGATGAGGCCTTTATTTCTAAAGGCTTGTCATCTGTCTTCATAAATTCAGTAAAAAATTAATTAAAAATCTTGATGACAACGGCACTAATTCCATCAGTGCAGCAAGAATTACATCAAGTATTAACACTTTACCTGTAGAAAAGGTTTTTAAACCCTGAATGAAATTAAAGGTTCCTCCAAAAAAATAACAGCTGAGCTTTTATCGTGAAAAATGTCAGGAAGGGTTGAGTTTTGTTGATTGTGGCTCAAAAGTGAATTTATACTTCTGTGTTAAAAATCTACACCGTCCATAGCTCATAACTGCTGACCCTTCTGAAACCCTACGCTGTAACCTGGCATGCACCTCCCTAGAAATGTAACTACATGTAGCTGTTGATGCAGCCTGCATAGTCATAGCAAAGTCCAATACTGCATACCTCCATTCAGGCAGAAAATTCCCTCCACACCATACATGAGATGCAAACCTGAATTTGGATAATGTTCTCATATTTTCTAGAGACCAGCACGAGAATAATTTAAAAGTATACATTTTGATTATGAAATTATGATTGAAGTCAAATTTTGCTCTCAGAATTGTAAATGCTTGCAATAATTCCTGCATTCAGATCGAGATCAACTGGGAAAGTGATTCAACTAAATCCTCCTTTTAAAGAGCAGCTTTTATTTGGTCATGCAGGCTTAGTGATCATGTATTATTGTAGGGTCTTTACCCACAATACAAAGCGCCTTGAGGCGACAGTTTGTTGTGATTTGGCGCTATATAAATAAAATTGAATTGAATTGAATTTGAATACTAATTTATACAAATCACTAATAATAATAAAAAAAAAAACCCAACCCTTTCAGTGTGAAAATAAAATAGAACTGAGAAATCAAATGTGTATATACAGATGGATATAGATCGTAAAAATCAGTTATGTTTTGAGAAATATACAAATATGACACTAGCAATCAGCTACAGTTGTATTAATTCATCAAAGAACTTCAGCAAATAGGCTCAAATGTAATAAAACTGTGTTTAAAAACAAACACAAAAAAAATAAACACTTTCTTTTAGATAATATGCAGTAAATAGTTCGAGTCATCACTCACCTTGGGTTTAGCCTTGGGTCCAGGCACCACTCTCCTCTTGACTCTGTGTGGAAAAATACCAGCAATTACTCACCATCTTCTGCTGACATTTTACACTGACGCTCAGTCCTAGTATGTTCAGACAAAGGACACACTTACAGGTTTCCAGTGAGGTGATTGTGAACGACAAGGCTCTCCTTGAACAGAATCCTGAGAAACAGGCAATAAACACATAGGATTAACAACAGGGTCAGCAAAAAAAAAAAAAAAAAAAAAAAATCAGGGTCATGGTTGTTAAAGAACAAATCCACCAGGGAAGAAAAAAAAAAAAAAAAAAGAAAACAAACATGGACACGTAAAAGCCAAATACAGTCAATTCCAAAAGGCTTGTAATGGCTCAGTAAATACTACTGAAGGTTGGCAAGACAGCAAAATTACATTTACTTATGTCAAACTGACTTAACCACACCAACGCAGCAGAAAATATACATTACTTTGACAGCAATTAAAACCTCATTTACATATTTTGCACTTTTCTGTGGATTAAGTCCCTCCTTTTTGTAATGAGCTAAACACACTAAAGAAGCACAGAGAGACAGACAGAAGACAGAGAGACCTGGTCTGCATCCAGCCCTTGGGCCATAGTGGTTTGACCTCATTCTCTAAGAAAGCCTTGAGGTAGTCCTCCACAGACAGAGAGCACTGGTTCTCCATCTCATAGCAGCTCAGCTTCACTCGCACTAGGCTGCACAGCAGGTTCCTGCATAAACACAAATCACTCAATATTAATGTAAAAAGTAGGCTGCAGTCTCAGAACACATAACAGTAGACACTGACATTCTTCAGAGAGGCAGAGGTAGAAATCCTTTTGCTTTTTTTTTTTTTTTTAACTTTCCAAAAAATGTGGAGAAAATTAATGAGCATTTGTAAGCCGTTTCATTCAGACACCTATTCTGACCTTGGATGTTTCTCATTCATACAAGAATAAAATGAAGTGCTTTTTCCTGCACCTTTAACTTTGGATTTGGTGAAGTGTAATTGATAAAAACTGGAAAATTATGTGGCATTTTTCTGCGCGACAAAGTGAAGTGTGAAAGCCCTTTCTCTGACATGTGAAGTGTTAATCCAATGAGCTCTGAATGGCAGAGAAATAGCTATAAATTTTTCATTTCAAAAGATATCTTTACAGCCTGCATGAGCTCTGTTTACTAGATTAAACACCAGCAGTAGAGAACAACGGGGAAGATGAAGATGAAAAGAGATGCAATGAGAAAACAAATCACTTGATACGGCAGCACAAACACACTGAACAGCATCCGGCCAGCTCTTCCAGCAGGACCATCTCGAATCATTACCTGAGCTTGTCATCCCAGACAAACTTCTTCCGAGGTCCCATGACTCTCTTCCCAGGTTTCTCCTCATCGTCCTCTTCTGAGCCGTTCTTATCGCCCTCCTCTGACTGCTGCCTGCAATAAAACAGACACACACAAAGATATAAAGGTAACTGGATATATTCATAAACAGCTTGAATAAACTGTCTATCCAAGATTTTATGTGATATGCTATTGAATGCTGTACTGTAGCAGCATTACTGCCAGTCCTATAAGGTTATGTACCCACAGGCCTCAGTTTCTGAATTTCTTTTAAGTCAGTGTAAATATATTTGATATTGTAAGTCTTACAAATCTTAATTTTGATTGGTTAGTGCCATTGCTGAGCATAGCAATGTTCCTAAAGAGGAACAGTTTTCAACTAAGAGCACAAGAAAAAAAAAAAGTGCTGTGCATTGAGGGAGTTTTTGCACTGTGGACTTTGAGCACTTTTAACTCTGATCTTCATGTGATTTGCATAGAAGACAGGTGCTGCCAGTCCAAAAACTGCTGTGCTAACTCCTATTATGAAACGACTGGATGGGAACACTTTTTATCAGCAGCATTTAGACCTTACTTCTCTTAAAAGTACCCATGCCTGGTAGGTTTTAACAGCCTATAAAGTGTTTTGTTTTTTGTCAAAATGGTGCACAGAGCAGTTTAAGAATTTAGATGTAAAACTTTCACATCACACATGATATGAGCTGCTTTTTTTTATATTTTTTAATTTTCTTTTCAATAAATTCAGAAAGTTTGAATCATGCTTGTCTAAAAATAAAAATGTTTTGGCAAAAAGTTAAAGCAGCTGTCCTCAAACTACTTTTAGATGGCTGCTCACCTTCAGGAACAAACAGGACTGACTTACTTTGCAACTTTGGCCATGCAGTCCATGTTATATCTCGCTATCTGCTCAGGCATCACACTGCACACTGCCAGTTTCAGCTTCAAGAGTGGCGTCCGTAGTCGATCATCCTGAAAGAAAAGGCAGAAATAGATGGAACGGAAAAGGGAATGAGAGGTAGAGAAAACAAAGAAAGTAAGAGGAGGGAGGAAATTAAAGTCAGAGTGAGAAGAGTGGGGAAAGACAGAGGCGGCAGAAGGGAACCAATAATGAGAAAAGGGAAAAAAAGGAAGGAAGAAAACTTCACAAAAAAAAAAAAAAAAATGGGGGATAAAAACAAAGTAAAGATGGAGAGTCAAAAAGCAACAAATTATGGGGCTATGTACATTTATTTTGTCAATAATCCAACATTAATGGTGCACAACAAAGAAGACCTTTGGAAGCCTGTTTTTCAGCAGCAAACCTCTCTGCACTAGTCTGCCCACACTGAGATCTCTGCACATTATTAACAGAAAGGAGCGAAGACGGCTGGGGATTAAACGCGGCATGAAAAGGCAGAGATGACGGGGAGGAACAAGAGGATGAGTTTTGGCAGTGGATGGGAGGCTCAGAAACATCACTGCAAATCAGACAAAGGAGTGCTCAAAAGAAACAAATGGAATTAAATTTCAGCGAATCCCTGATGTGTCTGTTATGAAAGAAATAGCTAAGAGCTCATATTTTATGATGACAGATGAGCACGAAACTGTTAAGGGATCACAGGTATTTATTTATTACAGATGAGTCAAGAAAGAAGAGGCACTAATGTGGTCAAAACCTCAATCTCAGCATCATATTTGACCTCTACAGTCTTTTTTTTTTTTTTTTTAAGCATTTTGCCCTGCACTAAATATTTCACAGCATTTTTTTGATTATTGCACTGTTAAATGGGTCATCTGTTTTAGGGGCAATTTTTGTGACTTTCAGGAAAAGAAAACAGACACCTACCCAAACCACACAGGCAGGGTGTGTTAAAGTAGGCCGGATTTGAACCATGCTCCATGAAGAGAATCTTTAGTACCCACACAGCAATAATAAAGGCTGCATATGATTTTTTTTTCCCCCTCCCAATCACCTTCTAGATGAGTGTAATGTGTGAGGATTCACAACTTCCTCCACAGTAAAGCTTCACTCACCTGGATGTTGAGGCTGAGCTTCTTCATGCGTTTGAGGAGCGCCTCTTTATTGCATGGCACAAACGCCTCCATGTGGGAGTAGATGTCTGAACGCACCTCATGAGGCTGCTCCTGGACCTGCAGCTCAATACTGAGAGGAGGGAGAGAAAGTCCAGATTGTTAGAAACGCCATAAAAAGAAACAAAAGAGATGAGACGCAAGGAAAGAGGGAAGTGCCAGAGGAATGAAAGCAGGGTGATTGAAATGAGAAGCATGTCATTACTGCAGAAAATGAGAGATGCAGAGAAAACAAAACACTTAAAGAGAGCAGCAGAGGTGACGAGGGAAATCTGCTACCAAAAAAAAAAAAAAAAGTGAGAAATAGAGGAGAGTGCACTGGGATTTGGCTGACGGTGATTTAAAAGCTGTCCTACTCACTCCAGGAGAATGTTATTCATGTCCAGGGTGAAAAATTTCTTCCTGCCCTCCTGATCAAACTGCCGCGAAGCCTGTGGGAGAAAGGTTGAGTCAGCACAGAGCACTGTACCATACGGTGTAAATACATATACAACGCTGCAGTGTGCAAACACTCCTCTACCTACACAGAGCTATACCGGACTTTAAATTTAAACTATAAACCTGTGAGCATTTACTGTTAAAATGCAGTTCAAGCTCAGGTGAAAGGTGTCGGCGTAACTTTGGTGCTCAAACAAGAAAACATAAAAAAAGGAGATTTCCATTTCCAAACAATAAGATTAGGGTTCATTTTTAGTCCGTAGTCTTTGTGTTTAGAGATAAATCAATAAACAACATGCATTTTCAACACGCTTCAACTCTCCTGCTGTGATGTTACCCCTCTTCACAGCCCTGTTTCTAACTTTCTGTTATTAGTTATGACACAAGATCCAGTTGCAGTCTAGATTAATAATGCTCATGGTCTGTTGTTTCTCTGAAAGCCTGCGTGGTCACCAGCAAAGAAAAATAAAACGTGGGTTCTTACAGCTCGAAACAACAAACCCGTCCATGCCTTGAAGTCAATTTGAACCTTAAATGAAAAAGAACTAAAGCATAAGACTGTATTTTTTTTAATCCAGAACAAATAAACTAAACAACTGTCTTACTGAATTAAATTGGACCTATTGTGCCATTTTCCAGCACCATATTTTTAATTCTTGGAATCTACTAAAGTAGCTTTAGTAGCATGAGTCAGAGTTCAAAAAATCCGCATATACTTTACAGTGGTGCGTCTCCCTTTAAGCCAACTTTCTTCTGATTGGCTGCCCCTCGCAAACAGAAGGTTTGAACAGCAGGCAAGTGGAGCTTCTGTGCTCACAGAAAGAGCTGTGTGCCATATTAGGGATATCCACTCTGACATCATTAAGAGCAAAGAGTAGAAAAAAACTTGGAAACTGAGCATTCAGAGCAGTCTGAATGTGATTACTTACACACACTCTGACCTCATTATTTTAATCTCTGTTTAATATAAGCGCCCTCTGTGGTAACACACACATATTTTATATGACAGAAAAGAGAAAAGCATAATAGATTTGCTTTTGAAGAAAATATTCTTGCTGTATCTCCCAGGCTTTTCCCACTTCCTATCTTTGAATCAACAAAAAAATAAATAATCCGCATTTGTATTTTTCTCCCTCCCTCTGGCTCAGTCTGCTCTTCTCCACCTCTGCACCCATGAGCCTTCTCCATTGTTTTCCTACCTCTCCTTACATGTTTACCAACATCTTTTAAAATAAAATAAAAAAAAAAAAAAAAGATTGGAGGCTCTGAGGTACAAGAGCAACAAGAACATAAGTATATGTTGGAAAGGTAGTGGTGAGAAGCTTGCTGCTGTTTTAGTTACATAAAACCCCCTCAGGGCTCTGCATTGAGCCACATTTCTCCAACGCTTTACCAACTTCTCTCTCCGGACTAAACAGAAACAATAAACATCCTCTACCACTTCCTTGGCTGAATGGCATTTGTGTTTAACTTCAGTGAAGAGGCTTCACAGGTAATTGCAGTCGCCCACTAACAGCCTACAGCTGACTCACCACCCGCAGGTCCTCGATGCGTTTAATAAGAGGAGCAGGCAGTCCATCGGGAAGCGGAGGCGGCGAAAACAGTCTGCTGGAAGACCCCTGGCCTCGCCCTTGGCCACCTCCTCCTACTGCTTTATGAGTTGGCACGCCGACTCCCAGTATGCCATTCTCTCTGGCTGTCGCCATGGCGTGCTGCTGGTCGGTGTCCAACAAGCTGAAGTCCAGGTCGCCCAGGAGGTCCTGTAGCTCCTTCTCATTGGCTGAGCCCAGCAGTGACATCACTGCGGGGTCCGAGGTGAGTTCTGCCAGCGAGAGGTCGTTGGTGGCTGTGTTGTCCTGCAGGTGAGTGGAGTTAGAAGGTAACAGGTGGTTCGTTGTATTGCCAGAGTGGGGCCTGTTAGCCACACTTCCTGCTAGGCCGGAGTGAGCCATATTGGGGTTTCTTTTCCTCATCTCTTCCTTCTCACGGGTGAAGCGGCGGAGCATGGTCGCTAGGTACAGCGAGTCCTTCATCAGCTTCTTTCTCTTCTTCTTCTCCGGCCGATGGAGGTTGAGGGCTGTTACTCTGTTGGAGGAAATAAAAACATGATTGCTGTAGTGCTTCTTTAACTTTTCTTTCATTCAGAAGCTAAAATGTTTATGCCTGACCTACCCTGCAGTTTTCAATCATTAACAATAAACATGGATACAAGTTGAATTTATTGAAGTGAAGGTCAGCACGCTTCCACATTATTATAATATCACTAACAGTTGACTGTGGAATATTTAGCAGCAAGGAAATTTAATGACTGGATTTGTTGCACAGGTGGCATCTTATCACGGTATCACACTGGAATTCACTGAGCTCCATTCTTTCACAAGTGTCTGTAGAAGCAGTCTGAATGCATAGGTGCTTGTTTTTACACACCTATGGCTATGGAAGTCATTGGAACACCTGAACTCAGTGATTTGGATTTGTGAGTGAATACTTTTGGCAATATAGTGTGCAATAACTGCATTAGGAATCATTATGAATAGTTTGCCTAGCCCTTTTTTCCAGTTTATCAATAACATTTTAATTCAAGAGTTTTTTTGTGTATACTACATTCTTCCTCACCTTTACACAGCTTTAATAAAAGGCCATGAAAGTTGCAAAAAAGTCACTTTAACTTTATTTACTAAATTGCTGCCATTTTCCTGTCACTACTTTTCATTAATGTAGCTATGTAGGAAGATGATGTTCACGCTCTTAATCCCACCTTCTAAGCTCTGATTAGCCAACTGCTTCTCCAGCTGCTGCAAACAACCATAAAGGGGCTGCAGTAAACCAATCTGAATCCTTCAGCAAATCTGAAACGTGGGCAGCTATTGTGGGTTCTGAAACCAGGCGACTTCATTCCATTTTGACAACAAACTCTCTGGCCGACATAAGAAAAGGCAGCAATGAAGGTCTTTTCACAGAAAACCAAGGCGTCAACACGCGCTAACAAAGACAGATATGTGGAAAAAGTGTGGGGATTCGGTGGGATTAACCTGGAGTCTGCTCTCAAAGGTCTGACACACATACACTCCCATATATAACATCATCCGTTTTGTAATGGCACAATGGCAATAGCTGCGGCTATTTTTAGAAGTAGTATTCAGGATGGAGGGGTGTTGGAGTATTCGGCACATACGAGCGTAGATAATGGAGCATTTTCTAGAAGGTGGCTGGCTTGT
Organism: Archocentrus centrarchus; assembly: GCF_007364275.1. Classification (NCBI taxonomy): domain Eukaryota; kingdom Metazoa; phylum Chordata; class Actinopteri; order Cichliformes; family Cichlidae; genus Archocentrus; species Archocentrus centrarchus. The sequence continues at coordinate 26,217,096 of NC_044346.1, read as the reverse complement.
CATAGCAGCTGCGAGCAAATCTAAGTCAGCATCCCTGCCTCGTAATAGACGTACAAGAGGGTCCACAGAAAAGCAGAGGAGTATAATGTCACACAAGGTGGTGGTTTGTTAGTGGGGGGTAAAGAGCACACAGATGCCTCATCGCATATCTAGAGTGGCCCACAAATCACTGGGTGTCTAAAAGGTCAGGAGAAACAACCTGTCCATATACACAGGAAGTGACACGTCTTTAGAAGCTGGCTTGAAGGCTTGAACGGTAATAAATCACCTGATTAGGAGGAAGATTTTCTGAAAGGTGCATGCAAAGTGATGTCCTCCAAGCCAGGAGTTTTAGCTTGCTCAGCTACTCATAAGCCTTTCACTAAGCTTAATATTAAAAAACACCACACAATCCCTGACACAAACACATAAGACAGTATTATTATACAGCCACGGTTCTCACCCCTGTTTGGGTACTTTATTCTTCTTCGGGCTCTTCTCTTCCAGATTGTTTCCTTCCTTCTTCTTCCTCTTCTTAATCACCTGCTCGCTGTTGTCATTCAGCTTCTAAAAAAACAACAACATACGCTCATTAATTCAGGCAAACAGCAGACAATGACTGATAATGAATTCTGTGTGAGAAGCACACGCAGCGCTCTGCGCGAGTGTGTGCGCATCAGTGTGCTCTTATTGATAAGTTGAGTGATGCTGTTTACATCAAATCTTGCTAACCCAGATGAAAATCGGGCTCTTGTTGGATGTTCACACGCCTCGTTAGGACTGCAGTGTCACATGGTCTGACAAGCAGAGTTAGCTAACATGTTATTTATCAAAATCTGAGTATCCTTGCAGTCGCTCTGAGTCATTAAACTTGAAACAAGCTGATTTTTTTATTTGGAAAGTTAAAAAAAAATTATTTTTTTTTTAAAAACCCAAAAGATTAGAAGTTGACAGCCATGTTTGTGCTACATGCCAACATCAGCACACCAACATGCTGATGCGAAGCAGGTATGTTTGTTTACCCTCTTAATTTCGTGGCAGGAACAACCTGGGAACCAGACAAATCCACAAGCTGACGTTTCCTTTCCTGTGCCCCCCCGCGTTTGTTATGGTGACTGGCATCTCTGTGTGCTGCAGTTGGTTTGCATTTTTCCGTCACTCTGAACTACGTCACACATTTCGCTGGTGTTCTGATAACAACAGCGAGAGCTTTCAGACTCGTGTCTTTGCGGATTAATCGGCTACGGTAGAGAAAAAATAAATAAAAATCACTGGGGAAATGTGACTGTTGTGGAAAAACTGTTTCTCTTTGGCCAATTATTTCACTCTGGATGAAAACAGTAGACCTGCACACATCTGACATTTCCACCTCCAGAGCTCAGCTTCCAACATGGCTTAAAACTAATGAGCAGGTCGTGCTTTGAAGAGAAAATTACTAACACAGATACTTGATCCTTTGGTTTCTGTGGTGCAAATAATTGGGAGTTAGTTACTCTGTATTAAATTAGTAAGTAAACACCACACTACTGGATTGTATCTTATTGTACTTTTAGTCATTTGTTAGACAATTTTTATAATTTTACCTCTTTATACCACCACAGTGGATGGTCATCTGCTTACCCTTTGAGCTAAACCAATGCCCATCACAGTGGAGTTTAAAATCAACCAATCAGAATGTGACTGAACTGGAGGTTTTCAGCTTTAATTTAAGGGGGTGGGTTTGTTTGGGTTTTTTTACAAAATATTTTACTATTTAAAAATTACAGCCATTTTTATAAACAGTCCCCCATTTTCAAAGGCTTAAAAAATAAATAAATAAGACAAGCAGTTTCATGGCCAGGTGCGACCTGTTCCTTTGTTATTTCATGACAAATGAAGCAGACATCATATTTAAAGTTGATTCAAAGTGTTGAATTTGCATTTTATAGCTTTTCACTTTAAATATGAGCCCCAAAGAGATGTGAGTGCAAGTGAGGGAGGCCATCATTAGACTGAAAAAACAAAACAGGAGTGGCAAAATCCACAATTTGGTACATTCTTACAAAGAATGAATACACTGGCCAGCTTAGCAACACAAAAAGGCCTGAAAGACCACAAAAGGCAACTAAAGTGCATGATGACAGATTTATTTCCATAGTTAAGAAAAACAACTTCACAACATGTAACCAAGTCAAGAACACTTGAGGAGGAAGGTGAATCATTGTTAAGGTCTACAATCAAGAGACACCTTCATAAATAAGGCTGTATCTCCTAAACTGTAAATGTTAAATTGTTGTTAAACCTCTTGAATTGAGGTTGACAGTCTATACTTCAATCACACCCTGATTGTTTACTGTGGTACACAGAGGCAAAACTACAAAAACTGTATCTTTGTCCAGCAAATTATGGGCCTAACTCTAGGCTTTAATTTTATTTTATTCATGTGTTTAATTTATTTTAAATTTTCAGCACATTTATTACTTTTTGTTTTATCATCAGCTCATCAGTCATGTGTGAAGCACTGAACTATACTAATCTGCACCAAAGATGCTATATACATAAAGAATAACTGATCGAGTGATATAGAAGACTTGGAGGTGTAAAGCTCACCATTCAGTTTTATTCTTTGGCATTTATTTACCAGTTTACTGTAGAATGGTGCCGATGTATTTACTGTGCTGGTTTTCTTATCTTTACATTAAGGACCATCTTTACATTAATTTATCATCTTCTGGAGCAGAATTTAATTTCATGGACTCAAATTAGCAGATTACTTACACTTAAAAAATATGTATGTTTCCTTATTCTCTGCAGGCCTGAAAGCTTCTTGAAACACTGTGAAATATTAATTTATGTTCAGGTAGTCTCACCTTGTCCTCCTCTCCCTCGGAGTCAGAGGCCGCCCTGAACTGCAGCGTGCCAGTGTTGATGTAAAATCCCCCCAGCTTCGTGGTCAGCGAAGCAGGCACCAGCTCATCATACTGAGGGGGAAAAAACATTAACAAAGAAAGACAGATTGTTGTGTAAATTTACACAACCCTGATAAAGAATAACTCAACTTACACAGAAAAATGCAAACGCTGTCTGCAGATTTAAATTTGAGTAACTGAATGTGTCACCAAGCAGCTGCTGGTCAGTGAAACTGAAGGTACTGTTGTGAGCCAAAGTAAATAAATCAGTACAAAAAACCCCAATCCCTCCAGGCCACAGAGGAAAACATTTTTCCCATCATGGCACATATCAAAACAAGGAAAAATAAATAAATAAAGAGTTAAATAATGCGCAGCCAATTTGCAACCAGATAGGACAGCTATTTAAGAACACCAAGACAAATATCATATAATGGCAGGGAATCCATAAGAGCATAATTCTACCTATTACTGCCAGACAGAGTGTGACATCTTCTGAATACTGAGCAACAAACACTGAGACAAAAACAACAACGTATTCCTGTTTGGACACAAGGAGCACGGATGTCTTCGTGAGTCATGAGGACCAATTTAGACTGCAGTCTCAGGTTGGTGTAATAAAGGACAACTGTCTATCTTTAGAAGAGCCACTGAACGTACGGTTTGGAAACATCAAGGCAGGAAATAAATATTTAACCACGGAGGGATAATGTCTACCTCCACACTCCGAGACAACAGCAGTTCAGGAACGTTAACAAGGACATCAAATAAATCAGCAAATAATAAGGGAGCAAGGAGAACGGTGTGCCACATTATTATAGAGGTAAGCTCAGACACTCCCCGACACAAAAGTCTTAGAAAACAGACCCAAGTGAAAAAAACACCTCATTATTAATGAAGTAAGGGGTACTCACAGCCTCAGAGTTGTCTATAAAGGGGTCCGTCTCATCGTAGCCAAACCCAATATCAATCAGATCTTGCATTCGGTCCTTCCTCTTCTTCTTCCCCGCATTCCCCTAAAACATGTTTCAAATGTTTTTAATTTTACTTCACAAGCAGTTCTCTTTGCAATCCTCACATTACTCCAAACCATAAAACATTATCTCAGAGTGAGAGCTGAGAAAATATTCTTCGTCAACTTTTGTTTTCGGAATGTTTGGTGTTCTGATGACCTTACAGAAACAACTTGGATAAATCCCGCAGCATGATTATAAGCTTCCAGATATGTGTTACTCACATAAGTTTAAAAATTTCATTTTTATATAATTTGTCAATCAGATTACTTTTATTATATCACAGAGTTTGTATTTTAGTTACTACTACTGAAAACAAACTAATAAAAAGGGATAAATTGTCTGTGCTATAAATGTAAAAGTTTAAAAGCTATGAAGTCAAAAAACAGTAATGGCAATGAATAAATACTGTACATTTTATATCTTAAATATGAAATATCTGCCAAAAAAAGATGCTGTAGTTTTTAAACCTTAGAAAGAACCAATAATTCACTTAAGGTTTGGTTGCTCCATCTGAAGTTTCAGTTTTTTCATTACAAATTAAGAGTCTGGGAACTCCAAGCGTCCCATAAAGATTTAGAGATAAATCTGGCCCTGTATAAATTTAAAAGCAATAGCAGCAAATTACTGAAACTAGCACTAATATGTTTAACCAATAAAACTTGTTATCAGCTTATTACTAATATCTGTGTGTGCCAGCTGTTGAGCTCCAGAGGAGGAAACACAAAAATATCAATTATATTGAAAGTGGACCCATGTATGGAAGCTTTTTTACCCAAATGAAAAAACTTTAACCCTCTCTCAGTGGCCAGAACAAGTTTCCATACCTATGAGTCTCATTTCCAGCGCCCACTCCTCTTAAGCCACTGGCTCTCAAACATCTTCTGACATTCAGAAGTTGGGAAGAATTTGTGCTCCACACCATTATTAAACAGTAATAATCAAAAAGAATCCAACCTGAATTGTACTTAAATGAAAGGTCAGTGCAGCAGTATCAGCAAACTCTTTTATTCTTAATAAATAAAAATCATATTCATTTATTCATGTTTGTCATTTGATTGTCAGCTCACCACCCCACAGTTTGAGAACCACTGCTTTAAGGCAGCTTTCCTCTGATTGGCTGAACCTCAAGTGGGTGGAGCTTCTGTGCTCAGATCTGTGTCTCTGAGGTGCCCAAATTAGGGATTACATGCACCTCATTTTATTTATTTGCAACTATATATAATATATATATATATATATATATATATATATCTCACTGTAACAGCAAAATTAGTTAAAAATATAATGGGTGCCCTTTAAGATCATTTAGAAACCTTTGTATGCTTAATAAATGTTTACTTTTCAGCTGTGAAGTTTGATCCTTATTGAAAAGCCCTGCTACAAATGGGAAAAAGAAAAAAAAAAAAAAAAAAAAAAAAACTTACATATTTATTTTCAAACTTCTTAGCCAGGGCTTCGACCTGGAGCCGCTCTCGCTCCTCATCATTGAAGGGGCCATCAGGATTGTGGGCTGAAGTCATACGTGAAACATTATTCTTTGCCTGGAATGAAAATTGAATAACACACACACAAAAAAAAGTAAAGAGTAATGTCAGACACTGAGGGCAGAGTCACAGTTGCAGAGCCCCTGCTCTGCTGTTTTATCCTGCTGCTAAAACCTGAGCTCGACCCTCTGTTCAATCAGAAAAATATCAACATTTTATCACAGCAGTACCAGCAGCCTTAAATAAGTGAACAGCAAGCGAGTGATGGTACAAAGGCTCAAAATATTCCCAACATGGTTGCTGGCAGGACTACTGTTTGGCCCCGAGTCAGAAATATTTAATTAACTTTTGGTTTATGGCAGAAACCACATGATCCAGATGTGCACAGAGTGACAATGTGGCGAGCTCGTCTTTGATCTCACTGCTGACATTTGCCTCACTCCCATGTTACATCCTGGTACTTCCATCACCGATGCTCTCTCATCTATCTATCACCCGCTGCCAGAGGGCCAAACTGCATGTGGCATTTCCAAGTGCTGTAATGGCTGTGTGACTGGGCTGTTGCTGGGCAAGCCTGAGTGGAAAGGACACAGGTAGCAGAGTAGCACAAGACGGGCTTCATCTCTCTCGCTACATGTGGAAAACGGAGGAGGCATCCCCCTGATTTAAAAAGCTACAGTCTGCGAGAGCGCAGCCGAAGTTGGAAAAGCGCAGAGTGCTGAATGAGTGGCCAAAAAAAAAAAACCCCGCTGCTGTCTTTTGTGCTGGTCACTTTCAACCACGCTATGCCTCTGAAACACAAGGTGCACTTCCCCCCAGCTTACTTAGCAAATACAAGTCCACACAAACACTTCCAAGAGCGATAAATTAACTCCGGCTCCGCGCTCCCCGGCCCCGTAAGGCTGGTTAAACTCGGGGATCCTACCTGGAGGTTTTGGATGAGTTCGCCGTAATTAAACTCGGCGGAGTAGCGGTCGTCAGGCTCGGATAGGGACAGGTTTAGCCGCACGGTCGCCCTCTTCTCGGCTGCAGCCTTGTCCCTGTCGCCGGTTTTAACGAGGCGACCGTTGCTGGCAGCACCTCCTGCCCCGGTCGCTGCCTCGACCTCCCCGGCTCTGTCGAAGTTGAAGTCGGCCTCATCCTCCAGCCGGCGTTTCCTGGACTCCGCGGCGGCTCCAGCTGCGAAGGCCGAGAGGGTGACAAACTGCACTTTTCTCGGTTCGGCCATTTGGATGAGCTGCCTGCCTGAACCTCGCTCCGGACAGACAGCGACAGCGAGGAGAAGAGCTACTTCGCGAAAACTACTCCAAATTGGTGGATTGAAGAAGGTTTCGCGGAGCTCCGACGGCTGCTCGGTGCCTACGCGGACGTTAGAGCCTCCTCCGCAGCATACGGATTGAACTCCAGGGGATGCGACGCTCGGGGAAAAGTTGTTTTTTCGGCAGCTACTCGCATCCTCGATTTGCTATGGGACTGAGACATTCACAGGAGCCATCTTGGTGTTCGGGAGTAAATAAAAATCAGAAGAGAGAGGGGTCGCTGCGCCTGCGCGTACGCACTAAACGGAAGCACCGTGCCACGGGGGGGTCATCACGTCCAATCAGCGCGTGCCCCGATCCTAAACCCGCCTCTGTCACAACAGGCTATAATCACAACACCATCAGTACTATAATGACCTTTATAAAGTGTGTGAGCGAAGGACAGGCTGGGGGGGGGGGACTCTGGCTGCATGCTGTGTGTGTGCAGACACCCATTAACAGCCTCACCTCGGTGTTTGAACCCACAGCTCTCACCTGGTGCCTTTCATTCAGTCTATTCAGGGGGAGAAAAAAAAAAACAAACAAAAAAAACAAAAACGCTGAATTGTGCATTCTTGCACGAACTCACACTCAAACATCAAGTCCTAAAAGGAGCCAGATGATTGGCTGCTTCAGCTACCCATCCTAAACCAGCTGATTTACTTACAGTGCCCACCTGTTGATGCACACTTTAAACTGAATTCCTCCTCATTTTGCAATAAGATGCGTGGATACCTTTCACATATACAATGCTGGTGTGTGAAAAAGTAATTAAACCTCCTTTTTAAATCATGAATGAACTGATTAACTACTTTTTTTTTTTTGGAAAGCTGAGTTTAGTTTCACAAGTCACAACCAGGCCTGACAAAGTGAAGTATCTGAATGATGTGAAAGAGGTTTTGCGAGCTATCACAAATGCTTGATTGCAGTTCTTGCTGCCACGGATGACACAACCAACTTTTAGGTTTAGGGGCAATTACTTTTCTAACACGGTCAGGTAGGTTTGAATAGCTTTTCCCCCCCTTGATAAATGAAATCACTGTATTTTGTATTTACACAGGTTATCTTTGTGTAATGTGAAAATGTGTTTGATGATCTGAAACTTTTAGGTGTGACAAATATGCACAAAAAAAAAAAAAGCAAAAAAGAAAGAAATCGGGATGGGAGAAATGTTTCAGGCCTAAAGAATCCAGAAGCATAGAAAAAAGTTAAATAACTTACATATTTATTTTCTTCTTTGCCAAAGCTTCAGCCAGCCTCCTCATAAGGGGTCACTGTGAGATAAAATTAAACTCTGAACAATATTCAAAGTTTAACAAGAGCAATAAATACAAATACAATAAATACAGTGCCAAGAGCATATTCATGCGAAATATAAATGCTAAATTTTTCTAGTAGTTTACAAAGCACCAAATAGACTTGGACTAGGTTATATTTCAAGTTGTGCCTATATATATCTATATATATCTATATCTATCTATCTATCTATCTATCTATATATATATATATATATATATATATATGTCATTTTTTTATGTCTTTCTAGCCCTCTGTAAAGCACTCTGAAATGATTTTTGTCTGAACAGTGCTTTACAAATAGACTTGAATTGGCTTTCAAGTAAATACACTCAACCTCTGCAGGTTAGAAGTGTGGCATTGGTTATAGAAAGGGCAAACGTTGTTTTATTTGAATGCAGTCTTTCCAACTATCTCTAATACAGTAAAAAAAATTAACGGAAATTTTTATTTTTATGTAGTAGTCTCTGTATTCTCCTGTAATCTCCAATAACTGTTAAAGCTATTAATTCAGCTGCTTTTCTGCCTGATAATCGTCCCTGGTTTTCCACAGGGATGCATCTGCAGATTAGTTATTGGTCCACACATCACAGCGCTTCACTGTTTCACACACAGACCAGTTCAGTGGTCACTGGTTTCATTTTGTGCTGTTTAGAGGGAAGCAGGAATCATCAGAAATAGCAGGCACACATTAGAATGAGATGATGATGTTTAACCTACTGAAAGTATCTTATCAACCTTATAACAGCAACCTCCATCCATCCATTTTCTTCCGCTTATCCTTTTCAGTGTCGTGGATGTGGGGGTGGGGGTGGGGGGGCAGCCTGTTGCAGGGCTAACACAGAGACAATCACATTCACACCTATGGGCAATCTACCTAACCTAACCCCACTAACTGCATGTCTTTGGACTGTGGGAGGAAACCGGAGTACCCGGAGAAAACCCACACAGACACATGAAGTATATGCAAACACCACACAGATAGCTTCTGGTGGATTCAAACCTAAACCTTCTTGCTGTGAGGCAACAATGGTAACCACCGTGCAACTGTGCTGTGCCCTTTTTAAAGCAAAACATGAAAAAAAAAAACGTCACAAAGCCATGTTTTAAATAACAATGACAAACAGAATTCTTAATTTTTAATAAAAATCTATGTAAGAGGTCTCTTCTGTTCCAGTACTATCTATTAAAAGTTTATCATGTTAAAATGTTAGTTACTTGAAGTTATGTTATCACAGATGTAAACTGATTAAAGGAGCAGCTGAACTGAGCGGTTTGTGATAAGTGGGTCAGACTGATCCCAGAAATGAAGCATATTCTACATGAAAAAACTGGCCAAAAAAACTGTGTACTACTCGTACTACTCTGTATTATAATGGTGAGTGAAGGAAGCTAAGTCAGAGTCTCTAGTTTGAGATAGAGAGACCTATCAGGCCCTTACCTGCAGCTTCATTAACAGTACCTGAAAAACATGTCAGCAGCAAGGAGGCTCTTCTTTTACTGATTTCTTTCTATTAACAGATCCCAGATAAAGGCCATCACAGCTGTATAGAAGTGCAATGCTGCATGACCTGAGTGCTCTTTTAACTGTTTATTCTAACCAGAAATAATATGAGCCCATACACAACAAAATGCAACTTGGATATACCACAGGAGCAAGTGAAATGTACTTCAAAGGATGTACTTTTATTCAACGTTTATGGGTTTTTACAAAGTAAAGTATTTTTCCAGAGTCAACACTAAAACTCAAAACCCTCAGTTACTAGTACAGATCTGATACAGGTACTGTATCAGATAGAAAACAAAAAGTTTAGTCAGGTTAAATTATGTGTTTAATCTAAATACAGCTACATACAAAATTGCAAATTGAAAATCAACACATTTAATACAGAGAACTACAGTATAGTAAAGAAATATAAATCTTTCTTCATGTGGCATAGATTATGACTGCTGCTGCTTGAATGACGGGAACTGCTCTTATTGCAGGCTTGGAGGGAGCAGAAGCTCAGCACTGAAGGCTCTCACGAGAGGAGGACTCTGTTGTCTTTGGCCCACTTCCTCATAGTTCGGATGATATACTCAACCTGGGGGTTTCCTGAATTTCGCAGGAGGGTCAGCACCTCTTTAAGGGTCTCCCTAGAGAGCAAACCGGATATGTGAGGAAACAAGATTAGATAAAGAATGAACTCATGTTTCCTTTCCTTAAACCTCACACCCATTCCTGCAGACAGCACAATGATCAAAACCAAAACTAGCACACAGGAAAGAGAGACAAACATACTTGGACTCCTTGTTTGCCAGTACAAGCTGGAAGATGCCGACACACGCCCCTCTTTTTCCGTCCCAGTAGTTGGAGGCTGGGTCCAGCTTCTCCAGTGCATCAAATGCCTTTGCTGCATAGTAGAACTGACCCATCTGAAACAACAGACTGCAGTCATGAACATCAGGACCCAGAACCTCTTAACTAACTCCTTCACTTTAAGGTGGACAATTATGCTCACTCCCAGCTCCATATTTTTGTTTGTGGACTCTTAAGTAGTTCTGCATGATTCACAGTTCAAAATAAAATTATCACATGCTGGCCCTTCGTGCTGCTTCTCAGTTAATCCACTCTCTAAAACAAGCAGTTTTTGTTTCCTTAAGGCCACATGTCTTCTGACTGGCTGCAAACAGCAAGTGGACTCCAGTGCTCACAGTCAGAGCTGTGTGCCTGAGATGACAATATTAGGGATATCTGCTCTGATATCAAAATGGAGCAGTCTGAAGTCTGAGCCTTTGGCTTAGTGATAACTAGTTGATATGCTTACCTTACTTAAATATGAGCATCCACCCCTCTAACAGTATATATATATATATATATATATATATATATATATATATATATATATATATATATATATATATGACAGAAAATAAGGAAGAACATATTAAATCTACTTTAAAATATATCCAAATATTTTTGGTGAGTAAATTTTGAAGGTGGACACTGCTACATGATTGCAGCTACACAGCCTGTGAAAAACATCACAAAATCCAGCAGGCGGAGAGTAAAATGTGCTATTTCTGCATTTAAGGTGACATTTGGGGCTTCTAAATACATTTGACATTTCAGAATTCAGGACACAGGTATGCTTTAGAAATGTTACACAAGTGAACTGAAGGACTCCTGCCTTCAGAAATAAATTAAGGTGTTTTAACAAGCAAGCAGCCACATAAAGACATGCAGCAGCAAGATTCAGTATTTGCCTCTCACACAACACAAATTTAAATACTGTTGTGGTTATCTGGCTGAGAATTTTCCGCTTTTCTCAGTTTGATACCATGACAGATTTTTGTCTCACAGACAATGGAAGATCAGTCAGTCGTGAAAATAATCAGCAAGTAAATGGGCTGGTTCTTAAACAGTGCTTTTCTTTTTGAGCAATCAAAGCACTTTATACAACATGCCTCATTTACACACCCATTCACACAAGCACCTTTTCCTACATCTAAGCTGTTTCTATCTAACATTCATACACATTCACACTCCGATGAACGCATCGGGAGCATCTCAGGGTTCAGTATCTTGCCCAAGGATACACTGGCAAGCAGACTGGAGCAGCCAGAGATTGAACCACTGACCTTCCGATTAGTGGACAATCTCCTCTACCTCCTGAACCATCATCAATAATGTATCAAATAATCAGCTGCTACACTTTATTTAAATTCTCCAAAAGGCCCAAAAATATTTAAACCAAAGGTGCAATTAAAAATGAGGTCAATCCTTCCTTCATAAACCAGTTTATCAGTCAGTCTGAAAAAAATTCTAAAAATGAAACCACAATGATGTCTTCAGATTGTTTCTTTTGTCTAACTAAAAAGTTGTGAATTTTCATCTTTGCAGGATAAATGAATGAATTAACCATCATAATTATGTTGCGATCATTTTTCGCTTATTTAGAGTCACCAGCGGGCGTATCCCGGCTGATCAATTAGTTTTTGCTAAAATATTTAGACTGTAAGTAAAAATGAACCCTGTGAGGTCTCAATTATGACATGTCTATTCTGAAGAAAAGCACAAATGTATTTTGGAACAATGTAGATAGCTTTTTGACACTGTCACAGACTTGTTTTATCCCGATTGCCGAGGCTCGGAAGAACTATTAAAAAATAAATAAGATGAGGGAGGATGATGTCACCTTGTAGCAGTCGTTGGCAATGAGCTGCAGCAGATGGAAGGAATCTGAGGAAGTTCCCATCTTCAGGTAGAGCTCCCAGGCAAGCTGACCCTTCTGGTTCATTATGTCTGACAAGAACAAGATCAGTGTTCAATAGCCCATCGCTCACAGGCAGTTTCAGCTCTTATACATTCAAATACGGAACATTTTAAAGTCTGTGGGGAGGTTTTATTGATGTAGATTAAAGCCAAGAAAGGAAGAAATATCTTCTACCAGAAATTTCCATTTCTCAGAGCTGCTGAGTGAAACTCCAGCTGAGTGATGGAGAGACCTTAAATTCTTTACAGGCCTGAGGCTGGAAATGTTTGATTGAAGCCCCAGCCTCGGCGAACGAGTAAAAAAGTCTTCTCAGTTCTGTTTTCACCGGGTAAAGGTATCTAAGAGCTTTCATGTGATCAGATGGAGATGACTGTTTTTTCATGGCTGCCTAAAAAGGCTTTGCAGATGTTTGTGTAGCTGGCAGCAGCAACTAGGAAACACCATCATTTATGCTCCTTGTTTGGTTGTTACACATTTATTTATAATATATTCAAAACTCATCTTCATACTGAACAAACGTCTTATCAGCAGAGTGAAATTAACAGACAGTGTTCTCATGATGGCGGCCTGCTGGAGTGAGGATTACTCTTACAGTTTTATTTTTGACAGTATCAGCCAAACTTGTTTAGCACCTTTTAATCTTTGTGCCAAAGTTAGCCTGTGATCTGTTCAGAGGTGCTCAGGACAGATTTTTTTCTGGTTTTTTTTGTTTTGTTTTTTTTTGGAAACCCTGTTGTGATCGATGCACTGTTTTTATTGCTTAACTTTTTAATTAACTGTATATGGGCTGACTACACATATACATGCATGGTAAGTCTGCGTATAGCATGGTGATGAGTTTATGCTGATGACAAAACTGCAGAAACTGTGTGATTAAAATTGGGAAATTTAATCTAGCTCTGGCTGAAATCTCTTTGTGGGACACCACAAATTCCTTAAGCAGGAAAAAACCCCAGACAGTGATAAATCACTGCACTTCTTAATTATTGTCTTTTATTTTTGCCTTTAATTATTTTTCTAAGACTGTTTCCTGTATGAATTATGCTATTTGAAAACTAAAATACAACAGAACTACACTCATTTTATTAGGTACACCTGTTCACCTGCTCATTAACACAATATCTAATCAGCTAATCACATGGCAAAAACTCAACGTATTTACGCATATAGACACAATCAAGACAACTTGCTGAATTTGAAACTGAGTGTCAGAATTGGGATGTAAAATGATTAAAGTGACTTTGAATATGGCATGGTTGCTGGCGCTCAAAGAAGTCCTACTATTTAATTAATGCGTCAATCTTAAATGTGATCAGTCTATCTCTACTAGTGGGCAACGTACCAAAGGCCTTCAAGATGGCAGTAATTAACCCATTACTTAAAAAGCGATCAATTGATCTAGCTGTCTTAGCTAATGAAAGGCCAATCTCCAACTTTCCTTTTAGGTCAAAAATTCTTGAAAGAGTAGTTGTAAAACAGCTAACTGATCATCTGCAGAGGAACGGTTTATTTGAAGAGTTTCAGTCAGGTTTCAGAATTCATCACAGTACAGAAACAGTATTAGTGAAGGTTACCAATTATCTTTTCATGGCCTCTGATAGAGGACTCAACTCTGTGCTTGTCCTGTTAGACCTCAGCGCAGCTTTTGATACTGTTGACCATAATATTAAACAAATATGTTGCACAATTTCTCTAAAATTAGAAACATCCTGTCTCAGAGTGATGCTAAAAAGCTAGTTCATGCATTTATTACTTCTAGGCTGGACTGTTGTAATTCATTATTATCAGGATGTCCTAAAAGCTCCCTGAAAAGCCTTCAGCTGATCCAAAATGCTGACAGGGACTAGAAAGAAAGAGCATATTTCTCCCATATCAGCTTCTCTTTATTGGCTCCCTGTTAAATCCATATCACCCCAATAGAGCACTTCGCTCTCAGACTGCTGGCTTACTTGTGGTTCCTAGGATACTTAAGAGTAGAATGGGAGGCAAAGCCTTCAGCTTTCAGGCCCCTCTTCTGTGGAACGAGCTCCCAGCTTGGATTTGGGAGACAGACACCCTCTCTATTTTTAAGATTAGGCTTAAAACTTTCCTTTTTGATAAAATTTATAGTTAGGGCTGACTCTGAACTATCCCTTAGTTATGCTGCTATAAGTCTAGGCTGCTGAGAGGTTCCCATGATACACTGAGTATTTCTTTTCATTCACCTCTTTTTACTCTGTTTATACTTCACTCTGCATTTAATCATTAGTTATTATTAATCTCTGGCTCATTTCCACAGCATGTCTTTTGTTCTGTCTCTCTCCCCTCAGCCCCAACCGGTCGCAGCAGATGACTGCCCCTCCCTGAGCCTGGTTCTGCTGGAGGTTTCTTCCTGTTAAAAGGGAGTTTTTCCTTCCCACTGTTGCCAAATGCTTGCTCATAGTTGGCTGTCTGACTATTGGGGTTTTCTTTCTATTCTTTACTTTACAACATAAAGTGCCTTGAGGCAACTGCTGTTATGATTCAATGCTATAAAAATAAAACTGAACTGAATTGAAACGGCAAAAGGGGAGCCAACTCTGTATTAGCAAGGTGTACCTAATAAAGTGGCATATATTACTATTGGTATAACATTGACTATACATACAGCATCGTGCCAACCAGCTGAGGTAAACATAGTCGCTCTTGATCTTTTCACTCTGAATAAGCAGAAAAACCTGTGAACAGAAAATTTAAATCAGTAAAAAGAAAAAATGAAACTAATTATTCACAGGCTTGTACAGATGTCTGCTCAGTTAGGGTACCTCTTCTGCTTCTTTGTAGTTGCCAATTGCTGCTTTAGCCTGAGCATAGTTGAAATTGAATGTATCATCATTGTAGAAGTAACCCTGAAAGAAGAAAAGCACAAAAACGATGAGTGCCCACATGTCCAGAAATAAAACAAGTGTCAGCCTTTTGTTGGTAGAACGAATCATGGAGGGGAAAGGAAAAAAGAAAACACACACACACACACACACACACACACACAAAACTAAATGTAACGCAAATGTAAAGCACCACTTGTCACTGAAGTGGCACTTCTCACCCAGCGTGTGGGAGTCTTTTTTTCAACTCTTATTTTACCAGAATAAAAAAATAACACTCTCCAGTGGAGCAAACGATTCAATGTGCGAGGTGAGCAACGCTAACCTTGACTGAGTTGAGATAAATGAGAACGTCTTCAAACTGTTTCAAGAGAAAGAAGCAGGAGGCCATGCACTGTCTGCCAGGAATAGTATCTGAAAAGACATAAAATGTTGTGCACACATGCTAACAAATACATTTTTTAAATAATAACTGGGATCAAATTTCTGTGTGGCGTACCGCACTCGCTCGCCGAGCCTCCGACCAGCTGAAAGAACTGCTGAGCAATTTTTAAGTGGTCCCTCTGAAACATAAAAGCATAATCACATACATTTGTCTCGCACTCAGAGCTTTCACTTTTGTTTGCATATAACTCTTACAGAAATACTCACTGATCCGATTTTTTGTCCTAACGCAGCATTTACCACTCCTTTCAAAATATACTCCTGTGAAAATAAAAAACAAAAAAAAAGATCAGAGTGAATCATTTGATCTATTGTTTCATCACAGCTTCAAAGCCCATCAAAATCCATTCCAACTAGTAAGAAAAAAAAATACATAAAAGGAATACAAAAGCCAAACACTTCATGAGTTTCACATGGTTTCAGATCCAGGAGACATTAAAGTGCTTTTGAAGATGAAAAAAGCTGATCAGAGGAAAGAAAAATCTCCTTGGGAACTCGTAAGTGGACGATAAAAACTGTTTTTGTTAACAGGGTTCATTTTATCTGCCAGGATTGTGTTGTTGTTTGTTTTGTTTTTTTTTATTGGACATCTTTCCTGTAACAGAACATACAGTAACTTTTAAAATAACAGCACTAACTCTAGTTAAACTTTACAAAAAAAGTAACAAATATATTAAAATGAAACTGGGCAGACTGAGTTAAACATTAGGAAAAAAACATTTAAAAGGACAACATTAAAACTTAACCTCACCTGAGGCGTGGTGGGTACCAAATCCTGGATGAGGTTGTAAGCCTCTTGGACATCATCTGTGAGCAGAAATGTGAGTAGGTGAATTCCTGAACACTCTGGTAATTAATTCAGTTTTACACGAAATGAACATCTATTATAATTAAACAGTGATACTGCAAGATAAATGTGATGCTGTGAGTATTAAATAAAGAAAGGGTGCATCATGTTACATTTGATCTAGGGATGTGCACCACTAGTCAACTAGACGACTAATCATTGCTATTGTCACTTGTCTGTACCAGATGTACTAGTTGGTTAGCCTAATTGTTAAGATTTTAATTGATGCCCAGTGTGGATAGATGGATGTTTGTGTTGTATTGTTTTATCATTTTAGATTTGAACTTTTATTGAGATGTGTGTCATAAATTGTAGAACGAGCATTGTTCATAAAGTGCGGCACAATGTGCCACACTTTTCCGTCGCAATGTATTCATTTTTTTTATGTTATTTTCTCATATTTTAATGATGCATAAACATAATTTGCAGTAACACGTTTTCATATATTTAACATCAAGTTTTTTTTCTTCGTTGTTTGTTGTGAGTATAATGTGCAGTGTTCATAAAGCACGTTCATAACATGAGTTTCTGACATTGTCCATTAAACAGGCCTAAAATTTAACTTCATATCCAAGTGTTTTCTTAGTTTTAGACTAGTGCCCCCCCAGTTCACAAGAATTGCTACTTCTTCTACAATACTGGTCAGAATTCAGTGAAACTTGCACACAATAATCAGCTAATGGGTCTTCACCCAAGTAGTGCTCAAGGTCAGATTTGTTGCTTTATTTTGTAAAGTTTTTGCCCCTAAACTACAGCATACCAAAGGGCTAATGTTCCTTTGTAGGCCAACAGTCAAGAGGAGTTTCCATATGTTTTGGATTAGTTCAATTGAATTTTTTTATTCATAATGCACCAGTTCACAACAATAATCATCTCAAGCTTATTTTACTATTATCCTTGCAGAGTACAAGGCAAAGCTGTTGATTTACCGGTCGATCTATATTCATACCCTCACTTGGCCATGAGCGCCAGGTAACGACCAAAAGAATGAGACTTTGGATAAAAGTGGCAAAAAAAAAAAAAAAATTTCCAGAAGGGTGACTTGGTTAGCCTTAGAGATACAGTGAGGAGCTCGTTCATGAGGAGCTAAGAGTAAAGACACTACTCCACCACACTGAAAGGAGCCAGGGATCTCACTAGGACACCTTCTGCACACCTTCTTGGAAAAGTTTTTCAGGTATGTCTAACTAGAAGGAGACCCGGGGCAGAGCAGGGACAAACTGTCTAAATTACATCTCTCAGCTGACGTGGGAACACCTCAGTGTAACCCTGGAGGAGCATCTCTGCTTAGACTGCTGCTCCAATAACGCAGACCCGGATAAATGGTGCAGATGAATGGGAGGGATGGCTGGATGGATGGTTAACAATTTAGTATCACCCCCACTACGCATCTCTGTCTGGTGTGATGATGCTAAATGTTGCTGATGATGTTTGTAGTCTCATTTAGCAACTTGTTAGAAAATAAGAATGAAGTATTTACCTCTCTATTTCCTGTTAAAGAACAAAACATGAAAACTTCTAATATTTTTACAAACCATAGACCTCATGTAACTTACTTCCAGACAAGGGAACAAGAAGGACATGAGGACTCATTCCTGCCGCACTCTATACTAGCACACCCTGTCTAATCCTGTTTTGCTCCCATTAAAAAACCTGCAGTGCTGTGGCTACACACCTTGCCTGAGATAGTAGATGACCAGGTTGAGTCTGGCTTCAGGGATCACATCGATCAGAGGAGGCAGTACCTGCAATGCGCCCTCCCCGCCACGAAACACCACCTGCAGTACACAGGGATTCAGAGTGTCAGTCACTAATGCATGCACACATGAATCTCACACCTACTCACTTACAGCTGGAGCTTGTGGAGAGCTTACCAGGTTGTGTCGGATAAGCTCCTTAGCAAACTCAAAGGAGCAAGAGGAGATGTCGATTAGGTTCTTCAACTCAGCCTAAGGGGGAGAGTGCACACACGAGTCAAACCTACCAGCAGTCACTTTCATCTAAGAAATATAAAAGGGCAACAGCTCAGCTGTAACGGAGCGTGAGGACGAGCACATCAGCCCCACACAAATGTTAGAAACCCTACTATTTGTTGGACTTTTCATGCTGCTCTAACATTAAATGGTGATATGCAGTATGGGAAAAGCTGAAAAAGAGAATGATTCTATATTACTGTTACATTAATATCAACTTTTTTTATGTTTACCCCTAAACATTCTAAATAACACCATATTACACAGTTCTGTTTACAACAGTCTGAACACAAAATAAGTGAAAACAGGTAAAAAAAAAAAAAAAAACCAAGAACCACCAAAATATCGACCAGGACATGTAGCCATCCAACACTCAGTACCTCTGCTGCTTTGCCGTTGTAAAGTCTGAAGTGGTTGCAGGCCTTGAGGTTGAGAGCAATAGTGGAATCAGGGATACTCTGCAGGTACACAGCGAGCACCTCTTGGGAGACATCATAGTAGTCCAACTTGTAGTAACACAGAGCCACGTACACTTTCAGAGCCAGAAAATCTCTGAAAAGACAAGATTTAATAAGGTTATACAACTGACTTTCAGGCCAATTTTCTCTTCTTGTTTTAATAAATAACAAATATATCAATATATAAAATTCTTATTATATAATTATTCATCCCTAAAATACACACCTTATAGCCATATAACACTTAATTAAGCCCTCAGTTCCCAGATATTCCTCAAACTATTTGTGTAAATGTTCTAGCATCTAAATGAGAAAAGTTATTAAAAGCATATTTTTCTGTGTTGGTGGTGCAGTGGTTTGCACTGTCACCTCACAGCAAGAAGGTTCTGGGTTCAAACCTGCCGGCCAGTTGGAGTTTGCATGTTATCTCTGTGTAGGTTTCCAAAGACGTGCTTGTTAGGTTAACAGTGATTCTAAATTTGCTGTAGGTGAGTGTGGTTGGTTTTCTCTTTCTGTGTTAAACTGCCAATCTGTTCAGGGTGTACCCAGCCTTTCACCCACTGGGAGCTGGGACAGGCTGCAGCACCCTCATGACCCCCAAGTTGGATAAACTGTTTAAGAAAATGGATAGATGGAGTTTCTCGAAAGAGCGTACAGAGTAACTAACTGTGTCAATTTTAGCTGAAAAACTCTCACAAAAAAAAAAAAACACATCTGTCCATCGGCACATGGCCACAATACAGCTCATTTGGGTTGGCAGTTATCGCTCTATCACTTTATCTGACATGAGAAGGCTGTGTGCAAGAGAACACACTGTAAACATTACATATATAAATCTAAACTGAGAGACAGTCATGCACTTCAAATCGACACATTTTCTGGTGCTTTTTCATGTGTTAATATACATTCTGATTCTTAAATATGATAGGAGTTGAAAAAGATTTTTTTAATTTGATGGTGACTCTGAAAACACCGAGATTTGAAGGCCTAGACTCTAAATATAATCTGTGGAATAAAGTCTGTAACTAATGGGTTACTCTCCACGCTTTAGCTACTTCACACGTGCACTGCAGCCACAAACTTTGTGGACATTATCTAACGGTAACACCTAGAAATGTTCAAATCAGTCAGATCAGGCATTAAATGGACTTTACTCCGCCAGCTCCCCAGTACAAAGTAACATTGTATAACATTCAGCTGAGCTGATGTGAGGATAGAGCAGGTAACTGTTTGAAGAATTCATAGTGAGCAGGCGTCATGCGGCCCATCTCCTGTAGCCTGTACCCAGACGCCACCACTCGCCAAAAACCACACACTATTTCCAGTAGTGAGAACATGTCTGGCACGAAAAATCTCCTTCTATCTTCCACATGTAAGAAAGAGAAACCCTGGACAGCAAATGTTTTTATAGAAGTCTATTTTTCAATAATATATATATTTTAATGAAGTTAGATGGAGATTAAAAAGTCATTACAGGAACAAACAGACACAAACAAGGGGGAGGATTGAGTAATGGCAGTCCAGCTAAGGCAAATGAGGTGCATCAAGGTTTCGGAAAAGTCAGCTGAGTTTTTCAGGAATGATCTTAATACTGCTTCAAAATCTTTGCATTTCTCTGTTAGCCGTGAGAAGAAGTAGCTGTGCTCAGAGCTGCTGGCAGGTGGCAGATCTAGTACTGTGAACACAGTTTAAAAAAAAAAACTGTTGATTCACACATGATATAAATCCACAAATTTACAATAACTCTGCAAGAAGTGGCAGGAGATGTCTGGTGAAATCAGAGTATTTTCATTTTTATAACCTGGATACTACAAATACAGTACACAGGTTCGAGGAAAGCCAACTCACCAGGTCTCCTGCACTGACAACGGCATTATCTATGTGTCTGCATGAGGCACGAAGCTCATAAAATCTAATACTTCTTCATTAAAAGCTCTCACCTTTTAAAGGGGTCTTGAGATCAGCTGAAGTACAGCAGAAGTGTGAAACAAATTTCAAAGCCTAAAAGGGAAGGGAAGCCACAGACCTGTTTTGCAGCAGAAGGCGTTTATAGATGTCTATAGCCTCCTGATAGTGCGAGCGCATGTAGTGGATGGATGCCAGGCTCAGCTGGTCCTCTGTCACATCCTCCAGGTTCTGGTGGAAACTCATCAGCCTCTTCTCATCGTTGAACTGAGGACATGATATGAAGACAGAGGACAAGAAGGAAACAGCAATCAGAGCTGTGATTGGCCACGGGAGCTGTAATCCTGCATGTGCTGTGCCTATAATTTTCAGACATGCTTTTTTTCTTTTCTATTTTGAATATTTTTTTAGTTGATTATTGTTGTGTTGTGAGACATTTCCTCTCCTTATGTTAATAAACAATGTTTAAAGTGGGATTTGACAGATCTGGAGTAGCAGCGCATCATTAGGGAAAGAATCGCTTAGAAATAACACGTGTAATAATTTGTATTGTTAATGCTAGTAGAGTTTTCTTTGTGTTCAGGCTGTGATCAGCTGACATATGCTGCTACTGCTCTGAGGTTTAACGCTCTTAGCCAACTGAATTCAACAAGATATAAGCAGTTGTTACATCATGGCTGCTTTCCAACTGTTAGATGCTATGAAGTTAGTGTATAAGGCAGAATGTGGGGAGTGAAACTAAACAGTACCCTCAGTTTAAATTAAATATGACTACGCTTGATCAAACCAAGCAGTGAAGATGGACACACTGTCTGCATTGTATGAGTTCAATGCAGTCCCTTAATCTACACTACACCATAATACTGAAAACTAACCAGTTCAGTTTGCGCTACTCTGCAAACACAAAAACAACCATACATTTTGCTGAGAATCTGTAAAAGTCAGCACTGCTGGCAACATGATGTCAGACTTGATCCACAGAAGCTGCTCTAAGTGGCATCTGTCCATGTGTACTGCCAGTGCTATGCACTCTTCCAGCTGGCTTTAAAGCTCAAATATATATCAAAGGTATCTTGATAACTGAGAAAGAACTGAGTGGACTTGGACTGATGGAGGTCATGACATTGGAACCGATGCTGATGCTAAAGTCTGATAATCAAACAACACAGAATGAACTGAAAGGAAAACAATTTCATTTTATCCCATTACCTGGCTTTGTGATTGTGCTGTTGTAATGGCTTCATTTGGATACTTTTTTGGATAATAGATACTGTACATGTGCTGACCTGTTGCTGCTAAATTAGGGAATCCTGCTTAACTACACATTCCTCTGGGCTATATCCAACATATAACTGTTACAATGTTGTGACTCCTTAGCTAACTCTTGGTCTGTTAGCTGCTAGGCTAATCAGCGTTTTATGGTGATGTTGTATCAGGTTAGTGCAAGTTTCAGAAAAAAAACATGAATTAATCACTATGAATTGTAGAGTGGAGGAGGTGGGAATGTCTACGTGGGTTAATGAAATTAAGTGCTGCCGGCGGCACTGGTGATTGGAATTATAAAGATAAGGGAGAGAGGGCAAGAAAACACAAATCACACTTAGGGAACAAACAAAAAGTAGATGAAAACAACTTCAGAATCAGCAAACAAGCAATAACACGGCAGTCAGACAAAGTACAGAAAATATATGAGTGTGATAATAGTAAGATTATTTTCAAACCTTATGAGCCAAGTGGAACAGCAGCCGGTTTTGGAGGGGGGATACTGGTGCTACAGAGTACATGAGACACCAAATTTAGTTAGACAGCAAACCACAATTTATTACAACATTGCCTCGCTCTTAGTGGTTATAGAACAGCATCATTGCACACTACACAAAGAATCTGCAGTGGTTTTAATGGGAGGTGGTTCTTCAATCATACAGAATAACACGTTAAATCTCCTGAATCTCTCTGTTTATATTGAGGGTTTTTTAAATTTAAAAATAAAAGCACTTTGTTTAATCTTGTAAGCTTTTGTTGCAATGAAAGGCTTAAAATAAATGCTAAACCACATAAATAGCAAATGGTACACAAGACGAGGAGCCTCTTTTGAGAGCAAACTATTGCAGTGTCTATTGGACCAATTATTGTAAAAATAAATAAATAAAAGTTTAAAAATGTTAAATGACAGCACATATGGTCAAATTAGCCTTAATGTTGGAAGTCATCTGGTTAACATACCACATGCAATCTGCATGTGATGAACATTTGAAGTATGACCAATCAATCAACTTTGCTTTAAAAAAAAAAATTGCCTCATGTCAACTGGTGAACCAAGTAATTACACCATTTATATATCAAAACATCAAACATTTTTTCTGCTCTGACTTAACCAAACAGGTCCCAGTCTGGGACTCAGCCTTTTTATTTGGTAAAAAAGGTTTAATAATCCCAAAGAACGCTGGCACACCTTTGCCCCTCAACAACACTGTACACAATTTAGGCAAAAAAAAAAAAAAAACATCACAAATCTCTGCCTACCCTTGGATGCAGCCTCCTCTGCTTCTTTATAGAGTCCCAGAAAAAACAGGGCACAGGCCAAGTAGACCCAAACCTCAGCTGGACATTCAGATTTCATGGTCATAGACTTGTATTCCTATCAGAAAATGGAAAGGCAATATTACAGACATAACCCTACAAAAGTATTATGTTGTGTAAATAAAAGTATTTGGGGGGGTGTATCAAGGTAAACACACTGATTCACACATACAACAAAAATTACCTCCATAGCTCTCTTGTAATCCCCCAAGTGAAAGGCACAGTACCCAATCCAGAGGTCTGCATACTCCTCTTTCTCTCCAGTATTTTTCTGAAACTAGACATGACACAGCAACTCATCAGCAGCTGCAGCAACACCTCAGTAACACACAGTTGCCTGCAGTATAGAGAAGGGTGTGATTCTATTCTGAAACTCTAATTCCTGGGTATGACAGGGATAATCTGCAAGATACAGGGAAAAAAAAAATCAATCAAAAAGAGCTTTTACTTTACGTGTCTTAGAAGAGAAAACAGAAATCTACTGTATGCTGTTCTAGTTTGATCAGCTCACACAGCAGTGACAATCAATTTCAAACTGAGCATCAAAATGGGGGAGAAAAGTGATTTAAGTGGCACAGCATGGTTGGTGGTGCCAGACAGGCTGCTCTGAGTATTTCAGAAACTGCTGATCTAAGGGTATTTTCCCATCACAGGTATATCTAGGGTTTACAGAGTATGATCCAAAAAAGAGAAAATATTCAATGAGTGGCAGTTCTCTGGATGAAAACATCTTGTTGATGTCAAAGGTCAGAAGAGAATGGACATTCTACTTCCAGTGGACAGGAAGGTAACAGTAACTCAAATAACCACTCATAACAAACAAGGTATGCATTTCTGAATGCACAACATGTTGAACTTTGGAAAAGATGGGGTACAGCAGCAAAAGACCACACCATGTGTCACTCTTGTCAGCTAAGAACGGGAAACTGAGGTTACAGTTCCCATGGGTTCAGGCTGCTGCTGGTGGTATATTGGTGTGGGAGGTATTTTCTTGGCACACTTTGGGCCCAAAATGTACCCATCTTCTGATGGCTGCTTCCAGCAGGATAACTTGCCATGTCAGACCTCAAATCAAGCCAAACTGGTTTCTTGAACACTGTACTCAAATGGCCTCCACAGTCGTCAGATCTTCTTCAGTTCTCAAACCAAATGGTGGAGAGACCCAGGTATTTAACCCCTAAACTACACTACACTCCTCAATGACAACAATACTTATGAGGTCTTCAGATGAGACCCCACAAGCACCTACAAGAAAAAGGTCATCTGCTGCCTACAACAACTTGAAAAGGAAAAAGCCATTGGCCACCCCACTTACTACCATCTGTACCCTGGAGAAACTACTCCATGCATTTATGGACTCCCAAAGATCCACAAAGAAGAATTCCCACTCAGACCCAGGGGACTACGCCCACAATGGTTAAATACCTGGGTCTCGCTGCCATTTGGTTTGAGAACTGAAGAAGCCTTTCAGATGAGAGGTGAAACATCTTAAAGAAACAAAAAGAAGTCCAGTCGCCTTTTATCAAACTCCAGAGAAGAGACAAAGGACTGAAGGAGGTTAAAAAGAGGAGAGCCTCATCCAGAAACAGACTGTTTGTGTATCCTATTTGTTTTCTGAGGTCTCTTCTGGCTAAAAGGGAGTTCTTTCTCCCCACTATTGTTAAGTGGTTGTATATGGAGGATCATCTGATGCTTGGGCTTATCGCTCTATAAGTGTAGGGGTTTTACCTTGTGTTATGCACTTGATACCCAGAGATGTGTACTGAGTTTTTCCTTTAGTACCTCTAATAACGTCAAGGCCCCCAGGTAGTCTCTCTGCTGCAGGTATTCCTCCAAACGGGGGATCTTGCTTTTATTTCTCTTCTTTTTATCACCGATGCTCATCGGTGACTCTCCTCCCACGGCTGGCTTCACCCGAGAGAGGATCTATCGAGGGACACAATTTTATTGTCCCGAGTTATGTCACAGCTTCCAGTGGGCTGGTGGCACCAAAACAAAACAAAACAAGCAAAAATGCATAATATTATAAGACATCAGAATGGCCCTGGCATTAAGTTTCCAGCTCACCATTTCGACGAGTCTTTCCCTTAGAGATAACGGTGAGCCGAGACTTGGTTATCACGAGCCTAGGTAACGTTTGTTGCTTGCTATGTTATTACATCCGCAACATTTTAGCTTTAACTGTCGTTGTTTGATTTATCTTTCATTAAAACCCCACAACGGGACCAATGTAAACTACATTATCTTACGGCTAACGGTGTCGTGAGAGAAAAAAAAAAAAAAAAAAGATAAAATAAGTTTTACACTGTTGCGTGGCGCAATTTTCTACCTTAGAGCTCGATAGCTTTAGCTAATTTATAGTTAACGACAACGTGTTTGAGATTTTCCGCTCTGGAATTTTCAAATTAATGTTTCGAGCAACAGACTTGATAATTTAGTGAGACGGTTTAACACTTTTTCAGCGTAAAATTTTTTTAATATGGGGCGCATTATTTTATCCTCTGAGCGAGCTGAATACAAAGTTTGTAAGCGTCGTCGAAGGAAAAATTGCCTTTTTAAATATTGCCCTTGGGTGACATTTATTTTGTGGGCAATCGGAGTTGGCCGTTGAACAGGAAACAGCTCAGATCTTCTGGGTTCAACTTGACTAAGGGGGGTTTGTTCTTTGTTGCTTAGCAACCTGATGCGAGTATCGGCTGCGCCGTTGCATTGAGCTGTATTATTATATACATTTAAAAACAGAAATAAAAACAGATATATGATTTTCTAACAGCAGAAAACATCTACCACAGATCCACCTCCTTCAGCCGAATTACACATATAATGTTAACAGAATTTCCAGGCACGGGAAACGTGCGCGCCCCAGTGGCCTAATGGATAAGGCACTGGCCTCCTAAGCCAGGGATTGTGGGTTCGAGTCCCATCTGGGGTGGGCTATTTTCTTGAAACTCGGTAGTTTTTCGTTCTCAAAAATTTTTATTTTAAGTATGTGAAGCTGAGGCAAACATTACAATAAAGATAAGCACATGAGTGTTAGGCATTATAACTGCTTGTATTTTCTTGCACATAAAATCTCCAGTTAATTAAGTTCTGCCCTTGGATGATTAAAAAGGAAATACCCTTTATACCAAACTTTATAGAGTGTATTATGAAATTTTCTTCTTGTTATTTTATTTTTTTACTGTCACTGTTTCTATTTGGCACATTCTTGCATTATTTTTTTTTTTAATTTGGTTGTCCTTTATAAAAGTGATTTCCTAAAAACTGGAACCTATCTCAGCTGTCATAGGGCAAGAGGCAGGGTACACCCTGTACAGGTCACGGACCTGTCACAGGGCTAACACAGAGAGTCAGACAGCCATTCACAGTCACATTCACACCTATGGGCAATTTAGAATCCCCAATTAATCTAACCCCAGTAACAGCATGTCTTTGAATTGTAGGAGGAAACCAAAGTAACCGGAGAAAACCCACGCGGACACGGGGAGAATATGCAAACTCCACACAGAAACACAATCAGCATTATTCATTCTTCAATTCAGTGCTGTTTATACAATGATAAATCAAAGAAATGATCATCTGAAAGTAGTTTATCTTGTAAGATAAGGACATAACATTACAGAAAGCCAACAAGCCAACAATCTCACAGTTATACCTGTGCACAAGTTTGGGGTGACAGTTTCACTGGCAGAACACAATCTAAAGCAGACTGCAAAGCAGCAAAAACACAATTATAGATGCATGAAGTTGAAAAGCAAATAACTTATTTGTTTAAACCATTCTCAGGAGGTTGCGTACATAGGTAGGTAAGTAAGTAGGCAGGTAAACAGGATTTGTTTATTCCCCACAATAAATAAGGTAGTACAGACATAGAAAACACTACAAAAGACATCTTTGCATGTCCATATTGATATTTGTTTTATAGGCACACTGCTTCGTTAATGATCTGTGTCAGATGCGTTTGTTCCTTTGACTCAGTCTAATTGAAAGAGACAAAAAACAACAATGTCATTCCTCCGTTGAGAAGGGGGCTGGAGAAGATCACCATTGGAGCACTCTTTCTTACCAGTGCTTGCAAATTAGCTTCAATACAGGCCTTGCTCAGGAACGCTGCAAAAAATGGACAGATCTCTTGTATCAGCTTACAACTTGACAGTATCTCCTGCTTGGGCCTGAATGTGGTGGAGGAGAAAAAGACCTGTGAGGCGGCTCTGAGGCACTGCAGACAGAGTAACACTGACCTCATCACCCTGCTGTCTAACTGCATGACCACTTTGACCCAGGCTAAAATCCAGTACAACCACACCGTCGATCGGGTGTGGATTGGCTTGCGTTACCTGGATGACGGCTGGCTGTGGGTGAACAGTGACCCTGTGGTGTGTGACGGCTGGCCCCAGGGAGATCAGGGCCACCTATGTTCACTGTTGTGGAGATGCTGTGGAGATTTAACTAAGGAGGGACTGTGGGAGAACTGGGAATGTGAAGAAAGCCTCAATTTGATGTGTCTGAGAGTAAGAATGTAAAAGGTTCCCCAGTAACGACAAATTCATGTAAATGATTATAGTTAGTTATAGCTTTTATGTTTTTTTATTAGCAGTAAATCAGTTAGGTAAAATTGCATTTATATGCCAGCAGGTGTAAATCACTGTGACCATGTTTCATCAGGCATTATCTCATCTTCCCTTACATCCATCAGCTGTTATAGTCACTCCTGATATTCTCAAGGTTTAACAATAAAGGCCATAAATATGCCATTATGTGACGTACAACCCAAACCACCAGTCTGCTAAGGCTGTAGATTAATCACACCCGCTGTATCTGTATCAGATCATGGCACCAAATAATTCAACATTTCATTCATAAATATCATGCATTCTGAACTAACATATTATGCCACTGTGGCTGGACCACAGTGGCATTCAACATTCAATAGGAATGCAGCAATCACAGCACGTAGAGATCCAGACAGAAAATATTTATCCTATAGTTTTACATATACAGTGAGCTCAAACTTTCCAAGTTTTTATGCTGAGGCATTAAGTAAAAGTTACAACACTTTTCAGACAGCCATAAAGACCCCAACGAGGTCCTCTGATCAAATATAATTTGCACTATTATGACTTTCTTATGTCTTACATACATCACTCCTATATTGTGTAATATCCAGTATTCATTCACTAGTGCAATATTCATTCACCAAGTGCAATATTCACCATCTTCATCATTATATGTATACACTTATTTTACTTTTTTACAACGTATATATTTTTATACATTCTCTTATTTTCTGTATTTTTAATACATTTTATTTTTTGTATATTTTATACATTGTTTTTTATTTTCTGTATATTTTTAGATTGTTATATTTTTAGTTTAGAGAGTTTGACTTTCTATTGCATGGCACTGAACAGGAGTGGCCCTCCAGTCTTATTGTACATCCTGTATAATGACAATAAAAGCATTCTATTCTATTGTATCTTCACCTACTGGTGCATCTGAACACATCAGTGATGTAACCTGGAGTCCTCAGTGTGTTCAGGTGGCATTCACTTGTCCCATGGACCTTCTCTCTTCATCCAGAGCATCTTGAAGTTGCTTCTCCTGTGATGCCCAGCACACCGAGTGCTCTGTGGAGTGAGTGGCAGCTTACTTCAGTGGGTATGCACCTCGCCTTCCAGCCCTGCTCTCGACAGTCTGCCACCAGCTGTTCATACTTTGTCTTCTTCCTTTCGTGGGCCTCCCCCAAGCAGTCCTTCCATGGCACCTTCAGCTCCATAATGATCATAATATAATAACCTTAATAAAGGTCTCATGTCTATGGTTGCACCAACCTGACATCTCAGAACATACAAACTGCTGGACAAAATAGTTTAAGTTCTTTCAACAGCTTTAAAACTGTTGGTATTTATAAATTGTGATTTATTTGAACAATTTCAATAATTTAAAAAAGTGTTTAATTATAAATTTATTAATATTTCAAAATTTGTTTAACTATCTTTTCAATCAGTTCATTTAAAGGGACCTTTCTACCTGCTTGAATAGATTGAAAATGCATTCAAACTAATAAAGTTTTTATAGCATTAACTCCTACAAGTCACAGATTGATTAAATGATTTTAAACAGAAATGATGAACTTGGACACCAAAATATGCACATAACGTCAACAACCCCATAAAAGACGCATGTAGCCACCATAACATCTCCCAGTGGATGGTGACGTCCCTTTTTCTGAACTCTGGATCTGAGTGAGAAACTTCATGCTCATAAAGCTGCTTGTCAATCACAAGCAAGAAAGTAAGCCATTTTTATTGATGCTGCGCTTTTCAGAGACAGGTGAACTAATAATTATACAGATGGTGACTGCTGGCAGATTGTGATGCACACTAAAGATTCGGTTTTGTGACAGAAAACATAAGCATTTGAGTTAAATCAGGTGTTCACAGTGAAAAGGCAGGGAAAGATGCATGAGCTCAAACAGAACTTCCCCATTTTGCTTCTGTGTCAAATGGAAATAAATTTACTAAACAGAATTGTTCAGGAAAACGTGCGCAGGCTTCAGTGACTTCAATAAATGTTTTGCAAACAAAATGAATCCAGTGCCTCACTCTATTTTACTTTTGGCTGTCAAGCCTGACTAGATTAACCCATTGCTACCTTACCTCTGTCATCTGAAGTTGGGTTAACAATACACTTAAAATTACGTCACCAGCATATCTGTCTTATGTCGTCAGAGTGAGAATGAGTTTCAGCTAAATCTACCTGCATGTAAATGGTCAACTGTGAAGGCAAAAAACATTTTCTGATATTTAATTTGGTCTTTGTTGATGGCAACAATTAAACTTCATGTGAAACATGGAGGTATGGAGGTTAGTGTCCATTACAGCTGATGAGCACAGTAAAACAAAGTGTGTACCTCTCACCTCAAAGCTTTAATATAATCTGAATTGGTTTATATTCGTCCAGGTCACAGGAGCTCTTCAGAGCAGAAAAATGGCTTCCGATGCCAGCTGCAGTCCAGCTGCAGAGGACTGGAGTCTGATATTGGAGGAAAGACTTGAGGTACTAATTGATGCTGAAGAGTGTCACAGCCTGGCTGACTGAAGGGAAACACTAGACGGGAGGTTAGCAGTAACAGAATTTTCAAAATAAGAGTTTGGGATCATACAATAATGAATAATAATCTTGTCTTGGACCATTTTAAAATGAGAATAAATTGTACAATATACTTGTTACAAGTATATTTGTGGGAAACACTGTATATGACAACACAAGATGAACTGCAGATGCTTCATCATTCCTTGTTGATCTCATGGGCCAGACCAAATGTTACCAAGGGCCACCACTGGCCAGTGAGTCATACTTATATCAATGTGTGTTCTGTCGGTAACATGGTTCATATTGTAGTTGGTATGGTTTAGAAGAGTTGTTCTGAAGACAAAACATAAGTCAGTAAAATGAATGAAATGAACGTTGAACTCCTCTCGAATTCATTTTTGGAAAAACAGGAAAATTTATTCAACTTAAAAATCAGGCAGGCACAGCATCTGTCTGAGCAAACACAAGCACAGACCAAATACCAACAATGACCAAACGCAGAGCAGTCACGACAACAAAGATAATCAACGAGGTGCAACTTGGAGGTGTGAATTATGGCACAGCTTAAGTTAAGACGGCAAACAGGCTTTTAAATGAACTCACACTCCACTAACTTTCATCTTTCCTTTAAACAACATGGTCTGTTTACTGCTCAGCCTCACATCTCCTTGGTCTGAAGAGACGTGCAATGCCTCACCGTCATTAAGCCAAGCTTATCTGCTGACTTACAGGAAGGCAACATAAAAACACAGATTAAAACACGCAGACGAGTTATCTTTTTTTTTGGTGCCAATATTCGCTGTTCTATCACAGATCACACCAAGAACTCTTTCAGTTTGTTTCCAGTTTGCATTTTATGTACAGACACAAAGACATTTTTTCATTATATCCCCTCGTCTTTTATATTAATAATAAATAACTTCTATGCAAACACTCTACAGGAATCAGTAAATGTGGCCTCTCTTTTGTTAAATCAAAAACTCTGTTAAGTCACATATTTCCATCACTGGTATGGACTCTGTACAACCTCTATAAACATATTAGCTCAATGATTAAGCAATGCTTCACTTGCAAGCTTAAAATTCTGGAAATACTGTTTGATTATAGGCGGTACCTGGCTTCAGCAAAACCTGAAATACTTGAAAGATTTAAACTTCGTCTAGTAATTTAAATATATACTAAGAAAATAATTCAAACTTATGAAAGTGCTCATTTTAAATGCAGGGAAAAGGGCAAAGTGGAGTGCTGTTAAAGGTGTTTTCTTTTAAACACACAAATTGGTGTTTACATTCAGTGTTTCCTACAAAATCATCAAATCCCTCATAAAATAAATTCAAATTTTGTATGTATATATATATATGTGTATATATATATATATATATATATATATTAGTGTAGTGTAGCATGTTACTCCTGTGTGTGCCTGTGTTTTTTAAAAAAAACAAAAAACTAGGATCCAAACATTAAATCGACAGTGTTAAGCTCCACAGGTTACTTCAATGAAAATCCTCCAAATAATCAAACATTTCAATTATAAAATTCATAAAAATCCACAAAATCCAGATTTTTTTTTTGAGATGCCATCACAGCTCTTCATTGGTTTAGCTACAGATGTGGCTATAGTGACTTCTTAGAAATGCACATCTGGTTTCATTAGGCTAACTCCAAAATGCACCACAGTTTTATACAAATGTAACTAGCATAGTTTTAAACAATACAGCAACAGAGCCTTTAATATGGTTATTAGAGTTGGCCTTGATTTTCCCATAATGCAGCTGTGTGAGTACTTGTGATTGTCTGAGCCTGAAACGAACTTCTCTGCTTTAAAAAAAAAAAAAAGTCCACAAGTAGGAAACATTGCTCAAAGTTTCACAAATATGGCAAAACCTGGAGTGCACTGTTCTGTTTTTTTTTTTAGCTACCTTATCCGATGTACAGTACGCCAGCTTGCTGAGTGTCCTGTTTGTCTTGACGGCATTTTCAAACACCTCGTTAAAGGCAGCTCTGTTACCCAGAAGACCTACTGGCCCTGTTTTCGGAGTGCTAGCCATACCTCAGGAACATAAATATTAAGAGGGATGAGTTCACTTCACAGCAGGGAGTGTCACTACAGTCCAAGACTGACATATGAGTGCGTCAGGTGTAACATCACAATCTCAAACACAGTTTCACACACAGCAAACACACATACACAACATTCATACTCTCCATTTTCAGACATTTATCCACGTGCTTCCTCTGCTTAATATCTTGGTACTGCTGGCTCATTGACCCTGTAAGCTCCTCAGCTCCCTTTTCTTCTTGCATGAGGCTTTCAGTAAAAAAAAAAAAAAAAAAAAAAATACAGCATTATCTCCTTATATTTCTTCTCCTTCTTTGCTGCACTACGCTCTTGCTCTTCAGGATTTGAGGCCCATTCGAGCCATCAGCTGTTCATAGACAGTCCAAGCCATGGCAGCCATGAGAGTGCGTCGAAGAGACCTGGGCACAGCACCACGAAAAAACCCAGCCATGCCGTGTTCCTGCAGGTAAGGACAGCGCAAGAAAGCTCAGTCACATGTTACATTAGTGAAAGCGCTGCTTCTTACTGGGAAACAACATGAACGTGAGTACACACCATGTAGATGTGGCGAACAGCACATGCTGTGCTACAGTGGGATGGTCTGACTTGAATGTGAGTCTTCACCACATCTGCGGGCTGCGTTGCCAGTGATGCCATCACACCCGCTACCACCCCACAGCCGAAGTTCACCAGCGGGGCATAGGGTGCTGATGTCACCTCTGAGAGAAGAGAACAAAAGTATCAGTTAGGCACCACTAACAAATTCAGAATAAGAGGACACTGAGATGACTTAATTAACCCTTTAACTCCGGGTGATCGCCGCTGAAACACCGATTTCCCGCCCTTACAAGCCGCAAACAGCTGGTTAAAAAGTAGTCTGAGTTGGCTGATCAAAGGAACTTTAATCAGCTGGCTTTTTACTGTAACTACGTGACTGTTTGTCCTATCGGAAAAATTCTAACAGTTCCTGAAAGCTCAGAAATTGCACTTCACAGCCATAAAGGGGTATTATGGTATTTGTTGCTGGAAGTCTGCGAACGGCGGCACTTTTGAAGTATGTTGTGTCACGGCAGACGCCTTCGAGGTTATAGGGTCAAAAGAATCAGTCAGTGAGAAACAAAAAAAAAAACCAAACAAACAAACAAACAAAATCAAAGATCTGCATTTTCAAATGCCTCATTTATGTCACAATTTACTTGCCTGCACTCCTGATGGTAACTTGCAATTTCAATGTAAAGATTTTTAGATTGGAATTACAAACCCTCCCTCTTCCCTGTATAATACTGTGTAATTACCACACAAGACAGGAAGGTTAGTAAACGCAACAATACAACCTGAACTGATATTATTGTCTAATTATAATGTAAGAAGGGAAAATCTCTCTCTTTTGAAACATTTCCAATTAGTTTACATGGTAAATGTTGGGATATTAAGTCAGGGCTCTATAATAAAGCACTACCAAGAAATCAATGCTCACAAAGTGAGTTTTCCACGTTGCTGAAAATGTTTTGCAATAAAAGCCTTTTTTCCAACAAAAATAAAAATAAAGGGTTTCGTGCACAACAGTAAGTGTTCATCTTGTGTTAATGTAAAATGGGAAAACAGGAATGTATCAAGTTGAGGCTTCTTGTTTATACTTGTCAAACTACATAAATAATCTAAATAAAAGACTTTCTCTAATACGTACCTGCTTCACATAAAGCCTAGCTACCTTCTGTGGTGAAGGTAGCTAGGGATGTGATAGTTACTTTTGAGGACACACTACCTGCAGTGCCACTGCGAGAAAGCCAATCAAGCCACTGTATGAAAACAGTGGCTTCTGTCTTTTATAAATCAAAAAAAAAAAAAAAAAGTACTGTACAAGCACT
The DNA here is from genome assembly GCF_007364275.1 of Archocentrus centrarchus. Classification (NCBI taxonomy): domain Eukaryota; kingdom Metazoa; phylum Chordata; class Actinopteri; order Cichliformes; family Cichlidae; genus Archocentrus; species Archocentrus centrarchus. Next base: position 26,182,804 of record NC_044346.1, on the reverse strand, counting down.
AAAAACAATTCACTATGCACCTGATTGAGTTTCTATCCAAAAGTTTAAAACACTAATGCAAATTTCTGTGTATAAAACGTAGCTCTTCACATTTTAGTTAAGCTCCATTTTGATCGGCTGATTCAGCGCGACTCTCACCTTGAGGCAGCGCTCTCTTGGCCTGGCTGTAAAACATGACGTAGATGCCGGAGAAAGGAGCGTCTCGAAGCAGCGTGGCAGTCAGCCCAGAAAACAGAGCCCTGATTCCCTCCATCTCATACATACTCCTCAGAGCTCCAGGCACGCTCGCATAGTTGTAACAGCCACTCTGAAAAACACAGAAAAATCTGTGTGAAACATCTTTATTCACGCAGCTGATTTTATGGAAATGGGCATAAATGATAGCGTAGATGCAGACAGGAAGCATGGTGAGATTTAAATATATTTTGGATATATTTAAACTGTGTAACCTAAAGGCTTATCATTTTAGGATGATATCTCATCAGACAAAAGTACCTCATGATAAAATACTGAACAACTTCCCATAAAAAGCAGTTCCACATCAACTGTTTTTGGCTGTAAATTTTAAAAAGCAACAGGTTCACTTAAAAACAGATATGAGAAGATTAGAAGATGTGTTCATTCCTCTGACCATCTGGGATAAGATAGGCTCTGACTGAGGTCTGTTAGCTGGTAGATATTTACCTCGAAGCGCGTCTTAATAACCGTGAATGGTAACATGCAGACTCCAGCCACAGCTCTGGCGCCCGCTCCCAGCAGAACAGCCTCGCCAGCGTTGGGTGCTCGGTCCAGGAAGAAGTGCTGCTTCAGGGAATAGAAGGTGCTGAAGTAGATACCGACCCCGGGAATGCAGCGCACAAATGACTGCAGAGGGAGAATTAACAGTTTTTGTTGTTAAAACATTTTTTTTTAATGTGGTCTTGGTTAAAAGAAAGGCAAGCACAGGACGAAGTGTATGATAGTCTGTAAACATTTTTACTGAAACAGTAAGGAAATATGTTAGAGCATCATCTGTTTTTAATTTTAGTGCTTAGTATTTTGTGATTTTGTAACTGCCAGCAGCAAGACAGTTTATTTTTTGTTGCTGATGTTTGAGAATAGATATTTAAAATAAAAGGCAAGCATCAACAGGCCAAGAGTCTGCCGGTTTCTTGGAGAGGAAATGCTAATATGAGCTGTAAAACTGAGTGTCCGGGGTTTGGAGCAGAAGAACAAATGTTCTCACTGACTAATGTATTACTGTGTACATATAAACATGCAACAAACAGGATTTGTTGTAAATGGTGAAAACAGTAAGGTCAGTTACTCACCGGTGAAACACCTTTCCACAGACTGAAGAACTTCTCTGTCCTAATAACATTGATGAAAACAGCAAACATCCCTACCTTAGGTGCACTGCAAGACAAAATTTAGGAATGGATACAAACAAATTAAAACGTGCAAAAATTAAAACACACACACACACACACACAGTACTGTGCAAAAGTCTTAAGTCACCCCTTGTGTATATATTGCTTCCAAGGAGTCAGACTTTCTAGTCCTTTTTTAAGATGGTCTTGAGCAATAGTTTTCCAGGTTTTCTGAGGTTTTGGACAAACTGTTTTTGGCTTATCTACTATATTTAATTTATTTTTATACATTTCAAAAAATTGATTTTCCCCATTTACCTAGCAAAATATAAATAAATGAGAGGTGGCTCAAGACTTTTGCACAGTACTGTAAACCCCCAAAGACAGGCTGAAGCTAAATGATTATAACTGTGGTGAATCACTGTTGTGAACAATTAATTACCACAGAAATTATCCTTCTGGAGCACTGTGCTAAAGCAAGGCCTCCAATGTGAAATAAATAAAAATCCACTTTTAGATGTTTACATTTCCTGTTCTCAGTGGAAGTAACTGCAACCTAGCAGCCTGACAGTATGATTACATGCTGCTGGTGTGACTAATTGCCCCATATGGGTCATACCAACAGATTCAGGCTGGCACTGCCAGCAAATTTTGTCCTCCTATCCTCTGTGTGTGTGTGTGTGTGTGTGTGTGTGTGTGTATGTATGTGTGTGTGTGTGTGTGTGTGTGTGTGTGTGTGTGTGTGTGTGTGTGTGTTAAAAGTCAGAAAGAGAGAGGGGGAGGGGAAAAAAAAAAAAAAAGAAGCGCTAAAGACAGATAATACCACAGGCATGCTGATGTACACGTGTCTGATGTACATGCAGGTGAAATATTCTCACTGTGTTTCTCTGTGTGAATACACACACACACACACACCCGGGTTTGGCATTGTTCTGCAGGGTCTGCAGCCGTGTCTTGACCAGATCCAAGGGCTGGAAGAGCAGTGTAGAGCAGGTACCGCTGAGGGAGCCACACATAAAGGCTTTGAGAGCTGGGTGAGCCTGAGGACAGCAAAAGACAGACACAGACAGACACAAAGAGGGATGATGGAGACAGACCGATGAATGAGGAAAAGAAAGGGTTGGAGAACAGTAAAAGAAGGGGACAAGTGAGAGAAGTGACAGGGGAAAGAAATGGCAGGCACAAAGAGAGGACGGAGACAGAAAACAGAAAAGAAAAGAGATAAAGCAGAAAGAAATGTACAGGATTAGTCACAGTGTCAAGAGGATAACGTGAAAAACTGGTCACTTCTTGTTGAATGCCAGGAAAATCCATATATATATATACACATTTTCAAACATCTATGCATAAAAACATCTTGCCAAAGCAAAAAAAGCAAATATATATAAACTGGACTTAGATTAGGATTTAAAATATTCTAAATATGTTTGTGTGACATTTCCAGTGCAACAAAACACCCTGCAGGACAGAGCAGAGGCCAGGTTCCTACACAGTGGAGATGATGGAGATGTGCAGAGACAGTTCACACACACACACACACACACACACACACACACACACACACACACACACACACACACACACACACACACACACACACACACACACAGAGAATTAAAGTGAGACTCAACATTATCTGTGGGTACATGCCTTGTAGACAAATAGGCAGCCAGAACATGACACGCAGACAGATCCTAAAATTAGCTGCACTTGAAGGTAAACTGTTATCCAGAAATTATATCAATTGGGAAAAATGTTCAATGTATGGTTCAAAAAACATTTTTCTGCACCAATAACAAACTACACATAATCAGGCTGCTATAAACAACAATTCAACAGTACTATACATTGCCTTTCCACACACACGTGACACTTTAAAGCACACATTAAGCACAAAGACGCTCTCCTACCTTCCCCAGGCTGCCCGGGGCTCGGCTCTGAGAATCCTGTTTTTCCTGCATTTTGCCCTCTTTCACCTCCCTCTATCTGTGATGCTGCTGTTACAAAAAGCATATTATAAAATAAACCTCCATCTCTCACAAACCTTCCCTCTCTCTCTCTCCTGCCAACCTACAATGGCTCTCTCTCCCGCTTCTCGTCCTCCCTCCCCCCCATTTCGCAGCCAAAGCAGAAGCTTAATCCAACCCGTGTTTTTCTATGGGCTTCTATCTTTATCTTTCAGAGACATACTCACACATCTGTATTTGGTGCCCCCCCTCCTCTGTATAGCTCAGTGCTAAACTGCATCTTTTTCAAATGGCATGAGTCATGGAGTGCTGCACGTGGACTTTATATACAGGTCACAGAAAATGAATGTAATAGACGTCTATTTGCAAAAGTTAATAAGCAGCTCTCTGCAAATCAGCTTGGAAACATGTGGGCCTCCAAGATGGAAATAAAACATTTATCCACATATTTTACTTCCTCCTGATCACAGACCTGATAGGCAGTCTTTGAAATCCAAACATTGTGTACTTAAGGGACATTTGACTACTACAGACAACCAAGCCTAAACCAAATGTTATTCAAGTAAATTAAAAGGATGCTAATTTTTAGTTTTAACTAGAGAAAATATGAAGCTATAAACTCACCAGCCACATTATTAGGTATATCTTTTCAAGTGCTTGTTCATGCAAATATCTAATCAGTCAATCATATTGCAGCAACCCAATGCATTTAGGGATGCAGACATGGTCAAGATAACCCGCGTCAGACTGGGGAAGAAAGGTGATTTAAATGACTTTGAATGTGGCATGGTTGTTGGTGTCAGACAGGTTGGTGTGAATATTTCAGACACCGCTAAGGAACCCAAGGAAGCTGTGGGTTCACACAGCTGTGAACCCAAGCGTCGGCACTCACCGGGTGTGTGTGTGGTGCTTTGTAGTCCGTGATGGTGCGTAGTCCCTGCCACAGTCCCCTGGAGTCAGACTGTTGTAGTTTCTGTTCCAGTCTGCGGCCGTAGCGATGTTTAGCCTCTTTCACCGCTCTGCGGACGTTGTATGATGCAACCTTGTAGTCCTCCATGTTCCCAGAGGCGAGGCCGGAGTTGTAGGCAACTGTGCGGGACCTCAGGGCGTCGCGGACAGATTTATCCACCCACGGCTTCTGGTTGGGAAAAGTCCTGATGGTCCTCCTAAGTGAAGCGTCTTCAACAACTTTCCCAATAAATCCCACAACAGTTTCCGTAAACTCCTCGATGTCTCCGCCCGCGCTGCTGCGAAACATGTCCCAGTCGGTTGAATCCAACGCACCCTGCAGAGCGGCCTCTGTTTGATCAGACCACCGTGTCACTTCTCTCACAGCAGGGGGTTCCTGCCTGAGCCGTTGTTTGTATTTCGGCATGAGAAGGACAGCGGTGTGGTCAGACTTCCCACAAGGCGGAAGAGGCTTTGCTTTGTAGCCTTCTTTGAATGCAGAGTAGCAGTGGTCTAGGGTCCTCTCTCCTCTGGTGGGGCAGTCGATGTGTTGAATCAATTCCGGTATCAACTTTTTCAAGTTTGCACTGTTAAAGTCCCCGGCTACGATGAGAGCCGCATCACGCTGGTTAGCATGATAGGTGGAAATAGCCTCATGTAGCTCGGATAGTGCAGTGTTTGTGTCCGCCTGAGGTGGAATATAGACGCGCTGAAGATGACCGAAGTGAACTGGCGGGGCAGGTAGTGGGGGCGGCATTTCAGGGTTAGGAGCTCCAGGTTAGGTGAACATGATTGTTTCAGAGGGACAACATTCCTACTGTCACACCAGTTGTTATTAATCATTAGGCACACACCTCCTCCTCTTGATTTTCCAGACTCACTCGTTCTGTCCGTGCGATGAACACTGAAGAACTCCGACGGCTGTACGGCGTGGTCCGGTATGAGGGGGGTCAGCCATGTCTCCGTGAGACAGATGATGTTGCAGAGCCTTATGTCCCTCTGAAACTTTATCCTGAGTTCGTCCAGCTTGTTATCCAGTGACTGGACATTAGCCAACAGGATGCTCGGCAGTGGCGTTTGGTGCGCTCTGCGCCTCAGCCTCTCTCTTACGCCGGCTCTTTTCCCTCGGGGCCTTGTCCGTGACCTGGGGGCTCCGCGCCGTCCTTTGTTTGAGCTGGCCCACTGGAAACGCAGTATCTCCTGGGGCCAAGTCGGGTCGGGAGAAAAAGGTGTCAGAATACAGCCAGAGTGCTGTATTCTGATATTAAAAAGAGTCTGTCTGTCATACGTGATATGACACAGAGCAGGCGGAATTATAAAGTCCAGAATTAGAGCTAAACCTAATATATACAAACAAAGCGTAGGAGCAGGTACGACGGCTGCTGACCTCACCGGCGCCATCTTGGTAATCTGCACCAAGCAGGACTTCATGGCCCTAAAAAGGGTGGTTCGTTCAGCTGAACGGACCATCAGAACCACCCTCCCCAACCTGCAGGACATTTACACCAAGCAGTGCAGGCTGAGGGCCATGAAGATCCTAAAACAGCCCAGCTACCCCGGACACTCTCTCTTCTCCCTGCTCCCATCAGGCCGGCGTTACCGCTGCCTGAGGACTAAGACTGAAAGTTTGAAGAAGAGTTTTTACCCACAAGCCATCTGTCTGCTCAACTCTGAGCCCTAACTGGACCATTATTGCACAATGTAAATATTATAATTTATAAAAGTGTGTATAGTGTATAGTATATAGAGTATAGTGTATAGTGTGAATTACTTTTTTTTATTTTTATTCTTCTTATTTATATGTGTGTGTATATATGGTTGCAGGTACAAAATACATTTCACTGTGCATTGTACTGTGTATAACTGTGCATGTGACAAATAAACACTATCTTAATCTCTTAATCTGCTGGGATTTTCCTGTGCAACCACAGAGAGTGGTCCAAAAAAAGAGAAAGAAAAAAAAAAAAAACAACTAATCCAGTGTGCGGCAGCATAAATGCCATCTTGGTGCCAGAGGTTAGAGGAGAATGGCCAGATTGCTTTGAGCTTGTACTAAGGTAACACTACCTATGCAGAAGAGCATCTCTGAACACACAACACAAACCCTGAAGCAGATGAGCTACAGAAGCAGAAGACCACACCAGGTGCCACTCCTGTGAGATTAAAAACAGGAAACTGAGGCTACAGTTCGCACAGGCATCAATTTGTACCAACCCTGGACAAAAGAAGATTCTCAATTTCTGCTGCCTAATTTGGATGGTAGGGTCCAAAATTGACATGAAAGCACACCTTGTTTCAATGATTCAGGCTGGTGGTGGTCTAGTGGTGTGGGGGATATTTTCATACCTTGGGCCCTTTAGTATCAACTGAACATTGTTTAAATACCACAGCCTATCGGAGTATTGTTACTGACCATGTCCATCCCTTTATGACTACAGTGTACCCATCTTCCGAAGGCTGCTTCCAGCAGGATAACGCACCATGCCACAAAGCTCAAATTAGTTTCTTGAACATGACAGTGAGTCCACTGTACTCACATGGCCTCCAGTCACCAGGGCTCAATTCTATAGATATCGTGTCAATATGGGCCAAACTCTGAAGAAAGTTTCCAGAACCTTGTTGAATCTGTGCCATGAAGAATTAAAGTGGTTCTGAAGGCAAAAAGGGCAGCTAACTTAGTCCTAGAAAGGTGTACTTAATGAAGTTGCCAGTGAGTTTATACTGTGATACAATATGTACATTTCCACTGGAAAAAACTGTGATATACTGTTGAAATGGTACTTACTTTACATAAAAAATACTACTTTAAATTGTCTGGGTAAGGGCAGGAATCAAAAACTTGTCCCCAAAAGCAAAATCATTGCAAACTGCCTGATATGTACTGGAATTTAGAATGACAGAAGTTTCTTGATTTAATTCACTGTAACTGAATTTAATTTACTTTTTATTTATATAGCACAACATCAATCACCTCAAGACATTTTATATTATAAAGGTAAAGACCCTAAAATCATCATCTTCTTTTGGACACTCCCTTTATGGGTTGCCACAGCAGATCATCTGCCTCCATCTCACCCTATCTCTAGCATCCTCTTCTGTCACACCAACCCTCTAGATGTCCTGTAAAGACCCTAGAATATCAGAGAGATAACTCCAACAATCAGAATATCCCCTGTGAGCAAGCATTTGGTGATGGTGGAGAGAAGGAACTCCTTTCTTACAGAGAAACCTCCAGGCTCAAGGAGGGGCAGCCATCTACCCAAACTGGCTGGGTGTGTGCAGGAAAGAAAAAGAAAGAGAAAAACAAAACAAAAAGACGAACAAAACACAAACTAACCCAACCCCAACTATAAGCTTTACCAGAGTAAAGTTTTCAGCTTACGTAATCTTAAAAGTAGAGAGAGTATCTGTCTCCTGGATCCAAACTGGGAGCTGGAGAGGAGCCTGAAAGCTGAAGACACTGTCTCCCATTTTACTTTTAGAAACTCTAGGAACCACAAACCTGAGAGCAGAAGTGCTCTACTGGGATAATATGACATTATAAAGGTCTTTAAGATATGATAGGGCCTCATCATTGAGAACTTAAATAATGAAAGCTTCACGTGAGCTTACTTTATCTGGGAAGGTGATTTTAATTGACTTCCCGCACGAATACACTTATATTCACAGTAATGAAACATTTTAATGGTTACCTGCTCTAAAAAGCTCACCTCTTTTATTTACACGAAGGGATAGTGTCACATCAGAGTAACTGGCTGCACGCTGTCAATGACAAACATGGTTAGCACTCACCGCCGCCAACTCCATCTTTGAGCCAGATGCTGAGCCGGACGAGTCCAGTTTCTCCCCCGCTGCCGTTTTAAAGCCGGTTAGGTTCAGCCACAATGGATTAATTAAAACTGGGGGAAATCAGATGGGAGCCATGAGTCAAATTTCAAAACATTAAGGTTGCCGGGTAGCGGTAAGCTAGGTTAGCCGGCTAGCTAGCTGTCACGGTGCGATAAGGTGAAGTTATCAGGACATCTGCCAGCACTCACAAGCCAGCCGTTTCTAAGTCATATAACTACTTTAAAGCGAGCAAAGCTGTGAGCTCTGATAGGCTGATTTTTTTCAGAAATTCAGTAAAAGTCACTCAAACACATCACGCGACTTGCTAGCCAGCTAGCGTAACATGCTAGCTCCTCTTACCTGATGTTGAAGTATGTCAGGGATCGATGGAGGTGACTGTCACTGCTGTTAGCTTAAGAAAGTCCATGTTTTATATTTACTGTGACGGTCTAAGAACATTTCTTCACAGCCCACAGTTACTTTTAACACTTCAGCTGCCGGGTGGACGGAACTTTCTGGCAAGGCTAGTTAGACAGCATCAGCGTTAGCCGGTTAACTTCGTGAGTTACCCGAAATAAAACATAAACGCTGCCACAGATAAACCCGGAGTGTCTTCAGAGTTCAGAGATCTGAATTTCTCATTAAATTCGCGCTCACGTAAGGCGGATCATCATCTGTACCTGCTGCGGCTGTTAGTGAGCGGATGATAAAGTTCACCTCCAGGGCAAAACGCACACAGGAGCACAAAACCAGCGCACTGGTTTCTGTGGTCAAACTGGTAATAAAGTCAGTGTGGCAAATCTACATCTTTTTTTTTTTATACTTATTGAGCTCCTTTATTTTACTTTTTTCTTCCTTAACTGAGCACATTTCCTTTCAGTAAATTTTTACCATAATACCATATTCATATGTTTTTGTCATATTCTGTTTCTTTGACCTACATCTGATTTACGCTGTTTGGATATAGGTGGTGTTTACCCATTTGACTGCTGTAACACAGGAGTTTCCCAACTTTACGCATAAATAATGAGAATTTCTCCTGCTAATTTTTAAGAGCACAAACCATGACACGCATGCACGCAGTGTAAGTCCCTGCATTTCCGACAATGGCCTCAAGGTAGCGCTGTTGTCCCACAGAATATGAACCTTGTAACTTGAAGGTTTACTGGATGTGTTCATCAGTCATTATAGGTTTACATTAGTCACCACTTTGTGTTCCTTTTTGTTTTGTTTTTGTAGAGTTAAGACTAGTTTTAAGAAGCTGATAAAATTTAACATTATAGCACAAAACTTTGTAAAAGTATTTGATTCACACTCATGTAAACAACTGTACTGAATTAATTTGTGCCTCAAAGCCTGCTTATGCTGGTTGTGTTGACAAATTTAACCAAACTGGTAGACTAGAACCTAAAACCTTTACTTTATACAGATGTTTTTTTAGATGTAAGGTGAAGAAGAGAATGGAGGCAGGGTGGAGATGACTGCCAGGGGTGATTTATGACAGAAGGATAGCAGCATGAGTGCAAGTGAAGATTTGGTAGTAGGTAGATGGTAGTGAGACCTGCTATGATGTGTGGTTTGGAGATGGTAGCAGTGACAAAAAGAAAGTGGAACTGGAAGGGGGAGAGTTGAAGGTGCTATAAAGATTTTTATAGGGAGTGATCAGGATGGATTACAATTATCAGAGGGACAGCTCAGGTTGAGCAGTTTGGATACAAATTTAGAGAAGCAAGGCTGAGATGTTGGACATGTGCAGAGGAGAGATAGCAGATATATTGGACAAAGGATGCTGAATATGGAGCTGCCAGGGAGCAGGAAGCCCACAGAGAAGATTCATGGATGTAGTGAAGGAGGACATGCAGAGGGTTGGTGTGATAGGACGCTAAGGATGGGGTGAGATGGAGGCAGATGATCCACTGTGGCACCTCCTAAAGGGAGCAGCTGAAAGATGATTTTATTAATTGTTTTATACAGTTTTTGTTCCCCTAAGTCTCATTTCCATGAGTACCCACTTGAGTTAACTATGATAAGCTTGGAAGGCATCAATCATTAATGGGATAAAAGACTTCAGGACATTTAATTTCAGCTATCATTTCTTGGACATGTTTGAAGCAACCACACAAAAAGTGTCTGCACTCTGCGCTCTGGAGTAGAATCACTTTTAAAACCGTGACTCAAAGTCACTGTTTAACTTGTATCCTCAGTCAGAATCACTGTTTTTAATGTTATATCCCAAAAAAAAAAAAAAAAAACTGTTATGAAGATCAGGAAATTACATGATTTTTTTAAACCAGTGTCATTTTATGATCTTTTTATACATTTAAAAAAAAAAAAAAAAAAAAAAAAAAATCTCCCAAACTTGTATATATAAATGGAAGCAAGCTGCTTTTAGCTGCTCCCTTATCCACATGAGGTTCCCACAGCAGGTAGCTCTACAAGTTTGATTTGGCATATTTCAAAAAACAAACAAAAAAAAAGTGTATAAATACATCTAAATGATATGACCCCCATTTTTTTTCATGCTCTGAAGGAGGCCACAACAGTGAAATGTTAACAGGACTTCATGGCCCTTAAAAGGGTGGTTCGTTCAGCTGAATTTACATTATTGCACAATGTAAATTATATTATATTATTCTGTTCTGTATAGTGTGAATTACTTATTTGTATTCTTATTTATATATTTTTACTACTTTTTGGCTGCAGGTACAAAAATACATTTCACTGTGCATTGTGCTGTGCATAACTGTGCATGTGACAAACATCTTATCCATCTTATCTGGTTGTTGATATGGCCAAAACAAACACATTTTCATTAGCTTTTCTGATGAAGTTTTCATGTGCTACCCATTTACCTTTGGATACTCAAGTTATGAAACTCGAGTATCCAGCTCAAGTCTCAGAACAGTGATGATCGACGGCAGTCCAATAACAGACTCTGAATAAACGTAAACCCTTCTTTAAAGCCTACAACTTAAAGTTAATTCTCTCACGAGATGAGATTCAGATGCATTTATTGTCCATTTATTTCATTTAAGGCATTTTATAAAATGTAGAACAGCCTTACAATGTTGGCATCAGTGACTTGTAATTTCTTGGATAACACAGAGGCAGGTATGTACCTTAAATAGGCTTAATTCACCAGGTAGAAACCAATAGAAACCCTTTCAGCTGCAGAAAGCACAAAACAGTATACAGATCCAATACATGATCACCCACCACCAATAATTAAAGTAAAGCCAGTGATTGGAGTTTACATTACCAGTATTACTGCATTCCACTTAAAGACTTGACCATTTTCCAGTCTTAAGTGTTTGAGTTGGCATTGTGCAATCTGGCTGAGGTATTAACACAGTGAGGGAAAGGGCTTACAGTATAGATTTTATACTGACACCAGCAAATGTGAAGCACGAAAACTCCCAGAACAACCACACGTGTCCAAAACAAGCATGAAGTGACCAGTGGTTTTCCCCATTTAAAGAAACAGCCCATCAACCTCCAGCACAGATAAAATGGAAACTGCGGTGCATGTTACAGTGATATATGACATACCCGTTAAGTAGAAAAAAAATATACTAAGAAAGTTATATGTAAAGCTTTCATAGAAAACATTTGCTGAGATGAATAAGATTTGGCCAAATAGAAATGCATTACATTTAAAGCAGGACGCGGAACACAAGATTAAATCTATATGCATTATTTTTGTCGGCATAACTCTCTCTTGGCTTCTTCTCCTGATTTTCACTCAGCTGCAGGCTGAGTGGTTTCACCCAGCGGCTCCGCATCCTCATCGCTGTCCCCGATACGATTCATGGGACGTCGCAGGTTGGAAGGCAAGTCTCCACGTCTAAAAAAGCAAAACGTACTTTAAAAACCACAGTCATGAGCAGAAAAAGATGTGAACAAATGAAGGATTTAATATAAATCAACATAATCATTGCAGCAACTTTATACAGCACATCTGGATTTTGGGCAGGATTATGTATATGCATCCTCCACTTTGACCTTTAGTCCCTGGATTGGCTCAGGCTTCGAAAACTCAGAATCCTACACTTCCCATAATGCAACTTAAGCTTACCAACTTAAGCTGACCATCTATAGGTTCATGACTTCATCAGTAACAGCTGACATCCTCTCTTAAGACCGAATAAATCATGTGTAAAATCCATGAATCTGTTTCAATCTGAACTGCGATCATCACTTTGGAACGGGAAACGTCAGATACCACTACCTGAGCTTGTTCTTCAGAGTGCTGACTTCACGGTTCATAGCGTCTGCTGACTCAGTTGCATCATCCAGCTCCCTCTGCAGCTTCCTGCGGTAGGCGTTGGCTCTTGTCAACTCCTCCTCTGACTCCTCTAGCTGACGCTTCAGCTGACGCATTCGGTTATTTGCCTTCTCAGCCTGTGGATGAGTCAGTGTGGGAACAAGCAGATCAGCAAGGAATGATGTCAGGATCAAACATCAGGATGTCTCTCTTGTCCTTACAATAATTTGGAATTTGAAAGTAAGACATGATTAGTGACTGGTTAACCTGATCTTTGTACTGATCGGTGTTGCGCCTCTCATCTTCGATCTGTAGCAGCACCTCTTTCAGCTTCTTCTCTGTTCGTTTGGCCACCCTGGTGGCCTGCTGACGCTCCCTAAAATAAGCAGAGGCATGTTGCAGTGAGAAAGCCACTATAGTGCAATACCCAAAAAAAAAAAAAAAAGTGTCTGTTTCACTGCCCCTCACTTTGACTCTGTGTCAAGCTGTTCTTCCAGCTGAGCAATCTTGGCTTCCAGGCTGGTGATGGTGAACTTATATTTGGACTTGATGGTTCCTTCGAGCTCCTGCAGCTTCTGTTTCAGCTCCTTGTTCTGGCGGTCTAGCTGTGAGCGAGCGCCCTCCAGCTGCTGAGAGTTGCTGCGCTCTGTACTCAGCTCTGAGGTCAGTTGATCAGCCTATTGTCAGACACACACAAGAGAGAAAAAATTGACCTTACATCAAAAGCGTGCATACACCAAATTCTGTAAACATTCCAGTGCCTTCATAGGTTACAGACTCACTTTCCAGTTTATCACCACTTTCTTTTCCAGTAACTACTATAAGACTCAGTTTAAACACTTTACAGATGAATAAACTAAAGAACTGCTTTTCTCTCATACAGTGGGAGACTCACTTTACAAAACAAACCTACAAAACTGACTGACTTACTCAAAAGGTGCAGGTTTTAAGATGCCGAGGTAAACACTGGAGTTGGCTCAATGTTGATTTATTGTCTGCTCTTGCTGCGGCTCTGTGGCTTTACAAGCATTACCGTGCCATGCACCTCAACTCACAGGAGTCTACAGTTTGTGGCTATTAATTACTGATGACATATAACCTGACTGAGTTTGGGGGACCGTTTTAGATGCACAGACTGAATATGGCATGCATTTTCTTATTAGAAAGCAGAACTACACATTTTCTTTTGAAAGTTTAATTTCCTTTATGCACATTGTTGATTCACAAAATACTGCAATAAATTTAGGGATGATTTCAACTGTGCATTTTCTTTAGAAATAATTTTGGTATAATGATGTGAAAATCTGCTATTGTGGCAGATCCATATGAAAGGAACCCCTTTCACTAAAATTTTTTTTTTCTTGTTAATTGTAATTTTCCTGACAGGCCTTATTATTTTTAAATTGCTACTCATTGCCAACTACAGTGTTTATTCCTGAAATTACTGATATATAAAAAAAGACAACATTAAATATTTGTTCTACTTATAATAGCTATAGTCTTAAATGGGTGCTCTTACCTGTTGTGTGGCTCTCCTCACGCGATCATTGACCATCTCAGCGTTGAGGTGTTCCTCCTCGAGTTCCCCTTCCAGCTCGGTGATACGAGCCTCCAGCCTTCGCTTCTCATCCGTCAGCAGAGAACTGCAAACAAAAGAGGAAGAGAGAAGGTGACAGTTAATGTGACTGTGTCCCAAGAAACCTGTAGCCTCTGCATAACACTTGCAAAGTTGTTAATGAAATCTGAATATCCATATTCATTTATCATTTGTGATTATACACACACACACACACACACACACACACACACACGTAAATATTTAATTCATACTTCTTGGTGTTGCTGCTACTAAGCTCATCCTGGAGCTCATCCCTCTCAGTCTGAGCCTGTCTCTTGAGTTTCTCAGCATTGGCCAGTTCCTGGAGAAAGCATTGGGAACAACTTTATTAAGATTAACAGATTAATATGACAGAGTGACATGTAAACAGTAGGGTTAAGAACATGCTCAATGTATGCAAGAAACTGGTGACAGGTCTGTTTTTAATGCAACAGTTCTTTTAATCAAGAAACATTTTTCATCCTTCAGGGAAACAACTTGAAGCATGAACCCTTATAAAAAAAAAAATTAAAAAAAGACCCTGTTTATGTGTGCTGGTTTAATTCTTTTTTTTTCTCCCTTTTTCTTTTTACTGATATGCTTAAAGAATAAATTGAGAAAATTACATTTGTTTTTTTTTTTGTTGCATAATTGGGTAATCTGTCTCATACCTCTTGGGATTGCAGCATGGATGCTTCCAAGGTCTTGAGCTTCTTCTCAGTCTCTCTGGCTTCATTGACAGCTTCATCCCTGGACAAACGAAGCTCATCCAGCTCTCTCATTAGATCTTTGACTTGGGCCTGAAGTGTGGACATGAAATAATGAGTGTAAATTCTGCACTGACCAAACTGATCAAATAGGTGGTATGCTCCTACATACGCCTGAAGAGTTGTGTGTGTGGAAACTAAGTGAACATTTAAATGTAGGCTGTCAGCTGAAGTTACAACTACGTAAACATTAGAAATTATTAATGATGTGGTTTTCGGATATCTTTAAGTGTATAATAGCCTGTCATATAATTTTAAAGTGTTAAGTCTGTATTACATTCATCTTAATTTCCTAGTTAAGCAATTCTTTTATGCAAAAAATAAAAAAAAAATAAAAATAAATCAGAATCCCCTCGCTTGTGTTTACAGACGCAGGCTTATGTACTTTACCTGGAGCTTTTTCAGCTGTTTGAGGGCATCATCACGTCCCTTGTTGGCAGCGTCGATCTGGGCTTCAAGGGTGGCCAAATCCTGCTCCAGTTTCTTCTTAGATGAGAGAGCCTGAGTACGCTGCCTGCGTTCATCTTCTAACTCGAGCTCCATCTCATGAACCTGAGTGGTTTAAAAAAAAAAAAAGATATTTGATAAATTATGGTTTAGCTAAATATTTCCTTGCAAGAAATTTTATTTAAAAAAAAAAAAAATCCAATAAATTTAAGTTTTCTGATACCTGTTTAACAAGCTGCTTCCTCCTCTCTTCTCCCTGCTCGTCTCTAGCCTGCAGGTCTCGGTCAAACTGGGCCTTCATGGCCTGCAAGTTCACCTCCAGTCGTAGTTTGGCATCTTCTGTGAGCTGAAGCTCATCCTCAAGCTCCTCCAGCTGGATTTTCATCTCCTCCAGCTGCTGCTCCATGGAACGCTTGGATTTCTCCAGCTCATGAACCTATAGACGAGGAGTTTGCATTGATACACATTCACGATTTTGTGTTACCAAAGAATAAGTGCAACACTTTGCTGAAAATCTGACTTCTGCTGAGAGTAGTATGGTAGCCTTTATGGCTTCCAGGGTGACATTTTAGCAAAACCTTTTAAAGTGACCAAAGGACAACAGGGTTTTGGCTCACGTTCTTTCCAAAATCATCTTTGGAGGAAACCAAGTTTTCCATCTCAGCTTTGAGCTGTTTGTTGGCCCGGTCCAGCTCGTCCTTCAGGGTCGTCATGGCCTCCAGCTCACGAGCCAGATTCAGTGCTCGTGTCTCCTTCTCTCTGGCTTCAGCTTCAGCCTTGTCACGTTCCTCAGCATAACGAGTAGAAATATTTTTTTCCTCTGCCAGCATCTAATAGAAGGAGAACAGCAGCATTTTTTTTTTTTTTTTTAAATTTGGCGTTACATGCATGATTATTTCTTGCATCGATGTTTTAGAGAAAATCTCACTTAGGTGGATAAATTGTGTAATTTGTGAAGCAAGAGATCTACTGTTTTTTAAATCCTCAACTTCTCAAGAGGGTAAGAACTCATTCTACAACCTGAAAAAAAGTTATTACAAAATTTTAAACAATTATGTATCAAGGGTACATGACTTTGTATTGTTATCTGTACAGTACGTTTAATCTGTTGCCTTTTTTGTATCATTTTATCTCCAACTTTCTCTGCTGCTGGGTTGAGTAACCAGTCCTTCATATACAAGCTCAAACCAACCTTAGTGGTTAGATTTTTTTTAAAAGTTAATATACATATAATCACATTTTACCAGAACAGTAAAACATCTCATGGCCCTTTGTTTTGGGCACAAAATAAGCTGCTGACATGATACCTGATCAAATTTCTTCTGCTTCTTCTCCAAGTTGGACACGGTCTGCCTCAGGTGGTCCTGGTCCACCACGAGGTCATCCAGCTCCTGCTGTAAACGGGTTTTTGTCTTATCCAGTTTGTCGTACGCAGCCATCTTTTCCTCCAGCTGCAGCGTCTTGTTCTCCAACTCCCGCTGGATTTTCTTGCGGCCCTCCTCGGCCACCTCCAAAGACGAGGCCTCATGTTCCAGCTTTTTCTTCATCTCTGCCAACTGAGAAAGAAAAAACAAAACAAAGCAACTTTATTGTTAGGACTAGATGGACAAGAAGGAAATGTATCAGCTGGGAAGTGTTCTTGACTCCTGGTGACTGAAGAGACGAAGGTCTACAAGAGAGGAAGATCCCCTTCTATTGGCCACGGTGTGCAAAGTTAAGGATTTACCAAAGTTAATTAAATTTATCCAGCAGAATGTGTAGGCCAGGGATCCTCACATCCAGGCCTCCAGAGCCGGTGTCCTGCAGGTTTTAGATGTGTCTCTGCTTAAACACACCTGAGTCAAATATAGAAGTCATTAGCAGGACTCTGGAGAACTTGACTGCATACTGAGGAGGTAATTCACTCATTTGATTCAGGTGTGTTGGATCAGGAACACATCTAAAACCTGCAGGACACCGGCTCTCGAGGCCTGGATGTGAGGATCCCTGGTGTAGGCCATAACATAAATGACTAAATTACAACAAAAAGACTAACACCCATGTAAAAACTCAAGTGAAATGTGAAACAAATATAAGGTTTTTGTTTTTAATATGCCAATGTAGACCGACCTGGGTCTGAAGAGTGGAAACCTGCTTCTCCACGTTCTTCTTGCTCTCCTCCTCTTCCTCCAGCGCCTCCCGCAGGTTGTTCTGCTCATCCTCCAGCTGCTTCAGGCGTGAGGTCAGGGAGAGCTTCTGACGAGTCTCCTCTTGAAGCAACCCCTGTTCAGCCAAGAAAATATCCTCTTCTGATATTTTGTGATAAAAATTGTAATTTTAATATTTGCTCATTCTCTGCCCCCTCTCCCCACCCATTTAATGTTTTGCATATTTGTTTACATTTTGGAAAAATGCACCATGGGAAGACAAGAAATTTGCTCAGAGTCCAGTTCTAACAGTGATGTAAAGCCCTAAATTACTTTTATAAAATCAAGTTGTTACTACTAAAAGAGGTTAATTTCTGCCTTTTTTCTGTCCTTGAATATTAAGAGCCACATATGTGTTTCCCACCTGTGTATTCAGATTTGAAACAGATCCAAATTCAGTAATATAAGATTTTAACCTGTGGCCAAGTTGCATGGCATATAAATTAGACTACAAAATGAACCACTTTTAATAGAAGTAATAATAAATAGTAGTCTTCGCACCTGTGTGTCCTGCAGCTGAGACTCTATAGAAGAAAGGTCCTTGCTGGATTTGATGTGCTTGCCCTCTGCTTGACTCAAGAGGCTGTTTACGTTGTCCAACTCCGACTAGACATGAAAGACAGGAGGAGGAGAATCAGTTGAAGCTTCAGTCCACCCATTCATCCATCTGCAGATGCATCATTCCTCCCATAAACGTCCTTGTTCTCTGTACAAGCAAAATAAATCACCCCTCTGAGATGACTCTACATACCTGCATCTTGGTTATCTTGTCAGCGAGGGCCTGCCGCTGGCGCTCACTTTCTCCATGTTTGACCTGCAGTTCTTGAACCTGGGCTTCAGCCTTCTTGCGACGGTGTTCTGAGTCCCCTTTGCCTTGTGTCAGAGTCTGCAGCTCGATCTTCTGCTCATTCAATTCGCTCTCCAGGGCCTGCTTGGTTTTCTCCACTGACGCTTTGTTCTGCAGGAGCAACAAACAGGTTTCTGGTGTGTGTTTTTTTTTTTTTTTTAAATTGACTGTTTAATTTATTTGTTCTTCACAGACACACTTCTCTCATGAAGAGAGTTTTTAAATTACCTTTTTAGCTTGTTCCAGCTGTTCGTTAAGCTCTTCAAATGCCTGATTGTGTTTTTGCCTCATCTCGGCCATCTGCTGCTCATGAACCTTGGCCTCTTCCTCAAGCGTCTTCTTCAGTTGGGCAACCTCACTTTCACGCTTGCTCCTGGATGGACAGGAGAAGGAAATAAATGAGACACAGTAACTGATCTGGGGCTTTCCCTCTTAGCCTCAAGTCTCCTAATATACAGTATGTATTTGTTCAAGCAAAAGGAAAAGAACATCAGAAGTGGGAAGTAACAAAGTACAGATACTTTGTTACTCAAGTAGAATTTTCAGGTATCTGTACTTGAGCATTTATTTTTGGCAATCTTTTACTTTTAACAATTGTTACACATCTGTACTCCTTCAGGTTTAGTGCGTCCGAGGGAAGTTTTTATTTCAAATCACTGCACACCTTCAAACAAACTGCTTTGTGCCTAAGTGGAGGGAACAAAAACAAAGAGTCCTATTTATGTATCCATCACTGCGGCTTATCGGATTCCAAGGGGTGAAAGGGCTAAAACCATGTAATTTATGCATCAGTTATAAATGCTCTACTCAGGGGTTAAAGTGGGCTGAAATGATCCAGATCAGTGTTAGTGAAGCAGATGTCCACAAGTTGTGGTTGCGGTACTTCAGTGTCTAGCTAGCACTACAGAACAACCATAAAGGGAATAACATGTAGTTAATTTCAAATGGATCATTTCTAACTGCTCAACAAATATCAGCAAACACAAATTTTTTGTGTGCAGTTTGTCACACAGTGTGTCTGCTAACTAAACTGCTAACTAACTTTCCATCCAGAGATGGAAAAAAAAAGATGTAAGAAAGAGGACAGGAGAGGAAGAAGAGGGGTTATATTTAAAGGGAAGGACTGCTCAGAAGCAGCTGAAATCCAGCAAGCGGAAATTTAAAGCTTACATATAATGTCACTGTAAAAATCAGATATTGTATCTGTATATGATATGAAGTTATGAAGTTATTTTCACATTGTGAAATGTCCTGCGAAATAAACTGAGGTACACTAACTTTGTGTTATTCAAAGGTTGCGTGAAAATACTGCATTTTAGTGCAGGATGAACAGGTTAGCTTGCTGTGCTGTGGTGAATTTACAATAAAGCTCTGTGTTGGACTGGTGCACAGTGGCTGTGATGGTCATGGTCAGAGTTAAGTTAGATCAAGTGTAGCAGAGATGAATTTGAATTTAAGCTGATGAAGCTTAGATTCATTCACTGAATTCAACCTTTATACCAACTGTATGCTGTCAGTATAAAGACAGTATAAACAGTATACTGTCAGCTGAATCCCACTTTAACCCCTGACTGTACTCATTTTTCTGTTCATGCATTGATGGAGTCACCTACCATGTAGACAACAAATAATAATAATAATAATAATAATAATAATAATAATAATTCTAGTTCTTTTCTCTGCTCATGTTTACATAACATTGTTCAAGCTCAGTACATTAATTAGATTTTAGATTGAAATAAAGTTTGTATTCCCCTGTAATATTGTTTTATTACTACATTATTATAGCACGAGGTTCAGTTGGATTTAAACAAAAATCACTGCTAGAAATGTCCTGCAAAGAGCTGCATTTTTTTTTACTGTGAGTACATTTCAGAACCTGCACTTTTTCACTTTTACTCAAGTAAAAGTGAATCAGTACTTCAACTTTTACCATAGGTATTTTTTTTAATACAAGTATCTGTACTTTCGCCACCTCTGTTGCTGATTTAGGCAATTAATTTTCCAAAAGATCGTGAAATCCACATCTATACAAGCCTGATTGTCACCTCAGCTCCTGCTGTGCTGCAGTAGTATCCAAAGTGTCCTCCAGCTCAGTCTTGAGGGCCTCCAGCTCCTCTCCGAGATCCCTGCGCTGTTTCTCAGACTTGGAACGTGCCTGCCTCTCCAGCTCCAGGTCCTCCTGGAGCTCTGAGATCTGGGCCTCAAGCTCCCTTATCTTCTTCTGGGCTGTGTTCTTGGCTGCAGACTCCTCCTCAATCCTGGAGGTTGGGCAAACAAAAGAGATGACATAAATAGTAAAAGAAAGCAGTTCTTTCACTTTTGTTGGGTTGAAATACAACCTTAGTACATTTTTGTGCAGTAAAAACCAAAACAACCGGTATGCACTTACCTGGCAAGTGCAGCAAGGAGTTCCTCTTCCTTTTTGGCCAGCTGAGCTCGGAGTTCAGCAATCTGGGCTTGCAGGTCTGCAATCTGGTCGTGGAGCTCAGTGGAGTCTCCCTCGAGTTTACGACGGCTCTTCTCCAACTCCTGCCGCACCTTCTCCTCTTTTCTCAGGCGGTCTGTATTAAGAGAGGAGAAAAAAAAAAATGACAAACTGCAAACAAGTTGCAGTGGATTAAAAAAAAAAAAAAAAAAATTAAAAAAATTAAAATATAAACACTTGCCTTCCAAATCTGTGATCATGGCTTCATGTTTATTCTTGAGTTTCTGCAAACTTTTGGACTTCTCTTCCTCCTCAGCAAGGTTGGTGGTGAATTCAGCGACTCTCTCCTCCAGCAGTTTTTTCTCCTGAGGTAAAAATAAATATGAACATTTAAATTGTCGTTCCAGGTGTCGTTTTGGTTATTATATACTTTCTTGGAACATTTTAGGGTTACAGAAATTCTTAATGCTTCAGTATGGGGATGAATTAGCATTATGTATGAGACCTTGTTAAGCTTGTTGTTCTGGTCATCCAGCACCATGATGTCCTCCTCTAGTTTCTTCAGTTTGGCATCTGTAGTCACTTTCTCCATATGGAGCTTCTGCCTGGCTGCTTCCTCCTCATCCAGCTGCTGTTCCAGCTCCTGTATTTAAAAAAAAAAAAAAAAAAAAAAAAAAAATTAATGCCTTTTGAAAAGATTTTTTTTTTTTCCCATCCTCTCTTAAAGTCTGTGACCATGATTTTACATACAGTGATGTTCTGCTGCATCTTTTTTCTCTCGTTTTGCATCTGAACAACCCTCTCCTCCTCTTCCTCCAGGCGAGACTCCATTTCATGAAGAATCTCCTCTAGCTCCTGCTTCCTCGTGGCCAGACGGGCTCTCATGTCCTCAGCCTCGGCACAGAGCTCTGTCTCAGCTCGAAGCTGCTCCTGAAGAGCCACCTTCTCAGCATTCAGCTACCAGAAGAGAACAAAGGTTAAATCTCAGAGCTTCAGAATACTTCTCAAATTGATGCATATGTTTTTGAGTGAATTTTTTTTATGTTCCATATTTGAACTTTGTCACAATCACGCAAGAGAAAATTTAACATCTCAAAGTTTAAGATTACCTCACTGTGATTCTTACCTGTTGCTGCTTGGACTCATATTCTTTGATCAGCACCTCTGCCTGCTCTTGTCTCTCCTTCACCTTGAGCAACTCCTCTTCCTTGGCCACCATTTCCTCCTCCTGTCGACTCACCTGCAGGAGAGGCTTTACCTGGAGGAGAAAAAAATAAAATAAAATAATTAAAAAAAATAAATAAATAAAAAAATAAAAATAAGTCAACTTACAAACCCTAAAATACCATAAAAACTAGATAAAATAATGATCTTGTGTGGTAACTGTCACAAATCATTTGTAGCATAACTAATGCGTGTAGGTTTGTCCAACAACGTATGTGTAGTTCAACAAGTTGCCCCTTTATCATCAGCTTCCTGTATCTATAAAGTCCTTATTTATTTACTTCGGGTTCTTTTCTTGTTATATGTCATACTGGGAGTGGTGCTTAGCTGCCACTTGATTAATCTGGTCTGATGCCTGGAAGCAAAGAAATTACTCCTCACATTCACTGCAGGTTCACATCATTAAAATTCATCTTTTTTCAGATTTAACCCTAGAACACTAATGTTGTTTGACACACATGAAAGAGTGAGTGTTACACATCACATGTTAGTGTTCTAGGATTAACTATTAATATTACCTTGGTGAAAAGTCTCCACCACTGCCAGTTCCTGAGTTTGAGATAAGCTGCACAGTTTCTCTGGATAACTTTCATGGCTGTCAGCTGCTGCTGTCTCTTGGCAAAGGCTCTGGAATAAAAACAAATGTTCACACACTGATTAATTTGAAGACAATTTATGAGACCTAAGTAAGAAACCACAGCATATTACAATGTTGCCCACATGCTAAGGTGCGAACTAAATAAAATACTCAGTCTCTCATACTTGCGAG
Source organism: Archocentrus centrarchus (assembly GCF_007364275.1). Taxonomy (NCBI): domain Eukaryota; kingdom Metazoa; phylum Chordata; class Actinopteri; order Cichliformes; family Cichlidae; genus Archocentrus; species Archocentrus centrarchus. The sequence goes on along the minus strand of NC_044346.1, from coordinate 26,160,183 downwards.
CCACATATCCTCTGCACAAGGCCTGGAAGCTGATGATCACATCCGTGATCTTTATGTCTCTCTCCTCCTCCAGGTAGGCCAGGACTCCGGCCCTGAAGAACACTTTGCTTTGGCCGACGCGGTACAGGTTTGGGTCCAGCTCCAGGGCTTTGACCTGACATGCAGAACAGGGAAGTGTTTCAGTGAAACATGAAACAAGACTTTTGACGAGGCTCATCTTCTTTTTTCTGATAAACTTCTCAAACTGATTTATTTAATGGACTGTTCTTACCATGAGCACACAGGCTTGCTTGCCATCCATAAATCCCTTTGGAATAGCGTTCGGAGTGAGGATTTCATACCTGAGAGACAGATCATCATTAAATTATTCAAGTAGTTTGACTCTACTTAGCAGATAAAGGAGCTGCCATTTTCAGATTTAAACTACTACTTTTTAAAAAAGTCTAAATAAAGTGCATCTAATGGAACAAAGCTGTTTTTTTTCCTATCCTTTATAGTTGTCTGGATGACTTTTTTCAAAGTATACATAAATCATTTTTCATTTTTTTTTACCTCTGCTAAGGAAGTTATGAGATATGCAGTCAGACTGCTCTTGTTCTACTTGAGACTGGGGCAGTTTGATGAGTGATAATTTTAATATTTAAAGGATCAGTATGATAAGTACCCATCATGCTTGTAGGAAAATGCCATCACATGAGGGTTTATTTGGAGGTGGATAAAATAAGCCTAAACCTCAGATTTCTCTCTGCATCTTTTCTTAAAAAAAAAAAAATATATATATATTGTGTGTGTGTATGTGTATTATGATTTGTTTTATTTATTTATTTTACCTCTGTCTGAACTCCTGGAAGACGATGCGGTTGGGGAAGCCCTGTCTGCAGATACGAATCCCCTCCAAGACTCCGTTACACCTGAGTTGATCCAGAACCAGGTGAGGCTCCAGTTTACCAGCCTGGAGGAGGAAGCAGTTGAAAAGATGCACTCATGTGCTCCATGCATTTCTCTCTTCACTATTCCAATGGCAGAAAGGGACGACAATCCCCAGTATTCAAATCTCTTTATTTCATGGTACCAATAAACAGGCTCAAGTTGGCTAATGGACATTAACAGTTCATTCTCTCTCATTTATATAAATGCTCCTTCACTTTTAGCATGACATGACACTCATGTAACAATTTCTGCATCTGTGGTGCTTATAAATGCAGCTGGCTTAGCATCTGTTTTTCATACCTTCTTCTCGTGGTTCGGGATGATGCAGCGGACAAAGTTAGGGTTGGTGTTCCTGAGGGTGGTCATGAGGTTACTCAGCTGCTCCTTGTACAGCTGACCCACAGTGCGGAACATACCCTTACGGGTTTTGAATGCACCAGGCGCGGAGTCCGACATTCCTGCCACCTTGTCCAGGCCAACAATACGATCCACTGAAGATGAACAAAGTATGTTTTATACCAAAAAAAAAAAAAAAAAAAAAGTTGTTGTCCAACTTCAAGCTTCTTGATCACAGTGTGACTCTACTGGCTCTTAACGGTGTTGACAGTGATCAAGCAATACAAGATTAAAAGCTGATGATGCTCTCCAATGCACCTTAGCAGAAGGTGCACAAAAATGACATCATGCAAAAGCTAATGTTAAATTAAATGATTATAATGTTAAATTATTCACACTCACATTAGAAATATGCATGTTTCAGTCCATAAGACAAGCAGGCATCAAAGCATCCATCAACAAATTTATTCTATTTAAAAAGGGGTTTGTTTTACACCAGTATGGCATTGGAGATGGTCACATCACCTACCATCTTTCCACAGGTCAGAGGTAAACTTGTCTGTAGACTGGTTGAGCAAAGTGGCCACACACTCATTCAGAGGATCCATGTTCTTCATTAACCATTCGTTTGCCTTGTAGTCCACCTGCACCGGGGGACAGATGTAAAACAGCAATGGATAAGCAGCAACCTCAACCTTATTTTGAAGTCAGTGCTTTAATGCCCTTATAAGCAGAGAGAATTATGAAGCTCATACTTTAATACAAAGAATGAGCCATGGAAAGGTTTGTTTTGTATTCCTGTGACCCTGAACTGGACAGAATATAAAACCTACTGGTTTATGTAGGTATAGTTTTATATTCTGTTGAACTGGATAAGTGGTTAAGAAAATGCACTGATGACTGGATGGATGTTTTGTGTTGTCATTTTGTTGCCATCTAGTGGCCAGTAGTAAGTACATTACACAAGTCATGGGCTCAATATTGTCAATTCAATTCAGTTTTATTTATAGAGATCCAAATCACAACAGTTATCTTAAAGTGTGTAAGGTAAAGACTCTACAGTACTGTAGAGAAAAGCCCAACAATCAGTTTTTGCTCACATGGATCATCTAAGTGACTGTGGGAAGGAAAAAAAACAAAACAAAAAACTCCCTTTTAACTGGAAGAAACATCAGGGAGAGACTGCCATCTACCTAAATGTAGATACCTCACCAGCACACAGCATCCTTTTTGCTCTTGCCCCCACTATGTACATAATATGTAGTTATGCTGTTACAGATAAATTACTTAGTAGCAAATAGTTACTACAGTTAAAACTGCCACCTTTACGCATACATCTGATAATGCATGTATGGACAAAAGTACAGTGAACATAATACATCGCTCCCAAAGTAGTAAGTATATTGTATGATAATACAGCTACACAGGAAGCACCCCCCCTCCCCCCTCCAACTGTGTCATAACCACATTTACCCAAAATGGTTTGAGTATTTTTCCATCACCGCAGTGATCGTTGCTCATTGACTTTAAATTCCTACAGGTCCAGAAAGTTCATAAAGGGAAGTTACAAAAGGGAAGTTCTAAAATTGCAGATAATTACTAGTAAATACTAAAAGCCTTAAATACAATAAAATGTTTTCACATCTGACCTTTCCAGCATAATGTAGGATGCAGAAATCAGCTTCATCCTTGAGTTTCTTGGGTTTCTGGAACTTGGGGTGCGAACCCTGCTCCTGAGCCACCTTCTCCACAAAGGACTTGTCAGTGGCTTTGGGGAACCAGCACTCTTCATCCAGCAGGGCCAGGATGCCAGGAGGACCAGCCTGTAACATGCACACAGCACGTGAACATGTCACTTTATAGTTCAGAGGAATCCAGACCGATTTTGTTTAGTTACATCCCAGAACACGTATTCTTCACAGCAAACAGTTGTGCAGCACAAGGGGAAATTTCCACAGAAGGTGAGTAATTAATTGGAGGTGTCACTCCAGGTTAAGAAAGGTACTGCTGGTGTTACTGTGTAAGGTCTGAGGGGGAATGACAACTAGGAAACAACGTACAGGTTTTTCAATGAGGTCGATGCAGGGCTGCAGGTCGAGGCCAAAGTCGATGAAGCTCCACTCGATGCCCTCCCTCTGGTACTCTTCCTGCTCCAGGATGAACATGGTGTGGTTGAAGAGCTGCTGCAGCTTCTCGTTGGTGTAGTTGATACAGAGCTGCTCAAATGAGTTCAGCTGCGGGGGGGGGGGGGGGGGGGGGGGGGGGTAAATAAATAAATCATTACTGAAACCAAATTAGAACAGTTTTCCTTGTGCAAATGAAAATATTTTTGGATGCTGAAAGTCAGTTCAAATAATTGAAACTTAAAACTTTTATGCTGAAAAATGATGATGAGGGTGCAGGACAAGAAATTCGCTCAACCATTCAAACATGCATGCTCAAAAATAATTATGAAAATAACCCTGAAATGTACAATAACCATAATACTGTAATAAACAATCTATATTGATCTATAAGTAGGGAGGGGGTGCAGTAATTTTCGCCAAACTCAGCTATTGTACATGTAAGAACGATATTTAAAACCCTAATCATTGAGAGTCAAAAGACTTATATTTGAGGGCTTCTGGTGCAGCCAGCAGATATCTGAGCTAAGACTTCCCACTTCATCCATTGATCATCATCTGTCATTGTGTTCTTTGGCTGTCGATATGAACCTGCATGCAGACAAACCTTCCTCTAACATGATGAACAGAACTGTGGCCGCAAAATGAACCCGGAAAACTTCCAGTACCAAAGTTTCGTCTCTTGTCTACAGATTCTCCATATTAATATGCAAATTAATTGAAATTACCTTTAATGTATTCTCAGGCAATCAAAACAGGAACTCCTAAACCTTTCTGGAGGCCCACTCTAAGCAGCAACACTGCTCTTCAACCATTATTTAAATTGTGCACTAATCCTGTATTACCCATTTTTCCAATGTGGCCTGTGTTATAATCTACACCATGACACAGATTTGGCATTATCATAATTAACTCATGATATAAATCAAAAAAAAAAAAAAAAGACTATAGCATCATCCTTCAAAGGTTCCAAAAATCTGGAACAGTTTAAATATGGAAATGTTCTCCAGTCTCCTCTTTTGGCTCCAAAGTGTGGGCAAGATCCTTGCACCACTACACTGGCCACTCAAATTATTTTTAAACTTTACAAATTAAATTTAAAGGGCTGCGTGGCCTTGCTCCTTCCTGCCTCATGTATTCACTGGCACCCTGTAAGCAAAGCAACTGCCTGCGTTCATCAGGTAGAAAACTGAGCATTTTCTGTGCAGACCTGCAGCTGTGGAACCATTTACCAGATCAACTGATGTTGGCAAAATTAATAATAAAATAAAAATGATGCTTACAGAAAGACTTTTATAAAGTCCTGTTTCTGCTTCAATTTTATTTTACTTATTCATTAATCTATGTTTTTACTAGCTTTACCTCGACACTGTGCACACACTGATCTCATTATCCTCAGTCTTCTTACTTTATTACCACTATTAGCAATCTTCTTTCAGCTGCTCCCTTTAGAGGTCGCCACAGCACATCAGCTGTCACCCTATCATCCTCCAATCTCACTCCATCCCTCTGCATGTCCTCCTTCACTACCATTCAGGAACCTCCTCTGAGATCTGCCCCCTTCTCCTGCCTGGCAGCTCCTCTGCACATGTCCAAACCATCTCAGTCTTCCCTCTCAAATATTTGTCTTCAAACAGCTCAACCTGAACTTGAACTTTCTCCTGTGTTTGTAGGATGCTGAATAAAACAGACCATTTTGAAGACACAAACACGGTAGCTGAGCCCCTTCAGACTCTGACAGCAGAATATCATTCAGTTTGACAGCAGGAACCTAAACTTGCCTCAAAAATCTCAAATCCGGCGATATCCAAGATACCAATGAAGGAGGCTCCCTGCCTCTTGGTCTTATCCAAGGCCTTATTGATTCTCATGACCAGCCAGCGGAACATCCTCTCGTAAGAGGCTTTGGCCAGAGCCTCGATAGCAAACTCTGCCTGTTCCTGGGTCTGGGCCTTCTGCACATAGTCCCTGCCAACCTGGAAGAAAAAAAACAAAAAAAATACAGGATGCCAATGTGGAAGAAAAATGTTTCTAAAATGAGATGATACAGCAAATACAGCTTTTCAGACCTTGATTCTTGGAGACAGGATTGCTCGTGTGAAGTCGGTCACATTGATGCCGAGCAGGTGGCACACTTTCTGAGCAGCTGGGGATGAAACACAGGTTGGAGTGTGCAAAGGGTGAAGATGAATGAATAAAACAGGAAGATTTCAGGAAATGGTATGCAACAGAAAGCATGCTGATAGTGGCGTTGCATAAATGTGTATACCTGTGTCATCAGGCATGGAGGCCTGATCAGAGTTACGCTCCTTTTTGAAGGTCATGTTCCCCAACTGCAGCACAGCAGACACCACCTTCAACAGGCCTGACCAGGAAACAAAAGAAGTCAGCATCTGCAATATTTGGTCATCTCACACCATTAAAAAGACCCACAGAATAGTCGTACTACATACAAAATAAACAGAGATTCAATTAGAAACCACCACCTAGTAACGTCACCATTCCTGGAGATCGCTTGAACCTCTCTGCCCCTAAAGTAGGAGGTTCTAAAGTTTAAAAAAGTGCCTAAAGTCTTTGTGTTTATCTGATGAGCATCAACTTTATTCTTTGATATTTTTTCCCTGTTGGTTGAAAACAATTGTTGTTTTCCAAGCACTGAAATTTTCACAGAGTCTAAGCCTATGTTTATATAATCATTAGTCATTTGCTCTCAGACAGTCAAATACTACTGGGGCTGCAGCTGAACAACTAAAAACTAAACCTGATTTGTGCACATCTAAACATTATTATTGTTGTTCTATTAAATTAAACTATCAGATTCTCCTGTGACTCAATGATACAGCTGTGATACTAAGAAGTCTGTTAACTTACGTATGTTTTGCCATCATTTTCCAGCTTCAAGTAGGCCAGATTTTAATATAGCAGGTCTCTTCCAGTCTTACTGACCAAAACACTCTGCTGCCAGTAGACTTGCCCATGTTTCTGATTGGTCAGATGCTGCCCCCTGTTGCATGTGAATGTGCTCATAGCTAGATTGGGAAACCTTGGGTTGACTTAGAGTTGAAGTTTTCTGAACAGCTTTTTGAGACAAGTTATGAAAGTGACCTTTTTAACCCAAGCATAATATTTCCAAAACCTAACCAAGCATCTTCATCACCTAAACTTAACCAGTGACTGAAAATGAAAGTACAGGGGTTGGACAATGAAACTGAAACACCTGTCATTTTAGTGTGGGAGGTTTCATGGCTAAATTGGACCAGCCTGGTGGCCAATCTTCATTAATTGCACATTGCACCAGTAAGAGCAGAGTGTGAAGGTTCAATTAGCAGGGTAAGAGCACAGTTTTGCTCAAAATATTGCAATGCACACAACATTATGGGTGACATACCAGAGTTCAAAAAAAGGACAAATTGTCGGTGCATGTCTTGCTGGCGCATCTGTGACCAAGACATCAAGTCTTTGTGATGTATCAAGAATCACAGTATCCAGGGTAATGTCAGCATACCACCAAGAAGGACGAACCACATCCAACAGGATTAACTGTGGACGCAAGAGGAAGCTGTCTGAAAGGGATGTTCGGGAGCTAACCCGGATTGTATCCAAAAAACATAAAACCACGGCTGCCCAAATCACAGCAGAAAATAAATGTGCACCTCAACTCTCCTGTTTCCACCAAAACTGTCCGTCGGGAGCTCCACAGGGTCAATACACACGGCCGGGCTGCTATAGCCAAATCTTTGGTCACTCGTGCCAATGCCAAACGTCGGTTTCTATGGTGCAAGGAGCGCAAATCTTGGGCTGTGGACAATGTGAAACATGTATTGTTCTCTGATGAGTCCACCTTTACCGTTTTCCCCACATCCGGGAGAGTTACAGTGTGGAGAAGCCCCAAAGAAGCGTACCACCCAGACTGTTGCATGCCCAGAATGAAGCACGGGGGTGGATCAGTGATGGTTTGGGCTGCCATATCATGGCATTCCCTTGGCCCAATACTTGTGCAAGATGGGCGCGTCACTGCCAAGGACTACCGAACCATCCTGGAGGACCATGTGCATCCAATGGTTCAAACATTGTATCCTGAAGACGGTGCCATGTATCAGGATGAAAATGCACCAATACACACACCAAGACTGGTGAAAGATTGGTTTGATGAATATGAAAGTGAAGTTGAACATCTCCCATGGCCTGCACAGTCACCAGATCTAAATATTATTGAGCCACTTTGGGGTGTTTTGGAGGAGCGAGTCAGGAAACGTTTTCCTCCACCAGCATCACGTGGTGACCTGGCTGCTATCCTGCAAGAAGAATGGCTTAAAATCCCTCTGACCACTGTGCACAGACCTGTCGCTATGGGCGGGCCCTAGGGGGCTGTGCCCGCCCACTGATACGCTTGGGCCCGCCCTGGCCCGCCCACCCAAGCCAGATCACTAATCAAGCTAATAATTGTGGTGTCCCCCCGTTGGATTTCATAAGCCCCCTTAAGACTGAGATCTGGCGAAGGGACTGACTGTGCAGGACTTGTATATGTCATTCCCAAGATGAATTGATGCTGTATTGGCCGCAAAAGGAGGCCCTACACCAGACTAATAATTAAATTATTATTGTGGTCTAAAACCAGGTGTTTCAGTTTCATTGTCCAACCCCTGTACATAAGAACACAAATTCAGTCTAAAATTAACCATGATAAAAGCAGGGTGCATCATTCATACACCACAGCCCACTTTGTAGCATTTAACACCAATTACCCAGCTTAATGAAGCCTTTAAAAGGGAGTTGCCATGTTTTTCATTGCCTGTGTTGCATAACACATCAACAACAATGTGACTGTCAGTTTCAGTGATGGTGCTAAGAGCAATATGGATTCTTTTGTAGGAGCAATAGCATCACGGTGATAGCACGCCAATCACAAGCATTAAAATTCTTTAATTTGTCACCTGTCTTATTTAAACAGACAGTTGAAGGTTTGAACCAAGTAGCATTTCATTAGAATTCAAGACAAATTAATGCCTAAAATGTGAGAATTTTAGAAAACATAAGAATGTAGGGAGAAAACTTTAGCAGGCACTGTTAAAATTTGATTAGTCAAGAACTTAACGGGCAGATTAACTGATAAAGTTAAACAATATGATGGGTACCAGTTATTTCCTCATCCGGGACGCCCATGATGTTAAAGGCCTCCATGGTTTCGGTGAACATGTCTTTGTCCTGCTGTCCGGGAATGGTCACGCGCCCGTTAGACAGGAAACGGTACTTGCTGTAATCCTCCAGACACAATTCAGCTGGATAACGAGAAGGACAGAGATATGTTCCAAAAAAAGCATGCAGCTGTTGGTGCAAGCACAGTTACTTGGCTCTGGGTAGCCCTGTTTATTGCATTTATGTTGTAATAAAGTTGTTTTAATGCTTACAGCGAAGCTTCTCCCCAGCTCCTGTCAGCATGTAGTAGAAGATGTGGAAACTCCTCTCCTCTTTAGCTTGTCTCACAGCTCGAGACTTCTCCAACAGATCTGACAACAGTTCAGTTAAGGACAAAAACTCAAAAACAAGTGCAGCAGAAAAGCAGCATCTAAGAAAAATGGTAAGTGATTAATGTAATATGCTTAGTGCCACTAAATCCTGAAATAGAAAGAGCCCTCAGACTTTACCTGCATGTAAATGTGCTCATAGCTAGACTAGGGGAAAAAAAAAAAAAAAAAAAAAAAGATTTATGATGGCGTATGACAATGCTGTCATACGCCATCATAAATTACTTTGATCAAGACTAGAAATTTATTCATTTGCTTTTCAAAACTGTAAAATGATTTCATATTTTTATTTTAAAAATGAGAACTACATGAAGAGATTATTACATATATAGTTTGGATATATTTTATTCAGTTTATGAATAAAAAAACACTTGCTGAGATATGAACTGTATATGTGATTGCACTTTGTATTATTGAGTATTTTAATTTAATATAGAAAAAGACAATGAATTGTTTATATATTATAAAGATACTAATATTAAAATTTTGTGACTGATGAGATAGGGGTTGTTTTTTTTAATATTTGAAAATTTTGGGGCAATCCTCTCTATTTTTAAGATTAGGCTTAAAACTTTCCTTTTTGATAAAGCTTATAGTTAGGGCTGGATCTGGATCTCCCCTTAATTATGCTGCAATAGGCCGAGGCTGCTGAGGAGTGTTTCTTCTTCACCACTCAGCATTTAATCATGTTATTATTCATCTCTGGCTCTTTTCCATAGTGTCTCTTGTCCTGTCTCCCTCCCTTTACACCCAACTGGATGTGGCAGATGGCTGCCTCCTCCCTGAGCCTGGTTCCACTGGAGGTTTCTTCCTGTTAAAAGGGAGTTTTTCCTTCCCACTCTCACTAAGTACTTGCTCATTGAGGGTCGTCTGATTGTTGGGTTCTCGCTGTATTATTGTAGGGTCTTTACCGAACAACATAAAACGCCTTGAGGCACCTTGAGCCTCTTTTATAAATAAAATTGAACTGAATTGTTCTTGCCCCCCCCAAGGAATATTTCCACAAAATTTAATCAATTTGGGTTCAAAACTGAGTTATATTGCTAACAGTGAGATAAAGCCAGGGGTGATGATCTCTCTCCACCTATCGATGGGTGAGGTAATTAACAGGTGCCAGGTTTGATTCTGGCCAAAAAAAGAAAAAGTGAAGGTTTATATTAGTTGAAAAGGAAATAAGAAAATAAAGCAACTTTTTCTTTTTAGGATACATGTGTCAATGTTGGCTCCAACGATGTATCCATTAACATCAAAGTTGATCCTGATGAATTTTCCCTTAAAAAGAAAACATGAAAGGCATGAAAAGGTGATCTTTATTAAGTCCATTTTCACACATGTACCGCAGCTCTGGACTTTTAAAAGCATTACTTGGCTGTATGTAAGAATGCAGATGTTAAACGCAGTCAGACTAAACAGCAGTACAAACTCTGTTCAGGAGCTGGCAGGTTAATAGTCTGCTTCATTGTTGGTCTAGAGAAGTAAAGGAGGCCATCTATGTCCGCTGAATGACCATCACTGAACAGAGGTGTATATAACACCACCTGTCAGTTACCTATGATGCAGTCTTGAAATCCCTTCAGCCCCCACTCATGCCTTCATTTCAAGCACTTAGACTTGTCTTAGTAATTGCTGCTTGCATTATAAAAAGAGATCCAAAGGTTGCAGATGTATAAGCAGACTGGGGGTGGTGGGGTGGGGTTCTTAGGGTGAATGTAGTGATAAGATGGCTTAAGACAAGTGTAGTGTTAAGTTTTGGTGCTTCTTACATGCTAGGCAGCAAAAGTAAGGTTCAAATTAAACAGCAGCTTTTTCCAAAACATGTTTTAGAAGTATGACACTAAAGAAAAAGGAAGGAGCAGCTCTTACAAATCTCGAGGAATTGTCATTCTTTACAGTCTTTGCATTGCCAAAAGCCTCCAGGATCGGGTTTGCTTGCAGCAGCTGCTTCTCGAGTTCCCCCTGACAGAGAGAAGTCAGAACCACGATAAAGTTAGATTCAGTGGTTTAGTCTGATACTCAGAGGGATGCTGGATTATCAAGTGCAACTTTAAACCATGCTTTTTTCTTTTTGGTAGTTCTGCAGCACTGTCACTACCAAGTCAAAAACAAATGTGTGCAGTGATTTATTTAACCTATTAAACAATTCTGTCTACACAATGAAAACATGTATGCACAAGAGAACAAGCAGCACACATGCAGGTTATTCCAAAAGGAAATGCAGGAGAGCACTGTAAACCCACAACATTGGTCATAAAAAAAAAAAAAACAAAAACAAAAAAAAAAAATCAAAATTGGCCAAATAGAGAAAGTTTTTTTTTTTTTTTTTTTTTTTTTTTTAAACAGCTGCTGGGTGGAGTCAGAAACCTTTCACCTAATGCTGCTTTGAAATCAGATACAGGCACTATTGTGCAGCTGAGCCTCAAAGTTCCTGCTCAGCTGCTCTGTTGTATCTCTTCCCCTTTATTTCCTGAACTCACACCAGACTCTTGATCCTGCTTAGTGCTTTTTTCCTTTTCAGAGGAGGCGTCTTTATGATTAGGTTAAAAAACAAACAAACAAACAAAAAAAAACTATCAAGCCAAATATAATGAAAAAGTGGAGCACTGGTTAAAATAAAAAAAAAAAAAGGGGGGGGGGGGGGGATTTTAAATTCGGGAAATTTTTGGCATACAAATTGCTGAGTTGTAGACAGTAAACAAATTTTGATTGAACACTTGATCAATAGTGAAAACTCATATTGAAAGTCTGCTTACCTTGAATTTGTAAGATGATATTAGGTTGAAACTGTTAGTTGCCCTCCATTTAAAGTGGCCCAGATTAGCTAGAGGTTACTTTAACTAGCAGCAATCCAGATGCCAACTCCAGTCAAATCACATTCTGAAAACTACTATCAGTGTGTGGTTTAAACACTGAGCAACAAATAAAAGATGTCATCTTTGTAAAGTCCATGTTGCTTTTACATATGGTACTACTACTACTACTACTACTACTACACCCACCCACCCAAACTCAGGAAATCCAACCATTTGTGAACCAACCTGTTCATGAACACAAGATAATATCTCAAATTGCTATAAAGAAACACTGGGGATACAGCTAGGAAACAAAATGAATAGATCCCAGCCTGCTTGGTAGAGTTCCATTGTTATACAGATGAAACTAATATGAAACAACATGTTAGTGCATCTTAGAAATACTGGCAAGAGGGGTTTGTCACTTTGGACAAAGCTGGGCAGACCTGAAAGACAGAAAGCCAAAAAGCACATTTCCCCAAGCTGCTCTTTTAAAGCTCTGGGTTATTTTTGGTGTAATCTTGAATGCATTCTCTTCAATACATGGAAAAAGGGTATTTTGTTAGTAGAGAGTACAGTAGAGTAGAACAAATTCAAAAATGAACTCACATGTAACAACACAGCACTGCCCTGGAGAAAAATTAAAGAGGAAAAAAAAAAAAAAAGTTCAACACATTTGATACCAATTTCAACATCAGTTTTACACAACTGCAGAGACACCCAGCTGTCACCTGCTGAATCAGGAAGAAATTTATTGAAACAGCTCCTGTCTGGTCTTGCAGAATAACCTACATTTAACATGAGCGGTACAAGTACGCACACACAAACAAATATGCGTTCTGCCTCACTTCAAGCCACCGCAGAGGTGAGGTAGGCACGCTGAGGCCTGAAATAGGAATGCAGTCGCCACACAGCTCACTCAAGTAAACTACAATAAGAAGATGGACTAATATGGTAATTGAGCAATGTCAGAAGAGTGGGATACCTGGATAATCACTGTGGTCATTAGAAATGTTTGCTCAAAGGAAGAGAAAGAGTTACTGACCTGGTCCTTTTTGGACTTGAAGGATGAGGCGACATGTGCAAGATATTGAATGACTTTCTTGGTGTTTTCTGTTTTTCCTGCTCCTGACTCCCCACTGCAGAAGAGAGATTCAGACACACATTAGGCATCATTTGCACTGATGACTTGTATAAAAACAGACAGGATACATAAAAATAAATAGAATGCCAAAAAAAATTAAAAGTCTGCAGAAATGGAACAAAATATTGATACAACTTGATGTTAAAAATTGATCTCTCACTTCAAAAGGCTTTAATACACCGATATGATAACCTGGTCCTCAGCAGTACAAACTCACACAAAGAACATGAAATTAAACATTTAACAAAAATTAAGCCAAAATTAAGAAACAGTGTGTGAAAAAATAAGTAAACACTGTTTCCATAGGAATTAAGAGGTAAGTAGGAATTAAGGTGCTTCTAATCAAACGCGCTTTATTAACTGATTTTCAGCAGGTGTGACGACCTTTATAAAAGCAGGCATTTTGGCAGTTTGCTGGTCTGGTGCATTCAGGTGTGTGTTGATACAGAGCCAAAGAGAAAAGATATCAGAATGATCTCAGATAAGCAATTGTTACTGCTCATCAGTCTGGAAAGGGTTCTAAGGTCATTTCCAAACAAAACCTTCAAGATATTTAAGTCTTCCCAGAAGAGGACGCCTCAACAAATTCACTTCAAGTACAGACCGTGCAACGCTCAGAAATAGGAGAGTGAAAAAGAAGAAAATCCAGGAGCTGCAGCTCAGACTCTACGGGCCTCGGTTAGCATGTTGAAGTTCATGACAGTACAATTAGAATGTATGTTTGGAAGGTTGCTAAAAAGCCTCTTCTCGCTACAAATAACAGCAGCACAGCTTTGGTTTGCAAAGTTGCATCTGAACAAATCAAAAGGCTTCTAGAACAATCTCCTTAGGACAGACGAGACTAAAGTGGAGATGTTTGGCCATAATGTGCATCATATAAGCACAAACACTTCATACCAACTGTCAAACACGGTGGTGGAAAGTGATGGTTTGGGCTTATTTTGTAGCTATTGAGTGGACCATGGACTCCCCTGTATACCAAAGTATTCTAGAGTCAAATGTGAGACAGCAGGACAATGATCCCAAGTACAGCAGCAAATCAAAAGAATGGCTGAAAAAATAAAAAAAGAAACTAATCAAGGTTCTGCAATGGCCCAGTCAGAGTTCAGACCTCAACCTGACTGAAATGCTGTGGTGGGACCTTTAAAGCTGTGCATAAATGAATGCCCACAAACTTCAATGTACTGAAGCCACTTAGTTTTTCCACATGCTGCTTCAGAATTTTGGCTTCATTTTGTTAAATAATTACAGTGTAATAAATGTTGTTCATCTGAAGCTAAAATTATGTAATTTTAAGACCTGCAAGGACCAGATGATTTTTATTATGCAAAACTTAGAATTAACAGAGGGTGTACTTTCTCCACCTTAAATGGAGGCAATGGTGATGTGTTTCCCTGCACTTGGCAGTGCAGAGCTTAAACCATCTTAGTAAAGTGACAAGTGAGAATTTGAAAGAATGCTCTATTGGACCTAAAGCCATTACTACATGGTTTATATCAAATTTTTAAAAGCCAAAAAAGCTCAAAGTTTTGTTCTGGAAATTAAACTCCTAGACTCAATGTTAGGCACTCGATAAGACAGGTGACATCAAGCGTTCCACTACAAAAAAACGTCGGATTTCATTCAAACAAGATTAAAAAAAAACACGTTAAGTGATTTTAAATTTTTTGGTGCCAATAGAAAAGAGACTTACGTGCAGAGGATGGACTGGTCCTCACGATCTGTAAAAGGAAGAAACAGATGAGACTCCAGATCAGGAACAAAAGGTGACATTATTTGTCTTGAGGAGTGTCAGTAATTTACTAATTGCAGTCTGAAACCACCTGTCACTGTAGAGTACATCATTGACCAGATAGTGTTTAAAACATCACAAAAATACAGCTGTGGTACCCTGCATCATGCTCCTATAGGCTGTGTCTGTGATCGCGTAGATGTGAGGGGGCATCTCGTGTCTCTTCTTGCCCTTGTACATGTTTACTATCTCCTCGGTGTAGATGGGCAGATACTTGTACGGGTTAATCACCACACAGAAAAGACCAGAGTACGTCTGAGAGAGAGAAGATGAGACTGGTCAAATAGTTAGGAGCAGTAACATGGGGTTCTCATGAATTATATTTCATGAAAACCTGCAACTTCAGACTGTGCAAATGCACTTTTATGATGCTGCAACAAACACGGATCCTCGCAGACTCACATAGATGAGTCCAGAGTAGTATCTCTCCTTGAGGTTGTGCAGCACAGAGGCCTCGTTCAGGCAGGTGAGCTCCGCCATGTCCTCCACTTTATTGAACTTGGGTGGGTTCATCTTCTGAATGTCATCCTTGTTTACCTTCACCTGAGATTAACAGAAGCACCACACTTGTCAGGCAGGCTTCCTGACCAAGGCTTACGGAGTAAAAACATCTTATGTATATTTTGTTAATGAGTCACACAGCAACATAAGCTCATGATTCTTCAGTTTCACCTTCTTGCCAGAGTCCGTCAGCTCTACCACACACTCATCTCCCTTCTCCTCTTTGAGCGAGCCGGCCTCAAAGCCCATCTTCTCACTGGGGATCCACACTAGCTTCTTGGAAGACCAGTCGGCCTGAGCCAGAGGGTCGGTCACCGCACCGCGGTCCCCATACAGGAACTTGTCTGCGTCCGTCATGGTAGCTTTAAAACATAAGAGAGCATTTTAACAAATATGAAATCACTAACAAATCTGAGCTTTCAAAAAAAGAGCTGGAACAGATCTTACAGCGGAGAAGGCCTCTATCAAGAAACCTTTTCTAATAATCCACTTGGTTTAAACAACTTTTATGACAATTACAAATACCTCCACACAGAAGAGTACGCACATTCCTGTGCAGCAGCTGCTTTTTGAAGGTTAAGAGCTACATTTTTCAGTGTTCTGCATTATTCTGCCGTAATTGTTGCCAGTTTCTTGCAGCTGCAAACTTCCCTGAGACTCAAATTATGAGCCCCCAAAGATGCTGCAAGGTTTACTGGCACTAAAGCTACAGACAAGGCAGAAATGTGACAAATTCAAAACACAAATGAGTCTCATGAGTCCAAGTCACCCACTCAGTCTGTACAAACCCGCATTTATTGTTGCGCAAGATTTAGGACCAACCAAGTGACTGTGCATGTTTTAATTCATTCAAATATTTCTACATAATGGCAGGCTTACGACACTGAATGAAGTGTGCTCACAATGAGAAGTTTGATGCATGTCATCCTTCCTGTTATTGCTTTTGTGCCATAACTGAACACTGAAAGCATTTAGATCAATAAAATACTCAAGATCACCAGTATTGAGAACTGTGCAACTTTAATGGAGGCATTAACTTTAATTATCAGAGTTGTGTTAGTTCATCTCTGTGGTTCTCTTTAGTGTTGCTAAAGCATTATATTGAGGAAAGGTTACATGATGTAGAAGAAAAACACTTTTCATTGTTAAGTGCAATAACTAGAGAGCCTTTTGTGTCCCTCAGACTTGACTGTCATTACCTCCACCAACAGGATGGGAGGGAGGTTCATCAACTTTCTAAATTACTTTTTTTTTTTAAGTTAACCAGGTGGGTTTTGGTTCAACTTAGATGTGGGTCAGCCCAGCTTTGGATCCAGGGACAATTGGAAGGATAAAACTTTATACATGAATATTTAAAACAGGGGTGTGTGTGTGTGTGTGTGTGTGAGAGAGAAGGTAATGAACCCTGTGGGGACATACAACACAGGTTTGGACACATCAGCTCTGCAACAGCTGTTCCTCACCGTGTTATGAGCATGTAGCCTCTTTACCTGGAGCCAGCCAACTTTAAACCAGAACTGTAACAAACATTCACAATCCAGATCACAAAAATAACCCGAGGCTCATTGTACCCACACAAAAATGATTAGACACTTTTCAGCAGAGCTCTACTGTATGACTCCTTTTATTTTTCTACCTGTCCATTTTATTCCCTGTCAGACGCACACATTCCTTCCTCTCCAACTCATTAAAACTGAATTCCAAAGATTCCTGACTTCTGCTCATCATCCATGATCCAGCACAGGTGATACATGTGCAGCTATTGTGCTCTGTTTAAAGCCTCTGTGTATAAATCTTGAAGGTCACCTGCAGAGGGATGCTTTTGCAGTCAGAGTGGTAGAAAGGAATGTCGGAGCAAGTCTGGACAGGGAGAAAAATGTCATTATTCCCCAACCACACCCAGGAGAATTACTCAGGGCTGCAGTAACAAAAATAAAAATGCCCTTAAAGAGATTTAAAAAAAAAAAAAATTATAAATGTAATTGTCATCATGTGACCTCACCAACATATACAATGTGTGAATGGATAGCATCTACAGGTGCAGCCTCATCAAAAAAAAAAAAAAAAAAAAAAAAAAAAAAGGTCCCCACTCTAGGGAGTGAGAGAATGGGGGGTGGGGGGCATAAACTTTAGGAGGGAAAAAGAAACTGAATTTTCTGTGTATAAAGTCAGTGAAGAAAAGTTGCAAGAAAAAGGTGTGCGTGCGATTCAGGTGTGCAAAAACTCCACTTCCTTTTGTGCCATTGTTTTGCAATGCACAGCAATCAAAGAGACATACCAGCACTGATAAAAGGAGATAAGCTTCTAATGGATTAGTCTGTTTGGAACCAGTTCTCATTTCCCACCCCCGATGTCTGCAAATTTCAGGCAACTAATAAAATGTGCATCTTCCCTGACATCATATTAGAAAAAATAATTATAAAACTGGCAGGTTGGGCAGAATAAGTGGGTTTATTAGTTTTGTCAGCTTTCGCTACACCTCCAGGATGGGAACTACTGGACTCTGAGCCGAGAACACAGGAAAGAAAGTAAAAGATCAGATTTAATGTAGATATTGTGGGTAGAAAAACAACTTTAAAAAGTCAAAATAATCAGCACACTTTAACTAGTAAGGATTTCAATACACATCAGTTTTATATAATGAGCCTAAAATGACAAATCAGCCTTGGGAAGCCCCCACTATGAGTGTGGCGTACACCCTCTCTGCTGACACTCAGAGGAGCTGACTCTTCCTTACACAGAGGTTTGATGATGGGGAGAAAAGAAAAAAAAAAATCCACACACACTGCAGAACGGTGTGTGTTTGTTTGTGTGGAGAGATAAAGGTACAGATAGAGTGTGCGAGAGCGCTTAGAGTGAGGGATAAAGGGATCAGTGGAGAAGGTGTCATCTGTGTCTCTCCTAAGTTCATTATGTGCTCAGAGTCTTGAAGATCAGTGGGGGAGGAAGAGAGGAACACACAGACATTTCCTCTGCCTTTATTCAGGACTGAAATCCTGCAGAGCGAGCAAAGCTGCAGCACTCCCAGAGAACTGAATGCATTGTGTGGTTGTAGTTAGTAAGAAGCCAAATGATGACCACTAAAGTTGTACACTCAGAACTTATCAGATTAACATTTGTGGCTTTTATGATGAAGCCATCCACAGGCCAACTTCCTCAGGAAGTTGCAGAGCGCCTTTGCATATTTTGACATCGTGGCCCAGAATGACAAAAATGAGCTACTCTTCGATCATTCCTGGGCCCGTTTAATCCACCTTTCTTCTGTTAATCACGTTTTCAGCAGCATCTTCACTCGCCTGCTCTCTTTTGTTCTTGGCCGCCAGTCAATCCCCACTTTATCCGGGCTTCCGTGGTCCTTACCTAACACAGAACACGAGTCCTGCCATCTGCAGCCTGGCTGCTGATACGAGGCTGGTGGGGTGGTGGACTGAGGAGATCGACAGTGTTGGGGACTGTTTAAGTCACAAAACATTTGGTTTCTGAAATGGTTTGGGCTGGGAAGATGCACTTGGACCAGTTGGGAAAAAAAAGGGGTGGGGGGTATACAATAGAAAATTAAGAAAAGTCAACTTTAAGTGGTTCACTTTGTGCAACAGGCACAGAGCTGCGTAAGACAGAGGGTGAGAAAGCATTTCCGCAGGCCCTAAGCTGATTTTATGGCTGCAGTGATATTTAACATCCAAAAAAAGATAAGTAAATAACCAAAAGAGGAAGAACTGGTTATGATCAGCAAACTGTTTTTGCAAGATATGCCCTTAGCTTATTTGGATAGGATTCCTTTTTAATAATTCATGTAGCTGCTACAAAAAAAGAGCCCTCTTTTGTGTCTGCTCTTCAATTTGTAGCCTGAGGACAGACACAGCAGCTGGGTGTGTGCAGCTTATTACATGAAGGAAGAGAAAACTAAACTGTGCAACAGTCAAACGGTACCAAAAATATGTTAAAAAAAAAAAAAAGCAGATATGAGGTCTCAGTACCTGAAATGAAAAGTTCTGTTTATGAAATTGGGACAAAAAAAAAAACCTTCCAATCAAATCAAATGGGTCACCAAAACAAAATTTTTAAACTGCGCAAAGTTTATTAAGCTGTTTGCGACTAAACTTATAATTGCATAAGCCCCATCAGCATAAACCCCTAAGTCCATGTCTCATTCAAAAATGAATAAACTTTACCTACTCAGGAAAAGTCCTTTTGAATTGTACTGATTTGTTCAATTAGGCAATAGTAGAGCATGCGCACGTTTAAAGGTCTTCCTGAGGACTGCACCTGGGCAGGTGTGAGACATTAATTATCTAGAACACGTAATTTAAAGCCGCATTTCTTAATTCTTAAGTCTACACCAGCTAGAGCGCAGCTCTCTCTACCAGCAGAAAACAAGAGAACACACCTGGTTTTCAGCTACAGGCACTGTAGGTGTAACGGTTCGTCTCTCTGTGTCCGTGTTTGCAGCAGAAGCAGCACAGGCCTCCTCCTCGACACCTTCACAAAAACAAGAAGCTGCTCAGGAGGAAGAAAAAAAAAAACACCACCTCTCCGCTCCTCTTCCTCACGTCTTCACTCGAGTCTCCGCTCCGTCAGGCGGTCGTGCTGCTCAGGCGTTGATCAGATAGGATGCACCGTCTGCACCTGGGATCAGCCCAGTTTTATTTTTCGCAGGTAAGTTAAAGGCCCCGCCCCATCTCGTCGGTGTATGTTGCGTTCAAGTGCTCCGCGTAAAAACGCGGAGTTATGAGCTGCTCTGAATCAAAAGGAAGAGATTTGTTTTTACAACCCAGATGATATATATATATATATATATATATATATAAAGGATAATGAGGAAGAAAATGTGACCATGTTCACCAGTGTCCTCCATTATTATATCATGTGCATAATTAGTTTAATTAATTCATTAAAAATTAATCTCTAAAGATGTTAGCAGTCAATATGTATTCACTTCAAGCTCTTTTTTGGTGTTTTCTGATGTGATATGACAGATTTAGTCTATCCAGTAATGAATGCATAGCTTATAAACTTATAAAATGTATAGCTTATAACCCCCTGGAATGATGGAAAAGCAGTCCCAAAGCTTTCAATAACTAAACCTTTTTTAATAACACCCGTGTGGAAGTGCACAAATGTTTATAAGGGATCAACAGCTGGAAGAATGTTGAAATGTTCATTGCTGCAAGATCAGTGACTATACATATTGTATCATAGTGTGTGTGTGTGTGTGTGTGTGTGTGTGTGTGTGTGTGTGTGTGTGTGTGTGTGTGTGTGTGTGTGTGTGTGTGTGTGTGTGTGTGTAGGAATGCAGATCTCTGTCTCTACCCACCGCAGGAGCAGGGGTGTGGCACTGCCGTGTGCCATTCATCATGGCAGCACTCAAGTGTAAACTAACATGTAAGTGCTGTACAGTACACAAAGTGTTTTCATGTTTTAATATTTTAATTGTTTAAGAGACATCTGAGTGGCCCCCTGTCGTTGCAGACATGTAAGCCACAGAGGGCCTTTGTACTGTGTTATAGCTGCAAAAACAAATTAAAATCTAAGTGAGTGAAAGGGAATCTAAGCAAAAGAGACACGAGCTGATGTCAGAAACACCAGAACACATCCCAAACAAGGCCAAACATCTACCTGCACCTTGTCTCCCATCCGCCAATGAGATTCTGGTTTAATTTCCTACCATATAAGGCCAGATATTTCCAGAAAGAGAGAAGAAGCAGAGCTCAGGGGCGGAAGGAGGCGGGGTGTATTGTTGAGTGTTCTTGCTGTGGTGTAAGTTTCATTTCAAGCCCTGTCATTACCCCAAGCCCCAGTCATCCTGCTGTTTCAAACCTGAGACACATCAAAGATGAGCAGAAATGTAGGCGCAGCAGGTCACAACATGAAGGAAACAGACACACACACAGTCAGCAGTGTGTCTGACTGGTTTAAGCTTCAGGCAATAAAATTAAGCAGCGACACTTAAAGTTAAGATTACTGTATTAAAGAGGTAATAGATCAGTTCAATCTCTGTCAGACCTGGTGGATAAAAATAATCCTTAAATGTTTGACACAAAGTGCTTCACCGTAAATGCCCTCGTTAATATTAAGATCCACAAAACACCTTTATTTCAACTACATCTCACTGATATACAACATATTAGAGAAAACTGAAATGTGTTATTAACACTTTATCTTGCAGCTGATCATTTTTAATGATATTTTCTAAACTTTTGGACATGGGCTGCTTTTTCACTCATTTTCTGTCCAATCCTTGTACCTGGCCATTTTTAAAGGAATGTTCGTTTATTTACCTACAAATCATCCAAGCATCAAAAAGGCACCTAACCCAAAGGATGAACCAGTGTTGTGTCTACTCATAATAGACAACTTAGCAAAGAATCAATTTAAATTGTATTTTTAGGAACTTTGTGTTTGCAGCCTATTGCAAAAACACAATTTGTTCCCCTTTTTTGTTGTTGTTGAATCTACAAAAATGTCAACACAGTTTGACAGGCATAAAATAAAGAATTAGCTGAAAACCTGCCATATTTCAGCATGGTGTGTAGTGTGTCCTTAAAAAACCTGAGGAAACTGGACATGTGGAGGACAAAAGAACTGGCAGGCCAAAAAAAAAAAAAAAACTACAGCAGATGAACAGTATGTGAAAATCATGTCCCTAAGAAATAGGAAAGAATCCAGCAAAGACCTGACACTAGATCTGAGAGACACATCTGGTACTTCAGGCGATCCATCTACTGTTCACTGAACCCTCATCGGAGATGGTCTCAGTGAAAGGGTGGCTGTCAAGAAGCCATTTTTAATGAAGGGAAACTGTGAGAAAAGGCTGAAGTATGGCAAATACACAAGAACTGGACTGAAAATCAGTGGAGTGATGAACCCAAATTTAAAATTCTTGCTTCTAATTGTCAGTATGTGTGGAGGAGATCATGAAAGAGGTACAACAGTGAGTGTCTACAGCCATCTGTAAAACACAATGGAGACTCTGTCATGGTTGGGGCTGCATTTCAGCCTGTGGTGTTGGAAATCCTGCCAAGATTGATGAAATTATGAACACAGAAGAGTAAGGTCAGATTTTGATCCACCATCCAATACCATCTAAAAGGCATCTGATTGGCAACAGCTTCAATTTTCAGCATGACAATGATCCCAAACACACTGCCAATGAAACACTATCGTCATGGATTGGCCTCCCCAGAGCCTGGACCTCAACATTATTGAAGCAGTGTGGGATCATCCTGATAGAGAACAGAACAAAAGGCAGCCAACACCCAAAGAAGAGCTTCGAATGTCCTTCAAGAAGCCTGGAGAACTATTCCAGAAGACTACTGAAAGAAATGACATGAAAGCTGCCTCAGAGAGTTCAGGGTGTGTTGAAGAATAAAGGTGGGCATACCAAGTATTGACTTTCAAACTTGTTCGAACTGTACAAACTCTATTTTTGCCTTATACTCTGTATTTCCATGTATGTTTGTACATGTTTAAATCTCTACACCAATTTCTCATTGTCTAGTAAAATATAAAGAAATGAGGGGTGGTTTTGTACAGTACTGTAATTAATATGTTTTAGAAAGATGTGAAGTCTTGTGTTGAGACTGGGAGATTGTCAAATTTTCTGAAGTTTGAGGACATATGAACGATAACTACAGCTGAAAAGTGTCTTTTCTTTTCTTTGAAAATTCTGAATATTTTTGTTCACAAGAATTCAATCTCTGCATCATAAAGTTGAATAATGATCCCAAGGTAATGATTTTAATTTCACAGAATTATGATACATCATCATGTGAAACTTAAGAGGAACTTTTCACCTTCAGCAGATGATGAAGAAAACACCTTTCGTCACCCAAATCCATGTGATCAGTTACAACCACAAAAAAAAACCAGTCAAACCTTTTGACTGTCAGTGAAGTCTTTTACGTCTGTGGAGTTTCCAGAGCTGTCGGTTCACTCAGTCGTGATCGTGTTGGTTCATTTCTGCTGCCACAGGGCACAGTCTGTTGTTACATCACCTCACATATAATGCAGCTTCCTCTATTTCTCACTTCAAGACAAGGAAATGGCCTCAGTCACACACCCTCTAATGAGCTGAGTGAAAGGGAATCTTGTTCAGTTTATTCCTGCATAGTACTCACACCAACTGTGTCCTTCAGGTTTGTTGAAATCTGCATGATCTACTCTGTGGTAGCTCTTAAGCATATAAGCAAATGTCATGTCAAGTCCTGTCTTGTCATGTATGCACTTGTACATTTCAGTGTGAGGGGAACGTGCAGAGGCTGTAGCAGGAAGAAGAGGATAAGACCGTCTGTAGACTTCACTTTTACCTTTCGATTTACAGATAGGAGTCACTTAAATGGCTCAAATCGCGAATTAACTATAATTAATCGCACTTTTTGGAAAGCTGAGTGCAATTTCACTAGCTACACCCAGGCCTGATTACTGCCGGACAATGCTGAATAAAAAAAATAATCACTTAATTAGGACCTGACAAAGTGAAACAGGCTAAAAGATCTCAAAAAGCAACAAATCATACCACAATCTAAAGAAACAACTGAGAAGCAGTCACTGAAGTCAATCAGTGCGGAAAGGGTTAAAAAGCCACTTCTAAAACCAACCAACCAACCAGTAGGTTTGGGAGTGGCCTAGTCCAAGTCCGGAGTCAAATCTGATTGAGACGCTTTGGCGTGCCCTTGAACAGGCTGTTCCTGCTCAATAACCCTCCAATGTGGCTGAACTGAAACAATTCTACAAAGAAGAGTGGTTGCAGTTCTTGGTGCCAATGATGGCACCAGTTATTAGGTTTAGGGGCCAATTACTTTTTCACACAGGGCCAGGTATATTTGGATAGCATTTTTTTTTTAATCCTTAATACATGAAATCACTTAAAAACGGCATTTTGCTCAGGTTATCTTTGTCTAATATTAAAAGTTGTTTGATCTATGTAAAAAAAACTACAAAATCAGGAAGGGGGTGTACTTTTTTTCCACAGCACTATGTTGGTTTCTGCTAATTATTTTGTGTATTCTATTTCTTTCTGTACATGATCGTTAATCATCTCTATTGCTGTTGCTCCCCCCCCCCCAATTTACATTTTCCTTGTTTATTCTACTGAGCTGATGTAAAGGGAAAGTTTTATCTTATGTCTGGGATGTGGTGGAACAGAAGATTCACATCACAGATGTGGAGCCAACACATCTGCAGCAGCATTGTGATGCTATCATCCCAGTGGACCAAAATCTCAGAGGAATGTTTCCAGCACCTTGTTGAATCTGTGCCATGAGGAATTAAGGCAGATCTGAAGGTAAGATGGCTTCAATCAAGTCCTAACCGGATGTGTGCAAACACAAATTTATCATAAATTTCTGGACATGTGTTTCATGCACAAGTATTATGCATGTAGGGTATTTTACACTGAACCAAATCTACAGTCCTATTAACTTGCATTATGGGAACTGAAGGATGTAATAGCTGTCCATGACTCTCAGGGGACTACAGGTGAGGATAAGAAGGAAAACAAAATACCAACATGACACCAGCATTTTTTTTTTAAGAGTTTTTATTTGATTTTTAAGTGTTTTATTTTTTTTCTCCAAAAAAATCCTGAGGTATTCACAATATAATGGCATTTATTTTGTTTGAAATGACACTGGGGAGGGGGAGGGCGGGGGCGAGATAAAATACAGCCAAAAATCCAAAAAACAACAATTAAAAAAAAAAAAAGAAAAAAAAGAAATGGGCAGTAAAGCTGTGTCGATTGATACAACGGTCAAGACAATAAAATCAGTGGTGTGTGTGCATAAATGAAGCCTCTGAAGTCAGTCCTCCCCCCGATCCCTCACCCTGCTAATTAGCAAAATCATGCAACCTACACTGACAATTCAGAAGCACCAGGCAACAAAAACTTCACTGATATCTCAAAGCAGGCATGTCCCAACCTTACTGTCCTAATAACAAGCCAATCAGTCCACTATTATAGTAGTTATCAGCTATATTTAAAAAAAGAAAAGTCTGCACTGAAGGTGGCATCCACTGATTAAAACCATCCAAAAGTCAAACAATTTAACTGAATTATTAGCAAAGCACTACAGTCAAATACACCATGCTGTGGCTCCAAAGCCACAAGCAGTGTCGGGGTCTTATGAAAGGGTAAACAGCAAACAAAATAATGGACGTCTGGGAGTCTCAGTAAAACCAGAAACTGTGCCCTTTACTGTGTTGCAGGTCGTTTCGTCTTTTATTTTTTTAACCTGTTAATCTACCGAGCAGACTGTACGTTAGTGTGGTGATCGAATACGACATTTAGCTTTCTGTACATGACGGTAAAATAAAAGAGTCTACTCCTCTACCTTGTATCCTGTTTGCCCTCCACAATAAAGCAATACACATCTTAAAAAAAAGACATAACATACAAATGACCAATAAATAAATATCAGTGAGAAAAATACACTGTTGAATTTTCTTGCTCTGTGTCACAGATTTATATGATTGATAAAATAACTGCTGTGACTTAAAAAAATAAGGAAACCCAATATTCTCCTCCAGTCTGCAAACAATCTGCAACACAAAAAAATAAAACCCATCACAAGTGCAACATCAGTCACAACAGTCTCAGCAATTAAAAAACAAACAAATAAAAACAGAGCTCTGCTGTTTGACCATCAGCTCACTACAGCAAACCTGAAAGAATAAAAAAAATAATAAATCATAAAATAAAATAGAATAAAAAGCAGAGGGAGGGGTTGAAGAGGCAGTGGGACCAAAAAAATAAAAAATAAAAAAATAAAATAAAATAACAGCACACAATTTATGACCCGAACTGGGGTAACAAGAAAATCGATCATGATATCTGATCAAAAGGAAAACAACATATAATAACAATCAAAATAATAATAATAAAAAAAAATACTATTAGACTTTCAGTTCAGAGGTTCTTTCATGTGGCGGTTTGAAAAAGGTGGACACACACCAACTACAGCGTAACGGTGAGGAAAAACAAGCAAAAAAAACTGCTCCACCGCGCCAGTAAAAGAAACCTTTAGAAAGATGGACCGCACCGTCCTGCTCTCAATCACCCACTTATTTCCTTGTTCAATTTGGTGTCATCTTTGCCCTGAATAATAACAACAACAACAATAAAGACAGTAATAATAGTAATCATGATAATAAAACCAAACAAACAAAATTAAAAAAAATAAAAGCTAATAATATAATCATGATCAATAAAGACTTTTGGTAGACGAATAACCATCGCGCACTCTCCACGCGCTCACGTAGCTAACTGAAAAGAGACTCGTTGCACACGAATGAGGGGAAACGGGACAAACACTGTCTACTAATAAAGATACAGCTCCTCCACCTCTTCACCACATAATGACGGGTCCAAAGTTAAAAAAGAAAAGTGTCTTTTTCCTAAGCACACAATAATTCAACATTTTTTCTTTTGCAAAAAAAAAAAAAAAACAACTATGTGTAAAAATCATAAATAAGAATAAAGTTTTGTGCATCCCCGTCCCAACCAACCATTGTTGTGGAAGAAAACAGACAAACAAAGAAAAAACATATAAAACAATGGCAGTTACAGCGGTGACAATAACATGCAATCGATATACTTTACAGCATTGATCTGTATCAATACCCACCCCACCAAAAAAAAAAAAACTACAACCCCCCCCCCCCCCCCCCCCCCAATACATTCCTTAAATATTTGTCAGCTCATTCAAAACATCTCTCTTGCTCTGCCTTTTCTCTGGCTGAAGGTGGCGATGTTAATCACACGGGGAGGGGGAGCTCAATAAGGAAAAAACAAAAAACAAACAAAAAAATACACTGTCGCCAACTCTGTATGTATGTACACAAAGCCCCCCCCCCCCCGCAAAAAAGGAAAAGAAAAATCTGAAGCAAGCTGACATGGTTTGAATGACTGCATAGTGAAAATGATATTTGGTTTACTTACAGATGGGGTTACAACACGCACAGACGCGCACACAGACTCTCGCTTGGCCTCACAAGCTAATATACACATAAAGCCACTATTGGCAGTAGCCAGCATTGCTGTGTAGAATGGGGTAACTTTATACATTTGGGGTGTGTGTGTGTGTGTAGTTTAGTAATCAGATGTTTTATTTTCCTTCTCTCTCTCTCTCTCTCTCTCTCACACACACACACAAGCAAGCAATTTCAAGTGACAGATTTTAAAGGAGGTGCGTGGCACTGTCACCCAACCAAGTGGAAATGGACGCAAACGGCACGGTCAAGCGAGTGTGTGCGCGTTTGTGAAATACACATTAGTTTAATAACAGAGAACCTTGACAGCCGGAGACTGGGTCCAGCTTTAGTCACGAGTTAGCCCCCCTATACACACACACACACACACACACACACACACACAGACACACACACACACACACACACACACACACACACACACACACACACACACACACACACACACACACACACACACACAGAGTTTGAACACTGAGCACTAAAGAGGAAGTGCGGTGCCTCCTGCCGTGCTTATATTTGAAACTGCACCAATGAGAAGATCTCAGGCTGCTGTGATGGCAGAGCACCAGAATCAGGTCTGTTTAGAACAGTTTTTAGCACGGAGGCTGAGGAGAGCCGTGACACCTGTCATATGAGAGCGAGTAAACCGTGGCTTTAAATCAGTTCCAGCTCACATCAGGTCTCAACATTAAAATCAGAGAAAGGCTGAGCTAACGGAGTCAGGCCGACTCAAAGTCACATCTGCCTGAGTCAGAAAGTCGGGTTTTCCCTGTGTCACAAAGCTGGCTCACTTTTAACTTAGACTAATTAATATGATCAGGTTACTGGAGTCATCATTTAGAAATATTTAACAACCTGGACCTAAAACAGAGCTTACAATCAAGTAACAAGTTAAAGAAGAGTACCAATTATCTGTGTTTCTTTGAAGGTGACCAACTATGCTTTTCCTTATTTTCTGTCTTATATATGTAATAATAGTGAATGTTCACTTCCCTTAAACTGGCTTATGTAAAGCTACTGTAGTGGAGTCCCATATTAAAAATATGAAGCTGGAAATGAGCATAACAGGTCACCTTTAATGTTATGATGTGCAATTCTACATTGCTGGCATACCTCTTAAAAGGCCTATGACTATCTTTCACTGTGCGTGACAACAGTATGAAAATACTGACTGAAGAGGACACATTCATGGGTAGTCAGTAAATCCAGAGCCAGTTAATAATCAGCAGCTGTGTGACACCAGTTATCCAGAACAGGCAACATACAGGTGCTCAGAGAAGCCAAACTCAGCTGAGCTCACGTCCTGGCTCAGGCCCGCGGTGAGTTTGAGCCAGCCGGTTGTGTGGTAGCGCACCAGTCTCCCTCTGCACTGTTTATGACACTTACATGGGACATCACCCCACCCCCCACCCCAAACACACGCACACGCACACGCACACACACACACACACACACACACACACACACACACACACACACACACACACACACACACACACACACACACACACACACACATCCTCTCCCACTAGCTAGAGAGATTTCATATATAATCATAGCTAAGAGTAATCAATTATAATGTCATAAGGATAACAACAACGCTCTTTTGTCTTTTTGTTGAGTTGTGGTCACCTTTGGTGTGAACTATCAAGGTTGTCAAGCTTGCAGGTGACCTGTGGACAGATGGAGGGGTGGAAGGACAGAGTGTTGGATGAATGTGGCACAAAGCATCTGGACAGACAGACATCCCCCCCCCCCCCCCCCCCCCTCTAATCATATCTACACTGTACAGAGTTGTAGTGTGGCATCAGGATATGATGATTAAATGCTTCCAATACACACAAGAGGTACATGTGAGGTGAAGTGTGAGTTAGTACTTATGTAAACCTTTCTGCACTTCATTTTCTAATCTATCCAAGCTTCTTTCACTTGCTTTTGCTCTCTTCAGACTTGCTCCTCAGTTTGATTTTTTTTTTTTGGTAACACATGCAGACATTGCATTATTTCACTTATTTGGCTTAAAAGAACAAGAATAAAGTATTCGTCCTTTGGGGAAAAGAAGTGACAGCAGCGTCTAAAGCAATAAAAAGTAGCAGCAGTAGCAATGCAAATAAATAACAGTCTGAACAGAACAGTAAACATCATAAATGCAACACGCTAACACGCTAAAATCAGAATTGGTAGGTTGGTGTAACACCATGAAAGCTCTTTACAAAAACCAGCCAGCCTCAGAGCTCAGCAGTCCTGTGTGAAACAGTTTCCTCTCTTACACTTACTTCCCATCATTCAGTCTGTCTCCAACTTTCCTTTAACTCGCCACCACGCTTTATCCTCCCAGTCACCCTGCTCACCTCACACCTCATTTCTACGCATCTTTTCTGCCATCTTGACAACATTCCTGGATCTTTCTCTCTCACTTCACATTTTCCCCTCTCTGCCATTGCCTCTCCTCTGTTCTGTCTAGCAGTGATTTGGTTTGGTGTGTGTGGGAAGTAAAGAGTCTGCACATCTAGCCTGCTTTGGCTGTGGTCCCACAAGGAGGGAGGCAGTAGGACTCTACTCTGTAGACCTGCGCTCACGTTTACACAGTACATGTATACACATCGCAGTATCACACATGTTCACTAGCTCAGCCCAATCCTGTAGACTGGGGTCTTAAAGTTGAATTAACCTGGGTGTGAGTGGCTAGCTTGTATTCTTTTCTAGAAATAAAAATATAATGGTGAACGGGGAGGAAAAAAGTTACAGATCCCCCCCCCAAAAAAAATCTTATAAACTAAAATTCTGAAAGTGACAATTTGCTGCTTTTGTCTCAAATGATAAAGCTGAATATCAGGCTTGTTTTTGACTGCGCAACTGTGCAGTTTTAGGATAAAATTGAAACATTATGAGCAACAATTATGAGCAGAAATTATTGGCACCTTATTTCCATTTATCTGAAAGCCTGATCAAGATGAGGTAAATGCTCAAATATAAAACAGAAATTGGAATTGCAGGCCCCCAGGCTGACAGTCTGACTCTCGTGCGGATCTGACGTTTTGCAGGAGCAGGCCTAAATCTCTCGGCCTCCATCAACAACCTACACGCAGCCTTTGGTCTGATAACACTGTGGAGCACTACGTGACACTGAGCAGCCGAGGCAGACAGAGGTGGACAAAGAGGAAGAGGTAGATGAACAGAGAGTGAAGTAAAGAAATGCTCCACAGGTCATAAGATCTACATCATTTAAATTCTCTGTACAAAAAAAAAAAAAAAAAAAAAGCTCCTCTTCTTTGCCATCTCACTGAAAAAACATTCTGCTCCCATTTTTAAAATCACCCAGCTGCTCGCTCTCTCTCTCTCTTACACTTGTAACCTTTACTAAGTCTCTCTATTTTTTCGGCCTTTTCCACTCCAACTTCTAAACAATAATATATCCACACTAATACGCCTCATTTTAAAAATGCAATTTCTGTCTATACTGAACATGTCTGTAAAGTTGTATCACATTGATCATTCACATACAACGGGAACAAGTGCGCCAGTGTAAACAGGAAGCAGAGGGGCTGGTTGCTTGAAGAAAATACTGCAGAGTAAGAAAGCCAATGGCAAACAGACTCGAGAGAGGTTTTGGTTTTTTTGAAAATTTTTTACTTGGACGAATGAAGTGGAACTGCTACTCAACGCAGTGCAAGAGGCTGGCACAGCCACAGCAAACTTAGGAATTTGGCCATTAAACTTTCTCCCTATTCGCATTCACATTTATGTGGAGGGTCGGCTACATTAAGTGCTCCTCCAGACCAACTTAACTGTAAGCGGGTAGTAAAGCCCTCCAACACTGGCTCGACACTGAAGCAGGGTTACTAACCAGGAAACTCCACGCATGAGTTCCATGTGATTATTTCAGAGGGAGTGTGTCAGTATTGAACAAAATGAAGTGACTTTTGGGAAACTTTGTGCATGTTTGGGCTTTGAAAAGTGCTTAATTATAATTAATTAATTTCTGCTCTTGTTACAAGAAAGGGACAAATAAAATAATGACATGTGGCAGCTTTTCAAAATGTTTTAAATGCCCAAATAAAGTTGAATCAGAATAGATACTTATTACAAATTGCTGCTTCTGTCTGGTGAACCAGAAGACATCCCAAAGCTCGTCTCTGCATTTCTACCCTACTGCCTCATTTAGAGAGCCTTTAACGGCCACATGCCTGACTCCACACGGTTTGTCACGGTGTGGGAAAGTGCTGAGGACGAACTGGACCAAAGACTAGGGGTCGTTGCAAAGCAAATACAATGAAATTATGAGGCATTATGCGGCGCCACAGGGAGCCGCATAAGAAAACAATCCCAGAGTTTTTTGGGTCAGTTGTATTTTCAAAAGTCATGCTGACGTAGTGTTAATGCTCGGCACAAATGCAGTAAAAATTGCGATTTTTAAAACAAAAACATATCAGTGTGGATGTACTCCTGGCACACCTTGATCGTACATCAAAACTCCCCTGAAACAATAAACGACTTCTTTTCTATAAAGCTAAACTGCAACGCTAATTTTTTTGGTAAGTGTTTTTCATTGTTTTTCCACCCCTCCAATTATGCAGCGATTAAATAAAATGATGTGCATGCTCACACAGTGTATAGCACAAATATATGAATGCCTATCCTTTCAGATTAAAAGCACAACCAACAGATTCATTTGTTCTTATTTGTGTGTTAGAGCTGTAGTGTGAAGGTGAATTAATGAGGAAATACAACTCACTCATAAAAGCCAGTGAGTGCATCTTTATATTTATCCATACATACATGGAAATGCTCACTCACTCACACACTACATATAGATTCAGCCTGAGAATGTGTGATGGTAGAAACACCTGAAGAATCATAATTGCACCAGACATTGTTCTTTCCTCAAAATCGTTTATGTACAAGAGCGATTTGTTTTTGCTAAAGTAGCAAATGCTTTGTTCCAGTGTGTAGTGACTACTCTGTTTACTAATCCAATGGCTTGGATCAATGTCGGAGAAAGACATGTGTAAAATACTGAAAAGAGGAGAAAATGTAGAAGCACACAAAAGATACACACACAGAGTTTGTATGCAAGTGCGTGGCTAAAACTTACACAGTGACGTGATGATAGTGTGGTGAGAGCTAACAGTGTGTAAACAAATGAAGCTCACTACAGCGTGCACCTTTTCCTGCTCCACCCTCCCCTGTTGTCTGTCTGTCCAGATTCAACACCCCAATAACCAGAACCACCTGTGTCAGCTATCCATCCCTCTACCAGACCATCGCTCCATCTGTCCATCCAGAGTCCTCCACTGAGTCTTCGTCTCTCCCTCTGTGGGATCTTCAGGTCTCTTCCCGGCGGACAGATGGACAAGATGGGATGGGGTGTAGCGCTAGGCGTAGCTGCGAATGGCTAGACTAGAATAGACTGAGTCTGGGCTTGGCAAAGCTAAAGCTAGGCTAGTCTAGCACATGGCTAATCTGACGCCAGGCTGGTCGAGGCTAGGCTACCTACTGAAGAGCGAGTGGAGCTGGTGCTGATGGCTGTAACACTGGCTGCTGCGAGGCGACTCGGTGCGATCCATCACCGCCTGAAACCAACCAGCCACATCCACGTCCAGCACCTCGTAACGCCGGATGAAACTATGCTCCTAAAATGTGAACACAGTTTAAAAAAAAAATAAAAATTTTAAAAATGTCTTGTCTGTTTAATTCCTACATTTAACTCTAGTGAACCTCAAAAAAAAATCTCGATGGGCCAATATAAAATGGTGACTCACCAGCAGCTGATGGTATTTTGGCCGTTTTCTGTGATCCTTTGTGAGGCTGTGGAAAGAAACACTCAATGTGGTGGTGCAGGAAGCAAATTTTAATAACTTAGCAGCTATATTACTCATGTTGCACATTTTGTTACAAGAAAAATTGGGTATGTTTTACACTGAAGTGCACAGAGCACAGGAGATCATTAAGACTGAAATACAAGCCAAACAAAAACAAAGCACCCATCAAAAACTACACAAACCGCCACAGATCTCCAGTTATCAGTCCGATCACCTGATAGCTCTTGACTGGACTGTAGTTGGTGAGCCTCAGCTTTAGAATGCAATTTTAACTCACCAGTCTTTGACAAAGGACTGGAAGTCGAGGGAGAAACCCATGCCGAGAGGCAGGAGAGGAGGGTCTTCCTGCAGCACTTTGGTCAGAACCTCAAAGTCTGTCTTACAATTTTTGTAGGGGAACTGCCCTGTAGCCAACTCCACCTGGAAGACACAAAAAACCCCATTAAAATCTTCAATTGATCTACAGATGTCTACAAAGTAATAAAAACAATATTTCCAGTTTGTACTTTGGTTACTGAGCCTCCGTAGAACTTGTAAAAAAAAAAAAAAAAGGAGCTTAAAATCCCCCAATCTCATGAGTCAACTTTTATATCTCAGTTTATGTCTGTTAATATGCAACGCCAACCTTCTTATGTCCTTATAATAAACTGTACTAGAAAACATGATAAAAGTAATAAGGCGTGTTTTTCTCATTTCAGCAGAATAATTTTGTCATTCACAGAAACTTATTTGATTATCTAAAAAGTTAGAGAACAGCAATTTTAGTTTAGTCTCGCAAACACAAAATGCCAAACTGGTTTTGAACACTAGTCACCAGCTGAATGTTGGCACCTGACCCACTTAACTCACAGTGCTCATACCCACTAGCAACTCATGAAGTTATGACTACATTTTTAAAAAATGTAAGTTGTCGTGCGAGACACTGTTATTACTACATTTTAATCACAGCATCACCAGCCTCACATCCTGTGACATAGCAGCACATTAAAAACAGCTGTTTAAATATGAATGGATTTGATATTTGGTGCTTATTTTGTAACTGTCTTTCAGTGTAGTGAATGTAAATATTCCTACCACGGGCATAACACCAGTCATTGCAGCACCTCAGGCTGACACTGTATGTGGTAATAAAAAGATGACAGATTTACCAGAGAGATGCCGAGGCTCCACACGTCTGCCCGGATGTCATAGTCGGGTTTGGTGGGATCTGGAGGGTCTATTCTTTCAGGCTGCAAGATTTCAAAAGACAGGAACACTAAGGTTAGGCCGTCCCAAGTGTGTGCATCATGTGAACTGGGATTTCCGCAAGCACAGACTGGCATAAATGCTCTAACAAAATCTCAACACCTTTAAGACTCGTGTTTTAATGCATCTTATTGCAACAGTTACCACTGAAGCTGCTGTTTCCTTCACTTAGTTGGCAGTCAGTTCGTCTATGCTTCATTTATAAAAGCTTCTACTCTGTCACTATGTTATCCTTGCGTTGCTCTCTGCACAATAAAGCAGCAACAATAACAGGTTCTCAAATGAAGTTTCAAATCATTGCTGCTGAGGAAACGGCTCTTACTTTTGTTAAAATCCCCGTTAGTACCAGCCTTAGCCTTGACTATTCTCCCTGAGGTCCTCCATACATTCATGCATGCACATTAACAAACGCAGTAACATAAACAAGCAAGCGATTATCATACATACATCAATATTCATAAAAAAGAAAATAAAAAGCACACTGACAAAAATACACAAATCATCAAAATTCAAACTAAGCCAACTATATGATGTATATACATACATCCTATTAACAACTCTAGAGGTAACTGTAGACTTTTATGTGTATAGTGTGTCTTTGTGTGTTGTTCTCCTTACTGCCATGTAGGCAGCACAGCCAGCACTGCGAGTCTTGGCCTTGGAGTCGACGAGGCGTCCGCTGATGCCGAAGTCGCACAGTTTAATCTGACCTTTAGCGTCCAGCAGGATGTTAGAGGGTTTGACATCCCGGTGGATGACACCGTGTTTCTCTTTTAGGTACAGCAACGCTTTCACTATCTACAGAGGAAACACCCACAACCACACAGTGAGACAAAAACAATCAAGGGAGCTGCGCTGTTTGTGTGTGTTGCTGCCACTTACTGCCACTGTCATCTTCCCGAGGATTCGCTCTGGGATGGGACCCTGGATTCTCTTCTTCAGCTTCTCGGCACAAGTTCCCATCAGCTCCATGGCAATGAATACATCCGTCTGTACATGCGCACACGCACACGCACACACACACACACACACACACACACACACACAGAGTTAGCAGTTGAGGTCTGAAAGCTTGGGAGTTTCCTAAAATGACAGAGTAAAAACACCCTGGATGCAAATATATAAAATAAACCTGAGCCTGCACTTCGGGTGCTGTGGTGTCCAGATTGAATTTACAGTACTAGAATTTTATTAAGATTACAAACAGTTAAGTATTTTGGGGACACCCACGTTGGTCACTATGGCGCCATAGCACTGGATGATGTAAGGGCAGTCATGACTCTTCAGCACCACGTCCAGGTCCATCAAGATCCTCTTGTTCTCATCTTTGTTTCCCGTGCGACGCATTTGCTGGTGACACACACAAACAAAATGAAAAGACCCACTATGCTGGGTGAAGGCATTAATAAAACAGACTCCTATGGTGCTCTTTTTGACTGCCTAATTATTAAACATCCCAGAGGGCTGCAATTAAGTGATCTCTTTAATAAAGGGCTTGTTACATGGGGCTGTAACTGCTCGTCTGTTGGTAAACTAGTCACAATTAAAGCATAAAAGACAATAAAGTGAGACTACACCAAGCAGAGCTCAGCGTGCATAGCTTCAATCTTTGGGTCTCTGTTTGGATTTACCCTCTGAGTATTTTGTTTGATTGTGGTAACTGAAGTTAGAGAATTTGTGCTTCTGTCCTCTGCTATGAGCACACATGTCAATGCTACATTAAGCGCAAAAAAAAAAAAGGCAAAAAGAAGCCCAATATCCTTCTAAATGATCAGAAATCAGGAAGGAATGACAAAGAGTGGGAAATAAAATAGCAAAAACTAAGATGAAAAATAAAATGTATGAGTTCATGCAATAAAGGACCAAGCACTGATCTGGGATCCACATTTCAGTAGGCCAGCCATCCAAGAAAAGGGAAGTACAAATAAATGCATATGTGAGCGTTCACAGTATCTGGCTGTCACCATTATGTTTCAGTCTAGCCTGAAAACCATCGAGAAGTGGAGTACCTGCTCTTTAGCAGACACATTTTTGATTCTGTTTAGAGTGCAGACATTTTCCACGTTTTACAAGCACAAATGTACGACTGCATCCCATTCACACGTGATGACAGAAGCTCTCTGGCTGCACTTGAACAGCTACTTTCAGCTGCTACCTTCTTCTCAATGGATCGCCACAGCGGGTTACTCCACACTTGATTTAGCAGATTTTTATGCCGGGTGTCTCCTCCTGGGATCAAACCAGGGATCTTTCGCAAATCACTGCTTTTCATGCCTCCGTCATTAATATTTTATAAACGTCACCGTTTCAAATCTCACACATTATTATGAACCTGTATATGCTTGACTTCATCCGATTATGTCGTCAAGTAATGTTTTTTTATTTGCAGCTGCAAACACTTTAAAGACAGATGGCCAAGAAACAATTTGAGAGCCAGTACAAGCAATTTGCTGCTCTTTCAACTGTCTGACAATAGGAAAAAATGTATATGAATACAAACTGCTGCCCTTAATGCAGAAATATTGCAAAAAGAAGTGAGATATATGCTGGCTACGTTAGAGCAAGCTGACACACAACCACTTGAATGGACATTAAAATAAATGCTAAGCTCTAGTTTTTCTGGTAAAAACACAGGAGACGTTCTGGAAAGAAAACTGGGTCTTACTTTGACGGCGATGACGTGTCCTGTCTTCTTGAATCGCACTTTGAAGACCTGTCCACAAGTCCCGCTGCCGATCTCCCCCTCGCTGATAAGGTCTGTTACCTCTGCTGGATACCGCTGTGGAGGCACATGGAGCAGCAATCAGAAAACAAGACCTCAGACTTTGTGCTCGAGATATTTTATTTATTTGTTAAATATTATAAACAAACTATAAACAAACTTTCTGCATCAGGCAGCAACAGTAAACCCCACTGTGCTATTTGAGAACACACATTTGGCTCTGTAATTTATTTGCTCTCCCATCAACCAAGGCTAAAGAATCCCAGGACACAATGGGAAGATGCAGAATTTCCTTGCTTTGTTAAATATAAGTTACTGTTTAATGCGCCACAGTGAGCGACAGCTCATTGAGTGCACTGCGTAGCAGCGCCTTTAGGCTAATGAAAAGAAGAACAAACAATCTGGAGAGCAGTAATGAGTCACATCATTTTCTCAAGCATCTTCAAACTCCGACTGGCACTCAGTGTGAAACTAGACCTGAAGGCCGGAACAGGGAGAAAACACACAAACTAAACAAGGCCAGACATTATTCAGCAAACCAGCAGATGCACCACGATTGTTGCCGGTTTTCATGTTCTATTTATTCTCAAAAGATATTCTGAGCTCTGCCCAAGAACACGCTAGTAATGTGGATGTTTGTTTAGTGTGTTTTAACCTTGACCTGATTTAACAATGGTCTTTGTGCTTACTAGAACAGCCTACATACTTCTGTATTAAAATGCATTCAGCCACTTTATTACGTACACCACTTCAGCTGCTCCTTGATGCAAATATCGGCCTGGTCTGAGTATTGTCCATCCCTTTATGACCACAGTGTACCCATCTTCTGATAGCTGCTTTCGAGCAGGCTAACACATCATATCACAAAGTTCAAATCATCTCAAACTGGTTTCTTGAACATGTTCACAGTACTCAAATGGCCTCCACAGTCACCAGGTCTCAATCCAATAGAGCACCTCGGAGATGTGGTGAAACAGGAGAGTCATATCATGGATGTGTAGCTGACAAATCCACGGCAACTGTGTGATGCCATCACATCAATATGGACCAAAATCTCTTGGAAATGTTTCCAGTGCTATGTTGAATCTATGCCACAAACACTTGAGGCAGCTCTGAAGGCAAAAGGGAGGTCCAAGCTGGTACTAGCAAGGTGTACCTGAATACTGAGAGTAAAAACAATGGTTTCCTATTTTCCTACTTTGTTTGTAGTACGACTAACCAGGCCCATTGGTAGGCTGATAATCTTTGAAAACAAGGCACAGTTATATCTTGATTCATGCCTCAATTAATGTCCCAAAGACACTAATTATCTGGGGCGCACAGGAAGATGATGTGTTGGGGTTTGGCTGCACAGACAGCATTTCCTAAAAAGGATCAGTTCACTGGGTTTCATTTTTCTTGACAAAGTAAAAGCCAGATCACGTCTGCATCCTCATTCTGATTTTCACTTCTCTAATTACAACATGTGTCTCAGTGTGCACATCTCACCTGCCCATCAATCTTCAGATAACCCGTCTGTTTCATGATCTCCTGCAATTTCTGGTCAATCTCTGCGCTGTGGGGACAAAAAAAAAGAAAACAAATCAGTGCCAGGAAACGCAACAGGAAGTGTCAGTGTGTAACCTACACTGCCAGATGAGAGACCTGACTCATAAATGGAGTGTATTTCTGAGCATCTCTTCCACCCACACTGTATGCATGTAGATTCATACTGCACAACATCATGACCCTCCACAGAGTGCGCTCTCTACTGCTTCTGTCTTCCAGTGTTCTGTCTGTGCTTACAATGCTGCACTCGCTCATCTCTGTGCATGTGAACTGCTGCTTCTCAGAGAAAAGTTATTTATTCCAAATTTATAATACATTTGATTTTTTTTTTTTTTTAAATAAACTCCATTACCAGCAGGCATTCATAATAGGATAACTGATTCCACTGTATGACCTGTGAATACATTTTCTGAATCAGAACAGCATGTGTTAGTGTGAACATACTTCTCTAGGCTCTTCTGTAGGCCATATGGAGGCGTGGGCAGGGTTAGCAGTTGTCGTGGACGGCTGGTGTATGGGTGGTGCTGAGGCGAGCTCTCTGAAGATGATGAACGGCTGCCTCCGTCGTTAGCCAGTGGCAGCTGGAGCGCTAGAGTGGGGCGGGGGGGGGGGGGGGGGGGGGGGGGGGGGGGATACGACATATTAGACTCATACAGGAGAAGATGGATGATGGTGGTGCTGGTGTGGCTTAAATTAGTGGTAGCTACTTAAAGTTGCTGCTTTTACTTTTTATTTTATTCCAGAAATCTGGCCTTCTTATTTTTCTTTGAACAATAAGGAGATACACAACCTCTTGCTGAGGTCAGAGTTTGCTCATTACATCACTGACCTAGGTCCTGCATAGCATTTAGTCACTACTGGAACTCGTGGGGTTTTTTTTTTTCCTCCCTCAATGTCACAGCTCTCTTTTGGTTTGGTTTCGCTGATGACCCGACCCGATGTTAAAAAACCAAAGAGGACGGTAATCTCAGAGCAAAAGCGACACGATTCTCAGGCAGAGAGAGACAGCAAAGAATTAGCCCACAGTTTGGAAGTCTCGGTTTGTTTTAAAAAGAAAACTACAGTCCATTACAAGTTTATTTTAACAGCTTAGGGCAATGATTTTGAATATCTATTAAAGTATTTCAGTCATTAAAGTGACTGCTGAGATCTTAGAACGAGGTGACAGAGACGGAGACAAATACAAGCACCAAAACAAACAAAACAAACAAAAACAAAAAACCCAACCCATAACATTGTTAATTACCCCTCACGTACTATTAGAGCAAGTGGCGTAGGCTAAAGCTGAACCAGGAGATCAAACATGTAATGTGGCATTTTTACTGCATGCTTCCATTTCTGACTAACAGATATTTTATGTCTGTGGACTGTTTTGAGCAATGATGCTGTTTTCTCAGATCTCAGAAGCACGTACCAGGTTATCATAACCATAAAACCAACAGCAGGAGAAAATAAAACATCAGAAATTAAAAGTCATAATAGACTGTAGTATCCAATAAAGCCAATATTATTTAAATAAAGTCAGCATTACTGAAACTGAATTTTTCCTGGCCTGAAATGGGCCTTTGAGGGGTGACTACACATGTAAGCCTGATTAGTGAAAGCAAATACATGAGAAGTCATATTTTCATGTTATTTCTGGCCATTTGATAAACCAAAATAAATAAATGTTTTAATCAAATGAACCTGCACTTGATTGCAGAGGAGTTTAAAATATTTTTGTTAAAATGTTAAACAGTTGTAGGTGTGGATCACATTTGACTGCAAATAAAATCAGAACAGAGGATACCACATGCTTCTTAGCCCTACATAAACATAGGCCCAAATCATGCATTCAAGGACATGTTAAAACTCCACCAGCCTTGTAATATCAGGTTCATGTGCAAACAAGCACAAACGCATCTTCCAGTAGATATGTTAAAGAATTTCAGGAAGAAACAATCTGAAAACAGTATTAGTACCGGTCATGCACCAAATTCTCAGACAGAAAGTCAGCAGCTACAGTGACCACCCCGACCATAAATACAGACAGTTTAACCTTTTGCTTAATAGCAATCGCCAATCATCTTTTTAAAGGTTCGAAACCAGTTTGCAACACATCTTAAGGACCAAGCAGTGCAGTTAATATGATTCAGATTTTATTTTATTTGTTTGTTGTAGCATACTGGCAGCTCCTCTGAGAGTGCCAGTGTTTGGATCCATGAGTCACCTGTATGAATCAGCCTGTAAGGGGAGAACGAGTTAGTGAAGGAGAGGAGGGGGGTTAGCGTAACAAGAAAGGAAGACTCAGGCAGTCTTTGGCACAGATTGCATCTCCATAGTTCGACTGGCTCCAGATGGACGGATGGGAGGATTGATGGGCAGAAAGAGTGAGGAAAGAGAGAGACGCACAAACACAGATACTCGCAGGCACTGCTGCACCGCCCCCTGCTCACACAGTGCTGCTGCAAAAGGAAGGGGGAGGGTGCCAGAAGATGAAAAAAAAAAAACAAACATCAAACAGTCTGATGTGTGAGAGAGAGTGTAGAAATTCGGCCAAAACTGCACAGTACAGACTAAGCTGGAAGTCAGACAGACAGTCAGCTTCGGACAGGAAGGCGAGTCTTCAGTCGGCACACAATGAAAACAGAGAGAGAGAGAGGGAGGGAGGCCGGAGTGTTCACAGCACTCCTGCAGGCGGACTAGTGGGGATGCTGGATTAGAGACCGTGTTAAACAAAACACAACCCTCCAAAAAAAAAAAAAAAAACAAACAAAAAATTGTGCCGTGCAGAAAAGCCACATGCACCGTGATTCTCTGCCTCCAGCGAAACAAAGGTTAATCATCCGACACACGTCCACACACACTGTGAACATTAACACATACCAACACTTCCCTGCCACTGACACACATTCAGACACAGGGAGGAGTAGAGATGGAAAGATGGAGGGATGATGTGAGTTCAGAGGAGGTGTAAATAACTGCTGGGCTAAAATATTAGCAGTGGGTTCATAAACATGGATTAAACGGATTGAGCTGTAAAATTAAAAGACGAGTTTGATACCGAGTATTTTTTTTTTTTTTAGGTACGCACTGATCCAACTTTGTCAATTTACTTGCACTAGCCCAGTGACTGCACACAGTCATTTACAGCTGTACACATTTACCGCTCCTCACATACACATGTTGTATGTTAAGCTGTCAGGAGACAGGTAAGTGAAACAAATAAATATATGGAGTTGATTACACATTCACCTAACAAGCGAGATATCCCTGGTTTGAACCCAGGAGTGGTTCCGTCAGGAAGGATAATCCAGCGTAAAAATTGTCCCATTCAAATATGCGAAGCTACCCACTGTGGCGACCCTTTGTGAATAAGGGAGCGCCCGAAAGCAAATTCTATGGAGGTGATTTAAAAATAAGTCGTTTTTTACTGGAAGCGCAGCAAAAGCTTCCAAACAAGTGTTACACTTAACATAACAACGGCAAAAGAAAGGCAAACAAAACAAAACAAAACAAAACATCTTGTCAGACTGTCCAATTCAGATTTTTGAGTCAGAATTGGACTGATATTTGGTCCAAATATTGGATCGGTCCATCCATATTCTGTAGGAAAGAGAACTGCTTATATGCTGGCCTGCTGATGCTAATCTAAATCTTTGAAATGACAAGTTACTTTATAATTTACTCAAAAGACCATCTAGTCTGCCTGAATAAAACAACAATATTGCCCCATACTGGGTAGTCAGATTTAGCACTAGCTGCCATTTGCAAAGAAAGTATAATTTTTTACCAAGAACTCTATTCAGCCTCTACAATGATAAACATGAAGAAAGTAGTGGTATTGGGGGCCTTTGAGGCTCTATTTGCAGGGCTGGAACAAAGCAAACTAATGAGAATGTAAAGACCTGCCAAGGTCTAAGAAGGTGTGCATTTATATATATAAAAAAAAAAAAAGGATGAAGGAGGAGCGAGTGGAAGATGCGATGGAAGACAAAGGTGTTGGTGAGGTGGGGGGGGGGGGGGGGGGGGGGGGGGGTGCAGTGGCAGAGAGAGCGATGGATTGAATGATACCTGCACGCTGGGAAGGGGCTGGAGCAGGACTGAGCTGGATCACGATGACTGGACAGAGGAAAGAAAATATATACACACACGCACATTACTGCACTGTTCTACTGAGACGATCACACATGCTCGCGCGCACAGACACACACACACACACACACACACACACACACACACACACACACACACACACACACACACACACACACACACACACACTATCAAATCATAGGAGAAAACACTTTTTCACATCACTTGCTCATTTCTTCACACATAAATAAAAACAAACACAACTGAGCATTTTAAACTTAAATTGAACTTTTTCTTATTGTCTACTAATCTCATTAAGACCAAAATCAACTACACTCAGGATTAGACTGATAATGAATCTCAATATTTCCCGTATTGTCTATGGTGCTCTTTTCCCAGGATTTAAAATGTGTATACCTCATTCTATGGAAGCTGAGGCTACATATTGAAGATGCAAGAAAAATTGGGTCAGTAGTTTAATGTGTCTAAAGAGAAATAAAGAAATGTTCCCACCTGTGCCCTCACAATCAGCTGATTTTTCTTACATTAATATATTTACTGAAAACAGGCAAAATTTTACCTTCATACGATAAATACTGA
Organism: Archocentrus centrarchus; assembly: GCF_007364275.1. NCBI lineage: Eukaryota > Metazoa > Chordata > Actinopteri > Cichliformes > Cichlidae > Archocentrus > Archocentrus centrarchus. The sequence goes on along the minus strand of NC_044346.1, from coordinate 26,117,044 downwards.
GTACATAGAAGTGGGTCAAAATTTGGATCTTTTAAATTTTCTTTGTTTTTTTCAAGCCTTTCTGACTATACAAAAGAATTATAGGATTTGACCACTGAAGGAATCATGGCTAGAAGATGAGTCTAGTATCAAAATGTAGGTAAAAAGAAGACCCTTCATATGCTATCTATTTTGACCAGCCACCTGTTTCATGTACTGATATGAGCCTTGAAAGTTTCCCCAAAGTGCAATTTTTCTTAGGTTTTCTCCAGTCAATTACCAGAAAACATTCAGGGCACCAATACTCGTTTATGTTAATCTGCATCACAGACATTAAAGAGATGGAGTTTTGCGATTGAAATAATGATACATCCCATGATACTGATGCTTAAAAATTGCTTTAGATTGTGACATCTGCCAAAAAAAGTGGAGTAAAATCTCCAAAATGTGTTACACTAAATGTAACAATGGTGAGAAAATGAAGAATCCAATATCTGGACCAATATTTGGTCCAAATATTGGATTGTTGCAGAACATTTTATCTCCACTCAGGATAGAGTGGAGATAAAATTGATCTGGCTGCAGTTTTTAAAGCAGTCAGGTGGGAAGCATTCAGACTTTTTGTTTAATGACCCAACGATGGGTTTTATAATAACACAAAGGTGAGTGTCCTTTGTACCGTATCTAAACCAAACGCTAATCTCGTAGAAATGACCTTTATCATCAGGATTTAAATGCACAGAAGCAAATACTTGTCAGTCTAATACATTTTTAAGAGGTTGTGGTCTTCTAATGAGATTTTAACAATAAGTAAAATTCAGATTCATCCCATTCACCATGTTTGTGACAAAAAAAAAAAAAAAAAAATCAGTTTCACAAAAACAATTCAAATAACAGGAGGAAAAGGAAGGTTTGTGGTCTCAAACTTCATGAACGGACAAAATGATCTGCAGGGGGGGGAATGAGAATAAAATATTGACTGCCAACACTCTGAAAGTCTATTTTTAACACTGTAAATATAATGAAGAGCTTTCTGTGTAAACGTCCATGCTGCATGTCAGCAGAGGGAGGCTGCAGACCTCCCTCCTGGCTGACTTCTCTCTTGAAAGGGCCCAAACATCACTGCTTCACCAGCTCCTCTAACCACGCATTTATGTCCACTAACAGGCGTGGAGCGCTTCATTCAATATATCTGTTACAAATCTCTATTTTTCCACGATATGTTGAGTTGCAGCAGCGTTTACCACACCAACTAAGTCGTAACCTACGTTAGTTAGCGTATGTCTATAGCTAGCTGGCGTTATTTAGCTTGCAGAAATTAGCATCTGTTTCTTCAAGATCAAAATGGCACTTAAAATCAAGTGTACCGCAAAAATCACGACCAAACGCGCTGCTTACTAGTTATACGAGCGTGCAGATACGCTGCGGATAAATGGCAGGACCACAGCTTTTCATACGTCAACTGAAACTCCGTGAAATTTTCTGACGCTGGGCCCCGCCGCCGACTATCACTGAGGCTGCTAGCCTAGCATGTTTGACAGGACAGAATCAAAACAGATTCAGGGACACGTCTGCCGGCGAGATGTTTCATAACAGCTCTACGGCTTGTATATTTCTGCTTTACGTTACTCCCCACAGAAGGTGTCCCACTTATTTAATTAATAATTTATTAGTAAAATTAGCGGACCAGCCTGAGTTGGTGTTTGTTTATGTAGCTAGCCTGTTAGCATGTAGGTAGGAGCAGCATAACAGCCCGACTCCTTCCCTCCTCCCCCCCAATCTCCGGCCCCGCAGCTCCGATCTTTCCCCCTACTGTACTGGCCGTTACCGACACCCCGGTCCTCCCCCGTGGACACTCACTCGGCCTCGGTCGTGATCGCTGTGGACTCATGTCAATGTTGAGGTCGATTCTCCGGCGCGCTTCTTCATTCTCCTGCTTTAGTTTCTCCTCGATTCGCGACAGCCTCTGTTCCAGCGACGACATCTTGAAAAATTGAGCACCATGTAGTTCCCAGCAGAGCTCTCGACTCCCCTCTCTGGCAGGCAGACCAGCAACACACTGACTGACTGACACACACATCCACACTATACACACACACACACACAACACACGCACGCGCGCTGCAGTAACACATCTGTCCCAGAGCCGCACTGTTATTTTCTTCTGCATAGATTTTTGCTTCGCAAATCACCAGCATCGCAATAAATTAAAAATTTTAAACTCATTTTGTTAAAAATTAATATTTTTGGTAATAATTGCCACCAAAGACCAATTTTCAGCCAGGAAAACCCTGTCACTGGGTGGCAAACAGAAATCATAGGGTTTTTTTTTGTTTGTTTGTTTGTTTGTTTTAGCAATTTGCAAATTTTTTCTCCTTCAAGCTGAGTGAAAACTTACAAAATCCACATTTAGATGTTGCTTCAGTGTGATTTGTGACAGGATAGCAGCAAGAGTGAAGGTTTACAAGATGGTGGTGAGACCTCCTAAACTGGAGGTGGTAGAGCTGAAAGTGGTTCAATGGTTTGGAGACAAAGTTAGTGTTAATTAGTGAGACCTGCTATGATGTGTGGTTTGGAGACAGTGGCACTAACAAAAAGACATGATGCGGACGTGGAGGTGGCAAAGTTCAAGTTTGTAAGATTTTCATTGGGAGTGACCACAATGAACAGGATTAGAAATGAGCATATCAGAGGGACAGCTCAGGCTGAGCCATTTGGAGACAAAATTAGAAGAAAGGTTGAGATGGTTTGGACTTGTGCAGAGGAGGGATCATGGAAATATTGGACAAAGGATGTTGAATGAGGAGCTGCCAGACAGTAGGAAAAGAGGAAGGCCACAAAGAAGAGTCATGGATGCAGTGAAGGAGGCCATGCAGGAGATGGTCTGGTGTGACAGAAAAGGATGCCAGCATTAGGGTGAGATGGAGAAGGGACCAGCTGAAAGATGATGATTTGGTTTCAGTAGTTTTTGTCTACTGTATGATGTGCATTAAAAATGGAGCTGTGGAGGGTGGTTTACTCAGAGGAAAAAAAAATCAACATGAATATTTAAGAAGAAAGAAGACATTTTCTAAGATTAAAGTGTTAAATTAAAGTGGACTGTGCTGAGCAGGTAGATTACACTGGGGTTTTATAGCATCTATCACACCCATATTCATGTTTTCATCTGTTCCCCTCTATGCAAGGAATAAGCATTAATCCAATAGACTATGAACAGTTCAGAGTATTATACACACAAAAACCAAGGTTCCACATATATTGTCAAATCGAGTGCTTTAACTTCGAATATTTGGCAAATCTTTCCGATGTGTTTGTTTTGCTGCTGGGAGCAGACATTTATAGAGATAATCTATAGTAAGTGAAAATTTCACATATTCATTACTGGCATTTACAGTACCAGTTATATGGTGCTCAGAGTACATGAGAATGCAATGCAAATCATCACCTTTACTTGCACTGAATCAGCACAGCAGCGATCCAGGAACTCATGTTCCTATGAAAGACCAACTGTTAAGGACCAGTTTTACCAATTTTATGCAGGTGATGCGTGCAGTAGAACCAGAAGATGGTTTCCATTAGTGATGCTTTCTCCTTTAGCACGCAGTCACTCCAGGAGGTGGTAAAGAAATCATGAATCTGCTTAAACTGATATTTCTGTTCGCTATTCTTGTGTGAAATCCTGTGATACGGCTAAAACTGACATGAAGACCCCCCCCCCCCCTTCTAAAATTTCAAGTCACCTAATAAAGCAGGTGTTGATTATAGAGCTGAAATATTTCGCTTGTTACTTGATTCATCAAATGACAGAAAACAGGGCAGCTGTCATGTGACTGATTAGATATTTGAGTTAATGAGCAGTTAAACAGGAGTGTCTAATAAAGTGGTCAGTGTGTGTTTACTATGATATGATCATGTTATTTCACTGAAATCTGCCATACACTCAAAAGCAGGTCAGTAACCCTTTTGGATCCCGATCCATTCATTCAAAATACTAAATTAAACATGCATCCATCTATCTATCTATACTTTGTTGTATCTTATTTCTACTGAAATTAATTTGAGATATTCCTCTCCACCATCTGTACTCGACCGTACTTCTCCTGTCCCGCGATGACAACAATAAACAGGCATAATATTCACTCATGGTTTTCTTTATAAAATATGCCATCTCATACTCACATGGTTTTGTACTGTCGTACACAAGATAAGTAAAATCCACACCACCGTACATACATCTTAACAACAAACCTCTGCTGTCATGTGTTACATACGTTTTCACTACTGGCTCATACACTTCCTACATTTATCATCAAACATATTACCAGAGGTCTAAGCCAGCTCTCACCTCAAACTGTAGCTCTCACCTCTCTCATTGGTTCCACTGTGGAAAAGCAGTTCATGTTTGTTTTGCTTATGGCACCTCGCAGATTTTCCACAAGTACTTAAGACATCAGTCAGTCTCAGAAACCACAGTGACCGCGGCAGGTGGAGCCTAACCAGTTGGTGGCTTAAGCTCTGAAAACAGACACTAAAACAACTTTTACAGCCAGTGAGTTTAAAGATTTAATCGCCTTGGAGGGAAATGACTTTCTTCATGTTCACAAAACTCTGGTAGCACGCAGACAGCTGGATGAATGTGTCTCTAACACACAAAGAACAGTCTGTTACTTGTACATCACAGTTTAGTGTTAAGATTTTTCTTTTGGAATAATAAAAATGTTTTCCACGTAGCTTTTATGCTGATGGTTGTGTGTATATGTTTGTGTGTGTGTGTGTGTGTGTGTGTGCTACACATTTATATCAAATTCTTTCTAAAACCCAAACATCCAGCTAAAAAGGATGAGTCAACTGCTCTTGTAAAATCCAAGCAGCGCAAGTTTAAAAAGTAGTTGGTGGACATCCAAAGAAAGGTCCACTGCAGTGAAGTAGGACAGTGGTTCTTTACCCTTTAGTTAACTAATATGTCTAAAATCAGTCTAAAAGACTGATGTTATCAGCTCTGAGGACAAATTTCCTCTTTTTTTTGTTCTTTTTTCAAAACCATCGAGCAGCCTCTGCAGCACACTGTATCCCTCCTCGTCCTGCTGCTGCTGCATACAAAGAGCCACAAAATAAAACAAAATGCTTTTTTCTGTGGAACAAGTACAAGTACAAATGTAAGGCATTGGTATGAGAGGCCACTGAGCAACCCCTCAACAGTCAATAGTACAAAAATACAGCAAGCCCCTCCTCTCACAGCGACACTGGTGACTGCACAAAACATAAGAAGATGGGAAGAGGCATTTTAAAAGTCTGCAGCATACATAACTTACTGCTGTTTTTGCACAATGACTGGAAAGGGGCCCTTTGTTTATCATTTGCTTGTGACAGAACATAACTAATATGTGTTCAGGCTTTCATTTGCTCAGTCCATGATCTTTATAACGCTGCAGACACACAAAACTCCTTGTCGTCAGTCTCTATGCATTCATTCACAGTGTAACAAGAAGCGACAGATGAGCGCGGACAGTCAGAGCGGTCTCTCTCTGCTCTGGCTAAAACTGTCGCGATGCCTTCGGAATCCAACATTCCTCGAGATTTGTGGGCTTCGGGCCCACTAGCAGAGGTCAGAGACGTAATCAAAGTCCCGGAAACTGTCCTGGTCTTTGCGGGTGAGCACGCGGGGCTCACGTGGAGGCGTGAGCGTCGGAAGTTCGGTGGTAAACTCCTCGTCAAAGTTACTAACGTCTTCTTTGCCGCCAATAGAAGGGATGAAGGGAGGGGGCACCTTCCTCTGCAGCAGCGCCTCCCAGTCCATGTTCTGAAGGGAGAGAATTTTAGTTTTAGAACTGACGTATAGCAGGATATCATGAAAACTAGAGCCAACCAGCAGTAAGTAAACTTAGTAAAGTTTGACTACACTTATTTTGGAAACCTTTTCATTGTAGATAAGTGTAAATAAAAGAAAAAGGAAGCTGGCTTAAAGGAGAGGAGCACAAACAGCTCATTTCAGATAAGGCCCAGATTAAGAAAAGAAAAAAAAAAAACCCCATTTGAAGTGCCAAGAAGAACAAGTAGGGCTAAAATTCAAAAAAGTTTTGGGGGAAAAAAAACCTTAACAGTGTAGCTGTAAACACCAAAGAAAAACCTCTTTCACCTTCTCAGTATTTGCAAATAAATCTTGTCTGTACCTTCAAGGACCAGCTTTATTTTATTTAAACAAACTGGTAACGTGAATACACCACTGAAGCTTTCAGTTATTTGAGAGCTTTTACTGCAAGTGAAAACTTTCCCCAAATAATAACGGGACAGTGAGACAGGCTCAGCCTGCACTTCCAGCAAGCTGCCAAAGTACCAACAAGTTCACTTACTCTGAAAAATGGCTGCTTCTTCACCTCCTCTGCATCCTTCTCACCAGATCCCAATCTTCTCTCTGGGTTCCTCCTTAACAGCTGCACACAGACACACAAAAATAAGAACTGATGAGTGCATATAACAGTCAAACATCAACTGTCTGATTGTGAGTAAGTGAGGATGTCAGACTGTCAGCTATGCCAGTGATTCAGTGTTTCATATGTAAGTGTAGCATTTGTCACATACAGTTTGTGTGTGTGTGTGTGTGTGTGTTTTTGCTTTACCCTTCTCATGACGCCAATAGCCTCAGTGGAGAGGAAGCGTGGGTAGCGGACTTCATCATTCACAATGCTGTCAAACACCTCCTCTTCATCATCCCCTGGGAAAGGAGACTATGCACAAAAACACAGGTCACACAAAAGGACACTTAACTAAAATCCACTCCAGTTTTGATATTTAGAAATTTAAAAATCAATGTTTAACTACAGCAAACACATGATCTGATGCTTTTATATTCTGATCTCTTGTTACATTCACTGCAGTTTGAAAATATTTCAAGAAGTGATCAGATTCATCCTGCAGAGGAACGCTGTCCCACCTTCAAGCGCTGCTGTGAAAGCACAGCGTGGCATCAGATCAAACTAACACCTTTGTAATGTGCGTTCACACAAAAATCTGGCAGTGACTCCGTGAGCGGTGGAACTCCATGAACAGTGGAAGAGTTTTGATTAAAAGTATTCTAATTCTCACCTCTCCCACCAGCATTTCATAGATGAGGACCCCCAGTCCCCACCAGTCTACAGCTCTGGTGTAGGACGTATCTGTCAGGACCTCAGGGGCTAAAAACTCTGGAGTCCCACAGAAGGTGCTGGTCCGGTCCCCATAACCCATTCCTACAGAAAGATGAAAAATTTATGGCTGGAAGCAACGAAATCACTTCCTACATTCCTTTGTCTTTTTGTTCTAACTTCATTTTATTGTAACCTGCCACACTATACTGTTTAATCATTTGCATTCCTGCATTAGTTTAAATTTCCATACCTTGAGGTGGACCTATTATGCTCATCTCCAACTCTATATTTTAATTCTTGGACTCTACTAGAGCAGCTTTCTACGATTCACAGTTCCAAATAATCCTTATTTATGTTATACTGGGCCTTTTGCAGCCCCTCAGTTCATCCTCTGCCCAAGACAAGCTGTTTCAGCTCCTCCCCCCTTGAACCCAACTTTCACCTGATTGGCTGCCCTTCGCAAACAGCAGGTAGGCTCTGTGCTCAGAGCCAGAGTGGTGACTCTAAGGTGACTAAATTGAGGATATCGGCTCGTTTTAGCATTCATATACACCGACCTCCTTGTTTGAAATTGTGGCCATGTGGCCATCCTACGTTGCAACAATACACTCATATTCTAGAAAATAAGGAAAAAACATAACAGGTCCCCTTTGATGTTTCTGAGCTCAAGACAAAGCTCTGTTGACCTGCTTTTCAAGCTCCCTGTCAGAATTAAAATAGCATAGAGTATTTTCCTGCTAATCAAAGTAAATTTATATCCCAAAGAAGATTTTTTTACTCAGCAAAGGCAAATACCAATAAAAGGCCATCTGTCAGTAATACAGATATGCACCTTCTTTGCAGAGTCCAAAGTCAGCGATCTTCACATAACCATCTGTGTCAAGCAGCAGGTTGTCGAGCTTGAGATCTCTGAGAGGGAGAAAAGATGTAGGTGAGATCCAAACACACTCTGTACACTGACAATCGTCCCAGCAGCTCTGTGACCATGTACTGTACCAATGGACTGTATTCAACCGAGACCGTACAGCAATGCCAACAACAAATGTCAACCTCACGATGCAACACTCAGTACCCAGGGGGATCAATCCTACAGATTCTGGATGCCCTGTATGAATGAGCATGTGGTATTTCATGTTAATTCATTGAGCAGGTTTTGAGATATTTGTTGTGATGTGAAGTCTTGACTTTGGCTTTTGTGTTATTCTTCGTTTCTTGCTTTATTTTGGAAGTATTTTAGCCTTTGAGGAGTGCCTATAGTCCAGTTGCAAGTTTTATTAAATAAACCCTCCACTGTTATGGCTGCTGTGTCTGCATTTGGGTCCTCTAATTGAACTGGAAACTTGACAATATTTCTGTTTGGTCCAAAGCCGTAGACAGACTGACATTTCTAGAAATGCCAGCAGAAATGCCTAGAAATCAAGATCTCAATTATTTAATGGGGTATAGCAGAATGATCTATTAAATGTGAATTCAGTGGGATAGTTGAGATATTGAGACATTTAACTGAGAAAAATCACAGAAAATCCCTTGCATCCGTTTTTTTTTTTTTTTTTTTTTTTTACATTGACATTTCTATTAGTCTGATGCTTCCTGAGGTGACATAAATGTCTCTTTTACATCAATTGCCAAATAAGAAAACAGGTTTGCATGGACTCCACTCACCTGTACACAATCTTATGGTCATGGAGGAACTGAAGTCCAAGAACCACACAGGCTGCATAAAACCTGAAGCCAAAGCAAAGAAAAACAACCTCCAGTTACAGGGAATAAGATGGAAACCTCACAATAATAACAGACATGCTGCTTTCAGACCACGAGCCACTGTAACCAAATCTTCTGTCTGAGGGCTGACAAACAGCTGTTCGCCAGCTGTTACACTCCTTGGTATGGGGACATTGGTAATATTGCTGAGGGTTTTCATGTATTATGTCCTTAAAAGACCCTGCACACCCACTGTAAACCCCATACAGATGGCTTCACTTATTCCAGCTGATCTTTTTAGATTGTGTGGGTGTGTACACACTGCGTCTCCCTCATTTTCCTTCACTGCTTTCACCATGTCTTGCAAACGATAACAGGTGCGTTTGGTGACCTCATGATAATCCCAGGATAACCTCAACTTGTGCAGAAGCCTAACAAACATAATTTAAATCAATCATGCAGAGGATGCAAGGCCTGTAAGATGACGCACGCAGAAGAGGTTTTATAATAATGTGTGCATAGTATTCAAACTAAATTCCAGAAAGACATTTTACTAAAATTCAGTCAGTACAGTGCAACTGTAAAAAGGCATTTTAGGTTTATCTTAATGCACAACTGCCCACATGTACACTGAAAGAGATCCTGTTCATACAGGACATACTGATACAACTGTGGAATTTACCTTTGCATACAAAGGTGGGTGTGGATTTGGTCCACCGTCACTTTTGTCCACTAAAAATCGCTTTCACAGATGTGTGCTAATGCTTCAAAAATAATACATTTAGCATTTTCTCTTTCCACTCATAGAAACATTACGTACACGGCCCGTGGCTCTGTGAAGACGTCTGTGTGGATGTGCATCATCAGGTCGCCTCCAGCTGTGTACTCCATAACAAAACACACGTGCTCCGGTGTCTGGAAGCACGCAAACAGGTTGATCAGGAAGGGATGGTGCGACATGTTGACGATCTCGAAGATCCGCTTCTCGCACATTAGACTGCGAGGAGGAAGAAGAGGCAAGAGGAGGAGAGAAAACAGATTAGAGGGCCATTTAAACATAATTAGACAGTGTTTATTTTAGCCTACGAGAACCCTACACTCAGCCCACAGATGAACTGTAATCACAGTGATTCAAAACACAAATTAAATCCTGTGAATAAATACACTACCGGAGCTCTTAATCTCTGGGTTACAACCACCAACCACACATCACACAAGCACAGGATTGAGGAATAAACACCAACACACACCTATCCACCTCATCCCGAGCAATGATATCTCCTTTTTTCAGGGCTTTGATGGCGTACATCGTGCCTGTCTTCTTGTACTCTGACAATAACACCTGGAGACACAAAGACACACTGAGGGTTGTAGATGTGCATATTTTATTGTTTCAAAAGAACAGAAGAAAAAGAATCCTTTCAAAATCTATTGATTTATCACAATAAGATCTAAAGTACTCATTTACTTTTCTTCTTTTCATTCCTGCTGTTAAAACTTTTCAGCTTTTCATGCGTGATATGGTTTCTTTTAGCTCTGATTATAGTGTGATAATCACATCATTTTCTCCTTGAAACATGTCAGCATCAATTTCTGAACTGAAGAGCCCACAAACAGAGAAGCTGTTTGTCACTGTACTTGTTTTGACAGTGAGTACCTTCAGTATATTTGTGGAAATAATAGTGAAAACTCTCTTGCTCTTTGTGTTGTACCTTCCCAAAATGTCCCCGGCCCAAAACAGCAATCAGCCTGAAGTCCTGGAGGGACAGCGGACCTTTCTTTCTACTGGAGAAACCAGGAAGAACATTTTGAATTGGACACCAAAACTGCTGATATTACATGACAAACATGATGAGTGTGATTAAAGCTGAAAAGTGCATACATGTAATAATGGAGAGCAGATATTTTTGACTTGTAACAGTAGGAAAAGCAGAGGTTTTATAAATAACATTAACACTGGCTCTGTTTTATTCAGGTGTCTGAAATTTTGTGCCAGCTAAAAATGCAGCAGCCGCTCTTCTGAAAACACCCAACTGGGAGCGCTTTGGAGGCACAGCATTGTTTCCAGGTGAGAGGCTTTGGTTACTACGATACAGAAAGTACACAGAAGTAATGCGCTGCCTCTACCTCACTGCAGTTTTACTCATATGCCCACAGCAAATATCGTGGTGCCCTCGAGAATTTATTTGGCGCACACGTGGAAACTTGGAGAGCAGCACTTTAAACATGTGACGCTGTAGCGTTTGTCCCACCCCTCCTCCACTGTGCTTGGACAGCTGGGTAAAAGGTGACAGTGATGCATGCAGCAGCTACATTTTTTCAACTCTCTAAAGACCAGAAAAAAAAAAAAAAATAATGAACATGTACCAATGAGCACAGAAAAGGTGCTCAGCATGTCTGGTGCCGTTTTGAGCATATTAAGACAAGAGGAACCTAATTGGCAGACCTTAATGGGTTTCTTTATTAATTTTAGCCCTTTCTGCTTTCAGGACTGCAGCGAGGCTGAAGCAAACTCCAGCAGATGGTAAGCAAGAGTCGGGTTCTGATGTCACATTGCTGACACAGAGTGAGACAACCATTTACACTTACACTAAAACATTGAGCCATTAAAAAATAACCTGTACGTTTTGTGTCTGGGAGCACAAAAAAAAGGCTGCATATGGTCTAACGGATCAGTGGTGACTAACCACTGTGCCGCTGTGAGATTTAACCAGACATAGTTGCTCATCCGGCTCATGATACATCACAAGTCACAGGTAATTTTAAATGTAAAGTACAGACAGAAAGTTCTAAGTTTTACTGTCACTGGTTGGCTGTATCGCACAAACTAATAAGAATTTAAGTCCGCTGAGTGGTCGAGACAGCTCAAAGTCAGTCATATCCAGGAAAAATTAATTTTCTTTTTCACTAAAATCTGACCAGCGCAATAGCTCATCACTCCTTTGACCAAATGAGCTGGGAAAAGGAAAAAGAAAAAAAAAAAAAACATAAATAGGTGCTGAGCCAAAAACAAGCAAGCAACAAGTACACACAACCACAAACACACACACAAAAAAAAAACAAACGTCCGCAGTGTGCAAGGTGCTGATTTCTTTTTTTTTTTCCTTCACCAAAATTAACTTCAGCCATCATTAATTGTTCTATTTAGAGGGGAGAGCAGAATGGGAGGTTGGGGCTACGTCTGCAGCGATGAGGACACCGTACTGTTGATTTACCAGTCAATCTACATCCCTACACTCAACCATGGTCATGAGCTCTGGGTAGTGTCAGAAGGAATGAGATTGCGGATACATGTGGCAGAAATTAGCTTTCTGTGAAGCGTGGCTGGGCTGTCCCTTAGACAGAGGGTGAGGAGTTCAGGCAGTAGGGAGAGCTGCTACTCCTCCACATCAAAACAAGCCAACTGAGGTGGTTCGGGTATCTGATTAGGATGCCTCCTGAGTGAAGTGTTCCGGGCACGTCCTACCAGGAGGAGGCTCTGGAGAGATTAGGTCTCTCGGCTGGCCTGGGAACGCCTCAGCATCCCCCCAGATGAGCTGGAGAAGGTGGCTGGGGAGAGGGAGGTCTGTGCTTGTCTGCGCCGCGACCCGGCCCCGGATAGGCGGCAGAAAATGGATAGATTTACACCTGCGCCTTTCCTGCTGCCACATGTCAAAATGTTTTCTATGGAAAAACTCCTGTTTATTATTAAAATCCAAACAAATACACTTTTAAAATGTAAGTTAAAACAAGTAAAAGTGTGTCTGTGAGTGTGTGTGTGTGTGTGTACCTGTTAACAGAATGGGTTCGGACAGGGGACTCAGGGGTGAGGTCTCGGGGGGAGAGGGGCTCGATGACTGGAAGTCGGTCCTATTGGAGGACATGCGAGGAAAGAGACAAAAAGGAAAAGACGTGCAGAGACAGGTAAGACAAGACAAAATGGAAGACAGGAGATGCAGTCTGGAACTGTCCCTACTCTGTATTTTAAACCTGCTGGGACAGACTCGCATAGAAAATCACGTTCTCCCCCAAAATTATTGGTCGACCACTGTCCTTTACATTCAGGCGAAGGAGTGCTGCTAACAGGAAGGACAGCTGACTAAAGTCCCGCCCGATTGATTCGAAAGAGGTTTTTACATCTGCATTCACAGCACATGGGAAGGAAAAAACATACTGATAGTATAAAACTTTATTTACTACATTTGGGTTTAATTATCTTGAAAGAGAGCTGACCTAACACAGTCGTATATATCAAGATCAATTTTTACTCTTGCCATAAACTCATTCTCCCTGTGGGGGTTTTGTCCTCTGTCAGACATTTTCTTGTCACATGAACATTATTTAAACATTAAAAAACTAAAATTATATTAACTGTATTATGATATGAACATGTAAATTCTCAAAGTAAAATGTTTACAAACCCACTAAACAAAAATTTTACATCTAATTGTAAAACATGAACACATAGCAGAACTCCAAGCACACTTTGTCTAATTAAAAAAAAAAGCTGCAATAATAATTTTTCTTATTATTTGATGCACCCTTTTCTTTCCTGGCCAGTTCAGGCTTTTTCACATCAGTTTCAAAGTAAAGCCCCGCCCCTCATCACACACCTCCCCTATTTCTCGGGTCTCCTCTCTCTCCGTCTGTCTCACTGGAGTGTGAATGTCCATGTCTCTCTTGTAATCGCCTCTTATTGGAGAGTCGCTGTCTAGACTCAACTTTTCCACTGAGATCTCCCTGAAAGACCGACAAATACATGCACGCACATACACACAAACAGACCGACGTGGAACACAGACAAACAACACAAAAGGGGTAGTTAGACACGGAGCTGGGAAGCACCGTTTGCTTTATTCTTTGCGAGGAAACAAAAGGAAAAAGGATCAAGGAAAGCTGCTACGTTTGATAGCAAAGTCTGACCGACGGTTATCAAACGGCACACAGAGACACTGCAGATGAAATAACTGGAGCGTGTATATCTGGGTCTATATATTTTTTGATCTCAACGTGTCTCACCCAGAGTTGAGTGTTAGGCTGTGTGCGTTGGGACTGTAGGTTCCTGAGTTGTTGACAGTGGGGATGGCATTTCGAAGCAGCCTCACCCACGTTCCAATATCCACGTTCATCTGACGAGCCCGGAGGAACGCCTTGCCTGAAAAAAAAAACAAAAAACGTACAAACACACATGTCTAAAGTCAGTGTTGTCTCACAGAGCAGATCATCACCAATCACCCACAATTCAGGTTTTAGCTTTGAGTTTTTATTATAACCACATCTCAATATCAGATTAAGGCACCCACGTCAGATCTCAAATATGAAAGAAATGTTTGGCATTCCCAAAGTAGTGAGAAATTAATCAAGCATAACATTCAACCCCTAAAACAACATTTTCTGTTCAGGAATTCATTCCAGAGATATAACAAAAATATTGTTAATTTAGGGCAGATGTGGTATAAACCTTACACTGGGTGGTGGTCTAATAAATGCGATTAGCACTCTGCTTTCTCTTATATTATTTCTGACTGAAACAGGCGCTTTCACAGACGAACAGTGAAATGACACATCAAACGCCCCCTTTTATGTGAGCGGGCACAGATTCTGTAGGTTAACAAAAAAAAAAGAAGTTGAAAACTTGCATCATCCTACCCGTTATCTCTGATTGGGGTTTCAGGTCTTTGTCAGACTTGTCCCATAGTACATGTATTATACAATGCCCATGACCGAGACACAAACACAAAAATTGAGACTGTGCTTGGATACTACAGTCCTGGTAAAAAATGACTGTAACCCTGAATTCTTAAGAAACTTCATAATATTTATGTTCTGTTTCCTTTCCTAAGGAACCATTGTGTTAAAAACATTTACCACTAGAGGGTGCTGTTGTCTAAACCAAAAAGCAGTGAACTAATGGTGTCAGCAGCAGTGTGCTTCACTGCAGGCGGTATTCATCTTCCCATCATGATAAACCTTTTAAGTGAATTCATCTTCCCATCATGATAAACCTTTTAAGTGAACTGCTAGAAACTAGAAATAGAAAGTTTGTATGTTTCTTCAATGCTCTGTCTGTTTCCCACCTTGCTGCTTAGAAAAGACTTTCTTCTGCCTCCGGAGGCGAGGGACTCTCTCAATAACCGGGTTAAAGAAGGTCACCTGGAAAGCACACGTGCAAAACAAAACATGAAAGGAAACGCCAAAAAAACAAACAAAAAAAAACCCCAAAACCCACCCATATTTTATTTTTACGCTCAGAAACAGCCTTTCAAGTATGACATATCAAAGCAATGCTTTCCAGCACAGGTGCATGTGGTAGGTCATGGGGTGGATGAATGCACACACATCTGAGTGTGCGTTTGAGCGTGAGTGTGTTCCCATTCATTTTGTTGTTTTTTCTTTTTTTTTTTAGTGGTATGTGTGGTTTGTGTGTACCTCAGCCAGCAGCAGGCCCTGAGGCTCCAGCTCCAGCTGAACTCTGTGTTTCTGGTTATCCAGGAACTCCTCCAGCTTCAGGTACTTCAGAGCGCACAGCGAGCGGTAGTCCTTCCAGTAAACTGCAATCTCCATCTCCCTCGACTGAAGAGCAGGCATCCAATGGTATCACAGAGAAAAAAGCTCCTTAAATAAGCTCTTTTTGTGTTTGTGGGTTTATGGGAAGGAGTTTGTATACTGACCCTTTCCAGCTCCACAGTGAATGTCTGGTCCCAGGCCTGCTCTCCCACAGTCTTCCAAGCAGTCTGGCCCACCACTGTGTTATCCAGCTTCAACACCGCACTCACCTCAGCTATAGACACATGCAAACCAATGATTTCCTCCAAAAGTGACATTCCTATACAGACATTTCAGCCTTAAAAATAAGTCCTAATAAAGCACAAAATAATTAAAATAAGAATTAATGAGTCCCAGTAATTTCCTTTGAGATAAAAGGAAATGGGACAAAACCTTAAAAAAACAAACAAAAAAAAAACAACCTGTTTTTAAACTTCCTTTCCACTCTTGTTATATGACCTGATCAGTAGTATGTAAACTGACAAGCCTAAAGTGACCCATGAGAAGGTGGTAAAAAGCCAAGCTGCAAATTTATAGCCAACACAGAATACCTACAGTGCACTGAAAGCTACAATTAAAGTATCTGGTATTTCCATCTATTGCTTTAAATTCACAACATGCACACTTATACAGTCACTCACAGGAGACTTCCTCCGTCTTGCTCGGCGTCTTCCCGCTGACAGAGCCACTGCGTCCATAGAGTCCCTTGCTGCCCCTCATGAAGGACCTCGTGTCTCCGGGGCTGTAGCAGGGCAGCATGACAGGTGTCCCTTTACTACGACCTGGGACCACCTCCAATAGCCCAACACAGCCCAGCAGCTGCACCTGTAATGTACCTGAAGACAGAGGAAAACAAAGTAGGTGCAAACCACAAAAACACACCTCAGTTCAGTACTGATGTCTTAATGTTGTAGGTTTTTCCTGATCCTTCTGATTTCTTTTGTACAACATACCAGTGAGAGGCGATGGCTTGCTGAGGGTGGTATACTGGTTTTGAAGGTAGGGGGCACTGTGGCGGGAGCTGAAGGCAGGTGAGGAGGCCAAGACCAGCTCCTCTTTGATGATGCTGGCCTTAGGATGGTCCTCTGGCAGCTCTGCCAGGCGCTGGTCCAGAGAATCCCTCAGCAGGTCCAACCGCTGTGACGCCTCGCTCAGACGAGACTGTGCCTACAGAGTGTTGAAATATTGATATCTACCTCTTAAACTGTCAAGCAGACATTAAGTGAATAATCAAAAGTCCTATGCTACCTCACAGTGCACAAAAATCCAGTCAGCAATTTAATCCCTAATTTAATCCCATTTTACAGTAATCACCCGCTGCTCTGCTTCTTGCCTTTCGTGTGTCTGCAGAAAATACAGGCCTGTAAGTGCACGCAGCAACACAATGTTAGGTTTGAATGAGTTATATTTTGAGTTATAGAACAGTAAAGACTTGTGAGTAAGGATTCAAAGTCAGAACTCTCACGGTATGTGGTGAGAGAACAAGTGGTTCATTGTCACTGTGGGGGGAAATGCAGCATGTCCCCCAGCAGCTGCTGTTGTGAGGATTTCTCTCAAATGTTTTTATGAACAGAGTGCAAAGTTCAGCAGTTGAAACTGTTTTGTGAAAGATCTGATTTCATAGAAGACTCCTCTGCTTTGAGTTTCCTAGATGTATAAAGACCAACTCAAGATGCCTTGATGTAATGACTAAATAAACAAAACTGTGTTCAGCTCAAGAGATAAAATTCTTGTGATGTATCTGAGACAACACCAAAAATAACTGAAGTCTCAGATAGCAGAAAACAAGAAGAGGGGGTTAACATCTAAAGATGATCTACAGGTGTGTCGGTATGAAGTCATTGGTGCAGCTGCTGCTCCCGCATGTGTCTGTGTGCGCTTTGAAGTGCGTGAAAGAAAATCATCTGCAGGAGCAGGTCTAACCTCAGACAGAGCTTTCTTGTCCTGAACCTTGTTGGCCCCCAGGAGTCTGAGGACATTTTTGGCCCCCTCAGCTACAGCATGCTCCACCCTGTAGTGATGTCTCAGCTCTTCAATACGCAGCTCCATCCCACACACGTCTTGGTTACCTGCACGGCGGGAAGGGCAAACAACATTGCTGCGCATCAGAGACAATGGCAATCCCGTGCACAGTTCAAGTGATGCTGTACTGCCACAGGACACAGTTATACACTATTTGTCTCTATACAGTGCACGTGGCAGCTACATTAAAGCTTTCCTGTTTTGGCAGTGTTATAGGGAACTCCCCTGGGCATACTAAGAAAAGAAGAAGAAAGAAGAAGAAGAAAGAGCTTTACTAAGTTAGGTTAATGCTTTAATGCGTGTGATGCATTTTACAAGGGGCAAACAAAGAAAACAGAGAGGCCTGGAGGGAGGTAAGCAGCCTCTGACTGTTCCACGGGAAGCATTAGCATAATTCCAGCCTCTCTTTCTAAATAGTCCCATATTCCTGCTTTAAAAGCAAACACAGCAAACAAGCAAGTCTAACAGCTGGTAACATTAATGCAACAATATTACTCTAAATTTTTAGCGTTATCTTTTGGGTTGGAGAGTATTAAATAAAGAATGAGTTATAACAGAATATGCTGCTTAATCACCTCAGAAATTAAAATACGCTATAATTAGGGGAAAAAAAACAGTCTGAAAATGAGATGCAAGGCTGTCAACTTAAAAGCTAAAACATACTCAAGCTCCCTCACTTAGAGAACAGACATGGGAATCAGCCTCAGAGCAGCACCCTACAGCACAAATTACAGCAAAGTGCTTGGCTTAATGGCACTGATACAGCCTTCAATGATGGGCAACAAACGGAGAGCACTTGGATGTGGGAAGAGCCGGAAGGAGGTGCGTGATAAGGAAAAGGACAACTGGATAAATGGCATTCAAAGACGATGCATTTGACTTTCAAACACAAGATTAGTGAGGAGGAAGGACCGGAGAGCAGCAGGATGATTTTTATGACTTACGAGCTGCTCAAACAACTGCAGGAGACATAAGAGAAAGAAAGGACAAGAGGGAGGTAGGGGTGGATGCTTTCATCTCCTAATAAGGTGTTCTGCCTGGAGCCCAGACCTCTGCTAGATGACCCCTCCACCGGGTGTGGTGCCTGGAGACTGTCTGTGTACACTATACACACAGCCCTGTGATTGTGTGTGTGTGTGCAGTTTAAAGAACAGAGACAAAATCACCTGCACAGAGCCAGATTTACAGCTGAGGTTACCGTTAGAGACAATTGAAAAGAAAAGGCGTACAAAGGCACAAGCATAAGCTCTATATGTAATACATGCATGTCTACAGGGCTTGTGGAGTATTGCTGCATAAAAACACTGTATGAAACATATTGTGGTTTCAGAGGGATTTGAGCAAACTCGTATGATAAACTGACTCAAGTAATGTCATGTGAATATCAGTACAAAAAAAAAAAAAGGAAAAAAAGTTAAATCAGGCGCTGCAGCCTCATTCTCAACTCTGCTGGAGGCTTGAGGAAACATTAGCTGCTACCAGTATAACAAACCCCTTTGTGCTCAGTATCAGAGCACGAAAATCTAATTAGGGATGCACAAACTATTGAATTCTGGGCCAATCCCAACACTGATGTTTAAAATAAAATTTGGGTTGATAGTCAATGCACATACTGACTTTTTTTTTTTTTTTTTAGTTTTGCTTGATTGAGTACAGTGAACAGTACGGTTTGAGACAATCTGAGCTTTGTGATATAGCATGTTATCCTGCTGGAAGCAGCCATCGGAAGATGGGTACACTGTGGTCACAAAGGGATGGACATCGTTAGCAACAATCCTCAGATAGACTGTAGTGATTAAACAGGGCTCAGTTGAAGGGTGAAAAGGGTGCCAAACTGTGCAGAGAAAATATCCCCACACCATTATACCACTACCACCAGTCTGACCTGTTGATACAAGGCAAGAGAGATCCCTGCTTTCATGTTTACACCAAATACTGACCAAAAGTTGTAGCAGAAATCAAGACTCGTCAGACCAGCCCCACTCTGTCTCCGCTTCTGTTTTAATGATTGTATCATGAGCAATATTAGGAATAACACTCCAATTTTAGGTTTGGTGAAATTCAATTTAAGCCAAGCTATTGAATATTTAGTGAGATGTTGAATGCTGCAGCATTTTCTTTTCTTTCTTTTTTGTATACACTTACAGAAAACAGTGGCAGAATGATATCTTTGCAAAGTCTTTTGTTTTTATTTATTAATTTTTTTGCAATTGGGAGTTGTAAGACTTGAAGATGAAAAATTGCAGCACAGACACCAAACTACGAATAAACTGTCAGTGGCTGATGGTTTTGGGGGGGTTTTGTAGGCTATGGGTTTTTGACGAGAAAGAAGGAGGCGCAGAATAAAAACAACAATAACTGTGGTCTGGCTGCACTGATTTTCATGCTCAACATTTAAAACGATTTCATAGGATGAACATTTAAAGCACACTGCTGCTCGGTCTGGTCATTAACCTCTATATGACTATTTTTAATCACGTTCCAGCAGTGGAAAGAACTCTAGATCATTATAAACCCTGTAGGTTTTCCACATGGAGGACACAGATGGATAAAGTATGCCCTTAAAAGGCCCTTAAATAATCCTTCCAAATGGACATCGTCTTCCTTCCCTTAAAAGACACCCTCTTTCTTAACGGCCATCAGCGCTGTCTGACAAGAGCAGAAAGGAATAGATAGCCCCAAAGGGGATATACCGTCTTTGATATCTGTTTTTTTTACTTCTACCCCCTCCTATCGCTCTCCCTCTGCTCTCCTGCTACATTTTACCAGATCATTCACCTCCTGTGACTGGCATCAGTTGGCCTGTTTTCCCAGCAGAGAGGTCTTAATGGTCCACAGCACTCAGAGCAATAAAGAGGTATGTTCACCTGCCCTGGCATTGATTGCCCTGCCACAACATACCATATAATATGAGTATGTGACAGGTGACAGCATACAGATAACAACAGCTTCTTTGATTGTATCTTTAAGTGCACGGCCAAAAGTACCTCAGTATGTGTGCCCATCCCTTGCAACTGCTGCACACCTGATTCAGGAGTGCAGGATTAACATGAAAAAAACAAAACAAAACAAAGCATAAAAAAAAAACACTGTGTGTCAAAGAGACTTTTCATCTACCCTCCATTTTTTGTAGGTCTTTTTTTGTTTGTTGTGCATCTGTGTGTGACTCTTAGTGATTGTGGTAATGTGCCAGGTGGGCTATTTCACAGGCTTTGTATTGTTCAGTCCCATATTTGGCCAACCCACTGACATAAACACACACAGACAAATGCACACACACCCCGCCCACACCGTGTCAACTCTAACTACCCTCTTCATCTTCTCCCAAAGACCCGGGCAGAGAGATGTGAAAACAGAGCCGGCGCTTCATTGATCTGTTTATGCTCTTGTGTGTCTGCTGTCTGGAGCTGCTGCTCAGGACAAAATGTATTACACGCAGAGAAGGAGAAAGAAGACAGACTGCAAATCTCACAAAGGCATAGTGAGATTAAAAAGACCTGGCTAAAAGCATCTTGTCATTGCCAGCTGACCACTGTCATAAACCACAAGGTTTAATACTTGATTGTTTAGTTCACAAATTATGTAACTATGGGGGCAATTTAACACTCTTTCTGGCTTTATGTGCACTACAACAGGTCAGCTTAAATTTCTGTATCTGACAGGAGCTTCAAAATAAGCATTTAAATGTTATTGTTGGCTAAGTTTAACCTTGAGCAAGATAAGTACCCTCATTGATTTACTGCCAACAGACCAATTTTACTGTGATTTGGTGCTCAGACGCTCTTTTAAAGGACCAGTAATGGGTGTACTGGTACTTTAAGCCACTGACTATGTAATTGCTACCTCTGCTCTCATCGCCTGTAAGCTGTCTACTTAATAGACATATTTAAAAAAAAAATATATAGTAACATGTACCTGAGGAAATAAAAAAGACCAGGTACTACAAACGAATAGCAGTCAATGTGGTTAATTTTGTCAATATTCCTTTAGGCAGGTGTTCACACTCACCCTGTGTGTCATCATTGTGCTCGGTGGCCTGAACAGCCTTTCGGATTTGCATGCGGATGATGTCGATTTTGGTCTTACTGTCCTGCAGCATCTGCTGTGCCGTCTGCAGCATCTTCTTATCCTGAGGAACCAAACAATAAGCAAACCACATCACATGATGTGAACAGTGGATTATAATAGAAGATAAGAGGAAACATGTTTGACACTTTCTGGGCTTCCCAAAAACAAAAGCTGTGATGAGCAACTCTGTGTAGCAGTAACACAAGTGGAGATATGATAGCAAGGTCAAAAGACAAAGAAACAAATGCTTCAAAGCAAAGGGGAGGCAGTGTATATGGCAATTAATTGTGGAGGTGTGCGCATTTAAATGTTAGGTTAGATACACAGAAATCCCGAGTCGGCAGATGGCAAGGTTACAGACCATGAATGTGTGTGCACAGTCAGTTATCCACCACCTGGGGGAGGGGTATGTGTGTTCCTTTGTCTTGCTCATTGTAACCCTTGTAATCAGTGTCCTACACTTTGTCCAATTCAGCTGTGCTTGACTGTGTGTGTGTGTGTGTGTGTGTGTGTCCAGACTGTTCTGTACCTTGGTTGATCCATTCGAGTAAATAGGGATCATATTTTCAACCCCCTGTTTGACTTTGAGCTCGATGTTGAGCTGTCTCTCCAGGGCTGCAATGCGTTCCTTGTGGGCTGACGTACGACTCTCAGCCCCCGGAGACTGAGGACACTCATCTGTGGTAACGAGCAAAGGTTGGAGAGTATAAAATAAGGAACAAGATGAGGGTTCACATGGTGTGCTCTAAAGTGAAAATACCCTTAAGGGAATTTCATGAGTCCTCTAATAACACTGCACTGTATTTCTGTGTGGTAAGTACAGGAAACTGATCTGATGACTGTTAAGGTTGTCTGTGCGATTACAGATCAACCACAGTCATAAGCAGGCTAGAAACAAGCTGTAGGCTTAAAACATTTCTTCAGCTTCTCCAAACGATGTCAAATCAAGATGACAATGCAAAGACAAATTTTATAGTTATAAAGTAAGAGAAAGAAATACTACATGACTGCAGACGGCTGAGCCGATACTAAAAGCAGGCTCTCCTTGTTGATTTTATACATAAGTATGCATTTTTGACTCTATACCCCATCAGAGTGGATTTTACATTAAAATAAATATGCGACTGAAGTGCACTTTCAGCTTTGCATTAACTTTTTAGGAATTACAGCAATTTTTATACACATTCCCCCATTTTCAGAGGCTCAAAAGCAATTTGGCAAACTATAAATGTTAAATATAAGGATTATTTTTAATACTTTAATAAATAGTTCTTTGTAGTCAATGACTCCCTGAAGTCTAGGATCCATGGATATCACCAAATGCTGTGTTTCCTCCCTTGAGATGCTCTACCAGGACTTCGCCGCAGCCAGTGTGGGACTTTCAGCACTCAGATTCATATTTAATAACTGAAAATCATGCTCTGTTTGGCTGAGATTAAGTGAGACTCGGCCATGGAAGAACATCCAATTTCTTTGTCTTGGGAAACTCTTGGGTTGCTTTTGCAGTATGCTTTGGGCCATTTGTTCTGAGCAGAGAGCATAGCTCTGCACACTTCACAATTCATCCTGCTGCTTCTATCAGCAGTCACATCATCAACGAACACTCGCGACTTGGTTCCACTGGCAGCCACTCATGCCCATGCCGTGACACTGCCTCCACCATGTTTGACAGATGATGTGGTGTGCTTTGGATCACGAGCTGTTTCTCTCCTCCTCCATCCTGATTTTGATTTCGATATTTTTTTCAGAACTCTGCGGGCTCTTAAGTGTTGCTCAGTTTAATGTTGGCCTCTCTTACTTGCACCGACATCTCTGTGGCTCTCATTTTGAAGGTTCCAGTTCAACACTTGGAATCAAGTTGAGATCTTTTACTTGTTAATTTGTGATGGAACAACAAGGGAACAGGCCTCACCTGGCCATGAAAACAGTTGTTAGTTAATTGTCCAACTTTCCTTTTGTTCCTCTGAAAATGGCTGTAATTCATCAACAGGCAATACCATAATTTTATTAAACCTCTTGAATAAAACTGGGAAGTCTGCTCTTTAACCACACCAGCTTATGCACTGAATTAATTGCTGAAGTTTTTCCCACACTGCAAAAATACCACAATACCACACAAAAATTCCTGCTCATTAATATATTAAATTTCTCACATGCGTACCTCGATTCTCTTCTCCTCCCTTCACCACAATATGAGCATCCAGTTCCTGCAGCTGAGCATGCAGGTTGTCCAACCTGCGGTTTGAAGACCGCAGCTGACTGTCCACCTGAAGACAAACACCAAGCATAAAACCTTGGCTGTTATGGAGATCACACTGTAGTTCCGCATCTTATTATCTGTACAAAACGATCAATGTGCAAACACAGCAATGATTAAAACATTGGACAATGGGTGGATCACTAACAAGACATGCAAGAACACAATGACAACCAAGAGAGGACAATTCAAAGACAATAAATTATGCTTCCCCCCATTTTTTTCCAGTCATATATATGCTGGTACAACAGTGGATACTCAAATATTATGTTTCAAATACTGAGGTGAGCCAAAAAGTCAGGATGCAGACTGCTCTAAACAATGATTCACACTGATTTTTCTACTCTTGGCTCTGGTTATTTCAGGGGGGACCGCTCTGGCTGTGAGGACGGAAGCTCCGCCCACCTGCTGCTTAAAACTTCTGTTTGCAAGTGCCACCCAATGAGGAGAAAGTGGATGTAATGGCTTGCTTCAGACAGAGGATGAAGTGAGGTGCTGCACCAAGGCCCAGTGTGGGATAAATAAGGATTTTTTAAACTTTTAAATCAACAATTCATTTTGTTTTTTGTTGACCTTCTATCTTAATCTTTTTTTTTAAGCACTTAGTTCACACACAATACCATTAAGTATGCAGGCTCAGCACGCCTGTCAAAGAAATCCATGAATAGTTCTCCATTAATGCCGCTGGGAAATTTGCAAACAATGAAAAACTAGTAACCTGAAGGTGACATATTCCTGTGCTCACTCACCAATGAAACAGGTGTAATTGTATCAGAGTAAATACTCATGACTTTTATACCAACGCATCATGAAACTTTCAGAATCTTCCATTCATAACAATGCACCAGTGTCTAGACAATCCTTTTTAACATTAAAATACTTGATGTACATTTTAAAGAGATGCAGTTGTGACAAACTTTGCATCACAGGAAAAGTGTAGGTTGCAAATTAAATGGCAAATTACTCATTCATGCTCCATGAAAAAAGTCTGCTGAAAACAAATCCATTAGTAGTAAAGGTACTCTGCTGGACTGAGATCTGGTGACTGCGGAGGCAGTTTGAGTACAATGACGGCACGGTTAGAATAACATCTGAAAGGTCTGCGTTCGATTCCACCATGGCCCAGGCCTCTCCCTCTCTCTGTCTGGAGTTTGCATGTTCTCCCTGTGCTTGCGTGGGTTTCCTCCGGGTACTCCGGTTTCCTCCCACATTCCAAAGACATGCACTTACTGGGGTTAGGTTAATTGGCTACTCTAAATTGCCCATAGGTGTGAATGAGAGCGTGAGTGTGAAAGGTTGTTTGTCTCTCTGTGTTGGCCCTGCGACGGGTTGGTGACCTGTACAGGGTGTACCCTGCCTCTCGCCCTATGACAGCTGGGATAGGCTCCAGCCCCCCCCCCCCCCCCCCGCGACCCTGAACAGGATGAGCGGAAGTGAATGGATGGATGGACCTGTCCGGGGTGTTCTTGAATCTTATGACAGCTGGGATAACCCCCTTTTTTAGACCATACTCTGGAAACCCTAGAGATGGTAGATCAGCAGTTTCTGGAATACCCAGACCAGCCACATTCAACGTCACTTAAATCCCCTTTCTTCCCCATTCTGAGGCTCAGTTTGAACTTCAGCAGGTGATCTTGACCATGTCTACATGCCTAAATGCACGGAATTGCTGCAATATGAATGGCTGATTAGATATTTGCATTAATGAGCAGTTGAACAGGTGTGCCTAATAAAATGGACAGTGGGTGTATAACAGCTCAAGTCATGCAGTAATCAAAGTGTGACACTTCTGCTGGAGTCCAGTAGTTAAACTGAGCAGTTCTGGGAAGTGGACAGTCAGGACATTTGTCCAAATCTTCCCTCTCATACATGTGCAGCACACAGCAGGAGACAGTCCACTTCAAACCTGTTCTCACTGGAAACACTCAGGTTGGTTTAGGCGAGGGTGCCGTCTGCACATGCAGTAACCAGACAGCGTTCAGTGCTTCACATATGTAAAAGCAGCATGTGTGACTGTGTGGAAGGATGGAGGACTCATAGTGTAGAAATAGGTGTTTTCTGGGACCTTTTCCTAGTCTGCCGTAAAAACAAACAGCATAATACCTTAAGATGCCAGCAAATCCGTTCAGTTCCAGTAAAGTCATGTATGTCTGATTCACCAGCCACATTTCCAAAACGCTCTAATTAAACCAGTTTCCTGTTATTTCTAGGGTAAAACTGACGTTTCACAATTAAATAGCACAGCTTCCATACCTTTATCATTTTATTGCTACCATACCCAGTTAGAGAGGTTTTGTCTTTGGAAAATACATATCCTAATAAACAAAAACGACCAAAAGGAATCACTGCAAGTCTTTAATGTCCTTAATTTCATCAGTTCCCAGTGGGAAACCTGTTTAAAGCTTCTATTCCCACCAAACATTTCAGACATTTGGCTGGTTCAATAAGCACTATACCGGGAGCCTTTTGGACTTGAATAAGCCCCCTGTGCCTACCTGCTGTGCATTCCTCTTGTCAGTTGTTGCCCTGCGCAGGTTCTCAGCTCCCTCCTTGATTTTCAGCTCCTTGCGAATTTCCCTGCGGATTCTTTCGCGCTGCTCATCCAGAAGTTGCTGAACACTGGAGTCCGAAAAGTCAGAGTTCTGGTCCAAACCAAGCTGCTCGAGAACCGACATTCCACCCGGGTCGCTCTGAACAGGAGGAGAGCAGGAGCGGGAGAAAACAAGGAATTAGACAAAAATCGACTAAATTTCCAACATATCACTCCACTTTAGACTGGTGGGAAGAGGTGCTGAGAGTGAGATAGACAGAAGAGGAAGAGATGGTGAGTAAGATAAGGCAGTAATGGGAGGAAAGTGATTGTGGGGTTGGGGGAGCAGAGGAAAAGGACAACCAAGAAAGCTACAAAAGGAAGCAGGAAGATAGGGGAAAAGATGCAGGATGAGTGGTGAGGAATGACAAAAATCTTCTTCAGTTGTTGTTTATGATATTTCCAAACAAATCTGCAACGTCCGACCTGTTTACAAGCAGGGCTTTGAAACTGCTGATGCTCAGGAATACCATTAGAGATCCTATTTTCAGGAAATTCTGTCTGCCAAATGGGATAAACTCAGACTATACACAAGGATCAAAGTGAATTACAGATCTGTCCCATGACCCATGCTGTCCATTGTCCTCATTCAGCTTTCTCACAAGCCAGCCCCTCTCTACTGTGTGGGAGAAATCCAACAATTGTCTAAACTTACATGAAAAACAACGGCACACACATCCGTACTAGAATGTGAATGGACTCCACTCACACCACAACTTTTTCTTGTCTACTCGGAAGATATTTATGTGTCTTCTGCCCTCAAGTAGAACTACAACTTACTACAAAGCAAGCCATCAGGAACACAGCAGGAGATAAAGACTGCGGGTTACTAGAAATCAATGTCGCTCAGCCACTATTACAGGAACTCACAAATCAAACAAACAAGCCAACAACACTTCACCTCCGAGCTGTCCTCATCTTCCTCGTCACCATGCCAACACATAATTCACTCAATCTTATATGTCCCAAAAAGCTACAGAGGAGCAGAAATCTTGTGGTTCGCTTCTGAGCTCCACCAAACCGTCAATGCCACACAGAGAGCAACAGAGGCTAAGGGGAGAAAAACGATAAAAAGAGATAAAGAGAAGGAGAGTTAAGTGAGGGAGGAGGGGGAACGCCTCCAAAAGAGGATATCCGTCCCAACACCAAGCTGCTCAGGCCTTTCCTGTTTCCTCTGTGATTTTGCTGCTGTCAGTGGTGAGTGAGACACAGAGAGAAGAGAGACAGGACTCTGCACATAAAGACTGCATTCTCCCTGTTAAAAACTTAGTTAATTATTTTTGTATCTGTGGCGCAAAGTCATTAAGTTCACCGCTTAATCAGATCTGGCCAGGAGTGAATTTGTGACAGCTATTTTTTTTTCGCCCTCAATTTGGTCAGTGATATAATCTTAAGGGCGGAAACAAGGGGAAGGATGCGTTTTCCAAGTATTGGATCAAAGCCAGCGAGTAAGGTTGGGACACATTACTGCTGCCTGCTTGACCTCCCATTTCCTTTGGGCTCCACATCAACAAACCCCAGTGGTGATTCCCCTTCGCCTATAGAAAGCCCTCCTAAAATATGATAACATCACTATAGGAGTCACAGTGGGTGGACTCTAACAATAGTACAGCTTTGCCTGACTCATTTAGAAGAAATCGATGCATTTTCTTGTATGGCTCATCATATGACAAACCAAACGTCTATTACGCTGAAACCCCCAATCAACAGAACCAGTTAGAAAATCATTTTATCACTGCATTAGAAACGAGTAAGGGATTTTCCTTTGGTTATGGCCAAAAATCCTTTGGGGGAGGCAAAAATTCCTCAGTGCGGGAAAAACCCTGTTCATCTTTCAAACGGTAAGAGGAAGAGTGTGTAGTCTGTGTCAAGATGTACAACATCAGTGTTGAGATGTAAGATTATGTGGCAAACGAAGGGAGATTTGTAGCCCAGTGGTCTCAAAAGAAAACAAAAATATGCAAAGTTTCTGTCATCCATCTGTGCTGCTGTTGAGTTTCAAGCTTTGGTCAGTGTGCTGTAAGTGCTGTTTTTCTATGATTCGTTTGCGGCTGTATAATGATCGGCTGATAGCTTGCAACAGCAGCCGCATTAAGAGAATACAATTATGAAAATTAAAAATGTCAAAATTTTGAAACAGACCATCTTTGGTAAACAAAATGCTCCATTAATCATCAGTGGATGTTTGTCAGCATAATACAGTTTGGTCAGATGTTTACATCCACTCATCATGGCAATCATCATCAAGTGTTCTTTTTCCAGGGTGGAATGATCATACAGCATACATCTTTAATCATTTTATAAAACAAGAATTTGGTGCACAAGTTTGAATTATTTTCCACTGCAGATTCCAAGATCATCAGTTCAAACAATTGTACACAAGTACAAGTTATTCAGATGTATCACTTTGCCAAAGTCTGGAAGAAGACCCAAACTGTCACCCTCAGATGAGAGGAAACTGGTTAAGATGTTCAGGAACAACCCAGGAACCACCGAGGCTCAAGGCAGCCACGAACTGGAAACTGCTGCAACACCAATGTCACTGTCCACAGTGAAGTGAGTGTTACACTGCCATGGGCTGAGAGGGGGGAGAGCAAGAAATAAGCCCCTGCTCCACAACTGCATAAGAGCAAATATTTCTCCACCTTTCACCTCTCAGTTTGAGTAATCCAAAGTGGCCAGTGTACCACACCAGCTCTTTAAAACTTGAAATTTTCCCTGTTGACTAAATCATTTGCATGCATCTCATAACTGAGAGAGAGAGAGAGAGAGAGTGAGACAGGATAGCATACAGAAAGGCAAGAGTATGCTACAGCTAGCAGTTATCCCTTTGATACAGGGACAATGAATGCTGCTCATTAGGTGCCACTGGCCTTCTGTTAGCTGTCACTGAAAATGACAACAACCAAAGTCATGAGGCCAGCAGTGACATGATGACTCTTGCTAAGCACAGCCTTTACAGAGGTTTTGACTGGATATCACGTTTCTATTTACAGAAAACCTGTTAAAATGGTTTATGTGTTTTCTTGTCATGTTGGGAGAACTTGAGCGCAGACGGGACTAATTATGTGTGATTTTGCAATTTGTCTGTCTGTCCACATACAGCTGACTCATCTCCGTCTAAATTGGTAGATCTAAACATGTAGATATGATTATTTCCTGTAATCTGTAAAAAAAAAAAAAACAGATTCAGCTAGTTCACAGTGGCTCTGTGAATATAAGTGAGCCGGCTCATCGTAGATTTGCTTCTATATCATGTAAAAGGCAAAATCTTTTTTCTGGTACATGTAACTTTTGTGCGGGTTTATAGCTTTTTAAACATTAGTGGGGTGTATATTAAATTACTTGACACTAGCTACATTTGTCAATAACGTTTAGTCTGTTATGATTAATACAAAAAAAAGAGTTTAAAGTGAAGAAAAATATATTATTAGCGTGTTCTGTCATACGCTGACATGAACTATGGATGATTTAAATGTACAGTAGGGTTATTTTTCATGCCTGAGGCCCACATAAAATGTTATCAAGGGCTGATAAATGCAAGCAGGCCACAATCTGATAATCCTGAGTGCAAGTGAAGTGGTTGGGTACATCTGTACAATCTATTGCAATTCAAAAAAAAAATAACCACATAACACATCAAGCACAATAAAAGTTGACAGCAGAGGCCAAACACTTGAATTAGACTGTATTAGACTGAACATGTGTGGATTCTGGGTGACATAATTAAGAACAGCTTACAGCTTGTAAGAGTTTAATTTTGAACTCTGTAACAGAGACTCTGTGGCTCTTAGATGCTGTAAACCAAAATAAAGGCATTTATAACTTTACCACTAATCATGCAGCGCTACACTTAATATCACTAGAGAGGATCTTTGAAAGGAAATGTTGCAGAGTCGCTTGTCTTTATGAGCAGATATAAGCCTTCTGGGTGGTGGTTGTTATTCTAAGGCTGTGACCCCTCTTTATCCAGAATGACTGATGAAGATGAGGAGAAAGCTCACTGGTGCCAAGACGCCTCTTTAACACGACACGGTTAATCTTCCCCATCTACATTCGTGTCTCCACCTCCCTGTGTATATACATGTAATCCACACCTGTGGCTGTAAGAAACTCTTATGAAATGTTTGCTTACGTTTCCAGCGGACAGTCTGCCATTGCTAAAAAAAGGCTTAAGTGTTTCAGTATTAGTGGATTGCTGTGTTTGTACTGAGCCAAGTGATTATCAGTGAGATGTTGAAGTGATTGTGTAACTGAGCTGGAGGGAGGTTGTTTAAGTTCTCATACTTTGCTCATATTGAGCTGCTTTAGCTGGCCTCCTCAAAAAATGTGGCTATATATCAGGGCGACAGAGATAGGTGTGGGGACTGCAAGAAATGGGATGGATGGTTTTGTTTTCTTTAAGTCGGATCAGAAACACATTAAAAGACTAAAAGCAGGCAACATAGATAATAAACACGAGCGCTCAGCTGTTTGGGATTCGTAACAGGGGGGAAGGGAGAGGGATCATTTTTTTTCAGATACCAATGCAAACGCCAAGACTATGACAATTGCTCGACTTTTTCAAATCAGTGACCATAACGGTAAAAGACATCACATGTAATGGATTCACATAAAAGCCAGGCTTTAAAAACTTCTCCAAGCCTGATCTCCTCAAGCAAATCGCACCGGGTCAATTCATCTGGTCATCTTTAAGTGGGGACTCGGGACCCGCACTCTTCATCTCGCCAGCAGTTATATCACACGTTGTTGACTTTCTACAGTCTCTGGTCACCACTGTGTGTGGCTTCCAGTGTGGATGGGGCTGTGAACTGGGTCAACACTTCAAAATCAAAGCCAAAGTCAACTTTCCTGTTAATTCTGCAATATGTACAGTACAAATGAGGTCTCTCCCTGACCCACGTTGTGCAATTAGCATCAAACATAAAATAAAAACACTTCTGCTAGTTGAATCAAACTGTTCTTTCTTTACACAAAGTGGCCATAAGAGCCATCACTGATGTTGACAGTTTGTGGATGCATGCACACATAAGGTCAGCAATAGTTATTCAAGTTATGTAAGCCTAACATCACACACAGGTGTGTTTCCTTAAAAGGAGCACCCAGAACAAACGTTTAGCACTCCAAAAAAAACATGAAATCCATATTTAGTTGTAAAAGAATGAACGCTCGGTCCAGCACGCTTCAGGATGTGACATTTGTCACCTTCCAACACAACACATGTTAAAGACATGCCAACAGCAGCAGACGTCTGCATAATGTGATCTGACATGCATATGTAGGTAGCACAGAGAGGAAGCATCAGATGAGTCACAGTGGTCATGGTGAAATTGATACTTTTCTCAGGCTGACACCTCTTCATGGAGTTGGGCTCAGCAGTCAAAGAAAGGAAGCCGATACAGTCCAAAAAGCAACTTCACTCTCCATCTGTTGACCCCGTGTTGCAGTACAAAGATGGCGACAGCTAACGGCAATGAGTGACTCATCTTGTGCAGCTTGTTAGTGAGCTAGCCCAGGGAGGAACATTCAACTGCAGTGTCCAGGGAAGCAATGACGGGCTAATTCAATAGATAACGGCACCAAGCGAGGCTAATTCAATCAGACTGTGTGAGCAGCACAGAGGAGCCTAGGGCTGGACGGAGATGGACAAGGCACGATCGGGGTAGAGTGCAGCTTTTATTTATTTATTTTTTTTTTTTTGTGTGTGTGTGTGTGTGCGTGCATGTCCTCTAATGTGAGTACAATGCCTGGAGTTTTCCAACTGAGTGATAATGACCACTCAGTTCAGAGACAGTGTCCACACAGAGGTCATGGAAAGGCGTGGCTGTGACGATGTGCACGGCAAAACTAGGAGGACAGATATTTACTTTTAATGCACGGACACAGACACTCAAACAGTAAAAAACACAAAACCCATGTCAGGTTCCAGCGAAACATAACGACATGTCTCCTGGGGAGTGAGGCCACACAGCTCAGCCCAGTTCAGGTTGAGAACATGTTATTGTAGAGGGTGGGATCGGTGCACTCTCATGGTCATAGCACACCCTTTTCAGAGCGGCCTGGCAAACATGACGAGAAGTGAAAATGTCAAAAAAAAAAAAAAAAATGCCTGGATGTCCGTTCTGTCATGATAGGGGAAGGGCAGATGAGCTCTGGCTGTGCTCAGGTCACAGCTAATAATAGAGGGGGAAGAAGAAAGAAGAAGAAAGATACGGTTCAGGAAGCATTTCAGACAGAAACAAAAACTGAATATGAAATAGTACTGATGATTCACTCTCTGCACCCAACACAGATAACTATTTTAGCAACAGATGACGATTACTTATGATGATCAAAAGAGCACCATTCCACAAATAATGTATGTTAACTTATTAGTCTTAGGTTTGTTAAGTGGGAAGCCCAAGTGGCAACCTTTGGGGCTGAAAATTTAAGCCGGTGCAACGTAGTTCCTGTAATGGCCACTTGAGGCTGGCTTCTGCTAAAGTGCCCAATTTTACTGTTTATAGCAAAAAAAACAACTTTTTTTTTTTTTTTTTTGGTCTCAACTGCCATTTTTACCCTTTGTGATAACTAACAGGCAGATGCCCACTGTGGCTATAGCTGTCTGCTAGGCCTCACCTCTGCTAATATGAATCACTATGCCTATGCACTATAGTGCACCTGTACACTATACCTGTGCTGTTCCTGCATTTCTATTGCAATAATCTAACAAATAATAAGGATTGCTTTGTGGTCAGTTCAACTAACAGACCATCCATGAAGTCTGTGCTCCAGTTTTAGTGAGTAAACTTGTTCTATTTATGTGTTATTTATGTCCACTGATTAGCAGGTATCAGTGCCTGTGTTAATGCACCTGTCCAGTCTTTGGATTAACCTTTCTAAATGAACTGAGTAACTTAGCTAACTAACTTAGCTCTCCAGCCTCTCATGCAATTACAGTCTGAAAACCAATTTGGTGACCATCAAAAGCTAAAAATCAAGAAGCTACTTCCATGTAAATACTGTATACACAGTCTAAGAGGAGGACCTGGCTCAGCACTGAGTTTATGTTGTATATGTTTTTTTTTTTTAACCAGATGGTGACCAGAAACTAGAATTCCATAAATCCACTGTTTCAACCTGACACACAACAGTTTGAAATCATTTATAACATTAGGTTACATATACAGTACTTGCTGCTGCATTTCTTGGATCTCTGAAGGCATGAGCGAAGCTAGAATGACTGTGTAGTTCAGGGGTGGGCAACTCCAGGCCTCGAGGGCCGGTGTCCTGCAGGTTTTAGATGTGTCCCTGATCCAACACACCTGAATCACATAAAGAAGTCATTAGCAGGACTCTGGAGAACTTGCCCACCCCTGGTGTAGATGGATAAGACTGGGAAAATCATAAAAACAAAACAGTTTGACAAAGCCCCTCTTAGAGGCATGTTTATCTCCTCTATCAGGTTCGAGCCTGGCTGTTTTCTCTTATAAAAATACACGGAGTAACACAATATGGCACACAAATCTGCAAGCAGTTACTGAGGAACAAACCAGAAATGAACTGATAATTTATTAATCATTAACGTGCAGAGTGGTATTGAATTATTCTATTCCTAGAATGTGCAGCTCAGCGGCTGGTTCAGAGTTAATAAGAAAAGAGGGAAATAGACACTAATTCTTGTTTCACAGACATTTGACATTTTCTAATGATTTTTTAATGTTTACCTCATTATTATCTATCACAGTGCTTAACTTAAGGCAGATTTGGGACTACTCATTAGTGACCCACTGACAATCAGGAAATGGCATTGAGTTATTTAACTTCTACAGTAACTACAATTTTTATGCCCTTTACTGTAAAGTCTGAATAATGAATAATCAAATTTAAATTCCTTCTCCTAATACAAAATCCTGAATGATCAGGTCTCATCATATCTTGAAGACCTCATGACACCATATTTTTCCAAAAGAGCACTTCACTCTCAGACTGCAGGTTTACTTGCGGTTCTTAGAGTTTCTAAAAGTAGAACGGGAGTCTGAGCCTTCAGCTATCAGGCCCCTCTCCTGTGGAACCAGCTCCCAGTTGGGATTCAGGAGACAGACACCCTTCTGTGTTTCAAAGATTAGGCCTAAAACTTTCCTTTTTGATAAGGTTAACAGATGGGCTGGATCAGATCATGCAGCTAAAGGCTCAGGCTGCTTGGGGGGGGGGGGGGGGGGGGGGGGTCCCATGATGCACTAAGCATTTCTTCTCCTATCCTCTTTTCAGCCCTGATGCATTTATATGGCACAACAGCATAATATTAACTTGTGTCTGCTCTCTCCCATTCTGCCTTCCCCTCACCCCTCCAATCAGTGGCAGTGGACAGATGCCCCTCCCTGGGCCTCGTTCTGCTGGAGGTTTCTTCCTGTTAAAAGGGAGTTCTTTCTTTCCACCATTGCTGAGTGTACTTTTGTTTATTAGTGAGACATTGCTGCACCATGATCCCATACAAGGAGCAGCTGTTATTGCTTTGCACAACAATGTTGAAGATGCAGGTGCTGTGGGAGGAATCTGTGCAAAAAAAAGAAAAGAATCTTAACGAAACAAAAGATCATTCTGGGGAATTCAACCAAATAAAAGGAACCTAAAATAAAGCTAAACAAATGCAGCGTCAAAACAAGCTGCCACATCCTCCTTCCGCTACTGTTCAATACCTATATTTGCCCAGCTTCACCCACATGGACCCTACCACTTAGACAGGCAAGTAAGGTGTGATTGAAATGAAAAAAACAAAACAGAAATAAACATGATCTTAATTCATAAACATGGTTTCTGCTGACATACACTTTAATTTATGGGTACCTATAGAAAACCGCTTTCTCATTCTCCCCTGTTTCTGTATCTCAATTACTCACTGCTCAGGACCTAATCATGCAAAATTTCTTGATTATCAGTGATTAACAGCTGATACCAAGGACACAGCGGTGACCCACAGAAGCAAATCGGGAAAAACAAATAAAGAAGAAGTCATAACTGTAAGTGTGTATTGTTTCCTCCATATCAGACACAAAACAGATGGTGCACCTCCATGGTGTGTCAGTAACTCTGGATCACTGCACTCTGTTTTGGAGGGGTTTAATACCCAGCATTTAATGTGGTGGGCCCTCAAAGTGAATGTCTAAAAGGAGTGAAAGTGGGTAAGGAGAGGGTGTACAGTGTGGATTGTATTTGCGCCTAATAATAACAGCTCTGTGACGATACTTCATCAAATGTCTGACTTTGATCCAAATGTTTACATTTCTTTATCTTTTTATTATTAACCTATCAGCCTATGCTAATTGGACTGATGATAATACAACTGTCATTACTTGGAGGCAGTTAACAGGATCCATCCTTTGTGCACCATGACTGAACAAAACAGCATGGAAATCTGTCATCTGGACCAAACTGATGGGACTGAAGCAGCAAAGTACAATCGCTGCTACATGACTAACAGTCCATGCACTCCAGGATGAAGGTGCTGAAGATTATCATGTTTCCGTGACACACACACATACACGCAAACAATGACAGAAGCATGAATCAGCACAGGTTTTTTTTATGGATTTACAGTAAACTTGTATGTCACTTCCTGCAGACTTCTTCCACTTCCATTTGGGTCATTTTAAACTATTGTACTGAAAAAAAATGAAACTCAGGAAAACCCATTTCCTATTCTTGTCATGCTGATGGACTGCATGACATAGAGGCAAGGCCAGGGAGTAAGACGAATGAGCAGACAGTGTGTGATGCCCATAAATAGTGCGCACACAAAAAGAAAGACGGAAATGAAAAGTAAAACATCTGAAGTTTCCTTGAAGGGAAAAGTTGGTTTGCATAGTTACTTTTGGCCTTCGATAAAAACTCATAAACATGTGAACTCAAGACTATTTTAGGGCGCAAAGAAAGAAGTGCAATAACTATGTTCAAACAGCTTAATCAGGAAAAGAAATACACACTGGTGAGAGCAATAGCCAAACTTTGGAGTCATGCTCATGAAAAAAGATAAAAGAGAGAAAGAAGTGGCTAGCAATGGGCTGAGAGGGGCAGAAAGACAGACGGAGCAAACAAAGAGAGAGTGGCGAGGGGACAGGAAGAGAGGGAGGGCAGAGAGACTGCAGCGGGTGAGAGAGGCACGGGGTTGAAGCAGGGTTGAAGCAGGCAGAACGGGGGTGGGGGGGCAGAGAACAGCAATGAATCAGCAACCACACACTGCAACTACAGTGCGCAACGACTGGGCCAGTCAAGTGTTCACCAAAGTAGCTCATAGACACCAAAGAAAGGAAAGTGGCTGCTGGCTTAGGTCTTTGTATTTGTAGGGCAGTAAAAGGATTTTTTTCCTCCTTCTTTCCAGTGTCTATTCTATAGAATTAATAAATGCCTTTCACCACAAACCACAAACAATAGGGTAACTGGCAATGATCTGTAGGTTGGAACTGATGTTTTCATTTACAACACTGAAAGATGCCCATTATAGCGTCCCAAAGACCTGTATGACTTTTATATGACTAGTGTTTCTTTTTTTTTTTTTGGAGGGGGGGGGGGGGGGGGGGGGGGTGTTTGTGCCCTAAACCCCAAATATTCAATTTATATCTGACAAGGCATCCTTGCATTTGAGAAGCTGGAACCACTAAAATGTTAGAGAAACTGACTGAAATGATTAAATAGCTGGTTATTGTTTTGGTTCTAGCAGACATACAGGAAATTTAGGAAGAGGAGCTTAAAAAAAATTACAATAGGAGAAGACCTGACCCACAGCTAATAAATGCACATATAAAAACATAATCGTGAGAATGAGGGCAAAGATGGTCATATTCACAACCTCCAGGCCTGCCTGTATGATCCCCCTCTCATCTTGATCACCTCCCCTGCTTCTATCTTTACTACTTTTTTTTTTTTTTAAACAAAGCTGCCTGGCTCTAATTAGGGTCCGAGCACGAAATGTGCGAAGGCCCTATTGTAATTGCTCCATTTATTTGTTTTGTGCCACATTTAGTGTCATCGCCTCCACCTTATAAAGGAAATTCATGCAAAAATCGATGATTATAGCAGTAAACACTAAATTTAATTAAAGAATCTCACTTTGTTGATTTGTGTCAGCTACATTTGTCCTTCTAATGGCAAGCCATCGCTGAACTTGGCTCAACCTGACGGCCATTGTTCTCACCTCCTACTGGCCACTTCACTTTGGCATAGGTGGAAGAAACTGAGCTCTGTTTTCCAAACATATGAATTCAAGCAAAAAACTGACCACACCAGCACTGTCACATTTAATTGAATCAATTCCTATGAACAGGACAACAGAGCAAGAAATAGAGCAGCAAATGTGCCCATGTGAGAAGCAAAAGCAGCTCAATCTCAGAGCAAAATGTGAAATAGTTACCATGCAAAATATCTGTTCATGTGCATGGCTGTGAATCATCCTGGTATTTGTGACAGTCAGCATGACTTTGATGTGATGAATTCATTTATTACAGGGGGAAAAAAAACTATCCAAACCAAATTTTTTGGAAAGCTAAACCACACCCGGGCCTGATTACTGCCAGACCTGTTGAATCAAGAAATCACCTAAATAGAATCTTTCTGACAAAGTGAAGTGGGCTAAAAGATCTTAAAAAGCAACACATCATGCCACAATTTAAAGAAACAGATGAGAAACGAAGCCATTTCTAAGACTTTGTTACTCCAGTGAACCATGGTCAGAGCCATAATTTACAAATGGAGAAAACTTGGAACAGGTCAGCCTTCCTAGGAGTGGCCAACCTACCAAAATTAATCCAAGAGTGCATCAACGACTCATCCAGGAGGTCTCAAATGAACTGAGAACAACATCTAAAGAACTACCTGCCTCACTTGCCTCCTTCATGGTCAGTGTTCATGATTCAATGATAAGGAGGAGGCTGGGCAAAAATGGCATCCACGGTAAAGTTCCAAGGAGAAAGGACTTTTGGGAAAATATTTTGCGGACTGACAAGATAAAAGTTGGACTTTTTGGAAGGTTTGAGTCCTGTTACATCTGGCATAAAACTAACATGTCGTTTCATTCATTCATTCAAAAAACAAACAAAAAAAAACAAAAACATGGTGGGGGTAGTGTGATGTCTGGAGCTGCTTTGCTGCTTCAGGACCCTGATGGCTTGTTGTAATTACTGGAACCATGAATTCTGCTCTTCACCAGAAAATCCTGATGGAGAATATCTGGCCATCAGTTCATGCTCTGAAGCTCAAACATGCTTGGGCTTATGCTGCAGGACAATGATCCGAAACACACCAGCAAGTCCACCTCTGAATCACTCAAAAAATAAATTGAAGGTTTTGAAATGTCCAGACTTAATTCTGATTGAGATGCTTTGGCATGACCTTAAATAGGCCATTCATGCTCGAAAACCCTCCAATATGGCTGAATTAAAACAATTCGTTAAAGACTTATTGCCAATTATCACAAATGCTTGACTGCAGTTCTTGCTGCCAAGGTTGGCACAGCCAGTTATTAGGTTTTAGGAGGCAATTACTTTTTGGCATAGGGAAGGTAGATTTTGATAGCTTTTTTCCATTAATGAATGAAATTGTCATTTAAAAACTGCATTTTGTATTTACTCTGGTTATTTTTGTCTCATATAAAAATTTGTTGTGTATGTCTCTTTAAGAAGAACTCTTATATTAGAAAATGAAGCCTAATAGAGCTAAATAATGAGGTTCCAAAAGTAAAAATCCCACTCTTTCTGAGCCATAACCATTCAAAGCACGAGAGACTACGAGCTACGACACTGTGAGAAGATGGTATGTGCTCCTGTAGAAGCCACAAGTCTGTGTGACATCAGCCTTCTTTAAAAAAAAAAAAAAAAAAAAAAAAAAAAAAAAAGGCTTGTTATTCACAACATCATGGAAAAGACCTACTGTACCCACAATTAAAGCAGTGATGTCTCTGATAAGAGATTTGACCTGTTATCTCTTACATGAGTGGCAAAATCACCGTCAACCCCCCTCCAGCCTACAAATAAGGAGTTTCTCACCCTTTAAAAGTGGAAAATATTTACTTCACGTACATGGATGCAAATCAGTATGGTATGATGATGGTGTGCTCAGGAGAAATTCATATCCACAAACACACACACACACATACACATACAAAAGCAAAGCTTATCAAGAGCTTAAAATGAGACTGACCTTTTCTAAAACATGCACTACCCCAGTCTGCAATAATGAATTTGTTGGCTTACACTGAAAACAATAGGTGCTGATGTTTTCATATACACTGCACACACAAGTCCAGTCTTATTGCCTTACCCCTAATGCAGGTATCCATTTTCCTTCCATCCGCCCTGCTTATCCGCAGTCTTTAATTGGCCTTGCTTTCTTCAGCTGGAACAAACAGTCTCAGAGCAGAAAGAGCTGACCAACTTCAGACTAGGAAACAACCCGCCTCAGGTATTTCCAGCAGTGTAAACAAGTGAAACAAGTCAAAGAGTGGCTCCCCTTTTAAAATCTTTCTTCACCTCTTCTCCTCATTTCCCTGACACGTCAGTAAGCTGTTTTGTTATGCAAACTTTTGGGTGGAGTCCTCGATTCTCACCTGGATTACTGCTGACATCCTGCAGCAGACACAAACAAAGCCACTACACAGATACATTACATGGTACGTGTCTAACATCAGGCGCAAAAAAAACATTCTAGAGAAGAAAAAAATATATTTGCATGTCACCCCCCCCCCCTCCTTTTTATTTCCTCATTTTGTTTGCTTTCATTTAAAATCATCTTCTTCTACAAAGTAAACAAGAATTACAGGGTTTTTCCGTTGAATTGCACCCTAAAGGTAAAGTGAGCCCACTGTTAAAAAGGCAGTGAGTCTTGCACAGTATGCACATCACACTGATACCGGTTATTAATGAAGGTGAATGAAGGTTTGCTTTTTCATGACTGAACTCAAAACATAACTTCGGAGTTTCTTTACTTGTAATTACTCTGATATAAAGCAGATACCAGTTGCAAAAATATAACACTGGTTGATGTCTCAGAGCAGCCATCATAGATAGAGAAGACAAAAACGACTGAAGGTCAAAGGATAGTCAGCTTAAAGAAAATGATAAGTATTACTGTTACTAGTTATCTGAAAGTTTGCAATGGACGAATTCTCAGCAAATATTGATTATTCTTTCGATGATTCAAAAAAATGGGCATATTCGTCAAGACACTTTCTCATCATTTTCTAACAATTTACAGACAAACTAAAACAACTACAGAACAACAAAAACCAGACTCTCACAGCAAGAGAAGCAACAGGTAAAAATAAATGTTAAAAAAAATGTCTGAAAGCCACAGTGCCACTAATGTTTGCAGAGGAAGGTTAAAGATGAATCAATCATGAAATGACTTCTGTAAACGGAGGTGGACGTTTACATGACAAATATTCCCAGTTCGGAATGTAAACAGTCCTTTTCCTCCGTGAAGTGGCTCCATAATCAAAGAACTGTTCCTGGAATTGAGAAGGAGAGAAAAGGAGGTAAAAGGAAGAAAGAAGCAGCTTCTCTGCCACTGTCTTTAGAGGATAGCGGCTGCATTAATCGCCCTCATCAGCAGGGGGAGGACGCTCAGCACAGCAGGTCTCCTGTCAATCACGTTCTGGCTCCAGAGGTGCTTAGTGAGCAGACCATACACCTGCCAATCACTGTCCAATCCCTGCTGCGCCAGTGAAGAACTGACAGCTGTCTGGCTGCAACACATAAAAGGCCACCATAAAGTGGGAAGAGAAGCGGGCCATGAGAGGAATAGCTGACCTTACAACATGCCTACATGACTGACTGAGCACGGATGTGCTTTTTCTGAAATGTTCAGCTTCTCATAAAACCAGATGTGCACACAGACCTGTCTAAACTGATCCACAGCAGGACAGCACACACAAAAACAACAATTTTATTAGCTATGCATAGTACATCTGCAGTCCTTTACAAGCAACTATGTAAAGCCCAGAAAACCCACGCAGTGAGGAAAATTGTTCTCTCAGCCAGAAAAATACAACTACCTGTAGGTGGGGGGTGCAGAGTTTTTAAAATTACAACTTTGGCTTGAAGTAAAAAAAAAAAAAAAACACAAGCAACTTCGTAGCAGAACATTTACACAAGACAATGCTGGAAGATGTAAGGGTGAATGCCAACTAAGGTGGTTTGTGGAAAGCAAGCTTACTGCTGCTGTTTTTGGGCAGCATTCAACTTCACTTTTCTATAGAGACAAAACAAAGCTTGGGGAAAAGTTTGTGAAATCACAGAACTTCCTGTAAAGTTCTTTAAAAATCTTAGTGTTACTTAAATCCTGTCAGTTGTACTTTGGAAGGAAGTGCACTCATTTGAAAAATAACATTTTCACAGGGCTCTATGTGGTCCTGTGACAAACTACATCTTCACTGCTTTCATAGGAAATAAGAGGGCAAGCAACAGCCAGGTGCTGCTAATCAAATGCAACTGATTTATTGATCATCAGCAAGTGTGAGCACCTCTATAAAAGCTCTATGTTAACGCAATCTTCCCAGGAGTGGATGTCACCAACCCCAAGGTCAGACTATGCAATGCTCAGAGAAACTGCAAAAAAAATGTCCTTAGTTAGTAGGATTGTACGCCTGACAAACACAGCAACCTTCCATTTTCACATACAAATATTAACAGTAGCTCCACCAGTGGACAAAAAGGCAAACAGTCCAACCACATGTGGGTTTTCTAAGAGGATGAATTGTTAACTCTGATCAGACTGTCCCGCATCATATCGAAGCTCAACCCTGTAATCATGATTTAGCAAAAAAATTAATGACAGAAGAGAATTTTACACATTTATAAATCAAGAACTGAAACTACCAAGCCCTCCCAGCCATGCGTTACCCAGTGCACACTGCTGATGCACTCAAGCAGGTCAACAGCAGCAAGATCAAATCTTGCAGACTTCTTCATATGTTCTTTTAGTTTCAGTGGTTGAGAAACAGAAATGACAAAAACGCTACATAGATGTTGATGCTGCTGATAACACTAAATAGTCATCAGAACTTAAAAGCATAGTAAATTGTGATGCCACACAATTACCTCTTTGGATAGAGTGCGTCTGTGTGTGTGTGTGTGTGTGTGTGTGTGTGTGTGTGTGTGTGTGTGTGTGTGTGTGTGTGTGTGTGTGTGTGTGTGTGTGTGTGTGTGTGGCAGCTCTAGTAGAAACTCCTGGGTAATTGCTTTGACAGGTCTGGGGTATAATCCGAGAAGAGCTTCAAGGAAAAACAGCACTGCAGAGCTGCACAAACTCACCCGATAGCACTGCACTTCTTTTCTGTGTGTGTGTGTGTTAATTCTAAAGTGAAGGGACTGAAATGGGTCTGCAGGCCTGAGTCGCTATGGAGCACTGATGTGATGTCAGTGTAGTTTTGTCACACGTGAAAAGCATAAAACACAGAGGAGAAGAAGCTGGATGCACTGACTGCACAGGGATTTGAGAGCAAAGGTTAGATGCAAACTTCCACCTGAAGTCAAAACAATGTCTGCTTCACTTTGCTTATGAGCACGCCATAGGAAATGTGTCCAACAGACTGCGAAAGCGTGTGTGCGTGAGTCAAAGAAAACATCTGGAGGCATTTCTGAGATGCCTGAGTGATGACAACAGCCAACCTGGCAGGAAAGAAGGGGAGGGGAGAGGGAAGGATGAAAGGAAAGAGAGGGAGGGAAAGAAGAGAAGCAGAAAAGTGATAAAGTCACCAGGCTATGACTTGTTTCACTGCACTCCCTTTAGTTCCTCTGAACCTAATCAGTCTTCATGTGTCATTTTTTATGTCAGATACCATATCGACTAGACAGAAAATCTTTTAAATTAGTGGTGTTGTCAGGTTAAAAACAAACAAAAAAAAAGTGATATATTATCACAGAGGAACTGTGAGGACTGTATCAGATGTGTTCAGTACTGTAATATCTCTTACCTACACAAACGTTAGAAAGGTTCAGAGTATTTGCCGCCTAACAGCACAGATGAATTTATTTAGTTACAGGGATACACACTATGAATATCGAATGACATATTCTTACTTCACTGGTTTTTATTTACCACTCTTTTTTTTTTAAATTCAGAGCACTCAAAGCACTTCTACACTACACGTTACTCCAGGAATTCCTTTTGGTTAACTACAGTCATAGTCAAACGTTTCAAGAAAGTGTTGTTTTCACAAACTTTGTTGCATCAGTTTTTATGATGGCAATTTGCATAAACTCTAGAATGTTATGAAGAGAGATCAGATGAATTGCAATTAATTGCAAAGTCCCTCTTTGCCATGAAAATGAACTTAATCCCGAAAAAGTTATTTCCACTGCATTTCAGCCCTGCCACAAAAATACCTGCTGACATCATTTCAGTGATACTCAGGTGAGAGTGCTGATGGAGACAAGGCTAGAGATGACTCTATCAGCGCTGACTGAGTTTGAATAAAAGGAAGGTGGTCCCTGAAATCATTGTTCTTCCTCTTTTTACCATGGTTATCTACAAGGATAACCATGGCATAAAAAGGGCTTGACAAGCATGGGTATTGCTGCTAGTAAGATTACACCTACACCAACCATATATTGGATCATCAAGAACTTCAAGTAGAGAGATTAAATTGTTGTGAAGATGGCTTCAGTGTTCTCAAGAAAGTCCAGCAAGCACCAGGACCATCTCCTGAAGGTGATTCAACTGTGAGATTGGGGCACCACCACCAGTGGGGAGATGTGAATGT
The DNA here is from genome assembly GCF_007364275.1 of Archocentrus centrarchus. NCBI lineage: Eukaryota > Metazoa > Chordata > Actinopteri > Cichliformes > Cichlidae > Archocentrus > Archocentrus centrarchus. The sequence continues at coordinate 26,073,047 of NC_044346.1, read as the reverse complement.
ATCTGCACATGCAGTGAGGTGAAGACTTTTGGAGGATGGCTTGGTGGAATGACAGCAAAGAAGCCACTTCTCTCCAGGGAAAACATCAATGGCAGACTGCTGAGGACTGGGGTAAAGGCATTTTCTCTGATGAAGCCCCTTTCCGATTGTTTGAGGCATCTGCAAAAATTACTGCCTGGAGAAGAAAAGTCCTGTGTCATGCCAACAGTAAAGGATCCTGAGACCATTCATGTGTGGGGTTGCTTCTCATCCAAGGGAGTGGGCTTACTCACAATTTTGCCATGAATAAAGAATGGCACCAAAACATTCTCCGAGAGCAACTTCTCCCAACCATCCAAGAACAGTTGGGTGAAGAACAATGGCTTTTCCAGCAAGATGGAGCATCATGCCATAAGGCAAAAGTGATAACAAGTGGAACAAAACATTGAAAATCTGGGTGCGTGTCCAGGAAACTTCCCAGACCTTAATCCCATCGAGAACTTGTGGTCAATCCTCAAGAGGCATATTGACCCCAAAACCCACTAATTCTGACCAACTCCAAGCATTGATTATGAAAGAATGGGTTGCTATCAGTCAGGATTTGGCCCATAAGTTGATTGACAGCATGCCAGGATGAAGTGCAGAGGTCTTGGAAAGGAAGGGCAACCCTGAAAATACTGACTCTTTAGACAAAGTTAATGTAATTGTCAATAAAAGCCTCTGAAACTTATGAAATGCTTGTCATTATACTAACGAAAAGATCTGAAAACACTGAAGCAGCAAACTTTGTGAAAACCAATACTTGTCATTCTCAAAATTTTTTGGCCACAACTTTACTTAACACCGCAAGGCAGAAAACTCAGTCCCTGTATTTACTGAACTCTATGCAATGTCCCAATGAAAATACTAAAACTGTTTTGTCTTTTAACGCCCATTTTACTCCAAGCTCCTTTCATTTTCTGAAAGCAGAGGGAAGGATGAGACTGCAGAGAAGAGGAGAACACAAGAGAGACACCACCCTTCCCCATAAGACAGACAAAGGCCAGAAAAGCCTTCAAGCAGAGAGAGACAGACTGAAGGTGGTGGATGGCCAGAGAATAAGAGACAGAAGGAAGGGGAGGAGAGGGAAGAGAGATGGTCAGCCAAAAAGTGATAAAGAAGCAGGTGGAGAAGGAAGGGAGGATGGTGGACCCTCTGAGCTAGAGGCGAATGATAGATAAAAGAGCATGTGAGAGCATGCTGGGAGGCCAGAATCGCTGCCAAAAGCACAGACATCAGACACATGAGGCACAGGAGGAGGATGAGAGAGAGCCTGTGTTCACGGGTAGAGAAGAGTTCATTGAGAGCACTTTGGGCAGAGTACAGATGCTGTGAAGCAGTCTAATATGCAGAACACAGGGCTGAACATTAAATCATCCTCCCTAAGATCAAAACCAATCAGTTAAGGAGGCGCTGGACTTTGATTTTTTCATATCCAACATGTTTTAAACCATTTCTGAAATCTAAATCATCTCCCTGGCGTGTTTCAAGAGGTCTTTGAAAAAAAAACCCACTTCTTATTTGGGCCTCCAGACATCCTGCGGTCCTAAGGCAAAAGCAAATAACACTGAGTATGTGACGGGAAGCAGGAGGGAGTGTAATAGTCAGGGATGGAAACAGAGAGAGGAAGGGAGGGAATGAAGACTCCCTGTGAGGAAAGAGAAGGACACGAGGGAGGCTGAGGTTCACAGCAGTATGCAGGCAGCATTTAAATTTAGCTGGATGTGAAGCTCGAGGTCAGTGTTGTACACTCAAATAAAACCACTAAAGGAGTTAATATATGAATAAATGATAAAACTGCAACTCCACTGTCCGGCTAACTTCTTGTGTGATTTGTGTGGGTATTTTATTTTATGTGTGTATTTAAATGGGACATGGAAGCGATGTAAATGGCAGATTTGTGAGCAAGTGTGTAAGGTGTTGAAGTTGGGTGTGTTAAAGCTGAAAAGAGAGAAACACACACACACACACACACACACACACACACACACACACACACACACACACACACACACACACACACACACACACACACACACACACACAAAACACTAAAAAGAAAAATGTGGGGGGAAAAAACAAGAAGTTGTAAAGCTTTAGAAACGTATCAGCATCAAGAGATGCTAAATTTATCTCGCTGATTATTTGCTTCTACCGACCAGTTAAGTTGCAGTTCACATACAGTACAAGTCTGTGCTGGGTATGACATTCACAGTGACGGCACACACAAATGAAAACCTCAAAATATGCCTCAAGCAAGTCCCCTCCAATGAAAAATGAGTGATTTCTTATAAGTTTGAATTTTAGGCTTTGGCATTGTTGTAAGGCAGATTCTTTAGGTGGAAGTGTTTAATTTTGTCACGTGAACCAAAAAATCTCAAAGAAGTTACATTAAAATAACTTTTGTCATCGCCATGCATTTAGATGGGTTTCTGATCAAGTTAAAAATGATCATCTGATGATTTCACTTGATTAAATCTTTCATGAATTATTCACATAATCATCAAAAGTTATTCAGAACAATTGTTTACCATATTTCCTTCTTAGCAAGTCTACCTGGAAAATAAATTACATGACGCAGGTGGTTAAGTACATGCTGAGTCTCAGATCAATCAAATGGTTTTACACTGATAGAAAGAATATTTAGGGCACTGAAGTTCTCAATTTTCTGACCTTTTTTCCTTTTCTTTTTTCTTTTACATTGTAAACTGTCTGAAGGTCAGACACAGGGTCTGAAACCACTTCGAGAGACATGCAGACGTAGAGTTGAAGCGTCAAACCTTCAAAGAAGAGGATTTTGTATCTGTAGTTTCCTGTGGGGGACAGTTAGTTTCTTCCAGTGTCACATGCTGCCTTATCTATAATGTGACAGAGTCTGAGTTTTTTCAATTTTGGGATTTTTCGTTAGTTTTCATTTTTATTTCAGTTTCAGTTTCCCCAGAGCAAGTTTCAGTTCAGTTATCTTGTTTTAAAAGGTTTTAGTTTAGTTTTGGTGTTAGTTTTTTTTACGTTGGTATGTTGGTTGGTATTTATGGCTGGTATTTGTCTTTGTCAAGATTTAACTTTTAACATACTTAGCGATGCCTCCTTGTGTTGGCAAATTTGACCAAACTGAGGACATAAACTATATCTTTTTATATGATTTTAATTAATTTGTGTAAGTGCACCACAGACTCATTCAGTAACTAAAACTTTGTTACATTTCAAGTCTAGTCTTCATTTTTCTTTCAGTTAACTAAAATGTCTTAATTGTGGTTTTTAGTTTAGCTAACTGTAACAGCCGTGGTCTTTATTGGCAGGAAGAAAGCAGGCTCAGGTTAGTGCTGAGATCACCAGAACTAATAAGATCTGACAGCGGCATCAGCAGCTATCTGAGACTTCACTTCACTTCACTCGATTCAATTCAATTCAAATCAATTTTATTTATATAGCCCCAAATCACAACAAACAGTCTCCTCAAGGCACCATTATGTTCACAGTGACAATGCTAATATGGTTATATTTGGTAAGCGTTGCACCTTTAATGCCTTTACCACTTTGTTAGCATGCTAACCCTCAGTTATTAATACCAAACAAATTACAGCAGGGCTGATGGTAGTGTAGTTTTTCTGGCGTATACTTGAAATTTTAACCTGATAAATGTTTCGGTGGGTCTGAAGTGACCGTGGAATGCCCGAACCAACAGAAATGTTGTTCATTTCACTAACAAAAACAAACACGCTGACCTCCTTTCCCATCTATTCAATCTGTTGCTTGTCACCAGTTTATACGATCAATATCATTAAACAATTTGTCACAGCGCCTGTGTTTTGGTCCAGTGAAACGCTCCAATAAACACTGATGGCAGAAACGTCAGACAAATTACCTAAATGAATAATTACTTATGCATTCAACAAGAAAATATCTCGGTCCCTGCTTTGTTTTTCTGTTGGAATGACTTTCTGTTCTTTAGAAAACTCATCAGGTTTGTCCTTTAAGCAGAGCATGACTAACAGCTGACCATGAGCAAGTCACGCCTGCACGTTACAATATGTGTGCTTGCTAAAGTGTGTGTGTGTGTGTGTGTGTGTGTGAGTGAGAGAGAGAGAGAAACTGAGTGTGTAAGCAATGTGGGTAGAAAATACATCACATTTGTGCTCTGAGAGCACCCGAGGGACAGTGAGGGTGCATGGTTCTATGTGGTGACTCTAAAAGAGAAAGAGAGTGGAAATGCATTTTAAGGTGCCTCAAGTGTGCCCTGGGGATTCACTGTGTGTGTGTGTGTGTGTGTGTGTGTGTGTGTGTGTGTGTGTGTGTGTGTGTGTGTGCGTGCGTGCGTGCGTGCGTGTGTGTGTGTGTGTGTGTGTGTGTGTGTTACAGCATCAGCGGTTATGACAGTTGGGCTCAGGTGTGGCAACAGGAGGAGAGACCAGTGCAGCAGGTCTCCGGTTTGAGCCTGCAGAGACAAGTTGAGCTCACCACCAGTGATCATGTGATCACAGTTGGAGAGACATTCAGGTCTCAGGATATTTAATCATGAAGATAGCTGCCTTTGTGAAAATACACATTTGTAATCAAATATTCAGTTCCTAATTTCTTAGCTAGATATATCAACAGCCATTTAAGGGATGTTTATCTCAGTGAGGTAGGATCTGAGTACAATCAGGTAACCGAACAGGTGCAGATGGCGAGAGGAATACACTGCAACTGAATGAATTCCCCCTTTAATTAAAAAAAAAAAAAAAAATTAAAAATCTGTCAACTTTAGCAGGTAATTTAATTAAACATCTTACTTGCACAATAAAGGTTGTGCAAGGGCATTTTAGGGCTTCATATGAAGATTATCCCCTTACATCATTTCAGTTTAATCTAAATTTTTAATATTGTTGAAAGCATTCAGCTTTGCACTGGCTTACTTCTTCTGCATCTAGAAGAAATAGTACAAAAAAAAAAAGAGACAGCTGTTGAAATATGTAGACATGGATGAGAGCAACACACTGCTTGAAGTAGCAGATAAGCTTTCTGAGAGATAGGTTACTGTAAGTGATAAAAGTGGGGGACACTGTGAATCTAAAATAGAGACGGGTTAAGGTTCATGTTTGGGTGGGTTTGCATCAGGTTATATAAAGTATTTGGGGGGATAATGATTGTGTAACCACTCTTTAATCAAGTGTGAAGGCTAAAAGCATCTCAGTCCCATCTCTAATTACTTAGCCAAATATAATTTTTACAGCCTACGTTTAGTTAATTGTCCTCTAAGGATCCACTCTCATTAAAGCGTCAAGGAAAAGTGGTGCTATGTAAACAGAGTTGGGAGGAGAGCGCTCTGTCCCTCTTTACATGCAACACTGAGTCCACAAATACTGAAGGCCCCTTTGATTATAATCACCCTGCTGCCAGCTGTTTCTATGACAGCCCAGCCTCCAGGTAACACAGCAGAAAACACCTGTCTCCTCCTTCCCCTCAGCCATCTATTTGTCTAACACTCCCTCAGCTTTGAGGCTCACTCACATGCAGAAGCTGAATAAAAGTCAGATGTCTCACTGAGTACTGAATAAGTGAAGTGAGCTGTTCTACAGGAGCTGTGGCTGCAAAGAAGCAAACTCACAAACAGACTAATGGTTGTGGTTAAACTCATGACAAATACTAAAAGTCTGTGTGTTTGTGAAATGGCATCATATTGTTCATTTGTTTACAATGAAAACCAGCGAGACTGTGCATGATGAAACCACAAAGCAGTTCTTCGAGGAGGCAAAACTGATTTTTCTTTTTCCCCCCAGATGATTATTTCCCATCATCTTCCGGCCCTCTCGGCAGTTTCTGTCCAAGTCTGTTTCTCCACCAGATGCTTTTGAATTGGTTTCACTCACACACACACACACACACACACACAGAGAGAGAGAGAGAGTCCTGCATGTTCATTTGGCCAGGCAAGCTTATTTACAGACTAAAATGTCAACTTTAACAGACTGAATGGATGCTGGCTGTGCAAAAATAAATAAATGGGGATGTTAATGTCAGTACTAACACGTAACATATGTGTAATCCTCAAATTCTCTTCATCCTGCGTTCTTTAAAACACTCTTGGCAGAAAAGTAGAGGTCTCATACTGAGATCAAAATGATCATTTTTGGAACACCTCAGCACTTCTGCTCAATGCTGCAAAAAGAGTTCAGTCAGGACAGGTTGCACTTTGTTATTATTGGTACACATCCAACATTTTTACTGTGTGTAAGACTGTGCAGCAGTTATTATTTATTTATTTATTTTTTTAACAGTTTTTCTTCCTCCTATGCACCTGTCATTCATGCAGGTGTGCAGAGATCCTGTTACTTGAGTATAACTAAAAAAAAAAAAGAAAAAAAAAAGGAAGCACCAGTGCAGAAACTGGATTCTCATTATTAACTGATGGGTCAAATATTGTCCTGATCAATTCTTTTCTTTATAAAGAAACGTCTAAATACTCACCAAAATTTCTTAAAATATAATAAACAGAAAACTAGGTAAAGCTTACAGCTTCCTTGAGATGGTGTATTTGAGAAAATGTCTCACTTTTTGTTTTTAAAATGTCACCATTTGTTGATTATCATAAAAATCTTGGGTGAGCATGAGGATGAGGACCTCATCCTCATGAGGACCTTTGTTTCACTGATCATATTAAGGCTGTAACTAAATCAGCTTTTTGGCATCTTAGAAATATAGCTAAACTGAGAAATTACGTGTCCCAGCAAGAGCCCGAGAAGCTTATTTGTGCCTTTATTTCTTCTAGAGTTGACTACTGCAGTGCTCCTTTAGTTGGCCTCCCTCAAAAGACTATCAGACAGTTACAGTTCAGAATGCTGCTGCTAGAATTTTTACAAAAACCAGGAAGAGAGAGCTTATTACTCCAATTCTCAGCTCCCCGCATTGGCTTCCAGTAAAATATAGAACTCTTTTTCTTTTGCTTTGTTTTATTTTATTTTCTCTTGTGGGCAGTGGTGCAGTGGTTAGCACTGCTACCTAACAGCAAGAAGGTCCTGGGTTTGGATCCACCATCTGGCCTTTCTGCGTGGAGTTTGCATGTTCTCCCCAGTTTTTTATGTTGTAAAGCACTCTGAATGACTATCGTGTTTGAGAGGTCCTATATAAATAAACTTGCTTTGCCTAAACAAGTTAAGTCATTCTTTCAGCACCACACTTCACTTCATTGTGCACAATGACTTTTTGCAAACTTGATTATGAAATCCTATGCATACCTTCCCGCACTAATGGACCCGTGATGACACATAAACATCCAAACACTTTCAGACTGAAAGTCGTGCACACCAACCATCCACTTCTTCACTTTTGTTCTTTTCAGTAAGGCACACTCATCATATCTACTCTCATAATAAGGGCACTGATGCAAATAACTAATGAAGTCTTTTGCATCTTGATTTGATTTAATTCAAAGTGATTTAACTGCAGCTCCACCCAGTTATCCAACCATCCATTTGTCGATGCTTGAGCTGAGGCCCCGAGCTGGTTAAACTCCCAGTAGGCCAAGTGTTATCAGTTCAACTTGATCTCCAGCCCTTTGTAATGAGAGGGATTGTTTGTGGGGAGACTTTAATAACTCCCGCAGCCTATTTATAACTTGTAAGTCACACACTCTGTGTATGACGCACAAAAAAAAAGCACACAGGCACACCCACGACATGCGCCACAAACTGTGATAAAAAAACTGTCTGGTAACTGTCTGCCAAAAGGAAAACAAAAAAAAAAAAAGGAAATCATACTTTAGGTATTCATTTAATACAGTGGGTTATAAGTTTGCACATGCAGTTAATACACCAAACCAGCAACAGCCTGGTAATATTCACAGACTGGGAGTGTGTATGGCACCAACAGTATGATACACACAGTAATAACTTTGCATTAATTATTTTAGTAAATTAACCATGTCTACATGTGTTTAGTCTACTTGGCTTTAGGCTAATTAACAACAACATGACTTGAAAGTAAAAGCCTTCCTTCTAATTATCCTTAGTGGAGGATAGCTCTTGGGGGGCAACCAACCAAACGGGTAAACATGGGGGAAGAAAGCTGGAGGAGGAGGAGGAGGAGGAGGAGCAGTTGGTGCACAGCTCGGACAGGAGGAGGGGAGAGATAGCAGGAGAGAAGAGATGAGAAAGGAGGCGAGTAAAAGATAACACAAGTGAAACATGGTGGATCACTTTACACTCACGACTGTTGCTGGTTCAGTACAATTTATCATCAACATTTGTTCAGGCTGCGCTACAGCGGCCAGAACATGTTTCCTTAGAAATGTGGAGAGGACTGTTAAAACAGCACTGCAAATAAGTAAAACTACAGCACTACAGCTGGAGCCAATCCCAGCTGTCACAGGGCGAGAGGCAGGGTACACCCTGTACAAGCTGCCAGTCTGCCGCAGGGCCAATACAGAGAGAAATTCATATTCACACCTATGGGCAATTTAAAATCAGCAATTAACCTAACCCTACTAACTGCATGTCTTTGGAGTGTGGGAGGAAAGCAGAGTACCCGGAGAAAACCCACAACCTTCTTGCTGTGAGGCAACAGTACAAACCACCGTGCTGCCCTACCAAAAAAAAAGAAAAAATCTTTTTTTTTAAAGATTATAATTATTATCTAAAGAGTGAAAAACAACGCAAGAGCATGAAAAAAATGGGTCACGTGTAGTGATGAGCCTGCTTAACTCTGCTTTGCAGAGCTTTAAGGTGAGTTGAAGCTCAGCGTTCAGCTGACTGGCCCACAGATTTACTTTCTTTTTTTTTTTACGACTCTCGTAGAAATGCCTTTGGCCCAAGGAGTTCTCAGTGAGAAGACTCCAAAAGCTCTCTGTGTACTAACTTCTTAGCCTCACAGATCATCACTGGCTGGTGATACAGATACTGTATTCCTCAGGAGCTAGAGAACAAAAGCGGAGCTAAAAGAGTGAACAAACTAGCAAAGAATCAATTTTAAATTGTGTCTTTAGGCATTTTGCTCCCAGCAGGCAGTCACAAAAACACAGCTCCCATTGTTTCCATTTTTTTAGTTGACTAAATGGCAAAGTTAACACAGTCTGACAGGCATAAAGTAGCATTTTTGCACCAATAAGGCGAGTGTCTACAGGCTTCTATGAAACAGGGTGGAGGCCCTGTGATGATTTGGAGCTGTATATCAGCCAGTGGTGCTGCGGTCTTGTCAAAACTGATGCACTTATGAATGCAGAAAAGTACCATCAGATTTTTATCCACCATCCAGTTCCATTCTGGAAGGCATCTGATTGACTTAATTTTTAACGTACTGTATTTTCCAGGTGTACTTTTCATAAAAGCACACCTGGATATTAAAAACACACAGTGGAACACAATGAGTCATGGATTGGCCCCCACCAGAGCCTGGAAATCAATCTTACTGAAGCAGTGTGGGATCATCCTAAGAGAATGGAACAAAAGGCAGCCAACATTCAAATTAGAGCTCTGAATGTCCTTCAACAAGTCAGGAGAACTGTTCCTGAAGACTACTTAAAGAAATTAAAGAAAGCTGCTTAAGTGAGTTCAGGCCATACCAAATATTGACTTTCAAGCTTGTTAGAATTATACAAACTCTAACTTTGTTTATATACTGTATTTCCATTTATATGTATTTGTATTTCCATTTAGAGGATCATAATCACTGGCAGTTAAATTAGATGTCTGTGTCATGGTGTGCTGTGCGGCAGGAGAGGGCAGACCCCAAAAATGCAGGACTCATAAGCAAACTTAACTAAAGGGCTGTTTATTGAGGAAGGATGACTGAACAGCACTATACAGGGCTGAATGGGAGCCAGAACAAAAAAATAAAAAATGAGCAGGGTGACACACAGCAGAGGAAACATAGATGAGGACACAACAACAGGCATAGAAAACACAGGACTTAAGTAACAAAAGGGCTGATGAGGGGAGTGGAAACAGGTGAGAGCACAGGTGAACCAAATTACACTGATGAGACAAGGCAACACAAAACTGAACACAACACACAAGGAGCAGACGCCTATCAAAATAAAACAGGAAGTGAGACGAGGGAACAAAGATGCAGACCTGACACAGAACATGGGGAAAACACAAGGAAATAAACAACCAAAATAAAACCCAGAACAGACTTAATAAAGCAAAAACAAAACACACAGGGTCAAAAGGACCCTGGACCTGGTTGTCAATTTGGTCCTAACAGGCCTGACTTAAGTGTGCTACAGATTGTGACACAGATCGTATGATGCATTGTGCTGACCCACGTAAATCTTGTTATCTGCCATATGAAGGTTTCAGGCTCTCCTGGAGGCACAATAGATGACACAGCAATCTGCTACCATCAGTCTCACAGTGTGACATTTCTCCTGCTTATTTCCACCACTTGCTTAGAACACATTCACCATCTTGCTGTCACTTTCTGTCATTTTAATGACCAATCATTACGCACACACACGAAAGTGGAGACCACAACAGCGACAAAAATTGAAAGAAAATTTGAACCCAAAGTTTGGCTTCTGAAAATGGCAACATCAGCCTGTGATCTTTTTCTAGAGTCACCACAACACCACAGAAGGTTCCCCACACTGTTTCTTTGGTCCTACACCACATGCATAGCTCAAATCATGGCAAATCCACAGTGCCTCAGAGGACACAAAACAATGAAGAAAAAAAAAAAAAACACAAAAAAAAAATAAAAAGTAAAAATAAAAAAAAAAAAAGTGAGGGGGTTGGCAACAGCAAGAATTTCCAGCATTTCCACTGTAGTTAGTGCTATACAGCATTTGTGTTTAAAGGTGTTCATCCTTCTATGCAAAATTTGTGACATTATTTTCTTCCTTTGCTTGCCTTTTGTCCGTTTTCCTGTATACTTCTGACCCACTCTCAGTGGTGCTGAGAGCTCAGCATGCTGCCCAGTCTCACACAAATCATCCCCAGTCTACCAGATATCAAAGAGGCAGTGAGACTGGTTTAAAGAGGAAAGAAGGATCAGGATATTAAACCACTTTTGTGACTATTTGCTCAATAAACCAGCACTTAGATTTGTGCTAGAAACTCTGTTTAACAAGGTCAGATAAAATAATTCACCAAGCCATCCTTTAGTTTAATAAGGAGCAAATACCCTTTCTGCCCCATGAGGCTCACTCATACAGCACACAGCGAAGCGTGCCGAGCTTATTCCATTAAGCGATGGTGTATTGCTTTGTTCCTGGACTGTTTACCAGCTGCCCCCCTGCTGTGAGGGAAATCACCAGGATTAAATTTCATAATGTGTGCAGGAGGATGAGAACATCATTCACTTAAGGATGGCAACATGAGAGACAATCAGGGTTCCTGGAGTGCTGCCTAATGGTTACAATGAAACACAAAATACACACCATTTCCTGATTATTCATCCTCAAAGCTTATTGTAACTCTAAAACTGCATCAGCTTAAATCCTCAAATGTCTTGTCCTATTAGGGGAAGAGCACATTTCCCTGAAATACCCTCCCTCCAGCACCACCAGAGATTACAGCATAATGCTCTCTGTTGATTTATTTCTACTAAAGAAAACATCTTTAGATGCAAGCTCAGTGTTGGGTTTTACATACACCACATTTTAAGGCAGACTAAATTATTTGGTTTATTTGCTGGTTGAGTTCAGCAGCTGAATTTAGTCTTTCACCAGGATTATGAGCTACACTTTGAAGCACAAATCCTGCATCTGGCATCACAGCAGCCATGCCTTCCATTCTCCATGCCAATTTCCTGATTGTTTCAGTAACCCAGGTTATAAAACTATCCTCTAGCAGGTTCAGAGACAGCTAACATAACTGAGTGGCTGTTTAAACTGCACAGCAGCACTGAGCAATGAGGCTGGGATCGATGTACGTGGCCTGGGGGGCCCTGGGCATTGCCATAATGAGGAAGGGGTCAGGGGTCGAGCTATGTCGAGTGCAAGGTTGCTGGTGTTGACAAGCCAGGCCAGGACCCACATGAGCACAAAAGTGAGGAACTACTGCCGTCATGTAACCAAACTTCAAAGACTAGACATAAAAAAAAAGAGGTGGTACCCAACTTTAACGGATGCAGATGTGAAGGCAGAACTTCAGCATCTGTGGCCTCATGGGATGAAAAACAGCCACGGGCAGTGAAATGTCTCTTTCATTTATGTTTTAGCTGACCGACCCGCCTGGAGCTACTCGCTCCTGATCTGTCCGGCCCCTCCCAGTTCTCACACAAAAATCTGGCGGGGTTCAGCGGCCAGGGGTGATAGGTGATGTCACGACAGTGTGTTAGCTCAGTATGGCTGGCCTGTGTGTGAGCGTCTGGGGAGAAGGAGGGGTCCATGCGAAGCTGGAATGCCGGGGTACATCGCTATGAGGTCATGGGAATTATGGGATGTTTCCACAGTGGGAAGGCAAAATGTGAAAGGGAGATAAAGTAAAGGGGGGAAAAAAAAGAAAAAAAAACATGGATAGGAATGCTGGCTTACAACAGCTGTTTCACTTCATGCCAACTATGAAGCACATACACAGGTTTTAAATTTAAGAAATACAAACACCTTCACCCCTCCACCCCAAACACCATTAAACAGACTTGGTATCTATCAGACTTTAATCCCCTGCCTGAGGGTGGGCAGCTGGGCTGGTGAGGGTGTGGTCACTAACATGCTCTAGCCAGGATGAGGAAAATGAACTCACAGTGAACTAAATGTGATCTGGGCTGCTGGTGTCAGACAATACAACCCATTGTACTGCTGCGGCCGTAGAGCCTCATCAGCAGCACATCACCCCGTGGCCCCTCCTCTTCTCTCCACTGTTGTGCCCTCACAAAACCTTACCCCATCTGAACTGCTCCTATCAGAGTACCAATGATCCAAGAACTTCAATGAGAACTTTAACTTCTCATTTTGTTTCCACATCAGTACCAAACATGCAATTTACTGTAAGAAAACTCCCCACTTTTAGATGCTGTTAAAAGTCTGATTTGCTTGCTGATTAATTTTGTGTCAATGTCACACACCTCAGATGTTTTATCCTCTGTTATGACGTCCCTTTACACTCATGTTAACATTTATCCATGCAGGATCTGAGAAGTGAGAGGCACAAATGATTTAACAGAGACAAACGCATCCATGATATAAACTCTGAGATGATCCTTGGCAGGCACCCTTCCACCCTGCACTGTAACTCATACTACAATAGGGACGTAGCTACAGAGCAGCTGTAATATGAACAACCTATGGAGACTATGAATGAAGCACATAGCCAGGACAGGCTATGTAGCAAGGATGAAGATTTTGGTAGCCATCACATAAAAATTAAAACTTGTCTGCCTGCAGTGAAGAGCATTACTATTAAAATATAACAGTGGCTCTGTAAGAGCAAACAGGGCGGTGGTCCTGCCCCTAAGGAGCCAACCAAGTCAAACTGAGAAACGTGTGCTAATTGTGTTGTTATACTGTAGCATAAGAGTTTCAACTGTAGTGGTGGGCTTGTCCACTTGTTATCATGGTAAATAAATGTAGGTAAGTGTGCCTCTAGTTTTTCTTGGCCTAATGTATCCATAACCTGAACTGTTTCATTTACAGTTTATTTACACTGAACTGTAAATGAAACCATGTCCTGAAACCAAGCGGAAACCTCCGATCTGAAAAATGAAGTCAGTGTGGAAGTGCCAAAAACAGTTCCTCTAACGGCCACTAAAGTGACTCAATCCCCATAAACTCCCACATTAAATCATCAGTGTTAGGTGTTCTAAAGTAATGCAGTACTGAAATCACATTACATTTTTCAGTAACACAGTGATATAACATGCTACTGTAGTTGTGTTACAGTGGTTCTTCAGTTACCTGCACACGCGGCTAGAAAGACACCAGTATGGACATTACTTTTATTTTTAATGCACTAAAGGACAAGTATGAGGGTATAGTGCAAACTGTGTCCAGAACAGAAGCAACACAACCTTGGCTGTTTTGCGAGCATCTGCACAGACAACACGCAAAGTTAGCGAAGAACCCAGACTGCTGATAAGGCTGAGTGTATGCTGCTGACCCCAGGCCAGCAGCCGGAGCCTGATCCTCACCAGGTAACAAACGCAGTGATGAGCAGTCAGGCTTGCAGCTTAGGAGCCTCCATTTCTACCTGTACATGTTTCAGTAGAATCAGTCTGGCGATCCCTTTGGAGTCTCTTTGGGCTGGTTTTCAACTTTGCTTTGTGTTGTCGGTTTTGGATACAAACTTAAAACGCTAAAAGAAAGATTGTAAGTTTGTCTTCATTGTGATAGGGATTTATGTTGGGGTGTGGGTCTGCAGCCTTAGGTTAAATGTGTCAGTGCATTTCAAATCATGTTACAGAGTAATGCAAACAACAAATGTACCAAGCTGTGTAACTAATTACTTTCTCCAGTGAGTAATTAAGTAATGTACTGTATTACATTTAAGATAGGTAATAAGTAATGTTTAATACATTACTTATTAAAACATTAGTAAACCTTTGTAATAGCCACCAAGGGGTGACTCTGCTGGCAATAAAAAGACTTCAGATCCAGAGGTCAGAGCCCTCAGCCCTGACCCCAGTAAAGACTTTCCTGATGAGTTTTGGGCTCACTCACTCATTTAAGGTCATACTGAATATAACGTTAATTAAATTTTGGTCATTCCAGGAGTCAGAAAGGAGGATTATCCGGGGAATGCCAATCGGCTAACAACTTATGATTGACCGTTATGTAATGTCCACCACTACAGCGTTAAAAACAGCTGTTTTTGACCTCTATGGGTAGTTTTTTTCCCTTCATAACAACTCTGCTGTTATTTAAAATCATCCAGCTGGATATTGGAGTTAAGAGCGTAGCTACATTTTTAGCAGCTGGAGCCAGTTGCTGTCTGTTAGGCCTCACCTCCGTTAATAAGAGTAACTGAACTGGACTTCTCCACTCTGCTGCTGCATTTTTAGACCATTTTAATTGAATAATCAGACAAATATTATGGCAAAGTTATGCGGCACAGACCATCCAAGAAATTGGTGCTTCAGTTTTGATGAAATGAAATGATCCTCAGATTGGTTTGAATCGCTAACACCTCTGACGAGCACGGGACTGACTGCACTCATTTACTCTTTGACTCCTCTATATGTTTAGTAGAAACCATTAAACGTGTTTTATAAAAGCTATAAAATTCCATGAGGGTCAGATCAGACTAGGCACACACGCAACAGAGCTGGTATGAGGTTATGATCACGTGTTGCAAGGCTAAAAACAGAAACATTCATGCGAACGAATACATCATATGACAGTGAGTACATGACCCTGTTAGACCACATTGTTTTATTAAACTGAGATGCCTACCATGAAATGAATACAGATATTAGCGTTCTCTCAGAGTCTCCAGTTTCTCAACAGTTCCTTGATTGGTTATTGTGGATTCTGTGTGTCTGCATGGCCACAGGGCTGCACTGAGAAAAGCCTACTTTGTGTGCATAACTGTCTCCTTACGTCATTGAGAGTCTTATGGGAAGCACTCCTGTGCATTCCCTGGAGTGTCTGACTTTGTGTGTGTTCTGTAATATTGAACATGAATGTGTGCTCATGTACACTGTGTAAAAACAAAAAAAAAAACCAAAAGGTTTGTTGTTAGAGAACAAAAAGGATTTGCAAAAATATGTCACACAAGCAGCTACCACCACAGATCCCTCCACATACAAGAAGTGACACATCTCCCCTCGATTCCATTACTGTCCCCCCTCTAACCTTCACAAGGAAGTGTGACGCAGTTGAGTTCAGGCTTCTATTGGGGCTGTTTAATATGGTCTTCCTGTGGGGCAAACAAGCGGCACACCATGGGAAGGCCGCAGAGTTTCTCTGCCTGCCTCTAATGTACAAAAATGGGAACTTAGAGGGGAACTCCATGAACTTTACACATCAAAGCCTGTTTACAGGTCCTGCGGAGGACTTTTGCATATGTGAAAAAGAACATCCTTAGAGGGCTGACGAGCTGGCTCAAGATAAGTTGTTTCAGTCTGTGTTAGAGATGAAGTTTGACAATGAAAAATGAAATGAGAGAACTGATAATCATGGGAGTGAAGCCTTCTCGAGGCTACTCCAGTCACTGCAAGCACAGTACAACAGAGTCTCTGAGGTTTTCAGCAGAGGACTGCCCATCATGGGTCCCACACCAGACAAAGTCAAGATCACAGCATTCCTATTAGGGAGTGTCATTTCTAATTCAACTAGAAAAGGGTCACACAGTGTGGAGATTTCTAGCCATCTCCATATGGTCTGGATTTTAAAATACACCAGTAGTCATCTCCTTTGGACTTTACTAACAATTAGCTTTGTTAATGTATTTCTTAAAACTTACAGAAGACAACAAGGTGCCTAGATTGATGTTGCTATACCTTAGAGGTATGGAGTTGAATTGTTGGTCAAAAAAAAGCTTGACTTGACTCTCCATTTTATATATTCTACACATAACACTTCAAGTAAGATTCTTTTATGATAGCGAGATAGATGGGCTAACTGCCTGCGCATTTTACACTCACACTGCCTGCCACTGCAGCTTTACTTACTATAGAAGGAAAACTTCTTGAATTTATGGCAAACTTGGTGCACCTGTTGCATTGTGTGTTAGATGAAGACTTGCATAGACCAAACCATAAAAAGACCCTGAATCAGCCTACATTATGCATGAACTGTCACAGGGTTTCCACCAGTGTACTGAACACCTGGAGACCCACCAAAAATAAAGTATTAGCGCTGAAGCAGGTGGAAGGTGCTACATAAATCAAGTGTTGAAACCCTGCATCAGCACATATTTGGTCATTTTGGAGATGAAGTGCACAAAAAAAAAAAAAAAAAAAACTTCAGAGGAAGTTCCACAAGTATACCACCATTCAACAATCCTGTGTGTGTGTGTGTGTGTGTGTGTGCGCCTATCTCTCCTTTTGTTTTCCTTCTCTTACTGACCATCTTTCTAAATCTTCTGTTTGCCTTCTGATAATTGGAGCCTCGCAACAGTTTTTTTTTTTTTTTTTTTTGGGAGGCAGAAAAGCATCTGGCTTGTTGTCGTGGGCACTCTCATTAGGTGGTTGATTAAAATTTACAAATTCCAATCAATGTGGCATCTCCAACACTGGTCAGTGGAGCAGGGGAACCAGAATTAGCCCCATCTGTTTGGCATAGATTTTTCTGGACTATGCCAAACAGACAGGGCAGGCAGTTGTTTACCCTGTGAGGGCGTCTGACGCAGAGTACGTGTAATACCACTTTTACGTCAAGGCCACGAAGGGTAGAATCGGTTAAAGAGGCAAACCAACCCAGCACAAAGCTTTTAAAAGCAGTCACGTAACATGCTGCACTCAAGCAGTATAATTAAACAGCGTGGCTCATTTTTACTACAGACACATGCTGCTGTTCATACCTTCCTGACACAAAATTAAAGAGGGAAAATCTAATAAAGGAGCAGTCAGTGTAGCTAACAATCAGGTCTGTAGATTAATTAGAGATGACATTCCAACACAGTTTTTGAAAGCTCATTTCCTAAATAGTATGTCCCAAATCACCCACCCCCCCAAATGACCCTAAATGGATGGATGGATTACAGAGAACACCAGGCCTGTACCAGAAAGCAGGACTTGAGGTTGAGCGAAGTAACTTCAGGTTTAACCCCGGGCTTTCTTACCAGGTAGATCGCCATGGTAATTTATGCTGCACATCTAACCTTCTCTAAAATTCAATTCACTTTTATTTAAATAGACTCAATTCACAACAAGAGTCATATCAAGATGCTTGACCTTATACAAAATTTTCACTCTTTTTGCCTTTGAAACTGGGAGAAAATGCTGAAACAGCCTTGCACGCTGCATCTTGCTGTGTCTTAATGATAGAGCTGTGATAATGTAAATGTATTAACTTACACACTTTAGCCAGCATTTTTTTTAGACTGTCATTTACCTTTAGGGCAGCAATGATTCATCGACGTGGAATTTTAACGTCGAAGCGTCATATTTTAAAACCCATTTATCCAGTTTCTTCCACTTATCGTGTGATTTTGTAACTGCAATACACTACAGGAAGATATGGGGGCAGTATTGCCTCCATTGTCTGCCAATGAGCAACATAACGATGGTGGAACCGAGAGGAGGGTGGAGAAAATGAAAGAAATGGAGACAGACAGAAAACAAAAATAAAGTTAAAATAAAAGTTAAAAATAAAGACTGTGCAAAGCAGAGCTTTCCATCCACGGCAGCATCACTGCAGTGCTGAGCGTTTAAAACGCCAGCACCCTGGAGCTGTGACGTCAGCACTGGACGAGTACGTTAGTGCGTCGTAGATACCTGTTAGTGTTTGAACAGTAAAGTTTGTTAGTTTACCTGTCGGAAACCATCCCTCATGGATGATGCTTTCTAAGCGGCAACATTTCAGTTATGTTAGCGAACGAGAGAAGGACAATAGGAGCAGCTACATTATCTCCTATTGTTTTTTCTTGCAATAATGCCTTCATTCTGAATAGTAAACCTCTTCATGAACTGAATCGTCTGTAAACTTTTCAGTTGTTTTGGACGGAAAAATTTTTTTGACTTAATTTGAAGCCTTATTTGAACTTTTGGACAGAGGCCATTTTTATTTATTTGCACATTATATTTTCGTTTAAAATTTTAAAAATTGCATTCACTTTAATATGCATTGTTTATTTGATATTTATTTTGATGGTCGCATTAATGTTAAAAATACATTTGATTAGTTTCAAACTCGTATTTTTATGGGTCATTATTTTAATTGTGAGAAGAGACAACAAGGCTTGAACAGGTGAGGTAAGACTGAAATAATCGTTGACTAATCAACTATTCGATAAAATAATTGGCTGATTATTCGAATACCAAAATAACCTTTAGTTGCAGCCCTATTTACCTTACATGCTACTTTTCCCATCTCTCTCTCACACACACACACACACACACACACACACACACAAACCTTCTTCATATTTTTCCTATATTTTGGTGCCTATAGCCAGTTTTGGCAATCATCTGATCAGACCATCAGGGCTGTGGCCCCTTACTCCAACCTAAACCACATACCATCGAAGCCCTATGCTTTCACTGATGATGATCCATGTTAGGCTAAGTGAAGCCAGTTAAGGAAAAACTATCCTGGGTGTGCTGAACTTGCTTTGTAGTACAGGCTCCACAAGCAGCAAACACGCTACTAGAGGTAAGCTACAAGCTGTGTTACTAGATAAAACCTCAAAATCCAGTAAAAGCACGAGTTCTCATGTGTGCCTGCTGCATGAACAAATATGCACATTATTAATGAACAGCATGGGTTGGTTTTTTTTTGTTATGTACTGAAAGAAGGCGACAGTAGGGGCGAAATGAGAGAAGCAGGCAAACAACAGTTGAGTTTATTCAACATTTTACAGCAGGAACTCCTCCACCGGTTATTAAATGTCACATTTCATTGTTCTTGCAGGCAGCCTGCTTAAACCTGTCAACCCTTTTCTGTAGCTGTCATCACCATTGTCCCTCTTCTGTATTTTCATATGCGTCTGTTCCAAACTCCTAATGAGAGAATAAACCGGTGCCAAAGACATCAAAGTTCCTATGCTGCTTTCAGTTTAGGAACTGAAGATAGCAGACAACCTGTAAACCTGCGTTACCTGCGTGACGACACAGGCACGCCCATTTCTGAGCTGCCGGCAGCTTCGCACTTGTACGTCAGCTGATACAAAATACTTGCTCAGATCTAAATGTCAACAGCTTATCAAGATCAGTGAAAATGAATTTCATAAAGCTTATCTGCCCCACCATCCCCTCTTCACGTTCTTCTGTTTCAATCTTGATGACTCAAAGCAAAGATTAATTAATTCCTTACTCGTCACAGCAGGAAATCATGTTTGTTTTATCTCAGCGCACACCTATTCCCCGTAAATGCAAACTAAGCACTCTTCCTGTTTTGCTAATGCATTCACAGTCAAATGATGCTTGAAGGGAGCTGGAAATTGTGAGTGTTGTTTTACAGCAAACACCACCAGTATTGTCTCTGTGCACCTGCCTTTGCTATGCACACACGACACTATGAAAGCTGCAGACAGAACAAGCCCCACCGGGTCAGAGCAAACACAGCCAGATACTGGGCAACAGCAACGTGACAGGGCACTGTGGGAGCCCTCTGCACGTACCCTTCACAGGACCAGATAGTGGCCCAACATATATTATTAACAAGAGGCAAACTATCCATTTTCACTTCTACTGAGAGGTTGGTGGTTCTCACAGTGTCGTCCAGGGACCACTAATGGTCTCTGAGAAGTCTATGGGGCAGCCTCAGGCACCAAGCCACCACCACAAATAAGAGGGACCCGATAAATCAATCAAGAGAAAAACAATCAGCAAGCAACCATTAACACCAATTGATCATCAGACTCTCTAATGTCAGAATGATCTATTTTTACTTGCCAGAAATTAGAGGAAATTAAATATTTCTTAGTTTTGGAGCAATCAAATAATTTGGAAAAGCCATTTTGGGCTCTAAGAAGATCCTATGGACACCTGTGCGAAATTTTAACATTTGTCACTTAAATTCACCTATTCTCATTATATCTGTGGGGTGGAAAGCTTTCTATAAAAAACAACTGTGTTTAACTAAGTTAAAACAGCTGACTTTGGCTTGACGCAACTTGTGCCAACAGAAAATGTTGCTGGAATTTAAAAGATCAGTGACTGTGAACCACTCTGGCTTGGACAAATAATAACAAAGCAAAATTTAGACTATGTTTGCAGGTTGCAGGACATCCAACTTTATAAAACTTACTTGAATGGAGTCATTCGCCATGGCCGTCCCTGTCGCTGCCTTCAGTCCGTGCAGATTCACAGACCACTTGTGCACATGTGGGGATTTTTCCCAGAGGTCAGAGTGATGTCTCCTTTCTAAGACAGTGAAACCGAAATGATAGTCGTAAAGGCCTGCGAGTCTTATCTCAACTTCATACAAATGTGTAGTGACACAAAGGCAAACAGTCAGGAGGTAATCCGCATTGCTGGTTCGCCTGTGGCCGCGCCTGAACTGATCCACCCAGTGCGGGTTAACACACAGCGATAGCCCCCCCGCTCCACGAACAATCAAAACGCCTCCACTGTGTGCACGTTTTAAACAGAGTCAAGTCATTCAGATACAACTACATCCGAACTAAACTACTGAGCTCCGCAGTCATTGATCATCATCTTCTTTGCCATTCAGCAGCTAAAATCCGGCAGCAGCGCTCCTCCGTCACGTCCCGCTGAACGGTCACATCCACAGCCGACAATAAAATGAGAAAAGATCCCCCTTCTTCCCCCTTCTCCTGTTCCCGGTTACATCCGTGAAACACGAACACGCCTCACAGCCCCTTCTCCCTATCACATGCCTCACAAGAAAACCCGCCTGTCAGTCCTTCACAAGCCGCTCACAAAGCCGCAAACCCGGACAGAGGGAAGCTAACCTGCCCGTTACACAACCCGTTCCGGGCTGAGGTCAAAAACAGCACACAAAAGCTTTTTCTTTGTTTTGCCGCACAGGATGGGCAGACACACTGCGAGACACACTGTGAGACATCCACGCAGCGGTTAACTGACGGCAAAGCGGTAGCGCGCAGCACTGGTACGCCGGACCCAGCCGCGCGCTCCCGACGCTCCAGCAAACCGCCCGGGCGTTCATTGGTCCGGAGCCGGACGGCGGGGGCGCGCAGGACGTATCATGTGACCAGCTGCAGCGCTGCTTCTTAACTTCTAATGAACCAACTGTTGAATTTGTAAAGCATGCACAGCCTTTACCTGCCACACAGTGAAAATACTCCAGCTGCTACCTGCTACACGCTGATCATCACGTTACAGACCCCTGGGCACCAATGCTTCACGGTCCCTTTCTTCAGTAATTATACAGAATAGCTCTGCATCATACAGCGGATCGCACTGAAACATGAAGAAAAACCCTCACAGTACGACTTCAGCCTTAAAGTACCTGATAATAAATGGAAAATTAAGCAATAACACTAAATCTAAGTGTCCTTCCCATCTCTCTCTTTCTCCTGTTGTACTCCTCTTCTCCATCATCTTTTCCTCATTTCCTCCACCAGGATCAAATACTGTATCATTCTGTTACAGTAATATACATTTATATATAAATCAGCCAATCACATGGCAGCAACTCAGTGCATTTAGAATCTGGCGTAAACAAGATGAAAGCACGGATCCATCCTGTCTTGTATCAGTGGTTCAGGCTGGCAGTGGTTTAATAATGTGGGAGACATTTTCTCAGCATACTTTAGGCCCCTCAGTACCAACTGAGCATCATTTAAATGCCACAGCCTACCAGAGTATTGTTGCTGACCATGACCTTTATGACCGCAGTGTTTTTAGATTATGTTAAGATGTGTCCACATAACTGAAGATGGCAGCATGAAAATCCGTTTGAGAAGTTTTTGGTGTTGAAATCTTGCTATGAAACAAATGTTTTGAAAGACATTAAAGGCAAAAGCAGAGGACTCAAGTGTTTGAAGGCAAGTCTTTTGTCACTGAATAACACACAACATACAATGCATCATTAGCCATCCTGCTTTCAAGTGGTTTACAGTGAGGTTTACATTTCTCATGAGAAATCCTGTCTTTGAAAAGCCATAAAAAAGATTTACTGCTATGGAGGCCCACCTGTTACATACACACACTCCACATACCCTCCAAAGTACAACAAAAACTGATCTAATTGAACAGAAATGCTGATAATGTATTAAAAACCCTGCGCGTGGCGTGGTGTGTGGGAGAGAGAAGCTCATGACAGGGTCAGGTGATGCTATGGTGTTGTGAGTGGGTGTCTGGAGCAGATTTCACAAAGATGAACTGACCCACATTTGCATAACTGACTTGAAAAATTAAATTTGAATGGAAGCAGGGACAGACTGAGCAACACTCCAGGACACACGTTACATCCTGCATATACATTAAATGGGCTCACTCTCAAAAATAAAATGAATACAGCTGAGTCATATACAGTCAGCAATGAGCACGAATTGAGCAGTGAGAAGGTAGCGATGACTCATGATAAGGCAAACAGATGTATCTAATAAACCACAAAAATTTCCACACAGATGTTTTTGTCCAGTTGTTCTGAGGGGTGGAGCTAATTTATGTTTCGAAAAACTCTTTTCTTTTCTCTGTGATATCTGCAAACAGGGCATGGTAGGATGGTTATTCTCTCTCAGTATGAAGGAGGGACAGAAAACAGGTGCATTATGTACACGAGCTTTAAATATGTAAACACTGGTTCTTATGTTGGTGCTGATCATTTTGACTGATATATGCCTACAGACAAATGCTTAAAGAGGAACTATAAAGGTTTAGTGTTTTTCAGTTAGTTTTTATTTTTATTTAGGTTTCAGCTCAGTTTAGTTTCAGTCCATTTCCAGAGCGGGTTTGCTTATTTCACGTTGAGTTTTTATTGTGCAAAATGTTCAGTTTTTAATGGTTGCCGGGGGAATTTCTCAGCTGCACAATAACAACACAATACAATAATCAATAACAATCAGTTAACATTTGCACCAACAGCCCTTTGGGCAGACATTATTGATAAGTTTGACTATGCTCAATAAAACTGACAAAGAGAGCAGCTAGAGGCATTTATTGTATACACTTTGTTTACGTTTTAGCTGGTTTTTGTAAGTAATCAGTATTGTTTCAGTTAGATTTCAGGTGTTTTTAAAACTCTATTTTCTTCTTTTAATTTTAACACCTAGTTTTTTAAAGTTTTGTTTGTTATAGTTAACTATATAAATATACATATAAATATACAAAAGCCTGTTTCCATCACTAGAAAAAAAGCAGAGCAGAGCTAAGTCAAAATTTCATCTCGATAGGTCAACTTATGAGTTACAAAGTATCTCGAAGATTTGAGTTACTTCTCAGTGAATAAAAATTTTGAGATGCCTAACTTGAAATTTCGATTTATTAAGTCGAAATTTCTAGATACTAACGCGAAATTTGTACTTATGGCAACAAATAAATAAATTAATTAATAATAATTAAAAAGAAAAAATCAGTGGTAGGAGCAAGCTTTCATAAAAATAACATCAAAACCATTACAAAAATAAAAATAAAATAAGTGTAGACACCGGTTACCGGTTAGCCAAACATCAGTGTTGATCCAGAATTTGAATAAAATCAAATTCTGCACTTCGGCGAAGCATAAAGTTCGGTGGGTTACCATTTTAACTAAAAGTGTAATTTTATTCCACGTATTTTTAAGTGAAGACCACGCACAATTGCAAGCAGCGTAAAATAATAAAGCTCATAATTTTGTTTAATTGATTTTATTTTATTTTTTGTTGCTGGTCAAGGACCTTTGACCTTGGACTAGAAGCTGACGAAGAGAACGGTAACGGCTAAGCTAGTTAGGCTGTTAATAGTAAAGTTAGCTCTTAATAAACGCGCAAGTCGGCTGGCGTAGTTGCGAATTAAGATTTAATAATCTTATGGATTAATTCTTTTAAAAATATCCTGCTGATTTGTACGAATCTCACTTTCCTTCCATGGTGACAGTCCCATAGGTAGCTGGCCCGCGGTGTCACGGTTAATTCGCAGGATGTACGTTGAGTTCACGCGTGATGCCTGCGGCAAAGCCAGAAACGCTGTTCTAATAGAGTTTTATTTTCAGCAGGTGTTCAACTAATGCCGAATCACCTGCAGCAGGAAGCTTGTCGGCCACTGAAATCTCAGCAGTAGTTCAACACGTGGATATGGATCTGAAGCAGGATTCAAACTGCACATATCCAGGTCAGATAGTAGAAAGACTGCTTTCTTGCAGACATTGTTGTATATGTCAGTACAAAAGAAAATTGGCTGCTATGAAGAGGATGAAGAGTGGAAAGGCAGTTGGTCCAGTTGACATATCTGTGGAGGTATGGAGATATCTAGGAGAGGGCAGTGGAGTTTTTGCCCAGATTGGTCCTGGAGAGTGAGAGGATGTCTGAGTAATGGAGAAGAAGAGTACTGGTATTTATTTCCAAGAACAAGGGTGGTGTTAAGAGGTGTTGTAACTACAGGGGGATAAAGCTGATGAGCCATGCCATGAGGTTATGGGAAAGAGTCGTTAAAGCTAGGTTAAGAAGAGAGTTGATGATCAGTTAGCAGCAGTGTGGCTTCATGCTGAGAAAGAGCACTGCAGATGCAATGTTTGCTTTGAGAGTGTTGGTAGAGAAGGTTAGGAGTTGCACTGGATCTTTGTGGCTCTAGAGCAGTGGTTCCCAAAATCAAGAGTGCTGCAGCCCACTTAAAATCAGAAAATCCCGAGAAGTATGTGAGGGTGGTGCAGGACATGTAGGACAGCAAGACAGTGGTGAGGTGTGCGGTAGGAGAGACTGAAGGAGTAGTGAGAGTCTGGAGAGAAGAGGAATGAAAGTCAGTAGAAACAAGACAGAATACATGAGTGCGAATGAGAGAGAGTGAAAGAGTAGGAAGATGTGAAGGTGGATAAGTTCAAAAACCTGGGGCCAACCATCCAAAGCAACAGACAGTGCACAAGAGAGGTGAAGAAGAGAGTGCAGGCAGTGATGGAGACAAGTGTTCAGGATAGCAGTGAGAGTGAAAGGTTTACAAGATGGTAGTGAGATCTGCTATGATGTGTGGTTTGGAGACCGGGCACTGACAAAAAACCAAAAGGCTGAGTTGGAGGGGGCAGAGCAGGAGATGTTAAGATTTTCATTGGGAGAATGACAGGATTAGAAACAAGTACATCAGAGGGACAGCTCAGTTTGAGCGTTTTGGAGTCAAAGTTAGAGAGGCAAGGCTGAGATAGTTTGGACATGTGCAGAGGGGGGGGGGGGGTAGTGGAAATACTGGACCAAGGTTGTTGAATATGGAGCTGCCATAACTGCACCACAAATGTGCCGCATAGATTGGAATACAGTAGGCTCTAAAATATAGTGTTTTAACATCATCTGTACATACGTGCATTCATCTGCACATCTTTGTCCTCCTGATGATGTGATCCAAATATCTGACTTTAGTGACCACATTCAGCAGCTGATCACCCAAACACAGAGGGTTTCTGATCCTCCTCAGTTTTAGCAATTATTAGTTTCCTCTGTTTTGTTTTTTTGAGAGTTACATTTATTGTCATACTGTTAAGTGGTAGCTTCAGTAAACTCTGGACAGCAACTAGTGCACCTCAGTAAATAAGAATTTGTAAGTTTGCTGATTTTGATGAGCCTTAAGTGATAATCATCAAAATTTAAAAAGACATTGAATATAGAATATACAAAAGTTTACCTTTTATAATTTAATATCATAAGGTCTAATTTCTAACTTCCTAAAGACACCCCTGCCTTTTTTAAAAATTAAATTTGATGATAACATTTTGTCAAAATTGGCCACAAGCCTTCAACTACCATCGGCTGAAATTCAGCTGACCACAGAATTTTGTTCTTTTTGACTGGATCAACAAACTAAAATGATATTTCTCTTTTTATTAAAGTGCATTCACATCATTTCATTATGGTGTTCCACTTATCCTCTATCCTGAGAACTGTAAAACAATCATTTTCACGCTATTCTCTGTATGCACTTGGCTAAATTGGTTTTCAGAGGAGGAGGAGCAGCAGTCATTGGCTGACGTTGCTCTGACGCCACCCTGTGGTAGAGATGAGCGCTGCAGCGAGCCAGACTTCAGCCAGATAGAGAACAGCATCTACTTGCAGCTCCAGTTCTTCTTGAGCAAAGCAGATGGCATACTTGACTGCTTCATCCAGGAGTAGGTTCCTGTTTTGTCATAATACACTGGGTTACATTTGGGTTCTTTCTCTATGTCCTGAATGTTTTCTGTGTGCTCCGGCAGGCAGCAGTGTACAAAGGGGGATGCCGTAGTTGCTGCTGTGCAAAACGTCCTGTACACCTGTCAGCCTTTCTTTAACCACCTGGAAAACATAACCAGAAGCACTGTGTCCCAAAACAACCCTCTGCCAGCTGAGGTTTCCACAAAGGTGAATGTTTTCCTGTTCTCTTAGTTTGATTTAGTTAGTTTTATAGCATTTTTTTTTTTATGTGCATGTAAAAAGTTTGAAAAGTTACAGAGCCCAAATTCCAAGCTAAAAGGAGTTTCAAACACCATGAACATTGTTTAGGCTTCATTCCTACCATTCAAACTCCAGGACATATACTAGTTGTGAGTGATATTATAGAAGCTGGTATTGTTTACATGCTCATATGAATGGCTTGGATTGGAAGCAACATGTTCAAGTGTTTGAGTGGTTAAATTATGTATTTGACAGACAGCTTGTTGCATTTTATATAAGAAATGAACCCTTTGTTGTTGTGCTCAGTTGCTTCAGAATAGTTTGTGCATCAGTTGTTGAAACAAACTGCCCTGTGTGGGAGTATATCTGTGCTGCATGTGTTTGAAATGATCATGGTTTAACATTTTCTCTAAACTTTGTTTGTGTGTGTGTGTGTGTGTGTGTGTGTGTGTGTGTGTGTGCGCGTGCGTGCAGCTGTTGGACTTCTCTCAGCAGCTGTGTGACAAGTTGGAGCAGATGCTGTTGGGCTTTGCCAGTCACAATCTTCTCAGTTTGGATGAGAAGGAGCCCCACAGGTGCATTCTTATGCAGACTAATACATGCTTTTGTTTACAGTTTGCCTGCACTGTGAGGCAGGATTTAGGCTTATTGAGGTACAGTTGGTTTCTTATCATGGGCATGAATGTCATGGTAATTTGAGGCTTGTAATGATTTCTTTGAACTTTTTCCAGGATGGAATGACTGTACAGCAGACATCTTGAATGACTTGGGTGCATAAGTTTGAATTTACTTTGGATTTTCACTGATCCGCTCAGGGGGCAAAGGCATACATACGAGCTGAAATAAACCGCCAAGGGGAACCATCAAAGCTCAAGCCTGCCATGAAATGGAATCGTGGCTCCACCGTGACGCAAGTTTTTGAATATCACCGTGGACTGAGAGGGTGCCAGCCAAGAAAGAAGCGTCTGCTCCAAAAATCGACACCTTCACGCTTGACTGACATTTGCAGCTGCCCACACAGACGAGCCAAATGGCTTCT
Organism: Archocentrus centrarchus; assembly: GCF_007364275.1. Classification (NCBI taxonomy): domain Eukaryota; kingdom Metazoa; phylum Chordata; class Actinopteri; order Cichliformes; family Cichlidae; genus Archocentrus; species Archocentrus centrarchus. The sequence goes on along the minus strand of NC_044346.1, from coordinate 26,045,000 downwards.
GGAGAAAAGTCTTATTGTCAAACGAGACAGAGGTTGAGCTGTTTGGGCACAATGATGAGATATGCTCGGAGGAGTAAATGGTGAGGCTTTTAAACCTAAGAACACTGTACCGACTGTCAAGCATGGCGGTGGATGTGCCATGCTCTGGTGCTGTTTTGCCACCATTGGTGCTGGTACATTGCACAAAGTGGATGGAATAATTCTTTAAATTTGCCTCAAATCAACAGTCATACAGTTGGGTGTTTCAATGGGACAGTGATCCCAAACACACATCAGCTTGCCACAGGGCATTTAACCAAATATTAGTCGGGGTGTATGTATATATCTGAGCCTGTATGTGTACATTTCACCCTGTGTGGATTAGAGAAAATCCAAAATAAACTTACGCACCCAACTCTTTTTTTCTTTTTTTTTTAAGTCATTAGAGATGTATACTGTACAATCATTCCACCCTGGAAAAAGAACAGTCCAAAGAAGTCCAAAAAAATTTACCATGATATTCATGCCCATGATGTAGACTTCTGAAACTAACCGCACACTGAAGAATTTGTACTGGGCTGTAAAAGTTTCTACTAGCAGGGTGACCAGCTGTTCCTCTGTTGTAGTTTGCACTTGTGTGTTTATGTCCAAATTTTACATCTAGTACTCGTTACCTTTCATGCATAAACCTGTAATAATATTGAAGCTTTGTGGCCACATTTCCTCCTCATCCTACAGATTATTTCCCATTTTCTTTGCAGTGTTTTCCTGCATGATGTTTCTACTGTTTCCATATTTTTTGTTTGCTTTTATGTTCCTGTTATCTCTTCTTTTCTGTCCAAACCAAACACTGACTGTTGTTGACTGTTAAGCTTTTTCTCTTAACATCCAACTCCACCTGCTCTTGTATTTGTATTCCCAGCATTTCTCATTTCTGCATCGGCCAGAGTCAGCTCGGCCAACTGAGGCTGACCGCTTTCCGGTACTGCATACCGACGCCATACCTCTCCCAGGTCTACACGGGGCTGTACAAACGTATGCGCTGGAACGTGGACAGACTCCACAAGGATGGGCAGGGAGAAACAGAAACCGACTAGTGAGTCTGGATGCTGAAGTATCTCCGCCTTCTGTTTTTTGCTCACTCTGAGCTGTTAAAACTTCTCACCTCTTTGATCTCACTTCTGTGTTTCAAGCTACTTCCTGTGCTATGAGGATAGTTTCAGGGCACACAGAGGCGCTGATGCGGATAGCCGAGGTCATGGTGATCTGAAGAGGATGTGGTCCATTGGTCAGTGGATACAGGTGGATCCGGACCCCAACTCAGATGATATAAATGCCTGGTAGGCTTTTTTTTTTTTTTTTTTTTTTAAATTAAAGAAAACATATGCAAAATCCACTTTTTTTTTAGCCCTTAAATACATTTTGTTGTGTACTTTTGAATGTGTAGGAGTGCAGGAAATTTAAATGCATTCTGTCCCGGAGTTGCGTAGATATATTTATATTCTTTTTGGGTCATAATTTTCAGTCTTCAGTTTTCTCTATTCCCTGGTACATTTTCTTTCTTCGTCGTCACAGTATTTGCTGTGGAACTGCCAAACAAGGACATCCGGCTTACCGATTTCGTGAATCCGCCATTTTTTTCTCGAAGCGATTTTGTAGTCCAAGTTCAGTTATGGCTTAGTTGCAAGTAGACAAGTCAAAATGTTCGGTTGTTGGGTGTATTAACCCAACAACCCCACCCCCGGCATCAGAGCCCTTCGGCATGCTTGTTTCTCTGCCGGTAGATAAGCATATCGCTGCTATCAAACTACAAAAATGGCCGAACGGCGTGGAGTAGAACGATCTTCGACCTGGAGGGGGGCGGGGCGTGAAATGTCTCATTCACATTTAAAGAGAGCGCACCAAAACGAGCTGCTCTAAGACGAGCCTCAGAAAACAGGAGTGTGGAGCTACAGTAACGAGGAATTCAGTTCTACGTTATATAGACCACAAGTGAATGATTTAGATATGAAAAGGACAGATTTAAAAGCATGATATGTCCCCTTTAAATCAAAATGTTAAGTAAAACCAGCCCCTCATCTTTGAGTGTCCCTGAAGATTCTTAGGGCTCTCTGAGTCATCTGCGTCTGTTAATGTTTCAGGATCCTGTGTGAGGTCCCTCTGGGTGACTATCGCAGGCTTTTGTTTCTGGGCGAAGATGAGCCATCTAGCTGCGAGGCTACAGACTGCATGATGAAGCTGCTGGTGACTCTCCAGAAAACAGATTAGCACGAGGCCATGCAGCAAGCAGCGCTTCAGTATTTTTTAGAGCTCATAAGAGACTGTTTAAGTTATAAAGCATGTTGCAGATTCATCTGCGTCCAGCTCATGGGAGAAGATCGAGCATCTGGTTTTGGTTTGGACGTCAGAACAAAAATTGCAAGTATATTTTAAGTGATTATAAAAATATGGGTTTTGTATTTCTATTTATTGAAAGCTGATTCAAACATATTTGGGAAAATCTTTAAAGTTAACAAGGAGATGTGTTTTTAACCAAGTACTGGAAATGTTTTTGAGCCAAAGTCCATTTTGTGCAGAAAAATGTTTGAGTGTTTTATAATGGAAATGCAGTCGGCTTACACAGAGTCAAGCCTGGCATGAACCTCAATATTCAAACAACTTGTGTCGCCAACACCAAATAACTGAGGCTGTTTTTTTTTCCCCTCGGTTATTAAATTCCTAGTGGCATAAAGTGTCTTAAATCAAACTCAGACTGCAGGAACCCTGGGAAAGTAGTAGTAGTAGACATATCACCACACTATGATGTAGAAAGTTTTAAAGCACACAAATCAAGTGTTCAGATATTAGAAGGTTTAGTGTCTTGTTTCATTTGCATCTGCACCTCAGAAGAAAAACAGTGTTATACTTTAATTGTATTAAACACACTCAGGGCTTGGGGGGGGGGGTCAGTTTAGAAACCTTACAAGGTGAAGGGGGGGGGATCTGTTTTGTTGGCCAGTGTTCACATTTGTATACACAATGCTGTGAAGTTTGCTTTTTGGGTTTCTAAGTTTCTGAAGATTTCTGAAGACTTCATATTTGACATTTTATACATTTCCAAAGTTGTAAAATTTGTAAGCACTAATGTTGTATAAAAGGCAAAAACTGTCATTAAAAAAACATTTTATTTACACAAAACATTGCATTGTAATAATTACACACAATCACAGATTTGTCTACAGAAATGAACAGGGAGACGTTACATTTTAGAACAAGCTGCCACCGTTAGGGCCTCGACTGAGACTGCCCGACTCAGTTCATTTCACCGGGTTCGTGAAGACATTTAAAGGAGCACACACAAGTCTCATTTTCAGTAAATTACCAAGCACATGAGAGACCAAACGACTCTGAGCCTAAGTAACTAATGAAATGTGTTCAGTTTGACCTTGTAACCATTCAGCTCATTAGTTCTGTTGGTTGAACATAAACAAAGGCAATTTACTTACAAAGAATATAATCTACCATTTACACTCAACAGCTTTCATTCTCTATTCAATAAAAATCTAAATAGAACTCTTGAACTGCTACTATATCTCTAAAACTCTGAAGTACAAAAGTAAAGTGGAGTTATCCTTCATTACAGTGATCAGTCTTAATGATATACCCGCAAATACTTGCAAAACACACCAAGGACATTAAAAAAAAAAAAAAAAAAAATGCCAGGAGCATCGCATGTCCTGCCTGGAGCTATAGGAATGCAAACTTAGAATACTCCAACATGTGGACAAGCTAGACACTAATTGCAAAGGGTACTCTCTGCTGGAGCCAATCGTGGGAAAAGGGCAGAAGTACTGGATGCCAAGTCTCAGCCTGCAGCTTAATATTCGGGTCCCTGCTTTGAATTCTGTTATCAAACACAATTCAGTCTTTCTTCCATTGATCAGCAGAGGGAAGGAGGAGGCAGCAAGCCAAGAACTGATGAAAACCAGAGAGACTCAAGAGGACATGAGGGGAAAAAGTGTCAGATTTCTGAACCCTGTTTAGATTCACAACCAGAAGAAAAAAATCCCCCCCCAAACCAGTGACTGACAAACACACAGCATACACACAGCACACTGACAACATACGGCACAGATATTACGACGCACTCATACTGCAGCTAACAAGTTTAAACAATTAATACCCATAATAAACTGATATAGACCCCCCACACACACCATTCAGTCCCTTTAAACATCTTCCAGACCTTCACAGCAGTAACGGTTAAACCCAGAGCTATTGGTTGTTTGGAATCTGCCCATCTGACATGTCCGGTGTAGTAGGCCTTTTATCATGCAGTCGGTCACTAAAGCAAGGCAAGTATGAGAACCTAAGGAAGACCATTTAAATGCAAGGTGGGGCTACAAATCCTCCAGAAGTATTTAAACACTAACCAGTTTGGTGTGTCCTAAACACAATAATAAAATGTCCTTACTAAAACCTGATTAGTTCCTGATTCCAGTGTTTCAAAAGGAAACAGGTTACACATCATACTGACCTTTGGTGAGGAACTGAGACCCAAACAGCTCCTTCATTTCTAATCTGATTTCTTTGACCTCAGTTTTTAATAAATTACCTTAAAAAAAAAAAAAAAAAAAAAAAAAAAAGATAACAGGGATGTTTAGGCCTCAAATCACCAAATTTGAACTGGTACAAAATGTAAATACTATAAGGAATTCAATTAAGTGCAATCTCAGAATGCCACTTATCTCCAGTGTGTTTCAACTTTTAACTGAAGTGATGAGGATGCATGTAAACACGTACAAACAGGTATGGCTTCAATAAAAAAAAAAACGTTCAAGTGAAGAACAGTTTACCTTACCAGGATCAATAGTGGCTGTTTGGCACCATCAGAGTGAGTGTGAGTGTGTGTATATGTGTGTGTGTGTGTGTGGTCACATGCAACACAGATTTAGCAAAAATATTCAGTTAGACTCCCATGATGCACCACTGTGACTGACCGAGTGTCAGTAATCGCATGGTTTCAGGTGTGTGAAATGTAATATTCTAGTCAGTAAAGTTGGTGTTGTCATGCAAGTAGTGAGAGGTGCTGAGTTTCAGTATGTGGTGTCAGGTTGTGCTTGTCTACTTGAATTTCATCAGCAGAGATGAAGCTTGGGTTCTTCTTAAGCAGCATGAGAGGCTTTCAGGGCCTGAGTAAAGACTCTCAGGCAGTGTTACAGCTACAGCAGTGAAGACACTCAGGTCCTGTTCTTCAGACTAGTTTGATTTTGTGTGCAGATTCCAGCACATCAAAGCATAAAAATACAGAACTAAGGTAGGGTTTGGATAATATCATCTGCACGTTAAGTTTGGGGATAACAGAGTTGAACTAAAGCCCAACCAATTTAGGATATTTATGTCTGATATAGATGATGGCAATTAAAAAATTTGTCAACCAATTTTGTTTTTTTCCCTTTCAGACATAAACAGATTTCCCTAAAATTTGTTATGTGTAGTTATTTGTGAATTCTTACTAAGATAATGTGACAGTGCTGTTTAAAAATGATTTTGTTTACACTGACTGCTCCGATCAGGTGGTTGCTGGTTGTGGCGTTCCAAATGTGTTGCCACCAGTGAAGTTGCAGAGTCTGGTGGATGAACTATGCAACGTTACTTTTGTTTTTTTGTTGTTTTTTAAAGTTTAATTTATCAGCCATTATAAATGCTGATAGCAATATATTGGCGAATTGCTAATATTGGCTCGGGTCAAATTTTATCCCTCTTCTCATTCAGAAATGTCAAGATAAGCCTAAGAATACAACCAAGCATATGGTGCTTGATGCTATTGAAACAGTTCTCTTTATTCTGTTTGAAATCGCCATTTTCCCTATGTGCACTGAAACACCATTTTAGAGGCACCTTAGTCTACATACAAGTTTTACCTTCTTCAGTGCAATCGGCTTACTTTGCTGTGTTCAGCACTGCCTGAGAGTCTTGCTTAAGAGCAAGAAACACCACTAACTTTGACTTTTGCATTAATAAACATTGTGCTTGGAGAACCAGCCAATAATTCAACTGTAGCACCACCAAACAGTAACTGTTTTCTTTGTGCTTGTTTTCACAGTACGGGAAGAAAAATTCTGAAATGAACTCAGTGGTTCCAAACCTTTTGGAGTTGTAACCTCTAAAAAAAAAAAAAAAAACAAGACCTGTCACAGCTCTGCGTCTGGGTGCTTTTAAAGCCCCCAATAAGTAGATGTACTCAGTAGTTTGGAAGAAAAACAAGCAAAGATTTAAAGACTAAAAGCAAGTAGTGTGTGGAACTAAGTAATTTTCTACCCTCAGACTCATTGTGACCCTTTGTTGGTTGGGAACCACTGATCTACAGCACCACATTTATGGGTCTGGGCAGAGGAATACAGCTTGCCTTTGTAATCCCATCATACACTGATTTTCAGAGTGATCTAATTTATGTCCCTTAACAGATTATGTTAATCACTGTCAACATGATGCCCAGCCCAAATACTTTAATCCATACAGCTCTTCTCCAGAAGTAAAAGAGTTTTTCAGTGTATTCTTCAAAACCCTGTTTTTGGTGTGTGTATAGACTGCACTTGTGTCATGTTCCCTGTATGAGTGCTGCTACAGTGTGCGATCAGTCCTTCAGTGATGAGTCTCTAGCTCTACCACTGTCCACTCTCCCTGTGGGGAACTCCCCGTGGCCTCAGGAGAGAAACTACTCACAGAGGTGACTGTGGCAGAGGAAGGAGCGAGTGAAGGCAGCAGACTGGGCCACAGGCTGCTCTCCAGGGGGCTCAGTGTGCCTCCTGCACCTCCTGGCAGCAGCAGCAAGGAGGAGCAGCTATCTCCATTCAGCAGCAGGGTCTGATTGATCAGCTGCTGGACTATATCCACTTTCTTCCCCCAGTCCAGGTCCAAGGGTAGAGGTTGCTCAGGAGACTTGGAAGGGGAGGAACGGTCTCCATCCTGCAAGGGATTGAGAAGGTCCTCTTGATGTAGTGCATCATGCTTCAGTTTCTTCTGTTTATTGGGTTTTAGTTCATTTATTCCTTCCTCACCTTCAGCCCCCTCTTCATCACTGTTCTCCAGGGCTTCATAGATGGTGCAGAGGCCAGAAGATGGGGACAGCAGCACCGTCTGACCTTTATTAGACTGCTGTAGCTCTTGCTGCCACTGCATGATTTGCTGTCTTTGCTTCAGCTCCTCTTGTTGTTGCTGCAGCTGCAACTCAAGGTCTCTCCTCTGCTTAAGCTCCTCTTCTTCTTTCTTTGCAGCCTCTGCCTGCTCCTTTTTCTTCCTATCCTCCTCCTCTTTATTTCGCTTTATTTCTTCTTCGGCCTCCTCTTTCTTCCTTCTCTGCTCTTCTTCTTGCCTCCTCTTCCTCTCCTGCTCCGCCTCCTCCAGCGGTTTGTTCTGTTGCTCCCTACGTTGCTGCAGCTCCAGCAGCTGTCTCTGATGTTGCTCAAGTCTACGGAGCTGAGGGCTCAGCGCCTGCTGCCCGAGGCTCCTGGGAGGGAGGTCAGCACAGGTCAGCTTTGCTGGGGTGACAGCAGCACCGTGAGGTTTGATAACGTCACAGTAGGCCCTGGGGTATGCTGTGTGACCGCGGCGGTGAGGGTGCGGTAGTGCAGTGAAGCCTGTGAGAGAGGAAGTGGGAAGGAAGATTCAAGTAGTGTGATACATAACAGGAGGTAACAGGCAGCAGGACAGTGATAGCGGTGCAGTGTGAGTACAAGCAGAAAAGGTGTAGAGGGAAAGGGCAGCCTTCAAAAGGTTCATACTAGCTAAAGAAATAGTGAAAGCACTGTGAAGCCATAACTAAAGGTCTGCCAGTAGCCTACAGCACCAAAGTGACCAGCAATTATCTGTAGTTTTGTACTTTTGAACAAGTGACAGCGGGACATTGTCAATCAGCTTGTATTCAGAGGGGTGGAGCAGCAGTATTTGTGTTTAAAAAATAAATAAAAAAGGTAAACTCAGCATTACAGAAAAATAGTTACCCAAGGTGACGTGACTGGGGGCAGTGACTGGACCAAGGGTTGGGAAATTGGTGCAGAGAGCAAAAGCGAATTTAAAAAAAAAAAAAAAAAAAAAAGTGCAGCCAATCTTCCTGTATATGCAATCACTATCAAATACAGTGAGACATGAACAACCCAAGAAAAGCTTATTGCAAGCTCAAAGTCATCACCCATGAATGGAGTTTATAGTTAGTCAACCAGTGATACATGCAAAAGCTCTCCATGCATTTTCAGACATCCAGCATCACAAGAAAAACTAAGAGGGGGAAAAAAAAAATCCTAGCTTGGCTTTAGAAGAGATCAAGGGTATAAATCGTTCTAGAACCAAGCTATTTAGCTGACCCTGAACACCAATCCAAAGTCATGAGATGAAATCAACCCATTGTGCAACATTGACATGCATAAGCTCTTAACATTAATACAGTGCAGCATAAATGCTTTAAAAAAAAAAAAAAAAAAAAAAGCAGTAGAAAAGAGCTGAAACAGCAACACACCCTCAATGAACTGGAGGAAAATTGTAGAAGAATGAGCAGAGCTGTTCCATCATGAGCCTGGATGAGGAGACTTCAAACTTCTTTGCCGCTTGAGACGAGTTTGATCCACAGATGAGGGTCTGATGTAGCAGCTGATCAGCTCACTCATTCTGGTTGTGTGATATTTAGACCATTGAAGTCTTAGAGGTTGGACATGAGTTTTACTGCTTATTGTGTCCGGATTTCAAAATAAAGGGCTATTAACCTAAGTAGGTTTCTGTGTGGGCAGCGTGTGACAGTTGTTAAGGAGATAATTATGTTTGCAATGGGTTTGTTAAGGACCTTAAATTGAATAGTAGTAATCTGAGGATTTATCTTGCACACAAATCCACACCTTTTACATGCCATTCCCAAATGCCCACTTCAAAAAACTGTTGAGTAAGAGAATACATCATGGTAAAAATCTAATCTTTATTTAAAGTTTTAAGGTTCATTATTCCTCTTTTTTTGGAATAAACAAAAGAAAATGATGGGGTACAATTTAAAGTGCAAGAAGATTAAGCCTGTGTGATGGAGAGTGAACTCAAACATACAATCATAAACTCATGGTTAGCCATTAGCTTAGTTCAGTAAAATGTAACAGGATAAATACACATGGAAACATATTATTCCACATTTTTTGTTGTTTCCCTCTTTAAGAGCTGTAAACAGACAAGTCACATCCATGCCAGTTCAGGGCAGCCACAAAATCCTATATTGAACAAACCAAAACCCAGGCACACTGAGGCCTTACGAGTAAATAGACATAGCCATTGCACATACAGGAATTGAAGCCATATACTCTCAATAGAAATTTAATATAAGGTGAAAAGTGCCACAGCTGTCCTGTTTTGCTCTCTGTTTTCCTTTTTTTTTTTTTTTTTTTTTTGGAGTTTAACTGTGATTACATCCACCCCCAGAGATTTCAGAACAAACACTGACAACAAGCAATACAACTATGATGCTGAGGGGAAGCTGGTACAGGGAGGAAAGGGACATGATTTGGGCTGTTAGGGAGATGATGAACTATACATTACCTGCAAAAGAGTCCTCAGTTTTATCACACATAGCAGAATAGTAGGGTGGCTGAGCATCATCTGGGTTTTCCTCTGGTTGCTGTAAAGTGATCTGAGTGGATGAACGATCTGGGGCATCCTCTGACCCCAGGACGTCCCCCCCGACATGCTCAGCTGACTCAGCTTCCTGCTTCCCACACTCTATGTACTGCTGCTCTGCGAGACATGGCTGTGGGATCAAACAAAGCTCCTTAGCTTCCTCGGGCAGCTCCTCTAAGGAGAAGATACCAGGACTTTTGATGCAGTTCTCCCCCGCGGACTGAGCGTTGGAGTTTGAAGCTGTGGTAATGGTGTCAAAGCCATATGATGCCAGTGAAGTAGCCGAGGGTGGAGTGGTGTCTTCCCCTGCACGGCCCTCTGTTTCTGTCTCAGCCTCCTCTCCTTCCTCCACAGTGGACAGGCCGCGCTGGGCTGAGGGCTGGCTGTCAAAGGTTATGTTGGAAACTACTGGACTATCCAAGGAATCTTCCAGCTGAGCTTCTCCTTCTGTGTCACTGGCCTCATCTTCTGTTACTGAGGATGAGGAGGGATTGGAAGTAGGGGCAGTTGCAGGCCCTCCCAGGATTTCATCAGCAGGCAGGGTCTCTGGCTCAGTCTCCTCCTCTCCAACATCATCTCCTCTCTCCAGGTCAGGTTGTGGAGAAAGCACTGGGGTTTGTGAACTTTGAGGCTGGAGCTTTCTGTCTCGACTGTAGTCCCCCAGTTCCTCAGGTGTGCTGGTCTCACTACTCACTGTGCTTGACAGAGACATTCCTGGGGCAGAGATGGGGGCTAGGGGCACAATCTGTATTGGAGCTGTGCTGTTCTGATCAATGTACATTTGGTCCTTTAGATTTTGTGGATCATCTTTGATAGAATGATGGGGAACCTCAAGGTTTTCAGGAACAAAAGGGGCAGCTCCTAGTTCTAGCCAGGCTTGGGCTGGGGTCTGAGTTGGGGTCTCAGAGTCTGCTCGCAAAGGGTCTGCTAAAGGGCTTGCTGCAGCTGCTCCTATCAGCTCAGGCTCAAGAACCTGATGTTGTTGTAGAGTTTCTGCCCAGGGATCTGCAAAGGGGTTTAGTTGGTCCCACTGAGCAGCTGGCGCAGCAGGCAGCAGAGGAGGGGGAGGTGGTGGTTGTACTACCCTATTCAAGTTGTCCAGCCTTTCATCCTCAGCAAAGTCATCCTCATCTGCATTTCCATAGCTTTCTAACCCACTTTCTGTCACCCCCTCACTTGCCATCTCTACATCATCATCTTCCTCTTCATCTACATCATTGTCATGCCTGGGTCTTGGTGGTTCATCTGTCCTCTCAGAGCCCACATCCATGTCAATCACGCGATCATTGTCGTCCTCGTCATCTTCGTCTTCATCAAAGTCATTGACTGGTATGTCAGGAACCTTCTCAAAGTCAGGAGAACCTGCTGAGGCTCCTTCCATGTCAATGGCTCCTTTGAGACTGCCATCTCCCAGATCATCCATGCTTTCTGTGCCCTCCAGGACACCAGGGGCGCTCAGTTCAGATGCACCCTGCTGGCTGCCGCTCACTTCCTCAGAGTCCAGCTCAGAGAGCAAGGCACCACCAGCTCTCCAAGCAGACCCCCCAACTGGTCCAGCTGACCCAGGACGAGACTCCTCTGTGGGCTGTGTGGTTCCACTCATTTCAGACACAGAAACCAACTGGCTTCCCTCCCTTTCCTCTTCATCTTCCTCCTCATTTAGATTGGCTGGAGATACTATCTGAGGGATGGCATTTGCTGCTGCTGGAAGGACTGTAGATGTAGATGGGATCTGGTCAGTTAAGTGAACATTCAGCTCTGATAGGTCTGGAGCTGAGGCCTCAGGTAACGCAGGCATAGCTGGGAAAGGGCTCTGCTCCTGTGTCGTCGTTAAGGGAGCACTGCTTTCAACTTGTTCTCTGAGTGGAGACTCTGGTAAGGTCATCTTGACAGAGCTCTGTGGAGGAGGGGGAGCTGCTTCCTGGCTTCGAAGGATCTCTTGAGACACTACCTCTGCAGTGGTCTCCTGAGGCAAAACTGGGGTGGGCATCTCCTCTGGTGCAGAGGCAGCAAGGGATGGTTCTTGCAGTAAGGCCACTGTAACATCTGCTTGTGTTTCAGCTAGCACAGCTGCCACTGTTGCAGCAGCTGCAGCTGCTATTGCAGCAGCTGTGTTACTCTGTGTTACTTCAGCAGATACAGTAGTGTTTGAAACTTCTTTCTTCTTGGTGGCAGAAAATGGTGGGACAGTTTGAGTGGGTTTGGGTCCACGTTTTGTTCTAGAGGGTGTACCATTTGCAGCTTTATTGGCTGGAGAGGCAGGCGGCGTTTGGCTGAGGGGTGGTTTGTTAGTGGCAGGTAATCGTGTGGCAGCTACAGGTTTCTTTGTGAGGACAGGTTTCGTAGGCTGTGTTGGTTTGGACTGTGATGCCTTGGAATCCACTGCCTTTGTCGTGGATGATTTAGATGCAGTGTTTACCCTTATGGTGGCCACGGGTTTAGAGGGTTCAGGTTTTTTGGTAGCAGCAGATGCTGCAGCTGTTGTGGGTTTCTTGGTTGCTGTAGTAGAGAGTGGTCGACTGACATCTGGTGGAAAACAAAAAATACAAATGAACAAATTCATACACACTCCTAATGTCAATCATCATGTAGCTGTAGCTTGTGTATAAGTAGACAAATGTGTGTATCTGACTATTTAAGTCAATAAGAACACAAATAAATAACAGGTTGTATTTTTATTCCTCAGATTCAGAGAGAGCCAAGAGCAGGGGAAATGTGAATAAACATTTTTTTCCTCCACAGATCTAACATATTCTGAGGATTTCTACAGATAGTTAGGCTGACAGTTATCGATCCCTCAGATACAAACAAACTGTCTTGGTAAGGACAAGGTCTTCTCACCTTTCTTAGCAGCAGCAGGAGGTGGTGGTTTAGACTGTGCTGCTGTGGTCCTGCCAGTAGATGGTGCTGCATTAACTCTGGAAACAGCAGTTTTGGCAGTTGGAGTGGCAGAGAGCTTGGTTGTAGCTGTGGGAGGCCTGGAAGCGATAGATGTAGGTCGAGAAGTTGAGGGACCTGTAGCAGGCCTGCAGGCAGAGAAAAACAATGTGTTGGAAATAAACACCTAAACAAGCAGCTTTAATGTGTGGTTCATTTTATTTTGTTAAAAGTCCAAACATGAACTCAAATGCTCCACCTCTACATGCATTTACAAGCATAAATAAATTATCAGCTAATGTAAGCCACAAAGGAAATTTCAACAATGGGAATCCATTAACAGCAGCCATGTAATAATGTTTTCTTCATTCTCATGCCATTACCAACATGTGAAGCCAGGGAGAAAATTGAAAGATTAAAGCAGAATGAGGGAAGAGTGGGAAAAAAAAAAACAAAAAACAAAAAAGGGAAATGATCACCACAAAAAGCCCCAAAAACAGTTGGTAGAGAAGAAGACAAACACACTGAGAGCTTCCTGATTGGTTTATGGACTCAGTGCTAGTTTCAGGTCACACTGGATAAAATTATCAAGTTCATTTTATTATATTATTATGCTCATTATTAGAGTCAGAAATATCCAGGATTTGTTAAATATACAGCTTCACAGTCAGATCCACAACAAGATACCAAGATGGAGACAGTGAAAATGCTGAGGTTGAGGCTTCACAAGGTAACTTCACTGACCAATATGTGATGCGATGCTCCATCTTTATACCATCTACAGCACACATTTGCATTCTCACACATGCCTCTGTTGGGTGACATCTGGAAAAGTTCAGGTCTTGATTACTTAACTTAGCATCTCTCAACATGTCAGCCTTTGCTTACTCAACACTGACTGTTTGCTGAACTAATGTAAACAAGGTCTTCACTTTTTCCATATCTCCACATTGCACTGCAAATATTAAAGTACTTGTTACAGCTGAGTCAGTGAGAAGAGCAAACTTCTTAGAAAACTACATTTAAAAGTGCTATCCAAACCCAGCGTTAATGCAGCATAAATTTACAAAAGCTTAAGTGGTAAATGAACTGGCACTTATATAGCACTCTTCTACTGAGCACTCAAAGCGCTTCTACACTACAAGCCACATTCACCCATTCATACAGCACGTTTTACTCACACTGACATCAGTGGCTATACAGTGGGCAATGGTGGGTACATTATCTTATCCAAGGACACTAGACAAAGACTGGAGATGCCACGGATGAAACCACCAAAGTTTCGATTAGTTAGCAACCCACTCTGCTTCTACTGCACTAAATTAGGCTCTGAAATCTCCACATTACATAAAATTGCCCTGCCAGACCCCAAGAACTCAACATAACCCAGGCTGTAGTACACTACTCCATTAACTGACATACAAGCAAACTGAGTTTGTTAAATGAGCGAGTCATCCGCTGCAGACAGGTCCGGTCCTCAGTTCTACAGTTGACCCCTGGTGTGCAAAAAAAAAAAAAAACAATGCAAAACTTCAACCTGTAAATAATTCATATGACAACAAAAGCTGACTGACTTTTCCTTCAGGAACTGGGGAGGACTCTTCCCAATTACAAGAATCTGTATTATGTCCTTTTTTTCTTTTTAACTGACTGCTGATTTGGTAGTTGATGTAGACACAAACAGGAGAATGCACAATAATGATGATGGCTTTCAGTGGGGTTGCGTGGCTGCACAGATGCCTCTCCCACATTACAATAACCATTACAATGACCATTTGTTTTCTAGAGATCAGACAACCACTGTACAGACATGGAGTCATAGCTAAGGGATGCTGGAATTGACTAATCAGATAGATGATTTGGATTGTAATGTAAAGGGCAGCCCAAATACAGCAAAGTGTGTCATACGTGAGATGATATCTACCCAGACTGAAGGTCGGGTAATGATTGCGAGGCCGGGGGGGGGCCAGACAAAAACAAAAAAACAACAAAAAAAAAAAAAAAAACAGATACATGAGGGCAATTGCGGTTTTAGTAGAAAAACAAAATTAGGAAAAAAGTGCAGACGCTGAAATAGTTTTCAGATCCAATCCTGCATTCAAGCAGCAAGTCACAACTCATCAATTTTGATCTAGAGAAACAACACAAAGAGGAAAAGACAGTCCCATTAATGCCTCCACATGTGGTCTGTGGGTGGTGGTTCTGCTCTTGATGTAGTAGTACGAATTACATTTCCTGCCAACAGAGGCCTAAAATCAATAAAACCAGTACAAAGATGAGAGGCTCTGAAGAGTCATCTATGTGATTTTAATGTCCTAACATGAGGTCAAAGGTCAAAACAGGAGGGTAGACACTGATAATGGGCTTTTGTTGCTTTGCAGTCAATATTTAGGGCAGATGCAACAATACTGTATGCCCATGGGATTAATCCACTGAGCATCTGTTTTGCCAAAAATGAAAGTGTAAACATGAGCAAGAGGGGCTTTGAAGCCACACCCACTCCATCCATCTACAACCCCTTTTCTTACACCAACTAAGCCATTTTTTAAAGTTTGTTGTACTTTATTAATTTGATATATTTATATAATACCGCAAAATATTAAAGTTTATCTATCCATCCATTTTGCCATGTCATAGATGGATGGCAAAATTTATACCCATTTAAATTTGATCAAATTAGTTTACCTTAGAAAATGAGTTTGTTTTTTATTGATCTATTATATGTCTATACTCTAATTATTAT